>NC_089233.1:65313994-66513994 GCF_963924675.1 Phocoena phocoena | reverse complement strand
GACTGTCGCTTAGGAAAGGACAGGGTTAATCTAATTTGAGCCTCCAGACCATGCACAAGGTGATTCATTTTATTTTTAAAAGCTTAAAAAAAAAAAGAACTCAACCTGTCAGGTCTTGTTTAGAAACCTGAACATTCCGAAAATATTGACGAAGAGAGGGGACTGCATCCATGAGCAGATTCTCAGCGAGAGGGGTGATGCTAATCCAGTGTGACAGGGGTATTTTTTTTCTCAGGCCAGAAAGGCAGAGAGTGCAAATTGCTCTTCTGCGGGTCAGCTAGCTGGGGTGCAAGATCAGGAAGCCATCTGGGGTGGCTGTTGTGGGGTGAGCGCTGGGCTCCGCTCCCTTACCAGCTCCATTTCCCAGGAATGGTTTATCAGACAACTCCATTTTAGTCACAGCATGTCAAAATCACAGAATCTAGAGCATCAGAAATTCATTATTGGTCCAACCTTATCATTTCTCAAATGGGCAAACTGAGGCCAAGAAAAGGAGTAAAGCATTTATTCTACCAACCATCAGTCAATCAACAGGTGTTAGAACCTGCATTATGAAGCTGTTCCCCTCCCACCAAGGTGACCAGGGATTTAGAAAGGCAGCTATGGCTCCCTTCATGACTTTGATTTGGATTCAAGTCTCTGCTCCGTGGTCCAGGGCAGGTTATTTAGGCTCTCCGAGCCTCGATTTCCTCCGTAAAATGAGGAAAACAACCCCTAAACCCCGTAGAGTCGTTGGGAGAATTAAATAAGAGAAATGTTCGTTCCAGTCTTTGGTTACATGAACAGGCACAGACTCAGGGCAGCTAAATAATTTCCCAAAAAATCACTTGGAAGGACACGGGAATGGCTTACAGGTATTTACACGAAATAAATGAAAATATATGTCCACACAAAGAGCTGTACCTCTATGTTTATAGCAGCTGTATCTATAACCACCCAGAACAACCCAAATGTCCTTCTGCTGATTAATGTAGAAATAAACTGTGATGTATTCATTCAGTGGAATATTTACTACTCAGCAACACAAAGGAAGGTATGGCCAATACTTGCAACAACTGGATGAATCTCAAATGCATTATGCTAAGTGAGAGAAGCCAGACTCAAAAGGGTATCTATCGTATGATTCCATTCATATGGCAATCGGAAAAGACAAGAGTAGGAACAGTAACCAGTCAGTGGTTGCCGGGGACAGAGGAAGTGGGGAGAGAATTGCCAGGAAAAGGGCAGAAGGGAAATTTTGGGGGTAATGAAAATGTTCTATATCACGATTGTGATATAGTAACAGGACAGTATATGTTTGTCAGCTCATTGAACTGTACACTCAAAAAGGTGAAATGGATTGCATGTAAATTATAACTCAATAAATATAACTCAATAAATCTGAATAAAAAAGTCAAACAAAAGTAAAAAAGCCTAGCTTCAGAAAAGACAAAAAGTGAAGTAGTTTTAGGAATGAACCAGCGAACTTTAACCATCATTTAGAACTTGTGTCAGAGCCAGAAGATTCTAAGTCCCAGGAGAGCATCTGATTGGCTGAGTTTGGGTCCCAGGCCCACCTTAACTAGGGTTGGGCAGGGCCATTTGATTGACAGCCCCATCAAGCCTGTAGAAAAGGGCAGTTTACCCAGAGGCAAATGAACTGTGTCTACAAAGAGGACTCCATCCACTGCAGAGGCCTGTAGCCTTGGGGTTTATTATCCTGGATACTGAGCTCTGCCTTTGCAAGAATGAGACTAAAACTTGCATCTTCTGTGACGATGGGACATGGTGATGGCAGACTCCCCTCAGATGTGAAAGTTGGGTTTCAGGCTAATGGGGTCGAGCTGAGTGCTGCTTCAGACCTACAAACACTGGGTTCGGACAATCTCTTGAGTGGCTCATCAAACAGGCGGGAGAAACAATGATTAGTTCAGCCACACAAGTGTTCAATTTAGCTGGACAAGCTCAGCCACTGCCCTAGACGGTCATTTATTTCCAAGAAAGAAAGTGTGTTTGATTCTTATTGACTGAGCGGAGTGTGTCAAGCAGACACAACCAATGACCTAGCCTCAGTGGGGGAGATGCAGGGTAATGCTACAGAGTCCAGTGGTTCATCCCCCATGTCTTCACAGCCCCAAACAGCCATGGGGGCTTAACCAGGCCCCCATGCCAAGGCTTAACTCCCCTGGCATGAAGTTCCAGCAGTATGGATTACAGGTATGGACTTCAGAGCACTCGCTCTGCCCCTTCTAAACTGTGTGACCTTGGGCTAGTCACTTCACCTCTCTGACCCTCCTTTTAACACAGTAAAAATTTTTCAAGCACTTTCTTGGATTTCACCGGGATTAAGTGCTCCAGAAGCATTTAAAGACATAAACAGGATTGTGACGTAAACAGAAACTCAGTGTACCATTCTCAAAATTCCGAATTTCAGATGTGGGAACACTTGTGAATTTCTCCTTTACTCATGTGCTGTGATCCTGGGTTTGGTTTTGTAAGATTGTGCCAGTACTAACAAAAGGTTTTTTTTATGGGCTGATTGTGGATTTTGTTTGGTTTTTTTTTGGAGGAGGGCGGCGGGCAGATTTCCTTTCTTTTTTTTTTTCTCAGTCTATATTTTTTCTACCTTCTTTGCCAGAATTTCTTTATTTTGGAGTATTTCTATTTTTATAAAAGCTCAATTCTAAATGTAAACAGGTTATTCTTTTTCTCTTGAAAAATTAATCTTTAATTACCAAAGGGATACATAAAAACACTTACCCTCTTAAAAATTTTCCACCTTCCAGGAAATACTGAAACCACCTCTAATCACCATGACCTACCCCCTAATCATGGCCCCAGTACTCCTCCCATCACCATCAGCAATTTGGAGAGAATTTTTCCAAACCTTCTTTTGTATACTTGTTTACATATTTTACATATATTTACTTATTTGTTCTCATGGGAAATGAACAGTCTTGTGGAATCATAACCTACGTAATGTCCTACAATTTACTTTCTTTGCTGAACATTATGACTTGGAATTGTTTTCATTGTCCATACACAGAGGACTACTTCTTCTGGTTTTTAACTGCCATATAATATTCCCAGGCATGGCTTATTAATTCATCCCCCTTTGCTGGGCACTTAGGTTGTGGCCAGTTTTCACCAGAAGGAATAATGATGTAAAGACCCTCCCTTTACAGACCCTTTGGGCACACGTGCAAGTATTTCTCTTCGGTTTAATTTGAAAATGGGACAATATTTGCAGGGCTTTCAGAGCTTTATTCTTGTGTTTTGTTTTTTAAATCCACTTTCATTTAAAAAAACCATGTTGTTGAGATATAATTTACACCCCATAAAATTCATCCATTTATAATGTTCAATTCAATGGTGTTTAGTATATTCACATATTTGTGCAACCATCGCCACAATCTAATGGTAGGACATTTTCCTCACCCTCCCAAAGAAACCCCAAGCCCATTAGCAGTCACTCTCCATCCCTCCTCCCTTCCGTCCCTGACAACCAGTCATCCACTTTCTGTCTCTGTGGAGTTGCCTGTTCTGGGCATTTCATATAAATGGCATCACAGAATATGTGGTCTTCTGAGATTGGCTTCTTTTCCTGAGCGTAATGGTTTGGAAGTTCCTCCATGTTGTAGATGCACCACTACTTCATTTTTTTAAATTGTCAAATAACCCTTTTTTGAGTGTTTATTCTCTACCAGGCATGGTGTTAATCCTCACAAAAAGCCTGAGAAGTAGGCATGATTATTATCATACCCATTTTACAGATGAGGAAACTGGGGCTTGGAAATGCTGTGACTTAGCCAAGATCACACACAGGAAAGTAAATGGCAGAGCTGGCTTTGAACCCAGGTGTGTTGAGCCCCCATACCTGTGTCCTTGCAGCTGAATTGCACTGCTGCTAAAAGAAGCAGGGAGGGAGTGAAAAGTGTCTCAGGGGCTCAGTGGGCAGAGCACAAAGTCCCTTCTACTCATAGGATGCCTCTGGGTCACTACCGTGACCGCTGATGATTACCCCATGAGGCTGGACTATTTACCCAACTCCAAACGGCCGTAGACCTTACCAACGTCAGAGCCCCTGCACCTGCTTGTGCGGCTCTTCTGCCATCTCCCTCTCTCTTGGCACTTCCCACCTCTAGTGTTTCTTCTCTCTAGTCCTAATGTCTTAACGTCTAACCTTTAGGGGCTGTTACTTCCGTGACAGTGTTACGTCTTTGCTAGGATTGTATGCCAAGTAAGTGATAATTGGTTGTGAGTAAGGGTCTGGAGTGGGTTTTCCTGTGATTAAAGCAAATCTTGCTGCCTGAAATGGTCAGGACTCCACTCCCCCAAAATCCTAAAACTCTCCATTCCCCGGAGTGTCTGGAGAGTTAAGAACTGTAACCACATAATGGTGACAACAATAATAGAATCAAGTTACTCTCCTTGGGAGGGGCTTTCACGTCTTTGGGTCTCCTCCTCTGAGCCCAGTGAGCTGGGGGTGGAGGAAGTTGTCCCTTTTTATGGGAGATTAAGACTTGAGGCCAGGGGCTTCCCTGGTGGAGCAGTGGTTGAGAGTCTGCCTGCCGATGCAGGGGACACGGGTTCATGCCCCGGTCCGGGAAGATCCCACATGCCGCAGAGCGGCTGGGCCCGTGAGCCATGGCCGCTGAGCCTGTGCGTCCGGAGCCTGTGCGTCCGGAGCCTGTGCTCCGCAACGGGAGAGGCCACAGCAGTGAGAGGCCCGCGTACCGCAAAAAAAAAAAAAAAAAAAAAAAAAGACTTGAGGCCACACAGCCAGTGAGAGGGAGAGCAGGGTTGCTGCCTAGTGCTCTCGGACCCCATGGCAACCCCTGCCACACCAACTCACCCTGGTTCCATTGTACAAGTCTCATGTTTCACCCCATTCCCGGTTACAACGAAATGCCCTGTTGCCAAGTTAAATAAAAGCACCTTTCTACCTTTTCAAAATTGAGAGTAGAGGTACAGGCCAGGACTTGTTTTTCTATTGTGTTTGGAGGCCCCACCCTGACTCTGCTCTAACTTGCTGTGTGATCTGGGGAAAGCTATTTGCCCTCTCTGAGGCTCAGCAGTGAGTCTGCATACTCCTGGGATTGTAGGAGATATGACTGGAGAGTAAGTTGGGCCCAGACCTCTCATCTCTGGTGGAGGCAACAAGAATTGAAAGATGCCCCAGCACCATGCCCTGGCTCCTGGTCCTGCCCCAGGCACCACAAATCCTGCCAACCAAGGCTCTGGGGGTAACCCCCTGAGTCTGGCCCAAGCTTGAATAAGTCTCTCTCTCTCTGTCTCTCTCCGTTTCTCTCTCTCTGCCGCAGGTCACTTATTCATTCAACAGACATTTATTGAGCAGCCACTAAGAGCCAGGCGGGCAGTGGGAGACAGAAAGACAGACAGACACACACACACACACACACACACACACACACACACGCACGCACACATTGGTCCTTATACAACGCAGACTGTGACTGTGTCCTGCAGGTACTGGGCATGAGGGAAGGGAAATCCTGCTCTAGGAGGAGGTGGACTTTGGAGGGGCGTGACGCCTGGGTGAAATTTTGATAGGTAAAGAGGGAAGGGCATCTCTGACGGCACACCTTGAGCAAACGCTTGGAGGTAGATAATTGCAGGGTGCATTTGGGGGCCGGTAGTGTGTCTGGTGAGGCTGGAGGATACAAATGTGGGAGATGCGATTGGAGGGTAAGCTGGGCCAGAGCTGCAGGGCCTTGAATGCCAGGCTGAAGAGCTCATACCTTCCCCCAGGGGTTTCAGAAGGAGAGGAACAAGCTCAGATCACTTCTCAGAAGACTCTCTTTGGCCATACCTCCTCTCTTTCTCACATCAGCCCCAGGAGGACTGGGTTGTGATTCCTGCTTTTACAGAAACAGAAACTGAAGTTTCAGAGAAATGAGAAATGAACTCTAGTACTCATGGTCCCTAGAGCTTAAGTGGCAGAGTTGGGGCTGAGACCCTATGCTGGGGGCAGGGAGTTGGGACGGGGGCACATTGTAAGGGTGGAGCTGAGGACACCATGGCCAGGTCAGTTTTTCCATCTGCAAAATGGACACATTGGGAGGGCCCTCCCCAGTCAGGTGCCCTGCTCTCTGCTCCCCACAGCCTGGTACACCCAGGTCCTGCCTCGGAGAGGCCACCCTCAAAGGGCCTAAAAGGTCATGCCTGCCCCTTGACATTTTCCCTAAGTCTCCTGTCCTAACACCCCTACTTCAGCTCCTCCCACCTCAGGGGATTCTGCTAGACGCTGCTCATTTGCTATTAGTCACCAGCTGGTAGAGAAGCTGAGACCATGTCCTTATTACAGTCGCACCCACTACCGCCCAGCCCTCCCTCCCCTCCCAGTTCAGCCATCCAGGGCCATCTCTGGTCTGGGGGTCCCTTGTCCTTAGGGAATAGCTGAGCCCAGCCAGGGCTTGGGAGCCCAGATGCGCTGTAACCTCAGGCAGTTTTCCCAACCTCTCTGAACCTTAATCCTTTTCCTTTTCTTCCCTTCCTTCCTTCTTTCCATTCTTCCTTTTACTCTGACTCATCCCTCCCTCTCTCATGCCACAGACATTTATTGAACATCTACAGTACACCAGACACCCATGGGTCACAAGCATGGACCACTGCTCTTGGAGGCCTCACTTGCCAAGAGCTGTAAGATTAGACAGGACCCAGGCCCCTGAGACCCCATCCCTGGGTGGGCAGGAATGGGGTTGGGGGGTGTGGGATAGGACTGACCTCTGAACCCTGGAAGAGCCAGCCCAGGCTTTTGAACCAAGCCCAAGTTCCATGCCCTGACTTACTGACTGTGTGACTTCGGGCAAGTCACTTCACCTCTCTGAGCCCCAGTTTCCCCATTTAATAAATGACTAGGGCTTCCCTGGTGGCGCAGTGGTTGAGAGTCCGCCTGCTGATGCAGGGGACACGGGTTCGTGCCCCGGTCCGGGAAGATCCCACATGCCACGGAGCGGCTGGGCCCGTGAGCCATGGCCGCTGAGCCTGCGCGTCCGGAGCCTGTGCTCTGCAACGGGAGAGGCCACAACAGTGAGAGGCCCGCGTACCACAAAAAATAATAAATAAATAAATAAATGACTAAAATCATATTGTGAGATTTAAACAGAATATCTGACTGGTAATGGGTTATTCCAAAGTTCTAAAAATTCACCTTTGTCTCCACCTCAAGGCCTGGAAATCCTTATGGAATGAAGGACTGATCCCTCGAATGGGGGAGTTCAGGCATCAGTCAGTGACCCTGGGTCCAAGACTTACTTACAAGGCAGGGAATTCTTCTAAGAAACCCCCAAATATTAAAGAATGTACAAATATTCTACCTTGTTTGCAAACTGCTTCACCTACACACGTCAGAATCTCCCTTTTGTGGGGGAAGGTGAGCCTTGACTCTTGATGACATCATCATAAAAAAGTTTTAGGTGTCATTTACTGAGCACTTACTATGTGTCCCCCACTGCACAGACATTATCTCTAAATCCCAGAAGTGGTGATTCTTATTGTACCTGCTTTATAGATAGGGAGATTGAGGTTTGGTCAGGTCTAGTAATTTACCCAGGATGACACAGTCAGGAATGACCTCAGCTGTGCCCTGCCCTGCACTTCCCCTGTAAGGGATGATGAAGGATCACCTCCTGCACTATCTGGGGACCTTGAGCTCACAACCACCCTCCCTGGGCCTCAGTTTCCCCCTCAGTAAAATGGTTTTGAATTTTTACTTGCACAGTGAGGTAAGACAAGGCAGGGTTTCCCAACCCTTCTGAGCAGATGGGAAAACTGTGGCCCAGAGTGAGGCAAGGGCCCCCTGGTCACCAGGCCTGGAATCCAGGTCTTTGGGCTCAGCCTGTGGTCTGGTCTTTATCTGTCACTTCTAGGAAGCCAGTTCTGACTTGGACAGCCCTGGGATTGCTTAAGAGCCTGAATCACTTAGATGGTCATAGTTCTACAGAAACAGGGAGAGGAAAGAAGAGGCGGCAGCTGGCGTGGTCAGGGATGGGTCTGGGGCTCTGTACCAAGCCCCATGCAGGGCACCAGGAACAACCTGATGGGTAAAAAGCTTCCAGTGTATTCCTGCCCTCCAGGGAGCTCCCAAGTGGGGGTGATAAGGGAGATTAGTGCCAAGTGGAGAAGAAATGTCATTTCCAAATGGAAAAGAATGGACAAAGGCAAAACCCATCCTTTCATGTGGGGCAGGTCTGACTCTTGTAGAAACGCTAAGCCTGCAACCTTCCTTCTGCAGAGCCTGACTGTCTCCGGGCCTCCTGTTTCTCTTTGAGGTCCCTACTCTCAGAGCCAGGTTCTGGGACACATGGCATTTTTGCTCCAAAACTCAGAGGCCCCAGTTATTGAGTGATCACTATGTACTAGGTGCCCAAACTCAGTCATTATGGTTGAGTCTTACTCCAGGCCTGTGAGGGAGGAATTCTTTTCCTCATTTTGCAGAGGGGGAGACTGAGGCCTGGAGAGCCAAAATACCTGCCCATGGCTACATAGTGTGATCTCAAACCCTGGCTTCTTGACTGACGTTCATGCACCCCACTCCTTCCTGTCAGCTCTCGCTAGCTGTAGGGAACAGTTTCTACAACAATCTATAAGATGGGGCAACGACAAGGTTCACCCATTGGGCTATTTTATGGGTCAGCAGGGCCCCAAACTGTTGTAAGTTTGTTCACTAAGACCTCAGGCAGGGTCCATTTGACTCAGGGACACACATCTACTAAAACAACACAGGTTTGTTCCCTGCCCTGTGTCACACAGGAGTGGAAACTGGGGCCAATTTTGTAGCCTAATCCATCAATAAATATGGAACTTACTCTGGAAAAAGGGCTGGAGGAGGCTCACAGGCCCCTGCCTTTCCAAGGACCCTCCCTGTTCAGGACTTGTGGTGGCTAAGAACCATAGGAGGCTGGGGGACCAGAGGGAGAAGAATGGGTGATCCCCCCATCCCCTAGGGTGCTAGGAGTGAGAGGTCAGAGGTTGAGTCCCTGGGACGTTGGCTTTGTTTCCTTCTGGCACAGGCTGGACCTGAAGGAACATCATCAGTAGAGGGAGGGAGTGGGGGAGGGGTAAGTGGCTGGATGGCTGGCTGGCTGGATGGATGGATGGGTGAGCAGATGGATGATTGAATGATTAGATGGATGGACGATTAGATGGATAGAGGGATGGATGAGATAGAGGGATGTCTCTGGATTTTGTGACAGAGACAGGTGTGTTGTGTCTGTCTTTGTGGGTGTGTCTGCATGTTTGTACATGAGGCCATGTCTGTCTGTGTGTCCGTCTCCCAGTATCTACACCTTTGTGTGTCTGTAAGTGCCCCAATCTGATTTTGTGTCCACCTCTGGTGGTGTGTGGTGTGTGTGTCTATGAGCTGGGTACATCCGGACACCTGCTTATTTGTGTGTAGTTCTTGGTTGGTACCTGTCCGTGTGTGTCTGGCTGTGGCTATGTACAGGCGTGTCTCTGATTTTAATCTGATTTTCTGTCTACGTCACTGTGTCTGTGTGTCCAGGTTTATTTGTCATATCTGTCACAGTGTGTCTGTGTCTCTGTGCGTCCACAACCCTATGTCCCTGATTGTGTGTCTGTCTGCTCCATATGTATCTTTATCTGACGGTGTATGTGTCTTCTTGATCCCGGGTCTGACCTGACTGCGGGTCCATGTCTGTGTATCCAAGTATGCCTGTGTGTCCTGGTGCAACTGTGTGTCTGTATCTGTGTGTGTGTTTCTGTATCCAGGGGTCTCAGTTACCCAAGATCTGACTTTATGTATACAGGTGTGTCTGGGTGTCCTGGTCTGTGTGTCCTCGTGGCTGCCGTCCCAGCCCTGCTCTGTTTCCCCAGGGGGCGCCCTTGCCCAACCTTCACTTCCTCCCTCGTCTCCTGACCCCCGGGTGCGCCCCAGCCGGCTGGTGGAGAGGAGCGTGGACCCAGACAGGACACCGCCTCCCCGCCAGGTCCCCGCCTTCCCGCGAGGCCCCGCCCCTAGCCCGCCCCTAAGCGGGCTATAAGTTCACCGTCGGTCTCAGCCTCTGCCTTGCCCGTCGCTAGTGGTCTGCACTTGGAGAGTTCTGCCACGGGTCTGAAGAGCACAGCCACCACCCGACCATGGCCGAGGGTGAGTATCAGGGTCAGTGCAGTATCAGGGTCAGCGCCGCTGCGACCGCTCAGGGGCCCCGGGTCCAGCCATCCTTACCTGGTCTCTGTGGTCCCACCGGTGCAGTGGGGGTCAGGACCGGGCTGGGCTCAATCCCTAAGTCCCTGATTTGGAGCGCACCAGGTGGGCTGGGCTGGGCTGGGTGAGAGGTGCCGGGCTCCCAGTCCTGGCTCTGCTTGGGGCCTCAGCTTCCCCATCCCCAGGGCATAGTCATTAACCTCTGCCTTCCTGGATCAGATGAGGCAGTGGAACACGAAGGCATGTTACGAGCGGTAAAGTACTGTGTTAGCAGACCATTGTCACTTGTCCTCCGTCAGTTAGTGGGAGCTGGCTCCCTGCTGCATGCCAGGCGTGAAGCTGTACAGAGGGTGCTGGCCTAGACTCAAGTACTTAGTTTTGGTTAGTCCGTGGTGGTGTGTAACCCAAGCCTGGCTGTCTCCTTGGCCTCGGGGGCCAGAGAGGAGCTCCCAGCATCCTATGGGGGAAAGGCCTGAGAGCAGACTTGCTTTCCTAGGTCCCTCCCTGCCCTCAAGTTCTGCAACCCTGGTTCTTGGCCACTGGTTGAGTCTCAGTTTCCCCTCCTGTAAAACATGGACAGTAATGCCAGTCCTCGGTACATCTGTGAAAGGACTGGAGAAGGGGCTCAATTCATTTCCTACACACACACACACACAAACACACACGGGCAGGGCTACCATTTCAGAGGAGGGATTTCTACGATGGGAGATGCGCCTGTACTAATGCTGCTGGACTCAGCATCCTGGCTGACTCTTGGGTCAAGTCCATTTGGAGGTGGCCTCTGCACCACCGCAGCCCCCAGGAAGGAGGGTGGGCAGAGCGAACATGGAGAGGGACCCGGGGCGCGTGGAGCTGGAACAAGCAGGAGGAACCACCGACGTGCCCGACCTGCTGTGTGATCTCGGGCCACCTTTGTCCCTCTCTGGGACCCGGCTCCCCAACACATGTGATCGAAAGCCAGCTCAGGGCTGGCTGTGACGCGTCACGTAGGCGGCCACTTGTGCCCCATGCAGTTTCCCACCCTGTCCCCAAGAGTGGGGTTCAGTAGACCTGGGGGACTCTGGAGATGCCAATTATGATGAGCCCCCTGCCCCATTGCCAGAGTGGCCACTTCCTACAGGGGTCCCGGTGGCCTGGAAGACCTCGGGTGCTTTCTCAGTGCAGAAATCCTAAGATCCTAGACCCCAGTGTTTCTGCACCTCTAGAGCTGGGCGTGATTTCTGGAAATCTTTCTTCAGACAATAGAGTGGGAAAGCACTGCATCTGCCCCAGGCCAGGGACTGACCATCTCCATAAGGTCTCCTAGGGGGACAACAGTGGCCTCTTTCTTGCTTAAGCTCTCTGGAGTTGAAGTTTCCCAAAACAGTGTTTCTTCACCCCAGCAGGCCAGCAGGAAGTTCTTCCCTGTGGCTAGCGGAGGTCTCTCTTGCTGTGATTGCAGGGGCCTCAACTTCCCCCGGGTCTCCTCCTAGGCTTGAAACAACACAGGATGTGAGCGGGGGATGGGAGGGGTGGAGGGGGTCAGGGGGATGGACAACAAATCCTGAGCTGTGAGTGAGGTTGTTACCAGTGCGGGCTCCCGAATCTACAGCCCTGGATTCAAACCCCAAAGCTTCAGCTTGTGCTTGCCGTGAGACCTGGGGCCGTGTAATGTCTCTGTCTACAAAGTGAAGGTAGTGGTAGTAGCTGTGTAGGTGGGTAGTTGTGAGGTTTAAGTGGAGATAATCGGTGTCAAAGCCCTCGGCAGTTACTGGGCAATTTGCGCCTCATTTGGGGGATATTCCATGGCGGAAGGGAGGAGAGCTGCATGTATGTCCCTGTGGAAGGACCCACTTGCTGGGTGACTTTGGCAACTCCCTGCCCCTGGGCCTCAGTGGGACCACATACTCTTAAGGGCCCCATAATTCTGAGCATCTCCCTTGCCCACTCCTCTCACCCTACGGTCCCCCTAATCTTGACCTTGATTAGGTCAAGTTGAACTCGCCAAGGTTTTTGAGATTTGACCCTCACTCTCCCATCACCCCAATCCCTCCCCTTGGTCTTCAGCTCCCTCCGAAAATATGGGAAAAGAGAACTTTCACATATCAAACTTTTGCCCTGGGTTCAGCCCTGGGGAAAGGCTGTCCTCTGCTAGACCTCACAGAGGCCCTTTGATGCTTCAGAAAAGGAGGCACAGAGAGGGAGAGACACCTTCCCCAGGATCACACAGCGGCACAGCAGAACTGAAACTCAGGTCCAGAAGACTCCAAAACCTCTGTCATTGAAAAAAATTTTTTATTATGGAGAATATTGAACATACATAAAAGTAGAGAGAACAGTAGAATAAATGCCTATGTTCTCGTCACCTGGTCCCAACTACCACCAACTTATGGCTACTGTTGCCTCCTGCCCTCACACCCTACAACGCATTATTTGGAAACAAATCCCAGGCATCACATCATTTCATCCGTAAATATTTCAATATATCTCTCCAAAGAATAAGGACTCCTTTTTAGACATAAACAAATTAAAATTTCCTTAATATCACCATTATACATCAGTATTCAAATTTCTAATTGCCTCATGCATGTAATAAATAGTTTTTAAAATCAAAATCCAAATAAGTGTCACACAGCACAGTGGGTTGTAATGTGTTTTAGGTTTCTCTTAGTCTATAGGTTATCCCTTCAACTTTTTTTTTCTTGTCTTTTCTTTCTTTTTTTTTTTTTGTAATTTATTGGTTAAAGAAACCGAATACTTTACCTATAGTTTCCCAGAGTATGAATTTTGTTGATTGCTTCCTGGTTCTGTGTTTACATCTTCCTCAGTCCTCTGTATTTTCTGGAAATTGAACCTAAAAGGCAAAGCCTGTGTAATTAATCGATACCGAATACCACCCCCCTTTTTACCAAAAGAACCCTCCAATCACAATAGACTAGCTCGTGTTTAGTAGGCATTTATTATGAGCCAGGTGCCGGGCTAAATGGCTCACCACAGCCCTGTTAGGTGGGTCCTGCTGTCCCCACCTGTGGACACATGGGGAAAAGTGAGGCCCAGAGAAGCTGAGTTGCCTGAGGGCCCACGGCTGGGAGGTGCAAAGCCTTTCCCACTTGCCGCAGTGCACGCAACCTGTGATTAAGAGCTGGGGAGGGAATTCCCCATCGGTCCGGTGGTTAGGACTCCGGGCTTCCACTGCAGTAGGCCCAGGTTCAATCCCTGGTCTGGGAACTAAGATCCTGCAAGCCGCGCAGCATGGCCAAAAAAAAAAAAAAAAAGAGTTGGGGAGATTCAGGCCCAGTTAGCCCCTGGGGGACAGGGCGGGTGGGGATTGGGAAGGCTGGCTCCCGGGGGGCGCCCTGAACCCCTCACGTCCAGGGAGCTCAGGGCTCACAGCTGGCTGAGGGATGGAACCACGGCTCAAGATCTGTCTCCACAGATCTTGTTCTGGAGAGATGTGACCTGGAGCTGGAGGCCAATGGCCGTGACCACCACACGGCTGACCTGTGCAGGGAGAACCTGGTGGTGCGACGGGGCCAGCCCTTCTGGCTGACGCTGCACTTCGAGGGCCGAAACTACGAGGCCGGCGTGGACAGCCTCACCTTCTGTGCCGTGACTGGTGAGTCCCACGCCCACACCTCCCTGTTCTGTGGTTTCGTTGTCCCCTGACAGACCATGGGACAGGTGACACCGTTCCTCTTCGCCCCCTGAGAAATTCCCAGCAGTCATAACCCATTTTACAGATGAGGGAACTGAGGCCAGAGAGTGCAGAGATGTCTCCGCAGGCCCTCAGTCTTGTAGATAAGTCTGTGCTTCTGGACGCCTGGGTTCCTGACAACCTGTTGTCACCAGGGTTGAGGGGTAGGTTTGCCGCCACACGGGTCCATCAAGGTCCTGCCTGCCTTTTCCCACATGAGAACAACTTCCCAATCCTTATCAACAGCCACCCCCGCAAACCCACGCAACCTGATGAAGCCTCTGGGATCAGGCCCAAAGAGGGTCTGGTTGGTGGAGAGAACCCCAGCTGCTCCAGCCCTCTGCGTGGGCAGTTTTATGTTCTCCTGGTTCTTTCTCTAAGCCTTGGGAGGCTGCCTCAGGCTCAGGAGCTGGACAGACAGACCTGGGTTCTGGTGTGGACCAGACTGCCTACCCGCTGTGTGGCCCTGGGCAAGTTGCTTAGCCTCTCTGAGGTAAAGCACTTCTGGTGGAAGGTAGTTAGGTGAGAAGGGCCTGACATGAGGGAGTGCTCTGCAGCTGTTAGCAGCTGTTTGCTGGTCTTGCTCCAGGGACTCCAGTGATGGATGAAGGGACATTGAGGCCCCAACCACCCCATCCCCAGATGCCCAGTGTCCAGTCTTCTTTGCTATTCCCAGGAAAGTGGCCTTAAATGCCAAATCCCTGGGTTTGGCTTCTGATGGGAACCACTCCCGCCTGGCTGGGACTCTGGCCCAAGTGTGGGAAAGGTGAGCTCTAGCTCTTTCTGAGGTCTCTGAGGCCAGAGAGCAAGCAGGCTGAGGCCTGTACTACCTGGGAGGCCGTTTGATAAAGCTTATCACAGTGCCTGCAGACCGGCCACAGATATCCCCTTCATCCCTTTCCTTCCTCCCCCTTCCCTTCTGGCAGGAACATACCTACTAGCCAGGGCACCCCCCCACACACATACCCAGCATCCTTGGGGTTCTTGCAATAAATCTGAGGGGCCTCCTGCAAGTCTTTGATCTTTCCAGCCTCAGTTTCCCCCTCTGTAAAGTGGAAGGCTGAATCCATGGCAGTTAAGGGCTGGGTGTGGTGCCCTGAGAAGTGTCAGGCTTGACTTGATGAAAATCACATCTATGGGATATGCATACTCATCCTGAATCCTTCTGTTCTGGAAGCATAACTAACACCCATTTTACAGATGAGAACTCTGAGACTCAGAAAGGTCAAGTTACTTGCCCAGGTCACACAGTAAGTTAGGGACACAGCAAGATTGAAACCCTGACCCCAGAGTTGAGGCTTTTCATTGACATGATCTGAGAGCAGGGACATTTACTTGTTCACCACAAGTGCCTGCCGGCCTCAGTTTATTCCTCTGTGAAATGGATGGTCGATGAACTGCCAACTTGGGTATTTCCCATCTCTTTTTCCTTCTTTCACTTTCAAGGTGTCCGAATTTCTTTCTCCTTCTTCTCCATTTGTCTAGGTAGCCTGACACTAGGTCACGAGGCCCCAAGTTCAGGGTTGGGGCCACGGGGGAGGCAGGCAGCTGACCTTCTTACCCCAGCAACTAATCTCTGTTCTCCAGTCTCTGCCAACTTATCTCAAATCATAGCCAACCTGCCCTGGTAACGTCCACAGCCCCCGGGGCAGCCACAGAAGGCACTGTATCTCTGGGTGCACCCGGCCTCCCTGTCTGAGCTACCAAGACCCTCCTGTGGGCTGGGGAAGCTGAGAAACAATACCAGGAAGCGGGGCCTTCTGCCTTGAGGCCTGGCTTTGGTCAGCCCCCGACCCTGGGCCTGGCCTGGGCACCCTGCCCTAGTGTTGGAACATTCTAGCTTATGATCAGCCTGTCCTACCTCTTCAGGGAAACTGAGGCCCAGAGAGGGGAGGGAGCTGGCAAAGGTCATTCAGAAAAGGGGCTGTGTGACCTGACCCCACCCATGCCCAGATGCCATGCATTTCACCCTGACAATTCGAGGCCAGACAGGCTCTGCTGTGGGGTACAGACCACAGCAGACAAGCACCACCCTTGTTGAGGAATAAAGCCCTGCTTCCCCACAAGGCGGGCGAGGGTTGGGAAAGTGGGCCGGGTGAGAGTGAGGTCATCCTGAAGCAGTGAAAAGAAGCCTTCTGCAGCTAATAGAAGGCTTGACCCTGGAAGGTTCCCCTCATCCACCCCACCCAGGCCCTCACTGCCGTGGTCGGGGTAGTGGCCAGGACCCCTCAGGTCTCCAGGGCCATTTACCCAGGGGAGTCTCTGCGGCGCCTCTAGCCCCACAAAGAGTACCGTGTGGAACCGCAGCCAAGGAGTTTTCTAAGCCAGTTTATGTGAGCAGCAGTGGGGCCGGGGGGCAGCCCGCCCGCATCCCATCCACCAGGACCCCTCAGAAGAAAGGGGTGTGTAAGTGCGTGTATGTACACGGTTGCCGCGGGACAGAGAGAAAGGGAAATGTGTTTCCTGGCCTGTCCCTGAGGGTGGTGTATCAATAGTGATGGTGGCTATGGTACCTGGCCCAGGCCGTTACCATGGAGACCAGATCATTGATCATCCAAACAGTGGATGAATCCATGGCAGTTAAGGGCTGGGTGTGGTGCCCTGAGAAGTGTCAGGCTTGGCTTGATAAGTAGAAGGAAGCTGGTAAAAACAAACACCAGCAAACAAAGTCATGTTTATTCAATTCGGGCCGATATTCTCATCTGCTGAGGGCTCTGAGTTTGAGATCTGAGCTTACTGTTAAAGAGAGAGGTTAGCAAGGGTCTGGGGTGCCCGGGCCAGTGAGCACCCGTTGGGAGGTCCTCTCTAGGGCCGTGAAGGCCCGAACAGATGGTCACCTTCTCTCTGCATGAGTCAAGGTCCAGTTCCTGGCTGGGCACATTGGTGTTGATGATGACTCTGGGGGTAGTTCATATTTACTGCATAATTTCTGAGAATGAAAGGGGTGCCATTAAGAATTATGCTGGATAAACAAACGGGACCTAATGAAACTTCAAAGCTTTTGCACAGCAAAGGAAACCATAAACAAGACCAAAAGACAACCCTCAGAATGGGAGAAAATATTTGCAAATGAAGCAACTGACAAAGGATTAATCTCCAAAATTTATAAGCAGCTCATGCAGCTCAATAACAAAAAAACAAACAACCCAATCCAAAAATGGGCAGAAGACCTAAACAGACATTTCTCCAAAGAAGATATACAGGTTGCCAACAAACACACGGAAGAATGCTCAATATCATTAATCATTAGAGAAATGCAAATCAAAACTACAATGAGATATCATCTCACACCAGTCAGAGTGGCCATCAGCAAAAATCTAGAAACAATAAATGCTGGAGAGGGTGTGCAGAAAAGGGAACACTCTTGCACTGCTGGTGGGAGTGTGAATTGGTACAGCCACTATGGAGAACAGTATGGAGGTTCCTTAAAAAACGACAAATAGAACTACCATATGACCCAGCAATCCCACTACTGGGCATATACCCTGAGAAAACCAAAATTCAAAAAGAGTCATGTACCAAAATGTTCTTTGCAGCTCTATTTACAATAGCCCGGAGATGGAAACAACCTAAGTGTCCATCATCGGATGAATGGATAAAGAAGATGTGGCACATATATACAATGGAATATTACTCAGCCATAAAAAGAAATGAAATTGAGCTGTTTGTAATGAGGTGGATAGACCTAGAGTCTGTCATACAGAGTGAAGTAAGTCAGAAAGAGAAGGACAAATACCGTATGCTAACACATATATATGGAATTTAAGAAAAAAAATGTCATGAAGAACCTAGGGGTAAGACAGGAATAAAGACACAGACCTACTGGAGAATGGACTTGAGGATATGGGGAGGGGGAAGGGTAAGCTGTGACAAAGCGAGAGAGAGGCATGGACATATATACACTACCAAACATAAGGTAGATAGCTAGTGGGAGGCAGCCACATAGCACAGGGAGATCAGCTCTGTGCTTTGTGACCTCCTGGAGGGGTAGGATAAGGAGGGTGGGAGGGATGGAGATGCAAGAGGGAAGAGACATGGGAACATATGTATAACTGATTCATTTTGTTATAAAGCAGAAACTAACACACCATTGTAAAGCAATTATACTCCAATAAAGATGTTAAAAAAAAAAAAAAGAATTATGCTGGGACCACAGGCATAAAATGAAACTATCCTGGGAAAACTGGGACGTATAGTCACCCCAACTTTACCCCTTTCTGTCTCAGTTTCTGTATCTGTGAAGTGATTCAATTGAGCTAGACAATTACCGCATTCCACTCCAGTCTCTGAGAATTCTGATTTGTAATATGATCTCTTTGGATGACTCTGGGGGTAGTTCATATTTACTGCATAATTACTATGTGCTAGTCACTACTTTAAACTCTCACTGATTCTTCTAAACAGCATTAGAAGGTGGTAGTGACAATAATAAATAATAACTATCATTTATTGAGCACTTACTATGTGCCAGGCACCTTGCAATGTGCTTAACAAGCATCACCTTCTTTGAGCCTCACAATGACCTTATGAGGAGGTATTGCAATTGACCCCATTTTACAGCTAAGGAAACTGAGGCACAGAGAAGCTAAATAGCTTGTCCAAGGTCACAGAGCCAGTTTCAGACCTGGAGTCGAAACTTTCCAGGCGTGTAGTCTAAGCCTGTTTTCTTCTTTGATGAGAAAATCGCAGATCAGAGAGGCCTGGTGACTTAGCCCAGGTCACACAGCACTCAGGGTCTAAATAGTGGAACCAGACCTAGGCTGGCTCTCGGGCCCCAGTGCTGCCCAACTTCTCCCCTAAATACTGGCTCTGGAAGACAGGGAGCATTTAAAGGCTTACAGCTGGCTCCTGGCACTCAGACAGGGCCCCAGAGGCCTGTGTCATGCCAGTTAGTTCACAGTTATATTTGGGCCTGGGAGTGGGTGGGGCTGGCAGGTAGCCCCTCAGTGAGCAGGGCCCCATATTGTCAGTAGTGAGGGGGGCAGAGCTGCAGGGAGGGAGATGCAAGAATAAACAGAAACCCTCCCGAGCAGCCGCCCAGCCAGGCAGAGAAGGTTTTGTTTCTTCTCTCTGCCGCCCAAGTCCAGAAAGAGTGACCAGCACCCCTCACCCTCCCCATGACTCAGACCTGCCTGCATGGGCTAGGCCCTGCCCTCCAACTGAAAAAGAGCCAGTTCAAGACAGGCTCTCACCACACTGAGCCCTGAAACCCCCCCACTAGGGAGCATCCCTTTTGGGAATGAGAGGCACCTTGGGGGCAGCCCAGGGCCTAGAGATGTGGGCTCAGATGTTAGCTTTGCTGCAGACCCCTGGGATGTTCTTGGGAGGGCCCTTCTCTCTGAGCCTCAGTTTTTCCTCCTGTACAAGGGGTCTTGGGAGAAGCAGGAAGTGCCAAGGTGCTTTGTAAAGTGTAAAAGGCTGTAGGGAGGTGAGGGGTAGTTCTGGCTCTTCGTGGCTGCCTATGGAGATACAGAGGCAAAAAGTTGGAGGGGCCTTTGGGAGATAGACACCTAGACCTGCATTGGCCAGCACCCTCTGCTAGCCAAGAGCAAGCAGGCTTTCAGAAAGGCCCCACTGGGGACATCAGAGGACCAAGGTCCCATTCTACTCAGAATCTCGGCTTCTTTTTCTGAAAGTTAAAGGATTTAGGCAGGAGAGGAGGACCTTCGGGGAGTATCTTGCCTAATTCCTGTCCATGTTATAGATGGGCAAACTGAGCCCAGAGAAGAGAATGGTCTTCCCCAAAGTCACGCCAGTCCAGAACAGTGTGACTGTGACCCTGTCCTAGGCCACACTGTCCCCTCTCCCAGGAGGAACCTCCTAGGAGATTGACGTGCTGTGTGCCTGCACATTTTCACATATTCCCACAAAACCATCCTGCACATTTTGGGGTCTAATCCCCATTTTACAGATGAAGAAGCTGAGGCTCAGAGAGATGAAACCTGTCCCCAAAGTTCCCTCAATGGTTAGTGACAGAACTAGGCCTCAAACCCAGGCCCAGGGGACTCCAGACATGTGCTCTGCTCCTGCCAGCCCTGGCGCTCACCCCCCCTCACCACCCCTGGCTCATGGCCCCTGCTTTCTCCCTCTGCAGGCCCGGCCCCCAGCGAGGATGCCGGGACCAAGGCCCGCTTCGGGCTGTCCGATGCTGTGGAGGAGGGTGCCTGGGTGGCCACAGTGGTGGACCAGCAGGACAGTGCCCTCTCGCTGCAGCTCCGCACCCCAGCCAGCTCCCCCATTGGCCTGTACCGCCTCAGCCTGGAGGCCTCCACTGGCTACCAGGGCTCCAGCTTCGTGCTGGGTCACTTCACCCTGCTCTTCAACGCCTGGTGCCCAGGTGAGCTGCGCTTCATCCGCGGGGCAGGGTGTGGAGATGGGCAGGGCTGGACCCACCCATGGGAACCACTGAGGGTGGGGGGATGGGGTGGAAGAGACATCCAATTGAATTGAGTGAGGCCTACTCTATATAGTTCCGTGCTCCAGCCTCCCAAAGACCTTGTGATGTCGGAACTCATTATTCCCATTTACAGAGGAGGACACAGGCTCGCGGAAGCAAAACGACTTGCTCCAGCCTACACAGCTACGAAGGGATCTCACCCTGTGTCTGAGGCCCTGGCACTGTGAGCTGGGCCTGGAGGTGGCCTGGGTTCAGGAGCCCTGTTCAGGAAAGGGCTGCCCAATGGATGCCCAGGGCCACGGCTTTACGCCTGGTTCTGCTTCGTGGGGCTCTGTTTTAAATCCCACCAGACTGGCTTGGGAAAGGGAAACAGGGAGGTGGAGGGGCAGGCTACCCAGGAGAGGTAGGCAGGAGCAGTTTGGTCACCTAAGTGCCTCCTTATACACTCTTTCAGTGATGGCTCTCAGCAATCCCCAGGGGGAGAGGTTAGCATCCTCGTTTTACAGACAGTAAACTGAGGCTCAGAGATAAGTGGTTTTAGGCAGGTCCTTCAAGAAGCAAGTGGGTGATGCTGGACAAAACTAGAGAGTCAGGGAGAGGGCTGAGTCTATCTCGAGCAGATGGGAGGAGACAGGGGCGCGCCACAGGCCTTCCCAGGCCTCAGTTTCCGCATGTGACTTACAAGACAGTGGGCTCTCTTTCCTTCCTGCTCCTCCGGAGCCCAGCAGAGAGAGGGGCATTGTGGGCGGGCCCAGCCTGGGAATGGGCTGTCCCTCCTCAAAGCCCGGGCCCAGGGCAGAAATTCTGTCCTCTCCAGCATCAAGACAACCAGCTTCTTACTAGGCCACTGCTTTCTTTCTTCTTTTTTCTCCATTTTGGGGCATTTTATTTGAACAGAAAGATTTTTTTATTTTCTCTTTTACATACTTTTGCTTTTATTTCTAATTATAACAGTAAGACATGAGAACACCCTCTCTATAAAAGCTTCAAGCACTACAGAGAGACAAGCCCCCCTTGACTCTCTTCCTTGGGAAACACCATTATTACATGTCTTTGGGGGGGTTATCTCCTTAGATTCCAATGTATGTGCCTGGAGAAGTCACTGTACTTTTTCTTCCTTCCAGTTTTATTGAGATATAATTGACATACAGCACTGTTAAGGTGTACAGCATAATGACTGTACACGATGACTTATGTACATCGTGAAATGATTATCACAAGTTTAATGAACATCCATCATCTCATATACATACAAAATTAAAGAAATAGAAAAAATTTTTTCCTTGTGTTGAGAACTTTTAGGATTTATTCTCTTAAGAACTTTCATATGTAACATACAGCAGTGTTAATTACATTCATCACGTTGTACAAGACCTCACTGCATTATGGGTTTCCCTGTCTTTCTTAAACATAAAAGAATCTTACCATATACATCAGCCTACAACTTGGGTTGGTTTTTTTTCTCCCTCTACTGTACATCTTGAGGCTCTTTCCGCATCAGTCTGCAGACATCTGCTCATCCTTTTTAAGAGCTGGGAGTGCCCTGGGTCTTGCCGGGTGGATGGTTCATTAGTCTGGCTCCCACCCACAGGCATGAGTTGATCCCCTGTGGCTTATCAGAGGGAGGAACACCCTTGATCACACGCCCTGTGACCACACGGAATGGTTTCTCAGGACAGAAGTGACCTTGCCGGACCCACTGTCCACTCATTTTGATTTTAGTCAATGTGAACTTACAGCTAGTTGGCAACCCTGCCCGCAGGACAGGAACGTGGCAGTGCCCCTCCCCGACCCCAACACCGTGGGGTTTCAGAGTTCAGGGAACAGGGAGTGAGGGTCTGGGGGATGTCCCCTTCCTGTGTCCTGGCCTCCTCCCTGCCCGGAGAGTTGGGCTGACAGGCAGCCAAGCAGCACAGTGACTAAAGGGACCCACATCCTAGGCCGGGAACTGGTGATGCGGAGGCAGGAAGTTGGGCTCAGTGGGGGTGGGCACACTAGGGGAGGAAACTGCTCTCCCTCCGGGGGGAGGGGGGATCTGCCCGTGACCTGGGGGCCTCCCGTCCCTGAGCTCCAACATGGTCGGGGTCGGGATCTAGCGGCCCCAAGGCCTCCACCTTTACCAGCTAGAGACCTGAGCGGGGACATCATAGTCCCAGCTTCCTGGGCTGCGGTGGGGACACTTCAACATGTGCTGACACCTTCACTGGATGAGAAGGTACCGTGGGCTTTGCCTTCTTTAAATTCTTCCTCCCACTGATTTACAGCCACATAGTTTATTTATCTGAAGGCTGATGCATATTGTGCAATCTTCAGAGCCACAGGGCAGGACGCAGAAGACACCCAGCCACTTTCACATTTGCTTCCTCCAAGCTGTAAAGTTGCTGGTCACTGTAGAGGAGCCCAGGGGTCTGAGGGGCCGGGCAGCTGCATCCCAGGCACTGGACATGTTTCCCCAAGCTGATTTCAGTAGGCACGCTGCCTGGGCCCGCCATACTTTTAGGGACCCATGAAAATGTGTTAATTTCTTTTAAAATCAGAAGAAACAAAATGAATGTTCAGGCCAGAGAATGTGTTTTAACATATAATATTAATATGTTCATCATTATACCAATGCAGTCATAAAATATATTTTTGTTTTTTTAATTTTTTTGTGGAGGAAGGAGCCCACGGAGGCAAAAATGCCCAGAGCCGACCAAAATCATACCATGGCTCTGGAATTCCCCTTCCCAGCCTCAATTTCTTCACTTGTGAAGTGAGGATTAGAAAGGCCAGGCTAACCTTTGCCTTCCTGTCATCTGGCCCCACCGCCCCAGGCCCTTTTCTGTTGTCGCTAGCCACAGGCAACTAAGTGCCCTGTGTCTTCCAGCAGGCGCACCTCTGCTCTCTCTGGTCCTCTGCTTAGAATGTCATCCAGGCAACCTTCAGATGCCAGCTGACCCCCCAAGCTGGACAAGGACCCTCCTCCCCTGAGCTGCAGTGACACTTTCTCAGCTTTCTCTCCACCCGAATGATGCTTCTTCCTCGCACTGGCTCAGGGCTTTAGCTTGCAAAGCACCTTTCAGATCTGGGATCACATTTTACTCTTAGGGAACACAGTCAGGTGGCAGGAGAAGAAGTGACCTGCCCAGGGTCACACAGCAAAGGAGACTCAGAGCTAGGGGGTTCCTGACTCGTGCCCAGCGAGTGTGCCTGTCTCTTATTTTGGCATCAGTTTTCCCATCTGTAATATATTCTTGAGCCTCAGTTTTGCCATCTGTAAAATGGGGCTTCCAAGGATCCCTTCCACATGGGGCTTTTGTAGCGATTAAACAAGTTAATTTATGTCATACATTTATCATGGGTCCTGGCACATGGCAAGTGTTGGATAAAAGACAGACATTGTTGTCACTGATAATACCTTATCTCACTGATATGGGATTATTAATTAATGACTAGTTTTTCTGATTAAAAGAGAGAAAGGCCTCTGAGAAACTGACCTGGCCCTGGGGAGTTGGCACCCCGGCTGCCATGTCTGTGGGGCACCTGGGCCTTGCCAGACTTAGAGTTGAGGCCCTTTCCTTTTCACCCACAGCGGACGCTGTGTACCTGGACTCAGATGAGGAGCGGCGGGAGTACGTCCTCACCCAACAGGGCTTCATCTACCAGGGCTCAGCCAAGTTCATCAAGAGCATACCTTGGAATTTTGGGCAGGTAAGGCCACACCCTGCCCCTCCCAGCCATCTTAGGCCCACTGTGTGCTAGGTCCTGGGTCTGAGACAGTCAAAGTCAGAAGTGTGAGCAGGTCTGAGTCACCCACGCCATGCTGTCAAAGATTCAAGGGCCCTGAAATGGCTAGAGGCTTAGAGAGGGCCCAGGCCAAGCCTGAGGTCACACAGCAAAGGGTGGCCCTTTCCACTGTGGGAGCAGTAGCTCTGGGTTCAAGGTGGGAAAGAATAGGAGGGCCTTTGAGAGTTGTGGGGCTGGCAGGTGCTCCATGAGGGAGGAGGGGAACATTCAAGGCCATATATCAAAATAATGGGCAGCACTGGAGAAAGCTTACGATATGCTAGGCATGTGCTGACAGGAGCTTTAAACCATTATCTAGATCAGTGGTTCACAAACTCGAATATATGTCAGAATCACCTAAAAAAATGGGTTAAAACACAAGTTCCTGGGTCCCATCCCTAGTTTCTGATACAGTAGGTCTGGCTGTGGGCTGAGAATTTGCATTTTTAACAAGTTCTCAGGTGATGCTGATGCTATTGATCCAGTGATACTTTGAGAATCACTGTTGTATCAGCTAGCTACTGCTGACTAACAAACAAGTCCAAAACTTGGAGGCTTGAGAAAACAATCATTCATTATTTCTCATAAATCTATGGGCCAACCAGGACATGGCTGTCTAGGCTGGGCTTGGCTGATCTCAGCTGGTTGGCTCATCACTGTACCATGTGATTCCTCCTCTTTCAGCAGGCCAGCCTGGGCTTGTTCTCCAAATCAATACTCTTATTTCCTCTACTATCCAGCACCCCATAAAAATTCTTGAGATATTGCTGAGAAAACTCATGAAGCAAGAACCATCACATCCCTCGCCCTTCAACCTCCTTGTGTATTAGTGGGTGTTGGCCTCCTGGGGTAGGGTTCACCTTGAGATTTCTCTTAGCAGCCCCTGGATCAGGCTCCATGTTCAGGACTAGAGAGTCCTGCCCTGGGATCATAGGATGATCCCTGAGATCTGGGGCTCTGGCCTCAGTTTTCTCTTCTGAATATTGGGGATAATAATCGTAAAACTGTCTGCCTCCAAATAACTGCAGAAACCCTGTAGCCCTCTGTGGGATGTAAATGAAATGCATATGACTGTGATGCATAAAATACATCAAAAAATGAATTGGCTCTTATTTCCCAGGGCTCTGTATTCTCCCCTGAGAGACAGAACAAAGCCATCTCCTCCCTTTCATTTTCTGAGTTGCTGGTCTGTGTCCAGGTTGTGCGGGGCCGTGGGACATGGCCTTGCAAACTTCCGGAAGTCATCACTAGCCAGGATGATAAGACCTAAAGGAAGGAAGGGAATCAGGCAGTTCCTGAAGTAGGCAGAATTTGAGCTGAGCTTTGGAAGAGGTGGGTGCCTGGTATTCCAAGCAAAAGGAACAGCATTAGCCGAAGCTCAGAGGTGGGAAAGTTTATGTTGTACCTAAGAAGTATGTTACAGTTTGGGGAGCACTTATATGAGAAGGGGCCCCAGGAGATGACGTGGGAGAAGTCAGCAGTGTTCAGGTTGTGAACAGCCCTGAATGTCAGGCAGATGGCAATAGGGAGCCACAGAATGAATGGTTCAGGCCAGGGAGGGCCATTCTGTGTCATGGAGGGAGACCTGCGATAAGGCCTGGTTTGGGACAAGACCACAGAGACGGGGAGCAGGGGGCAGACAGGAGAGCCCTTGAACGTGACGGATGGGTCGTCCAATGGAAGGTTCAAGGAGAGATTTTGAAAAACATAACATCTGAGTTGCAAGAATGAGAAGGTGTGCGTCACACAGAGAGAGGCAGGAAGAGCATTCCAAGCAAAGGAAATAGCAAGTACAAAGGTCCTGAGGCAGTGAGCCCAGAGCAGAATGAGTATGGGTGAGAGCGGTGAGAGATGAGGTCAAAGATGGGGTGGGACACAGATCGGTTTTTTTTGAATTTTATTTATTTTTTATACAGCAGGTTCTTATTAGTTATCGATTCTATACACATTAGTGTATATATGTCAATCCCAATCTCCCAAGTCATCCCACCACCACCTCCCTTCCTCCGCCCCCCTGCCACTTTCCCCCTCCTTAGTGTCCATACGTTTGTTCTCTATGGGACACAGATCTTAATGGGCCTTGCAGGCCACAGAGAAAAGTCTAGATTTTACTCTGGGTGCAGTGGAAACAGGAGTGATGAGATTAGATTTACTTTTACCGTCTATACTTTGGTTCCAATCCGAACGGTGTGTGGCGATGGGATGGGGAAGGAGGGGAGGCTTATCAGCTCTGCAGGGTGAGTCAGGCTTGAGGGAAGTGAAGACGTGGTGGTGGGGGAGTGCAGTGGCTGGGCCTGAGGTGAGTCGGAGGGGAGGGAAGCTCCAGGGACGCTGGGCTTTTCACTCTGGGCTCTACTCCACGTTCCCAGGACCCCCCAGCCTGGATGCAGTCACACCCCCTCCCCCTTTCTCACACACTCAGTCATTGTCCCACCTCACCCCCCCTTTCCTGGGCCAGGAAAAGCTGGCACTACAGAGATGTGACAGACCCAGCCCGAGCCTCCGATCTGGTGTGTGAGACAGCAGAGGGGTCCCACAGCTGCTGGACTTCACGGCAGGCTTCCCAGAGGAGGTGACTTCTCAGCTCCCTCATCCTCCCCTTGTTTCCTCTGACACAGTTTGAAGATGGGATTCTGGACATCTGCCTGATGCTCTTGGACGTCAACCCCAAGTTCCTGAGGAACGCTGGCCGCGACTGCTCCCGCCGCAGCAGTCCAGTCTACGTGGGCCGGGTGGTGAGCGGCATGGTGAGTGAGTAGCAGGCCCGCCCCAGGGGCCCTCCCTTACTGTGATGATGGAGGCCAGGCCCCGCACTGGGCACGGTGGGCGAACCCAGGAGATGGGTGAGTCCCAGCTAGGAGACCTTGTATTTGGAGAGACAAGGTACAAATGCGGGTAATGCCATGTGGTCCCTCAAAGCAATCCACTCATTCATTCATTCACTCACCCATCCAGCAAGTATTCGTCAAGTGCCACCCACATCCTAGGCACCAGGGAAAAGCAGGTGTAAGACATGAATGGTCTCTAACTTCATAGAGCTTCCGTTCTAGGGTGTGTGTGGGAGGAGACAGGCGGAACCACAGTATCACATGAGTGCACAGTCATAAATTACGATGCACTCGCCAAAGGGGCCAGATGTGTGACAGTGTCTGAACACAGGGCCTAACCCCAGCAAGGGGCTGGGGGACCTCCCTGGGTGATGAGTCCTGAGTTGACGTAGTAACTGGGAAGATAAGAGCATCCCAGGCAGAGGTGACAGCTTGTGCAAAGGCTCCATGAGGAGGGGCGGCTGTGGCAGGTTTGAGGAGCAAAAGGGGGGCCGGTTTGGCTGGAGCAGAGCACAAGCAGGAGGGTCGGATGCAGGTGGGCTGCAGAGGGGGCAGGGCCAGACGGTGCAGGCCTCAGGGCCATGGTCAGGAGGCTGCATTTTATTCTCGAGGTTCTGGGAGTCTGGGGGCAAATGACACAATCTGGGCAGGGGCCAGAGGGGGTCTTTGTAAAACTCAGGTCACGCCGTGTCACTCCTCTTCCACTCCACGGACAAATTCACATCTCCAGCATCACCCTCACGACCTTGACCCCTCTCTACCTCCTCCCTCCCGCTTCTCTCTCCAGCGCCAACCATCTCTAACCTCCCAGTCTGTCACATCTTGGGATCTTTGCACCTGCTGTTCCTTCAACCTGGAACGCCCTTCCCTGCCTTTCACCATGTGCTGAACTCATGCCCACCCTAGTGCAGCCGTCACCCTTTCCCCAGGCTTGGTCCCTCTGATGCTCTCGCTGCTTGCAGGTCAACTGCAATGATGACCAGGGCGTGCTGCTGGGACGCTGGGACAACAACTACAGGGATGGCATCAGCCCCATGTTCTGGATCGGCAGCGTGGACATCCTGCGTCGCTGGAAGAATGACAGCTGCCAGCGTGTCAAGTATGGCCAGTGCTGGGTCTTTGCTGCCGTGGCCTGCACTGGTGAGTGGCACACGGGATGTGAGAGGGCCTGGAACCGCCCTTGGCTTCTGTGAGCCCGGGTCCCTGCAGACTTCTCCCAGGCCTGATGGGTAACGGAGCCAGGGAGATTTGGTCAAATAAGGGGGCGTCTGACCCCCGTGGTCACGGGGTTTCTGCAGGGAGCCGAATGGGGGATCGACCCAGGGACTCGAGATGGACTGCCCGGGTTGAATTCCAGCTCTGCCTCTGACCCCTGGGAGGACTTGGGCAAGAGAACTGGTGTCTCCAAGCCTGTTTCCTCATGTGTAAAATGGAGACAGCAGTAACTGACCCAAGTCCCAGGGAGCTCTTAGGACCCGGGGAGATGTCACTTAGCACAGTCTCCGGTTCAAGTTAGGTGGGGTTTGTGGGTTTCCGGGGCAGCTGGGAGTCCTCAGCTGGATCTTGGGGCATTTTCTCTGTGTCCATAAGTCGGATGACAGTGATCGGATGGACGTTTGCAGTGATGGGCACAGTGACACACTTTTCTGTTCGGCCAGGCTGCCCATACCCATTACCCTCTGAATCATTACAAGCTGCTATTATTAGCTCCTCTTAGAGGAGGAAACGGAGGCTCAGAGAAGAGAAGTGGCGTGGCCAAGGTTGCACAGCTGGTGAGCGGCACAGCCAGGCTTGGAACGAGGTGGGCCCGCCTCTCTAAGGCCAGCCTCCTGGCCTTAGACTGTGACGATGGGGCCTCCCAGGACACCATCCCTGGGACAGGAGTGGAGCCTTGCTCCCTGGGCAGCGGCGACAGGTCTCCCCAAGCCTCAGGTCTGTGCTCGGAAACCTGTCACGTGGTGGGGCAAGGCCTGGGGTTGGGACATCAGCCCTCGCCACGGGCAGCAGAGCACCCAGACTCTACCCAAGTTAAAGGGCACAGGAACCAGGCAAGAGGTGAAGGGTCACAGCTGCTCCTTCCTTCCTCCTCCCAGTGCCCTCATGTCTCCCGGCCAGAATCCAGGGCCATCGGGGAAGCTCTTGCCCTGGTTGATGGTGGTCACAGGGCAAAGGTCACATCCCTGCCCCTCCCCCGTCTCAGAGACTCAACCTCAATCAAAACTAAAAGTAAACCAAAGGTCCTACAGATTGTATTTAGTAGGGCTTTCTGTTGCACTTCTTTTTTTAGATGCTACTTCCTTTACCTTACCCTGAGAATATGTTACTTTTACATTTTACATAAAAAGTAACATAACAAAATGAAGGAGGAAAAACACCCATAATTCCCTCTGTCAGGAGTACCTAGCATCACCATTCGGGCAGGATTCGTGCCCGGGGTCTTCGTCCCTCCTCTGTGGTCTATAGATGCCACTTGATATCCTGCCTCTTTGTCACCTATCATTCCAACACCAGTCCCTTTCCCAGTTACTCTGGGCTCTCTGTAAACTGTGCTGAGGCCCAAATGCAGGCCCTCCTGGTCCACGATGGAGTCCCAGTGCACCTGAAGCCCGGGCTAGAGAGGAGGAAACAAGGCCCAGAGAGGCGAAGGGACTGGCCTCAGGCCACACAGCCTGAAGCAGCTGGGGCTGGAACGGAAGGGCTCCTGACCTTTGTTCCCTCTTCTGCTTGCCCCACTGTTCACTCCTCACTCTGAATCTCTGTCGTTCCTTCCCTTCCTCCTTTTCTTTCTACTTCACCCACTCCTTCATCCCATTTGACAAATTAGCCTGTGCTTGGCCTGTGCTGGGCTCTGGGGATATAAAATAAGACAGCTCGCTCACTGCCCTCAGAGGACAAATTAAAGAATCCCTCGCACACCTGTATATTGAGAATGATGATGAATCGCCAGTTTTGCTATGAATGCAAATGATGGGGTAATCTAAACCCGGCTGGGTGGCCTTCCTGGCCCAGGGTACAGCATATGCCAATGTCCTGGGGCTGTTGGCAGCATGGAGTGCTGGAGGAGCAGCGAGGCCAGTGTGGCTGGAGCAAAGTGCGCAGGAGGTGGTCAGGGGCCAGACCCTCCAGGGTAAGGGCTGCGGTGGAGGTCTGGCCTTGACCTCGAGGGCTGTGGGGAGCCATTGAGGGTTTAGCAGAGGACTGTTAATGTCAGATTTGCATTTAGAGTCTTTTGTTATCTGTGATGTGAAAGGGAAAGAGTGGACATGGGCCAACCAACGAGGTGGGTGCCATTGTCCGGGCAAGGGGATGGCACACCCTTACCAGTGTGCAGTGCTCCCCGGGGTACAGATGGGCACGTGGAGGCCAAGCAGAGCAGATGTGTCTAGGGCCTCAGCTTATCCCCTAAGCTCTCTCCACTGTGTCCCCCGACCCAGTGCTGCGGTGCCTCGGCGTCCCTACCCGCGTCGTGACCAACTATAACTCGGCCCACGACCAGAACAGCAACCTGCTCATCGAGTACTTCCGCAACGAGTCTGGGGAGATCCAGAGTGACAAGAGCGAGATGATCTGGTGAGGGGGGCGCTCAGTGGGAAGGATCCCCTGGAGAGGAAACTTGGGGCGATTTCTCAGAGAAGGTCACATTTGAACTGGGTTTAAAAGTTGAACAGTATTTGGACAAAAGGAAGCGGGCCTTGGAGAGGCTCCAGGAGGGGGACAGCAGGAGCAAAGGCCAAGAGGAAGGACAGTCAATGCAGGGAGCATGAAAGGGCGTCAGGGAGAACACACCGTCCGGGGTCTGCACTGCCAGGCTGGGGGTCTGGTCTTGATTCCAAAGGCTTCAGACTGGAGGGGGGTGTGCTGATGACCGGGGGGGACAGATCGGAAGCAGGGGGCGGGGCTGTGGTCCAGGTGGGTGGTGGTGGGGTCTGAATCCAGGCAGAGCCTGTGAGCTGATAAAGAAGGAAGAGTCGGGGCTTCCCTGGTGGCGCAGTGGTTGGGGGTCCGCCTGCCGATGCAGGGGACACGGGTTCGTGCCCCGGTCTGGGAAGATCCCACATGCCGCAGAGCGGCTGGGCCCGTGAGCCATGGCCGCTGAGCCTGCGCGTCTGGAGCCTGTGCTCCGCAACGGGAGAGGCCACAACAGTGAGAGGCCCGCGTACCGCAAAACAAAACAAAAAAACAACAACAAAAAAAAAAAAAGAAGAAAGAAGAGTTGAGAAATTAGGAGGTCTGGTCAGCTGGGCATGCAGAGCCACTGAGAGGGGAAAGGAGTTGGGGAGAGGGGTTGAGGACTCCCAGTGTAGTTGGGAGCACCCGACTGGGGCCCCCAGAGGAAGAGCAAAGTGTGGGCGAGGATGTTCTGGGGTCAGCTTAGGACAAGGTGAGTGTGGACAGCCTGCAGGAGGTGACCGTGAACGTTTGCATGAGAGTCCTGGTCCACGTTCTGCTTTGTTTCCCCAACAGGAACTTCCACTGCTGGGTGGAGTCGTGGATGACCAGGCCTGACTTGCAGCCGGGATACGAGGGGTGGCAGGCCCTGGACCCCACGCCCCAGGAGAAGAGTGAAGGTGGGTAGGCAGGTGTGGCCCCATTACCGAGATGAAGAAACAGAGGCTGGAGGGGACCCACCCAGCAGAGGGGCTCCTCAGCTGGAGAGGGGCAGAGCTGGGATGCTAACCCAGGTCTGGCTGACTCCAAAGAACATTGAGTGTTGGGGGACCTCATTGGTATTTTATAAAACACCTCTTTTATAATTTGAAAAGTAATTCATGCACATTGTGGAAAACAGAAAATATGGAGAAGCACAGAGAAAAAAAGTCAAATAGCATCTTTATCCTCTTCCCCCCAAGAAATTTCATTAACATTCACACACAGCTTCCAATAATTTCAAATGAATCCTTCCTCAGAATAATATTTTAAATACACACAATATAGCACCTAGGGTTCAATTACATTGCAATATAGTTATCAAAAATTTTAAAATAAATTTGTGATATAGTAATATATGCTCTATATAACAAGATTTATTAGTAGAATCAATAAGTTCCATAATTTTGTGGTAGAGATGAATGCAATCTATATTTCCGGTTATCTGTAACAACCAGAAAGAGAGATAAAAATATCTGTGGTTCTTATGAGTGACAAGTCATAAGTGCACCTAAGACTGTGGTTTTTGGTCTTTCACAGTCGAAGGAAGTGAAAATAATGATGTAATTTTTTCCCATCCAAGTTTATGAACTCCTGAATTCTATTTGCTGCGCCTTGGGGGTTCCATGGACCCTAGGTTAAGAACTCTTCCTGCACATGGGCTTTCATCCTGGCCCTGTCACTTCTCCATATATCATTAGCATTTCTCTATGAGATAGTTTTCTGTGATTTTAATTTTAATTTAATGTTACCACATTCCATCAAATGGACGCATTGTAATATAGCTACCAAGCCTCTAGTCCTCAACATTTAAATTTGTGACCAGTTTGAGGCAGTGGTAAACCACACCCAGATAAACATCTAGCTCTCTTGTTCATTTCATTAGCACACACTCCCTGAGTCAGTGTCAGACACTGACTGCTACTCTCAGTCTGGGCAGGAAACCAGACAGACACACACCCTTGTAAAGTACTGCCTACAGTTGGCTCCCTCATTTCCTTAAGTGCCTTGGGATACATTTCTGTTTATCAAACACATAGAGATAAGTGTTTGCCAATCCTCATTAGGTAGGTACAAATATCCCCACGTGAAGCCAGGACTCAGAGAAGGTAAGTGACTTCTCCAAGGTCACACAGCTAATAAGAGACTGAGCTTTGAACCCCAGAAGCTGGGTTCCAGTGTCCCCTGGAATTCTTTTTTTTTTTTTTGTCTTGTTGCATGCCTTGTAAGATCTCAGTTTCCCAACCAGGGGTTGAACCCCAGGGCCCCGGCAGTGAAAGCGCAGAGTCCTAACCATTAGACCACCAAGGAACTCCCTCCCCTGGAATTCTTAATTCTTACCTGATGCTGCCTTCTTAGAAATGGAATCCCTGAGTCAAAGGCTATATGGTCTCTAGGTTTTCGGCTACATGTGGTTGAATTGTGGAAGATTCTGGAGGTACCACCCTCCTCTCAGCCCAGGCTCGTCTTACCCTTCTCCTCCTCCCAACCAGGGACATACTGCTGTGGCCCGGTTCCCGTTCGTGCCATCAAGGTGGGCGACCTGAGCACCAAGTACGACGCCCCTTTTGTCTTTGCCGAGGTCAACGCCGACGTGGTGGACTGGATCCGGCAGGATGATGGGTCCATGCACAAGTCCATCAACCGCTCCCTAGTCGTGGGGCAGAAGATCAGCACAAAGAGCGTGGGCAGAGACGAGCGGGAGGACATTACCCACACCTACAAGTACCCGGAGGGTAGGGGCCCTCGGCTTATCACTGCCTTGCGGATAAGCAGCTTGTTTACTAGCCCAGAGGGCGTGTGTGTGTGTGTGTGTGTGTGTGTGTGTGTGTGTGTGTGTGTGTGTTTTCTGGCAACTTGCAAACAACAATGATCTGTAGGTTACTCTCCATTTCAAGAAATTCCTTAGAATCAGGTGCAAACTTGACAAACACACTGGCGGCAGGGGGACAGTGGTAAAGGATCATTCATTTAGGAAAAGAATTCTATATTCCACAAAAAGATTTCATTTGGTTTTTAAGCCTCACTTTCTTTGTTGGTTTGACTCAATAAAGCTGAAAGGGATGGCTGTTATACAAGAGAGGCTTTCATCTTCACAGAAAAATCATGATGTCCATGTTGTTTAACAGAGCTTATTAGTGGTGGGAACGCCAACAATAGATGGTCAATTCCATGCTTTTTTTTTTTTTTAATCTTTATTTTATTTATTTGGCTGCACTGGGTCTTAGCTGCAGCACGCGTGATCTTTAGTTGTAGCATGCGGGATCTTTTAGTTGCAGCATGAGGGATCTAGTTCCCCGACCAGGGATCAAAGCCGGGCCCCTTGCATTGGGAGCACGGAGTCTTAACCACTGGACCACCAGGGAGGTCCCTCCATGCTTTTTTTTTTTTTTTTTTTTTTTCCAGTACGCGGGCCTCTCACTGTTGTGGCCTCTCCCGTTGCGGAGCACAGGCTCCGGACACGCAGGCTCAGCGGCCATGGCTCACGGGCCTAGCCGCTTCGCGGCATGTGGGATCTTCCCAGACCGGGGCACGAACCCGTGTCCCCTGCATCAGCAGGCGGACTTTCAACCACTGCGCCACCAGGGAAGCCCCCTCCATGCTTTTTTATTGCAACGTATTTGTGCTGAAGAGGCTTGGAAGTCCAGAGGGGCCACGGAAGAGAAGTTCCTGGAACTCTGTAGTGTTAATTGTTTTAGCATTTCACACACAGGTGGGGAAGTGGGCATGAAGGTAGATTGGAAAGGTTTAAAGAGAAATGGACCAAAAGAAACTTAAAGATAATAAGATGGGCTCAGTCAGACACAAAGATGAAGCTTCTTTCTGCTACTAATATTAAATCAGTAGTGGGAAAAAGATGTGGTTTATTTTAAAAATTGGATTTGAGCACATCCAATGGCCAGTTCAATAGACAGATATTTTCTAAGCATCTACGGTGTGCCAAGCACAGTAGGGTTCACAGAAGTGACTAAGAAACCACAGGCTTTATCTGACCCCCGTTGACTCTCCAGGGCTGACTTGGGATTGGGTATTAAGTGGCCGTGCTCCAGTGGGAAGGGCTAAAACAGAAGGAAAAGATGCTTTCCCTGGCCTCTGAAAGGTCTAGAGCTGATGATTTGATAGAAGAAATAAATATGTACCCAACAACACTGGGGACAAAAATAAAAGGCACATGGGGAGAAGCAAATGGAATATAAAGCAGGGGGCAGTCATTCCTGCTGGAAAGCTCAACAGGTAGAGAAAGGAGGGAAAGGATTTCAGGTAGAATTGGTTCCTGTGCAAATGCTTAGAGGTGAGAAAGTTCTCATTGTATCAGTGCCTACTAGGCACCAAACACTGTTGTAGGCATTGGGTATGACTTAAGATTAAGTAAAACACAGTCTTAGTCCTCAAGAGGCTTGAGAGTGTAAGCATATGAACAGGAAAAAAACCTGGTGGGCCAAAACACCACGACAGGCAATAGGCAGCTATGAAACTCCAAAAGACATTGTGACTCTTTCATCCTGGGAAAGGAGGAGTCAGAGAAGGCGTCCTGGAAGAGGGGTCATTTGGGGATGGGTTTTGAGGGATGTATAGGAGCTCACGTGTGGAAAGTAAATAAAATAGTCTTTCCTCCTCCTGGCACAGTAATGTAAAGAAGGGGCTCCCTCAGGGGGTGCTCTGAGTCACCAGAACTCTGAGAAGCCAGCTTGCCCTGCTCCCAGCCTCCTTCTCATTGATCCCCCTTCCAGCTGTGATGAAGCTCTCTTCCCCGTCCCCACAGGGTCCGCAGAGGAGAGGGAAGCCTTCACAAGGGCCAACCACCAGAACAAACTGGCTGGTAAAGAGGAGACAGGGGTGGCCATGCGGATCCGTGCGGGCCAGGGCATGAACAGGGGCAGCGACTTTGACGTCTTTGCCCACATCACCAACAACACTGCCGAGGACCATGCTGGCTGCCTCCTGCTCTGTGCCCGCACCGTCAGCTACAACGGGATCCTGGGACCCAACTGTGGCACCAAGGACCTGCTCAACTTTTCCCTGGAGCCTTTCTCTGGTAAGGCCCTGTGTTCCTGGAGCAGCTGTTGACCACCCTGACGACATGCTAGGTCGTGCCCTGATAGCTGAACGTGTGCCATCTACCTCACAGACACTCCCATTGCCCTCACTGTGGGTCAGGCCCTGTCCTTGGCACTTTATAAATAGCAACCCAGTTCCTTCTTATAACAAAAGTAGGAGGTGGATTCTTTTATGGCCCCATTTTCCAGATGAGAAGACTGAGCACAGAGAGGTTAAGTAACTTTCCCAAGGCCACACAGGAAGTGACAGGACGGAGACTTGAACCTGTACTCGTAGCAACTATTCTATTTCATTCCATCTCATCTTCGCAGGACCCCTAACTGCTTTCCCAGACTCTCTGCTGCCCCTTCCAGCAAATTCCTTTCCTCCGTCTCCAGCAACTCACACTACAGGTGCCTCTCCCCAGAGCCCCTTTGAGAACCTCTCCTATTTCTCTGGAGGTTCTCAGGCTCAGAGAGAAGAGATTCAAGACCAGTACTACCCAGAGAACTTTCTGTGATATAAGGATGTCCTGTATCTGCGTTGTCCAGTATGGTGGCCACTAGCTCCATGTGGCTGTTGTGCGCTTGCAGTGTGGCTGGTGTAATTATGGGACTAAAGTTTTAATTTCACTTAAACAGCCGCATGTGGCCGGAAGCTGCCATACCGGACAGTGTGGCTCTAACAGTGATAGGAAAGGAAAAGCCCTGATCTTCTCCTCTTCCACGGCTCCAGTGCCTGGCCCGACCTCCCTGGGAGCAGATCCCCTTCCCCGTTTGGGGCTGAAATGATGTCAGTAGCTCCTCCAGCCCTCAACCCTGGGCAGAGCCTCTGTCGCTCTGGCTTCTTGGTCGGACGCCTACACAGTCATCGTCCCCTTGATCCCTTTTTTCACTGCTGGCTTTGTCACCACTACTGGTTATCTCCCTAAAATTAAGCTGGAGACCCTGAGAGGGGTTGCGGCTGCCGAGGTCACTTAGGGAGGCAGCACGGAGCCCAGTCTCCTATCCCCCCCAGCAGCCCATTCTCTGTTCCTGCACTCAGAGCCTGTGGACATGCGGAGGGCAGGGGGGGGGTCTTGGAGTTGGGAGAGGACCTGGGGTCAGCATGATCTGAGTAGAACATCAGTCAACCCTGGGGCCTCTATCTCAGGCCCACCTCAGGCACCCTGGAGCCACACGCCGGGACAGAGCAGACCCTCTGTCAGGGTCCCTGAGCAGCAGCAAACTCTAGGGGCAGAGCCACGTGGCACCAGGGCTGGGGCCCCAACACTTATGCTGCTAAAAGGCGTGTTCGGAGGCCAGACTTGGCTTTGAATCTGGCCTCTCCCACCTTCTATTATTAATATTAATTTTGGCTGCGCCATGTGGCATGTGGGATCTTAGTTCTCCGACCGGGGATCCAACCTGTGCCCCCTGCATTGGGAGCTCGGAGTCTTAACCACTGGACCACCAGGAAAGAACCTCTCCCGCCTTCTAGATGTATAACCTTGGGCCTTGAATCACACCCATCCATCAAATGGGGCATTAGCATGCCCCTCATGGGCTGCAAAGGAGATGTGTGCTCAGGAAGGATCTAGAAAGTGTATGATGGTGCCTGGACGCGGCAGGGCTCTTCACTTTTCCGCTGGGCAAGTGCCAACAGGTGTGGGGAGGCCGAAAAGCATCTTTCCTGAACCCTGCTGTGCCAGGCAATGGTCTCAGGGCCGGGCTCAGCACTTCCTGAGTCACTGCCAACCTTGCTGGTGTGCAGAGGACTCAGCTCTCATCTCCACATCCAGGCCCCGAGTCAGGGGTAGGGCTCCATCCCTACAGGTGTGTGGGGTGGTCAGGATACCGAGGTCCTAGTTCCTGCAATTCTGCTCACAGGATGTGGGCTCCTGGGTATTTCTCTTCTCCATTCCAGGCCCCGGGTTCCCCATTTGTACAAAGGCTGGCTCATCTTTGAAGAGCCCTTCCAGCCCTTTTGTGTGAATGCACACGTGTCAGTTCTTCCTCACGCTCAGAACCGCTTCAAAGGGAGGAAGTGCCTTTCCTGGAATGTGTATCATAAGGTGAACTCCAACCTGAGCCAGGGATGCCAGAATAACTTCCACCCAGGCTGCTGTTGGGTCACCCTTTGCCTCCCAGATACCCTCAGGCCCTTCGCAGCATTCTTCTGCTTCAGCCACAGCCGCCAGGGTTTCTTCCTGGGGATGTGTTCACAGCGGAGGGGTCCCTCCTGCTACGGAGACCTCTGAGGGGCACAGCCTGTCGGGAGAGGGCAGAGAAGGCCAGTGGTACTGCGTGTTGCCCTCAGGTGGGCCTAGGCCAGGATGCCCTATTGAGGCCTCCAAGGCCAAAGTCAACCTGAGAGTGATTCTCCCACCCTGTGAGACCCTGAACTCTGGCTGACTTACTGGTTATTCTTTGATGATAAGATCTGGGGGATTTCCATGTGCTAGCGGACAGGAAGCCAGGCCTAGGACAGCTGAATTGAATCCAGCTGACCCCACCCCGCCTCCTTGCTCTCTCCCTTCCTGCCACCCACCCCTTCTCTCTCTCTGGATACCCTTACCCCTCCAGGTGGGTCATGAGGAATGCAGGCAGCGTGATCTCTGTGATGATCAAAGGAATCATCTAAGGAATGAACAGACACTAACCACAAATGTTTCCCTCTTTCAGCCAGCATCTGGCCTGAAGCCAAGGTCAAGGCCCCTGGCCTGTAGACAGCAGTTCTCAAAGGTCCAGCCCCACCCTGGCCTAAGCCTCCTGGAAAAGTTAACAGCTGGGGCTACCTCCTCCAGGGTCCTGGAGGACAATGGTTTCCTTCTTTCCTGTGAAGCTGGTCAGAGTTTCTACTCTGCTCCACCAGGTCCTGACCCAGGAACTTTCACTCCTTTTTGTCCTTTTTGGCAGAAGCTTTGGTTTTTTGTTTTCCCCCCACGCCATCTGAGCAGAGGTTGGGGCAGATCCACCCCAGGAATGAGTGACTAGAGGGCTGGGCACACATTTTCCAGAGAGTGGGACGGGGAACACCAATGTGCCCAGCCAGGAACTGGACCTTGACTCATGCAGAGAGAAGGTGACCATCTGTTCGGGCCTTCACTGCCCTAGAGAGGACCTCCCAACGGGTGCTCACTGGCCCGGACACCCCAGACCCTTGCTAACCTCCCTCTTTAACAGTAAGCTCAGATCTCAAACTCAGAGCCCTCAGCAGATGAGAATATCGGCCCGAATTGAATAAACATGACTTTGTTTGCTGGTGTTTGTTTTTACCAGCTTCCTTCTACTTATGGTAAATGAGACAGGTTTTCTGCAAATAATGATGAAAAGGTTCCCTAAGCAAAAAAGGTTAAAAAGTGTAAAGCGTGGGGACTGAAAGAAAAATTATTTAATGAGGAGTTACTCAGACATGTGAAAAATCACATGAATGGCTGGAGTTTGGGAAATGCTGGTCTAGTGCAGGGACGGAGGGGACAGATGGCAGAAAAAGAAGAAACAGCATCTCCCATGATGGCACTGAGACAGTGAGGAGAGGTTGGCTGGGCTCCATGGAGCCCCAAGACCATCCCTCCAACATTGTTGTTTGATGGGGGGAAGCCCGAGGAGCAGAAGAGATTTTTCCCAAGGTTCCCTGCGACCGAGTGAACAAGCAGGGCCTGTGGAGAATCAGTCCTGTGCCCTTTTCACTGCTCCTTCCTGCCTTCTGTAAGCTGACTCCTGGTGCCCTAAGTCTTCAGTGTTCTTGTCAGAGAAATGGGGCTGCAATCCACACTTTGCTTCTCTGCAGCAGGAGGGGTTGGCCCTGCCGGCTTTTTTCTCACCCCTATCACTTGTGTGGCTTTTGCTCTGAAATGACCTCTGATCTTAGCTGTGCCCAGCGGGTGCCAGAGGTCCCAGGGAACAGAGAGGGAACAGAGAGGGGAGGTCATCTTCCCAGGCTCACACAGACAGTGGCCAAGCAGGGCCAGCTCTCCTGATCTGAACACTTCCTGGCAGAAGTGTTTCCTCATCTGTAAATGGGTACAATGTTACCAACCTCATGAGGGGAAATGGAGGTCCTGAGAGGTGGAGTGACTTACCCAGCATCCCCAGTCAGTGAAGGGCAGAGGCAGGATTAAAGCCCAAGCCTCCCCTCCCCACTTCCTCCCTGGGAGCCTTGGAGCCAGGGCAGGTGAGGGCAAGTGCTGGGACATGCCCCTCCATTCACCAGCTGCGTGACCTCGAGTTCATTCCTTGCCCTCTCTGTGCTTTGTGGAGATGCCATAGGAGAGGTGGGGGCCACGATTCAGATGTCATAAGCGCTCTCCCCTCTCCCCTCCTGCAGAGAAGAGCATTCCCCTTCGAATCCTCTACGAAAAGTATTGTGACTACCTGACCGAGTCGAACCTCATCAAGGTGCGGGGCCTATTCGTTGAGCCAGCTGCCAACAGCTACCTGCTGGCTGAGAGGGACATCTATCTGGAGAATCCAGAAATCAAGATTCGGGTAAGGGCTGGCCTGGGTCCCTGGACAGGTCCCCACACGTGCATGCACCTCCCTCCCTGCAACCTCAAGATCTCTGATGCCCCAGGTTCCTCAGATCCTAGGTTCATCAAAGAAAAGCATCATGCAGCAGAATTTGGGACTCACAGCCTCTAGGAATGAATCCTAAAATCCCAGAGTAGTAGGATCATGGCACTTAGGGATCTCAGACTCATGGACCCTTAAAAGCTAAACTACTAATGCTAGATCCCCAGGTCCTGGGGCCCTGGTGGGGCAGGAAGGGATGTGTTGTTAAGGGCACAGACTCTGGAGTCCATTTATTCATCTATAAAATGGGTGTTGTAAAGATTAAATGTGCGTCTGCAGGAAGCACATAGAACCATAACCAGCACATTATGAGGGCTCAATAGAAACTGACTATTCTTATCACCAACTTCATGGTCATCATAGTGATTCACTTGGAGGAGTCACAGCCCCAGATCCCCAAACGCTGCAGTTACAAATAAATGGTAAAGAGCAGAGCAGGAGGGAGTGAGCACTGTGTGCCAGACAGTCTGCTAGGAGCTTGCACATATTAGCTCAGTTAATCCTCATGAGAACCCTGCAGTCAGGCATTTCTCTTCTATGAAGAAACCAAGGCTCAGAGAGGGTAGTAACTTTGCCAAGGTCACACAGTGAGAAAGGGGCAGAGATCAGCCTGGCTCCAAAGACTCTGATCTTTCCACCCTAGACCCTAGAATGAGGGAGGCATTTTAAACATCCTGTGGGTTGCATGGAGCCTCACTTCAGCTCCATGAAGGAGGCCTGGGCAGGTGTCATCATCTGTGTTTTCCAGATGAGGCGAGGAATGTTAGCGGCAGAGCTGGGCAGACATTGGGCCAAACTGCAGCAAAGATGGAGATGGCCCATTTGGGACCCTGCATGCCCTTGAGGGGCTGTGGGCTGCTCTCCCTCCGTGCTGCCCCTGACATCTGCCCCATGCCTCCTCTAGATCCTGGGAGAGCCCAAGCAGAATCGCAAGCTGGTGGCTGAGGTGTCCCTGCGGAACCCGCTCACCGTGCCGCTGTCAGGCTGCACCTTCACCGTGGAGGGGGCGGGCCTGACCAAGGAGCAGAAGACCGTGGACATGTAAGTGCTGGTCCCTCCAGCTTGGGGGCCTGGGAGCAGAGGGCAGATGCTGCGGGGGGAAGGGCGCCCTCCGGCACTGAACCCAGGCCCGTAACCCCCTATTCTCCCTTTCCACACACCCACCCACACACCTGCCTAATATTCCCCCGTGTCTATGCCCAAATACCCACACGTTAGCTGCGTTCTGTGCACATGTGTTCACAAACCTCAACAGGTACACATTCACTAAGCACCCACCTCGGGACACCCGAGTTCTCACATACACACAGGTGTACACGCGTGCCTGTGTGGTGTACCCTCATGGAGACATATTTATGTATACGTACACTTACGAGCATACACACTTCTTCTTTTTCACTTTTTCATTGTAATTTACATAGAGTAAAGCATACAAGTCACGTATGTACAGCTCAATGCATTTTCATGCATGTGGTCACATGAGCATCCACTCTTACCCCCAAGCACACCATCCACTTTCATGTACACACACACACACACACACCAGCCCCTCTACACACAGGAGGGCAGATGGCCCAGGCCTTCGGAGAGTGGTGAGCGGGACCCATTTTATCCTGTCGGCACAAAGCTATACATCCATGGAGTTTCTAGGCTAAGACCTCAGTAGTCACGTGTCATCCTGGCCTGTCCCCATTGTGGGGACCAGGCCAGGGCCCTGATCTCACCCTCTTTCTCTCTCTCTCCCAGCCCGCACCCCGTGGAGGCGGGGGAGGAAGTCAAGGTGAGGGTGGACCTGCTGCCCCTGAATGCGGGCCGCCACAAGCTGGTGGTGAACTTCGAGAGCGACAGGCTGAAGGCCGTGAAGGGCTTCAGGAACGTCATTGTTAACACCTCCTAAGGGCCCCCGTGCCAGCCGAGGGCCCCCAACTTGACCCCAATCTTTATCCCAAGGTAATGAGCAAAATTTGCCCCTTATTGGGCCCCAGACCCCAGGGCAGGGTGGGCTGCCTATGGGGCCTCTTTGGAATCAAATGTACTTCCGGCCCATCTGGTCCCCCTGAGCCTGGCTCCCCACCTCCCTCACCTGTGAGGAATGTTTTCTGCCTCCACAGTAGGAGCCCTGATCTTGGCTGACTGGGCCTGGGGGGTGTGCCGGGGAGGAGGGACTCCAGCCTCCCTTCCCAGCCCAGATGCCATTTGGAAAGCCACTGACCACCTGCCATATTGTTTGATCAACTCCAGAGCCCCTTCCCTGGGAGCAGGCGAAAAACAGCGTGCCCAGTGACCAGATCAAGGAACTCAGCTCCCTGGGGTGTCCTGAACCCCTTCCCCAGATTGTGCCCAGGCCCCAGGGGCCGTTGGCAGAGCCTGAGCAGGTGCAGATCGGGAGGGTCCCAGGAATAGTCCACACCCAAGCTCCCCCCCATATCCCAGCAGCCCCGGCCCAATAGCACCCCCGCACGCCACAACTGTGAGGCACCTACTAAGTGCTTCCTGGGCTCACATGGCCACCAACCCATGTAACTGCCATGGAAAACTGCAGAGTGGGAGCCGCTTTCAAAGTGAGGAGACTGCAGCCTGGAGAAGGGAGGTGGCCCGCCCGGCACCGCTGGTACTCGCAAGCCTGCTTAATACGGAGGTACGGGACTGGAGCCAGGCCTTCTGACTCTGAGTCCAGGGCCTCGTTCACCACACCAGCCCTGACCTGACTGTCAGAGAGGCCATCTGGGGCCTGATCAAAAAGGATCTAGTTAGGATGAGGAGGTGGGGAGGAAATTGGAGGGGTTAGAGCCCTGGGTTTGAGCCCCAAGTCTGGCCAGCCACCGCCTTCCCCTCTCTGGGCCTCAGCCTGCTCATCGGTCACAGAGTGGTTGAACCAGCTCATCTCCAAGGTCCCTTCAGCTCTGCACTTCTGGTGCCTTATATGACTCAGCCTTGCCAATGACATTGAGTCTTACTCCCCGGCTTCACAGAGCCTTAGGTCACAGGCCAGGATGTTTTGGAGAATGAGACCATGACCATGACCACCTTCCTGCCCCCAGCCCTGTCTGAGTCCCCCACCTGTGCCCAGGCATCTTCCTTCAGAGTCCAGTTCTAGGGGGAAAGAGCCCCGGAGGCCCCTGACCTACCCATGACCCCACCCACCACAATGTGTAGACTTCACAGGAGCCTTAGTTGCCTGTGCTGGTCACTCACCAACAAGGCTGGCATCTCAGCCAACCCCTCTTTGAAGAGCCAGGGCCCTGGAACACAGCCTTTGCCCCTGACTAAGCTCGGGGACCCCACAAGTTGCTATCTCTGACTTTACCCCTCGTTCTCTCCATGTGACTGGGCCTCCCTCAGCCTGGAAGAGGGAAGTGGGGAGAATTCTGTATCTGGAGTGGGGTCAAAGACTCCAGAGTCCCCCAAATCCCAGAGAGGGATTTGGGGAAAGTCACGCTGATGCACTTAGAACTTTCTGCTTTGCACAGGAAGAAGCACTTGAGCCGAAATATATATGTTCTATTCTGTATACATATTGCTCGATTTCTCTATGGTTTTATAAATACTTTTGGGTTCCAAGCAAGCAGTAGATGTGCTTTTGAGCCACAAAGAGCAAGTACGGAAATAAAAGAGTTTATTTTTCACATTCAAACCAGGTCTGGTCTGTTCGCTGCATGCTTTTGAGGAGGCTGGGTGGGTGAGCTCACTTAACATCTGGACCAGCCACTTCCTGCCTAAGAGCCTTTCCCTAGCCTCAGCGCCTCCCTCAGACCTAAACTTTACTGGCATTCAATGCTCTACAACTGTCCAGCTCCACCTCCAGCCTCTTCTCGAAACAAACCATGTTCAGACCAGAATGAACTACCTGTATCTCTTCTAACATCCTGTGTACTTGTCAACCTCTTAGCTTGGAGTGCCCCTCTTTTTCCTTACCCAGCTTGTGAACTCCTATTCATCTTATAATGCTTAACACTAAAGTCACCTCTTCTGTGAAGCCTACCCAGATTTCTTCTCAGAACCCTGGAACATGGACAACTCAAACATTTATCACAGTGACTTTTAGTTCCATGTTGATATACCTGTCCCGCTCCCCATCCTGTCTGAAGTCCCAAGGGCAGAGACCAAGAATCTCTTAAACAGATACTAATAAATGCTGGATCAATGTGTTTCAACTCAGCTCCCGTAAGACCAGTACTGTCCAGTAGAAATATAACGTGAGCCACAAATGCAAGCCATATATGTAATTTAAACTTTCTAGTGGCCATATTAAAAAGAGAAAAAGAAACAGGTAAAATACATTTTAATAATGCATTTAATTTAAACTAATATGTCTGAAATATTGTATTGCAGCACATAATCAACATAAAAATTATGAGTGAGATATTTTACATTCTTAATTTTCATACAAAGTCTTTTAATGTGGTGTGTATTTTACACTGACAGCCTGTTTCAATTAGAACTAGCTGCATTTCAAGTGCTCCATGGCTGCAGGTGGCTACTGGCTACTACATTGTGTTACCAAGCAAGGGCTCGTATGCCTGCCACACAGAAAGCTAAACTCTGACAGTGGGTGTTTGCAGCAAAGTAAGGTTTTATTTGCAGGGCGCCAAGCAAGGAGAATGGGCAGCTCATGCTCAAAAGACCTGAACACCCCGATGGCTTTCAGGGGAAAGACAGTGTGAGGGGATATGGTCTCAGGATGCGCGATCAGCTTGTGGACCTTCTTCTGATTGGTTGGTGGTGAGGTAACAGGTGATGTTTCAGGAATCTCAACCTTCTGGTTCCAACCAGTCTGGGGTACGTGCTTGTGGTCAGCATGTAGCCGCCATCCTCCACCTGGGCAGGGCGGGGGTTCTTAGTTTCTACAGAGCAACTCAAAGATACGCATCAGATCGTTATCTATATCCTTTCAGGAGGAACTGGGAGCCCTGTGACTCTATGGTCTTCATCATTAACTGCTTGAATCTGCTCTTTGGAACTCAGGGAAGGCCTAGGAGACTAAAGCCTTTTTTTTTTACAAACAAGAAACAGGGGACACAGAGGGACTTTTGTACCTGGGAAGACCCCACAAGGTCCTGCTTGGTTTCAATCCCCTCTTTTTGTTGATACTCTTCAATCCTTAGGGGAACAGGGGTGGGACAAGAAAGTGAATAAAGTTTTGGACAGAGAAAGATGAATCATAAACTCAGCAGGGGAACTCAGTTTCAGGGGAACTCAGTTTCAGGGGACTCAGTTTCAGGGGACTCAGTTTCAGGGGACTCAGTTTCAACTGAATGGTTCCAAGTCTAGACTGATTCCAGGAGCGTGGGGATTTGGTCATTCATCTCATTCCCCACCAACGAAGCGCTAATCAATGTCTGTTGATTAAATAGATGATGGAAGACAGTCTCTGCCTTCAGGAAACCCATGTTGAAACATCTGACATGCACGCAAAAAATAAATCAAAGTGTGACATCACATTTTCGGGGTGCTAAATCCTTCTGTTCCTTAAAAACTACACCTGGGTCTGGCCTTGATGGCCTGAGCATTTTATCAATTAGTGACCAGCAAGAAAATAGAAAACAGTCGGCTATTTCAGGTGGAGAGGGAGTTCACAAGGGAACCTGACTCCAAAAACATCTGAGATGCTGGAAGAGCAGAGGGAGAAGGAGTGGTACCCAGAAATCGGGAAGCAGCGGCCACGCAGGATGCTCAGGAGCCCAGGAGCCGGTCCCCACCGCCAAGCTGCTGGAGGCACTGTCACTCCAGCTCTGGAACCAACAGAGCTGCCGAATCTACAAATCCTGCCGAAGTCAGCCCTGGTAGGAGCCAGAGGCAGGCTGGCATCTCTCATCCTCCTGCCTTCTCCCCACTGGCAGATCCTCACCAGAAATAGCTAGCGAGGGGCTCTGGCAAATATCATTTCCAGGCTTCCAGCCCCTGAAAAACAGAGATGGCGAGACAAGGGCTTGGGGGCATGGAGTTGAGTAGCCGACACCTATGGCTGCTCCCTTTGTAAGAACACCCTTCCAATCATCTCCACCTAAGGAACTCAGCTTTCAAAACCCTGCTCCAGGGAGACCTGCTCTGTGAAGCCTTCCTGGACTGCAGCCAACTGCTTCAAGCTCTGTTCCCCTTGGGCATATGGTAGAGAGCCCTTTACAACACTCAGGTTAGCCTGGCTTAGGACCAGCTGCTGATGTGCCTGGCCCATGCTCTGGAGCACCCCAAGAGCAGAGTCAGGGCACACCTCACACAAGGGGGTCACCAAGTGGACGCGGTACTGCTGACTCTAGCTCCCAGGCCTGACTGCCTCGCCTCCTAAAGAGAGACAGGGCTGCCCCGGCCAGGTCTGCCAATGCTGGACAGATTGGGAGGCCCCTCCTGACCACCCCCTAGGCCTGCCCCACCCCTGAGAGCTCACTAGCCAGGAACCCAGGAAGGAGGAAGGTTTTGCTGGTCACGTGGGCCCATTAGAGACAGGGGAAAAGAGCCTGAGCTCCTTCTCCACAAACCAGAGGCAAGGGTTGAGTCTGGGGCCCTACACAACAGTGCTGGGCACAGCTCCGCGGCAGCTCAGAGCTACTGGGCCCATACCGAAAGCTCGGCTCATAGCCCGGGTGGCAGGGGCCTGGATTCTGGAGCCAAGCAGACCTGGGATCAAATCCTGGCTCTGCCACGGGTTCACAGTGTGGCTTAAGGCAGGTTCTCAACCTCTCTGTGCCTCTGCTTCCTCATCTGTCGAATGGGGATGATTTGGTGTCTACTTTCATGACTGGTTCTCAACCTCTCTGTGCCTCTGCTTCCTCGTCTGTCGAATGGGGATGATTTGGTGTCTACTTTCATGACTGGTATGTAAGTTCAATATAACAGTGTCCATAAAATATTCAGCTGGCTCCTGGCACATTCTAACCATAACAGCCCACTTTCCTCCAGGTCAGCAACATTTATATGCACTGAGTTCTTCACTTCTGAAACAATCCTATCCAGTTTTTCCCCCCATTTTACAGCTGGTAAGGTGCAGAGTGGGGAGACTTGAACCCAGGCAGCCTGCCTTCCCCAGGGCACGGCCTAGCCTAGAGGAGGCCCGATTTCTACTGGAACCCTCCCTTCCCACCAAGTGCTAGGATACACGGGGCACAGGCCTCCAAAAAAGCCCCTGTGGAATGGAGGTCTGATCAGGTCTATCTTTCCACCCCCAAGAGTCCCTCTCCTTTCCAGCTGCTCTTGTTTACCTGGGATGCCTGCCAGCTCCGCCCCTTGGCCTCAAGTCAAACCCAGAATAACAGAACTTTGACAGAGTCCAAGAGGAGAGGCTTAAGTGGGAGGGCCAGGTAGGGGCCTCCTAGAGGCACATGTGCCTTGGGGCCAGGACTAGGTCATCACATACACTTTCCCAGCCTCCCCACTTCCCTCCCTGACAGGCCTGAGAACACACACAGAGACGCACGCCCACGAGACCGTGAAGCCCTGTGTCTTGTTTCAAGATGCCAAGTCCAAAGTGTTCCATTAAAAGCAGAAGGAATGACAAAAAAGGTGGTGCATACAGCCTTGAGAATGCAGGAACTCTGACAACCTGAAGTTGAGCAAGAGAGGCAGACATGAAAGACCATGATCCACATAATTCCACTCGGACAAAGTTCATGAACTCATCTGTGGTGTTAGAAGTTGGGGTCGTGTTTTCCATGGCAGGGGAAAGACTGGACAGAAGCACGAGGGGACTTTTGGGGCACTGGGATGGCTTTGATTTTTTCCATCTGGGTGCTCGGTAAACAAGTACATTCAGCCTGTGAAAATGTCTCAAGTTCAGAAAACATAGTACTTGAAGTTTCTAAAATTAAGTCCAAAGTGGGGTGGAGACTTGATCCACAGACCCTGGCCACTGGGAGTGACAAGTCTCCCATCAGCAGCCCCCAAGGTCTGAGAAAGCCAGAGCTAAAAGGCTGGGCTCATAAACATATGACCCAGCACTTCCATTCCTAAGTATAAACCCAAGAGAACTGAGAACATATAACCACACAAAAAGTTGTATGTAAATGTTCATAGCAGCATTATTCATAATAGCCAAAAAGTGGAAACAAACCAAATGTCCATCAGTCAACCAATGGATAAATAAAATGTGGCATATCCATACAATGGAATATTATTTGGCAAGAAAAAGGAACGATGTACTGACACATGCTCCACCATAGATGGACCTTGAAAACATTATAATCAGTGAAAAGAAGCCCATCACAAAAGGCCACATTTGTATGAGTTCATTTATATGAAATGTCCGGAAGAGGCAAATGTATGGAGATTGAAAGTAGATTAGTGACTGTCTGGGGCTGGGGGGCTGGAGGGACTGGGAGGGGGTGACAGCTAAAAAGCATGGGGTTACTTTCTGGGTTAATGAAAATGTTCTAAAATTAATTGTAATGATAGATGCACAATTTTATACTAAAAGCCGTTGAATCGTACACTTTAAAAGGGTAAGTTGCAAGGTATATGTACTGTATCTCAATAAAGCTGTTTAAAAATAAATAATGAACAGGGGGAAAAAGGAGAAGGCTGAGCCCCAGAATCTGACTTGATTCAGATTCAGGAGGTCTGCCTGGGTGTGCTGGTGACCTTGGGTAAAGCTCTTCCCTTCTCTGGGCCTTAGTTGGCCCTGCAGCCACAGGGGAGAGGAGAGAGTAGCAGCAGAGGAGTGCTGAAACACCACTGATGTGGGCATCATATCCATGACCACATAGGCTCCTGGCCCAGCCTGTGGAGTCTGGGGGTCCCCCAGGGCTAGTAAACCCCTAATCGTTCATGAGATCTTTGCACTCTGGCCATAAGCGCAACGTTTCCTCAACAGCCTTTAAAAATGGGAGAAGAGATGCTTTTCCAAACATTGCTTTCAGCCGCTGCTCCATGTCAAGGATACCAGAGGCACAGTGGAAATCCCAGTTTCTCTCTAGGCCCTTAGTCAGTTCCCAACTCCACGTCAGTTCATTCCAAAGTCATCTGGAGTAAACATACAGAGAGACCAAGGAGAAATGCCAGCCAGACCTGGTGAGACGGGGATCCGCCTTCACTTGGTAAGTGAAGCCCATTTACAGATGGGGAAACAGGCACAGATGGGGCAGGGGCGGGTTCATGGTCCCAGATCCAAGGCTGAACCCAAGGACTTTCTCTTTCCACTTGTCTTGAACAAGCCTAAGAGCCTACTACGTGTTCAGCCTGAGGGGCTTTCCAGAAGGGTTGAGAGAGGGCCTCCGACCAAGTGTGGGCAGCCCCTCCCCAGGAGTCCTGGGCCTGTGTCCCATCTCCTCTCTCTCTCTTGCTGTGTGACTTTGAGGAAGCCACTTTCCCTCTCCAGGCCTTTGTCACACTGGAGCTCCCAATTACTGCCCTGTCACCCAACCCAGGGATGTGATTATGATGAGAACAGGCCTTATAAACTGTAAAGGCTGTAGAGATGGAAGCCAACAGGAACTCCAGCCATGAATGAGAAAGGCAAGATCAAGGCGAGCGACTGAGGCTCATTTATTTAACCAGTGGTAGCTATGGGGTCAGCAGAGGTGGCTGCTGCCTGAAGGGAAAGGATGAGGTGGCCTGGACTGGGGTGTGGCTGTCTTGGAGTCATCAGAATGGATTTGAGGTACACAGAGGAGACTCATTCATTCAACAACAACTTTTTTTGCCCCAGCTGTGGACCAGGTGCTGCATTAGGCCCTGGGGATACAGTGGTCACCATGGCAGGCCTGTCCTACAGAGTATTCAAGCAGATCACCAGTGTGAAGTGAGATGTGTCAGAAAAAGAGACTAAGGCTCAGGATAATGGGGCCGTCAGCACAATCGTAAGAGCAAGGGTGCCAAGCACCCTTTTAAATGCATCACATGCATGAACTTGCTGGGTCCTCATAACACCCTACGAGGCGGGAGCTAGTATTACCTTCTCCACTCTGTGGGCGAGGAAACTGAGGCCCAGAGAGGTTACGTGACATGTCCAAGGTCACACAGCTAGAAACAAGGAAGCTAGGATGCCAACCAGGCAGGCTGGGTTCACAGCAACTGCTCCTAACCTCCTGCTCTGCTGTCATCTGTCTTGTGATGTGGACTTACAAAACAAGAGGGTCTTCTTCAACAAGGAGGTCAGGGAAAGCCTTCTGAGAAGGTGATGTGGAAGCTGAAACCCTAGGGAGGAGGAACCAGCCCAGGGAAGGGTTGGGGGCAGGTTAGGGGTGGGAGACGTGGGGGCAGAGGCCATTTCCCAGAAAGCTGATGGTCTAGGTTCTGGGGCCCTCATTTGTGTGGGGCCTTGTTCACACAAAGATCACAGGCAGCTGTGGAGTACTGCAGGCAGGGAGGGGAGCCAGATTGCTATCAGGAAGAATTTCAATGTAAGCATTTCTGGGAAATAGCTTGAAAAACGCCCAGAAGAAGGGAATCTGAAACTAGCAAGTCTCCAGTAATTTATTATGATTTCTTTTCACATTCGTCATAAATAATCACTTTTGTACTCAATTTTATATTTGTAATTTAATCTTATATTCTTTTTATTAAAGATGGTCCCCCCGCCCCAAATTAAAACTAAATCCATGATGTGATAACACAGCCTTCTCACCAGAATGGTTAAAATGCAAAGCAAAAGAAAAAAAAATTCAAATTGTTGGTGAAAATATGGAACAATAAGAACTTTCCTATATGACTGTGAGGGGAATGTAAATAGCTATGACCACTTTGGAAAACTATTTGCCATATCTTCTAAATGTACAACCATTTATCTTTATGAGGCAGCAATTCCACTCATGGATGTTTACCCAACAGAAATGAGTCCATATATTCTCTGAAAGACATGTGCAAGAATGTTCCCAGCAGTCTTTTTTTTTTCTTCATAATACCCCAAAGCTGAAAACAGCCTAAAAGTCCTACACTAGCAGAATGGATATATAAATTGGTATAGTCATTCAAAGTGACACTACAAGAAAGAATGAGAAAAAAATAAATGACACCTACATGCAACAACTTAGTTGAACCTCACAAGCATGTTAAGGAAAGATGCCAGATGCACGGTACACTGAATGATTTTATTCACATGAAGTTCAACCCCAGGCAAACTCATCTATGATGTGAGAAGTCAGACAGTGGTTGCCTTTAGGGAATGGTTAGTAACTGGAAAGGGGCATCAGGGAGGCATCTGGGGTGTTGATGCTGGGCTGATTGTTGAGCTGGGGGCTGGTTTACATGGGTGTGTTCAATTTGGGGGAATTCATCCAGCCATATGCTTATGACGTATGTTTTTCTATATGCAGGTTGTACTTTAATGAATGCTTCCCTCTCCAATGGTATAAGCTTCAAGCCCCTTGAAACCTTGACTTGACCTTGAGACCAGAGAAGGGTTTGGAATTTATTACCATGCAGTGGTTCCCACTGGACGGTTGTGAGCAGGAGGTGATATGATCTCCTTGATGCTTTAGGAAGCTCCCTCCAGCCACCCCAGGGAGGGAGTGATAATGCCAGGGTAGCAGAGGGGAGGCTTGGGAGGGGCTGCAGAGATGCCCAGTGAGGGGGGAAGGGCAGAGAATTCTTCCTGGGCGGGACCTCAAAGGCAAGACAGGGGCGGAGGAGGTGGAGGTGGCTGGGGAGGATATTTTGGGCAAAGACAGGGAGACTGAAATAGAACAGGGGTAGCCAGTGTGGGGGGCTGAGGAGGAGAGGGAGGGCTGGTCTCTGATCATTCCAGAATGAGCTTCCTTGCCCCCTGCCCGGCCAGGCTCAAGCTCCAGCCCTGCCCAAGCCTGGTACACCCAGCTCCACATGGAAGCCAACTCTCTGTCAGCCAACTCCCCCTTCATTCCTTCCCAGGCCTGGTCAGCTCTGCTCATGGAAACTCTGAGCGGCCCACAGCCAGCTCTTGGCAGTCACCCAGACGCTCACAGCGCTGACAATTTGTCTCTCCTCAGTCATGACTGTTTTTTTTTCCCCTCTTCCCTGTTTTATTGACTCAAACCTTCGTGATGGTGTCCTTGGGGCAGATTTGAAGCTCGATGATGTTGTATCTTGTATCATTGAGGCACCTGGTGGTCCTGGTGAAGTGGGTAGTACTAACCCATTTCACAGATGAGGAAAGTGAGGTCTGACGCGGTGAAGTGACTTGGGGCCAAGATCACCCACTCAATCAGGGGCAGAGCTAGATTTTAACAACAAAAGAACAATAACAGTTGCTGTGTATTAGCACTGAGGGGAGCCAGATGCTGTGCCGAGCACTGTGCAGGCATTTGCCCATTCGGTCCCCACAATGACCCAGGGGATGAAGCTGCAATTATTTTATCACCCCTTAACAAAAAGCCTTAAGTACATGTGCAGAAAAGTCCACAAATCATAAACTGAACCCAGCCATGAAACCAGCATCCAGGTTAAAAAATAGAACAATTGACACACCACTAAAAGCACAAGTGATAAAAGAGAAGATTGATAAATTGGACTTTATAAACATTTAAAACTTTTGTTTCAAAGGATACCATCCAGAAGTGAAAAGGCAACACACAGGATGGGGAATATATTTGAAATCATCTATCTGATAAGAGTCTAGTACCCAGAATATATAGAGAACTCTTACAACTCATTAATAAAAAGTCAAATAACCACATTTTAAAATAGGCAAAGGACTTGGAGACATTTCTCCGAAAAAGATATACAGATGCTAATAAACAAATGAAAAGATTTTCAACATTATTAGACATTAAGAAATGAAGGTTAAAACCATAAAGAGATGCCACTTCAGAGCAACCGGATGGCTATAATCAGTAAACAGATAATAAGTGTGGGCGAGGATGTGGAGAAGTTGGCACACTCATACACGCTGCTGGAAACATAAGATGGTGCAGCTGCTTTGGAAAGCTGTTTGATGATTCCTCCAAAGGTTAAACACAGAGTTACCATTTCATTCATCAATTCCATTTCTAGTGGAATTAGAGAAAAAAACCATATGTCCACCCAAAAAGTTGAACATGAATACTCATAGCAGCATTATTCATAGTAGCTTAAAAGTAGAAGCAACCCCCACCCCCACACACACAAAGTAGAAACAACCTAAATGTCCACCAACTCATGAGTGGGTAAATAAAATGTGGTATATCCATACAATGGAATATTATCCAGCAATAAAAAGGAATAGAGTACTGATACATGCTACAACATGATGAAACCTGAAAACACTATCTTAAATGAAAAGACCATATATTCTATGATTCCATTCTATATGACACGTCCAGAATAGACAAATAGACAGAAAATAGATGAGTGGTTGCCTAGAGTCAGGGGATGGGGAAGGGTGGGGTCAAGAGGATAGGGAGTGACTGCTAATGAGTATTTTCTTCTGGGGATGATGAAAATTGTTATAAAATTATATTATGTTGGTTGCACAACTCAAATATACTTAAAACTACTGAATTGTACACTTTAAATAGATGAACTTTATGGTACGTAAATTATATCTCAATAAATTATATCTCAATAATTATATCTTTTTAAAAATAAAAAGATACTCCATGCCTTTTTTCATGCAATACCTGGATTGCCCCTACCTTCTCCTTGCTATCTGAATGCCCCCAAAATAGCTGATTGCTAAGGCCCAACTCAAATGTCATTACAAAGATTTCCTTGATCCATTCCCATCAGAAGTAATTTCTTTCTCCTCTGAATTGCCACATTAACTCACATCATTCACTCAGAGATAATTTACAAGGCATCCATCATGTGTCTGGCACTTATTACATTTCACATGATTATTTAAGTCCTCATTTCATCTCTGCTACTACACTGTAACCTTTTGGAGGGAGGAGATTGTATCTTGTTCCCTTCTGTGTACTCAGAACCTGCCAAGTGACTGGCACACAAAAGGCATTCAAGGAAGGTATACAGATTTCATTCTACATTTCCTTTTTCTCATATCAGCTTCCTCCCAGGACACAGCTTCTCAATGGCAGGTTCCAGGCCTGATGCATCATTGTATCCCCCATAGAAACTGCCTAGCACTTAGTAGGTTTTTTTTGTTGAGTAAACACAAAATGATTAAATGATGAATGTGGCTTTAATTTCCATCGTAACTGTCGGCCAAAGTTTTTGAAAGGAGGTGAGACTTCCATCCAGGTGTGGAGGATGGGTAGGGTTAAGTGAGGATTTGCAATCCAGATAGGGAACAGCAAGAAGGAAGGAGTACGATCTTGCAAATATCTGCATGGTACAGGAAAGCATAAATGGTGCCTAGAACAATTAAAAGAGAACCAAACAGAACTTCTAGAAATGAAAACTATTAATAACTGAAACTTAATACTCAATGATTGAGCTTGATAGCGGATTAGTCAGAACTGAAGAGAGAATTAGAGAAGCAGAAGATAAATGATCCAGAATATACCACAGAGAAATAGATAGATGTAAAACATGAAAGAGAATTGGGAAGGCATTGAAGACAGGGCGAGAAAGTCTAAAATACGTTTATTAAGAGTTTCAGAAGGATGTAAGAGAGAAGAAGAGGCAGACACGATAATTGAAGAGATAATGACTGAGAACTTTCCAAAACTGATGAGAGCTAATAATCCACAAATTCAAGAATTCCAACAAACCCCCAGCTAAATAATAAGAATAAATCCATGTCTAAATACATGATAGAAAAGCTGAAGAACATTAAAGACAAAGAGAAGAATCTAAGGAGCATCTAGAGAATACAATAAATTACCTTCAAAAGAATGACAGGTGATGCTGACTTCTAAATAGCAACAATGGAAGCCAGGTAATGGTGAAATGCTATCTTTGATGGGCCAAAAGAAAATAGCTACCCCAAAAAAATTCTATACCCACCAAAATGTACTTCAAGAACAAAGTTTAAATAAAGACATTTTCAGACAAACAAAATCAGAACTTTCTGCTCATAGAACCTCATTAAATTCTAAAGGATATACTCTGTGTAAAAGGAATATTAACCCTGATGGAAGGCTTGAGATAAAAGTAGAAATGAAGAGCAAAGAAACTGATAAATACATCTGCAGGTCTACTTGAACATTAACTATATATAAACAATAATATTAATGTCTGGTAGAATTTCTTTCTCTCTCTAGTATTTGATAGAATTATAATACATGAAAACTAGGCATATATGTCAAAGTAGCATTGCAGTGGCTGGGAAAAGATAAAAGGTACTGATTACATAAATTTAAATATTCATGTTGTAATTTCAAGGACAACATTTAAAAAATAGAAAAGATGTATAATCTCCAAGCTGGTCGAGAAGGGAAATAGAATTAAAAAATAATCAATTCAGAATAGCCAAAAAGAATAGAAAAATAACATAGAAAGGGTGAGATGAAAACACAAAATAAGCGAGTGGATTTATACCCATATACATCAATAATTATATTAAATATCAAAAGACTAAATGCTTCAGTTAAAATATAAAGATCGTTGTATAGCTTGGATTTGAAAAATACAACTATACGTGGTTTACAAGCAGCATACAGGAAACATAAGGATATATAAAGATTGAAAGTAAAAGGATGTAATAAAATATAGCTTACAAAAGAATGGTGGTGTGACTAAATTAACATAAAATAAAAAAAACTTTATCATTAAAAGTATTACTAGAGATAAGAAGGCTGCTGTATAATGGTAAATGTTTTAATTTACAAGAATATATAACTATCTTAATTTTATATACACCTAATGACATAGTTTCAAAACAAAAATTGATAGAATGATAACTCAATACATCTCTCTCAGTATTTGACAGAACATGGAGACAAGTCAGTATGGATATAAAAGATGTATTTATCAGATAGGGATAGGTTATGCCTCAGTAACAAAAAACTCCGAAGTCTCAGTGGCTTGGTTCAACGAAGGTTTATTTGTCAGTCACACAAAGTCCAGTGAAGTCAGGCAATTCTCAGGACAGTTCTCCTCCAAGGAGTGACCCAGAGATCCAGTCTGCTCTCATCACATGCCTCTGCCATCTCACTCTGTAGTTCCCACAGATGCTTCTAAAGAAGAGAAAGTGTGGAGGAAGCACACTGGCTCTTAATTGCCTTGGCTCAGAAGTTACACATATCATTTTCATTCACATCTCTTTAGCTAGAACTGATCACACATTCTCTCCCATCTCTAAGTATACTGAGAAGTGTAGTCTGCCTATGTCTCCAGAAAAGAGAGGAAAACCAGGCCGGAGTGGGAACCTATAGTCTCTACTCAGAGGATTTGAACAAAACAGTGAAAAAACTTGACCTAATAGACATACATAGATAACTCTGTGTCCAACACCTTATTTTCAGACACATAAGACAATTTACAAAACTTGACTATAACCTGGGCTATAAAGCCAGTCTCACCAAATTTCAAAGAACCAAAATCATATAGAGCATATTAGCTAACCAGCTATTTCTTATAACTAAGGTATAAATCAATAATAAGAGATAATTAGAAATTTCCATATGCTAGGAAAATTTTAAATACACTTCTAAATAATCTATGGGTTAAAGAAGAACTGATAAAGGAAGCTAAAAAATATTTTGAATGAACTGATAGCAAATTAATTCATATAAAGATTTGTGAGTGTAGGTAAATCAGTACATAGAGGGAAATTTATAGTCTTAGATACATATGTCAGAGAAGAAAAGAAGCTGAAAATTGATAAAGTAAACATCGACTCCAAGAAGTTCTAAAAAGAATGTCAAGGCATGGGACTTCCCTGGTGGTGCAATGGTTGGGAATCTGCCTGCCAATGCAGGGGACAAGGGTTCGATCCCTGGTCTGGGAAGAGCCCACGTGCCACAGAGCAACTAAGCCCATGCACCACAACTCCTAAGCCTGTGCTCTAGAGCCCACGAGGCACAACTACTAAAGCCCCCACAGCTAAAGCCCGTGCTCCACAATGGGCAAAGCCACCATAATGAGAAGCCCGCGAGCTGCAATGAAGAGTAGCCCCCCGCTTGCTCCAACTAGAGAAAAGCCTGCGCGCAGCAATTAAGACAGAACGCAGCCAAAAAACAAGGAATGTCAAGACAAATCCAATAAAAGTAGGAAGACGTAAATAATAAAGGCATGAACAGAAAACAATAAAATAAGAAAGCAAAATTAAAACAGAGCCAAAAGACAGTTCTTTGAAAAGGTAGTAAAATTGATAGACCCCTGAAGGAAATTGGTCTAGAGAGAAACAGAACTGGCACCAAGAAAACAATATTAGGAATAAAAAATGGGACATCACTACAGAGGCTGCCAGCATTAAAGAAAAACGAGGGTATTCTGAACAACTTTGAGTCAATACATTTGAAAGTTTAAATGAAACGGACAACCTGGAAAGGTGTAATATACCAATTTTGACTCAAGACAAAATAGAAAACCTAGAGAGTCCTCTAATAATTAAGAACACTGAAAATCCCTTTCATTAAGAAAACTTTAAGTCTAGATGGTTTCACTGGCCAGTTCTATCCAACATTCAAAGAAGAAACGATTTTAGTCTTCTAGAGAATAGAGAAATAGTAAATAATCTCCAATTCATTTATGAGAGTAACATAACCTGCCTACCAAAACAGCAAAAGGATACAGCAAGAAAAGAAAGTTACAGGCCAATTTTACTCAAAAATATAAATGAAAACTCCTTAATAAAGTGTTAGCCACATAAATCACTATATAAAAGGATACCACAAAAGTGGGCTAATCCCAGGAACACAAGGTTGATTTAACAATAGAAAATCTATTCATACAATTCAGCACATAAACTGATTAAAGGACAAAAACTACACGCAGAGAACCATTTGATAAAAAATTTATATTTAGTCATGATTTTAAAACTAAAATAAAATGATAATCTACAACATTATGAACAGAAGCGAATTACCATAACTTGATAAAGATTATGTCTGTGGCTACCATAATTAATGGTAAAATATTGCAAGCTTTTCCTTTTGAGATCAGGATGTCAAGGATGCCCACTGCACCCATTTTATTCAACATTTTACTGGCAGTCTTATCCAGTGCAGTGAGGCGAGAAAAAGAAATAAAAGATGTAAGAGTTGGAAAAGAAATAAAAGTCATCTTTCAAAGGTGCTATAATTAGTATATATAGAGAAACCCCAAATGATCTACAACTATGTTATCTAAATTAACAAGAAAATTTAGCATTTTTATTGGATTCAAAATAAACATATTAAAAATATGTTTCCATATAATCACCCACTGAATTATTGAAAGAAGCTACTGGGGGGAAGATCTGCACTTGGGGGACAAGAAGGTCTTCTGAACGTTCAGAGATAAACCTGTCGGAACAGGTTACCCTGTGTGTGAGTGAGCTTCCCGTCACTGGAGGGGTTCAAGCAGGGACAGGATGGGCTGCGTCCAGGGGTGCTGGAGAAAGAAACTGGGCTCAGAGTGAGAGGCTGGTTCTCCCCAGGCTGGACCTCAGCTCTTCTCACACTTGTCCCTGGGAGGCAGCCTCTCTCCTTTCTTCTGGTTCCTCTCAGAATCAACTTAATCCTTCTGGTAAAGTGGGTAAAATAAACCAGGATTTATGGCTCCAGAACATGTTGTAACAATCCCTAATCTTATCGCTGTCCACTTCCTTCTCCTAGGCTTTCCTTTCAGAGAAAACCCACAACGGCATTTCTCTTGCCCTGCCTCCTGCCCCCGCCCCCCCGCCCCACCAGACTTATCTACCAAGTTCAAGTTCTGTGGCAAACGGAACAGCTCCCCCCATGGCTGTAGGTGCCGGCCTAGGGGCTTCTCCACAAGCACAAACTTGAGTGGGTTCACCCTGTTCAAAGCCTTCAAAGTCTCCCCGCTGCCTAGAGTCATGGTTTTTTTCCAACAACAGACCCCTTTGATAAAGGCAAATCTTTCCTTGCAAATAGCACCCCACTGAGTATTTACTCGGTTCCCAGCACCATGCTAAGGCTTTATGGGCTTGATTCATGGAATCCCCCAGGAGTCCCCACGAGGTAGGACCTATTATTAGCTCCCCAGGTCACTAAGTGGGGACTTGGGACTGGGACTTTCTCAGTTCAGGCCACACACTCTGAAACACCATGCCATCTGGTTTGGTTTGGTTTTTGTAACTGTTTTTCAAGTGAAATTTAACATAGTCCCTTAAAGGCACAACACAAAGGCACAACACGGAACAGTGGAGCTGCTTTCACTGGAGCAGGGATGGAGGGCCTGGACTTCTCAGCTTTGCCACCTTATCCCCCAAAGCAGCTCCCCCATACCACCCAGCCACCATCCATAATCCTCACCAGAGGGTCCCAGGAGGTAGAGCACATAAGCATGCAGACCTGGGTCAGTCCTGTGCTCTCTAGCTACCTGACCTTGAGCCTTGGTTTTCTCACCTGCAAAATGGGGCTAATAGGCCTTCCTACTTTCGTAGGGTTATTGTGAGGATTAAACGAGATGGCGAATGTAAGGGCTCATCATCCAGAAGGTGCTGCATACATGTTGTCTGCGATTATTGGTGGTCTCTGTGGATTGGGGTAGCCCCTCGGCACCTCCCTCTGGACTCTCAACACGGCAAACCGGGGGCCATGAGCTCTGGAAGATGCCGCAACCCAGGTTCACGTCACCTGTTGAAAATTCATCCTCTGGTCATAGCACTTTGCCGGGCCCACTGTGCCTTTACCTGATTGGTCACTGTCTGTCTCCCCCCAAGACTCTAAGTGCCATGAGGACAGGGATTGTTTCTGGTTTTGCTAGCTGCATCCATAGTGCCTATCACCAGGGGGTGCTTAAGAAACACCTGTTGAATTAAAAAAAAATTAAAGTCCTTGGGAAGATGATAAAACTATAACTCTGAAACATAATTTGTTAGAATCACAGAACTCCAGGGCTCAAAGGGGGCTCAGAAACCAGCCAGACAATTTCCTCAGAGGAAACTGAAACACAGAGACAGAGAAGGACTTCCCGGGATGCAGAGTGAGTGAGAACAGGACAAGAAGCCAGGCCTCTGTGTGACCCCCTCACCTGCCATTTCCCATCTGTCATAAGCCCCACTTACCTTCACCATTGGCACTTGACGAATGCTAACTGATCACCTCCATCAGCCCTAAGATCTTGGCACAAAAACTCCAGAAGCTGCTGGCAAAGCCTCCTTTCTGGTAAATTCTTTTCTTAGCTCTGGAACTACTGGTTCCAAAGATGCACAACCGGTCCTGAAAATAGCCATTTCACCCCAAATTAAGAACAAGCCCTGTTTTTGAGGATTCTCAATTTGGGGTTCCTCTCAGGCGGAGTTCTAGACCATCTGAGTTGGCAGGGACCTGAGATATTCTGGGCCAATTCCAGAAGGGGAAACCGAGGCCAGAGAAGGACAGAGACTTTCCCAAGGTCACACAGGGAATCAGTGACAGGGCTGGGACAAGAACCCGGGCTCTCCACTCTCTGGCCAGTGCTCCTGTCTCTACAGCAGGTTGTAAGTAGTCGGACTGGATTAACTTGAAGGTACTTGCAGGCTCTGATCTGAGGCTAATAGATTCTTCTTCCAACAGGGGTGTGGTCTTCTTCAGACTGTGGTCAGCTGTGCAAACTCCTGTCACAGGTCCTCAGCACAGAGTAACTTTCTACGTGCAAAAATGACAATATGGCATTCCAAAACAAACTGGCATTCCAAGGACAAACTGATATTCCAAAAAAACAAAATTCCAAACTGGTATTCAAATTAGTTGCCAACATTAAAAAACTAAAGTATTTTTACATGCAAATCCAGGATTCCACATTCTCTTAGAAAAATCAGACAATCTGGTAATACTGATCTTCCCTTCCGGCGTGCGACACTTGGCTGAACTACACCGTGGTTGTCACACATTTGCCTGTCCACAGCTGGCCAAATTGCCTCCTTCCTATTGCCTCCCCAGGTCCTGAAGGCATTTGAGTTTGCAGCCCCTGTTCTATTGAGATTTGCGAATCCCCTCTGTAACTATTCCCCAGATAAGGGGTCACATAGGCACTGTTTGTTGCCTCCAGGGAGTTTGCTTCCAGTCTGTTCCATGGTTGGCCACGTAGATGGTGGTGGGGAGAGAGAGCTTGATTTGAACCATGGCCGATCTGAATTCATGTATAACAGGTCATGCTGTAATGTACTTCCAAAGCCTAATGAACTTTAATTACCTCAGAACCAGGACTGAACATGCTTGTTTTGGTTGAGGCAGATAAGAAGGCCCCTCTTGGAAATGACTTCATAGACTGTCAAGCCATCGAAATGAAATCCAGATGCCACTGCATTCTGGGCAAACTAGGGGTCAAGTCTGGATGGCCCTTTGGAAGTTCTGAAGGCAACCAGTGCCGATATCAAGAGGGTTTGGAGGTCTGTCTTCAGGTTCTTGAGCAATGACAGCACTCAGATAAATTGCCTTTCTATGACCTTGCCAGGAGCTGTCACCACCAACCCGTGTTTCATAATCCATGGAGGTGGGGGAGTTTTAGAGTAAAGACAGGCTGCTGAGCACCCCATCAGGAGGTGGCCCAGGAAATCTGGGCAGACACTCTTGGAGAGTTCTTGGCAAGCTTCAAATTTTGGAACTTTAAAAGCAATGGCTTCGTTCCTACCACACGTATCAGCAGTCAAATGTCAAAGCCAACAGAAATATTAGAGTCCAGGAGTATTCGATATGGGAGAGCCCTTGTATGTTTCATCTCGTCTAACTCTCTACCTTAATTGAGAAGTACCCTACAGCACCCCGGACAAGAAGGGTCAGCCAGCCTTGGTGGGGCAATGTCTTCCTGATAATGGGTCAGAAGCTGTCCCCACTGAAACGTCCAACTCCTGTCCCCACTTTTATCCTCAAAGTAAGAACCATTTTCATGCCTGCCTTTATCTATGTACATTGAGCACCACCATACTTGCCCTCTCATCTGCAGGCTAAACTGTTCCAAGTCATCCTTCCTGGGAGGCCTTGATTTTGAGGCCTAGCTACTGTCCTGCAATTGGCCAGTGCCCCTTTTCAGCATCTTTTCACAACAGCTGTGACCTTAAAAGGACACAGTTCTTGCTCTATGGCCTCCAGAGAAGAACGGCTGAGTCCAGCTGTACCACATCCCAGGCTCACATGCCCAGTTTGCACTGATTGTTCCACATCAGTAAACAGCTTTTATTTATTTAACAAATACTCATGTAGCTCAGCTTACTTTAGCAATATTCATTAAATCCCCATAACCCTCGGAGTTACGAGTCTATTATTGTCATCCCTGGTGTACAGATGATGAAACCAAGACACAGGGAAGTAAAGTCACTCGGCCAAAGTACCAGTTAAGTGGGGAGGCTGGGGGGCTTCCCTGGTGACGCAGTGGCTAAGAATCCACCTGCCAATGCAGGCGACACGGGTTCGAGCCCTGATCTAGGAAGATCCCACATGCTGAGGACCAACTAAGCCGGTGCACGCCACAACTACTGAGCCTGCGCTCTAGAGCCCGCGACCCACAACTACGGAGCCCGCACGCCTCGAGCCCGTGCTCCACAACGAGAAGCCACCGCAATGAGAAGCCCGTGCACCGCAACGAAGAGTGGCCCCCACTCGCCGCAACTAGAGAAAGCCCTCGCGCAGCAATGAAGACCCAACGCAGCCATAAATAAAATAAATTAAAATAAAATTTAAAAAGTGGGGAGATTGGGACTCAAACTCAGATCATTGGAGTCTGGAGCTGGTGCCCGTAACCTCCCTGTGCTGCCTCTCTGTGCAGTTGTTCATGTTAAGCACAGTGATGAAGATCTCTAGGGAGATCTGGAAATACTTTGTCTCCTGGGTAAGTCAGCCTCAACCTGAGATGTGAAGTGACTTGCCTTAAGTCACTCCATTCTGCAGTGATGGAGTTAGGACTTCACCTGGGTTCCAAGTTCAGGGCTCTTTGCTCTAGCCTAGAGCATGCCGAGTGGACTCATCAGATTTAATTGAAGGGGAATCCTCCAGGGGAGCAACATCACAAAGATCCTACCCAGGGAAGTGAAATGCATTCCAACCTGGCTTTGAGCCCACATGCATATCTAACAGTCCACAATTACCCAGTGGGTTCCTGGTCCAGGGAGACAAAAACTAATTAACCTAAGCGTCTGATATTTTGAAAGTGCACATGTTAGGAAATACATGGAGACCTCATTAATTCATACCCCAATAATTCAGCAGTCATCATGGTCTCTTGTTGGGCTGAAGTACATATTACATTAACCCAGAGATGGGCAGACTTTTGTAAAGGGTCAGATAGTATATATGTTGGGAAATGTGGTCATACACAGCCTGTTGACTCCTGCACAGCTGCATGAACGTGTTCCTGGGGCCTGAAACATTTCCTAACAGGAAGGTAAGGAGCCCTCACAGCTAGTGCTGGGCATATCACCTTGTTTGCAAATATCTTTCCCCTGCTAACAGGTTTGATGTATATGTCTTTGTTCTGCTTAAGTGGCATTTGGCCAACCCCACTGCTTATATCTGTTCCTGGGGAGAGGGAACAGGGTCCTCCTCCTGCAGCACAATGAGGGGCACATGCAGACCATCTTCCTGTGTCAGCTGCAGGACAGGACCCGCTGACCATGGGGAACCAGTGCTATTAAAGCAGGTCTTGCTTTCTTCTGTGAGTAAAGCATCATTCCATCCAGTGCCTATGTGAGCTGTGTCTTACTTGGTGACTCCGACACCTGAAACCACGCACCTTAAATTTCTTACTATCTCTGCCTTTTAATTGAGGTATTTAGACATTTAATGTGATTACTGATATGATCAGATTTTAGCATATCACCTTGCTATTTGTTTTCTACATGTCTCATCTATTCTTTGCTTCATTTTTTCCTTTTTCTGCCTTCTTCTGGAATATTTGAAAATAATTTTTATGATTTCATTGCATCTCCTCTGTTCACTTATTAGCTACAGCTGTTTGTTATTTTCATGGTTGTTTTAGACTTTTTAGTGTATATTTTTACCTTATCACATTCTACTCTCAAGTGACATTATAACACATAACGAATACTATAAGATCCTTATAATACTACTTCCATTTTTCCCCCTTCTGACTTTATGCTTTTGTTGTCATATATTTTGCTTTCTTGTACGTTATAAAACTCGAAGTACATTATTATTTTTGTTTAAACAATTACCTTTCTTTTAAGATTTTCTTTTTGATGTGGAACATTTTTAAAGACTTTATTGAAATTGTTACAATATTGCTTCTGTTTTATGTTTTGGTGTTTTGGCCGCAAGGCATGTGGGATCTTAGCTCCCTGACCAGGGATTGAACCCACACCCATGCATTGGAAGGCGAACTCTTAACCACTGGACCACCAGGGAAGTCCCTCGATTATCTTTTAAAGACATTTAAATTATAAGAAAAAAAATTATATACTTCCCCATGGAGTTATTTTCAGTGCTCTCCATTCCTTTGTGTAGATCCAGATTTCTATCTTGGTATCATTCTTCTTCAGATACCATTTCTTACTGTTTAGGTCTACTGGTGATGAATTATTTCAGCTTCTGTTGCTTTGAAAACATTTTTCTTTCGTTTCCATTTTTTTCTCTCTTTTTAAAAATTAAAGTAAAATTGACTTACAATATTAAATTAGTTTCAGGGATCAAAACAATATTAAATTAGTTTCAGGGGTACAATATAGTGATTCAATATTTTTATACATTACAAAATGATCACGAGAAGTCTAGTTAACATCTGTCACCATACAAAGTTATTCCAATATTATATTCCCTATGCTAAACATTACATCCCATGACTTAGTTATTTTATAATTGGAAGTTTATACCTCTTAATCTCCCTCACCTAGTTCATTCCAATATTATATTCCCTATGCTAAACATTACATCCCATGACTTAGTTATTTTATAATTCGAAGTTTATACCTCTTAATCTCCCTCACCTATTTCATTCCACACTATCCCCTCTGGCAACCACCAGTTTGACCTCTATATCAATGAGTCTGTTTCTGTTTTGTTTGTTCAGTTTGTTTTTTAGATTCCACATATAGTGAAATCGTATGGTATTTGTCTTTCTCTGACTTATTTCACTTAGCATAATACCCTCTAGGTCCACCCATGTTGTCACAAATGGCAAGATTTCATTCGTTTTTATAGCTGAGTAATATTCCATTGTGTATATATACACCACATCTTCTTTATCCATTCATCTGTTGATGGGCACTTCGGTTGCTTCCATATCTTGGCTATATTGTAAATAATGCTGCAATGAACATAGGGGCACATGTTTCTTTTAGAATTAGTGTTTTTGTTTTCTTCACAAAAATACCCAGAAGTGGAACTGCTGGATCATATGGCAGTTCTATTTTTAATTTTTTAAAGACTCTCCATACTGTTTTCCACAGCAGCTGTACCAATTTACATCCCCACCAACAGTGCACGAGGGTTCTCTTTTTCTCTACATCCTCACCAGTACTTGTTATTTCTTGTATTTTTGCTGATAGCCATTCTGACAGGTATGAGGTAATATCTCATCGTGGTTTGATTTGCATTTTCCTGATGATTAGTGATGTTGAGCATCTTTTCATGTGTCCGTTGGCCACCTGTGTGTCTTATTTGGAAAAAAAGGTCTATTCAGGTTCTCTGCTCTTTTTTTTTTCCTCTGCCCATTTAAAAAAAAAAATAGGGTTTTTTTTTGATGAGTTATATATTTTGGGTATTAACCTCTTTTTGCCAAATTGTTCACACACACCTTCTCCCACTCAGGTTTTTGAAAAATTTCCTGATTTAACAATCCATTGCTTGTTTAGTAGCATATTGTTTAGCCTCCATGTGTTTGTGTTTCATGTAGTTTTTTTTTTCCTTGTATTTTATTTCTCATCTCATACCATCATGGTCAACAAAGATGCTTGATATGATTTCAATCTTCTTAAATTTATTGAGACTTGTTTTGTGGTCCAGGATGTGATCTATCCTGAAGAATGTTCTATGTGCACTTGAAAAGAATGTGTACTTTGCTGCTTCTGGATAAAATGTTCTATAAGATATCTACTAAATTAATCTGGTCTAATGTGTTGGTCAACGCCAGTGTTTTCTTACTGATTTTCTATCTGGGTGATCTGTCCATTGATGTAAGTGGGGTGTTAAAAGTCCCCTACTATTATTGTGTTACTATACATTTCTCCCTTTATAGTCATTATTTGCCATATGTATTTAGGTGCTCCTCTGTTGGGTGAATATATATTTTAAATTGTTTTATCTTTTTGTTGGATTGATCCCTTTATCATTATGTAATGTCCTTCCTTGTCTCTTGTTACAGTCTTTGTTTTGAAGTCTATTTTATCTAATCATTGCTACCCCAGCTTTCTTTTAGTTTCCATTTGAATGGAATTCATTTTACCACCCCTTCACTTTCAGTCTGTGTGTGTCTTTAGATCTAAAGTGAGTCTTTGTAGGCAGCATATACATGGGTCTTGTTTTTTATCCATTCAGCCACTCTGTCTTTCATGGAGCATTTGGTCCATTTACATTTAAAGTAATTATTGATAGGTATGTACTTATTGCCATTTTGTTTGTTTTACGGTTGTTTTTGTAGTTCCTTTTTTCTTCTTTTGTTGTCTTCCCTTGTGATTTGATGACTATCTTTAGTGTTGTGTTTGAATTCCTTTCTCTTTTTTTGGTGTGTGTATTATAGATTTTTGGTTTGTGGTTACCATGAGACTCATATATAACTATGTAAATATGATTATTTTAAGTTGATGATCTCTTAAGTTCAACACATTCTAACAACCAAGCATTTTTATTCCTCCTATCCATATTTAATGTTTTTGACATCATATTTTACATCTTCATGTTTTCTTTATCTCTTACTTATTGTGGATATAGATGATTTTATTACTTTTGACTTTTAACCTTCCTGCTAGCTTTATAAGTGATTGATCTACTATCTTTACTATATGTTTGCCTTTACCAATAAGATTTTTCCTTTTATAATTTTCATATATCTAGTTGTAGTCTCTTCTGCCTAGAGAAGTCCCTTTAACATTTCTTGTAAAGCTAGTGCTGAACTATTTTAGCTTTTGCTTAACTGTGAAACTTTTAAAAAATATTTCTTTATTTTCTTTATTTTTTTGGCTGTGTCAGGTCTTAGTTGCAGCACGCAGGATCTTCGTTGAGGCATGCGGGATCTTTCATTTTGGCATGCAGTCTCTTCGCTGCAGCTCTCAGGCTTCTAATTGTGGCATGTGGGCTTCGCTCTAGTTGTGGCATGTGGTTTTCTCTCTCTAGTTGTGGCGTGCAGGCTCCAGGGCACATGGGCTCTGTAGTTGTAGCGCACGGGCTCCACAGAGTGTGGTCTCTGTAGTTTGCGGCACGTGGGCTCTCTCATTGAGGTGCGTGAGCTCAACAGTTGTGGTGCGCGGGCTTAGTTGCCCTGTGGCGTGTGGGATCTTAGTTCCCCAACCAGGGATCAAACCCACGTCCCCTGTATTGGAAGGCATATTCTTTACCACTGGACCACCAGGGAAGTCCCTGTGAAACTCCTGATCTCTCTTTCAAATCTAAATAATAGTCTTGCTGGGTAGAGTATTCTTGGTCATAGGTCTTTTCCTTTCATCACTTTAAATTTATCATGCTATTTATTCCCTTTAGACCTGCAAAGTTTCTGATGAAAAGTCAGCTGATAGTCTAATGGGAGTTCCCTTCTATGTAACTGGTTGCTTTTCTCTTGCTGCTTTTAAGATTCTCTATCTTTTCTTGCCAGTTTAATTATAATGTGTCTTGGTGTGGACCTTTTTGGGCTCATCTAGTTGGGACTTTCTGTGCTTCCTGGACCTAGATGTCTGTTACCTCTCCTAGGTTAAAAACATTTTCAGCTATTATCTCTTCAAATAGCAACCCCCCCTTCTCCTTCTGGGTCCCCTGTAACGGAAATGTTAATATGCTTGATGTTGACCCAGAGGTCTCTTAAACTACCTTCATTGTTTCAAATTATGTTTTTCTTTGCTCTGTTCAGCTTGGGTAATTTCACTGTGTCTTCCAGTTCACTGCTCTGTTCCTCTGTATCATCTAATCTACTGTTGCTTCCTTCTAGTGTATTTTAAAATTTCAGCTATTGTATTCTTCAGCCCTATTTAGTTCCTTGTATTTTCGCACTCTTCATTAATCTTCTCACATGTTCATTCATTCTTCTCCTGAGTTTGCTGAGTGTCGTTATGATCATCACTTTGAACTCTTTAGGGTGTAGGCTGATTATCTCCACTTCACTTAGTTCTTCTGGAGTTTTGTCTTGCTCCTTCGTCTGGAACATATTCCTATGTCTTCTCATTTTGCCTGTGTTTATTTCTGTATATTAGATAGGTTGGTTATGTTTCCTTATCTTGAAGAAGCGGCCTTATGTAGATGTCCTATGGGGCCCAGCATCACACTCCCCTCTGGCCATGAGAGCTGTATGCTCTAGGGGTGTCCCCTATGTGGGTGGCATGGGCCCTTTTGTTGTAACAGGGCCTACTACTATGGGTGTGCTAGTAAGGGGGTGCTGGGCCCTGGTCTGGTTGGCTGCCAGGCCTTGCCTTGTGCAGTGGTGGGCTGGGTTGGGTCCTGGGGCAGCTGACTGCTTGGTTTGGGGGGTCCTGGGACTGGTGCTGGTCTGCTGGCAGGTGGGTAAAACCCTGGCACTAATGGGTTAGAGAGAAGACTGCAAAGTGATGCTTACCACCACCAGTGTCCTCATGGTAGAACAAGCTCCCCCAGATGGCTGCCTCCAGTGTCTGTGTCCCCAAGGAGAAGCCCAATCGCCTCCTGCCTTTCCAGGAGGCTCTCTAAAGTTAGCATGAGGGTCTGATCCAGGATCCTTTCAAATTACTGCCTCTGCACAGGGACCTGGAATATGTCCGATTTTGTGAGGGGGGCAAACTCCCTATTTCCCACAGCTCTCCAGCTCTCCTGTATGCAAGCCTGCTGGCCTTCAAAGTCAATGTTCTAGGGCTTATCTTCTCAGTGCAGGACCCGTAGGCTGGGTGGCCTGATGTGGGGCTCAGATCTCTCACTCCTTGGGAAGAACCTCTACAATTGTGATTATGCTCTCAACTGTGTGTCACCTACCTGGGTGTGTGGGTCCTAGATTTACTGTATCTTCACCTCTCCTACGCACCTTGTTGTAGTTCTTTATGTCATTAGTTGTGGAAAATCTTTTCTGCTAGCCTCCAAGTTGTTCTCATAGATAGTTGCTCTCTAAACAGTTATAATTTTGGCATGCCTGTGGGAGGAGGTGAGTTCAAGGTCTTCCTACTCTGCCGTCTTGGCCACACCCCCACCCATTTTTTAAGGACATTTTTGCTAAATACAGAATTCTACATTTCCCCCCCCTTCAACACTTTAAAGGTGTCATGCCATTCCATTCTGGTTTGCATAGTTTATGATGAGAAGTCTGCTGCTAGTCTGATCTTTGTTCCTTGGTATATGTTTCTTCTTATTCATTATCAGTGGTTTAGCAATTTCACTATGATGTGTCTTAGGATGTAAGTTTTTTTCATGTTTGTTCTTCTTGAGGACTACTGAGTTTCTTGGACCTATGCCCCTTTAACATTTTTATATTTGGGGAATGGCCATTATTTCTTCAAATATGTTTTCTGTCTCTTTCTCTCTTTCCTCTCCTTCTGGTATGTATTTCTGACAGTTGGTATTGTTTCACAGGCTACTCTTTTCATTCCCTTTCCAGTATTTTCTCTTTGTGCTTCATTCTGAATAATATCTATTTCTGTGCCTTTAATTTCACTGATCTTTTCTTCTGCAGGGTCTAATTTCTTCTGCTGTTAATCCCATTCAGTTTATTTTAACTTCAGATAGTCTATGTATCATCTCCAAAAATTTGATTTGGATTTTTAAAAAATACATTCTATGTCTTTCCTCATTATGTTCATGTTTTCCTTTATATATCCTTGAGCATTTATAATGTTAATAATATCTGTTTAAAATCTTTGTCAGCTAATTCTATCATCTGTGTCGTTTTGGATCTGCTGAATTATTTTTCTCCTAGTTCTGATCATATTTTTCTGCTACTTTGGTGATTTTTTTTGTGTGCCAAATATAATAAACTTTACATTGTTGAGTGTTGGGTTTTGTTGTATTTCTTTAAACAGTGCTGGACTTCGTTCTGCCAAGCAGTTACTTGCAGATCAGTTTGAGGATTAATACTGAGCTTGTTTTATGGCAGGCTAAAAGCAACCTTTACTCTAGGACTACTTTAGCCCCACCACAAAGGCATGACCTTTTCAGGATTCTATCCAACACTGTGTATTACAATGTCTCTTCTCTGGCTAGCAGAAACTTCAACTATTCCCAGATCTCTGTGAGCCCTGGGAATTACTGCTTTCTGTTTTTTCTTTCTCTGGTGGCATGGAGTTTCGTCCCACATATGTCCTGATCAGGACTTACCTAAGGGTCAAGGGAGCCCTCTGCGGATCTTCTGAGCTCTGCCTCTATGAAGCTACCTTCTCTCTGTTATTTGTCCATGTAAATTTTAGCTGCCTCAGCTTTCCTGAACTCTGACCCCTGTCTCCCAGTTCAGTGATACAGTGGGTGTCTGTTTCCCCATCTCTGTGAAGACTGGAAAAATCCTAAATGAGTAAGATGGGCAATCCACCTCTTCCTGTGTGTTTTCCTTCTCTCAGGGAGTCACAGCCCTGAGATGTCCCAAATGCTTCCTGATGTCCAATGTCTGAAAACGTTTGTCTCGTATACTTTGTCTGCTTTTCTAGTTGTTTATGGCAGAAGGCAATTCCCACAGCACTTAATCCTTCATGGGTAGAACTGAAAATCTCTATCCTAGTTGTTTTCACCATTGGTTTATACTTTAAAGTATCATTTAACTAATGGATGATGACTTCATTAAAAGTTGTTAGAGACAGTTTAAGAAAATTGTGTTGGGAGTTAGTTCATGAATATTTTTGAGTTTCACAATTCTACCAGGAAGTTAGGCTCTGTCAAGATTTTATGAAAAGTTGAACTAGGAAAAGATCTTCAGGGTTAAGTCGAATTGATCAAGACACAACCCATTACTTAACCTTTAAATTCACTTTTTAAAGTGTTCAAGATTTTGACAAGGGTGCCAAGACCACTCAAGGGGAAAAAATAATCTCTTCAACAAATGGTACTGGGTGAGATAACTGAATATCCATAAGCAAGAATGAAGTTGAACTCTTACCTCACACTGTACACAAAAACTAACTAAAAAATGCACCAATGACCTAAATATAAGAGCTAAAAGTGTAAAATCCTAGAAGAAAACATAGGAGTAAACTTTCATGACCTTGGATCTGCAGTGTTTACTTAGATATAACACCAAAAGCACAAACAGCACAAGAAAAAATAGATCACAGACCTCATCAAAATTTAAAACTTATATACATCAAAGGACACTATCAAGAGTGAAAAGACACCTACAAGATAGGAGAAAATATCTGCAAACCATGTATCTGATAACAGTCTAGTATCCAAAATATATAAAGAACTCTTACAACTCAACAACAGAGACAACCCAATTCAAAAATGGGCAAAGGACCTGAACAGACATTTCTCCAAAGATATACAAAGAACATTAAGTACATGAAAAGAAGCACAATGTCATTAGTCATTAGGAAAATGCAAATCAAGCCCACAATGAGAGAGCACTTCATACCCACTAGGATAGCTATTGTTATGGGTTGAATTGTGTCCCCTCCCCTGCAAAATATGTTGAAGTACTAACCCCTGGTATCTGAGACTTTGACCTTATTGGGAAATAAGGACTTTATAGATGTAATCAAGTTAAGATGAGGTGATTAAGGTGGGCCTCAATCTAATATGACTGGTTTACTTATAAAAGGGGGAAATTCGGACAAAGGCACAGAGGGAAGATGGCCATGTGAAGATGGAGTCAGAGATTACAGTCATGCTACCACAAGCCAAGGAATGCCTGGGGCTACCAGAAACTGGAGGAGGCAAGGAAGGATCCTCCCCTAGTGACCTGGAGGGAACATGGCCCTGTGAACACCTTGATTTTGGATTTCTAGCCTACAGAACTATGAGACAATGAATTTGCTGTTTTAAGCTACCCAGTTTGTGGCACTTTCTTATGGAGCCCTAGGACACCAACACAGCTATAATTTTAGAAATGGAAAATAACAAGTGTTGGCAAATGTGACGGCTAATTTTATGTGGCTGGGCCACGGTGCCCCTATATTTGGTTGAACATTATTTTGGATGTTTCTGTGGTGTTTTTAGGATAAGATTAACATTTAAATGGATGGACTTTTGAGAAAATCAGATTACCTTCCACAATGTGAGTAACCCATCAAAGGTCTTAATAAAACAAAGACTGACATCTCCCCTTGAGCAAGAAGGAATTATGCCAGCAGACTGTCTTTGGACTAAAACTGCACCTATTTCTTGGGTCTCCAGGTGCTGGCCTACCCTGCAGATTTTGGACTTACTAAGCCTCCACAACTGTGTGAGCAAATTCCTTAAAATAAATCCCTATCTATCTACCTACCTATATCAATATCCTATTGATTCTATTTCTCTGGAAAACCCTAACACAGCAAGGATGTGGAGAAATTGGAACCCTCATCCATTGCTGATGGAAATGTAAATGGTGCAGCCATTGTGGAAAATCATTTGGTGGTTCCTCAATTAGTTAAACACAGAGTTATCAAATGATCCAGGATTTCCACTCCAAGGTATATATCTAAAAGAACTGAAAACAGGTGTTCAAACAAAAATTTGTACAAGAATATTCATAGCAACACTATTGACAACAGAAGATAAAAACAACTCAAATGTCCATCAACTGACTGATAAATATTGATGGATATCCATACAATGGAATATTGTTCAACCATTAAAAAAATAAAATTCTGATAAATGCTATAACATGAATGAATGTTGAAAACACTATGGTGAGTGGACAAAGTCAGACGCAAAGATCACACATTGTAAAATTCCATTTATATTAAATATCCAGAATAGGCAATTTCATAAAGACAAAAAGCAAATTAGTGGTTGCCAGGGGGTTGGGAGTAGGAGTGACTGCTTAATGGCTATGGGGTTGCCTTTTGAGGGGATGAAGATATTCTAAAACTAGGTTGTGATGGCTGCACAACATCGTGAATGTATTAAATACCAATGAATCATACACTTTTAAAATGGCTAAAATGGTTAATTTATATTGCGTATTTTACTACAATTTAAAAAAGTGTTCAAATACACAGAAGGATAATTCTTGAACTTACTAATTAAGAAACAAATTGAAGATGTGGAAATGGAACTTTTTAAGTTAACAAAAATAAAACAAATCAAGAATTAAAGGTCGGGCTTCCCTGGTGGTGCAGTGGTTAGGAATCCGCCTGCCAATGCAGGGGACATGGGTTCGAGCCCTGGTCCAGGAAGATCCCACATGCCACAGAGCAACTAAGCCTGTGTGCCACAACTACTGAGCCTGTGCTCTAGAGCCCACGAGCCACAACTACTGAGCCCGTGTGCCACAACTACTGAAGCCTGCGCGCCTAGAGCCCATGCACCACAAAAAGAGAAGCCATCGCAATGAGAAGCCTGAGCACCACAACGAAGAGTAGCGCCTGCTCACCGCAACTAGAGAAAGCCCGTGCGCAGCAATGAAGACCCAACGCAGCCAAAAATAAAATAAATAAAATTTAAAAATTAAAAAAAAAAAGAATTAAAGGTCATAAAATATGTGTAACCATTGCGATAAACAAGTAGTCTTGTGGAACTATAATCACAAAGCAAGTTTTGTCTCCTACCGTCTCCTGAAATCCAACTTGTGGGACTAGCGTATCCCTTAGTTCTAGAAGAAAATCAGGCCTCTACAACTTCTCTAGTCAATCTTACATCATCATCATAATATCATCCTGTAGTCACACTTAAGATGCAAAACAGTCTCAGTTCAGAAGTTTAAACGTCCAATTCCATTATAATAAAAATGGCTTATCATTTGAAGTTGAGGCCTTCTCTGGGCCTGCTGCAGACCAGAAGCCAGCATCAGGGAAGTGAGGCCTTCTTTGTGTATTAAGGCTTCTGACCCTCCTGGGGTAGGGCCGTGGGAGTGAGGAAATGAAGGCAAAGCAAGAAAACAGCCCTAGTTGACGCTTTGTGGTGACTGGGCACTGACTTGGCAAGAGTTTAACTGTCTTTCTCATGTGGGCTCCTCCAACGCTCCTCAGGGTGGCTCATCCGTCCTCTCCTCTCTCCCTGTCATGCCATCTTGATGCCCCAGGGAGCCCTCAGGGGTGACGACTTCCCCATGGCTCTGCTTTTTGGTCCTTCATAAGCACCGCGAGTTGGAAGTTCATCTCCTGGAGTAAACCCTCGGCTCTTGCTCAGGCTCTGAGATGACCGCGTGCCAGTTCTATTGCACGCAGCCCACATCTGGTCCTTGGGAGGCAGAGACACATCCATGGCCCAACAAGCTCTGGGAGTGGAGGCTGCACCCATCTCTGCCACCTCTCCTTTGCTCCATCATCAAAGCACCCAGCCAGCCACTGGTATCTCATCCTTTAGATTTTTCCAGGCCAGGGTCTGTACAGTCTATCAGATTGTCACCCTACAGGGGATGCACATATTAAGCTCCAATGAGGCCCTTTTCCCTAGCCTTGAGGTGAGCGCAACTGGCACCCATTACTCTTGCTGAGGAGACTCCAAACACACAAATGGCTCTCTTCAAAGAAATCCCCACCAAAAATTCTCCTTCAACTCTTTTTTTTTGTGGTATGCGGGCCTCTCACTGCTGTGGCCTCTCCCGTTGCGGAGCACAGGCTCCGGACGCGCAGACTCAGCGGCCATGGCTCACAGGCCTAGCCGCTCTGCGGCATGTGGGATCTTCCCAGACTGGGGCACGAACCCATGTCCCCTGCACCAGCAGGTGGACTCTCAACCACTGTGCCACCAGGGAAGCCCTCCTTCTTCAACTCTTAACTCTTCTTTTATATCCTTGATGTGGGTAAGGGAGTTTAAGATGGCTACAGGTTTTCGACCACCTCCATTATAAATACAGCATATGGTATACTTATGTGGTATCTATTGCTGCCTTGCAAAAAACATCTATTTTAACCTCTTGTTGCATGTGCATTTAAATAACTACAATCATCTGAATATAGTAACAGCTACTATTGAGCCCCTACTTTGTCCCAGACATGGTACTAGGTCCTTTTTACAAACATCTCATTTAAAGTTATTAATAGGTATGCTTATAACTACCTTATCGATTTCGCGAGTTCATACAGATAACTGGCATTTAAAAATCTACAGAGTGAGGTATTATTAAGAAGATTCTCAATAGGAAAAAATATTCTGAAAGCCTAGTCACAGAACTTTAGATCTGGAAAGGACTTCATAGGTTAGTCAACCACACTCATCTCCTTTAAGCAGCAGCTGAGGTCCTGAAAGGCTGAGGGACTTGCTGTCGAAGGTCATCACAGTGAGAGGAGATCAGAAGATGGGGGTTATCATTTGCTACAGCTGCCTCTTATCTGTAAAAAGTATTAGGTAAATTCTAATGCATACTGCTAATTTTAAGATTTATCAAACCAGGGGTAGAAGTGAATTCTTAATGTAAAATAACTGTCTCAGAGTCTTAAAAAATTGAACAAACTGGGCTTCCAACACTAGGTAAAGCTGTGCGAATCCTAATCTACTGTACAGGAGAATAAAGGATTCTTAATTGAATCTGTGCCTCAGAGTGGAAAAATGATTTTTAAATGGAAAATCCCACAGAGGTGGCGATGAGAAACGAGTTTAGCTAGATGAATGATCTTAAGAGAAAGCAAGAGAGCAAACCAGGCTGGAGGGTGGCTTTTTCTTAAAGATCTCAAATAAACTAAGCGCAGACTGTCCCCAGACAGTGAGCTACGGTGCTTACTCTCATCTTCCTAGTCTTGGCACTGACTCGTGTTTTGATCCTCACAGCCTCCAAGATTTCACGTAAACTTTAAAAAAAATAAGCGTTTACAGCACGATGATGATATTATTACTCTACCTATCAAATACTATTGAGAACCCAGAAAATGCCATCCAGCATTCTCAGACTTCAGTCCTGCATTCTTCTCCTGCAAGACAACAATCATATGCTTTAGGGCTGGCGGGTGTCCAGAAACAGTTTAGTCCAATACACTTCAAAGATAAGAAAACTGAGGCCCAGAGAGGAAAGCACCTTGCCTAGGAAGGTCACACTGTTAATGGCTCTAATCACAGAGGTTAAGCATTTTGACAGATTCATGAACTCTTGGGTAGTTAGTGCCACCCTCAGCTCTGAGGACCTCAGAGTCACATTTTGTAGCCTGAAGTGCTAATTAAACCAGAGGAATTATGGACTTACTATTTATAGGCAGGAGTGAAGACATTAACTAGGCCATGAAACCTGGGGACACAGAAGGAGATCTTGTCTCCTGAGATTCACATATTACATTCAACCTTTATATTTTAAGACAGAACTTGGTTAATGCATAGCCTCAACTTTCCAAATCTGATCTTCATCTTGGGTTGCATTTAGCCTTGAAGGACCAGGGCGACAGCAGTTTTTTTGCGTCATGAGATAAACGGGATAAACTGGTAACTGTACTACTTTTGGTAAATGCTGCCCTCACCCAGTAAGAAAGGTTAAAATCATCCTTCTAAACATATCAATTGCTTCAAAGGAAAGTATTTCAAACCATTTTTTGTTATTTTGAGTTTTAACCAGTAAAAGTCAATATGCTCTCACCGAATTTAAAAGTGAAAAGAAACCCACAAAAAATGTTTTTAAAAGACATATCACTTGGGTTTGCAATTATCTCATGTTTATTTTACTGTTCAGAGTGGTTTTCACTGTACTGCCAAAATCAAATCTCTCTTACGAGGCCTAGTGGTACGAACAGAAGTGCTGAAATCAAAGAACTTGCGAGTTTTAATCTGTCGGAGACCGTGTGGTACTAGGCAAAGAGTCATTTAACCTCTCTCCATCAATCCCACTTCCGTACAATGAAGATAAAACTATGAAGGTATCTCTCCTGTGTACTGTGTGAATTGGCTAATTAAAGCTAATTAACCCCCTGGAAAGAACCAAAAAAATACTCTAAGTGCTGAGTATTTATGGGCTACTAAACAGTCACAAAAACTCCTAAGAGACAAGACTGCAGAGACAGCACAATCTCTATTGATGATTACTAATTACCCACTGATTACAAACAAAGCTTTGGGTGCTCCCTAACAGGGGAGGGAAAAGAAACATTACACAATGTCATTCAACAACACCATCTTTATTCAAAAATATATATCTATGAGACATTTCAGAATATACTGCTACCGCCAATGGCAGCCTATACTTCTAAATAAAGTCCTAAATTAATATACAAATTTAAGCTTTAAAAATACTCTTTAAGAAAAAAAACAGAACAAAAAACAAGGGAAGATTGAAGACTTTCTGAGGATGAAGACCTGAAGGAAAGGTCCTGGAGGCCAATGGATGCCCTAAGTATAGGAGAACACAGAACAAAATCCACCCACCCCGCCCTGCCAGATCACCTCACACATACAAGGAGAAAGGTTCATTTAAATTAAACAAATGAAGTAGAGAATTAAGAGTTAAAAAACAAAACAGAACTAACTTCCTTACAGGAAGTCCACTAGTAACAGGTGTTAAGAGGCCGACACATTCATTTACATAACTGCTAAAGTTTCATTTCTTGCTCTTGCTGTAATAATTATACACCAATTTCTAGTCAAAGACTCAATCAGATAAAACAGAGCAGTGGGCAAAATCCATTATGTTATAACATTTTCATCTAGCTGATGACAGCAGATATCTACTACACCTTTGTGGCTGGTTTGTGGCTGGTAAGAGTTTGCTTCCTTGGTGAAAGCAAGCACAGAGTTTGTGCAAGATGGGTCTGTTCAGAAGCAAGCTCAATCTGCGGGACTAAAGCAGCACACCACGCGGCGGTGGGGGGGGGGGGCTTATATGCAGAAACAGCAAAGACTGGAATTATTCTGCAATTTTAGTAAAAGTCATTTACTGCCCTATGGCCTCTGGGAGAAAAGCTTTATATATAGACTCATTAATTTAATAATGACAGGACAACAGGCAGTGTCAATATGCAAACAACACAGACCGTATCCAATCTGAAAAATAGCTTAAATGCTACTAGGCTCTACACAGAGTTAAACTGCACACCTGCTATGACTTTTTAGCATCTTCACTTCACGGCAGGCAGGAAAGCTTCTTGAAGGGAAGCCTGTTACACTTTTAAAAACAGACGTTATGTTCTAACACGCTGAACATGTAAAATTACATGTAATTGGCTTTTTGGTAATCCTGAAAAGAGCAACTCAAAATAATGGAGATTCTGAAGCCCCCTCCACTGAATTCCTTTTTATATAGCTTTTGGATTTCAGCCTCTGGGCTATAATTCCTGTTACACTATTCGGGCAAATTGTTTTCTGCCCTTTCCAATGTCAAAAATAAGCCTGCCAAATTAGCATGATTTACAGTCAGCAGGCCTAACCTTTACTAAAAGCAAGGTAATAATCCTCTCTAACTACATTATATAGTCATAATGTCAGCTGGCATGATAATGGAATTAAGACTCCCAATTAATAACCCTCACTTTCCCCCTTCCCGAGATGAGCTATTCAGTAACATCTGACACAAAGTACTCCTCCTCCTAGGGGCACAAGGACACGTGCAGTGGTGTGAAGTGAAGGACAGACAAGCATGCACAGAGTGTCATATTTGCAGGGGAGATTTTCAAGTTTAGTCACCATGCTGTGGACACGTGCCCACGCAGTGAATTAAATGTTAGTGTGTGCCCGACTCCCCAAAAGAAAGGGCCAAAGCAACACCCATGCAGAGCCCGGACTCCCAGAATGCCTTTAGCTTTGGGGGCCCACAGTGCCATTTCTAAGAACCGCCTTCACAACCAACTGGGGCAAAGATCATGTTTCGAGGAACGCGCTCTCTTGACAGTGGGTGGCACCCTTGATAAGTGCAGCCTGGGAAGGTTGTTGGATAGGAACCTAAAGCAAATAACTTATGTTTAATTCATGCTTGTGATCTGTTAGTCGTTCTCTGAACTATGACTTGATGTCCCAGATCAGCTTTATTGCTAGATCCTCTAGTCTGCTCACACACGCACCTAACCTTTGACTACGCATTGTTGGAAGTCACAGTAAGGGAGGATCCGAGATTTGGCAAACTCTGTACGGCAGAGCTGCTCAACAGCCGTGCCTCCAACCTCTGGGGTGGATGATGGCCAGGAAAGCCAACTACTCCAGAGTTGAGTCCCTCAGCAGAAGTTCAAGTGAACTTGAACAAGCCCAACTCAGAAAGGAGAAGCTGCTTTCATGACGCAATGCTGTCGGGAGAGACAAGATTCTTCTACACATGATTTTCATAACTTCTTGGGTGTAAAGAGAGAGCTAAGAATGGAAAACCAACAGGGGCGTGGAAACATGAAGTGAGTTTGTATGCTTTCCAAATATAAATCTAAACTGGATTCCATTCGCCACTGTCCGCAATTGTGCTCAACAGGAGAGGCTGGAGAGGAGAATCAGACCCTGCGGTTCTTTCTTGAGGCTGGGGGGGCTGAGCAGAAAGAGGGATAGAACCAGGGGCTACTAGGTTATTTCCAACCATGACTTGCCCTCTTCTTTCTGCTGGTACAGATGGGAGTCTGGGGCATGACACCTGCCTTAGTCAGTTGAAAACAGGTCACCAGCAGAGGGCAGGGGGGCCAAGCCCCCTGTGACGTTGGGCAGCAACGAGAGGTCTGGCAAGCTCTGAATATGGGACTTGAGTTCCTTGCGGACCTGGGTTACCCGAGCAAGCTTCTGTTTATATTCCTAAGGAGACAAAGAGAACACGATGCAGTTAAGTCTGTGTGTGCTGATGGTCAGGTTTAAAGAGCAGATACAGATACTCTCACCTTCTTGCTCTGTGTGCTCCTCACCAGAGAGCCCCTCCCCCATTCAGCTAAACATTCATTCAAACTCTCAAAAGGCAAAACTTTAAATAAAAAAAGGAAAGCTCAAGAGCTCATACTGGCAACAGTGAATGAAATGGTATTCAGCTAAGCACTTGAGATTTGGAAGTAAAAAGTGATGTTCTGTATTTGCGGTGTCTTTGGTTCTTATCTATTTCAGAATACTTTATAAAATAAAATAAAGCCTAAGCTTTAAAATCATTTTGAAAACTCCACCTAGACATGGCTAGAAAAACCACTATAAAGCTATATTTTCTGTGTTAAACTTAGATTAACCCAGAGTTATTATCTTCATAGACAAGGACTACAGAAGCTTAAAATTCCCACTGCCACTGCCTGTGTCCAGGACTTCCTTGTTCCACACCTGAGAAGTGTGGCAAGGTCCAGCTGACGCCTTCTAGTAGACTCCCCTGAACAGACTTATCTTCCAGAAGCCCAGTTTTTCAAGTCACTCCTCTGAGAAAGGGAAGCACACTATCTCCATGACTGCTCCCAGCAGCAAGGTCTTCTTACAACTTCCCAACCCCCCATGCATATGCCAAAGCTTGCACAAGCCGTTTGTTCAGGATTCCCCTCAAGCCTGAAGGGATCTCTTTCTTCTCCTGGTCCTGACTCCTTCGCCTACTTGTTGAGTCCCACTCCTCTAGAAAAATCTTTCCTCCTTATCCAAGACGTTGGTCCCCATCTCCACTGGCCTTCCTGTGCACTGCGCCCCTAACAGACTGCTCTTAGGTACTCTCTCCATACATATAAGACTTCTATGTTCCCCTAAAATATGACTCCCCTGATGACAGGAACTGAATATACTATTTTCTTTCCTCAGCTCCCAGCTAAAAGGTCTTCTTGGTAAATCTGTATGGAGTAACAACTCTGGGCCATGTGAGATCTGTGGTTTACAACCCCTTTGGGGCTTGACTTTTTCCCTCTAACTGTGTCACCCTCCTTGGTGTTTCTGCAAAGATAAGGAGGTTCCTGAGGCTGGGCCCTTGGTGACTAAAGCGTCTCCTGCAGGAAGGTAACAGAAAGCACTGGGCTAAGACGCAAAGCCCTGGGTTTAGTTCTGGCTCTTTTCGTTTCTGTGTGACTGTGGATGTGTTCCCTCCTTTCCTTCATCCTTCTTTATCTGAAAACTGAAGGAACTGAACCACTCGTAAGGTATTTCTTCAAGTTCCAGATTCCTTCATGCCAGATACCTGAGAGGCAAAGGGTTTGAGGGCATAAGCTTAAGCACTCCTAGGAAGAGTGATAAGACAGGAAAAAGGTTAAATGAAGAACACTTACTTTGAGTTGTAAAGACAAATTCCAAGCAAGGAGTGGAAGAGGGGAATGGGGAAATGGGCAGGGAGGCTCCACCCCTACATGACTGGTGGCGGTCAGCCTTCCACCTGAAATGAGAGCTGCTCACACAAGCCATCAAACGAACAGACAAGTGACAGGTTAAGAAAGTAAGCTCTCCTGGCACCCCATGTTTTACCTTCGTAGACTTAATACAACTAAAATAATGACTTACGTTAATTATTGATAGTGACTCCTCCATCAAACTAGTAAGCGTCGGAAGGCTAGGACCAGACCTATATGCTTCACCCAGCATCCACCATGCCCAGCAGTGCCCTGTAAACAGTAGGTGTCTACACAGCTGCCCAATGAGTTAACAATATATAAAAGATAATATCATGCACAAGCACACCACATAAAGTAATCACCTTTCATTCTTGAAACTGAAAACTACTTTCAAATCTGAGGACCTAAAACGTGAAGGTTCTCTGTCCTTCCCTCCACAAATAGTTTTCTTCTTTGGTTTCACAGACTTCACAGGAAATTAACAGAGAAGACCAATTCTCTATTACTGGACATGGATTCATTTATTTAACTTCTCCTGAATTCTAGGTACAAAAAAGGTAAAATAGTTACTGAATAGTTACCCCTTGCTCCCTGCCCAAATCCTCTGACCAAAGCTGACAACTGAAAGCCACCTCAACTCAGAGCCATCCAGTCCTGGTAGCTACAGAGCACTTCAGTTGAAGGAATTCCTCAAGAACAGTTTGAAAATCACCGAGTCTCTAGTGAGCTGACCTGAGATCAGAATCCAAGGGTCCTCACTCTTGGGTAATCCTTAGACTAATTTAGCAAGTCCACCTGAAGTCAAAAGGAAAGGTGGCTGGGACTTCCCTGGTGGTCCAGTGGGAAGACTCTTGCACTCCCAATGCAGGAGGCCGGGGTTTGATCCCTGGTTGGGGAACTAGATCCCGTATGCATGCCGCAACTAAGAAGTCCACATGCTGCAACTAAGACCTGGTGCAGCCTAAATAAATAAATAATATATAAATAAATATTTTTTTAAAAAAGAAAGGTGATTGATCTGATAACATCCCCACACTACCTTAAGTTCAAATAACTCTCTTCAAAGGCAATCCTAAAAAAAAAATCCCATTTATTCCTGTTTAGGAGAGTGGAGAGGTATCTCATCATGCTTAGGCTGCTATTATATTCTAGATATCACCATAGAAACTTCATTTTAATAAAAGGAAATATGTTCCATATTAAAGTCCTCTCTTCAGGCCACTCTGAAAGTGGATGGATCATACCCATACCTCCTTGTGCCATGGCATTTCTTCTCATTCTCTTTCCATAGGGATTTCTATTTTAAGAGCAGTTGCATGAGCCTAGGAGGAGGGCATCACGAGAGAAAGGATGAAAGTGGGATTCACTGAAAAGGATTAAAAAACATAGAGTTGCAAAATACAAGGTTAATATATAAAAGTCAATTGCTTTCCTATATATACCAGCGATGAACTAGTGGAATTTGAAAGTAAAACCCAGTATCTTTACATTAGCCCCAAAACAATGAAATACTTAAGTATAAATCTAACAAAATATGTATAAGATCTATTGGAGGAAAATTACAAAATTCTGATGACTGAACACAGAAGTAAATAAATGGAGAGATATTCCATGTTCATGGATAGGATTCAATTCTATTAGGATGTCTGTTCTTCCCAACTTGATCTACAGATCCAAGGCAATCCCAACAAAACCACAGCAAGTTATTTTGTAGATACAGACAAACTAATTCTGAAGTTTATATGGCGAGGCAAAAGATTCTGAAGAGCCAACACAATGTTAAAAAAGAAGAACAAAGTTAGAAACTACCTGACTCTAACACTTACTTTAAGCTGTGGTAATCCAGACAACACCAATACTGGCAAAAGAATAAACAAACAGATCAGTGCAACAGAATAGAGAGCCCAGAAATAGACCCATATAATCAACTGATCTTTGACAAAGGAGCAAAGGCAATACAGTGGAGAAAAGATAGTATTTTCAACAACTGGACATCCACATGCAAAAAACCAGATCTAGACACAAATCTTACATCCTTTACAAAAATTAACTCAAAATGAATCAGAGACCTAAAGGTAAAACACAAAACCATAAAACTCTAGAAGATAACACAGAAGAAAATCTAAATGGTCTTTGGTTTGGTGATGACTTTTTACATACGACACAAATGGCATGATCCATGAAAGAACTGACAAGCTGGACTTCATTAAAATGAAAAATTTCAACTCTGCAATAGACTGTCAAGAGAATGAAAAGACAAGCCAGAGACTGGGAGAAAATGTCTGTGAAAGACATCACACGTCATCAGGGACATGCAAATTAAAACACTGTTGAGGGGCTTCCCTGGTGGTGCAGTGGTTGAGAGTCCGCTGACAATGCAGGGGACATGGGTTCGTGCCCCGGTCTGGGAGGATCCCACATGCCGCGGAGCGGCTGGGCCTGTGAGCCACGGCCACTGAGCCTGCGCGTCCGGAGCCTGTGCTCCACAACAGGAGAGGCCACAGCAGTGAGAGGCCCGTGTACCGCAAAAAACAAAAACAAAAACAAAACACTGTTGAGATACCACCCCACACCTATTAGAATAGCCAAAGCACAGAACACCGACAACACCACATGTTGGTTAGGATGTGGAGCAAGAGGAACTCTCAAATACATTGCTGGTGGGAATGCAAAATGGTACAGCCACTTTGGAAGACAATTTGGTGGCTTCTTACAAAACTAAACATACTCCTACCATATGATCCAGCAATCATGCTTGTTGGTATTTACCCAAAGGAGATGAATATCTATGCCCACACAAATACCTGCACGCGAATGTTCATAACAGCCTTATTCCTAACTTCCAAAAGCTGGAATCAACCAAGATGTCCTTAAGTAGGTGAACGGATAAATAAACTTTGGTACATCCAAACAACAGCATATTATTCAGCACTAAAAAGAAACGAGCTATCAAGCCATGAAAAGACATGGAGAAACCTTAAATGCATATCATTTAGTGAAAGAAGCCAATCTGAAAAGGCTAACTATGAATCCAACTATATGACATTCTGGAAAAGGCAAAATCATGGAGACAAAGGTTGGAGGGAAGTAGGGAGGGATGAACAGGTGGAGCAGAGATGATTTTTAGGGTAGTGAAAATACTGTAATGATAAATTATACATTTGTGCAAACCCACAGAATGTGCAACACCAATGTGAACTCTAATGTAAACTACTGACTTTAGGTGATTATAGTGTGTCAGTGTAGGTTCATCAACAGTAACAAATGTACCACACCTGGAGGATGTTGATAGTTGGGAGACTATACATATTTGGGGATAGGAAGTATGTGGGAAATCTTTGTACCTTCGTCTGAATTTTGCTGTGAACCTAAAACTGTTCTAAAAAATAGCCTTCAAAAAAAATGACCAATGGGACAAGAGGTTAAAATGTATCAGCAAGAGTGACTAGATATATATTCTAAATATCTAAATACAGGTAAAGACTGCTTTTAAAACTGTTAAAACAGGGACTTCCCCGGTGGTCCCTGTGAAGAATCTGCCAGTTAGGTCACGGCACTCCCTCGACAGCTAGCTGCCTTTCCAGTTATTCTCTTAGGTTCTGGACGGGCAAAGGAAACAGACCTCAGGAGAATCCAAGAAGCTTTTTTCTCAAACTACTAGCCTGCCTTCTGACAACTGTGGTCCACAAGCTCTGCTGCTACAAGGTTCCAAACCAGGCCCTCAGCAACTCCTGTGCTCAGCAGAAATCCAGGCTTCCTTTCATGATACCATGAAAACCAACTTCAAAGTGATGAGACCGATTCAAGTTCTTTTGACTCATTTAAGTGTGCTGCATCCCACAGCCTCTTTAGCACACCAAGTACCATTCAAACAAATGATGTGGCAAGGTGGTCACATGCTCCTTGCTTAAAATACCTTACACTTGTAACAGAGGACTTAGCCTTTAATCTAGGGCTCATGCTCCCCTGCCTGGTACAGGAATTCGCGAGATCAAGCCCTGTACCATTTACACCAGCAGATGACGCCGCTGCACCGCTCCTGCTCATCAGTCTTCTCTCCCTGCCAGCTAATTCACCTCACCCACACTTCACATGGCTCTTCTTCGTACTCTTGTCTTCAGACACTTGCCTCTTCCTCCACTACCTACCTTAAGCAGGAAAAGACAAGGCAAACCCGGGCAGCTGTTGCTTTTCCTTCCCTGCTCATGAATAATTTATACTGGGGTGGTGGCAGAGGTGATGGGTTGAGCTGAATCCTCCATTCTGCTACAGGCACCTACTGCAGCAAACCCCACGCCACCCTAGAGAGGCCATGGGGAGCCATGAAACAGGCAGGAGTTCCACCAGATTTGCTGCTACGGCTGCCCTGTTTCAGGATCCTTGAGGAGAGGAGGTGGAGGGGAAAGCAGGCCCCTGTGAGGAATTGCCTGGGTTTATTTGACTGCCAAGAAATGTTCAAAACATAGAAGGTAAAGGCCCAACATGTAGTTCTAAGATAATGCCGAGGATTTATGGTCCTGACAAAGCTCTGGAATCTTGCCTCACAGACTCTTCAAACCAGAGGGAGAAAATGTGTCCAACATCCCCCTGCTTCATATGGATGCAGCTGACTTTGTGGGAACACAGTCCAGCATGGAGTACCAAGACAACTGGCTGAAGGAAGCAAGGCTGACGCATTCCTTGCCTTTCTTGGTTACAGCGGTAAGCCAAATCTGACATGCTGCAGATGCGCTTGGGGATAAGATGGTTAGAAACGACAGGGTCCGACATCACAGTGACCTTTCGACAGGAATTTCACTTTCAAAACAAACAAAATTAGAAGCATATCCTCTAGCAACTCATGTAAGAAATAACGATCAAAATGTAAACACTGTCAAACCTACTTTTTTCTTGCTAAGAAGTATTTACGTAAGAAATATTATGTTAGAAATAACACCACAGGCAGGGGCTTGATTTGATAAGATTTCCAGTAACAAGACTCATGTGTTCCTTTATCTTGCCCTGTTGTGCTATAGGACATACGGTATATAAAAATCACCCACTGCTTGGCTACTCCCAATTAAGAATCATAAAGGGTTATTATGCATGAAGAAGTTTATGAAGGGCCCTGTTCAGAGAACGGCTTCAGAGTCAAAGAACAGCTTCATTGCATGAAGGGTAAAGAGAGCCAGGCAGAAAGGGGAAGCTGATCCTCGCCCTAAGATTACTTAATGTGCCCACTCAGCCCCCTCGTCCTGCCAGGAGGCTCACCTCTTGCCACTAAGGCTCACAGGATCTACAGGTAGAAGTCACAGCTTCTACTTAAACCCCAATTAGTTAATTAATTTCTCTTTCTTTCATTCATTTTTCTTAAGGGAAAATACAACCTATAGATCTTTGGACTGAAAATCAGAATGCTGTTTTTAATTTTTCTTCAAGGATCTACGTGGGAACGTTGAAAACCCATCACTGACTTGCACCTCTCTCTCACCCAGCTCCATGCTCCATATGACTTAGTGGCAGCGGAGACATCTCAAAATGACACATTCTGGGATGTCACAGCAGGGCTGGAGCTGCTGAGTAAGATGCAAGATACAGGGAAAAGAGGAAGTCGTGGCTCCGATCCCAGTATTCAGGGCCTTGCGGCTCCATTACTAAAATAAGTAATAAAGGTATTGTTGGGGCTCAGAGTGGGCTGCCCCAAAATATGCCACCGTGGCATATTGATTATTTTGAATTAAAGCTGCTTAAGAAGCCGCTGATATAAGGAAAAAAAAAAGACTCCGACCCTCCTCTGTCTCCCTGAAAAGCAGGAAATAAATCTCTCATGTGAAAGGTTCACTCTGCATCTGGAGGTAGAAGGAAACACTTACTGTCAGAGACAAGGAGTTCAGAGCCAAGAAGCCTGTATAAACAAACCTTGTTACTTTACTTCTTTAATTTACTACCCCAAGCTTAAACCCTGTTTAGAGTCTTTTCTAATTCAGCACCCAAAGCCTAAGTTTTTTTGTGCTGTCAATTCCTCACAAATTTATTGTTTGTCTAAAAAGTATAAAAGCTGCCTTCTCTGGCTACTTCTTAGGTCCCATTTTTATGAGATTTCCATGCACCTGATTAAAATTTGTTTCTTTTTCTCCTCTTAATCTGCCTTCTGTCAATTTTATTCTTAGTCCAGCCACAAAAGCTCAAGAGGGGCAGAGGAGGAAATCCATCACCCCCACCCACTTCCAACAGAACACACAAAGTACTTCCCAGAAGGGAAAATGACAAAATGACCACAATTAGGAGTATTCTCAGAGCAATCCAACCAGCCACTGGAGGGATCAACTGGGAACAGCCTTCTTAAACCTGAAATTGTACCACTAAGTGTTTTCAGGGTATCGCCTTCTCCCCAGAGGACCCTCTACACAAAAGGTTTAAGGGAGCTTCTACTATCACAACAAAAACCCCCTTCTGATAGGGAATTGCAAAAGCAAGGGAAGAAGAATGAAAAGTCACTGTATACACATAACTAAACTAATAAAAATGAAACTAACAAAAATAAAATCAATTTTAGGACTGGGCAAATTTTCAAACCTTAACGTAATCATAAAGCTAAAATTTACAATTTAACAGATGTCCATAAAAGTGCTTTAAAAAGAGACATTTAAAAATGACCCGGGTCCTTCAAAAATGCTTACACCATTTATGCAATGGACCCCTCATACAAAACCAGATAAAACCAAAATACTAATGTACAGGAAGAATTATTTATAATTAATTCTTTTTAAAAAAGTTAACCTTCAAAGATGCAAGTTTTATGCAAATAAAGCCCCCACAAACTGACTTCCTTAATGACTATTTTAATAAAGAACCAGGTTATTGCTGTGTAAGCATCGAAGGTGCCAACTTTTCACCTGTTTCTCCTTTTAAGCCTAATACTGGTGGAGTCAAGCATTCCTAGAAGGCAGATGAGAAGCAAAGGGTAGAAAGGAAAAGGACATTTTTCACAAAAAATAATTTTAAGCAACGTTTACTATAATTTTAAGCGCTATATGGTCTGCCTGAAGCAGGCTAGCCTGTAGGTTACTGCACAGTATTTGGATACAGCTCTCTCTATAAGCAATAAAAAAACATCAATTCCTTCCCATTAACAAAAAAAGGAAGAAAATGCATTTCCTAGCTCCTCCAAAAGACTGAAGGTGTATCACCCTCCCACTGGAGGGAGGTAGGTCTCTGTGGTAGAACAGAAAAAACTCAGAGTCAGAAAATCCAAGGTTCAGATCCTACTCTACCTCTTGTCTGTGGTATGACATGTGACTTTACCTTGCTGGGCTTAGCATCCTCCTAAGATGGGAATGGAAATAATGCCTATATCCTGGGGTGATGCTGAGCTCTGAATGAGACCAAGCACTTGTTAAACTGTTCAATGTCAATGAGCAGATCTGAGAGGGGAAAAGAACAATCACCCTTCCCATGTTTATTATTTTATAATATTTAATCTTCCTGATTTATATGTTAAAGATGTACAAAATTGAAGAAAAAGAGAATTATTAATGGGATACGAAATCCTTCCTCCCACAAACCATTTGAGTATGACATGAAAATTTAGCACACTTACTAGAAGCTGGCTTGAGAAAATGAAAAGGCCCATGACCTCCAAGACGAGGGGAAAAAAGTCACAGAATTTTTAATTAGGTGGCACCATAGTCCAACGCTATCAATCTAAAAGCTGAGCGAGAAAAAGAATTTGTCTCAGGAGTAAAGCCTAGATCTCGCAGGAACGTCCTCAACCAGAAGGAGTCCCTGTTGAAGATATCCTCTGACCGCACCTGGAGATAAACCGAACTGCAACCGTATGTGCCACCTGAGGTCAGACGCTGAGCCAAGCATCAGGATTAGGGTTGGGGATGAAAGAATGACAATATAGCCAGGATTTTATGATCTGGTCAGAGAATCACCAAATAATCCCTAAAGAAAATGACAAACTATGTGGTGCTCTCAAGGAAAATGATAGGAAGCTATGAAGTATATATGGGGGGTGGCAGCGGGGAGAGACGTGGCTTTATGGGGTGGAGATGGGGTTTCTGGGAAATACTGTTTGACTTAGGATATAAACGATGAATGGGGATCAACCAGCTAAGGGTAACCAGTGGGAAGTAAAGGAGGGAGAGAGTGTTCTACACAGAGGGAACAGCACATATGAAGCCAGAGACAAAAGAAGGCCAGCACAGACAAAATGCAATGGAACACGGCAAGAGATATGGCTGATGAGGTCAGCAGGGGCCAAGTCCCGGGGTGGGGTAGGGGGACGGCCATATGCGAGGATTTGGGCCTATATTCTAGGAGCAATGGGAAGCCATTTAAATTTTTGAGCAGAGAATGACATGCCCAGAGCTGCATGCTGAAAACATCACAGGGTGCCATGCAAAGAATGGATCACAGGGCATAAGAACAAACGCAGACGGATCAGTAACCAGGCTACTGCAGGTGACCAGGTGAGACACAGTGACAGCCTGAACTAAGGTGGTGGAGGTGGAGACAGAGATGAAGAGAAGGGGGACAAATTCAAGAAAACCTGAGGAGACAAAGATCACAATGGCTTGATGCCTACTCCAATGTGGAAGACAGGCGACGGGAGGTTGTCTGGCAGGGGTGCAGCAGAGGAGCTGAGGGGGAGACTGGGACATGAGGAGGGGAAATGCTTGCTGTGGGAGCTGGGAAAAATAGGGGGAGAAACACTGGATGAGGTCCAGTGTCTGGTTATGATGAATGGCAATGCTCTGCTCCAAGAGAGGGGAAGGGCAGGAAAGGAAAGGTTGGAAGGGAAGAGATGGTGTGTTTTGACCATATTAAGTAAGAAGTATCTGTGGAAATAAGATAAATGGGTCTTAAGTACAAGGAAGTGTCTAGGTAAAGATTTAGATTTAAGCCATCAGCACAAAGGTGGTAGCTGAAGCCACTTTATGTCACTCAAGGAAAAGGTCTGGAATAAGAAAAACGCTAAAGGAAAGCCCATATTTACAGGGCAAGGATGGAGAAAAGCTGATTAAAGGACAAAAGTCCTAGAACCAGCAGAAGGTGGGATACAGAAACCAGAGAAGGAGAACACATAAAAATTATTAAACAGTATAAAATGCTATAGAGAGGGCCAAAAAGAGAAAAGGAGATGAGAGACAGAGACTGAAAAGTATCTTTTGGCTTTTGAGATTAGACTACTGGTGGAAGATTCTAAAGACAGGAATGGAGATACGCCTGCTAAACTGCAATGGGGTAAGCAGAGGCAGCAGGAGAAACACGACGTTACAAAGGGATAGTGGCAGTGGTGCAGGGGTGTGCTTGTGTGAATGTGATTTTAAGAAATATTAGAGAGGCAAAGTATGCTACCCGTGCTGAGAAGGATGCTTTCAGCCAGCCTACTGGAGAGTTCTTCCACAGAAAGGAAAATAACTTGGCCCTAAAGATCCTGTGAGATAAAGAAAGGCAAACACTAACAACTTAGGTTAGACAAGTATTGGAACCTGTTTGCCCCAGGTGAGGGTAAAATTATTATTTTATAAATGAAAAACCACACCAAAGACAAGAGGCTGCAAAGACCACTGGCCTCAGTAGAGAAAGTCAGAAAGAGCCTGGAATGGGCACTTTAGGTCCTCATCACTAAATCCTAACTGGGGCAAACGGTGTCTTTCTGGGAATAACTCCTAGTGAGTTTATGTCCCAAGGAGCAGAAACACTATGGGCAAAATAAAAGGACTCGGAAAAGCACCAAATACATCACACCAGACATTATGAAGAAAAAGTGGGCTGTGTCTATATATAATCACTATCCAAACCCCAAGAATGCTTAGAAGGCTGCTGGCAAATTTTTGCTGAGTTGAAATTTGCAAAGTTCTCTGCTTAAAATTCTCAAAGTACCTAACGACTGGAAGAAGCAAGAGAGTGGTCCACACTTTTTCCTAAAGATGCTGAAAGAAGCTGAATAAGGAAGAGAACAAATAAGGAGGCTGGCAGAGTCATAATGACATTTGGCTGGTACCATCACTTCTTTACACGAAGCAGGCTGTATGTACCTCAGGGACTTTGTAAAGGTTTCAGGTTGACTCATTATAAGCATGCACATTTTTGCCCTGATCATGGAAAAAGACTGTTTCTGACCTTATTTCAGGCCCTACATTTTATAAGGAAAAACAAAGTCAGAGATATAACTTAGAAGATTGCAGAGTATGCCACAATCCAATTTTACTTTCTTCAAAAATCACAACTTGAAGTGGGAGTAGAAGGCCCACCTTAACAGGAGTAGGAACATTCATAAAGACTAAAATAGATCTTTGCTCAAAATAACATGTACCCATTGGGTCAAATAGACACCTAGACACAAGAGCTCAAATTTCTGTAATCTGAACTCTGCTCTCAAAGTTATGATCACTCGGGCTTCCCTGGTGGCACAGTGGTTGAGAGTCCGCCTGCCGATGCAGGGGACACGGATTCGTGCCCCGGTCCGGGAAGATCCCACATGCCGTGGAGCGGCTGGGCCCGTGAGCCATGGCCGCTGAGCCTGCGCGTCCGGAGCCTGTGCTCCGCAACGGGAGAGGCCACAACAGTGAGAGGCCCGCGTACGGCAAAAAAAAAAAAAAGCTATGCTCACTCAAGTCAATACTATAATAAGAATTGCTATTTTCCCACATCTGTTTCAAATGTAACAGATAAAACCTAGAAGAGACCCCTATTTGTCTGATTAAACTATTCAATGTTCATTCCTTCATAAAACGAAGATTAATCCTTAACTTGTGGATATATATACACATATTATACATATATATCTTCTATCTGTCTGTCTATAAAGCTCAATAAAGTTCTAGACTGCCTAAGATGCTTTGAAAAAGATCAAGAACGCTTAAGACAGATATGCCTACTGGTGGCAAAGACTTTGAAATGCATATGACCTGCAGGGTACTTAGAGACAAGCAGACATCTGCACACATACAGAATCAATTTTTAGAAATTTATAGGAAGGAATAATCCAGACTAAAAGTCCAAAGTGGGGGGTGGGGGGAGAAAAAAGAAACAGTACAATAAAAATAATCATTGAATATTCAACCACAGATATTTAAGCATCCATTTAAAACGTTTATAAAGTTTTTGTTAATAAGGGAAAATGATCACATAAAAGTTTTAAAAAGCATGACACTATGATTATTTTAATTTTAAAATAGGAGGAAAAAAATAAAAGAAATATACTAAAAGTAGTTATCCCTGGGTCGTGAGATTACGATTTTTTTCTTTATACTTAATTTTTCTATGTTTCCTATGATGTGCTTCTTTTATAATCAGAAAAAAAGAAAAGAGAAAGAACTGAATATAAGTTGAATAAGAATGAATGTTTTCACAGACAAGCAGTGACATGGGGCCCGGATGCTGTTTTGACTCAATATGTATATGCACTTTATAAATAAATATGAAAAATTAGTGCCACATACACCAGCTAAAACTCAGTGGAGCTGTTTCAGGAAGGAGGAGGATTAATCAAAAGTTGAACTATAAATACAAAAACAACACTGTGGCTAAAAGTATGGAATTCCAGGGACTTCCCTGGTGGTTCAATGGTTAAAACTTCCCCTTCCAATGCAGGGGGTGCAGGTTTGATCCCTGGTCAGGGAGCTAAGATCCCACATGCCTCGCGGCAAAAAAACCCAAAACATAAAACAGAAGCAATATTGTAACAAATTCAATAAAGACTTTAAAATTGGTCCACACCAAAAGAAATTCTTTAAAAAAACAAAAAGTATGGAATTCCAGCTGGGAGAGCTTTGAAATCACATCACTTTTTTTCAGTGTAAAGTCTCAAATGTCAGTGAACCATGCCCTTAGGTCACCAAGTAAGTAAAGTACATTATATGGGGCATCTTCCCCCCTGGAGTGACAAGAGATTAATATAGAAAGAACACACACACACACCTAAGCACACACACCGATAGATAAAAGTTCCAGCTGCAAATCTGGCCTGAGCTATAATAAGCACCTAAAATGAATGGAAGGAATCCAAGGACTAAACACTGCCTCCAAACTCCAAATTACTCACAGAACCACACAACTCAAGGAAAGTCCCCACCTACTGGAGGGAAACCTATTAAAAAAAAAAAAAAAAAGGGTCCCACATCAAAGGGATGAAAAAGCAGTAAGCAAGCCAAGGCCTGCTGTGTGGGGAAGGATACGAGTACAAACCCCCATCACTTGACCCATGTGAGCAGACTGACCTGCCTCAACGACTATTCTACAGTCCGTGGTGCTGACAGCACTGCTGGTCGAGGGAGGAAAGAATGACATGCTGAGGAAGGGCAGCGAGTACTGCTTAGCAGGGGACCAGGCAGGGCCTCTCAGTTCCCAGGGGAACACAGCAGATGATCAGTGGAGTCAGGTTTCAGGAGACTGGGCTTCTGGTCCTCACTGACTTCCTCTGTGACCTTGAACTGCTCATATAAATGCTGATCTTTGTCTTCTCATCTAAAGTGAGGATTAGGGAATTCCCTGGTGGTTCAGTGGTTAGGACTGCGAGCTTCCACTGCAGGGGGCATAGGTTCAATCCCTGGTCAGGGAACTAAGATTCTGCATGCCACACAGTGTGGCCAAAATTTTTTTAAAAACCCAAAAATCAAACAAAAACCCCCTCCGATTATAAAATGAGGATTAGATCACCTGCTCCCATCTGCCCTCACTATAATGGACGATGAGATACTGGCTTTCATCACCACGGGGAAAGGGGAGAATTTACTCCAAAGCTGACAAAAAAGGAGCTCTCTATCTCCACCTACTGCCTATCCCATTACAGGAATGAACACTTCTAACCACCTGCTCCCTGCAGGGAGGTGGGGGATGCTGCCAAAAACAACAGACGGCCAGCAGTTTGGTTTAGCGCCCCTCAGCTACAGTCAAAGACTTGCTCAAGTCTGTTATAACCAAATTACAAACAGATACATGAAGAATCACAAGACAGCGCTGATTCCGGGCTGTCTCCCCCTTCCCAGCCGTGTTGCCTGAAGTAGAAAGCTGTGCTCCCAAGTATTCATCACAGCTGAGGGGGAGGAGCCACGCTGGGGAAAGAGCAGCAGGCCCAAGTTCCATGGACTAGTTCTCCCTTCCTCGCAGAGCAAGAGCACGCAGTTATAGCAGGAGGGTACTCGGAACGTTTGTGGCAAAATGGGCTCTCTCAAATTCAGAAAGGCTTTTTCGAGGGCCATTTTAGAATGCTTTCATGCAACCATTTTAATCCCCCTACATAAGATGTCATGTCTCTGAAACAAGATTCTTGGGATTGCTGAAATGACCAACTCTGGCTACTCTTCTGTGTAGAGTGTCTTTCTGCTGTGACCTGACCTTATGAAATAAATAAACTAATTTTAAAAACCCACAATAAACAAACAAAAACACAAACTCAATAAAAATCACAAGATGTCTGCTTTGAATTGTATTCCTGGTCTGGGCTAACTCTGGGTCTGAGTTTCTTTACTAATTCAGAAGCTGGACTATACAATCTCTAAGGTTCTGTCCAGCTCAGTAATCCTGTTAACGACCTTACCTAGACATCCAGGCCTTTACTTTGCAGAGTGAAGCTGGCTGTCACTGACCATGCCCTGGTGACTTTGTTGAGCGCACACGCATACATATGCATGCCTTCTAGAGGCGTGTAAGACACTGCCTACTGAAAGGAGGTGCATGCTGTCTTCTACTGTGGTCCCTGATACCGAGGGCACCTAAACAGGGCCTTTGTAATATCAAATGCATCAGTAAGTGATATTCTAGCATCTCTTTTAAAATCCTGCAGCAGAAATTAAAGCACACCTAAATAATCGGGAAGACATCTCATGTTCATGGATTAGAAGGCTTAAGATTGTTAAAATGGCAATAGTGCCGAAAGCAATCTCCAGATTCAATACAATTCCTATTAAAACTCCAACAGCCTTTCTTGCAGAAATGGAAAAGCTGATCCTCAAATTCACACAGAATTGCAACAGGCCCCAAATAGCCAAACAATATTGAAAAACAACAACAAAGTTGAGGACTCACATTTTCTGATCTTAAAACTTACTATGAAGCTACAGTGATCAAAATAGTTGTGATACCAGCATAGGACAGACACACAGATTAGTGGAATAGAACAGACAGTCCAGAAATAAACCCATACATCTATGGCCAACCGATTTTTTACAAAAGTGCCAAGTATTCAGTGGGGGACAACAAATGGTGCTGGGGCAACTAGATATCTATATGCAGACAATGAAGTTGCACGCACGTCCCCCTGCCCCACCACACGTCATATACCAAAATTAACTCAATGACCCAAATGTAAAAGCTAAAACTACAAAACTCCTAGAAGAAAACACAGGAGTAAATCTTCATGATCCGGGATTTGCCAATGGATTCTTAAATGTGATACCAAAACACAAGTAACACAAGAAAAAACACAGTAGAACTCACCAAAATTAAAAACTTACTACATCCAAGGGCATTATGAAGAAATGAAAAGACAACTTATAAAATGGGAGAAAATATCTGCAAAGCATTTATCTGGTAAGAGTTTAATATCCAGAACATACAAAGAACTCTTACAATTCAAGAACAACCAACCAACCCAATTCAAAAATGGGCACAGGCCTTGAATAAACACTGCTCAAAAAAATGATGCACAGGGCTTCCCTGGTGGTGCAGTGGTTGAGAGTCCGCCTGCTGATGCAGGGGACGCGGGTTCGTGCCTCGGTTTGGGAAGGTCCCACATGCCGTGGAGCAGCTGGGCCCGTGAGCCATGGCCGCTAAGCCTGCGCGTCCGGAGCCCGTGCTCCGCAATGGGAGAGGCCACAACAGTGAGAGGCCCGCGTACCGCAAAAAAAAAAAAAAAAGATACACAAATGGTCAACAAGCACATGCTAAGATGCTCATCCCCGTTAGTCGTCAGGGAAATGCAAGTCAAAACCACAAGATATCGCTTCACATCCACTAGGATGGCTAGAATTTAAAAAGACAGACAGTTATCACGTGCTGACGAGGATGTGGAGAAACTGAAACCCTCATACACTGCTAATGGGAATGTAAAGTGGTACAGCTGCTATGGGAAACAGTTTTGGTGGTTCCTCAAAAAGTTAAACATAGCATTCACCTTATGACCCAGCAATTCTATTCCTAGTTATACATATACCCAAGAGAAATAAAACATATATCCCCACAAACACTTGTACACAACTGTTTACAGCACCATTATTCATAATGGCCAAAATGCAGAAACAATCCAACTGTCCATCAACAAATTAATGGGTAGACATTTTTTCATATCTAGACAATGGACAATTCAGCCATAAAAAGAAATGAAGTACTGATACATGCTACAACGTGGATGAACCTAAAAAACATGTTAAGTGAAAGAAGCCAGACACAATTATATCAACTATCCAGCCCTGGCAAATCCACGGGGATAGAAAGCAGGCTGGCAGTTGCCAGGGGCTGGGAGGAGGGGGCGCATAGGGAATGATTCGTTAACGGGTACAGGGTTTTCTTTTGGTATGACGGAATGTGAAATGTTTTGGAACTTGATATAGGTGGCGGTTGCATAATACTATGAATGTACTGAACGCCACTGAAATGCATACACTTTAAAATGGTTATTACTTTTATGTTCTATACATTTCACCTCAATTAAAAAAAAATCTGCAGATAGGAACACGTCTCCCCAGAGCTCTTCCCTGTGTGGCATATAGTCTGTGTGTGTACCAAGTGGCACGTATATCACAGAACTGTCTCCTTTCAGTTCTAGAGCACTGCTAGTCAAACACCACGATGTAAAAGAAACCAACTGATGTGTTAAGGTGGTAAAATTTTGGGTACCTTCCCCCTTTTGATTTTTTTTCTTCAATGCTTGTACAAATAGATTTCCTTCTCTCTCTCTGCTTTTCACATGCCCTGATCAGTCAGACGGAACATACCACATCATACTTTCTCCAAACAAGACGGACACTTTGTCTGTCCTACTCTATGGCTTGTAAGCTTCTAGCAGTCACTTGGGTTAATGGTCACCTCTGTCACCCAGAAACAAACCTTCCTTTTGCTCCAAGAACTGAAGTTTAGAGGCTTTTCTGGTACCTTTGGCCTTTTCCTTTTTGAATTCACCTTCTTCTGTATCCTCCACATTCCTTATCCTCACTTCGGGGCTGCTGTTTGTGCTTCCTTCTACATGCCTTCTTTCCCATTTCTGTGTTTCCTCATGTTCATGACAAATATTAAGCAACTCTCCTTCTAACCCTGCCTGGAGTTTAAGGCCAATGTCTACCATAACACCCAAAAGGAAAAGCAGAAATAAAAGAAAAGGTAAAAAAAAAATCATCTCAAAATGAATCATGATTCTACTTCAAGGAAAAAAAAGAAAAGCAACACAAAGGAGGAAACCCCCAGTTTCCATCAAATACCTTTCTTTACTGATATATTCTTTACAGCCAAGAATTAATTTTTTAATTCAACCTAGAAAATCCTCTTCTTTATGAAATAAGGTTTCATCAGGTGATGAATTTCACTCACAGAACAAATATTTACTGAGGAACAATTATGTTCCTGACACTGTAAGAGCAGCCAAAGAGCACATACTCTAATGAACTTTGGAAGACCTGCTGAAGGCAGTATGTTGTTCAAAAACTGCCCGTGCATTTTATAAATCTCTTATATTTTAAATAAACTTCGGATCAAATTAATGTTAAACATTAACATATTCATTTTTCCTTGGTCTATTTTAACTTAGACACAGTGAGTTAGGACAGTCCCCTTACTTAGAACATGTCTCACATTCTACTTTAACTCCTTTTTCGCTGTTTTTCTCACACTAGAGTGGAAGCTCACTGATGGGAGAGCGTACATCACACTCCTCTCCGATTATCTCTTGCCTGGCATGGGCTTTGTTGACTTCATGGCTGAGTAAGCAGCCCTTGAAAGAGTATGGAGCCTAATTCCCACAGGAGGGCTCCGGCACACCGCTCCCATACCTTCTGTCTTTGCCTCCTTTCATAAATCTGTCTGCTCCAGCCTGGCTGTTCTCCATTTATAAATATATTTCCCTTCTTCAACTGCTACTTCCTTTTAAGAAAAGGCTTTAGTGCCTGCGAGGAAGTTTGGACTTAACCTTAAACCACAATCACAATTGCCAACTGTCTCCTTGATCTATATTATATACAATCCCTCAGTTTGGTTTTATGTTCACCGATGCTGTTTACTCAAGAATATGATTTCCTTGAGGGCAGAAACACAATCTCTCTGTGAGCCATAACTCTGTCTTCTACATCCCAGGGTCTGAATCATCCTAGGCTCTGAATCATTATATTCCCTATCCCAAACTTTAGAAGCCACTGAGAAATCTAACATAAAATTCTCAAGTGAAAGAATAAAAAGGTATGATTATTACGTAAGGAAGATATAAACTTGAAGGAAAAAAAAAGACCTTACGTGTTTACAAATTAGAACTTTGGGAAGAAAAGACCCCAGAGCAAATAATTACATTTCTAGAGTTCTAAGAATTCCATATTCTACACCAACAGCAATGAAAAGATTAAAAAATAAAAGCAGGGCTTCTCTGGTGGTGCAGTGGTTGAGAGTCTGCCTGCCGATGCAGGGGACACGGGTTCGTGCCCCGGTCCGGGAAGATCCCACATGTTGCGGAGCGGCTGGGCCCATGAGCCATGGCTGCTGAGCCTGCGCGCCCGGAGCCTGTGCTCCGCAATGGGAGAGGCCACAACAGTGAGACGCCCGCGTACCGCAAAAACAAAACAAAACAAAAGAAAAAAATAAAAGCAGACTTCATGATGTGGCAGTTTTAAAACAAGTATTGGCAGTATTAAAAAAAAAAATGTTAAAAAGGTAGGTAACTTTATTTACTGTCCTCATCAGTAAGAGACTTTTGGAAGATTTATAAGAATTCATAGTAATAATGCATCTTTCAAGTGGCACATACTTAGCAAGTTTTATCATCACTGTGAGGATATAATGGAATTAAGACCAGTCTATTATGGGATATGAGAGAAAAATCTCAGATTCTAGGGAGCAAACCGTTCATATTTTTAGCAAACATGGATAAAGAACTAAAACCATCTTTCAATATCTTATGTTATACCTAGTAGTTTGTTTTTTTAAATGTAGCAAATTTAGCTCCACTTTTATGATGAATAGTTTTGCTCATGTGGCTGAGAGACATGGTTTGGAATAAGAACTGGCAGTTCAGAATCTGTACTTTCCAGTGGTGGGACATACCTGTTCTGATTCTTAAAGCAATGGAATTCCAGTGCCCAGATGAGTAAAGAAATTTGGGCTGGAAAGCAACAAAACACACTCAAATCTCTGATCTGTCTCTCTGCCTTAATGACCTCTTGTGGCATCTAGCAAACCACTGGTTCTACAGAAACCAGGATGATCCCCCAAGAAATATAGGGAGGAAAGTGCAACTATGAGGAAGGCAGACGTACAAAGAGTTAATTCACGCTACCAACCCAATCTCCTTCTCAAAGACTCTGTCCTCTATGGTAGCGTGCCACGTTCCACCCAACAGCAGCTGCTCATGATAATCAATGTCTGACAGATCAGAGAAAGCCCTTAATGTGTTGCCAAGGGGCAGTTCAACAGATGGCATGGTGACTTACAACCAGAATCATTAATTATACTCTCTTATTAGTCCCAGGACACAGTGCTGAAAATGCTTCCTCAGCGAAAGATGAGCATTTCAGATAAATGACCGTCTGGTACTGCCTGTCAAACTCCCTTTAGGATTTCTGGTCAGTGTTGATTTCTAAATCTAAGCCATACTATTTTTATAGCCGTTTCCCATCTTCCACTTTCAAGCTGGCTAGGAATATGAAATTTCCACCACTACTACCCATCACAGCTCCTGTAGTCATTGCAGGTAACAACATGGTAAAGAGAGTTCATCCTTCATTTCCCCCCACAAGTCAGGTGACTGTGTTGAAAGGCAAACACAACCATGTCAGCCACAGGGCCTAGCTCACTTTTCCCTCCCTCTGTGCCAGAGAATGTGTTTCTTTGAGTACAGGGCTGGGGGAGGGGGACTATCCCCTCCCTCCCCAATCTACTCTGTTTCTTGTAGTAAGTGACTGATTCTCCAACTCAAAACTTCCCTTCCCAAACCACTGGCTGCAACTCTTCTCCACGTCTCTTTGAGAAAAAGAAGGGCAGACACTTCTGAAAAGGAAGCGTAGCAGCTGGAAGCAAGCAAAAGTTCCCAAATATCCACATTGCCGGTTCAGTTATCTCAAAGGACTGAGGATAAGCCACCATGTATTTAATTAAGAAGCCAGACAAACGCAAACTAGAGAAACTAGTTCTGAAGGCCTTCTCCAAGGGCACTCAGACAATGTCAGCTCAGGGTAGAAATTAGTTCCTTCTCAACAGTACGAGAACTGGGCTCCATAAACATCACTATGTTTACGTGGAATTTTAGAACAGACTGCAGACAGAGCTTAGAGGCACACTACTTATTGGCCTTAGCAAGGATACAAGTTGGAAATAAATCTCAGTATAACCCAAAAGTAAGAAAAGTTCAAGCATTTCCCAAATATTACCAAACAAACATTCTTTGGTTTTGCTGAATGCCTATTCTTCCTGCACCTCAATATACGTTTTGAGTTTTTTTTGGCTGCGTTGGATCTTTGTTGCTGAGTACGGGCTTTCTCTAGTTGTGGCGAGCGGGGGCTACTCTTCATTGCGGTGCGTGGGCTTCTCATTGCGGTGGCTTCCCTTGTTGCGGAGCACCTGCTCTTAGGTGCGCAGGCTGCGGCAGTTGTGGCTCGCGGGCTCTAGAGTAGAGGCTCAGTAGTTTTGGAGCACAGGCTTAGTTGCTCTGCGGCATGTGGGATCTTTCCGGACCAGGGCTCGAACCCGTGTGCCCTGCACTGGCAGGCGGATTCTTAACCACTGCGCCACCGGGGAAGCCCTACAGTTGTGTTTTTTAATATGAGTTCAAACTAAAGCAACAGTAGTACCCTAAATGCTGTTATTTAAGGCTTCATTGTTTGTTTTCTGCATTTCCATTTGTTCTTTCCTGGACATATAAAAACATGACTTTGATTTTTAACTAGGTTCAGATAATTACAATATCTGATAGGGAGCAGCTAAGCCCGTGCGCCACAACTACTGAGCCTGCGCTCTAGAGCCCGCAAGCCACAACTACTGAAGCCCGCGTGCCTAAAGCCTGTGCTCCACAACAAGAGAAGCCACCGCAATGAGAAGTCCGCGCACTACAATGAAGAGTGGCCCCCGCTCACCGCCAACTAGAGAAAGCCAGCACGCAGCAACGAAGATGCAACGCAGCCAAAAATAAATAAGTTAATTAATTAAAAAAAAAAATCTGATGGATGTTCTCATCTCATGAATTTTTTTAAAAAGAAAAAAAAAACGTGTTATTTAAGGCATAATAAAAACCTCCTAATGTGGGTTGCAGGAAGGGAAACTTGGAAAGTTTGGGTCTCCCTTGCAATGTACTCACTTCTAGTTTTTTCTCCTTTTCTGACAAAACATCTTTCTGGTTCTGGGTGTACTCCACCAACATCCGAGCCAGCTGGCGTCGGTCTTCCAGTTCTGCCGCCAGGCGCCCGTTATATTCGGCTAGTAACAGACATGCTTCATCTACTGTTTTTGAAAGACGTTCAGCTGCCTCTTTGTCTAAATACAAATGAGACCAAAAAAAAAGAGAGAATGACACAGGCATAATTGCAAACATTTCTGGGGGAGGTTAGTTTCTCCCCTAACATTCAAGTCCAAGAACAGGCCAGAACTTGTAGACCAACAATGGACTGGCTGACAGAGAAATCCAAAGGTATTCACTCCTGTCAACAAGACGGGACATTTCTGAATTACCTGAAGTGAGGCAATTGTACAAAGAGGGGAATCTGGTAAATGATTTCTAAATGCTTCTACCAAAAAATGAATAAATATAAATAAATAAATATCTATAGCGACAAAAGCTCTACAAATAAACAGAAAGAGATATTTAAGGTCATTTGTGAAATAATATTTCCCTGCCTCTGAGAATTTCAAAGGTGCTTTCATTCATATTATTTCATTAAATATTCTTTGCATATCCCTCTGAAATACAAACGCAAGCACTCATTTCTTGGGTGTGGAAACTAAGACTTAACAAAAGTGACAGGTTCAGTAGCAGGTTCTTTGCTGAGGAGCTGAGACTCAAAACCACATCTATAAAATGGACCTATAGGATTCTACTTCTTAAACTATGTAAGCCTTAAACCTCTTCTTCTATTTAACAAAATATAGGGTCTGATAAAAGCTTTCAAATGCTTTTGAATGTAACCCACGCTGAGAAATACTTTATATAAATACACAAAAATACAAGAAACAGAAGTTTCATAAAACAATACTTTCCTTAGTATGTGCAGGGTGTTCTATCTTCTAATCCATAAAAAAAAAAAAAAAATGTTGGTCATTATCTACCAGACTGATTTCAGGTCCAATTAATGGGTTGCAACTCATTGTTTGGGGAAAAAACTGTGCGGAAGAATCAAAGAAAGGGTACCCTTGGAAAGAAGGGGTGAGCAAGGCTCAACATTAGGAAATAAGACAAAGGACTATTTGTATTTCAAAGAAGTGATGTAATTAATTACGTGTGGGTATGGTGAGATTAAAATTTTTAAGCAGGTATACCTCATTTTAAAAAGGCCTTAAAGGATCGAGAGAGATCGGTGCTTTGAAACAAAGCACTAGAGACTCCAGTAGTTCCATGGGACAAACTCAAAGTGAGTTACACAGTGATACAGATCCGGTGCTTCCTATGAATACAGGTCGACAAGGTGAGAGACCTCAGCACTATCATACGTTAACCGGGATTTAAGAATTCCAACACAGTTTCTCTGGCAAACAGTCTGCCTGACTTTTAGATGCCTTCTCTACGCGAATACTGGAAGATGGACTGTTGAGGGATTCCAAATTAGGCCTGATGTCAAAGATCAGGTACTTCTATGCTCCTCGGGGGCAGGGAAACAACAGGATGTTCTTGGTGGAGGAGCACTGAGCCAAAGAGAACACAAAGGAAAGAGACATCAGTCTGCCGCGGAGGGTGGAGCAGACGGGACACTTACTCTTCTAGACTGGTGGTGCGGCCTGGGACTGAGCTGCTGGGGCGGGTGGGCTGCTTTAGCTTTGTCACTGCTTAGCTATTGTTTGTAACGGTTAATTCATTAAAATGTTTATGTAAGTGCCTGTGGCAGAAAATGGCAAGGAAAACACTAATTTTTGAGATTAAAATAAATAAACAAAACCAATTCTTTTACACTCCAAGAAGTGTACAAAGGAAATAATTCATTCACACAAATAATTACAAACCAGAAAAAGAAGCTGCAATAGTTTTATGAGCTATAGAAGAATATGCAGCCAAAACGTAGCAGCGAGATGCTCACTTCGAAGAACTTACCTGTGGCTGTCCTCACATGCTCTGTCTACCCTCCCAGCCACACAGACGAGGGCTGTGTGCCTCTTTTGGCCAGCCCTTCACTTGCGCATGGGCATCCCACCCCCTCCTGCTTACTCCAAGACAAGTTTCTGGGTCTGTCCCCTGCGTTTCCCCATGCCTCATCAACTTCTCTCCCTCCGGAAGCACCCCGCCAGCACACACACACGCTGCTCTATCTTCTGTGTGTCACTCTCTAGCTATTGCTCCACATCCCTGATCCTCTTAAAGCAGAACTTCTCAAGAGAGCTGTCTATCCTCCTGGTACCCACCTCCTCCCCTACTGTTGTCACTAAACTCACTCCAATCAAATTTTACACTCCAAATCTTCCAATTAGCCTCACGAATATGTGGGCTCCTATTGTGTGTCCAACACTGTTCTAGGCTCTGAGTCAAAAGGTAACACAAAGGACAAAAACTCTCTGACTGCAAGTTTACAATCTCAGGGAGGAGGAGAAATAAGTAATACACTATATTTTAGTTATTTACCAGCTGAAGATAAGAACTCTACAGAAAAATAAGGCAAAGGAGGGAAAATGGGGCATTCAGAGGGAGGAAGGCAATTTTAAATAAGGTAGCCAGGGACTTCCCTGGTGGCGCAGTGGTTAAGAATCCACCTGCCACGTGGGTTCGTGCCCTGGTCTGGGAAGATCCCACATGCTGCGGAGCGGCTGGGCCCGTGAGCCATGGCCGCTGAGCCTGCGCGTCCAGAGCCTGTGCTCCGCGGCGGGAGAGGCCACAACGGTGAGAGGCCCATGTACCACCAAAAAAAAAAAAAAAAAAAAAAAAGAATCCGCCTGCCAATGCAGGGGACACGCGTTCAATCCCTGGTCCGGGACGATCCCACATGCCACGGAGCAACTAAGCCCGGGCATGGCAACTACTGAGCCTGAGCTCTAGAGCCTGTGAGCCACAACTACTGAGCCTGCACACCACAACTACTGAAGCCCGTGCACTGCAACTACTGAACCCACCCACTGCAACTACTGAAGCCCGTGTGCTCTAGGGCTCACATGCCACAACTACTGAGCCCACATGCTGCAACTACTGAAGCCCACACGCCTAGAGCCTGAGCTCTGCAACAAGAGAAGCCACCGCAACGGAAGCCCGCACACCACAACGAAGGGTAGCCCCCACTCGCTGCAACTAGAGAAAGCCTGTGCACAGCAACAAAGACCCAATGCAGCCAAAGGAAAAAAAAAGAAAAAAGGTAGGCCGGGTAGGCTTCACTGAGGTGATACAGAAACCAAGGGCTGGAGGTAGTGAGAGAACAAGCCACGTGACTATCTGGGGAAGATCATTCCAGGCAGAGGAAACAGCCAAGTACAAAGGCCTTTGGAGGGGAAAGTGCCTAGCAAGGAACCCATATGACTCAAGTGTTCTGAGCAGAGGGGGGACACGATCCAACTTCCATTTTAGCAGATCACTCTGGTTACTATGTTGACGACAGAAAGATGACTGGGGGACAAGCAGGCAGCAGGGAGAGCAGATAGGAGGCTACTGTGATAATTCAAGTGAAGGTGGTGACTCGCACCAGGTGGCAGCAGCGGAGGTGGTAACAAGGTGTCAGATACAAGTTGTAGCCCAGATCAACAGGAATTATGAGGGGGTCATCTACTGAGATGGAAAAGACCGTGAGAGAAATTTTGGAGGGAAGATGAGAAGTTTGGTTTCGGACAGGTCAAATCTGAAATGTCTTTCGAGCTATCCAAATAGTAACACTGAGCAGGAGGCTGGATATATGGGTCTCAAGTTCAAGGGACAGGTTAACACTAGAGATATAAATAAGGGGATGATTAGCATAAAAATTGTTATTTAAAGTCATCGAACAGAATGAGAGGAACTGTCAGTGAAACTAACTAGGAAAGAGGGCTAATTACTCAAAATTAAGAGGTGAAGGAGAAGGGAAGAAACCAGCAAAGGAGACTGAAAAGACACAATCAAAGAGAGGGGAGGAATGCTAGGAGAATATGCGGTCCCAGCTTCCTCCTGCTGCTCTAACATATCACCACAAACCTGGTGGCTTAAAACAACATAAATGGATTGTCTTAATATTCATTATCATGGCCCCTTCCTCCATCTTCAAAATGCATCTCTCTAACTTCTGCTTCCACAGTCACAGCTCCTCTGGCTCTTGCCCTCCTACCTCCCTCTTATAAGGACCGGGCCCACTTGACTAAGCCAGGATAATCTCCCCACCTCAAGATCCTTAACTCAATCACATCCACAAAGTCCCTTTTCCTATGTAAGATAATATATTCACAGGTTCTGAGGATTAGGACATGGACATTTTGGCGGATCATTATTCTGTCTACCACACCAAGTGAGAAAGTATTTTCAGGAAGAAATGATCAACTGGGCCAAATGTTACTGAGATCAAGTTAAGATTGGGCAAAAAATTCACCACTGAATTTCAGCAATATGGAAGTCACCAGCAACACTAATAAGAGCAGAGTCAGTGACGTGGAACCAAAAGAAAACGGGCAGGCGTGCGGGGTATGGGGCACGGATGGAGACAGATGAGCATTGGCGATCTATATTAGAATGTTTTGCTATAAAGAACAGAGAAATGAGATGGTAGCTGAAGGAAGATATGGGTCAAGAAAAAAATTTTTCCCAAATGGGTAAAAAAATACATGTTTTTATGCTATGGAGAATGATCCAGTAAAGGGGAAAAAAAAACTGGAGATGCAGGAGAAAAGGGGAGAATTGTTGGAGCAGTGTTCTTGAGTAGGTGAGAAGGAACAGGCCTCACAGGCAGAGGGGCTGCTTTAGAAAACAGCATGCTCATCCCCAGAAATAGGAAGAGAAGTGAGCCAGCGCTTATTTGTTTTGCCCAGCCACATGCAGCTGTGAACGGTGACCGCCAGGAGCTGGGGTGGGGGAAATGAGCTGTTATTTAATGGTACAGAGCTTCAGCTCTGCAAGGTGAAGAGAGTTCTTGAAATTGGTTGCACAGCGTGAATGTACTTAACACTTCTGAGTGGCGCACTTAAGAATGGTTAAGACGGTGAATTTTGTTAGATGTATTTCACCGTAATTAAAAATCAAAATAAATAAATAATTTTTAAAAGCCATATAAATCCTTTAGGTCAGTGAAAACAAATGAAATTATATACACCGCTAGTTTTATATTAATTTGCTTCCAATTTTGCACATCGTGATTCTGACAGTAAGAATAAACGAGGTGGTCCTTATAACAACAACAAAGTTGGATTTAACCAGGAGAAAAGTTGGGTTTTTGCCACGAGACTAGAGTGAAGGGAAAAAAGAGCAAAAGGGACTGAGGGTGTGTGTGAGAGAGTGATTATAAAGACTCTAAGTGTAACAACTCCAAGCTGAGTAATGAAGAAAACGAGGCCGTAAGGGGAGTAAAGGCTGGGAAAAGGTGGAAGGATTGACAGACTGTGGGATCAACAGGCTGTTAAATCCAGTGGGTTTAATTGTTGGGGTGAGGGATGGTGGCAGTAGAGAGAGCGAGCCCAAGAGGCCTCCGTGTTGTCTTCTCCAACTAAGCACACTCCTGCCTGAAGGTCTTGCCGGGTACCGCTCCCTCCACCTGGGGGGCACTGCCTTCCCTTAGGTCTCCTCACAGCTTGCTTCTTCATGGGGCTGGGGGGCGTGCTCTGATCAAAGCCCATCCCATCAGGAAGACCTCCCTGGGCACTTTTGGAACAGCGCCTCCACCCCCACACCTCTGGCTTTCCTTTCCTTTGGGGCACTTAACCTGTGATGGGATGTGGGTGCGGCCCCTAGAGCAGATGCCACATGGGGTGCCTCAAATGTCTGTTGAGTGAAGGAAGTATTTCATGAGTAACCTTGATTTCCTTTAAATGGATATGGAGGAAGTGAGTGAAGCAGCCAAGGTAAGGGACTGGAAGGAGAAAATGGTGGCCCTCGGACGAGTGTGGAACAAAAGGTCCGAGCTTTTGTAATGGGGAGAACACAGGCTCTGCAGCCTAGGCTGGCAGAAGCACCTGGCGCAGAGCATACTCTACATGAGTTCGCACTTCACTCCTTCCTCTCAACTGCCCGCGCATAAAGCGGGAGGAATGCCAACTGCCCCTCCCTGTTTAATTGGGGGTGATCATCAAGAGGGCAAAATGACATGACTAACCATACAAACCTGGGGTTCTTGGCACTGAAGGCACTATCACCTATGGGGTATGTCAGTGGACAATGTAGAAGTCACAGCACTGAATCACAATTTTTTTTTTTGGAAAGGGTCATGAGTTTAATGCCTTCCCCCCGTCTGCCCCTCGCACACATAATTTGCACTGTGGTTTCAAAAGACCTTACTTGTACTGAGTACCACAGGCTGTGGCATGCTAGCATTTCTGAAATAATTCCTAGAGTCACTATTCAAGCTCGGACTACTCCAGCAGCTTCTTTGTTCAGCATGTGAGTTATGTTTGCAAACCCCAAGATGACAGAGAACCAACACCATGTGGAAGGTCTGTATTTGCAGACATAAGCATGTCCTGGGGTTTGATGCATTGGAGATATGTCTCCCTCCCCTCATCTTTCACCCAAACTACCTTCTCACCTGTTATTTTTTCCAAAAGCGAAACATCTTGCACTTCCTGGGGTAAAGAAGCAATTTTCTGTCGGACAGTAGCATCCCCTGATGCAGCATTTTCCAGGTCCTGCAAAGCTTTGATTAGTTCCTCAGTCTGTACAATGAAAACACAAACAACACTATCCATTAAGACATATGGGGATATGGAGTCTAAAGAAACTTAGCTGGAGTTAAACAAGGTGGAGGCAAATTCTAAATATGATCATCCCTGACATTTAAAAAAATCATTGTTCTTATCCCAGAGTGTATACTGAAGTCAATGATACAAATTCTAAGAGAATGTACATAATTTTTCTAAGTCCATGGTAGAACACAAATGAAATTCTACATAACTGTGAAAAAGAATCTTTTTAAAGAACATGTTTTTGGCAACTTAAGAAAATGGAGTCTGGTTCATACTGTTTAGTTTCAAAGGATGCATGATCGCTGGTACAGAATGGCCTCCAGTTTAGAATAAAAGTATACATGTCAAATGCTTAGCAATTTGGTGCTGACTGATTAAATGAAATGACACCACCTACTTCAATTCTTTCTTGAATTTGCTCTACAAAATGAATATCACAGAGATGACATTTTTGATTTGGGCAGTCACTCCCAAAATTAACTGTGTCAAGCTCATTAGTTACAAACAAAGAGGGAAGAAAAGCAAGAAGAGCAAACCAAGAATGCATCTTCTATATATACCAGAAAGGGTTTTTTTTAATTGTCAGGAAACACACGGTGCTGACAGGTTAGTCCATAATGACCCTAAGGCTACCATGTAGATGGTAGTCAGGTTATCCTGAAAGTTGGTAATTCAGGCTGTTCTCTTGAAAGTTTTTAAATGCAAAGATATATGGCCTAACACTGCTTTCATGTGACCCCCGGACTAATTCAACATTTTAACGTAACACAGATCAGACATGCTTCCTATCTACACAAGCCTTAAACACTCCCATGTGTAATAAAATAAAGCTGTTTTAGGCAAAATGAGAGGCAGTGCAACTCAGTGAAAAGAGCATGGGCTCTGCAGTCAGTCAGACCCAGATTCAATTAGAACACTGGGCAAGTTACTTAATCTGTCTCCTTGAGCCTCACTTCCTTTGACTGTAAATGAATAACTACATAAACAAACAGCTAAAACCAACCACACAGAGTTCATGAACTAACTTACACAAAGGGTCAAACAATGCAGATACACGGCTAAAAACTCAATAAGTGCTAGCTCCCTGTTTCAATATTTAAATAGGTTATAGTGTAGTAAATTTGCTACTGCTACAAAGACTGTCCTTAGAAACTAATATGTTGTTTACTTATAAGAAACAGCCATGCTATTGGAGACAAGCGATGGTAGAGGACTTTTGAATGCCTTTGTAACATTACCCCTTTACAAAAGTCTATTTTTTTAAAGAATAGTTTCAATTTCTAGGAGTGAAAAAACCCAAATCCAAGCACTCTTACAAATCCATCCCAGATTGAGGGCATGCCAAGACAAAATCAAGCCTGCTGTCTGGCAAGCTTCACTAGGTGGATCTTGCACCCAGTGCCAAGAGCTGCCCTCTGGTGATTCCATACTATTGGTCACTGGCGCCACCCTGTGGCCAGAATCTTCAACTAGCGGTCACTTCAAGCCACTCTGCCCTACTCTCTGGGGGTCAAGACATACCAAGAGGGGTCCTGCAGAAGGATCTTGGGGAGAGTAGCTTCCAGGGTAGTCGTCATCCTCCTCCTCTTGTATTTGCTGAAAAGTTCGCTTTAGAGATTTCTTCTCCTCTGTTGCTAGAGGAAAGAAAAAAGTGACAAATTTGCATCGCCACAGCCTGTACAGGTAAGAGTCAAATGCTATGCACAATGGGTTGCAAGTAAGAAAGGGTAGAAGGGGTGTACATTTCCAGAGATGGCTTAACATTAACCTTTAAGCCACTTATTTTCAATTGGTGGTCATTCCCTACATTACTGAAAAGAGTCAAAATGGCCTCAGTCTGTCATCTCAGATTGACTCACTGGAAAACTACTACTGAAAAAAAGCATCTAAAAGTGAAATTTACCAAACTAACACATTTCATTAAAAACGTCATTATCTTAAAAAAAAAAAAGAAAGTTAATAGAAGTAAAAAGGTAAGAAACCTCATCAGAAAATGTAACATGTAATGAAGCAAGCTGTTGTATGCAAGGGTTTGTAGGGAATATACCGTGTACAAAATGAGATACTTTACGCTTTCCAGGGTCACTTCAGAAAATTAATAGAGAGACCCATCAATAAAATTGTGTCAAAAGCTCTAAAAACAAACATCTTTTAAACTATCACTTTAAGAACAAAACAAACCTAGTTATACCTTAAAATTTAAAATAACCATTACTGAGCATTATGACATATTACTGAGAGAAATTACGTAAGTCACCATTTTAAAATTAACCACTTCTGAGGCTAACAGGTTACATTTTTTTATTATCCGTACCACGTGCTTTTAAATTGTTACGACAGATGTGTTAACTCCAAAATCATTCCTTTTGCATTAAATTGGACAATACAAAATAAATGCCAAACAACTGAGGGACATAAATCTAAATGAGAAATTCAGGTTTGGAAAGTAAAGAAACTATTGGATGCCTAACATGTGCCAGGCACTGCAATAGCTTCTTTACATTTGATCCTTCCAACAATTCTAAGATGTACAATAGTATCTCCACTTTAGAGGTGAGAAAATGAAGACCCAGAGAGGCTAAATAACTCACGTAATGGTATGATTTCAAAATCTGCGCTCTTTCCACTGAATTCAACTTACTTAGCATCACACAATTTCCACCTCATCTGTCAAATGAGGGTCACCGTGCACCTGCCTCAGAACTCTGTGAGATATAAACAGAACCATGTACACTTCCTGCTTGATTCAACATTTTCTTCTGGAACCCAGGATGTAGTTCCTGTTCTCTACCTTACATATTAACTGACCAGGCTATCTTTGATGTGAAAGCCAAGTCAATATTGTGGATTTTATTTTTTCTTAATGTTTTTGTTTGTTCTACTAACGAAGAGAAACAGCAGCATTTGCATTACCGGCAGTCCTGTCTTTGCACTGTTCTATTATGCACAGATTTATTACCACAGTTTGGTTAAATGACACTATTCCCCCAACAACAGAGTTCAAATTTCAGTTACCATGGCATATTTACTCTGTGTAATTGCATTAACAACAAACCCTCGCTGCTAACTTTAGTCCACAAATCGTCACATAAATAATAGAAATGCATCATGATTAGTGACTGCATCATTTCTCCCAAGGTCAGTAATTGGTTACTGCACCTCCGTTATTCAGTTCACACACAGACAACAAAGTGTTTAGTTGTGCTGTTAGTCTCCCAGTGACAAAATCCACGTGACATTTTATCAAAATAAATAATCAAAACAGGGAACTGACTGACAAAGATGAAAGAGCAGCAAAGAAACTAAGACGAAAGTTAACGCTGGAAATGAAGTTCGCGTGGAACACAAATGGGGCTGTAGAAGAAACAGCTGGCTGTGGGGATGCCGGCACTGCCATGCTCTTCTAGAGACGCTGGATTCGCAGCCAGAGGAATTAGTGAAGGTCAACTCATCAACATAAATGAAGAATGTGGCTGTGATGAAAAGGATGACAATGTCCCAGAGGAAGTGATGCTGACAAAAAACTTCACTTTAAAGGAACTCTGAGATACTTCACAACACTGAGAGCACGAAGGATAGAATGTTGGAAGCTGATCCAAATTTAGGAAGGAGTATGACAAAGATGGAAAAGATGCAACAAGCTTTGTTCAAACTGCTATTAGTAAGTCTGTTACAGAGAAATAAACACTTTAACTCACAGTGTTTCTAATTAATGTTACAGTGTGCTGAATAAGTCTTAATTTTACTATTTTTTTGTTTTCCTATTCAATTGTAATCAACAGTGAGTTTTTAATTCTTTGATAAAAAATTTTAAGTCACAGAATAATTGTAATTTTTCCCATTGATTATTAAGATCACTCTGTACGGTTTCAGCTTGAATGGTCATTTTTACAGTCCTGCACTCCTATGCAAAGCAAGGATGGCTGTTATTTTTCAAACAGAAAATCTATAAGGATATAATCTGCATATGAAATATCTAACAGTACTTTGCACACAGTGGCTGCCTAATTAATGTGTAGTGTGTGGTATGACTTGTGTAAACATTTAGCCATTACAGCATCAAAGTGGCCATGTTTGATGAGTAGCTACTAGAGAATGTAAGCATAAGAGCAAAAAAAAAAATTTACAGTATTGTTCTGTTCACTTCCAAACACCTAGAAGAATGCTCAATAAATAATTGTTAAACACTAAAGAAGGTAGAAAAAAATATAAAACTTGAATCCTTCAGTTTTCCAACTCTCATACAGAAATTATTATATATAAAAACCACACATCACCGAACATCTCAGGACACTCAGAATCACTGAATTTTGGCACTGGAAGGCCTTAGGCAGACCTATGTATTTGCTTTCCCCACTGCTCCCCACCTCATTTTTCATGAGAATGTCAAGGTCCACCGGCTGTGGTGTGTCCAAAGTCAGAGAGCTCATTAGCCTAAGTCTGGGTCCTACAGCGAAAAGCTTCTGTCTCCTAATCTGGAGTTCTTTTTACCACTTCATGCTGCCACCCACTTCTAGCAATGCAAAACCGAAATCAAACTGATGACAATTTTAGGGCCATTTCTGTCCTTTGCCATCCTGATGGAAGAGGGTATAACAGGAGGTAACCGTTATCATCCTACTTTTCCAGTTCTCTCGTATCTCCACTAGAGGACCTACTGGAAATAAATTATTCATCATTTCCCCCACAAGGCTCCTTTCCTGAGCTAACTATTACCATTATGAACACTGCCACTGGCCCCATCTTCCAGGTACAATGCCTTGGAGAACAGTGGAATCTTTCCCAAAGTCCCAACTTCTGGCAGATTCCACAATTGTGAGGAATTCTTCCTTACATCCTCTTTCTGCTCCTTCCCAAAGCCTCTTATCAGCCACCTGTCCTTTCTCAAGCCTTGCCCAGACTGCTGTCCTATCTGGGCTCTCTGCCTCTTCTAGTCACTCTTGCAACTTAGACTACACCATCTTCCTAGAGCTGAGCTCTCACCCCATCAGGCCTCTACTCAAAACCCTGAAAAGGCCACCTAAGTTCAAAGTCTCCTTGGTGATGGTAATGGCAGAACCACCTTGAGCACTCCCTTCAGACTGTCATCCTCTCCCTCCAGCCCCCACAGCATCGGGGCCTCTCTTTGAAAGCGCTGGGCCCTTGCCACTTTCGTGGCAACTGGCAGGCACAGGCCTTACCTCTCCGATCGAAACAGCAAATGTCTTATGCCTTTACATCGCTATTATACCCAGGAAAGTGTCAACACACCTGAGTCTGAAACTTCTTGAAGGCAGAGGAAGCATAGCGACTGCAAGGCCCTAGTGCTGTGCCAGAAATGACTATCCCTGCTTCCCTTTACACAAACCAGACTCTCCCCTGCTCATGTGTACAGAATTAGCAGCGAGAAGGCCCAGAATTCTCAATCAAGTCGGACAACCACTAAAATGACCCGGGAAATCTGCCAGTCCTGTTCCTGTGTCTGAACTTCAGATCAGATACCTTCCACTATCAATTCGGCTCTGACCACAGGTGTTACACTCACTCCTTTTTTCACTTCCTCAACCACTCTGTTTATAGGCAGGGCAAACACTACAGGGACCGAAAACCTGTCCTTATTGCACACCTTCTGTTCTATCCTTCAACACATCCCTGTGTCTTCACTGGGCCTTGTACTAGCTAACCTTCAAGTAATCTGGTTACCTAAGGGTTTATGGTATGCCTCTTAGAGACCTGTGATAGAATTTCAGACACTATGGCAGACTGTGAAACTAATTTTAAGGCAAAAAGTTAGTCTGAAGCATCCCAAATCACATTACAAAATGCAGCCATCTACCCATAAAGCTGGATCTTCTAAATAATCCACTTGAAATTTCTAGGATTGAAAAAAGAAAATAAGGAAACTCCCCCCACAGATTTTATATTACTTTTTTAAAATAACACCTTTATTGGAGTATAATTGCTTTACAATGGTGTGTTAGTTTCTGCTTTATAACAAAATGAATCAGCCATACATATACATATATCCTCATATCCCCTCCCTCTTGTGTCTCCCTCCCACCCTCCCTATCCCACCCCTCTAGGTGGTCACAAAGCACCGAGCTGATCTCCCTGTGCTGTGCAGCTGCTTCCCACTAGCTATCTATTTTACATTTGGTAGTATATATAAGTCCATGCCACTCTCTCACTTCGTCCTAGCTTACCCTCCCCCTTCCCTGTGTCCTCAAGTCCATTCTCTATGTCTGCATCTTTATTCCTGTCCTGCCCCTAGGTTCTTCAGAAACTTTTTTTTTTTAAGATTCCATACATATGTGTTAGCATACAGTATTTGTTTTTCTCCTTCTGACTTATTTCACTCTGTATAAGTCTCTAGGTCTATCCACCTCACTACAAATAACTCAGTTTCAGGCTTCCCTGGTGGCGCAGTGGTTGAGAGTCTGCCTGCCAATGCAGGGGACACGGGTTCGAGCCCTGGTCTGGGAAGATCCCACATGCCGCGGAGAAACTAGGCCCGTGAGCCACAATTACTGAGCCTGCGCGTCTGGAGCCTGTGCTCTGCAACGAGAGGCCGAGACAGTGAGAGGCCCGCGCACCGCGATGAAGAATGGCCCCTGCTTGCTGCAGCTAGAGAAAGCCTTAGCACAGAAACGAAGACACAACACAGTCAAAAATAAATAATTTAAAAAAAAAAGAGAGAATCTTAAAAAAAAAACTCAGTTTCATTTCTTTTTGTGGCTGAGTAATATTCCATTGTATATATGTGCCACATCTTCGTTTATCCATTCATCTGTTGATGGACACTTAGGTGCTTCCATGTCCTGGCTATTGTCAACAGAGCTGCAAGGAACATTGTGGTACATGACTCTTTGAATTATGGTTTTCTCAGGGTATATGCCCAGCAGTGGGATTGCTGGGTCACATGGTAGTTCTATTTTTAGTTTTTTAAGGAACCTCCACACTGTTCTCCATAGTGGATGTATCAATTTACATTCCCACCAACAGTGCAAGAGGGTTCCCTTTTCTCCACACCCTCTCCAGTATTTATTGTTTGTAGATTTTTTTGATGATGGCCATTCTGACTGGTGTGAGGTGATACCTCATTGTAGTTTTGATCTGCATTTCTCCAATGATTAGTGATGTTGAGCATCTTTTCATGTGTTTGTTGGCAGTCTGTATATCTTCTTTGGAGAAATGTCTGTTTAGGTCTTCTGCCCATTTTTGGATTGGATTGTTTGTTTTTTTGATATTGAGCTGCTTGTAAATTTTGGAGATTAATCCTTTATCAGTTGCTTCATTTGCAAATATTTTCTCCCATTCTGAGGGTTGTCTTTTCATCTTGTTTATGGTTTCCCTTGCTGTGCAAAAGCTTTTAAGTTTCATTAGGTCCCATTTGTTTACTTTTGTTTTTATTTCCATTTCTATATTACTTTTATAATGAAAAAAGAATCAGGAAATACTGTTTCCAAGAGCTCCCTCATTCTTTGTCCCCTCCCTGCAAAATAAGGAAGTTTTCTTTAAAAAGCACATTTACCTTTACTTGTAGAGAGAAAAAGATATGCAACAAAGGGCTGACACTTGAGGCACAGTTCTGAAAGCACTCTACCCATATCATCTCACTGAACTGAACAGCCAGGTCCAGACCTGAACCTGGGAAGCTGAGCCTAGAGCTTGTGCTCTTAACCACCATGCTCGCCAGCCTTGCACAAAATCTGGGGGACTGAACATACTAACATGACTCCTCCTACTTTTGCTATTGGTTTGTATTTAGAAACTCAGAATATTAGATATTAGAACTGGGAGGGGGTACCAAATAGAAGTCATATGATCACATTAATAACATCTTACCTTCATTATCTCAAGTAATCCTCACACAACCCTATGAGGTATTATTACTAGCCATAATTATAGCCATACTGTACAGTGAGAACCTGAGGCTCAGAGAGGTCAAATGCCATGCCCAAGGTCACACAGCTTGGAAGTGACAGAGCTGGGGTTCATACTCTGGAAGTCTGATTTCAAACCCTTGCTCTGAATAGCTAAACTAACTATACTAAGGTCCAGGAAAGTTGTGTGACCTACTCATGAATTCATACCCTCATTCAAGTCTACTGAATCCATGTGCTTTCAAGGAAAAATTATGGTGTGAAGAACATAGGCTTTTAAGTTATATAGACCTGGGTTTGAATTCTCTACTTATCAATTATATCTACTTGGACAAAATTACTGTACCCTTGCGAGTCTTAGTATCTTCATCCGAAATACGAAAATAATACCTAGTACATAGAGTAGCTGTAAGGATCTAAAATAAATTAACATGAAAAGCAGCCAGCAGAGGGGCTGGTGCTGAATAGGTGCTCAATAAATGCTATTTCCTTTGTATCTACCTTTCCTTTCTAAAGCCTACAACTATAGGATACTGTGTGATTTACGTGGGACTGAAGTAAATAATGAAGTTCCACTCAGTCAAGCAACAGCATGAGTATTCCCAAGAATACAGAGACAACTTTAGAATCACTGGGTCTTGTACCTGGGATTGAAAAAACAAAGAAAAAACCCCACAGATTTTAAATTACAGGTACACAAACTCAAGAAAACTCCAGTTCTAAAACAAAATTCCTAAACTCACACATTCTCCAACATTAGAAATGTCAGCTCCACAGGAAAATTTTTATTCCAAAAGTAAACTCTGTAAAGTTGTCTGAAGACAAAGAATTAGCCTTGAATTAAGGTTGTAATATAAAAGGACTATTTAAATTTGGAAATAAGCTTCTGGAAAACTCATCAATATTTTGAAAGGATTGTGTAAAATATTCTGATAACTCAGGTCCAAAAAAGACAGTGAGAAGACAGAGTGAGTTAGTTGAGACAAACACATTGGAACCTTTTGATATGTGTTTTCATCTTTACAAATTAGAGAAAGAGAAATTATCTTTATATCAGCATTATCCTCTACATAAGAGGAATACTGCCTCTCTTGCTGTTAATGTCTAGACACTCAAAAAAAGAAAAATCAGAAACCCAATGGAGCTATTTTCAAATCTAGCACTGCCACAAATTCCCCAATTTGTCTGACTGCTCCCTGAGTGCAAACCTATTTCTCACTCCTCTCCTGCTCTTTCCTATACTGTCTAGCATAGCTGTTTACTCAAAGCATACGTTTGGCAAATGCTTGTTTAATTGAAATTCAACACTTAGCTTCAAACATCATCTTTCAGAGCTCTCCTACTTGCCCAAAGGTGTTTTTAAAAAATCAGCACTGTTTACCAATGGACTGCAAGTCAGAGGAGAGAAAAGAATGCTGGATAATTCCCCAACACTGTGTAGAATACTTCCAAAGGACACAACACAAACACTGCCAGAATCCAATCCAATCCCATCCCAAAATTGTTTTCTATCAATTCCAAGTTAAACAGCAATGACCTGCAGACTGAAAGCACTTAAGTCATTCTTAGAAAGCCTCTAACCTCTAGTTTCACAGGAAAGTTACTCCACCTTAAAACGCATAGAAACTCAGACCTGGAAGAGATCATGAAAGGTATACAATAAAAAGAGTTGCTGAATGAATGATATTATCACATATGCTAATTGTGATTAAGTTCTATTGCAGAGGCATGTACAAAGTCCCAGAGGAAGATGGAGGGAATTGGTTACATGTGCCCAGACAAGCTAGCAAAGATGTCAGAATGTGAGTAGCATTCTTAAAGAATAAGTTCACCACACAAAAGGGGCAGAAGGACATTTTAGGCAGAGGTAACAGCAGATGCAAAGGAAGGGGTACCAACAGAGCATCCAGAGGGGAAATTGCTAGGTATGGCCAAAGAATATGGTATATGTGAGAAAATGGGAGAAGAATCTGGAAAAGTAGAGTAGTTCACATTATAAAGGGTCCTAAATACTATGTTAGTATTTGGACTTGATCCTCCAGGCAATGAGCATGTGTACAGTCAGATCAGATCTGTAGCTTAGAAACATGTCATGCCAGCCAGAATTAAGCCGCAACTAACTGGAAGCCAAAGAACCAGATAACGTTTGATCTTACTCCTCTTTTAAAAGAAAAAATAACAGCTTTTAAGAAGGACTTGGTAAAATTCACACACATACATGAACACACTACCTCAGAATATTCTGGGTTCAATAAGGACCAAAACCAATTTTAGACAGCAGCTGACAACCATCAAAAGTATGTCCCCAAACCACATCAATATTTAATGAAACCAAGTTCCATAAAGGCTGAAGGACTTATCCAAGATCCTGTAACAGTTAGCGGCAAGGCTCGGACAAAATCTTAGCCCAGGGTACTTCCTAGTTCGCTATAACTCTGAACAATTTTGTTGTTCCTTTCCCTTGTGCAAGCAAAGTCTCTGAAAGGCATAAGCGTGCCAAGGAGAATACAGATCAAAAGGTAGGATATGAGATGATGAATAGCATGAATACTAGAACCAGGCTTACACACTGCAAGCACTACATAAATTCTCACCATCGTTCATGATCATCTCTCTCTGAAGAATCATATAATCGCTGGTGGTTCACAGCAACCCCCACTGCAGCTTTTCATATGTGATTCGAAAGTAGGCAAAGACCAAGAGCTGTAAACATGTGGTGATGTTTCTACCTTTGGGGGGAGGGCTCTTGGAGTCCTCCATAGACAGCTTCAGCTGCTGTATGAACTCGCCGCCATACACACTTCTTTCTTGCCAGATGTTCAGCAATCTTTCTAAAGGTTTTTTACAGCCTTCATCTGCCTCTCTGCCCAGAAAAGATGAAAAGATATATATAAGCTTAAGATTTTTTGCTTTTAATTAGGACAGATTTACTTTAAAAAAAAAAAAAAAAAAAAAAACCAACAACTGACTAAATGATTTACATATTTAAAAACAGAAGGAAGAGTAAGGTACATATTGTACTTAATGGATATTCAAAACTTGACCAGAAACTACATTCTTCCTGTGGTGTGTAGGGAAGAGAGAGGGATTATGTTACAGAATTAATCTGTGTCTTTTATCCTCTTTGAAAGATGGGGTAAATAGGGCAAAAAGCCAAAGGCTGATATTTACTGACAGAGAATTATCAAAAATCAATCATATCAATTGTGATGGCTTGCTTTTCACAAGGCGTTAACTGAAATCTAGTGCCAGATATGCTGCTGGAAATTAAAGCAGGCCAAAATGTTTAAGGACAGGAAAAAAATGATTAAAACCAAATGTTTAAAGTGGGGAAGAAATTCATAATAACTCATCAATGCTAACACACCAACACCTCTAATATGTATAAATACAATTGTACACACATACATGTCAAGACTCTCAACTTTAAACTCACTACTTCATAATTATTTTAATTCCAGGCTAGGTCTGTATTCCAGATTCACACAAAAGTGTCTAGCAGATAATCTTAGAACACACCGAGCATAGTACAGTCCTTTGTAATTTATATCTGAATGAAAGAAGCTAGTTTTTTTCCTGACATATTACTCTCTTAAAACATATCACTCTCTTATTTTTCAGTGAGATGACCATTAACTCGCACTCAGGGTGAAGCAGTTCTTTACCATAAAGCGTCAGACGGCAAGTGGAAGCATGCGGGAAGACTTTCCGAAAGGAAAACAAATTCCCTCACCATGTACTGTGTTACTATGAATTGTTCTGTTCTGTGAGGCTGTCTAGATGTCAATGACCTTACACTGAGGAACTATAAACAAGAAGGGTTACCCTGACATCTTAGTATCTAAGTCAATATCTTTAGTAGGAACCTCAAGAAGAAACCATATAAAATTCAACTCAGATGGGAATTTCACCCACCCCCAACCCTAACAGCACTTTTCTAAAACTTATGCTAACACTCAAGATGAGCTGAGTTTTCGGCCTAAGCTGGTCAGATTGTATTACTTATGAATTATTAGCGGCAAATTTCACTAAATTGGGGGTTAAAGTACTAACTAAATCAGGATACATACAAACTAATTATTAATTATTGGTAAAGCTTTTTTTTTAAGTCAGAGGTCAGGGTGAGGGGGAAAGGGGGAAAATATTTCCACTGATATTTATAAAACTTAAAGATATGACCTTGATATTTCTAATAAAACATCTCTACTCCAGCTTCAGAATATATCTAGAAACAAATTACTTCTCACCTCTTTCTCTGCTCTCAGCCTGATCCAAGCCACTATCATCTCTTGTCTGATTACTGCAACAGCCTCATTACTAGTCTCCCTGCTTCCACCCTGTCCTCCAACCATCTATTCTCAAGTTTTAAAAATCCAATCCTAACTGTTGTGTTAAGGTAGATCATGTTGCTCCTTTGTTCAAAACCTCCAATGGTTCTTCCTGGTCTCCTTCAGAATAAAAGTGAAAGTCCTAATGAAGCCTACAACAAAGCCCTTCTCAGCCCAGCCCATTATTTCTCTGACCTCACCTATCCTCACTCTCCCCTCCCTCCTCAACAGCTCCCTGGCCCTCCTGCCATTAAAGTGTAGGACCTTTGCACTTAGCTTGGAACCAAGGCTCAGGCCAGGCAAGGCTCCTTTGCTCTCCTCCTTCAGGTGTGTATATTCACACAGCACCTTTTCAGTGAATCCTCTCATCTCCCTACTTAAAATTATACTCCCTACTCCTACTTAATTTTTCTCCACACAATTTATCTTCTCATGTGCTATATATACGGTTTCCCTGTTGTTTATACTCTCTTTCCATTTGTATGGGATTTCCACAAGGGCAGGGATTTGTCTTTTCCCCCCACTGCTATATGCCCCAGAACAAGCACAGTAAATATTTAATTGCAATGTTTTTTCCAAAAAATGTTAGAAAGGTTTCAGTAGGCCATACAATTAGTTAACTTTCAACGACCATTTTACCACATCAAGGTCATTCATGTCAGACATCAATTAAGCATTCATCTGCGCATTAAGATTTCTGAAATACTGTGCTTGGAATACAAAGAACAAGGCCTAGGTCCTGACCTCTAGGTTCTTGACCCAGCAGCCCCTCACCTCTCCACACCCTACCCGAGGCTTCATGTTCTAGCAACACTCAACGGTAAGGATTTTCTACTCAGCACTTGCTGCCACTGTTACGTGTGCCTATGCTCATGCTTCCTCCTCTCGCTTGAATGGAATCCCCAAAAGAGAACAAGGTGAAGAGCAAAAGGTTCTGAGTAATTCTGGTGGCTGAAGTACTATATGGGGTGGGGTGGGGTGGGGTGGGGGGGTGGAAACAGCAGAAGAATCTGGAGGGATACAGTGGAATTAGATTACAGAGGACCTTAAATTCCATACTAAACATGTGGCCTTTATCCTGAAGGCAATGGGAAGTCCCTAATGTGATGAAATGCAGGCTTTAGAAAAATAAAGTCATTATAACTACTGTAACAAAATCACAACTAATCAGAACTTAACTGGTCGGTACTTTTAACATAAAATCTGTTCTCTGCAAATTCTCTTAGAAGAGAAACCAATCATGAAAACAAATTCTTATCAAGGATTTAGTTAAAAGGGTTGGGAGGGGCACAACACCCATCCAACCACCATCCACCATTCCTGGGGCTATTTGGGGCTTGATTAAGACTGATAGTCTTAATCAGTTGCAGTCACACTACTGTATAGTGGATAATGGATGCTCAAACCTGTTGTAACCAAAAGATTTTCAAAAGGCTTTCACCACTAAAGGCTACAGCCAAAAGGGTGCTCTACTTTAATTAGTGAACATAATTAACCATGATAGGTTAATTCTTTGAGCACTACAGTAAATCAAATTTTGCCAACTAAGGTCTAAAGATATAGAAACAACAGTCAAGAAATCTTTTTACTGATGTGGTTTTGCCCTAAGTAGCTCCAATGAAGTGGAAGTCACTTTAGCACCTGAAATTGGATACAACCAAAGCAAAAGTCATTTTATGACACAAGGAGCTATCTTTTCAAGTTGTATTAACTCCATTCTAACTTGAGAAATCTTTAAGTGAAAAAACACAAAAAATCTTTGCCACTTATCAATGAATAAACTGAAAGATGATAAATAAGTACATATGTAACTTATTTTGCAGAACACAACTTAGTATCTTAATTCTAAATATTTATAAATTCAACCACTGAAAATGTGATCTAAAAAGTGAAAAGTATGTGTTATACACACGTAGGACTACTGCTTGAAGTGTCAGCTGGATACCAAAGGGCTTGCCAAGCCAGCGTGGGGGCCTTTTCTTCCTCTGCAGCTCTAATGGCACTGCCTTGGTACACCCGCTATAATTTGTGAACTTCTCTCTTATCCCATGCACAGTAGGCCTATGGCAGGCCTACTCAGGGCATAAATTCTTTCTAAGTATCCTCAGCACTTCCAACAGCACCTCATGTAAAGGCAGAGCAGAAACAGTCCTTTGCAATTGTGTAGAAAAGAGTTAACATAGAGGCCTGAGACTGCTGCCCTTAGCAGGCCTGCTCACGAGGTTGGCCCTTGACTGGCATCTCGGAACCTGGATTTCAGAAGTGCGCCTATCATTTCCTAACTGATAAGGGTGGTTTACTGTGCTTAAACTGTTTATACAAACAGTATGGTTTATGCTGAACACCTGCTTTCCTTCAGGAGCCTAGAATTTTGGCAGAGTGCCTGTGACCAACCCTAACAAAATCCCTAGGTACTACATCTCTAATGGGCTTCTCAGGTAGAAAACTTCACATTTGTTGCCACAGTTCAAAGGGGGAGGAATTAAGTATGTCTTATGTGACTCCACTATGAAAGGACTCTTGGAAGCTTATGCCTCGTCTCCTCTGGACTTCATCCCTTGCACCTTTTCCCTTCTGCTAATTTTGCTTTATATCCTTTCACTGTAATAAATCATAGCCAGGAACACAACTATACCCAAGTCCTGTGAGTCCTCCTAGCAAGTCACCGGACCTGGAAGTGGTCTTGGGGACCCACGACTGTTATAACAGGAAATAAATATGTATATGGTGATAATTCCAAATTTATGTCTCCAGAAATCAATTTCCTACTGAGCTTCAAGACTGTTTCATCCATCCGCCTATATGGCATCACCCTTTGGAATATCTCTATTAGCCATCTCAAACTTAACATGGCCAAAACAAAACTCTTGATTCCCTCTACCATATCTTTACCTCAAACTCCACCTCGGTAAACAGCACCATCAGCCATCCACATACTCATGTCAAAAACCTAGAAATAATCTTTGATTTCTCTTTCCCCTCACTACCAAGCTCCCACTAATCCTATCAGTTTTACATGGGGGGGGGGCACAAATCTACCCATGAAGTAAACAAAGTAAACATTCAACAAGTGGAAGCTATTATTTCCTCAATGTTCCTGAATCCTAGCCAATGTCATCTCTAGCCTACACTAGAGCAACACCCTCTACCTCATGTCCCTGCCTCTCCCTTGGCCTTTATAAGCCATTCTCCACCCCAAGCTGGAAGGATTTTTGAACAAGGCATTTGGAATATATCATTCTCCTGCTTAAAACTCCTCACTGACATCCCATCGGAACAAAATCCTAACTCTCTCCCAAGGCTTACAAGGCATGTGTGACTGTTACCTGCCTGCCTCTCTGATCTCACCTGGATATGACTTCCCCTTTGTTCCTTGTGTTCTAACCACAATGGACTTCATTCTGATCCTCTTAGCATGCCAAGATTATTTGTACCTTAGGTTCTTTTTAATAGCTGTTCCTATTTTGCATGATTACCTCAAATGTCACTTCCTTAGAGAGGCCTTCCTTCACCACACTAGAAGAGATCCCACTCAAGAACGTCATTCTATTTTATTATGTCCATATTATCACTCTCAAAGAAGTATCTTATTCATTTTGTCCTTGTCTGCCTTGTTCACTGCTTGCCCCCCTAGTGTCTGGATCAGTACTTTGCACAAAGGCACTTAAATACATCTTGAAGGAAAGATTAAGTGCACAACTATCTCCAAACTGAGAAGAAAACAAGAAGGCATTTGTATGGAAAATAAGTTTAAAGTCTGGTTACTTAAACTGCCATTCAAATTAAAACTACCTCATGAGCTTGGCAGCTTTCTCTGACTTGAGAGGTTTGTTGTTTCCTTCCTAGGGGGTAGGGGGTTTGAGGGAGGAGGCAGGAAATTATCATAAAGAGATTCCTAATCTATTTTAGTCAATATTAATGGGTCCACACTATCTTTGTTCATCAATTGGCCACAGAAAAACTGTACAGAGAGCACTTTTTACTGTTGATAAGGTGCATCAGGACTGAAGTGGTGTGGCTGGACTTTCTATTCTAATAATGCGGGTGGGGTGGGGAGGGAGCTTAGAGACATGGGGACCTTGAATATAATATCTGAACGGGACCTTAAAAGAACTAGAAGAATGCAAAAAAGAAAGGTAATAGAGCTATCTATTTTTATTTAAAAGGATCAGGTCTATTTTCCCCATAAAGCCACAGAATTTGCCAAGACATTTTTACAATGTCTCCTAGATAGGTTTTAAGATGATAACCAAGTAGAAAAATTTTTAATCCTGGTATTGCTCATCCCCCCTCTCCCACCCGCTTTTCTACTTACACTTTTCTGATTTGGGAGCAGCTTATGATTACTGTTAAATTTTTAAGGAAAAATGTTATGTTTACTATCCCTATAGGGAATTACTTTAGTCAATTTCTTATACCCTAAATTTATTAACTTATTCAACAACTACTTACTGAATCCCTACTCTGTGCCAGGACAGACCACAATGTTGCTCAGCTCCTGGGACACCATTCACGTCAAGACTATCTAAATGGTGTTCCCAAAGGTACAAAACCCAGTAGCTCTGTGCCAGATACTCTACTGGGTGTCTGGAATACAGGAAAGAACAAAAAAGAAACAGTTTTTCTCTTCACATAGTTTATAATATAGTATACTCCCATGAATGGGCAAAGACTGTGGATTGAGCACTGTTGTTTTACTTTAGCCTCACAACTCTAATGAGACAGGTGGTGACATTCCCTTTTAACTAACATGGAAATGTGGGCTCAAAAAACTACGTAACACATCCAAGGCCACTCAGTGTTGGAGGCAGAGCTACAGTCAATGTCTAGGAAACTGAACTGACTCTCCTCAAAACAGGAAAATGCCTGTCTCCAATTTCAGAGGGCTACTCTAGTAGTCTGTTCTAAGCTTATTCTCTGTTATGACAACTCAATATTTTTTCAAGTCCCCAAACATTCTGCTTTTTCAGTATACATGTTCAAAAAAAAAAAAAAAAAAAAAAAAAGAAAGCCAGTTGACTAACAAAAATCTTTCATCCATCTCTACAAAGCTAGATGGAGTTCTCATTTCACTCCTTCAAACTTTCCAAATCTTTCACAGAATGCCAGACTTACTTTCACACTTAAGGTCTTTCACATACACTCTAGACCTTAGAACAATTTTCGTTTAACCCACTAGTCTCCTTCTCACCCGTCCCAGTTTCCTTTGGCAAAGATGTTTTGTTTGATTTGCTTATTAATATTCTAGTGAAAAATAGTTTTTCTTTGCTCCTCCTAGGCAACTAACATATCTACAAAAAAGTTTGTTTTTAAATAAATAAAATTGATTTGTAAAACTTTTAATTAAATGTATAGTTTCCGTGATATCAGCTATAAGTATGCTCTACCCACCCCCGTCCTCTGTCACAAAACACAATAGTGGCACACACTTAATATGACAGAGCCAGAGCAAATATCTACTTTCCACACTAATAATTACTATCTTTGCAGGTACAGTAATGACTACTATTTTTACTAAGTTAGACATGTAGACATCCAGAAGTAAGTAAAAACAAAGGCACAGCAACTAATTTCTTGCTATTAAGGCTTTGTTACTGGAAAGTTCCCTTGTACTATTTAGCTTTGTTTTTTGACCATAAGCTAATGAGACAACTCAGCCAAACCAAGGAAAGTACCACATTCAAGAAGTGAATTCAACAGTGAATACATCTAGGAGAAAAGATGTGCTTCAAGTGCTAGACTGAGTCCCTTCAATGCATCAAAATATTTACTTGTCTGAGATAGTTCTCAAGGGTTCAGGCAAAATATAAAACCACAATTTGGCCTCTGCAACTCTCTATAAAGTACCTCTCTTTAAAGTATGAAGTTGTCAAGTTACAAACGCTATCACACACAAAAAAGAAAGAACAAAAAGGAAAAGGTAATGCATTCAAAAACAAAACATAACAAAAAACCCGAAAACATACCTGGCAACGTGAGAAAAAGCATCCACAAGGACAGATTCAAATTCTCTAGTGAATTCAGGTCCTTTCCTTTTACTGTTTTGAATGACATCATTGGCTAAGTACAGAAAAGTAAGCTTTCTATTTGATTTGGCTGGAAAAAAAGAAAAGAAGATAATTTAGCTTACACCAAGGAAATTCTCAATCCACCATTCTTCTGCCCTAAGCTACTCCTAAAGAACACTAAGACAAGCATTATCTACTTGAGGTCAAGACTGCTATGTTTAAAAAAACAATTTAAGGGATTCCTGGAGGTGTCTAGTAAAACAGGATTGAGAATACAATTTTGAAAAAACTAAAAAACAAGAATACGCCATTTTAATTGATTGTGGTGATAGTTGCATAACTGCGAACATACTAAAAACCATTGAATTGTATATTCTAAAAGAGTGATTTGTGTGGAATGTGAATTATAGTTCAATAAAATTGTTTTTCAAAAAAAAAAGAATACGCCGTCTTAATTTCTGTGTTATTTTAGTCAGGGTAATTAATTGGCAGTAAAAATTAAGATAATCCAAAGAAAATTCCTAAAGGATAAGCAGTCAGTATTCTCCAGTCAATTCCTAAAGGATAAGCTGTCAATACATCTCCAGAAGACATGTTAAAACCAAGATTTTCATTTATTATATTGCAAAAATGAGCATTTCTTACTCACTGTTAATTATCAAATACCATAGAATGAAAGACTGAGTTAAGTTTCAGTTTTAAAAGATACTTGTAATTTATGCTCCTAGACCAAGAATTTCTTTCAACATTCCAATAACCATAATCAGTCAATGTTATCAACTCCACAATCCAGAGGAATCTCTAGATGCACCAATGGATATTTATCTCAAAATACAAATATACATTATTGCTACATGATCCCTGAAAGTTTACACATGTCTGAAATCTGGATATGCAAAATTATGGCTCCCACAAAAAATATAATTCTTCTTTCTTATACCTACTAAATGTAGTATTTCCTATTACTCTATATGGTAGCATGCATTAAACCATAAAAACCTCATGCAATATGTCTGAGTTACAGTTGCTTGGGGGAATATTACTGAATTTCCTGGCTTCTATGCACATAACTTTTCAACCGTAAAGTTACATCACTATCATTTTTGGTCCCAGTTTTCTTTTAAAAGAAATAAATAATAACACAATCAGATAGTTCAAAACATTAAGTTTTCTCCAATGTCAAAGTGCCCAAAAGACTCAAGCAAGCCCTATGTCAATCTTTACACCTGAATTACTAGTCCTTACTCCACTGCTCTCAGAAACCATTCCTGTTTCTTTTGAAATGCACACAGCATGTCTAAATTCTGACACAGCAAGCTCAAGATCTGACATTTTAAAATGTGGCTACAGGAGAATAACAAGTTAAAAACAAGATTTTTAAAGCATGTTATAGTTGAAACTGATGACTTAAAGTGCCCATAAAATTAAATATGGATATCCTGAAATGCATTAACCTGATAATAACCTAGTTTAGATGGCCAACTGATGAGAATATTGAAAACCTGGAGCTATCTTTAACTGTTCTAATTATTATTCGAAAACAGAACAAAAGTGTCAATAGCTTCAATATCCCACTGTTGCTACAAAGGTATGATTACAGCAAAAAGCTTTTTTTTTTTTTTTTTAAAGCAAACCCTGTTCTAGGATGTTGCAGCAAGTTAAACTACCAAGTTTATAACGCCATGAAAGTTAGATTTAAAAGTAAAAGAGGGCTTCCCTGGTGACGCAGTGGTTAAGAATCTGTCTGCCAATGCAGGGGACACAGGTTGGAAGCCTGGTCCAGGAAGATTCCACATGCCGCGGAGCAACTAAGCCCGTGCACCACGACTACTGAGCATGCGCTCTAGAGCCCGCGAGCCACAACTACTGAAGCCCCCACACCTAGAGCCTGCGCTCTGCAACAAGGGAAGCCACCACAGTAAGAAGCACGTGCACCGCAACGAAGAGTAGTCCCCACTCACCACAACTAGAGAAAAGCCCGCACCAGCAACAAAGACCCAAAGCAGCCAAAGATAAATAAATAAATATTAAAAAAAAAAAAAAAAGTAAAACAGAACTTCTACAAAGCAAATCGGACTAATATACTTTATGTTAAAAAACCCAGAATCCATATTGTAAAATGTCAATTTGGCCATTCAAGACCTGAAACGTTTTGCAGTATTACAAATGTGATAGCTAAGATAGCCAAGGTTTTCACTATCTACAATGCCAATTAATTCTCATCACCCTCAAACTTAGCAATGGGAATTCAGGATAAAACTTTTCCCCTCCACATCCAGCATCCTGAATAATCAACATGAGCACCATGTGTGTAAAGGTAACAAAACAAAACCCTAAAGGGAATTCCCTGGAGGTCCAGTGGTTAGGACTCCTCGCTCTCACTTCTGAGGGGCCGGGGTTCGATCCCTGGTCAGGGAACTAAGATCCCACAAGCCTCGCAGTGCGGCCAAAACAAACAAACAACAACAAAAACCCACAAAGCCCTAGAGCACTTGAACACACAAGGTCATAATACACACAACACACACACCCTCTACTCCAGCCCTGGGTGGTAACTCACTTGTTCAAATGTCTTTCCAATATGTCAGTATGGATTCTTTCACTCCCTACCGAGGCCCATTCCAAACTGGTTGAAATAGTTATTGAGCAAAGTTTAAATTACTGGCTGACCAAAATTTTTCACTTGTTTGGCTGGTTTTGACATCTAGAGAAAGCAATTTTTTTTTTAAAAAAAGGCCTATTTACCTGCACTACTAAAGGTAGTAGTAGTACAAACGTAAGGTACAAAAGCACTACTAAAAAATGTTCATCTTAGGGTATTTTACACCAAACTGCTGCAAAAAGAAAGGGAGAAGTTCTACCTAGAACAGAGCCCAAAGGGATAAATTAAGAATTATTCCTAGGGAATGGAAAGAAAATAACACATCATGAATAGAAGTAGTACTTAAGCAGGAAAAAGAAAACTTTTAAAGTCTCATAAATATTTGGTGGCAAAACAGAGACGGTTTGTGAAATGTCTTAAGGAAATGACTTGGCTATAGATAGAAATGTCCATTTTTAAAGATTCAGGGTGGGCTAGAACCTAAAGGGCTAGTCAATTCTAACATTAGGGCACAAAATCTTTTTCCACTTCAGTGCGGGGGCATTTTCAATTCATGAAGGAAGGCTGGGTATTAGGAAACTGTACACTGATGCTTGGAAGAGCATCCTCTAGTTCTGCACTGTTCAGTATGATAGCCACTAGCCACATGTGGCTACTGAACATCTGATTTGTAGCTAACAAAACTCAGGAACTAAATTTTCAATTGTATTTATTTGAAAGTTTACTTCCTTAGTCACACATTTCAAGTGCTCATGGCAAGAGGCTACCTTGTTGCACAGCAGATATAAAACATTTCTCTCATCACAGAAAGCTCTATTAGACAGTGCCGCTTGGATCCTTTACTCAGCCATGAAAATGATGTCAAGAGACCACAATTTAACACCTGAACTATTTTTTAACTCTGTTAACAGGCACCATGCTAAATGTTATGTACATTACGGACAACTAGAAGAGCTAGTTTCTCCCTCAAAACATAATGCAGTGAAAGAGACATAACTAGTAAGAATGAAATAAATGCAGATTAATTCTAATAAATAAAAGCACTGGGCTTCCCTGGTGGCGCAGTGGTTGAGAGTCCGCCTGCCGATGCAGGGGACACGGGTTCGTGCCCCGGTCCGGGAAAATCCCACATGCCGCGGAGCGGCTGGGCCCGTGAGCCATGGCCGCTGAGCCTGCGCATCCCGAGCCTGTGCTCTGCAATGGGAGAGGCCACAGCGGTGAAAGGCCCGCGTACCACAAAAAAAAAAAAAAAAAAAAGCACTACGGGTTTGGTTGGAGTAAGATGATCACCTTCACTTATTAAGTGCACTGATGCACCGGGTACCTGAAAACAAGTTTCGGTGTCTCGGAGCTCTGGGCTAATGTCCCAACTATACACTCATTAACAAAGCACTTCATCTCTTCATATCTGTATCTTCTCATCTATAAAATGGGGATAATAATGCTGACCTACTTACAACTTAAGGTTTCATCATATGAGATTAGGGTTAAAGGAGCTTCATAAACGAAAGTACTCTTTATTTTCTGTATCTCAAATAGGGTGAGGTGGGGAATCAAGATGGCTTCACAAAAGTGACACCTGAGGTGGATTTTGACGTGCCTCTGAGATCCTACCAGATAGGATCCTGTAGAAAGCAATTCGAATTTTTCCGCCACATCTCAGATGACAGAAATGATATCTGGATGGCACAGTGGGGTACATGAATGGGGCTCTGGGAGGCCCAGGATCTATCCCCCAACTACCCTGAGGGCTGAGGGGACCCCCATCTCAGTACAGCACACGATATTTGGGGGGCGGGGGGTCTCTGCCAGAGGACTAGAACTGGGTCTCCTGAAAGAATCCTGGATTTTGGTGTCTGCCAGTCTGATGTAGTCTGAGCCTCACTAGTTCTAAGGCCTTGAAAATACCCCTTAGCCACTTCAGTCTCCTCATCTGTAAAACAGAGTGACATCCTGACCTCACAGATAGCAGAGAACACATGTAGAGTTACTTCCTATGCTATAAAGGGCCTACCACATACAGGCTGTCCAAAACAGCGTTAAGCTTCATTTGCTCAGCTTTCTGCTATGAAGCTCACTGGGGTATCAGATAGCTGTGTAGGTGCCCATCTTTCCCCAGCAGACTGTAAGCAATTTGAGGCAAAGAACATGCCCCACACTGAGTAATCAGTATCCCACCTCACCATTATTTATCCAGTGCCTACACTCTGCCTGACACCATGCTAGATGTTCATGTGGATTATCCTGTTTACTCTTCACCCCAAGTTGTTTGAGCCTCCGTTTTTTTCTCATCTGCTGAGCTCCTACTGCACAGAACTCTGAGACCGTAAAAAATGACAATGTATGTAATGATATCAGTACTGCACTTGGCACAGAACAAAGGCACAGTATCAGTTATCATTATCTCTATTTTACAGATCAGGAAACTGAGGCAAAGAGAGGTGAAGCTGCGGGGGGCTCAGTAAATGGCAAAGTCAGGCTCCAGAGGCACTTGGCCTCTGGAGCCAACATGCTATCAAGCTCCCAAGCCAGTGCCTGGCACACAACAGGCTGAGCTCAATCAGTGGCTGCCAGATGCTGAGCAGGGTCTAGAACCAAGGAGAGCTGCATGAGAAGAGGAACCTGAGAGGCAAGGTCTAGGTGGGGTGGCCCCTTGACTTCTCTGCAAGGGCAGTGACTGTACCCACTTCCCAGGGCAGTGCTCAGGACTAAGTGCGAGGATATACATAAGGTCCTAGCACAGTGACTGCACAGAATAAAGGCTCTGGAAGCGGCAGTTACCCTTGTCCTCTTGACAGATGAGAAAACAGAGGCTTAGAGAGAAGAAACTTGCCCGATATCACTCAGCTAGCAAGTGGCTGAGCCAAGGGCTCGATCTAGGTAATCTTACTCCGAATGCCCAGCAACTGCCTGGCACACAACAGGCTAAGGCCTGCACCCTCCACCAGGCGCTCAACGCTGCCGAGAGAATAATGGTCACAAGTGTCAGGAGGAGCCGGAGAGGAAAGCGGCTGGATTAACTGGGAGTCCTGAGCCCCGGTCGGTGGAACCTCAGACAAGTACCTTAAACCTTCCCAGGCCTCGGTTTCCTTCTCCGAGAAATGGGGATAACACTGTCTCCAACCTCAGAAGCGCAATCAATCAGAGGCCCAGGCCTGGAAAGCCAGGCTCAGCTAAGAAGCTAGAGGGGCCTCGGGACGGGGTGCGGGAGAGGGCTACCCGGGAGGAGGACCCATGGGGGTAGAGAGAGTGTTTACCTTTGCGGAGCTCGCGGTGCCACACCGAGACGATGGGTCCCGCGTGCTTGCGGTGGTGGATGAGCCACAGGGAGAGGGTCTGCACGCTCTGCTGAGAGTTGCTCAGCTCTGAGAGCTTCTTCTCCAGCGCCGACTCGGAGAAGGAGGACATGGTGGCGGCGGTGAGGCCCGGCAGGGATCGGCCTGGGCCGCCCAGTGCGGCGGGGAGAGCGACGGCACGAGGCCGGAACCTCACCTGGCGGCCTGCGGGACTCTTTATGACTGACAGACGGCCGGGGAGCCAGGAGGGGGAGGGGATGGGTCTCCGCAGTAACAGCCGCCCGCGCCGCCGCCACAAGATGGCCACCGACCTCTCACCCCGCCGCGAGAGCAGGGTCAAAGGGCAAGGGCCGGAGTGGCGGGGCACCGGGGGGAGTCAGAGTGTAGTAAAACACCCCTCCCGTGGCGAATGCCTCTTTGAATCTCGCTCGGAGCACTCCGAAAGCGACAGACAGGGAAAAGGTCGCACTTCGGCGGCCTCCGGAAGGCGCTTTGACCGCTCGCGCCTGCACGCCGGCGCAGTGAGTGTCACCGGAACCCTTTCTCCCGCTCCCGCAGAACCTTTCTGGCGTGGTGCGGCGCGCGAGTTATGCGTCATTTCCGGCGCGGCAGAGGAGGTGCGAGAGTGAGGGAAAGGCTGGAAGACGAGGTAAGGGAGAGTGGCGCGAACGAGAGGGAGATAGCAACCGCGAGCCCTTAGAGGGGGATCCTGAGGGTATGCTGAGGCAGAGAGATCATGACCTGGGAATGGAACGGGACCTTTCTCCCTCACCTGCCAGGCCCCAGCAGCACTCTTCCTCTGTACGTGTCCTGCTCTCTGGCCGCCCCCCACAAAAAGCCTTTTTTGGTTCTGCCAAGCCACCCACGTGCCCTTTTCACGCCTCCACGCCTTGGCTCTTGCTGTTCTTTTTCCAAAGGTGACTTCTCACGCGGTGGGCTCCCACTAGGCCTCCAGGACCACCTTTAGTGGCCAGTTCCGATGTTTAGTCTGTGACAGGACCGCCGTCAAACACACCCTTGTGCTCCCGGCTCTCAGTTGGTTGTTGTATTCAGGGAGTTACAGGCTGCCTTCTGGGGGTTCATTTGACTATTGCTCAAACTTAAGTAATACATGTTAACTTTGTGAGGGAGTGGGGTAAGGAAGTCAGTGGGTTCGTTGACCTCCTTGAAGAAACACTATTTGAGACTCTATCCTTTAACTGTTTTTAAAAAGTTTTAAATTCCAGTTATCACATCAGCAGAGAAATTTGTTCTAACTGCTGTGGGGTGGTGGTAGGGAGTTAGGTTATTGTAGACATAGTAGAATTTTTTTTTTTTTTTTTGACATAGTAGAATTTTTAAATGTCCTGATCATAGTGGAACTGACCGGTTGTGGGCAGATTCCAGTTAGGAGGCGCTGTACTAGTTGATGCCTGTTTTTGCTCATACTGCACTGTTCTTCGCTTAGGTGCTTTTACTCCTCCTTCAGAATGGAATCATCATAATCATAGCCAACATAACGAGCTGCTGCTATGGGCTAGACACTGTGTTTTCACATAGTGACTCATTTAATACAACAAAGCTATGCAATAGGTATTATGCTATTCCCATTTGGCAAATGAGGCTGAGGGAGCTTGGGTGACCTACCCAAGATCACATAACTAAGGTTAGAGGGAAGGGACTCTACTTTATCTATCTTTTTTACCCCAGCACCTTATTCGTAGCTGACTGAGTGAATTAATATAAAATAAGTGAATAGCTTAAAATCACTCTCAATATCTAGTCATAATTATAACCTAGGGCCTTTGAGTCCAAATCTAGGCCATCTTTCTGTATTAAGTAACAGTGTCATATACTGAGCACTTTTATACCAAGTCACTGTGTATTAAGCACATTATGAACATTCTTTTATTTAATCCTTACAACAGTCCTGTGGGGTATGGGTTATTATCAGTATTTGACAAATGAGAAAACATTAAACATGGGTGAGTAATCAGTGTCACTTGGACACAAGAAATGACAGAACCAGGAATCAAATCAAGGTTATCTTATCCCCAATTCTTCACTCCCAAGCCAGTGGTTGATTTATTCATTCAGCCGATAATTTTTGAGAACCTATGTCTGAATCACTATTCTAGGCAAACAGACAGAATCCATGTCCTGGGAAGCTTACCTTCTGCAGGGGAAGATAAACGTGTGTAAAATGAGCCTGAAAGTTATAAATGCCTTGAATAAAAATAAAGGAAGGTAAGAGGTATGAGGAATGCACATATGGGCGGATAGGCGTGTATTATATATACTGGTCAGAGAAGGCCTCACTGATATGGTGACATTTGATCACAGCCTTCAAAGTAATGAGAGAACAAGCCCTATGCTATGTGGTGAATGTTCCAGGCAGAGGGAAAACCAAGTGCAGAGTCCTGAGGTCAGACCATTATTGGCATTTTCAAGGACCAGCAAGGAGGACAGCTCAAGTGATGTGAACCAGAAGGCTAGAAATGAGCTTAGAAAAGTTGCCAGGGACCATATCATGTGGGGGACTATAGGCAATAGTAAGGACTTTGGATATTACTCGGAATGAAACAAGAGTCCATTGGACCATTTTGAGCAAAAGAGGAGCATGTGGCTATTAAGTAGAAAATAGACAGTAAGGGTGCAAAGGTAGGAGCAGGAGGACCAGTTCTGCTGTTGTGATAACTCAGGTGAAAGGAAGACTCAGACCAGGGTGGAGGTTGTGAGAAAGGGTCAGATTCTGGGGCTATTTTAGAGGAAGAGATCACAGGATTAACTGACAGCATAGGTATGAGGTATAAAAGAAGCAAGAGCTTATATGGCCCTAAGGGTTTTAGCCTAAGCAACCATAAGAATGGAGTTTGCATGTATGTACTGAACTGTGGGAAGAGCTGGTTTGGGTAGTAAGAGCAGGAGTTTAGATTTGTATGTGTCTAATTGGAAATGCCTGTCCAAGTAGAGGTATCTCATAGGCAATTGGGTTTATGGGTCTGGAGTTCAAGGGAGAGATCTTAGGTAGAGCTATAAATGTGGGAGTCATAAGGGGGAATAGGTATAGAAAGAAAAGAGGCCCAGTGACTAAGTCCTAGGACACTTCAACATTTAGAGGTCAGAAAGATGAGGATGATATAATTATGTGATTTATCTTCTTTAGCCTGTTAATATTGATAACAGTGATTGATTTTCAAATATTGAGCCAACCTTACATCCCTGGAATTTAGTCCTACTTTGTCATGGTGTGTAATTCTTTTTACATACTGCTGAATTATATTTCCTCATATTTTGTTTGGGATTTTGGCATCTATATTCATGAGGGAAATTGGTCTGCCGTTTAAAAATTTTTTTATATTATCTTTATTGAGTTTTGGTATCAGGGTAATACTAGCTTCAAAAAATGGATTGAAAAGTGTTTCTTCTTCTTCCATTTCTAGAAGATTGTGTAGAACTGGTGTTAATTTTCTTTAAATGCTTGGTAGAAATCTGCAGTGAAACCATCTTGGCCTGAAGGTTTCTTCTTTCTTTTTTCTTTGATTTTGGGAGTCTTTAAACAATAAATTCAGTTTCCTTATAAGGCTGTTCAGTAATCTATTTCAGCTTGTGTGAATTGTGGTAGTTTGTATTTTTTGAGAAATTTGCCATTTCATCTGTCAAATTTATGTGTATAAAATTATTTGTGGTATTCCTGTATTATCCTTTGATATCTGCAGTCTGTAGGACTGGTATTGGAAATTCCTCTCTCTCTCCCTCCTTCCCTCCCTCCCTCCCTCCTTCCCTCCCTCCCTCCCTCCTTCCCTCTCTCCCTCTCTCTCCCTCTCCCTCCCCCCACCCCCATCAGTCTAGTTAGAAGTCAATTTTATTGATCTCTCTAAACCATTTCTTTGGTTCATTGATTTTCTCTATTTTTTGTTTTAAACTTCAATTCCTGCTCTGATTTTTATTATTTCTTCCTTCTGCTTGCTTTGGATTTATTTTGCTTTATTTTATTTTATTTTCTTTGTCTTTTTCTAGGTTCTTGCTGTGGGAGTTTAGATTATTGATATTCATTTAAGAGCTTTCCTCTTTTCTAATATATATATTTAGTACTATAAATTTCCCTTTCAGCACGGCTGTACCTACATCTTACAAATTTTGATTTGTTGAACTTTTATTTTCACTCATTTCCATGTATTTTGTAAAATTTTCCCATGACATTTCCTCCTTGATCCATGAATTATTTAGAAATGTGTTGCTTAATTTCCAGGTGTGTGAAGATTTTCCTGTTCTCTCTCTATTAGTAATTTCTAGTTTGATTCCATCGTGGTTAGGGAACACACTGTATGATTTTAGTTCTTTTAAATTTGTTGAGGTTTATTCTGTGGTCCAGGATATGGTCTATCTTGGTGTGTGTTCTGTGGACACTTGAAAAGAATGTATATCCTACTGTCAATAGTATTCTGTAAATGTCAATTATGTAAATGTTGGTTGGTGTAGTTGAGCTCTTGTGTTATAATTGCTATTCTATCAGTTGTTGAGAGAGGAATGTTGAAGTCACCACCTATACTTGTGGTGACCACCTATACTTTTCCTTTCAGTTTTATCCATTTTTGCTTCACACATTTTGCATCTCTGTTTTGTGCATACACACTTAAGATTACTATGTCTTCTTCATAGATTTACCCTTTAATCATTGTATAATGTCCTTCTTTGTCTCTGGTAATTTTTTTGCTCTGAAGTCCACTTTATCTGGTATTAATATAGCTAGTCTTGCTTTCCTTTGATTAATGTTTATATGATAATATCTTTTTCCATCTTTTTACTTTCAACCTGACTGTATCATTATGTTTGAAGTGAGTTTCTTGTAAACAGCATGTAGTTAAGTTATATTTTTTAACCAACTCTGACAGTCATTTTTTATTGGTGTATTTAGACATTTTATATTTAATATAATTATTGATATGTTAGAGGTTAAGTCTGAAATTTAATTCTTTTGTTTTCTGTTTGTTCTGTTTTTTTGTTTCTCCATTTTCTTTTTTTCTCCAGCCTTCCTTTACTTGAACATTTTTTAGAATTCCATTCAATTTATCTATAGTGTTTCTGAGTGTATCTCTTTGTATAACCATTTTAGTGGTTCTTCTAGGTATCATATTATGTGTATATAACTTATTTTTGACAGGTCTAGTGAAGTATATGTACCTTACTTCCTTTTTTTTTTTTTTCGTATGTGGGCCTCTCACTGTTGTGGCCTCTCCCGTTGCGGAGCACAGGCTCCGGACGCACAGGCTCAGCGGCCATGGCTCACGGGGCCAGCCGCTCCACGGCATGTGGGATCCTCCCGGATCAGGGCACAAACCCGCATCCCCTGCATCAGCAGGCGGACTCTCAACCACTGCGCCACCAGGGAAACCCTGTACCTTACTTCCTTTATGTCTCTTTACCCTTTCCTGTTTATATTTGTCTGAAATATTTCCTCTAGATACATTTAGAACCACATCAGTCAGTGTTATAATTTTTGCTTTAACTATCAGACACAATTTAGAAAATTTAAAAGAATAAAAAAAACCTATTGTATTTATACATATTTTTATTTACCATGTTCTTTCTTCCTCTTTGATGTTCCAAGATTCTTTTTTTTTTTTTTTTTTTTTTTTTTGCGGTACGCGGGCCTCTTACTGCTGTGGTCTCTCCAGACGCACAGGCTCAGCAGCCATGGCTCACGGGCCCAGCCGCTCCGCAGCATGTGGGATCTTCCCGGACCGGGGCACGAACCCATGTCCCCTGCATTAGCAGGCAGACTCTCAATCACTGCGCCACCAGGGAAGCCCCAAGATTCTTTTTTTTAACGTTTCCTTTCTGTTTAGAGAATTTCCTTTAGCCATTCTTGTAGAGTAGGCCTGCTGGTGACAAATTCTCTTAGTTTTCCTTCATCTGAGGATATCTTTCCAGTTCATTCCAATTTTTTTTTTTTTTTTCCTGATGGACATTTTTGCTGGGTATAGGATTCTGTGTTGACAGTTCTTTTTTTTTCTTTTGAGCACCTGAAAATTATTGTGTTGCTTCCTTCTGGCCTACATGGCTTCTGAGGAAAAATCCAGTGTCATTCAAATAGTTTTTCCCGTATAGGCAAGGTATCATTTTTCTCTGGCTGCTTTCAAGATTTTTTGTCATTTGTTTTCACAACTTTTAATTTTAATTATAATTGGTGCAAATTTCTTTGGGGTAATCCTGTTTAGAGTTCACTCAGCTTCTTGAGTATATAGATTTATGTCTCTTGCCAAATTTGGGGAGCTTTCAGTGTTTTGAGTACTTTTTCAACCCTGCCCTTTTTCTTTTCTCATGCTGGGATGCTTAAATCATTTGTTATAGTCCCATAGGTCCCTGAGCCTCTTTTCAGTCTGTTTTCTCTTTGTTGTTCAGATTGAGTAATTTCTCTTATTCTGTCTTCCATGTTACAGATTCTTTCCTTTGTCCCCTCCATTCTCCTGTTGAGCCCATCCGCTGAGCTTTTTGTTATTGAATTTTTCAGTTCTAAAATTTCTGTTTGTTTCTTCTTTGTATCTTCTATTTCTTTCCTGAGGTTTTCTGTTCTTTTGTTTTAAACAAGTTCATAATCGCTTATTGAAGCATTTTCATCACAGCTGCTTTAATAACTTTGTCAGATAATTCTAATGTCTCTGTCATCTTAGTGTTAACGTATATTGATTGATTTTTCTTTTTTTATTCATTTGGAGATCTTCCTGGTTCTTGGGTATGGTGAATGATTTTTGACTGGACATTTTTGTATTATGTTCTAAGATTCTGGACCTTATAGAAGTTTTCTTTTTAGTTGGCTTCCTCTGAAACCACTCTGGCAGGATAAGGCAGGGGTGGGGGGACCAACCTTGTTACTTCCAAGTGTAGGTAGAAGTCCAGATTCCTCACTCAGCCTCCTTTGACACCCATGAGGGAGGGCTCCTAATTACTGTTAGGTAGAAGTGGGAGTCCTGTCTCCCCACTCCTACTTAGCCTTCTTTTTCTTTGTTCCCCCATCTTTATTGAGATACAACATTGTAAAATTTAAGATGTACAATGTAATGATTTGATACACATATCAGTGTATATATATATTGAGAATGATTACCACAATAAGGTTAGTTAACACCTCCATCACCTCACAAAATTACCCTTTTGTGTGTGTGGTAAGAACATTTAAGATCTACTCTACTCTCTTAGCAACTTCATGGATCATCAGACTGACCTTGCAAGCTTTTATATAATAGATTCCCAAAACATACCTGTTCCACCCCACCCCCAACATAGATTCTGATTCAGTAGATCTGGTGTGAGGCCCAGGAATCTGTACTTACATTGTTTCCCCTTGGTTCTGATAAACAGTTGGGTTGGAAACCTCTGGTGTAGTGAAAAGAATGCATACAGCCTTTGGAGTCACACAGGCTTGACGTGAATCCCACTGCTTGCTGTGTAACCTTGGGCATCACTTAATCTGTCTGAACCTTGTGTTACTCAGCTTGTGGACAAGGAATTTATTTATGTACATTGCCTAGCATATGGTGGGTTTTTTCAACAAATATTAATTCTCTTCTTTCTAGTCAAGAACTTGTGTTGGCAATTCTTTTATTTAAACTCTTTTTTCTGGGATCTAAACCCAGTCTTTCTACCATGTGCTAGTTAATTCAAAGTTAGAAGTTTTAGAGATCATCTTATCCACCAAGTTTATTTTATGTTGAAGAAACTAAAATTCATGGAAACCACAGATCAGGTACTGTCAGAGCCAGGACTATCACCCAGATTGTCAGATTCCTGTTCTCATACTCATTCTGTCTGGAAACACCCTAAAAATGGGCTGGCATACAGTCAAAATCTAGAACTATGATTGCCTCCTGAGAGTGAATCTAGTAAGATCCTCCTGTAATGGATGAGATCAACTACCTGTAGGAATAACTCACCCCAGGAGAAGAAGAGGATGGTGGGTTTTTCCCAGACTCCAGTTCACACATATCTGATATCAAAGATCCACCAAAGAGAGCCAGACCTTGGTCTATGGTGATTGATTCAACAAGCATTTATTGAATGCCTGCTCTTTGCTGGAAGCAATAAACAAAACTGTCAACTATTACTGCCCTCATAGAGCTTATATTTTAGTGGGAAGAGAGAGACAATAAACAAATAAATAGGTGGATAACTTGGTTTGACAGATGGTACTAAATGCTATGGAGGAAAATTTCAAAGACAGGGGAAGGAGATTGGGAGTGCAGGGCAGGAGAGGAGTGAGGATGGGTTGCAGTTTTAAATTGGGGTGATCAGAGAAGGCCTCCCTCAGAATTCACATTTGAGTAAAGCCCTGAAAGATGAGAGAGCAAGCTGTGAGGATATATCGTGGAACAGCAAGTTACAAAGGCCCCGAGCAGGTGGTTTCATCAGAACATCACCCCTGTGTGAGGCATGGCTCACTTGCCATGATGGTGTCTCCCTCTCGTCTCTGCCTTTATTAGGGGCTACAACTTTTCTGCTTTCTGGCCTTTGCTTGTGAGGAATTGTTCCTTGAACAGCCTTCCCATGCAGCCCCAAGTGTGTAGTCCCCCCACCCCAACATAAATCCTCCTCCCTCCATGAAGCCTTCCCTTTTGGTGTTCATTCTTTTTCTAAGTTCCTTTTGTACTTCTCGGGTTTTTCCTCCCTTTTTCACTTTTTAACTATATGATACAATAAGTACCTTGTGGTCTAGCGTCTTATCTTTTAAGTGTCTGTAAAGTATAGCACCTACAGATTGTCCCGTTTGTCTGCACCACCTGGATGCCATGGCCCAGGGATCTTACACAGCCCATTCCTGTGAAAAGGCAGAAAGAGATGGGAAGGAGGGGAAGAAGCTGCCAGGGGAATGGGTTCACTCAAGCACTCCGATTGCAGCTGTCTCCTCCCACCTCCCCAGTGACTGCTTTCTATGACCGCGGAAGGGGTTCACTGAACTCAGAAAGGGTTAGAGTCAAGAACTGGTTTATATAGTCACTGTCTGTCACAGTTGAACTCTGGGTTGTTTTCTCTGCTCACCCGGAGAATCAGCTTGTTCTGAATGCCTCATCCCAGTATCACTTTCTGGGCCAGAATACGCCAGTTGCTGTCAGTTATATAAACATCGAACTTTGCAGTGCCACTTTAATCAGTGTTGCATTTTATCGGAATAGAATCTAGGACTCCTAAGCTTCTAAATCTCTGAGCAGTTCCTTCTGTAATCGACATATTGTCACACAGGTGTGATTTCATGACCATTCCATAAAGGTATATGATTGCCTTTTATAGTCATGCCATACTAGCAATTTGTTATACGCTCTTCCTTACAGAAAGCTGGTTTATGTATTTCTGAGCCCGTAACCCATTCTTTTGAAGATCTCCAATTGTGGTAAGTCTTCATCTGTATCCCATTGGGAGAATATACTACAGTTTATCCATTCTACTATAGATGTGCATTTGGGTAGTTTCTTTGTGGGGACAGTTGTGGATAGTGTATTCCAGAACACATCTATTGGTAAATTTATGTATGCATTTCTGTTAGGTATATACCAAAGAATGTGATTACTAGATCATACAGCATATGTATGTTTACCTTTAGAATAATAGATATTGCCTAAGGATTTTCCAAAGTAGTTGTATCAATTACACTCTTACCAGCATTGAATGAGAGTTTTGGTTGTTTTATATCCTTGCCAACGCCTAGCATTTTCTTTTTTTCCCCTTTTTTTCAGCTTAGCCCTTCTGGTGGGTGTGTAATGGTATTTTGTTGTGGTTTTATATTGCATTTTCCGGAGCAGTGATGTTAATGTCTTTTCATATGTTTATTGGCCATTTGGATATCCTCTATTGTGGTATGCTTGTTCAACTTCTTTTCCATGTTTCTGTTGGATTGTCTTTTTCTTAATGATTTATAGAAAATCTTTTATATTAACTTCAGTGTAGTCCAATTTATCATTTTTTTTATGGTTAGCTCTTTTCTGTGTCCTGTTTAAGAAATCTTTGGCTACTCCAAGATTACAAAGACGTTCTTTGTTTTCTTCAGAAAGCTTTGTTATTTGACATTTCATGTTTAAATCTAGTATGAGATGTAATCAAGACCTACATATTTTTTCATATGGATAGCCAGGTGGCACAGTACCTTTAATTGAAAAGACCACTCTTTCCCAGTTGATTTCAGTGTCAACTTTGTCAGTTATGTGAGTCTATATATGGAGTCTCTGTTGTATATGTGGGGGCTATTTCTGGACTCTATATTCAGTTCCACTAATCTGTTTTCTTTCTTTTTGCCCTTTAATTATTGTATCTTTACAGTAAATCTTGAAATCAGATAGTGTAAAACTTATACCACCAAAATTTACCAATTTAATTCCTCTTCTTCAAGATTGTCTTTGCTATTCTAGGTTGTTTGCATTCCCATATCAATTTTAGAGTCGTCTTATAACTTTCTATAAAAATACTGCTGGGGTTTTGATTGGGATTATGTTGATTCTATACCAGCGGTTCTTATCCAGGGCGATTTTTGCCCTACACAGGACATTTGGCAGTATCTGGAGACGTTTTTGGTTGGTACTCTTTGGGGAGTGCTACTGGCATGTTGGGGACAGAGGCCAAAGATGCTGCTAAATATCTAACAATGCACAAAACAGCTCTCCACCAACAAATTATCCAGCCCAAAATGTCAGTAGTGCCACTGTTGAGAAACTCTGAATTCATGTAATCAGTGTTTCAATTGGGCTTCTGTCCACCATCTTATTAAGTATTTGTTTTCTGTTTGACCCACCAGTTTTGCTTCCTTTTTTCTCATTTTTCACCTTTTGGATCAATCAGAAGTACTAATTATCCCATTTTTACTACTGTCTGAACTTTTATAGCTCTTTTGGAGTTTACCCTATAGATTTCAACATGCATTCTTGACAGTCTAATACAGATTTTTTTTATCACTTCCTGATACTGCTAGACTCTTAATATACTTAACTCCTTTTATACTATCCATAAACCTTTTGTGCATTATTGTCTTGCATTTTACCTTCAGTTGTGAAAGAGTTTTATAGGGTGTAAAATTCAAGGTTGGCAGTTACTTTCTTTTCACACTTTAAAGATGTCATTCTGTTGTTTTCTGGATTTCATCATTTCTTTAGAGAAGTTGCCTGTCACTTCTGTTGTGCATTACTTTTAAGATTTTTCTCCATACTTTTGGTTTTTCAGCAGTTTGACTATGATGTGTCTGTGTGTGTTTCTCTTTGTATTGTCAACTTGGGCTTTGCTGAGCTACTTGAATCTGTGGGTTGATCTCTTTCATTTGTTTGGACATTTCTCAGCCATTTGTCCCCCAGCAGCGGCCTTCTATCAGAAGTCATGTATTTTGCGATCCCTGAAGACTACGGTTTTGCATATAGGACTCCAGTCCTATATGACCACATTAAAAGCATCGTGGTTTCTTTTTCCTCAGTGACAGCCCTCAGCCTGGGCCTCTTCGTAATCCTGAGCCATGTCCAGGATCAGCAAATGGAAAACAAACAAACAAACAAAAAAACGCAACTATTGATTGTTGACTCACTGTGAACTTTCATCCTTCACTAGGGTATTAGTTCATCTGGTCTTTGTTGCTTCTGCAACTATTTGATGCTTTAAGAAAAGCTTTTTATAATTTATCTGGTTTCTCTAGTTGTCACCAGGAGTATTGGCCTGCCATACCCTACTATATCCTACTTGAAAGGAGAATCTGTACAGATGTTTCTGAGTGCTTACCATATACCAGATGCCCTTGTAGGTTCTAGGTGTAGGATTGCCCAGTCTAAAGTAGGTAAAACAGGCATATACAAAATAATTCAGTATGCTAAATACTGTAATAGCAGTGTGTACAGTGGTAGGAGAAAGGAGGAGAATATGAAATAGCACGACCTGTTTAGGAAATTGCAAGTTTTATAATTTCACATGGTTGCAGTTTCAAGTTCAAGGGGTGAAGCAGTGCGAAATGAGGTTGATGAGACAGGCAGGGGCCTGATGGTGCAGGGCCCTGTATGCCATGGTAGAAAGGTGTCTGTACTTTAGGCAGGCTACAAAGAGCAGGTGAAGGATTTTAAACATGGAGAAGAGTGATCCAGATTTTTGTTTTAAAAAAATTACTTACATGTCAGTGTGAAATATGGATTCAAGAAGGGCAAGCACACAAGGCAAGGGTGGCCAGAGAAGAAACCATTACGGTCAGTCCAATATCAAATAGATGATTTTCATCCTCAACAGCTTTGAAAGATGTTGAAGGGGTAGAACTGATGAAATTTAAGGGAACAGTGGAATTAAGAGGGAGGTAAAAGAAAGCAGAGAGGCTAAGGCGTCTAGCCCAGGTGAGGACCATAAATCACAAAGGGAATACAGAAGAAAGCAGATAAGTTCAGTTTGGGACAGGTTGTGTTCTCACCTCACTTGCTGTATTACAGTTTTTGTCATATAATCTGAGAACATAGTTCAGGGAACCCCAGGTTATTGTCTTGAAACTCCTGAGATAAATAAGAGAGATGCAGAGCTCCCGGCCATCGCCTTCACCCCAGCTTTAACCAGACCCTCTGATTTTATCTGTTTTACGTGCTGGGCTTCCACTTAAACGTTTTATTTGAAGAAAGTTTTCCATGTTAAAAGAAAAAAAAAGTTACTCAGCAACATTTCCTTCTTCATTCATCTTCCCATTTTAGGTCTGTTTCGAGTCACTTCTTGTTTGAATGGAGTCCTCTGGTAGGGCATGTGGTGCTACCCTCTCTGAATCCTCGCATACGGCTCTTTCACCCTGACAGCTGAATATCTTTGCTGTAAGTAGGGTTTGGGGGCCACAATCCTTTATTTGCAGTCAGTAGATGCTCTTCCACTGTCTTCCATTGCAAATGAGAAGTCCAAAGCCGGTCTTTTTCCTTTGTAAGTTATTTGTTGTTTCTTCCTGAAGACATATGTGATTTTCTTTTCCGTTTATCTTTTAGTGTACAGGAATTTTACCACAATTTGACTAGGTGTGTATCCTTCAGTCTTTTCAATCTCCAGATAAATACTTTTGCAGCTCAGAGAAATGTTTCAGTTATTTATTTATTTTAGCTCCTCCATCTGTTCCTTTTTTTCCTTCCAGAATTCCCAGCTATTTATATGTGGGTTCTCCCAGATCTGTGCTCCAAGTCTCACATTTTCCATCTCTTTGTATTTTTGCTCAGAGTTTTAAGATAGCTCTCCTTGATCTTCCCAGCCACTAATTAGATCTCAGCAATTAACCGCCTTTTTTTTTTTTTAATCAATTGAGCTTTTTTAGTGTGGAAAGACATGTTTTTAAATTCTAAGAAATATCTTTTGTCTTATAATTGAATTTCCTTATTGGTCTTAATTATTTTTCATATTCTTGTCTGTCTCCTTTAGCATTTCTGTTAAACTAAGGTTCACCACCTCAAGGGTGCTATATTTGCATTTCCTGCTCCTGACTGTTGGGTCCCATTAAGTGGTTACTTCCTTTGCTTCTGTTGTTCTAAATACTAGTACCTTGGGCAAGGGGTGGCACAGTAGCCTCGGGGTCATCAGTGTGTGAGCTGGTGCTGATGGGGTGTCAGTAGTCCCTGGCCCAGCTTTCTGGCCTCCACACCTGGCATTTTGCTAGTCTGGAATAGGGAAGATTTGAGCTTCTTCCCTTCCCTGGCTTCTTGAGGGTCACAGACCAGGAGATATCCCCCCAAGGAACCTCACAGACCAGCATTGCCTTTCCTCTCATGGAGTTCTGTGGACCAGACTCTGTCCAGGGTATGAGAGCCTGATTGTTGCCCTGGAGCCCTCTCCTGACCCATGGAGGAGATCCAGCACCAGCTCTCTCTGGGCTGAGCAGGTCTTGCCCACACCCACCAGGCACCACTTGCCTGCCAGCACTACTGGGGACAGCGAGAAGCAGCGGACACTTTCTTGTCATCATCTGTTCAGAAGCCCCCAGCAAGTAGAGCTGAGACAGAGAGAGAGAGGAGACACCACCAGACCAGGTGATCTCTAAGCCTCCGTCCGGCACCAGCGTTTTACAGTTGCACATGTTTAGTGGTCTCCAGCTTCAACTCGGTCCTCAGTACCCTTGGGCCACACTTTTGTGTCTTCCCAGCATGCTCTGCTTCCCCAAAGGGAATATTTGAGAATTTTATTTCTCTCCTCAAGCCCTCTGTTTACCCGCCTTCTTATTCGCTATCAGTCCATGACTTTGCATTTCCCCTCACAGAGAAAAGAGCCTCTTCTCTGTGAGGGGAAATGCAAAGTCATGGGCTGATAGCCCATGTGTAAAGTCGCACAGCTCCTTCACTTACCTATAAACCTGTCTCCTTTCACTGCCTGCCTGCCATCCACCTCTCCATCCTGCTCAAATCTCTCTTCTCCCGTGGTCTCTGTGATAGTGTGCGCTCCTGGTTTTCCTGTTTCTCTGGCCACTCCCTTTCATTTTGTTTTGCTTTCAGTCTCACCCAGCTCTGAGTCTTCTCCTGTATTACTGGCTGCCAGGGGGTCTTTTCAATGCATAAAGTTGTTCCTATCACCCTCTGCTTGAAATCTCTCCATGACAAGAACAGGCAAAATTAGTCCAGGCTGATAAAAGTCAGAGTAATGGTTACCCCTGGGCAGGGGAAATAGGAATTGATTGCAAAGGGGCATGAGGGAGCCCTCCAGGGTGCTGGAAATATTATATATCTTATTTTGGGTAGTGGTTCTATGAGTCTCTGCGTACATTAAAATTCACTGAGCTGTTATGTTAAGACTAGTGCCTTTCGCTCTATGTATATTATACCTCAAGTTAAAAAAGACAGAACCTTCAGTGGCTCTCCATCACTACCACAGGTTAAAATCCATACTCCTTAGAATAGCCCACAGGTTCCAGTTCACTCCTCCCTTGAGTCTTGGCTCAAGCATCTTCCTCCTGTGAAACCCACCCTGGCTTTCTGAGTGTTATGACGCATACGTCTTCTATACTCATGTAGGACCACAAGCACAGGCCTAGCCTAATTCTTAAGAGACTGTGTTGTAACTGTACATCTCCTTCCCTCCCTGGACTGGGAGCTCCCTAAGACTAGGAACCGGCTCTTTTCCGTTCCATTGTTCCCCTAGCACCGTGTGGAGTGACTGGTACATAAGCCCCCACTGAATGTCTGTTGAATGAATGAGTGCAAGTTCACTTTGTATTTTCTTTGAGCTTGGCCCTCTTTACTGAAAAGTCTCCTCCCTCCAGCCTGCAGGGTGTTTGCTCAGTGCGAGGAAGCCTGTTGCACAATGGCGGTTTTTGATACTCCAGAGGAGGCCTTTGGCGTCTTGCGTCCCATCTGTGTTCAGCTCACAAAGACCCAGACAGTGGAGAATGTGGAGCGTCTGCAGGCACAGTTACAAGTCGTGAGTGACTCTGCCCTTCAGGAACTTCAGCAGTACATCCTCTTCCCTTTGCGATTTACCCTGAAGACCCCGGGCCCCAAAAGAGAGCACTTGATCCAGAGTGTGGTGGAATGCATCACCGTTGTCCTCTCTTCAACATGTGTGAAGGAACAAGAACTTCTCCAGGAACTCTTTTCAGAACTCTCTGCTTGCCTGTATTCACCCAACTCTCAGAAACCTGCAGCTGTGTCAGAGGAGTTGAAATTGGCTGTGGTCCAGGGCCTCAGTGCATTAATGCACTCGGCTTATGGGGACATCATTCTGACTATTTATGAGCCCTCCATTCTGCCTCGTTTAGGATTTGCTGTGTCTTTATTGTTAGGCCTAGCAGAACAGGAGAAATCAAAACAAATTAAAATGGCTGCCTTAAAATGTTTACAGGTTCTACTCTTTCAGTGTGAGTGTCAAGACCATCCAAGGTCCTTGGATGAACTTGAGCAAAAGCAGCTGGGGGATTTGTTTGCTTCTTTTTTACCTGGCCTCTCAACTACACTGACCAGGATCATCACAGGAGACTTTAAACAAGGGCACAGCATTGTCGTGTCTTCCCTAAAGGTCTTTTACAAGACAGTGAGCTTCATTATGGCTGATGAACAGCTCAGAAGAGTCTCAGAGGTCCGAGAAAAGCCTGCCGTGGAGCACAGAGTAGCGGAGCTGTTGGTTCACAGGGAAGCCAATTGGGTAAAAAATACCGGCGACAGGTTGACTGTCCTTATTAAAAAGATAATCGAGTGCGTTTCAGTTCACCCACACTGGAAGGTGAGGCTGGAAGTGATAGACTTTGTTGAGGCCCTTCTCTTGAAGTGCAGTCAGTCACTGGTCGAATCGGCTGGTCCCCTTCTGAAGGCTCTGGTGAGTCTGGTAAATGATGAGAGTCCTGACGTCCAAGCCCAATGCAATAAAATTCTGAGACGTTTTGCAGATGAGAAAGTCGTGGTGGGCAGCAGAGCCTTTGCTGACATCTTGTCAGAAAACCTGCACTCCCTTGCCACGTCCCTTCCCCGCCTGATGAACTCCCAAGACGATCAGGGCAGATTGTCTACTCTCTCCTTGTTACTCGGGTACCTGAAACTCTTGGGCCCCAAAGTGAACTTTGTCCTCAACTCTGTGGCCCATCTCCAGCGCCTTTCCAAAGCGCTTATCCAAGTTCTGGAATTAGACATGGCCGATGTCAAAATCGTTGAAGAGCGGCATTGGAACTCTGAGCATCTGAGCACTTCTCCAGAGACTTCAGCCTCCCGGCCGTGGGCTCAAATGCAGAGGAGATATTTTCGCTTCTTCACTGACGAGAGGGTTTTCCTGCTCTTGAGGCAGGTTTGTCAGCTTCTTGGTTTCTATGGGAACCTCTACTTGCTCGTGGATCCCTTTATGGAACTGTACCACGAGTCTGTGGTTTACCGGAAGCAGGCCGCCATGATCCTCAATGAACTGGTTGTAGGGGCTGCTGGGTTAGGGGTAGAGAATGTTCATGAAAAACACATTAAAACAAACCCAGAGGAACTGAGGGAGATCGTGACATCAATACTTGAAGAATACACAAGCCAAGAAAACTGGTATTTGGTCACTTGCCTGGAAGCTGAAGAGGTGGGAGAGGAGCTGACGATGATGCAGTCAGGCATTCAGGCCCTCACATCTGGTGCACACACCTGCCAGGCTACCTCTTCTCCCACCTTCTCAAAGCCAAGTCCCACGATCTGCTCCATGAACAGCAACATCTGGCAAATATGCATCCAGTTGGAAGGGATTGGCCACTTTGCACACGCACTAGGGAAAGACTTCCGTTTGCTCTTGATGTCAGCCCTCTATCCAGTCCTGGAGAAAGCTGGAGACCAAACCCTGCTTATCAGTCAGGCGGCCATCAGTACCATGATGGACATTTGCCAGGCTTGTGGCTACGACTCCCTGCAGCAGCTGATCAATCAGAATTCAGACTATTTGGTAAATGGGATCTCTTTAAATCTGCGTCATCTATCTCTCCACCCGCATACCCCAAAGGTCTTGGAAGTCATGCTACAGAACTCAGATGCTAGCCTGCTCCCTTTGGTGGCAGATGTGGTTCAAGATGTCTTGGCTACCCTGGACCAATTTTATGATAAGAGAACAGCTTCCTTTGTCAGTGTACTGCATGCCCTGCTGGCAGCATTAGGTACATTGAGAGCCCTTTTTTAATGCTGATTGGAGGGAAGGACTAGTATCCTTGTTCATCTAACTTTTTTTCTTTGTTTGGGGTTATGCTATGGAGGACGTTGTTTGAATAGGTGTCTGTCTGGTCCCACATGTTACGGTAGAGTTCCATTGCTTATGTTTTTATACTTTTAATAATCTCTACCATCTGTTGAACCCCTGCTCTGTCCCAGGGACATAAACCCTGTAGACTAAATGTAAACATTATTTTGCAGGTAAGGAAAACTAAGGCTCAGTGAGCTCCTCCTTAGTCAAGGTCACACAATAAGGAGGAAAGTCAGGATTTATGACAATTTTTTTTCTTTTCAATATACCAGACTGCTTCTGACAATATTTAGAGTTAGCAGTATCTATGCTAATGGAGAACAGGGCTAACTTAACTTATTCAGTCCACAGATAATCTAGAACAGTACTGTCCAATAGACCTTCCTGTGATGATGGAACTGTTCTATATCTGTTCTGTCCAATATAATAACTACATGTGGCTAGTGCAGCTGAGGAACTGAATTTTTTATTTTTATTTAAATAGCCACATGTAGCTAGCTAGTGACTACCATGTTGGACAGAGCAGGTCTAGAAACTTTCTTTTAACCTTTTAATTGTATGAGGTGGTTTGAATTTCTCTACTTCCCTTTCACCCTGTTGGGTGTCTGTTGGAGGTGTTACCCACCATTAAAATGGCAAAGTTTTGGACTATAAGAAAGAGAATCCCTTCACTGGATAGTCAATCTTTGAATGAAAAAAAATATATATATATATATATGTGTGTGTATATATATATATATATATATATATGAGCTATATACATGAGTTCCTTTTATCCAAAGAGCATACCTCCAGTATTTATTTCAGTACTTCTAATAGCCGCCAAAGTAGGTGGAAAGGTCACTAACCTCATTTTGTCAGCTGAAAAAGCTAAGACCATGTAAGAAAGTTTCTCAAGGAAGGTGACTGAACAGGGACAGTTCTCTGCCCTGTAGCTGATACCACTTCCAGTGTTCATTCATTCATTCATGAACGTTCACATGCAGTGTACGTATTCTTTTATTCATTCAGTAAAGATTACCTGCAGTATGTTAGACACTGTGCTAAGTAATCAGGATTCAGCAGTGAAGAAGATGAGTAAACTCAAGGAGCTTTCCTGCTACTGCAAGAGAGTAACAGGACAGTAGCAGAGTGGTCAGGGGACTTGATCATGGCACTTCCTTTCTGAGGAAGCGGCATTAGAACTGAGACCTGAAGGCTGAGAAGGGCCCATCAGTACATATGGAGCTGTCACATCATTTTTATGTTCTTTAAGAACATTCAGGCAAAGGGAACAGCAGGTGCAAAGGCCTGGAGGGAAGAAAGGGCTTGGGGTCTTTGGAGAATGGAGAAGAGATCATTGTGGAGACAGTGACACAAGATGAAATTGGAAGGCTGGGTGAGGATGAATCCCACGGGGCCTTGTAGACCAAGGGAAGGAGTGGGGGTTGTGTTTTGCAACCACTCGGAAGCCTGTGTGCTGGACTAGTCACTGGGATGGCAGTGGTGGCCAAGAAGAACATGGAAACACTCCTAAGACTGGCTTACTGCTTATAGATTTTAGACTATGAGTGGCTTCCATGGCCCAAATATACCCCAGGCTTCCATCCTTAGTGTTTTGAGGAACTCTACTACATGTCAGTTTGAGTTTTAAAAAATATATTAACAAAAGGCCTATTAAATATATCCTCTCAGGAGATATCTCCATTTGGGCCATGAAAATTGAATTGCCTTGGATTGCCAGTGTCTTTGGTCATCTCTAAAGAGGACTCCTGTGTAGCACCTTTTCTCTAAATTGCAGAGAGGAGAATGAGGATGGTTAAGCTTGACTTGAGAGCATCCTAGGAAAACCAGCAAAAGTGGGGATAGCTTTTCAGAAAGTTTTGAAATAACCCAGACCACACTTGCCTTTTGAATGGTAAGCAGTCCTGGGGAGTGGATCAGTCTCACACAAATCAAAGTAGCACTGCCTGCTGGCGTTTCCTCTTGTCATTCGAATTGTCTCACTGATGGTCACTCTTTTAAGATGGGAGTGGAAGTGTGGTCTCAGAGAACTTCCAAAAGGTTTTAAAAGAACCCAGTATGTCTTTTAGGAAATTGAGTTACCACATACACAGTGTTTCACAGGCATTGACTAAAAAAGCGTTAGGTTCCACAGTGAAGGCAAGAACCATCAGTCAAGTTACTGCTTAGCACCACCTGCTGATCCAGTGATTATTCATAACAACAAAAAAATTGGGTAGCTTTGAAAATGAGAAAACATACCTCAGCACTCGGAGATTGTGCCACATCCACACATGCAAGGCCGTGTTCTTCTGGACACATAATGTTCTATTGTGTGGCTGCACCATGATTTAAGCAGCCCTTTCTTGGTGGACATTTTGGTTGTTTCCAGTCTTTTGCCCCCTCCACCCCCAAAATGCTGTAGTGTACTCTCTGTAGGTCATTTTGGACATGTCTGAGTATACCAGTAGAGTATATTCCTAAGACAGTTGCTGGCTTAGAGGGTATTACATTTAAATCTGTGATAGATAAAGAGTTTCAAATTGCTCCGTGAAGAGATTGCACCAATTTAAACTCCCATCAGCAATGTAAGAGAGCGCCAATTTTGCCACCCCGTCACCCACACTGTATATTACCTAGCTTTTTGATCTTTGCTAATCCAATAGGAGAAAAAGTGCACCTTATTATAGTTTAATTTGCATTAAGAGTGAGGTTGAGCTGCTTTGCCTTAAATCTAGAAAATAATCTTTGCAGCATGTCTACTTTTAGCAGTGTAAATGCTGGGCCCTGGCTTTAACCCATTGGGAATGCAGTCCCTCCGAGTACATTAAGGACAGATTTATGTCTGGGCACTGAAGAAATGGCTTAATCGATCCCTTCACGTAGGAATCTCCAGGTACTGGACCAAACGCTCTCATATCCAGCATTTGCTCTCTGCTGCTCCCAGTGGCCTGGCCCTGGCATAGCCCATCTGCTGTTGCTGTGGCTCTGTGCAGATGCTCCTTGATAGAAAAGAGATTAGCAGGTGCTAAAGGTCATCAGAGACTTCTCCCCTGCTGTCTGCAAAAGGAGGGCAAAAATTCAGGCCATAGGGTTTTCTTGTTGATTCATTCTTTAAGTATTAACAGCCTTTTTTGAAATGAAGCCCTGGGGGACCCCAGTACACAAAAAGAGTTCAAATTAGAGCAGGGCTGGTAAGAGAAGGCATAGAAACTCTGTTCCCACCCTTTAACCTGCTGTCTCTGGGTGCCCTCCCTGTTGTGGCCCTGAGACATTTCTGCAGAGCCCTAGGGCTCCTCAAGACACAGTTTGAAAACCACTGGTTCTGTAATGTTTAAGGCTTATTCTGCGGTGACACATCAGAAGTATTGGAGCATCACTAAAAAAGGAAAAGCTTTGGAGAGAAAGTGCCAGCCTTCTGAAGCATTTTATATCAGATATCTATGTGAGACTGTGTCCGTTCTCAAGGCTCTGCAGAGCCTCTCTTCCGCTAATGAGCAGTGTATCCTGCACTCAGAATTTTGTCACTGGTAGCTTTCCTCCAGTCTAGTATGTTTATTCATTCAGCATATATTTTGAGCACCCACTCCATGCTGGGCATATTGGCTTTCCAGTGGTGATCAATGGAACGCAGTGTCTAATGGGAGATTCAGACACTAAACAATACATACAAAGTAAATATACTAATTACAAATTGTGATGAGTTGAAAGAAAAGAACATGGTGCTGTATAAGACAGCGTATAAAAGACCTAAGTTAGATTGGCAGGGCTGTGGGGGGACGGGGGTCAAGGAATGGCTTTACTAGGTAACGTATATTTGTATTGAAACATGAAAAGTGAGTTGGAATTAACCAGATGTTACATAGGAGGTTAAAGTATTCCAGATAGTAAGAACAGCATGTGCAAAGGTTCTAAGGCAGGAGGATACCTGGCGCATTGGGCAGCCGGGAGTGGTTAGAAGAGGAGGCTGGAGAGACAGGTAGGGACTGGATCCTGTGGGCAACGTGCAGGCCATGGCAGAGAGCTTATTCTACTTAGAAAGTACTAATGCCTGTTGTCAATGACCGAGGTGATCATTATAACACTTTATTTATAGCCCAGTGGTTTCCAGACGCAGGTCATCTTGGGCAACTCCAAGAGCAAAGTGTAGGGGAAGAGGGAAGTCATTTGAGCCAAAGACCAGCAAGTCTTGAGAAAGGACTTGAGAATACCACAACAGCCGAAGACATTGAACAGTTTGTGCTGAACTACCTCAAGGAAAAGGATGTAGCAGATGGAAATGTCTCGGATTTTGATAATGAAGAAGGTAACTATTATTTATTTTGGCCTCAGCTGTTTTTTACTTTTGGAAGCAGATTATTGTAAAAACAATGAAACATCATGATAGAAAGTTTGGAAATAAGAAAGGTCACAAATAACCCCCGCCATGCTAACGTAAGCATTCTCACTTTGTGTGTAGTCGTTTCCCATCCTTTTCTTCTGCAAACCTGTTTTTGTTTGGTTGCAGCCACAGTTTAAATGCATTATACCCTTTTTGCATTTAGTTATATAATAAGGAACTCTTCATGTTGCTATGGAGTTCTCATAATTAATGTTTTAATAGCTGCCACTAAGTATACATTCCCCTGTGGGAAGTTTAGGTTGCTTCTAGCTTTTCACTCTAATAAACAGTGCTGCAGTGCATGATTCTATGCACGTGACCTTTTTCTTCTTTTTGCATATTTCTGTATAAATCTCAGAAGTGGGATTTCTAGGTCAGGGATATGAACATCGTGTTATGCTTGCCAAATTGTCTTTCAGAAAGGTTGTGGCAATTTACACCTCTTCTGCAGTTCAGGATTAATACTGGTTTCACCACAAGCTTGCCAACATTGACTATTACCAATTTTACTTCTTGCTAAATTAAAATGGTTCTCGTTATTTTATTTTGCATTTCTTTGATTGCTAGAAAGGTTGAACATCTTTCTATATGCATCTTTCCTAACAATTTCTTCTTATGTCCATTATATTTTCAAATGCTTTGTCCATTTATTTTATTTATTGGTAGGAGTAGATTCCAGTGTTTTCCTTACCAATTTATATGATAAAGGAGAAGGGAGTTCAGGCTAGTTGAAGCTCTGGCCTATTGTTTTATTCACAAGCTCAATCTGGAGCTTCAGGTCACGGAAGGATTAATAAATTATTAGAATCTCCTCTGCAAATATAAAATGCCAAGTCATAATGAGCTTGGTGGTCTCAGAACTGTCCTAAATCAAACTGAGTCCCAAATTAGTTTGTTAGGTTGGAATAGAGCAGATTTCTTTTTTTTTTTTTTTGGCACTCTACTCTGAGACTCTGATGAACTGAAGCCAATACCTCCAGGATAACAGGAAATACCTCCAGGATAACAGGAAATAGTAGTTCAATGCAACTAAATAGCAGGGAAGCGTCACAAGGCCCAAATAATGATTTATGCAGAGTTGAGTTGTTATTCTCCCCAAGAACAGAATTTTCTAATCAGAAATCTGTCGGGCTTTTTCTTCTCAGTTTTGTCTCTTGAGCCAACCCAATCCTTCTTATAAACTGCACCCCTTGCTCAAGCCTAGAAACCGTGAAGAAGAGGCATTTTGATCCCTCATAATCCAGATTTGCCATTCTTGTTTGAAATTCTAGCATTGTCACTGAATCAATTCTTTCATGATTAGAATCTTCTGGTTCTAGTTGATGTTGGCTAGGAGCAGACTGAATGAATCAAATCTTTCTTCCGGTAGCAAAATCCACATCCCTCAGATAACATTTCGCAGTAGGTGAATTTCAAACAACAAATCCTCCTCTAGAAAGAAAAGCACAGCCTTATCATTCTTATAATTATCGTTCTTCAAGTACACACCACACACTTGGCATTACAAGGAATGTTTGGATTGATGTTGGTTTGACATGGGGTTTTTGTTTTAACCACAGTAAGAACACCTTATATATCTGACGTCCCTTCCTCCAAGAAATCCAAGCATTCTACAAATGCATTTTCATTTATCTTTTCAGCATCTGTTAGAGACAGGTGTGGACTCTACTGTAAGGTTCTGTTTTTCCAGCAGAGGAAACTGAAATGGCAGAAAGTTAGGGGAGCAATGCTTAGCTCAGTGTAAATGAGCACAGCTGGTATTGAGGGTGTGGGGAGACTGGAGGCTATAAGCAGATAGAGGATAACCTTCAGGGGAGGAATTTTGGCCAGGGTTTCATGCAACTCTCAAGTCTTTTTGTTTTAATTTACAAACTTACACCTATCTCATGCAATGCAACACTCCAGGCAATGAGAAAAATGATAATAGCTGGTGACATGCATCTCATTTAACTCTCTCAGCAAGCAGATGAGGTATACATGCTTTATCCCTTTTTTTCAAATGAGGTGACATGGGATGAGAGGAGTTGCTAATAGGATGTGGAGGCAAGACTTTAGTCCTCTGACCAAACCCCATCCCTGTATATTGCACCAGGCTGCCCTGGTGTTGTCCCTCATACCAAGATGTGTAAGGCTTCATCTTGGCCCTCAGAAGATCTTACAGGCTGGTAGAGAAGACAGACATGTACCCCCTTTAGTCAAAAGATGAACCAAAAGGAAAGGAAAGAGTAAAGGGCCAGAGGCCAGCCAGGGAACTGCCAGCCTCGGGGCTCCAAATTAGAATCTTGCCCTCTTATGTTTTTATTTTAAATATTTATTAATGGCAACTTAGAAAAGACTAAGGCTATAGGGAAAAAATAAAAATCATCCATTAACTCATGACCCCGTCTCTGTTAATATTTTGAACTTCCTCCTATCTTTATATAAAACTTTATGTAATAGTGCTCACATTGTGTATGCAATTTCGTATCCTGCTTTTCTCTTTTTAACACAATGTTATAAGCATTTCCCCTTGTCATTAAAGCCCTTGGTAAATGCAAAATTTCAGGCCCTCATAATATGCCATTCATTGTATGGATATACCATGGTTTATATAACCGTACCCCCTTGAGTGGACATGGAAGGTTTTCCCCCAGTTTTTAGCTGTTACAGGTAATGCTTTGGTGAATATCTTGACTCGTAGCTTGACCCAAATTTTACATGGTTTCCTTGGGATCAGTTCCTAGACATTTTCCCTTGTAAGTCTTACTCCTGATCTGAAGTTGGGAGATCAAGTTGGGGTGGGGCATCTCTCGTAAAACACTGCCGCCAGTTATGCTCTTTTTCCAGAGGAGCAGTCAGACCCTCCCGAAGTGGATGAGAATGACACTGATCCCAGTGTGCAGCCACCACTGCCAGTGCAGATCCAAATAGCCACGGATGTGATGGAGCGCTGCATCCACTTGATGTCAGACAAAAATCTGAAAATCCGCTTGAAGGTCAGTGTGCGGCCCTTTCCCTGCATTCACAGAGCTGCGGGACTGAGGTTTGGTCTATTGGCAATGACTACATGGTTGAGCAAGGAGCCCCCCTTATCTCCCAGTGCATGTGCAGTGGCCAAGAGAAGGCATCAGGAGGAATTTATCTGTGGGATGCCAGTCTTACGTCTTTCTGTATCAGCCCAGAGGCCAAAAGGGATCTGAGTCCCCTTGGTAGAATTAAAAACCACAAAGTTGGGCTTCCCTGGTGGCGCAGTGGTTGAGAGTCCGCCTGCCGATGCAGGGGACGCGGGTTTGTGCCCCGGAGATCCCACATGCCGCGGAGCGGCTGGGTCCGTGAGCCATGTACCGCTGAGCCTGCGCGTCCTGCAAAAAAAAAAAAAAAAACCCACAGAGTTTTGGAGCATTATTGCATCTCCAAGGGGAAAAAAGTCATAATTTGGAAAGGATATCACTTTCTGAGCTGACTTAATGTGGGACACAGGTTTAAATATTTTGAAGTGGTCATTCGTCCAAGCCTGACGCTAGCCCTTGTCTCTGTTTCTGTTTCCATTTTCATCCTAGGCCTGGCACCAACACTTTTCTTAATCTTACATCCTTGTTTGCTAGCAGTTTCCCAAGCAGCCTCCCCATCAGCAAAGACTTAAACTATACAGTAGTGACTCCGATAACAGGACAGTGGGGCGGGGTGGGCATGGGGGACACAGCTTTCAGAATCACCTGGGGGCAGATCTTACACCCAAAGGAAAGCACAGCCTGACCCATTCCTCCCTAGCCCCAAACAGGAGTGAGAAACAGCCACCTCCGTGCATTACTGATAGTGATGAGAGCACTTTGCCCTGGTCGTGGGTGGGGGCTGGGAAACGCTGACCCACAGATTACCTCACTCAGCATCTGGGTTTTGCGGAATTTGTTTAGTCTTCCCAGAGATACTTCTTAGCATTGTCGGGTTTTCCACTCAGGAGGCACTCTTCAGGAGCCTTTTGTTGGTGGTGTCTGGTTGACACATCAGTAAAGTGTCTTCCCTCTTCTGGAGGCTTTGTAGCAGCGTATATACACTGTAGCTATTGAGAGCATCAGCACTGGAGTCAGATCTGCATGCCCGGTTCCAGCCCTGGCTCGGCCCTTCACTAGCCGTGCCACCTGGAGTAAGTCAGTTCACCTTTTTGAGCATCAACTTCTTTATCTGTAAAATGAAAATGATGGTACCTACCTCACTGGGTCATTGACTATAAATATAAAACAGTTAGCCTCAGACATGGCACATACACTCATTCACTTATTCGCTTATTCGCTAAATGCTTATTGAGGACTGCTATAGGTCAGGCAGAGGGTATATAGAAGGAAACGAAGCAGACATGATCCCTGTCTTCATGGAACTTCCTGTCTCTCAAGGGGAAAGGGGTAATACACAAATACATATACGTGGAGGAAATGCTATGAAGGTAATAAGAAGGTTCTATGATAGAAAATTCACCCATGTAGTAAACACATTTTGGGAACCTACTCTACCAAACCCTGTTGAATAAGAGGGAGCTACGTTCTGATTTAGACCAGTTGTCGGGTGATAATGTTTAAGTTGAGACTTAAAGGCTGAGCAGGAGCCAGCCCTGCAGGGACAAAGGGAGGGGGAAGAACATTCCAGGCAGAAGGGGAATGATTCACTGAAGTATGATGTAACTTACCCAGTTAGTGACAGAACTCAAATCCAAAGCCAGTCAGTGATACCAAAGCCATTTCCACTGTACTGCTCTGCTCTCCTGAGGCTTCTCTTTTTTTTTTTTTCTGAGGTTTCTCTTATTTCCCTGCCTAACTATTCAGCCCTCAAGGGCAGGGCCTGTTTTGTTCTTTGTTTCTGTTCCAGTCTCCGTGTGACCAGCACACAGTAGTCATCCAGTAAGGGTTTACTGCAGACCTTACTCTGTCTTCCTGACTCAGACATGTACCTTCCCCTGCTCTGGGAAGGCTGGCCCATATGTGCAGGAGGGAAGCGTGCACTTGGTTATCGTGGCGACCACTGCCCGTGACACTGAGCAGGTCGTCTGTCTTCAGTGAGCTTTGAGACATGAGAGATCAGGAAACATATTCTCAGGGAAGATAAAAACCCCAATTTACATCTAGTCTACCCCAGACCTTTCTTCTGAGATTGACCTGTGTCCCAGCTGCCTACTTGACCTCTCCATTTAGAGGTAACAGAACTTGATCTCACCCACCCTCCCGGTTTCCTCCTTCTCCTTTGTTCCTTAGTTCCTATCTCATTAAGCTGCATCTGCATCTATTCAGTTGCTAAGCCTGAACCCAAGCAGCTCTTTTTGATACCTCTCTTCATCTCCCCAAGAGTGAGTCCTTCAGCAATTTAAGCCATATCATCTCCAAAACAGATCTCAAACCCTTCACTTCTCTGCCTCGGCCACGAACATGTAGCCGCGTAACTCCCCGCCTCCCATGTGGACGTGTGCCGTGGCTCCCTCAAGGGCCTCCTCACTTCTTCTCACTCCCACTTCAAGTCCCTTCTCCACTCAGCAGCCAGAGTGACTTTTTAAAAACATGAATTGTATCATAGCACGTGCCTGAACATTTCCACGGCTCCCCACCACATTTAGTACAGAATTAAAGTCTTAATGTGACGTCGTCGAGGTCCAGTCCCATCCTACCCCTCCTCTGTCACGCTTCACGCTGCCCTGCTTTAGTCTTCTAAGCACTGCAAGCTCTCCCTCCTCTGGGTCTTCCTCGTTACTGTTTCCAGTATGCCTCCTTATAGAAGTTACTTCCTCAGATAAGCCCTCCCAACAGTTTGTATGGTATAGATCCCTCCCTTTAATGTCTTGCATTTCCCCCTTGACTTTCCTTCCTTGTACTTGTCACAATTAGTAATCATTCATCCCGTTATTTCGGTGTTATCTGAAGTCTTTCCCCAGTTGACCATAAGCCAAGGAAAGGAAATGTAAGTATTTTGTCCCTGTGTGCCCCCCACCCAGTACCTAGCCAGTGCTTGGCATGTAGTCAGGACTCGTAAATATTTCCTTGACTCATGAGTTTCTAAGTTTTACTCTTTTAAAATGGTGACTTGATCCCAGGTATTTGGTTTCAAGCCTTTACTATCTGCCGAAATACTGTCCTCTTTTCTTGCAGGTTTTAGATGTGCTGGATCTGTGTGTGGTTGTTCTGCAGTCCCACAAGAACCAGCTCCTTCCCTTGGCTCATCGGGCGTGGCCCTCGCTCGTGCACCGACTCACAAATGATGACCCCCTGGCAGTGCTCAGAGCCTTCAAGGTACTGCACTATTGCCCCACCGCCATCAGTCATGGGGATGGAGGGAAGTGAGCACAGAGCTCAGTGGTGTCTTTTGGGGGTAGTTCTCTTTTTATCCAGTTGTGACCTACTATACCTTGAAGAAAGTATAGGCAAATAAGAAAAGCACAAAGAAGAAAATAAAGTCAGTTTCCTTTTGAATTTGAAGCAGAGAGAACTAGTAGATGAAAAGGGCCACCGGTATTCATTGAGCACCTCCTCTGTGCCAGGCAACATGCTTGGCACTTCACACATGAGCTCATCTCCGTACAACAACCTTATAAGGAAGATACTGGTATCCCCATTTTTGACAGAGGGGGAAACAAGCCCAGAAAGTTAAGGAACTTTCTCAAGATCACACAGCTAGGAAGTGATAGTACCTGAATCTGAGTTCATGCCCATGTTCTGTGCACGGCACAAGAGTCAAGATGAAGACTGACTAGGTTCTAGCAATGGGCATCCTCTGTCCAGCTGAGTGACTCTGGACAAAGCCCATGACCTCCTACCCCACCTTTCTCATAGTTGTTGTTGTCAAGGATAAAGTGGGACTATTTGGTGAAATGCTTTGAAAAGTTAAAAGCCCTCTGTGTATGTAAGGTATTATTCTCCCTGACTTAGTTTGGCTTATATTAGCACACATATTTTGGTTTATTTATGTATATCCTTCCTTGTTCTGAAAAGCACTTAAGGCAAGTTACAGAGATACATTTACCGTAGCAAGCTAACATCAATTAGAAGTGGGTGAGCAAGGTGAGGCAAAGAAAAAAGATGCGTAGGATATAGAATGAAGCCAGGAATGCAGCTAATATACTTGGCTAAAGTATTTTGTTTCTGTAAGATTCTTCAGCATATACTGGACCAAAATGTAAGCTTACATTTAAACATATAAAAAAATCATTAATATTTTTTTCCAAAGCAAAATACACAGAATGACACATACACGCACACGCACATGTGGGTGGTGGGGGGAGAGGGAAGGAGGGAGGTTGGGGAGAGGAGAAGGAGGGAGGTCTTGCTAAGTCACTCAGATGTGCCGTTTTCCTTTATGAAAATTAATAGTTTATCTGAAATGACAGCAAGTATAGAAAAATGAAAAAATATAAAGATACGTGCACTGTAACTGAGGCTGCTTTTCCACTCCCAGACCCATTAGTGACCCTTGAGGTCCGTAAGGCCTTGTGCAGTCTTGCTGAGGGCCCTGAAATAAGTGCCTTGTACTCTACAAAGTCGGTAAATGTTCTCTGTCCTGGATATGCCTTGCTTACCAATTTTTTTGGTTTATTTATTTAACTTATTTATTTTTGGCTGTGTTGGGTCTTCATTGCTGTGTGCGGGCTTTCTCTAGTTGCAGCGAGCGGGAGCTACTCACTGCGGTGGCTTCTATTGTTGAGCAGCACAGGCTCTAGGCACGTGGGCTTCAGTAGTTGTAGCACACGGACTCAGTAGTTGTGGCTCACAGGCTCTAGAGCGCCAGCTCGGTAGTTGTGGCACACGGGCTTAGTCACTCTGTGGCATGTGGGATCTTCCCGGACCAGGAATTGAAGCCGTGTCCCCTGCATTGGCAGGCGGATTCTTAACCACCACGCCACCAGTGAAGTCCCTTGCTTACCAATTTTTAAAGAAATTCTTATTATCCTGTATACTCAGTCTTGTGCAGTGGGGCAAAACGTTTCAATATGTTCTGCTTGAGAAGGTTTAAAACAAGCCATGCAAAGAGACTGCCTGTCGTGAAAGATGGAATTAGGTTGATGTTCATAAGAGATTGTGCCATGGAACAGAAGGAACTCTGACTCGGCTCGGCCCACTGGGGACCCTGCCCTGACCCAGCCAAGGACCTCAGCCAGCCACTGCCCTTTTCGATGCCTGTACGTGGCAGCAGCTGAGCTGGGCCTCAGCTACTGGGCCTGTTTATGTTTGTTCAGCTAGCTAGAGTTAAAAGCACAAGTCTTTCCTCAAGGGATGTTAGGAAGATTCAAGAGATGATCTATGTGAACTGCTTTAAGCTCTTTTTTTTTTTTTTAACAAAAAAGGAAGGGATATCCAGGTATTAACCATACTATTCATCCAACCCAAGATTCCTTTGAATTATTCTCCATGTAATCTGTATTTATGGATAGAAGCAGCCATGCCTCGGGAGCAGAGGCCTCCAAATTCATAACTGTCAGAATCACAAACCGTAGGCAAGGAATTAACAGCAATAATTCTATTTTTCTTTTTCAAGCAGAGGCCTAGATGAAATTGAATTAGCAAACATTCTTTTAGTGCTCTCGCTGCCTTGGCAACGTTCAGTCACTGGGTTGGGGTCTGTTTCCACAGGTTTTGCGTACCCTGGGAGGCAAGTGTGGCGATTTTCTAAGGAACCGGTTCTGCAAAGATGTCCTGCCAAAGCTGGCTGGCTCTTTAGTCAGCCAGGCTCCCATCAGTGCCAGGGCTGGACCAGTTTACTTCCACACGCTGGCCTTCAAGTTGCAGCTGGCCGTCTTGCAGGGCCTGGGCCCCCTCTGTGAGAGACTGGACCTAGGTAGGTACCAGCCAGTCTCACCTGGGCACACACACTGTACACTGTCTCACCCGCATCCTTGCCCTCCTCACTCAGCCATTCTCCTGTCATCTCCTGTCCTGTGCACATCCTTCCATCTCACTTTGGCCTCATTTATCCATTTACCTTGCTGTGTTTTTTGACTTAGGGATGGAGTACGGAGCCCACAGCATCTTGCCTAGCTGTTCCCGTTTCATCAGACAGCAGTTGGTGCCTGCTCGTCCCCACTGAAGCCTGAGGGCCAACGCTTGTTTTGTTTTTCCTCTCTGCAGGTGAGGGTGACCTGAATAAAGTGGCTGATGCCTGCTTGATTTACCTCAGTGCCAAACAGCCCGTGAAATTACAAGAGGCTGCCAGGAGGTACGTCTGCTTGATCACCCGCATCTCTTTGCGTTTGTCCTAAATTATAGATGATTTGCTAATGGGGAGCAGAGTTGAGGCATCTCTGTTCTTTTCTCGTCTCTCTCTTCTTGCCAGGTTAAGATGATTTCTTTAACTGTGCCAACATCTAGAGGTGGTATTTTTACTGGACACATTTCCCTTTGAAAGTAACCTTTTCAGCTGCTGCAGCGTCAGCAACAATTCCAAAGGGGCGAAAAGCAGAAAGGTGGTGTCTCGTAGGGGACAAAGCACTCTCCTGGCCAGAGGGTGATCGGCTTCTAGGCCCTGCTCTTCTGGTGACCAGGGGACCCTGGCACCTCTCTCTCAGCTTCCTCATCCGCAAGGTGAAAGCATTGGGTTATTGATCTAGCAAACTTTGGCTCCACAGAGCGTCTTAATGGGTGTCAGGTGCCGTGAACCCTCACAAATTGTATGCAGAATTGTGTGTGTGCAAGCAGACATGTACGTATCTGTTTCTAGGCAGATTCCACATCATTCATCCGATTATAATAGGAGTCTGTGAACCAAGAAACGTTCAAAACCACTGGACTAATGATTTAAAGGGCCTTTTCAACTCTGAAATTATGTGATTCTAATTTCTAAGAGTTTTGCTTATTAGAGAGTAGCTGTACCACCTCTAACAGGAGAAGCTATGTCTGGTTCCTAGAGTCCTAAAGGCTATTTATCAAAAGCTAAGACTCTGAGCACAGGAGCATTCCCCAGACTTGAGACCCAAAATGTACCCTGACCCCCTTTCCCCAGCTCTCCTTCTAGCCAGGATCAGCCTGTGCCCTGGAACTGCCATCCCTGGACATCTGCAGCTGGGGTGAAAGCCGGTCTGTCTGGCCTGGCACTGCCTGCCGCTCTGGGCACTGCAGCTCCACCTCCCTGGGCAAAGAAACAGTCCTTCCCACTTCATCAGATTCTGGAAATGTGTCCCTGATCTTCCTTGGTGGGGTAGGCGTCATCTTACTCCCTGAAGGGCTGAAAGGCTGCTCTGTCTGTGAAATGAGGAAAGCCAACTTGCTCCCTTATAAGCCTTGCACTCTCTTGGAGCGATGGAAATATCTCTTTGAATTGACTTATTATCCTTTGCAGTTTTCTGCTCTTGATTTCCCCAGTTCCGTTTTTTCTTTCTGTCCCTTTCCTGTCACATCCCCTAGGCCCAGAATCCATCATGGTTTCTCAAGCACAGGGGTGCATCCCAAAGAGCTTCTTGTCCCCGGACATTCTTATTCCTTAAAGAACCAACTTAGGATGAAAATAGTCCTCCTCCAGGCAGTGTTCCTGAAGCTAATTGTGCTATGACTTAAAGTACTACTCACAAACATGATGAATCCATCTTGAAGCAAATTCTTCTGGGTGCCTGTTACAGCCAAGAGTCCCAAAGATCTGGTTTTCTCATTCCCTGTCCCATTCTACTCTTCCAACACCCGCCCCATACCCATCCTTCAAGTTTAGACCCATCAAACAAGCTAACATTCACAATTCATTATCTTTTCATTTCTAATTTTCCTTATTTGCTACTGAAAGCAGTTAAACCCGAATTGGACCTTACTGACTCTTGAGTTGGAATTCCAGGTGCCTTGCGGGGAGGAGATTGCAGCCAGAAGCCTGACTGCAGCACCTCTTTGTTCCACTTGAGGTTGAGTCAGATGACCTCCCTCTGACGGGCGGGGCAGGGAGGAAGTGCAAGGTTGACTGCTTTACGTACATATCATCTGCAAACTTATTTTGAAGTCAGGGAAAAAAATATCTGTGTTGTCCTTGATCAAGAGCTGACTTGGCATCTTGATTCAGAAATTAATAAGCTCTCTAAATGGGAGAAGCCGTCTGGGACAATAGGAAATCTGGTCTCTTTGTGAGTCTCGTTACAGAGCAAAGAGAGGGAGATGGGTGGGCCAATTAGTATGAAAACAGTCAGACCTCCGGGAACTAATGAACGAGGTCCCCTGAGTGAGACAGAGTTCCCAGCTCAGCAAGTGGCCGCACATCCATCCGGTTGTTTGTCCTGAATTCTTCTCTTTCCATCACACCCCACATCCATTCCAGAAGTGAAGCCTGTCTACCTAACTTGCGAAATCTCTCTTAAAACTGCTTCTCTTCACCTCCAAGCTGCCAGGGCAGGCCAGGTCACCCTCATCTCTTACCTGATCCCCTGCAGGAGCCTCCACCCCAGCCCCCCGCTTCCACACGTGCCCTTCAGTGTTCCCCACACAGCTGTCAGTGACACCTCCACCCACTCAGGGGAGAAGAGAAGGCTGTGTGTTCTTTGCCAGGGCCCAAGGGGGAGATCTGTAGCCAGAGGGTTACAAAAACTCAAGCTTCAGCTCCATATTCAAAAGAACTAGTGAAAGCCAGAGCCACCCAGAGATGCCCCAGCTCCCTCAGAAGTAGTGACTTTCCGACACTGGGCAGGGGCTGGTGAGGAAACCTGTGAGGGCAGGTGGCTGCTCTGAGGCCTCCTGCATTCTCAGAGAGGTGGATGAGCAGCTGTGTCTGTAGGTCTGGCAGGTGGCGGTGGGGACCTCTGCAGAGCAGCCTCCCTCACGTTGGAATGGAGGTGAACTCGGCAGCTCCGTGAAAGTTCCTCTTTGTGTGCATTACAGTTGGATTTTTCCTTCCTCCTGTTTGCTTCTCCTGGCTCCAAAGAATGACCAAGCCTGTGTTTGCTTTTTTAATTTGTCGTATTAAATAGAGCCTTTGTGGCAGGCTTTTACATCCAGGCTGTAAACTCTAGAAATGGAAATTGATCAGGGGGTGGTTGATACAACCGAGGCTGTAAATGCTAAGAACGGAGAAGCCATTCCAGTTTAATGCTTTTATCTAGCAAATGTGCCTTGTAAGGAGGGACATAAATCTTGCAGCTTGGTTGGGTGGGGGGCGGTTGGGGGGCGGGGGTAAGAGCAGGGTGTAACCTTGCCATTTGTTACCACCAGGTGTCACTGTGAACTGGCCATGCAAGAAAAAATACCGACTCCCCCAGAGTCCACCTAGTTAAATGACTTCAGTGGATAACGAATGAGAAAACCATATTTGGGGTACGGGAAGAGGGGTCAGCATATCATGAGCTGTAAATAAGGCCAAGTCCCTGAGAATAAGCACTGGATTACAAAATAACAGGTTATATCAGCCACACCCGCATCTCAACCTTGGCAGACTTAACTGATATAAATTCTCCAGCGGCCCCAGAAGCCTCTGAGATACCTCCCAGCATGCAGTGGGCCTCCACAGTTCTGTGCCTTCCTGGCCACGGAGCTCTTCCTTCCTGCATATGAAAGGAATTTGCGATGAGAGCACATTCCCCAAATTTCTGTTTTTTTCCTTCCAACCAGTACATACTCTCAGCCTGGTTCAACTCAACTCCATTAAAACCACACTCCTTGGGCCTCTCTCTGAGCAGCCTCTGAGGCTCCCTCTCTTGTGCATAAATCAGTCAGTCTTCCACCCTGGGGCTAAACGGAACAAAACTAGGAAATATCTATTTTTTAAAAGTTGAAGTCCATGCCCAACAATGCTCTTAGGCCACGTGGTTTCCACCCCCTAGTCCTACCTCCACCTGTCAACCCCAGAACCCAGGTGGGGACGCAGGGTGCCAGCAAGTAGTGACCAGCCTGTTGCACCTCCTGGTTGTACAGGTGCTGGGTGCTGTGGTCCCTGATGTGTGTGGTGGGGAAGGGAGAGGGCCCTCCCATCTTCCTCGCTTAGCCATTGTATGTACGGGCAAAGGGCACCAGTCTTGGAGGTGGACAAACCTAGGTTCACATCTTACTGGCTCTGTGACCTTGAGCAAATGACTTCATTTCCTTGCACCTCATTTCCTTCCTCTGTAAACTGGGTTTGGTGATGACACCTTCCTCCAGAACCATCATGCGGATGAATAGCATTAATATGTAAGAGAGTACGCTTGGCGTTCATTCATTCTGCTGATTGGCTGAGGAGCTGCTGTGTGCCCGGCACTGTTGTAGGCACTGAAAATAGAAGGGAGCAGGAGAGAGGAGGCCTCTGCCCTCGTGGTGCTTACGTTCTGGAGTTTTATTTATGTGTGTATACACACCCTTATGGGAGATATATAAATTTGCCAAATATATAATGTGTTGTGTATATGTTACATGTACACATACACACTTGGGCATGGAATTTCTTGTTGGAAGCCTGCTTCATCTTGACTGAAATCTAAACTGGGGTTTTCATCTCAGAAGGATCTTTTTCATGTTAATTGTTCTACCTCCCCCTACTGCCTTTTGCATGAGAAGCCAGGACCAAGAGTTTGAAGGTTCATTTACTGACTGACTTCCCCGCTTTCTTTCTAGCAGTAGGATCCCAGCCCATCAAAAATGCAGCCGCTGCCTTCAAACCCTGGAGGAACTCAGACTGGCAGAGGCTCTTTCATTTCATCCCCGTCAGAGCCCCAACTCCTCTCACACATGGGCCTATTATATTTGAATGGATCAGGAGCCACAGAGGTGATCCAGTAGTTCAGCTGAGCTTGAAATTAGTAGCTCATCCCCTTAAATGGTGTGGGCAGTTTGTTTGAGCTTGGGCTGCAAAGCCGTTTCCTATGGAAATGAGGGCACTCCTAATGTTTTCCCTTTTGACATTCTATTAATAGTTGACAAATCCAGACCCAAGTAGTTAGCTTTCCCATTATCCATCTTTTGACAGGCATTGCTGCTTTTCTCTTCAAGGCTCATGGTTCTAAAAATACACTCAGATCTGAAGCTGTTCACTGTGCATATATAGGCATGATTTCCTGGTGTCAAAGATAAGAGACATCTGCCATGCAGATTACAAACAAAGTGGGTTGCTGAGTTTCAGATCTGAAGGCAGGGACCTCTGTGCTACTAAAATCAAATGCAGCCAGCCCTTCCCCTGCTTCCTTGGTGTTGTCACGTGATTGATAATCTGCCAGGGTCATCCATTTCACCACCCAGTTGGAAAGCCGAGTGTGGGGCGTACATGCACTTGTATATGCCATACTGGGTCAGGAACCACAATGCTCTTGGCGGGAGATCGAGCCTGGTAGGTGGACCACGTGCACAAAGTAGATTTCAAATATCAGAAGCCTTGGCCGACCACAGGGTGGTCATTTCATCCCTTTGCAGGGGAGGCAGGAGTGAATGTTGATGATCTCAGTACCAGTAAAGTAGCCAAGGACATGGCCTCAATTGTCTTATTATATGTGTATTTATTTAAAAGATGCTTTAGAGTCTCTTATTAGCCACGTACTGTGTTGAGAGTTCTAAGCTGAAGATCAAGGTAGAGTTGGCCTCACATCGCTGTTCAGTAGTGGTATACCCTTGGGCAAATTAATTTCCTTCTTGAAATCTCAATTTCCTCATCTACAAGACTAGATTAAGCATATCTGTTTTTTCCACCTAATAAAATTATCACAAAGATTCAGTAAAGTAAAGTCATGTATATTAGTCTTTAGCACAAAATGTCAGCCCAGAGTTAAAAAGTCAATCAATAATACTTGTTATCAGTATTTAAACTTCCTCCTTATTCCAAAAATGACCTAAAGCATCTTATAAACTTAAGTGTATGCAGCAAGGTAAATAAGAAGTGAAGACATTTTTTAAGGGAAAAATAATAAGAGGGGGAACAAGGTGAAGCCAGGGTTGAGGTTAATATATAAAATGCAGGCTTTGAACTCTTCACCTCCGCTAGAGATGAGCCTGCAGCGTGGCTCTGGGCCTCCTAACAGACAAGGCAAAGAGGGAAACGCATCTGCTGCACAAATTCCAGTCATTACTGAAATAAGAAAGGAAAGCTTTTAGAAGGAAGCACAGCTCCGGAATTCCCTTGGTGCTGAACCCTGAGAAAATTTCCCCATGGGCCATGTTAGAAGAACGCTAGGTACCATTGTGACTGATTATTCCTAATTTCCTTGCAGTAAATACAGAAGTACATTTCCTAGAGCTGTTTCTGATGGCTCCATCAGTGGAGGCTGCTGGCTTAGTGCCAGAGCGTGGGTTACAGGAAAACAGTTCGGGGGTGGCGGGCAAGGGGGCGCAAAACAGGTAGGTTGCCACGAAGATGTCTTTATCTGCAAGGGTGTGACTCTTCCAGGGAGGACCAGGAAACGCTGCATGCGGCCTGAGAGTGCAGACGGCCGGGGCCACTTTGAAACCTGTGCCCAGCAGCGTTGTCATCATGGGATCTAGGCCGAAGGTGGGGCCTGGAGCGGGGAGAGCTGGCCAGATGGAAAGGGCTGCTTTTAGATTCTGCCCCAGTGGGATTTAAACCCTTCTTGGTTCTGGCTTATTTTTGAATTGTCAGTAACAGATTGGGCCTCTCAGTGCCATATCTTTTTAAATATGCACAAAGCAATGGAGTCATTCCACAGCATCTATGGTACTTTGTCTTGTGGTACTTTAGGGACTTGATTATCATTGTAAGCCTCCACTGGTGTTTATGATTTTAAATCCTGTCCCCGTTGCATTTAAATATTTTTAATATCGGCCTCTGTGTGAGTGTGTGGGTTGGCGATCGATAGATGAATGACTGTGAACAGGTAAATAGAGTTAAGTCGAATGAGTATGTATAGCTGCAGAGGTAATTGGTAGTATTTATTTGGAGAGTAAATTGTTGCTTCAAGTCGTAATCCTCCATCTCCAACATTTAGAAACAAAAAACGACCCGCGTGCAGGGGAAGATAGCTAAATTGAATAGCAAGAAAGGACAGGCTTGAAATACTGGTTAACCGATGAACCGAGACCCATTAGAGTAAATTACTGAGTATGGAAGCATTGCCCCATTGCTTGCTGGCTCGGACACGTCGACACCCTGAGCATCCGTTTATTTAAAAGGAAACACACAACCTCATTTGTAGCATCATCGCGTACGGAGTCACGGGAGAAGAGATGGCCACAGACAAAAAGAGTGCGAAGGCTGTTCTGCCAGAAAGGGAATAACAGGGAAGCCAAAATAACTTTGCAGGTGTGCCTGCTTTCCAACAAGTGAGTTTACCCTCCGATTGCGTTTAGTCGTGCCCACGTAGAGATAGCCTGTATCGTGTCCCTAAGGAGACACCCTGAGTAACTTCTTTAGATGCCCCGAAATAAATAAATAAATAAATAAATATACATCACAAAGCCGCAAGTCCTTTACCACCGGCATTTACGCAGACAGCTCATGAGAGCATTTTATAAACCCAGAAAGAGACAAGGAGCAGCAGATCCCTCAAGCAAGTAATTGACAGAGAAAGAATAGCCTGTCACCCAGGAGAGCTGGGAGCTCTGAATTTCAGTTAAGTTTATTTAGCTTTGCTGGACCTCGATTGGCTAGCGGTTTTCTAGAGCTCCCCTTGAGCAGGTGTTGTCTAACCCAAGATGGTGAGGACGTACTCTGTAATATTTGCATCTTCAACAGAGGGGTGTCTTTTTGCTGCATTTGGGGTGAAAGGGCCCATGATCCAGCCCCTATGCTTGAGAACTGCTGGGAGTGTTGGAGCTGGAAGGGGGTTGGAACTGATCTGATTGATGTACAGAGAAGTGACTTGCCATGTCCCCACCTCAGGAATCCTTCCCCGGCTCCGGCCCACCTGTGACTTGAGCCTGGCCCTCTTCACATTGTATCATGGGCTTCTGTGGTCAGTCTGTCCTCCCCACCAGACAGGGAGCCCTGAGGCCAGAGCCTTTGTCCATCCGTCTTTGTGTCCCACACACCTGACGCAGTGCCTGAGCTGGACCAGGTGCTAGTAAACATTGGGTGAACCACGCAGAGAGGGAACCAGACCCGGCCAGCCAGATTCTAGCAGCACATTTCCCAACTCCCCAGGTGACGTCACCCCCAGCTTTGTCACTCGGAGCACCTGATATTGATCATAAAGGAATGAGTCCCTTCTATTGGTTTGGTGTCTGGAGTTTGTTAGGTACTTACTGATACCCGTCAATTGTAGATAGGGCTGAAGTGCAGGGAAATGGCTGCCTGCATGAAGTGAAATTCAATAAAACCGCATTTTAAGTGAAAAATCAGTATAAACACCAGGCTTCTTTGCCATGGAAACAGAGGTTGCTTAGAAACTGCCTAACAGCGAGTTGTAAATTTTTTAAAGTCAAGTTATCATTTAAGCTACAGGGCCCTACAGGTTGAGAGATAATCACTCGCCTCAGGACACGGAGGCAGGAGGCACAGCTGAGCGCCTCCCGGAACTCTGGGGACCAGATAATCTCTTGATAACTGGGCTCCCTGGAGCCACTGATTCGGGCCTGGGGGAAAGAGAAAGAAATTTTTGTTCAGGAGTTAAATGGTGTACATATATTTTTTTAAAGTGTTTCTCTTTGGGTTTGAAAAAAGATGGAGTCGGCCACTTGGCATGTTCAACAGCCATCTCGGCCATGTCTCAAGATGTGTTAGGAACATTTTCCAGGCAGTTACTCCTGTCACTTCAAAGCAGAGGTCTCCTCTTTGTCTTTTGTCTTTTGATTATGCAAAAGGATGCTTTCGAGGTCTTCAGCCTTCTTCCCTTCATTGTCTGGGAGCTCCTCTCCCCAGCTCAGAAAGGGCAGGAACTGGTCCCAGGACAAAGCAATACTGGAGTTTGGGGGAAAACTGGGCCGCTGAGTACTCAGACAAGACCTCCTGGGTCTCAGGCTCAGCTTCCAGGGCCTCAAAGTGAACAGGGGTCCAGGTTCAGAATTTGTCAGTGTTTAGAGTTCAGCGGGTTGCATGCCTTTTGCCAAGCAAGAGCACAGCTATGCCTGCCAGCCACCTGGTTGCATGGCACGGCATTTGCTCCCGACCTCAGGCATGCAGAGGGCAAAGAATATTACATTCGTTTCTTCCTGAAAGTAATGGACAAAATTACAACCCCAGTGGCTGAGAATTGGGACCCCTATCAAGTCAGTATGAAGGAAATTATGACTGAAACAAAAGACAAATGTTCTGCCCTTTTCAGAGCATCTGAGAATTTTCCATGGTATGGCAGTGCTGCCAGGGTTGGTAGTGATAATTATTCCTTAGACACACACACACTCTCTGGAAGGAACAGTGTTTTCATTATACATTTCAGAGTGTTTTCCTGCACCTCATCTCCTTAGAGCCTCAGAACAAACCTTTGAGGAGGGTCGGGTAGGTGTGATTATTTTCCTTTGGAGAAGGAGGAAACAGGTTCACAAAGGCAAAATAATTTGCTCCCGGCCGCAGAGGTGGAGAAGAAACTTGCGTTGCCACCTGCCATTCTGGGGATTCTACCTCTTTAAGAGCTCAGAAGTGAGACCCAAAATAATTCTTCCAAGAGTATGGCTCTAGCTTACTAAAAGAAGATGAACGTTGCACACGATTTTTCCTTTGCCTCCCTGTTGGCATTTTATTTAGGGATCTCGAAGGGCAAAGAGAGTGGCTTCCTTCCTTTTCCTTTCCTGCCAACGAGTACAACACCCGCATTTAGTAAGTTAAAAAGGAGACCAAAAATGAACACTGCGACGTTTCCATGCCGTGTAAGTCAGAGCAGAGCTGTGACTGAACTGGGCCACGGCACCACTTTGCTGGGTGTCGCCCAGATCAAAATACTCCTTGAAGCTGAGAGTGCGCCCATGCTCTAGCTTGTTCCAGTTCTTGAAGGGGGAAAAAAAAAAATCAAATGAAACCATTTGCATTCTAACAGTCTTTGGCACCAGGGAAAACTGTCAACTGTGTCACGTGTAAATAGAAATCTGCTTCCCATTTTTGGTGCATTTTTTTCATAATTTCCCTTGCCACTCTAATTATCAAAGATATTTTTGTTTTTAAACAAAAATTGTCTCCCACGCAGGCCCCATCTCCTTTCTGTGGTGAAGTGGAAACGATGAATTAGAATATTCTAATCACTTCTCCAGCAACCACCGCTGAGGTTATAAACTCAAGATTATCCTAAGTAGAGAAAACTTAAATTGTTTGGGCACAAAACAGGCCAGAAAGTGTATCAAAGTGCCCCGTCCACCTGTCTCCCTTGCCTCCTTAGCATATGTCTGTTAAACCCAAGGAAGAAAGCAAAAGTGGCTTCACCGGGGCTTCCCTGGTGGCACAGTGGTTGAGAGTCCGCCTGCCGATGCAGGGGACACGGGTTCGTGCCCCGGTCCGGGAAGATCCCACATGCCACGGAGCGGCTGGGCCCGTGAGCCATGGCCGCTGAGCCTGCGTGTCCGGAGCCTGTGCTCCGCAACGGGAGAGGCCACAACAGTGAGAGGCCCGCGTACCGGGAAAAAAAAAAAAAAAAAAAAAAGTGGTTTCACCGAAGTAAAACCCAAATCCCCTGACGGCATAGGCTTTTTAGATTAACGAAATTAAAAACCAGAATTTAGCTCTGTTTAGCAAGCATTTACATTCCTGTCTGATGCCCAGCAGTACAGGAGAGGCTCCTAGGAATGGTCATCAAAAATAAAATGTGATCCATCAAACAGGTTCTATCCGCTGTTAGTTGGTAGACAGGGATCACATGTGGGAGGCCCTGTGTAGGGCTGGATCTGTGTTTTCTCGTTTAAACCCCAGCAGAACCCTGGGTGAAGTACATCCCCAGTTTTAGAAATGAGGAAACTGAGACGGAAGCAAGCCATACAGCTAGTGACACCTGCGGTAACGTGACTCCTGTTACTAACATCCTTGGTTCTTCCGTGGTAGTGAGCAGTTGACCTCTCCTTTAGATCATTGTACAGAATATAACTTATTTCAAAGAGGGATGCCACCTGAAATCATTAGTGTGCAAACATGAAACCTGTTCGATCAAGTATTGGTTGAATGCTAACCACGTGCCGTGCTAAGTGCCTGAGATACAGCAGTGTACCAAACAGACATGGTCCCTGCCCTCAGGGGCTTGTGCTGTGAGGAAGGGAGATGGGAGATGGTCAATAAACAGGCAATTGATAAATGCTGGGGAGGGTGTCCTGAGAGAGAAAAATAAGGGGCAACCACCTAGGCGACATGGTCAGGAAGGCCACCCTCTCTGCACGGGTGATACGTGAGCTGAGATGGGCAGGGTGGCTGAGAGAGAGCCGCCCAGCTAGGGGAGGGCCTCATCCTTCCTGAGATTGAAAAGCCAGACTCCGAATCGCTGAGTCAGCCAGGCATAGGAAGTCTACACTTGGATTACCCGGCACAGTGGCCTGGGCATCGTTCAGAAATGGGATGTGAGCAGATACGAGGCAAAGGGTTGTGACCCCATGGTTCAGACCAAGATAAAGAACCTCACCCGTGGTGGGTGTCTGGTGCTGCGTGGCCCCGGCCCTTCAGCTGTGTTCATGTCGTGTATAGGGCACCAGTGCTCTGCCTCTGCTAAAGGTCCCAGAGCCAGGCTCAGCCGATCCTGCCATGGGAGAATAACTGCATCTGATCCCTCTATGGGATCCAGACCACCGAGAATCCGTGGCTCTCAGGGGCCAGAAATGGGTCAACTACTGAGTTCAGCAGCGTGCTGAGGGTTTGCCCAGGCTCCCCAGGCAGGAGAGGGAGTCCCTACACTGGGGCTGGTCCTGTAAGCGAAGTGGACTCTGTAATAAGGGGGGGGCCCTATCCATTTCATTCCTTCTGAGGACTGTTTCATAGCCCAGCATTTAACCGGTTTCTTTGCCAAGAGCTTGTTTGATGTCAATATTGTTCTGCTCAGACTACTTTCCTTTTCTCTATGTCAACGGATATGAAGCTCTTTACCTCTCTTTCTGTTAGGCTTTGGCACCGTCCTAATGGCCCTGTATTAGGCACGAAAGTGGGCTTTGTTCTGCTGTGCAGAGTGCTGCGATTATCATTGTTTTCTCCAAGAGCCCGCTAAGCAGCCCCTGGGGTGGAGGACCAGCAGCCCTCCCTCGTGCCCTCACTCCCTTCTCCACCTCTCCACAGCCTTTTCCTCCACCTGATGAAGGCAGACCCCGACTCCACCTGGCTCCTCCTGAACGAGCTTTACTGCCCACAGGAGTTCACACCTCCCCACCCCAGCCTGCACCCGGTGCAGCTACGGGGGGCCACTGGGCAGCAGAACCCGTACACAGCCAACGTTCTCCGCCTGCTCCAGGAGCTGCAGTGACCCCGCCCCGCCCCCGAGTCAGGCAGGCGCCCGAGGAGGTCCCCAGCGGAGCTTGCCGAGGATGTGGGGCCCACCCCACCCTGGCCGAGGGCGGTGGCGTCGGCCTCAGAGAAGACTGCCAAGGTGGATTAGACAGCCAATCGATTTATAAATTGATTGATCACACTGCTTAGAAATTGGATTGAAGGAAAGCAGCTGACTGTTACTTCTCTTTCATACCTGGTGTTTTCAAATGACATTGTCTGGCAGCTCTTAGGGCTTAACTCCTTAGCTTACCATCTCTGCGGCCCTAGCTGCCTCTCAAGCCGCCCCACGCACCCACCCACACCCAAGAGCTTGAGGATACATGGGGCGGAGGCCTGTACTACCCATCATGTATGACCTCGGCCGCCTGAGGACCACGTGGAAGTATCACACATTGGAGAGTTTTCAGATCACCGGCCTGCAGCATGGACTCACACACCTCCGCCTCTTCAAGGAAGGAGATAAGAACCTAACCTGTTCTTTGGAAGAAAATGAAATAAAGGCACTTCTTAGATGAAAAGTACGATCAAGAACTCACTTTGAAGTTTGTTATTTAAATTGGGTGATTTTTTAAAAATGAGTTTATGGGGAATTCCCTGGTGGTCCAGTGGTTAAGACTGTGCGCTGTCACTGCTGAGAGCCTGGGTCTGATCCCCGGTCAGGGAACTAAGATGCCGCAAGGGAAGGCCAAAAAAAAAAAAAAAAAAAGAAAAAAACTGAGTTTATGTTCATGAATGGGTAATACAAAGTCATGGTATAAAATCCAAGCAGTACAAAATAATGAAAACTCAGTCTCCCCATCCTCGTTCCCCAGACATCTAGTTTCCCTCTCCAAAGGCAAATAGTCATGCCAGTTTTTTTGGATACCTTTTAAGTATTTTTTAACTTTCCTTCAGGGATAACGGTACTCTGAAGCCCCATGTGCCCATAACCCAGCTGCACCCAGTCACCAGCATGTGGCCAGCCCTGCTTCATCCTGCGCCTTCCCAGTTACCTCCACACCACACCCGGCCCCTGGATTATTTTTAAGCAGACTCCAGATGTCATATCCAGACTTCTTTTTTTTTAAAACAAATGTACAACCAGCATAGCATTATCACACATAAAACATTTAACAAGGGTCCTGTGTGTTTGAATCAGGATGCAGATAAGGTGTGTACATTGCCATTATCGGTATGTCCCTTAATAAATCTCTTTTAATTTATAGATTCTCCCTCTACCTCTCTTTTCTTTTCCTGGGAAGTTTTTTGTTGAGGAAACAAGGTCATTTATTCTGCAGCATTTCCCACAGTCTGGCTTTACTGATTGCATCCCCGTGGGGGGTCATTTCACGGGCTGCTCCTGTCACCTGTGTTTCCTATAAATGAGGAAGCAGAACAAGAGGCTTGATCGGGTTTGATTTTTTTGTTTTTGCTTTTTGGCTGCACTCCGCCATGGGTGGTATTATTTACTTCCATCAGGAGGTACATGATGTCTGATCTCTTCCTGTGAAGTTGGCAGCCATTGGTGAGCCTCACCTGGACCCTCTCGTTCATTAGGGATTACAGAGCAGCGCTGTTCCAGCCCCGCCATGCCGGCTTGCTTGTAGCTAGAGCCTTGGTCCCTTCATCAACCACGTGGTAACCTCGAGGGAGTTTGTGTAGAAAAGGCAGGATAAACACTTGATTTTTCTAGCTGGGAGATTTAAAAGCCACAGATTATGTAAATTCAGGTACTCAGCTACATGCACACACTCACTCACCCATGCTGAAAGATGCACATTCGAGAATGATGAATGCTTCCTTCCCAGATGCATGGTGAGGCACTATGTACATAATTCCTCCAGTGACATAGATAATCCCCAAGCTCTAAAAAAGCAAAACAAAACAAGATGGTTGGCATGGGGACTTATTGGAGCAAGGGTCCCCAGCCAGTTCCAGAGAGGCCCCACTCCTTTCCTTTTAGGACCTTCCGTGCAAGGGCAATGAGATGTCCAGCTGGCTTTGGTCTGGCTCTGTCAGTGAGTCATCACCACCCACCTTTGGCCTTCAGTTCTCCCACCTGTAAAGTGGAGGGAATGGGCCACAGAGAGAGTCCTTAAGCTTTGAGGATTCTGCGCTCTTCCAGGATTCAGATGAGATCTGAGGACCCAGTCCCCCGAAACATTTCTCCTCCCCTGTCACGCCCAGGAGGGCGCTGCGTCCTCCAAGCCTACAGTTGCGCACCATCTCCACCTCCCGCTGGGTCTGCTTAGCTGACCTCCCAAAATTCTGGGTACAATTTCAGAGACTTCACCTCTGACCCCAGAGGAACTCCAAGTTAAGGAGTCCTGAGAGAGAATCACTTAACTCTCTTCCGGTTTTAAAATTCTGGGATGATTTCCTTTGGGAAAGGCAGGAAATGCCCTCTAATTGAGGGGATTGTAGAAGGATTCACAGAGCATTGTTCCTAATTCCACTGGGGACACAAAGTGATAGACTAATTCAATCTCTAGGTCCTGACAAATGAAAAAAACAGGTCAGAGAGGTGGCGTGACTTGTCGAACATGACCTAGCTCCCAGGGAGATTAAAGCAGCCTGCCTTCCTTCCCCAGGTGCCTAGGTGTGGCAGGCCGTGATGGTGTGCTGAGAAGTAGGGGGGGACCATGCACACCCACCCTGTGTTGTAACAAAACTCTCGCTCTGGGGAAGCCCTCCAGGAGATCATCTGCATGGGAGGACTTGCCGTGATGTTCCAAAAACCCACCTCTTCCTCAAAGAGTTAAGACATCCCGAGTCGCTCTCAGATTACTGCAGGCAGATTGTTGCACTTGATTAAAAAACAAAAAACAAAAACTGATTAGAGTGCCTCTCCGGTTATTATTATATTCAGGCAACTTTAATTTTGAAGCTGTCCAGCTGACTCAATCTAGACTTTGTTAACGAAGGCTTTGCAAAGTGATCGTTTCCCCTGTTAAAACTTGCTGGTGCAGTGAGGGTTTCTTCTCTCATTCCGGGTGCACCCTGAGTACTCTGAGTATCAGTGTGGCTGGAGATGGGTGGGGAAGGGATTAATCGGCATATACTGAAAGGCTTTGCATTTCAGGTTGAGATGTTTGAGGTCTGATCTGCAGGCAGTGGAGGCTCCTGGAGGATTCAGGGAGGTGTAGAGCTGGATCCAAGGGATCCTGAGAAGAGCTGGATGTGGCCCTCAGGGGGCACCATACTGTGGAGAGAACATGGATGTAGAGTTCATCAGAGCTGGGGTTGATTTCTGACTCTGCCTCTTAGTAACCGCGTGACCTCGGTGAGTCACTTCACTTCATTTTCCCATCTCTAAAATGGAGCTGCTGCCGCCCCTTCTTTTGATGACTGCTTCAGGGGGAATAAGTGCTGTAGTGTTTATGGTGTTTAGCTAGTGCCCAGGGCTCGACAACATGCTTTCCTTCCCCCTGTCCCCACCCCATTGCTCGTGGCTTTGTTAGGGATGCAATACCTACTCTTCCAAGACAATTATAGCTGAGGAAATAGATGGTTATGTCTCAGAATGAGCTACCCAGGAACTACAGAGGACCACAGCGGGGGGGGGGGGGGGGGCAGGGTGGAGGGGGCGCCGGTGGGTGGATAAAATTATGGCAAGAGGGCTTCCCTGGTGGCGCCTGCCAATGCAGGGGACATGGGTTTGAGCCCTGGTCCGGGAAGATCCCACATGCCCCGGAGCAACTAAGCCCATGTGCCACAGCTACTGAGCCTGCGCTCTAGAACCTGTGAGCCACAACTACTGAAACCCGCGCGCCTAGAGTCTGTGCTCCACAACAAGAGAACCCACCGCAATGAGAAGCCCGTGCACGGCAACGAGAGTAGCCCGCGCTCACTGCAACCAGAGAAAAGCCTGCGCGCAGCAATGAAGACTCAACGCAGCCAAAAATAAAATAAAATAAATAAACTAAAAAAAAAAAAGATCCTGGCAAGACAAGCAGACTCTTTGGCAGGCAGAGAGGATAAAGGGCATTCCAGACAAGGTAATAAGATGCCCAAATGCATCGGCCATACCTGCCAGTATCTGTACTCATCATAACTCCTACCCTTGCAGCTGACAGGAGACCCAACTCAAACTGGCTTGAGTTGAAAGAAATGTCTGGGCTCGCATGACCAACCAGCCCAGCTGGCTCCAGGTCCCACAGCCAGTCTGTCTTTTGATTCTGCTTCCCCCAGTGTTGCCTTTCTTCTCCAGCAGCCTCTTTCTGTAAAGTGTCAAAGATGGCCACCAGTAGTTCCAGACTTATGTTCTTTCTGCTGAACAAAGTTAGGAGAGTGTGCACGTCCCTCTGACGGCTCCAGCTCAAGTCCTGGGACTTGCTCTCCTGAGCTCAGCCCCTCCGTCGCCCCGCCCCAAACCAAACCAAGCATTGTGCATTTAAGCAGGTGTCAGCAAACTTTCTCTGTAAAGGGCCAGATAGCAAATATTTTAGGTTTTGTGGACATAGGTTCTCTATGGCATCTTCTTTGATTTTTTTTTACAGCCTTTTACAGACATAAAAATTATTAGCTCAGGAGTCTTTCAAAGGAGGCTGGGGAGGGCTTCCCTGGTGGCGCAGTGGTTGAGAGTCTGCCTGCTGATGCAGGGGACACGGGTTCGTGCCCCGGTCCAGGAAGATCCCACATGCCTCAGAGCGACTGGGCCTGTGAGCCATGGTCACTGTCTGCAACGGGAGAGGCCACAACAGTGAGAGGCCCACGTACCGCAAAAGAAAAAAAAAAAAAGAGGTTGGGGGCCTTTTTCTTTTGGCCCTGGGACCTTAGTTTGCCAAGCCCAGTTCTACATTCTCATGAGCAGGCCTGGAGGCAGGTGTCAGGTCAGCTCACCCAAACCATATGGAGAGGGAACTGGGGTGCGGTGCTTTCCCCCAAAAGGAAGCCCTGCATTCGTTTACCAGGAGAAGTGTCGCAAGGTGCAGAGGGGCCAAAATGACAGGCATTCACCACCCCATGTTTGTGGCGAGTGACAAGGGTGGCTTAGTAGTCTAGGGATGGTGGGTGTGAGAACATTGTGGTCACGGAGGCCACATGTACGAAGGGCCTTGACTGTCAACCTGGGGTTCCCAGACTTAAGAGATCAAGAGGGGAGGTCTTGGACGGTTCTTGAACGGGTGAGTAATGCACTGAAAGCGTTTTCAGAATATGCATCTCGTGGCAGCATACAGGAGAAATTGGAAGGGAGAGAGCCTGGTGATGAAATTGTGTTTCTGAAAGTCCCAGGACGAGAAAATGTACCTCTTCCATCAACCCCAAACTGTTTGACACGCCGTAGTTCATGGGCAACTTGAGGCACATAAATATGTGCTTTAAAGTTTAAAAGTAAGAAGTGAGATGAATGGAACCTCTCATGAGGCTTCCTCCAGCTCATGCAGAAGAGTTGAGAAGCCCAGCAATGATTTTCCGCAGCTCCAGCTCTGATGAACAGGGCAGGGTTCCTTTCCCTTTGTGTGACTTACCCCAGGCTCTGTGTCGGGCTTGACTGGAAGCAAAGTGCCTGTGTTGCCTTTCCTCCAGAGTAAGGAAGAGAGGCCAAATTTCAGAATATAATTCTGAGTGATGGCTGCCTCTGTCGAAGCACTGATTGCTTTATAAATGGCATTCTTCCCGCTGCCCCCCTGCCTCCCCCACCCCCAATGAAGTTTGGAGGCAGCGACTTTTCAAATTACACTTGAAAAGCAGCCTGATTTCCCAGAGGAATCACCTCCTAGATTAGGAGCTGTTCTACCTTTTCTGACACTTCTACCCAGAGTGCAAAGCCCGCCTGCAAAGGGCGAGGAGGGAGTGGTGCCCACCACCCTTCAAAGCCTTAGGCACAAGCCATTTATGAAAACGTCTCTCACTGCAGCCATCTCCCAGCATCTGGGGCTGCCCGCTTTTGCAGCAGGAAAGGGTTAAAAAGCACTGATGAATGGCTGCCTCCACCACCTGCTTCCGTTTTCCCTCCTTATATAATTTTCCATTCTTTTCGCACAACGGCTCCTGGGTCTCAACCTGCTCTCTCAGTCAGTACCCTCACGTCCTCAGCTTCCTCCCACACAGGCAGGCTCTGAAGTAAGGAAAACTCCTTTCAGAATCTCTGAGGCTGTTTCCAAGGGAAAAGATGCTGGGGGGTAGGGTGGGGGTGGAGATAAGGAGAAGTAACGGAGAAGAGTCAGAAGTTTCTTCAAGAAATAAAACATGGGACTTCCCTGGCGGTCCAGTGGTTAAGACTCCACACTTCCACCGCAGGGGGCACGGGTTCCATCCGGGGTCAGGGAACTAAGATCCCGCATGCCTCACGGCACAGCCAAAAAATAATAATAATAAAATAACAAGAAATAAAACATGTTACATTCCCCAAGGCAGAGGTGTGCAATGGACCCAGACCTTGGTGCACCCCACCTCCCCTCCACCCCATTTTCACATCCTTTCTTACCTCATGGACCCCACCTGGTGCTCTCACACATTCCACCCTGGACACTGCTCCATTCCCTAGAAGAGGACGGAGAGGCCAGAAATGGGAATCTAACTGTGCCACAGTTCACAGGTGACCTTGGGCAGTCCCTCCTCCTCCCCAGGGTCTCAGTTTCCCTGTCTGCTAGGGTTTGAAACTGTTGGTCTCCAAAATTGCACCATCTCCTAAACTGTGATTGGATAATAAAGTGTTGGCAAGTATTGGGGGAAACAGGTATGTAAGTTGGTACAAGCTCCCTGGAGGTCAGTTTGGCCATATCTCCTAAATTTAAATGTACACACCTTTTGACCAGCAATTCTGCCTCTAATAATTTAATACTCACACGTGCACAAAGGAGTACATGCACAGGCAAGTCACTGTGAGGTTGTTCCTGATTTATAGAAACTCACAAATACTAAATGCCCAGTATGAATCAGGCTTTATGCCTAATGCTTTACATGAATATCTCAAGAGACTGGAAGCAAAAGATAGGAAGTAACCTAATCATAGGACTTAAACATCCATCCAGAGGAGACTGAAACACCCCCTTGCTCCCCCCCAAAAGAGAAATTCTAGTGAACAATACTGAACAAATGGTACATCAAAAGTCATGAAATGTTAACTATTTCCTAAAAGTAAATATGGAATTAAAAAGAAAGCAGGAGTATGGGTTGGGGAGGGAGGGAGGGATGGACCGGTTAAATGAACTATGGTCCATCCATATAATAAAATGAATAAACCAACAATGGCTATCAGAATTTTAAATGCACGTACTCTTTGACTCGGCAGTCCCACTTTTAGGAATTTCCTTGTCCACATGCAAAGATGAGGAACAAAGAGTTCATCGAAGCAGTGTTTGCATTAATCAAAGTTTGGAAACAACCTAGAAGTCCATCCAGAGAGTCTTGGCTAAATAAGTGTCTTACTAACGTGTAATGTGCCAAGTAGCCTTTAAAAAGAAAGAGCTGGTTCTCTGTGTGTATCTCCAAGATATGTTATTAAAGAAGGCAGCAAGCAGAACACTGATACTATTTATGAGGGACAGGGGTACTTTATGTGTGGAATTTTCTTAAAGAACACTCAAGTGGCAGCCTCTAGGAAGGGTAGCAGGATTAGTGATGAGAAATCTTTTCACATTGTACCCTTTATACTCTTCACTTTTTTTTTGGCCATGCCACATGGCTTGTGGGATCTTAGCTCCCCAACCAGGGATCAAACCCGGGCCCTCAGCAGTGAAAGCGCTGAGTCCCATCCACTGGACCACCAGGGAATTCCCTTTACTCTTCACATTTTTAAATCATATATATGTGTAACTTATTCACTCACAAAGAAGTTATTAAAATATAAGACGTTTGTGAGTCTATAATTCTATAGTAAACTCACATTTTGGTGATAGGAGTCTAACATCATCTGGGCTCCCTCTCCTGTGCTGTGCATTTCTCAAGGGGAACCAGGCTGGGGGGAGAGGAGGTATTGCTTAAGCCAAATAAGAAAAGGGATCTTAGAGAGGATCCCTTCAGGGGATGGGTTGTGTGCTGTACAGACAGCCACCCCACAGCCCCTGTGTGAATGCAGAAAAAACATCTCCCATTCGTGCCCCGGCTCACCTGAGCCCTCAGAACCCCAAGAGAAGCAGGTCGAGCCTCAGAGGCTCTCCTGACTGCCCAAACAGAATTTAGGACTCACACTCATTGCTCTCAGGGCATTGCACAGTGCCCTCTGCCCCAGCCCCCAGTGAGGCTCTGTCCAGCTTGCAGCCTTTTCCCTCGTGGAGGGGTTGCATTCAAGACTGCACCTTCAGCACCTTGGACAGGGCTGTGGCTTGTGCCTTCCTCTCGTTGTTAGGATGACAGCTGCCCAGTGACGGGCCCAAAGGCACCAAATAAAGGGCAAAGATAGGATTCAAACCTGAGGCTGCCAACATCAAATGATGAGTTACATGATCAGTTACACCAGGTTTATGCAACAGAATTCAAAATCTTCAGGTTGGAAACTTCAATTCCGTTCAACAAGCATTTTCCGAGGCTTTTTATGTGCCGGGCCCAGAGACAAAAAGACATAAATTCTGTCTCCTAGGAGCCAGGCTCAGAGGAGAGCTAAACAAAACCATCATCATGAGAAGGCAGCAATAAAGTTTGGATTGGGAGGAGGTTGGGAGCAGCAGTTAAGAGCATGGCCTCTGGACACAGACAGCCTGGGTTTGACTTCTGACCCTGCTGCCTTAGGCAAGTCTCTTCATTGCTCCGAGCTTTGACAAAATGGGAATAAAAATAATACCTCCCTGAGAGCATGGTGAGAATAAAGTGCTAGACTCAGGGCCTAGCCCCTGGGCGGTGCTCTGTAGGAGTGGGTCATGATGATGACGATGATACCTTAGAGGTATGAGTGGCAGCCCAGAGGTAGAACTGAAAGGAAACTGGGAGGCTTCATGGAAGAGAGGCTGTCCAAACTGGCTTTGCAGTATTTGCCCCCCAGACGCAGAGGGAAAGATCCCCTCTGGGAAGAGGGAACAGCACGTATGGTGTTTGGCTCATGTGAATGGGAGGTGGGAACAGTAAACAATAAGGCTGAACAAAAGGATGAAACTTCGGGAAGGGAGGCTGATCTGTTCGATACCCAAAGGCAGACACAACTCTACTACCAGTGGGCACTCAGTAGGCGCCTAAGGAATGAGTTGGTAGCATTGCACCAGGGAAGTTGTTCTCTGGGGCTTTTCTGCAGGGCTCTGACTGGATGGAGGGCTGAGCTCGCCCTTGCCAGGCTACCCCCAAGCCCTCCTCTCCACTGTTCCTGAGGACTGTTGTGAAGGCAGAACAGTCCTCTGTGGGGTGAAGTGCAGGAGCTCTGAAGGCAGCCTGCCTTGGCCATTGATGCACTTTCCAGCCCTCTGACACGTCAGTTTCCTCATCTGTAAGATGGGGATAATAATAGTAGCTCAGCCTGTAGAATTTTGGTGAAGACTCAGTGATTTAATGCAGGAAAAGCAGCACTGAAGCTAGTATGTAGTTAATGCCCAGACCCAGGTAGATGTTCCATTTCTGCAGAGCATCAGGTCCTTGGGAACAGGAGGATGAGTAAGACCCAGGACCAGCAGACACACCTGATGAAGAACAGACTGGAGAGAGCCCAGTCTGCCTCGAGGCAGAGGCGTCTTCCTGGAGGAGACAGCCCAGCATGGGGAGGAGAAAAGTCCATGTGCCAGCGCCTCTGCTCTGCAAGCCTCAGTTTTCACATCTGCCAAATGCAGCTAATAATGGATTTGCTGTGCGAACTAAATTAGCTAATGCAAGGCCAGGGTGAGCACATCATGGCTTGTGAGCCTCTAAGCTGGGCTGCTTAGGAGGAGAGAGGAGCCTGGTTGTTAACTAGAAGGAAAGAGTTCAGGACAGTCGGGTAGCTATGTTCTCAAAATAGACCCTCTACCGGCCATCAGGGAGGATAACACCAAGGTGTGAGCTGACACTCCTGGCGCCACAGCTCCCTCTAATCTTCACAATTAGCCATGAGATACAATGTGTCTGTTGTACAGGGGCAGAAACTGAGCTCAGAGGGCTGAAGAAGCAGGTTCCTAAGGTCCCACTGTGAAGGAGGACTGAAGTCCTCTCCCAGGGTAATTACAGCTTGCTAGCACCTGCTTTACTGACTTTTGTGAAGTCTGTACAAAGTCGGGGGGGGGGTGGGGGTGGGGGTGGGGTGCGGCCTTAGAATTTCCATTCCAGTGTGGGAGGCCAGACTTCCCTGAGAAACGTTTTCATTTACTAATGGATTTAATGAGTGCAGAACTTCCTGTTTTAAACAAACAAGTGATTAGCATTGACTATGAAGTGAGAACAGATACTAATGAATTGCTAATTAGCCTCTTCCTCTTCCTGGGGTCTTAAGCTAGTAAATTCTCTCTGGATACTGGGAGTCCTAGTCATTCGGACTGGAATTCAATCATTCATTCACTCATTTTTCATTCATTCACCCCACATATATTTCTTGAGGACCTACTGTGTGTCACTGTGAATAAGACAAACAAGATCCCTTCATTACAGTCTGACTGGAAGACAGTGGTAATCAACTAACCTCGCGAATATATAATGACACACTTACAGGACAGGGAGCTGGGATGGTGTGCAACAGGACTTGTTCTTGTCCTGGGGTGGGGGTGGGGTGTCCCTCAGAGAAGGCTACCTAGAGAAAGGGACATTTGAGCCAACATCTGAAGAATAATTAGGACTTGACTAGATTAAAAGGGATGGGAAAGAGTAGAAGAGTGCTTCAGACATTCCCAGAACAGCATATGCAAAGGTCCTGTGGTGGGAGGGAGCAGGGTGAGTCTGAGGAAAAGGAAGAGGCCAGCATGATGAGAGATACGCAAGCAGTGTGTGTGTGTGTGTGTGTGTGTGTGTGTGTGTGTGTGTGTGAGAGAGAGAGAGAGAGAGAGAGAGAGAGAGAGAGAGAGAGAGAGAGATGAGGCTGGGGGTTAAGGATGTTGGTCTTCTCCAGGTGCCCAGCCCATATCCTTCAAGTCTTACCGCCTCAGTCTGCTCCAGCCAACTTCCAGCTGCCCCATGTTTGCATCTCTTTGCCTGAGGACTTTCCACAGGTAAGGAAGGCCTTCTGTCTCCATACTTAGCAGATCAGAAGTCTTAGCAAATTAACACCCTGGGAGCAGCCTTCAGCCAATGACTAGTAGAAGTTAATGTATCAAAACCACAGCTCCCCAAGCCCTTGGGATGACTTTGAGGTACGTGCTGTACACTGGCTCCCAGAGCTCCCTGGTAGGACGGAGCCCCACTTGCTCACAGTGGATGCTTGCCTGAGCACTCACACTTTCCCTGTCTCATTTCCTCACTCCCCTTCTGGTACTTTCTGGAATCACCTCCCCAGAAAACTACTTGCCATTAAACCTTTGTTCCAGCCTCTGCTTCTGGAGGAACCCATACTAAAACATCCTTTAAACAAGACACAGATACATTTCCAGCCCCCACTGCACCCTTGCCTGGACACCTTCCTCTCTCTCATTTGCTTCCCTCACAGAGTGTGGGGCCCATGGACCATGGTGGCCCAGCTTGGGTCTGCCTGGCACAGTGCAGATCAGACCCCTCACCTGCCTCTTTCTTAGTACTCTGCCTCTATAATTCAACCTGAGATGTCTCTCCTCTGGGGCAGCACTGTCCAATAGAACTTTCTTCAGGGATGGGAGTGTGTTATGTCTGCGCTATCCATTATGGTGGCCACTAGCCACAGGTGTCTACTAAGCACTTGAAATGTGGCTGGTACAACTAGGGAACTGAATATTTTATTTTATTAGTTTAGATTGAGATAAATGCATGGGGCTAATGGCTACTGTATTGGACACACAGCTCTGGGATATACCCTACCCTCTGTAGGCTGCTAAGTTTCCCGGACACCCAGCCTGATGGACCGTGGGAAGGGCAGCTGAGTGGACCCAGCTCTCTGCATGCAACTCAGCCATTGGGCCCATCAGAGCTTCCTCAGGTAGGTCACCAGAAGGCAGACACTTGGGTCCCAGGGTGGTCAACAATGTGGGCTTGTCTACAGATTCCATTATTAACTCCCCCTTCTCTGAATGCGCCATCCTTCAACTGCTCCCTACCCCCTGTAGCTGGATCAGAAAACCTTGAGGGAGAAGCCACGGTGGCTGGTCTGGTGTCAGGGGGTGAGGCCTGGAATTGCTGACTGAGACACCTCCTTACCCACTAGCGTGCCATCCTTTTGTGTAGTGAATCAAAAAGTTCTCCCTGGGGCTTCCCTGGTGACGCAGTGGTTGAGAGTCCGCCTGCCAATGCAGGGGACACGGGTTCGTGCCCTGGTCCGGGAAGATCCCACATGCCGCAGAGCGGCTGGGCCCGTGAGCCATGGCCGCTGAGCCTGCGCATCCGGAGCCTGTGCTCCACAATGGGAGAGGCCACAACAGTGAGAGGCCCACGTTCCGCAAAAAAAAAAAAAAGTTCTCCCTGGAGTTGAGGAATAAACATATTTTTCAACTAATACTGTATATTGAACTAGTGCCTAGCATTCAGGACAAAGGCAGGCTCAGGGTAGGCCCTGCTAGAAGTCATCAGTACATAACCTCCTCTTCTAAGTAAAAGAACCGCTATTTATCTAGGCACACAGCTGGTCAGAGTAAAGGTCACACTTTCCCATCTCCCTTGCCATGTGGCCATGTGGCTTAAGTTCTGGCTCATGATAGATAAGCAGAAATGATCTTCAACTTCAAGCAAGTATCCTTAAAGAGAGGGTGTGTGCCCTTCTCTCTTCTCTCCCTTTTCCTCCTTCCTCCTGGCTGCAATGCAGACGCAGCACTGGGGGTACAGTGATCATCTTGGGCTTTGAAGAGAAGCCTGGCTAAAGGGATGGTAGATCTCATAGAAATGGGGTAGAAATGCCAACTAGTTCAAAACAACGGTCTTGTGAAATTTAGGGAAGGAGAAAACAGGGCTCCAAAAAACTTCCTTTGCTCAAATAGGATGCAGTAGGTCCAAACTTTGACCCAAACTTTAAAAGCTGTTAATGTCTGTCAGGGACAAATCTTTATTCATTGATTCATTTATTGAGTGCATGCCATGAGCCAAGACCTGTGCGAGGCATTGTGGACTCAGCAGTACACAGGACACTAAAAGTTAGTACCCTCACAGAGCCTTCATTACCATTTCTGACTTTATAGCTCAGTGTACCTTCTAAGTGTTTTTACAGTCACCCTCAGTGAATATGGCATTGAGCTCATTCTTTTAAAATAACCTGCTCCTCAACCAGAATCTCATACATTGCAGATGGGAATGCAAAATGGTGTAGCCACTTTGAAAAACAGTTTGGAAGTTTCTTATAAAGTTAAACATACATTTACCATACTGCCCAGAAATCCCACTCTTAGATATTTACCCAAGAGAAATGAAAACATGTCCACACAAAGATTTGTGTATGAATGTTCATGGCAGAGTTATACATAATAGCCCCAACTAGAAACAACCCCAATGTCCATCAATAGAAGGATGGATAAACAAATTGTGATATACCCATACAACAGAATACTACTCAATCGTAAAAATGAATGAAGAACTGGTATACACAACATGGATAAATCTCGAAATCACCACACTTGGTGAGAGAAGCCAACCACAAAAGAGTATATACTGTCTGATTCAATTTATATGAAATTCTAGGAAAGGCAAAACTAATCTATAAACGTAGATCACTGGTTACCTGGGGCTGGGGTTTGGGGAAGGGGATTGATAGCAAACGGGTACAGAGGAAGTTTGGGGGTTGATGAAAGTGTTCTTTTCTTGATTGTAATGTGATTACATGACTGTATATGTTTATCACATAATGGTGATTGTATGACTATATCAAGTTATACACTTTAAATGGATGCTTTTATTGTGTATTAATCATATATACCTCAATAAAAATGATGTAAGAAAATTTAACCACACCATCCATGAATTAGTGAGGAAAAATAACCTTTGTTTATACACTGCAACAATAGATAAATTTTTTTTCCATCAAAAAAGTTTAATACATCTTTATTGAAGTATAATTACTTCACAACACTGTGTTAGTTTCTGTTGGACAAGAAAGCAAATCAGCCATATGCATACACATGTCCCCATATCCCCTCCCTCTTGAGCCTCCCTCCCAACCTCCCTATCCCACCCCTCTAGGCGGTCACAAAGCACCGAGCCAATCTCCCTGCTATGCTGCTGCTTCCCACTAGTCAACTATTTTACATTCGGTAGTGTATGTATGTCAGTGCTACTCTCCCTTCACCCCAGCTTCGCCCTCCCACCCCAGGTCCTCAAGTCCATTTTCTGTCTATCTCGTTTTTTTTTAGCTTGAAATATTTTTATTCAATAATTTTTCAAGTATTTTTTAAAATTTATGTCTATCTCTTTATTCCTGCCCTGCAACTAAGTTCATTGGTACCATTTTTTTTTTTTTTTTAGATTCCATATATATGTGTTAGCATAGGGTATTTGTTTTTCTCTTTCTGACTTACTTCACTCTGTGACAGACTCTAGGTCCATCCACCTCACTACAAATAACTCAATTTCGTTTCTTTTTATGGCTAATACTCCATTGTATATATGTGCCATATCTTCTTTATCCATTCATCTGTCGATGGACACTTAGGTTGGTTCCATGTCCTGGCTATTGTAAATAGTGCTGCAATTAACATTGTGGTACATGACTCTTTTTGAATTATGGTTTTCTCAGGGCATATGCCCAGTAGTGGGATTGCTGGGTCATATGGTAGTTCTATTTTTATTTTTTAAGGAATCTCCATACTGTTTTCCGTAGTGGTTGTATCAATTTACATTCCCACCAACAGTGCAAGAGGGTTCCCTTTTCTCCACATCCTCTCCAGCATTTGTTGTTTGTAGATTTTCTGATGATGCCCATTCTAACTGGTGTGAGGTGATACTTCATTGTAGTTTTGATTTGTATTTCTCTAATAATTAGTGATGTTGACCATCTTTTCATGTGCCTCTTGCCTATCTGTATGTCTTCCTTGGTGAAATGTCTATTTAGGTCATCTGCCCATTTTTTAACTGGATTTTTTGTTTTTTTGATATTGAGCTCCATAAGCTGTTTGTACATTTTGGAGATTAATCCTTTGTCTGTTGTTTCATTTGCAGTTATTTTCTTCCATTCTGAGGGTTGTCTTTTTGTCTTGTTTATGGTTTCCTTTGCTGTGCAAAATCTTTTAAGTTTAATTAAGTCCCATTTATTTTTCTTTTTATTTCCGTTACTCTAGGCGGTGGGTCAAAAAAGATCTTACTGTGGTTTATGTCAAAGAGTGTTTTTCCTATGTTTTCCTCTACGAGTTTTATAGTGTCTGGTCTTACATTTAAGTCTTTAATCCATTTGGAGTTTATTTTTGTGTATGGTGTTAGGTAGTGTTCTAATTTCATTCTTTTACATGTAGCTATCCAGTTTTCCCAGCACCACTTACTGAAGAGGCTGTCTTTTCTCCATTGTATGTTCTTGCCTCCTTTGTCATAAATTAGGTGCCCATATGTGCGTGGGTTTATCTCTGGGCATTCTATCTCGTACCATTGATCTATATTTCTGCTTTTGTGCCAGTACCATACTGTCTTGATTACTGCAGCTTTGTGGTATAGTTTGAAGTCGAGGAGCCTGATTCCTCCAACTCCATTTTTCTTTCTCAAGATTGCTTTGGCTATTTGGGATCTTTTGCATTTCCATACGAATTGTAAAAAATTTTTTCTAATTCTGTGAAGAATGCCATTGGTAGTTTGATAGGGATTGCATTGAATCTGTAGATTGCTTTGAGCAGTATAGTCATTTTTCACAATATTGATTCTTCCAATCCAAGAACATGGTATATTTCTTCATCTGTTTATGTCATCTTTGATTTCTTTCATCAGTGTTTTATAGTTTTCTGAGTACAAGTCTTTCACCTCCTTAGGCAGGTTTATTCCTAGGTATTTTATTCTTTTTGTTGCAATGGTAAATGGGAGTGTTTCCTTAAATTCTCTTTCTGATTTTTCATTGTTGGTGTATAGGAATGCCAGAGATTTCTGTGCATTAATTTTGTATCCTGCAAACTTACCAAATTCATTGATTAATTCTAATAGTTTTCTGGTAGCATCTTCAGGATTTTCTATGTATAGTATCATGTCATAGGCAAACAGTGACAGTTTTACTTCTTCTTTGCCAATTTTTATTCCTTTTATTTCTATTTCTTCTCTGATTGCCATGGCTAGGACTTCCAAAACTGTGTTGAATAAGAGTGGTGAGAGTGGACATCCTTGTCTTGTTCCTGATCTTAGAGGAAATGCTTTCAGTTTTTCACCATTGAGTATGATGCTTGCTGTGAGTTTGTCATATAGGTAGGTTCCCTCTATGCCCATTTTCTGGAGAGTTTTTATCATAAATGGGTGTTGAATTTTGTCAAAAGCTTTTTCTGCATCTATTGAGATGATCATATGGTTTTTATTCCTTAATTTGTTAATGTGGTGTATCACATTGATTGATTTACATATATTGAAGAATCCTTGTATCCCTGGGATAAATGCCACTTGATCATGGTGTATGATCCTTTTAAGGTGCTGTTGGATTCTGTTTGCTAGTATTTTGTTCAGGATTTTTGCATCTATGTTCATCGGTGATACTGGTCTATAATTTTCCTTTTTTATGATATCTTTTTCTGATTTTGGTATCAGGGTGATGGTGACTTCGTAGAATGAATTTAGGAGTGTTTCTCCCTCTGCAATTTTTTGGAAGAGTTTGAGAAGGATTGGTGCTAGCTCTTCTCTAAATGTTTGATAGAATTTGCCTGTGAAACCATCTGGTCCTGGACTTTTGTTTGTTGGAAGGTTTTTAATTATGGTTTCAATTTCATTACTTGTGATAGGTCTGTTTATATTTTCTAATTCTTCCTGGTTCAGTATTGGAAGATTGTACCTTTCCAAGAATTTGTCCATTTCTTCATGGTTGTCCATTTTATTGGCATAGAGTTGTAGTAGTCTCTTATAATCCTTTGTATTTCTGCAGTGTCAGTTGTGATTTCTCCTTTTTCATTTCTAATTTTATTGATTTGCGCCCTTTTTTTCTTGATGAGTCTGGTAAGGGTTTATCATTTTTGTTTATCTTCTCAAAGAACCAGCTTTTAGTTTTACTGATCTTTGCTATTGTTTTGTTTGTTTCTATTTCATTTATTTCTGCTCTATCTTTATGATTTCTTTCCTCCTACTGACTTTGGGTTTTCTTTGTTCTTCTTTCTCTAGTTGTTTTAAGTGTAGGGTTAGATTGCTTATTTGAGATTTTTCTTGTTTCTTGAGGTGAGATTGTATTGCTATAAACTTCCCTCTTAGAACTGCTTTTGCTGTGTCCCATAGGTTTTGGGTTATCATGTTTTTCATTGTCATTTTTTTCTATGTATTTTTTTTATTACTTCTTTGATCTCTTCAGTTATCTCTTCATTATTTAGTAGCTCACTGTTTAACCTCTATGTATTTGTGTCTTTTATAGTTTTTCTCCTGTAATTGATTTCCAGTCTCATAGTGTTGTGGTCAGAAAAGATGCTTGATACGATTTCAATTTCAATTTTCTTAAATTTTCTGAGGCTTGATTTGTGACCCAAGATGTGATCTATCCTGGTGAATGTTCCTTGCACACTTGAGAAGAAAGTGTATTCTGCCACTTTTGGGTGGAATGTTCTATGAATATCAATTAGATCTATCTGGTCTATTGTATCATTTAAAGTTTTGTTTCCTTATTTATTTTCTGTTTGGATGATCTGTCCATTGGTGTAAGTGGGGTGTTAAAGTCCCCTACTATTATTGTGTTACTGTCGATTTCTCCTTTCATGGTTGTTAGCATTTGCCTTATGTATTGAGGTGCTCCTATGTTGGGTACATAAACATTTATAATTGTTATATCTTCTTCTTGGATTGCTCCTTTGATCATTATGTAGTGTCCCTCCTTCTCTTGTAACAGTCTTTATTTTAAAGTCTATTTTATCTGATACGAGTACTGCTACTCCAGCTTTCTTTTGATTTCCATTTGCGTGGAATATCTTTTTCCATCCCCTCACTTTCAGTCTGTATGTGTCGCTAGGTCTGAAGTGGGTCTCTTGCAGCCAGCATATATATGGGTCTTGTTTTTGTATTCATTCAGCCAGTCTGTGTCTTTTGGTTGGGGCATTAAATCCATTTACGTTCAAGGTTATTATCGATATGTGTGTTCCTATTACTATTTTCTTAATTGTTTTGGGTTTGTTTTTGTGGGTCTTTTTCTTCTCTTGTGTGTCCCACTTAGAGAAGTTTCTTTAGCATTTGTTGTAAAGCTGGTTTGGTGGTGCTGAATTCTCTTAGCTTTTGCTTGTCTGAAAAGCTTTTGCTTCTCCATTGAATCTGAATGAGATCCTTGCTGGGTAGAGTAATCTTGGTTGTAGGTTTTTCTCTTTCATCACTTTAATTATATCCTGCCACTCCCTTCTGGCCTGCAGAGTTTCCACTGAAAGATCAGCTGATAACCTTATGGGGATTCCTTTGTATGTTATTTTTTGTTTTTCCATTGCTGCTTTTAATATTTTTTCTTTGAATTTAATTTTTGTTAGTTTGATTAATATGTGTCTTGGTGTGTTTTTCCTAGGGTTTATCCTTTATGGGAGTCTCTGTGCTTCCTGGAATTGGGTGACTATTTCCTTTCCCATGTTAGGGAAGTTTTCAACTATAATCTCTTCAAATAATTTCTCAGACCCTTTCTTTTTCTCTTTTTCTTCTGGGACCCCTATAATTCGAATGTTGGTGCATTTATTGTTGTCCTAGAGGTCTCTGAGATTGTCTTCAATTCTTTTCATTCTTTTTTCTTTATGCTGCTCCTCAGCAGTTATTTCCACCATTTTGTCTTCCAGCTCACTTATTCGTTCTTCTGCCTCAGTTATTGATTCCTTCTAGTGTATTTTTCATTTCAGTTATTATGTTGCTCTTCTCTGTTTGTTTGTTCTTTAGTTCTTCTAGATCTTTGTTAAACATTTCTTGTATTTTCTCAATCCATGTCTCCATTCTATTTCCGAGATTCTGGATCATCTTTACTATCATTACTCTTGAGTTCTTTTTCAGGTAGATTGCCTATTTCCTCTTCATTTATTTGGTCATGTAGATTTTTACCTTGCTCTTTCATCTGTGACATATTTTTTTGCTGTCTCATTTTTTTTTTTTTTTTAATGAGTGGGATTGTGTTCCTGTCTTACTGGTTGTTTGGCCTGAGGTTTCCAACTCTGGAGTTTGTAGGCTATTGGGTAGAGCTGGGTCTTGGTGCTGAGATGAGGAACTCCGTGAGACCTCACTCCAATGAATATTGCCTGGGGTCTGAGGTTCTCTGTTAGTCCAATGGTTTGGACTCAGATCTCCCACCGCAGGAGCTCCAGCCTGACCCCAGCCTCGTGAACCAAGATCCTGCAAGCCACCCAGGGCAAAATAAAATAAAATAAAATAAAAATAGCAAAGTAAAAAATAAAATTAGACTAGGAAACTAACAGATATTTTAGGAAGGTTATAAAAATAAAAATATTGATGAATCAACAACTGGAAGGTACAACAGTACCACAATAGTAAAGAAGAAGAGGAGGGGGAAAAAAAGGCAGGGGGAAGTGGAGGTCAAGAAGTGGAGGTCTAGCATCAGCCTCTTGCTTGAAACCATAACTTAGGTAACAGGGAGGAGCAGATGCAGGTCTAGCAATTGGGACCTGAGCTATGCCACCTTGACTCATTAACTGCATCTGTGACATCTCTGATAGCACCCAAAACTGGGAATCCTGAGCTGCCAATAGGAAGAACAGTTTGGGACTAGGGTCCTGAGGATTTAGACAAGTGCCAAGAAAGAAAATGGACAGAAAGATTCCTGTTCAAAATAAGCTTGCAAACCAAAATTCTAAAGCACTTGAAGTAAACTGACAGAGAGATGGCCAACAAACTCAACTCTTAACAGATGAATTTGCTCATGATAAATGCAAATAATAGAGCAATCTGAAAATTTCGTTACAGGTTTAGGATCCTAACAAAGGTAAAGGAATGAACAACCTGTAAAAAGAAAAAAAAAATTATGAAACAAAGACAAACAGATTTGACTGTTGCTGTGAAAAAGAAACAATTAGAAATCCTAAAATTGAAAAGTATCATTATTGAAGTGAATTCAAATGGAATAAATTCTAAATAAAACACAGTTGAAGAGACAATTAATGAATTGAAAGATATTCCTGAGTAATTCACCCAGCACAGAGAGATAAAGAAATGGAAAATATGAAAGAGCAGTTAAGACATAGTGAGCATATGGAAAGAGTCCAACATATGTGTAATAGGAATTCCAGAAGGATAGAATAAAGGATGTAATGGAGACACAATATTTAAGAGACGGTGACTGAGAATATTTCAGAATCAAAATGAAAGTCCTCAGATGAAAAACACATACCGTGTGCAAAATATTGATAGAATGGTTAAAAATAAATCTCGGGAATTCCCTGGTGGTCCAGTGGGTTAGGGCTTGATGCTTTCACTCCTGGGACCTGGGTTCGATCCCTGGTTGGGGAACTAAGATCCCGCAAGTCACGCATTGTGGCCAAAAAAATAAAATTTAAAATAAATAAATTAATAAAATCTCAACCGGAAACATTGTAATGGTAGAGTAGAATATCAAAGATAAAGGGAAAAATCTTAAGATTTGCAGAGAATAAAGACAAATTGCCTACAAAGGAAAGGAAATCCAGTTGAGCTGACAGCAGATTTCTCGTCAACAGCAATGGATGACAGAGACAGAGAAATAATATGTTGATCATGCAGAGGGTAAAATACGATCAGCCTACCTCAGTACACAGCTAGATGGACATTGAAAAAGGAAATCAAATTACAGGTATTTTCAGACTTTCATAGATTAAGAGAGTTTACCACCTGTACCCTCACTGAAAGGATTACTAAAGCAAGTACTTCAGCAAAGGGGAAAGTGAAAGAAGGAAGACATTAAGTACAGAAATTAGTCAAATATATTGATGGATCTAAATAATTTCTGATAATATGAACATTAATTTCTGTGATAAACAGTGGAACTAAGATTCTAGACAATAACAAGAATGATGGGAGGGGGGCAATTCAGTTGGCAGTTACATGGTGTTAGAGGGATTGTCTTGTTAAGAGGAAAATAGATACTGAAAAACTTTATACTGTTAGGAAAATATATACTTAAGTATGTTAAAAATTAAAATGAAAACACTAAAAGAAATGTGATACACAGCTTTTAAATCAGTGGGGAGGAAAAAGGATGGGGTGCTAAAGAATGCTATCCATCAAAAGTCAAAAAAGAAGAAAAAAATTAAAGTAACCATATGTGCTCCCCCAACAAAAAACAAAATCTCATGATAATAGAAAACACACACAAACATACACTCAAAATAAGATGGTAGAAAATAAGTCCAAATAAATCAGTGATCACAAGAAACGTAAGTGGATTAAACCTACCTATTAAAGTCAGAGACTATAAGATAAGATTTTTAAAAACTCAAAATTCAGCATAAGCTATGTATAAGAGATATACCTAAGACAATGACACAGAAATGATGAAAATAGAAAAAGATATACCAGGCAAATACTAACCAAAGAAAACTCATCTAACGATGTTAATATTGGGCAAAGCAGAATATAATACAAAACGGACTACTAGGGATAAACTGAGTCATGATATTTATGATGAAACCAAGAATCCCATCAAGAAGGTGAAAACTCATGAGCCTAAAGCTTTTCCTAGATTTCAAGGGAGTCCTTTGGCCACTACACTTATTCAAGGATTGATCGTTCATTAAACTGAATCTTCAGACAGGCCTAAGTGCCTTAATGTAAAAAAGGGTGAGGCATGAGGACAAAGGGAGATTAAAAAATAAGGTTGTCTACTAAATTATTAACTATACAGCTCTGGGCTAAATCAACATAACGGCAACTAGAACAATAAAGGCCCAGCACATCCTAAATAACTTGTGGTACATTTGCATATTAAATTGGAACATTTATGTAGCTGTAGCCTAGAAAATGGCCTTTATTAAAATGTGCCCACAGTTAACACTTTCAGAGACTAAACTCATATGGCTCTAAATGCAACTCAGCAAACTTAACCTCCTTCTCTTTACGGCAGCAGTGAGGGCAGTGAAAGGGCTGAGTTGTGGGTGAAGGAGATACTCAAGAAACCTGGGGCATTTGAAAAAAATCACATTAGATGACCTTGTAGACAAGAAAGAGAAATGAGCTAGATGAGGCACAATTAGGTAAATTTGTCTTGGGCCCCAAAGGGCAGCTGAATAATTGATGCTGTTATGACGGAGGAGAGTTCTTAATTGTAGAGTTCTATAACCCAGGCTCGAATCTTGGGTCCTTCACTTATTTACCTGGGAATTGTTTTTCTTTGTTTCTCTGGGCATCAGCCTCCCCCAAAGAAATCGCTGCGCATTTCAAGGGTTGTCATGAGAATTAAATGTGATAATTCCTTAAAGCACTTGGCACACATTAGGCACTCAACAAAAACAGGGAGAGAGTTTGGGAGCCAGATGTGTGATACAGGTTTCAGAGTCTTGGTGACATAGGGTTCAACAGCATGAAAAAGCAGTTTGTAATTTGGGCTGCAATAATAAGAGCGTGCTATTGGTATTGAGGGAGGTAATAGTTCTGCTCTGCTTAGCACTAGCCAGACCCCCGCCTTGAGTAGTGGTTTCATTTTTGAAAGCCATGTTTTTAAACGGACCTAGACCAGTGGTTCTCAAACTGTGGTCCCCAAGTGCAGCAGCAGCAGCAGCATCTGGGAATTTGTTAGAAAATGCAAAGTATTGGGATCCACTCCAGCCCCACTGAATCTGAAACTCCAGGAGTGGGACCCAAGAAATTCGTGTTTTAACAACCTAATGCTGGGGCTTCCCTGGTGGCGCAGTGGTTAAGAATCCGCCTGCCAATGCAGGGGACACGGGTTCAAGCCCTGGTCCGGGAAGATCCCACATGCCACGGAGCAACTAAGCCCATGCGCCACAACTACTGAGCCTGCGCTCTAGAGCCCGCGAGCCACAACTACTGAGCCCACCTGCCACAACTACTGAAGCTCACGTGCCTAGAGCCCGTGCTCCACAACGAGAAGCCACCACAATGAGAAACCCACACACCGCAACGAAGAGTAGCCCCCGCTCGCCGCAACTAGAGAAAGACCGCGTGCAGCAACAAAGACCCAACGCAGCCAAAAATAAGTTTAAAAATAAAATAAATAAATTTATTTTAAAAAACCTATGCTAACAAACATTAGCATGATTCTGATGTACGCTAAAGTTTGAGAACCAGTGATCTGGATAGACATATGTGTTAGTGGTAGAAAAAGGTCTCAAAACCATCTCACATGAGTCCAGTTGAAGGACCTGAAGATGTTCAGCCTTGAGGAAAGAAGATCTGACCAATCATAAGACTCAGATGGAACAAGGAGCTGACTTCTTTTCCATGTCACCCCACTGATTGTTAGGACCAAGTGTGGAAAGCATGGGGGAACAAAAATAGCATGGTGGATTAGAGAAAGTGCTCTTGTCTGCAAGTAAAAGAAAACTGACCTAACGGCCTAAATCTTAAGGAATTTATTGATTGATTACAGGAGTCTAGAAGTAGAGAGGTTCCTATCTGGCTAATTCACCAGATCAACCACATCCTCAAAAACCAGGCTTCTCCCATCAGTGTTTTCTGCATCTCAAGTGGATCAGCTGCTCTTCACATGGCTGCCCAATGGTGGAAGAAATTCCCAGCTCACATGCTCAGACACTAAGAAGCAGAGGAAGAAAGTATGACTTCCTCGTGTCTCCTCTTAAGAAACCTTTCCCAAGAGGGACTCCACTCTCCCTCCAACAGATGTCCCATTGCGTCTCATTGTGAATGTGACACACTAGGTCACATGACACTTCCTAAGTAGTCTCCAGCTCGGATAATGGAATTGCCAGCATTGGCTTAGACCAGGGTTTATTCACCTTTTCTGTGCCATGGGCCCATTTGGCAGTCTGGTGAAACCTAGGGACCCCTTCCCAGAATACTCTATTTAATTGCATAGAATAAAATGACCGGATTACAAAAGAAACCAACTATATCAAAAAAAAATTTTTTTAAGCGATACAGGAATAAACTTGCTTCTTTATTAGTGCACTAAATAACAAAATCTAGCGGCAGATCTAATAACAACCATAATTTTTAAGTAGTGATAAAGGTAAACAATGTTCTGAGATACCTGTAATAACTGTTTTGTGATATGAAAATATTTGTGATTTCCATTGGTGACAAAGTCACAGGTTACTGCTAATGATACTGAGGTTTGTTACTTACGTTCGTAATAGAAGGAAATGATAAATTTCAGTTGGAGTTTAATGAAAAGAAAGACATATTTTTTTTTTTCTTTTTTCCCAATGCATGATTGTGAATCCCATGCATTCCATCCACAGACCCTCGGTAGGGGTGGTCTGTGGACTTCATTAAAAGCCCATAGCTTAGATTAATTGCGATTCACACATTGAGTCTGGGAGTGGGCAGCTCTTTACTGAGACAAGTGGCTTCAAAGGAGTGTGGATATCTAAACTAAATCAGACTAACTCAAGCAAAAAAAGAAGTAAGAGTGTCAAGAGGGTGGGAGAGTAGGGTAGAGGAGGAGTGGGGTGAACTTGACTCCAGGGTCTGCTCTGTGTAGGGTCAGCAAGGGCTTCCTTCAGAGGGAGAACACTTCTCATCACTGGAGGAAGAGACCTTGTCAAGGGGACTCAGACATACTAGGATTCCTGCCAACCTTGGCATCTTACATACCGCCCCCACCCCCATTTTATTTACTTTTGTTTCTTGGTTGGTTTTCTTTAAACATCTGTATGCATTTCAAGGTACAGATATAAAACTTGCCTTTTACAAATATTCAGCCTACTGGAATATATCCCTTCTATCCCACTCCTTAGAAGTGACCACAGCTCTCAGCTTAATGGATGTCTTTTCAGACTACTTGCTATGCACATGTGATATCCCACCAGCTTACAAACTTTCTTGTGTTAGCAATGCAGAGTCCCAGGTCCTGCCCTCCCCCATGCTGGTCAATGAGAACAGCCTCAGTGTGCTAGATGCTGAGTTCACAGTGTCCCCTTCAATTCCCCAAAGACACTTGAGGTTCAGGGAGGGGAGGTGGCCCTCACACCACATAACTCAGAAATGGCAGAGCTGAGATTTGAACCCATGTCTATCAGACCCCAAAGTCCATTCTCTAAATGCCATACCTGTTGGTTTGCAGAGCTGTACCTGATGGTCCAGTCATTTTTTCCCTTTTTTTTTTTAAGGAGTGGGGTGGGCATATTCCTGGAACCTGGCTTGGATGGTGCCAACTTGAAATGGGCATTCCAATCATTGAAGTGTTTGGGTGTCTCATCAATAAGACTTGAGTCTCCTAAATCATTCACAGGAGACTCGATGTATATTCAAAAGGCAGCATTGGAAACATGAGAAGCATTCACATTAAAGCTAAAAAGCAATGCAAAGATGTCCTCTATGAGTTCCGTAATTTAACATTATCTTGGAGGCACTGGCCGATGCTGTTAGACAAGAGAAAAAAAAATAAAGCTTATATAGACCGGAAAGAAATGAGAAAGATAATCTTACTTGGGGAGATAAGTAATCAGATGAAAAACTATTATAAGCAATAAAAATTCAATAAGGTGGCTGGATACAAAAGTTAAAATACAGAAACTGATAGCACTCATGTTTATGCCAGCTGCATCTAGTTAGAAGACATACAGAAGAAAAGATTACATCACAATAGCAGCAACACAAGTGTTTTGGAATTAATTTTTTTAAATGCAAAGTCTATAGGAAGGAAACATCTAAATGCTCTCTTCTCCCTCAACATCTTATTATTAAAATTTTAAAAATACATAAAAGTTTAAATAATTATACAGAGAACACCCATATACCCACCACCTAGATTCTCCAGTTAACATCTTTTGTATTTCACATGTATTACACATATCAGTCCATATATAATCCTTCTGTTCATTCAAAAATCCGTTATTTTTTAAGTACTCTTTTTAGAAGCACACAAAATAAGTCTCAGACAAAATGAGAGGGCATTACCAGGGAGGGGAGTGTTGAGATATGATAGGAAGGCATTGTCATGAAATGCAAGTTCTGGCTATGTTAATTTATGAGTTTTACTGATCCCAACTACAATAACAATCAAATTCTTTTTAACTAGAGAAGTTGATTCTAAAGTTCACATGGAAAAGCAAAGAAGAATCCAGGCAAGTTCTAGAAACAAAAATTAAACAGAAAGGGAAGTAGAAAACAGCCTTAGAATATGCTAAAATATGTTATAAAGCCATAATGATTGAAACAGTATAGTACTGACCCATGAATTGGGGAGGGGGGGTAGAAAAGAAAGTTGAGAAGTGGTCCATATATATGTGGGAGTTTGCAATATGATAATGATGACATTTCAAATCAGTGGAGGAAAAATAGTGATGAGATAAGCAATAGCTATCTAGAAAAAAATAAAATGGGAACCTTATCTCATACTTTGAAGCAACTTAAATCCCTGAAGAGTAAAATTTACATTTATAGAAATGAAACATAATACGGAAATGATAAAATAAGAGATTAATAGATATAAAGTACTTAACAATTTTTAAAAATTTACCTGGGAGAAAAAAATAAACACCAAAAACAAAGCCAAATGACAAACAAAAGACTGAGAAAAATATTTCAATTCATCTCACAAAGAGCTCCTACAAATCAATAAGATTGACAACCAACAAACCCATAGAAAAATGGGCAAAGATTATGAGCTGTCAGTTCACAGAAAAGGGAGTACAAATAGTTCTTTTTCTTGTTTTGTTTTGTTTATTTATTTAGGCTGCGTTGGGTCTTTGTTGCTGCATGTGGGCTTTCTCTAGTTGCAGCGAGCGGGGGCTACTCTTCATTTTGCAGTGCACGGGCTTCTCACTGTGGTGGCTTCTCTTGTTGTGGAGCTCGGGCTCTAGGCACACGGGCTTCAGTAGTTGTGGTGTGCAGGCTTCAGTAGTTGTGGCTCGCAGGCTCTAGAGCACAGGCTCAGTAGTTGTGGTGCACGGGCTTAGTTGCTCCGTGGCATGTGGGATCTTCCCAGATCAGAGTTCAAACCCGTGTCCCCTGCATTGGCAGACGGATGCTCGACCACTGTGCCACCAGGGAAGTCCCCAAACAGTTCTTAAATAAGCAAAACGATGCTCAGTTTCACTCATAAGAAAAGTGCAAATTGAAACCACCATGAGATCCCATTTTAGCCAACAGTTTGACCAGGATCAAAACATGAGAGTGGGGGAATCAGGAAACAGATTGCTCTCTCATAAACACAGCTTGCAGGAGTGTAAGTTGGTCCAACTTCTGTGGAGATCAATTTCGCAATATTTACCAAAATTAAAAATGCACAAACTCTTTGACTCAGCAATTCTAACTTCTAAATAACTATCCTACAGACATATTTGCACATGTACGCGCAGATTTATACTCTAGGAAATTCACAATAAACATTGTTTATGATAGCACAAGATTGAAAACAACCTCAGTGTTCATCACTAGGGGACTGGCTACATAAATCATGGCTCATCCATATAACGGGCTATTCTACAGCCAATAAACATGTGGAACCATCGCCAAGGTAGATTGTTAGGTGGAAAAAGCAAGATGCAGAACTGTGTATATCACACTATCATCTGGGTATTTAAACACATACAAACACACACACACACACACACACACACACACACACACACACACACACACACACTATAACGGGAAGGAGAGTTAAGAACTTCCTAATGGTAATTGCCTCCTGGAAGAACTGGGAAATGGTGGATGGGTGGGAACAGAATGTAATTCTCTATAAATACTCTTGAACTTTTAACATTAACTTATTTGAAAAAAAATTTTTTTTAAGATGATAGTCAAGGTTGCTTGAGGAGAGCAATTTGATAGAATATCTGGTGCTAGCAATTCCATGTTTAAGGATTTCCCACACACTCTGAAATACCCCAAGAGTGCCACGCTGTTCATAGAGCCATACTCAGATAATCATTACCTGTAATAGCAAATCATTAGAAATAACTTAGGTGTCCATCAGGAGGCAAGTGGGGAGGGTAATTGTGGCGCATCCTCTGCTGAAATGCTCTCCAGTTAGCAGCAAAAATGAGATAGGTCTATATGTGGCATGTGGTTAAGTGAAACAAACACCCACTTTTATAAAAAAGTATTTTTTTTAAGTTATCTGTGTCTTTTTCTTTAAAGAATCATATAGTACAATATTTCTCCAACTATACTGCACTGGCCACCTCCATCAGAATCCAGTTGGACATGTAGATTCCTGGGCTCCACTTTAGAATTACTGGGTCAGAATCTTTGGGGATAGAGTCCCAAACCTGAGCTGCTCACAAGCTGCCATGACTCAGATGGCCCCCGGATTAGGTGATGTGTGGGGCCCAAGAGGGCAGCGGGCCTCACCCATTTCCAGGGATCCTGATGGGGCTCCTGAGTTCCTTCCCCCTTTCCCTGGACCAGGCCTCCGTTATCCCCTGCCCCAAGCTGGCTTCTTACTGAACTGCTGGGATGATTCTGCACGGTCCCTGCCCTTCTGGTTAGCTAATCATAAGCTAGTGCTTACTAGCGGCTCGGAGCACAGTCAGTCCTGCCCTGTGCTGGGAGGGTCCAGCCCCTGGGTTGAAACTTACTTGACCCTCTCTCACCTTCTGAAATGGGGCGTCCCTGCCTCACATTCTGAATCCTAGGATGAAGGATCAAGAATAGGGGGTGGGGCAGATGGGACTTCCCTGGTGGTCCAGTGGTTAAGACTCCATGCTCCCAGTGCAGCGGCCCTGAGTTCAATCCCTGGTCAGGGAACTAGATCCCACATGCCGCAACTAAAGATCCCACATGTCACAACGAAGATCCCGCGTGAGACCCAGTGCAGCCAAATAAATAAATAAATATTAATGAAAAAAGAATGAGGGGGCAGAGGCCTGATCCTTGCTGTCAGTTTCCCCCATTCTCACCCAGCAGGGGATGGAAGGGGAGGTTCTGGGGTAGAGTTGAAAGGGGAGCCCTGTGAGGGTCCACACCTGAGGGCAGCTGGGCAGGCAGCGTGGGTAGGGTTTGGGTCAGAATTCGGGGCCTTGAAGACCAAGGGAGCTGGGGGGCTGGAGTCACTCAGAAGCATGAGAACTGCCAGGGGCACTAGCTGTAGATGTGGTTGCGTGTGGGTATGAAGGCCAAGAGGAGGCCTGCACATCTGAATTTAGAAAAACACCTCCCCTGGGTTATTCTTATACTGGGGGACAACTAACCTGGGGGTGTGAGGGGGGTTTTCTGAGCTTTCAGGGCAGGGCCTGGGGACCCCCTTTAAGAACTTCCCTCTCCCAGGTCTCCTGTTTCTCTGCTGCCCCCTGGCCCCACCCCCCAGGCTGCCACCTCCAGCTCTGCTCTGAGGTCAGCACACCTTGGCTTTGGCTTCCACATAAAAATCACAGCAATATTAATAGCGGCCAGAATTTTCCAAGTGCCTCCCATGTGCCTGCTGTGGGCACGTGGGCACTGGGCTGTCGTTAAGAGGGTCCCATTTCCCTCAACAGCTTTACTGAGATATGATTCACATCCCATTCAATTCACCCATGTAAAATGTACTATATTAACATTTCATTGGTTTTTTGTTTATTTACAGGTTGTATAAATCAATTTTAGAACATCCCCGATCAATTTTAGAACATTTCCATCACCCCAAAAAGAACCACATACCCGCTAGTAGTCACTCCCCATTTTCCTTTCCCCCAGCCCTGGCAACCACTAGTCTGCTTTCTTTTTTTTTAAAGGAGGAGGGGTCTTTTTTAAATTTTTTATTTATTTTTAGCTGCTACCCTTCGTTGTGGTGCACGGTCTTCTCATTGCGGTGGCTTCCCTTGTTGCGGAGCACAGGCTCTAGGCATGCAGGCTTCAGTAGTTGTGGCACACGGGCTCAGTAGTTGTGGCGCACAGGCTTAGTTGCTCTGTGGCATGTGGGATCTTCCCGGACCAGGGCTCGAACCCGTGTCCCCTGCATTGGCAGGCAGATTCTTAACCACTGTGCCACCAGGGAAATCCTGAGCTTTCTGTTTCTATAGATTTTTTTCTCTTCTAGACATTTCATATAAATGGAATCCTGCAATACATAACCTTTTGCATCTGGCTTCTTTCACTTAGAATAGCGTTTTGATTATCCCTTAGAATAATCCACAGTATAGCATGTTATCAGTACTTCATTTTTTTTATTGCCAAATAATATTCCATTGTCTGGACACACATTTTATTCATCCACTCATCAGTTGATGAATATTTGGGTTGTTTCCACTTTGGGGCTGTTATTTATGAATAACACTGCTATGAGTGAGTATTCATGTACAAGTTTTTGTGTGGACATATGTTTTCAGTTCTCTTGGGTATATACCTAGGAGTGGAATTGCTGGGTCATATGGTAACTCTATGTTTAACATTCTGAGAAACTGCCAGACTGTTTTCCCAAGAGGCTGCATCATTTTATAATCCTACCAGCAGTGTATGAGGGTTCCAATTTCTCCACATCGTTGCCAACACTTGTTATTCTCTGTCTTTTTGATTCTTGCCATCTCAGTGTGTACAAAGTAGTATTTCTTTATGATTTTGATTTGCATTTCCCTGGGAGCATTCCCATTTTACAGAAAAGGAAACTAAGGCTCAGAGAGATGAAGAGCTTTGCCCCGGGTCCTGAAACAAGGGTGGGCAGAGGCAGGATTCTAACCCAGACACTGTTCTTTCCCCTGAGCTGCATTCCTAATAGAGCAAGAAAAATCCCTCCAAGGAGGTGGGGACCCCTCTAAAGGGGGAGGGGACTGGAGATGAGACACAAGCCCTGGGGAGGGTGAAATGAGATCCTGTGGAGGCTTAGGATTTCCTGTGGAAAGCCTTTCACTAGTTCATAGGAGGTGCTCAAGACCTGTAAGTATTATTATCACTCTAGCATGAGCCTGTACCCTCCAGACCTTCCCAGAGGGACCTGGGCTTTTCAGAGTCTGCCTTGCATTTGAGCATTTCTAGAAGGGACCATGTTCATGGAATAAAGACTGGCTGCTGGCCTGAAAGGACCACAGGTCATAGACCATCCAGCCCAAGGATTCTGCAACCGGTCCAGAGCCCTGCCTGCTTCATAGCCTGGTTTATCCATGTCCTCATCCAGCCAGCCAGCCAGCCTCCAACCCACTCTTCTCTGAACTTCAATTTCTTCATCTCAAAACAGGCTACATGCCTCCCTTTGGGGCTGCTGTGACGGTCAGCACAGTGCCTGGGACACACTTGGTGCTCAGCCAATGTCAGTCATCATTTCAACAGTTCCCAGTCCCTGCCCTTGAGGGAGGCTCACTCAGTCTGGCTGGCAGGGGAGCTCAGGGACAGGCAGATGCCCCAGGCTCAGTGTGGGTGATGCTCGTGATTTCTGTAGATGCACAAAGGAGGCACCAGCTAGCCATAGTGGCTACCGAGGCTTAACTGACATGCCCTCAGGCAGATTCTCAGCGGGACCACGGCGGTGGGACTCTAGGCTGGGATGAGCCCCGGAGAGTCCAGAGCCCAGGGCATAGTGGGAGCAGGGGCTCAGCTTGGCAGAGCAGGGTTCGATAGCTGTGACCTTGTGACCTTGGGTGAGCCACTTAACCTCTCTGAGCCCATTTCTTCAACTGTAGTATGGGGATGGTGATACCTGAGGAGGAAATGAGACCCCTAAAGTGCAGTGCCTAAACTCCAACCTAGCCAGTCCACCCTCATGCTCACGTGCTCGGGGCAGTGCTGTTCATTATCGTGCGCCCAGATAGGACCACAAACTTTTGTCAACAGTATAATGGATAAATAAGTTGATAAGTTGTACATAGTCATGCAGTAATAAAAATGGACAAATTACAGACACATGAAACAACATGGATGAATCTCACAAATACAGCAGTGCATTAAGGAATAGATATGGTATGATTCCATGCATATAAAGTTCAAAAAATGTAGACAAAACTCAACTATATTAAGATGATATACATATAGGTAGTAAACGTGTAAAAAGAACATTGAGAATGGGATGACCTTAAAAATCAGGGTGGTGGTGACCTCTAAGAGGGAGGGGGGTAATCTGGAAGGCATGGGCTGGGCAGAGGGTTCAGTTACGGGGTGCTGCTTAATAAGCTGGTAGCTCACCCCTACTTGCTTTATAATTTATTTATCCACAGAACAGTGTACACATATTTTATGCTCTCTTCTGTATGTGTAGTTATCTCAAAATCTGAGAATAATTCAAGTGCCTGGTAATTGGATTGGCCCTGGACAAAGGCTGGTTTTCCTTTGACTTCTTGTGCCCCCTCCAGTGCTTCTTCTGTGCTTGAGGGGCAGACAGCAGGAGCGAGAAGATGCTGAGTGAGGCAGGGGTGTGGGCTGGCCAAGCCCTTCCCACCTGCCCCTCTCTGGTGGCGCTGCTCCCAGATACAAATGCCCCAGAAAGACACTGCCCAGAGGCTTTTTAAAATCGCTTTATTCAGGTTGGCCGGTAGTCACGGACTGGATCATGTGTACAGGGTAACCCACACACCCCTAGGCAAAGCCTCTCCCACGTCCCCTGACTCCATCGCTGAGGTGCGGCCAGAGGTTTGAGCCAGTTCTGAAGGGGTGTTGGGCCCAATAGAAATATTTACAAGTCACCAGGGGGTGGGTGCCCCCTGATCAGGAATTGTGAGGGGATTGGTATTGGGGGGCCCTCGGCTCCCAACAGCCCCAGGCCCTTGGGTGGATTCGGCATGGGTCCTGGGAGGCGGCTGGGACACTAGGAGCTGGCAGAGGGGGCTCCTGGAGAGCCTTGAAGCCCCTCGAAGGGGTCCTGCTGGTGCAGAACTCTGCATGGGGCCGTGGGGTCAGAAAGGAAAGGCCCTCCTTCCGACTTGCCATGTGAAGGGGCAGATTCCTGCCCCGGGGCGGGCAGGGAGCTGTTTCTTAGTATAAGGAGGCTGAACATGAAGGACCTACCTGGAGGCAGTGGGGTCTCCCTCTCCTCCCAGGGCCCCTGTAAGCCACCCTGGCAACTGGCCACAGCTCTCCTGGGCGCTCTGCTCCCAGTTCTTTGCCAGAGGAGAGGCCCCAGTTCTGCTCAGAAGATTCAAGTCCGAATTTGGGGAGAGGTCACTGTCCACACCTCCAGGTCCAAGCAGGGGATGGTTGGAAGGAGGGGGAGTGAGGCTGGGAGGCCCCGGCTTGGGACGGGATGGGGGACAAGCAAGCAAAGCGAAACACTGGACTCTACTGAAGCTGGTGACACAAGGGGGCAGCCCGGCCCCGGCCTGGTGCCCCACCCCAGCGTTCCGGGGCGGTTGTCCCCTCGGTGCCCGGGCCACCGTCTCTGAGCCAGGTCACAGGGAGGGTCTGAAGGGGAAGGGTTGGGCGGGCCTTACATGCTGAGCCAAGGGGTGGTGGGAGGAGGGCCGACGTGGGGGCCACGGGCGGTCTCGGGATGGGGAGGCAGCTGGACCCGGGCAGTCCCGTCCCCAGCGGTCCAGCGGCTCCTCATGCACTCGGTACAGCCGTAGGGGCGCAGGGCGGGCCGGCGGCGGGCTGGGCATCAGTCTAGAGGCTGCAGGCCTCCTCATCCACCGAGCGCTTCCGCAGCTCCTTACCGGGCTTGGGGGGCGGCGGCGGGGCGGGCGCTGCGGGCGGGGCCTTGGGCAGGTGCAGGACGGAGTTCTCTCCCGGCTGCACCCGCAGGTAGGCCTTGACCTTGTGGTGCCGGGCCTTGCCGTCACTGAAGTCGATGACACGGCACTCGTAGGTGCCTTCGTCCGTGGGCTTCACCCGCGACAGGCGCAGCTTGTGGGAGATGTTGCTGCCCACCACCTTGACCACCTGGGGGCGACAGAGAGACGGTGACCTGGCCACAGGAGCCGACTCCGTGGGTGGGGCCCCAGACACACTCCCAGGAGGGCACGAGGAGTTAACAGCAAAAGAGTAGAAGCAACTTCAATGGCCATCAACAGATCAGATAAATAGGCAGTAGTCAGTTCATTCAGTGAACTGTTGCACAGCAGTGAAAAAGAATGAGCTAGAACTAGGCGTGTTAGAGCTCAGGGACATGCAGGAAGTGAAAAGATCTCATTGCAAAACTCCTACATACAGTGTGATGCCATTTCTGGAAAGAAACACGGGAAAATACTCTACACTGGTTTTGATGACTTGTGTGTGTGCAAGTTTGAAAACAGATGGGAGGGAACACAGTGGCCTCACAGCCATGGTTGTCTCTGGAGTGAAGCCCAGGGAAGGGCCGAGGACCCGGGGTAGACTGCAAAGTGAATTCTTAGCTTTGTTTCTCAAACAAACAAACAAATAAATAAATGCTGATCACAAATATATCAGGATGCTAACAACTGTTCACTTGGGGGGGAGCAAGAGAGTACATCTGTCTGTGTACTTTGGCTTTTTGCTTATTTATTTGATATGGTTTTTAAAATTTTACTTAAAATTAAAATGTAATTTATATAGAGTAAGGCACACACAGCTTAATGAAATTTTACTTGCGTGTACACCAGTGTGACCACCATCCAGAGCAAGGCATGGGACACTTACAACCCTCTGGAGCGCACCCTTGTGGCCCCTCCTTGTCAATACTCACCCCCGAGGGGTTACCCACTAGTCTGATTTCTATCAGCATAGATTAGTTTTCCCTGTTCTTGAACTCCTCCATGTGTGGCTTCTTTCACACAACATAATATCAGTGAGATTCCTTCATGTTGCACGGCTCAGTGTGTTCTTTTTTATTGCAGTGTAGTATTCCATCATATGGATATACCACAGTCTGTTTATCCAGTCCCTGTTGATGGACATTTGGGTAGTTTTCAGATTACAGCTCTTATGAATAAATCTGTCACAAACATAAAGCTACTGTGAGTTTTTTTTCAATTAAGAAAGAAAAGGACGGTCATGTAAGATAAATCGTTGGGGAAGCTGGGTGAAGGAGACAGGGGACTCTGTGATCTCTTTTTGCAACTTTCTATGAGTCTGCAATTCAAAATGAAAAGCTGGGAAAAAAAAGAGAACAGCTGGGCCTATAGAGTGGGGGTGGTGGTAGTGGGAGGGGGCTTCCATCCTTCCTTGTCCCCTTATTTCTTACAACCAAAATGAGCCTTGTCCCACCTCCTGTAGCCCCTGCCCCACCTACACAGAACAGGGGAGAAAAGTCCTCAACCGCCAGCCATGGGCCCCCTGCCCAATGATTTCACCACCAGTTGGCACTGCAGGCTCGCCAGGGCCAGGATGGAGCTGAGTGGGATTCAGACCTGTGGCCCCAGTTCTGAGCCCATCTGGTCCCTCTCCCCTTGGGGTGGGGGGGCAATGGGGACAGACAACCAGCCTGCCTATTCTTGCCACACCCCAAATTCTGGAGGAGGACACCCCTGCCGATCACCCTTGCAGTGAGGAGGCCAGGATGAGGAAGAGGATGGTCTCTGAGGGAGTGCATTCACTGTGCGGCTGGGCACTCACGCACATGACTTCTAATCTGCTCCGGCTTCTCTGGCCCCTTCCTCCCAGATGCCAAGCTCCTTCTGGCCTCACAGCCTTCTGGTCTCTGCCTGGGTGCTGTCTCCTTGACTCCCATTCATTCTCAAACATCACCTCCTCCAAAAAGCCTTCAGTCACATCTCCCTGTCTATTTCCTTCCTAGCAGTCATCACAATTTGAGAACCATTTTGTTTACTTGATTTTTGTTTCTCTCTCTGGCTAAACTATAAACTCCACGAGGGCAGGGATGATACCTATTTTGTTCATCTTAGTGACCATCGCAGAGGCTGGTACCCTGCAAATAATAACGATAAAAACATTTGTTAAATGAATGGTCTCACTCTAGCTCCTTCTTTCTCCAAATGAAGTGGTACCCAGATATTACGCTTTTTGATTTTAGGTCATGTATATATGATCCTACCCACTTTACAGATAGTGAAGCTACGGCTCTGAAAGAAGCGACTTTCCCATGGGCACTGAGTCAGTGAACGGCAGAGCCGGGAACTGACCCCAGGCCTGAGTCCATGCACTCTAACCCTCCAAAGGCATGACAGAGGCCCACAGAGGGTCACGCAGAGCTGGCAGGGCCAAGGGGGGTTTCCCAGGCTCCAGAAGGGAAGAGAGCAGTGGGCAGCCACAAGGAACCTGGCCCGTCCTCCCTTATTCTGAGCCTTCCTGGCTGGTCGTCATCCCCCCACGAGGCAGGAAAGCATGGGCTTACGGCACGGCAGGAAGCAGGAGGTGGGACAGAGGCAGAACTTCCCACCTTCCCACCAGAGCAAGCAGCGGGAGACTCTTCCAGCTGCCCGCCTGGGCAGGGGACCCCTCCTCTCCGGTACCGGGGCTGGACCCAGCTGGAGGCCGTCAGCCCTGCTGATTCCATCACCTCTGGCCAAGGGCACGGAGAGGTCCTGCGGCCCTGCCAAGCTCTCAGGAGAGTTAGGAGATGCTGCTGCAAATGCACAGCGGGGAGTGAATTACCTCAACATCTGTTTCCCTCACGGATATTAATTATCCTTCATTTGTCAGCCCTACAAGGCGCTAATGGAGTAATAATGTGAAGGGTGGGAGCAGCGCTAGGGAGGGAGCACCGAGCCCAGCCCCCTCCTCCGCCCAGCCCCGGCCCAGAGGCCAAGGCCTGGGCACCAGCTCCCTCCTGCCCTGTCGCCCCTGTGTGGCCTCCCCCCTCAGGGAGGAGGAGGGAGACAGGGAGCACAGCAGACAGTGCTGGGAGGCTGATTCTGACCCTGACAAGTCACCAGCACCCTGGCCTCGGTTTTCTTGGGCTAGATCCATCCATCCATACATCCAGCTGACGATTAGCAAGCGCCCACTCCGAGCTGGGCGCTGGGGATACCGCTGTGAATCAGCCAGACCCCAGCAACATCCGCGCGGGCTCCAGGTCTAACGGAAAACCCAGACCTCACACCCGCAACCGAGCACCCTGGGGAGCTGGTTTCCAACAGGACGAAGGGAGAGGACACACATCAGAGGCTGCTCCCTCCCAGCCCCAGGGGTCTGCGCCTTTAAGCACCATCCGGAGAAGGCAAGTAATAAAAACAGTAACGGTATTGCTGGTAGCTAGTGTTTATGGAGCGCTTGATCCCTGTGAAATGATGCGCTAAATAGTCTACACCTTATTTAAACCTCATAATAACCCCATGATGTAGGCACTGCTGGGATACCCACTGTATGGGTCAGAAAACGGAGGCTCGGAGAGGTGAAGTGATTTGCCCAAGGCCACCCAGCTGGTGACAGAGACCAGGCCTTAACCACATCTCTGGGGAGCCTCCCGGAACCAGTAAACCACAGGTCTTTCTACCCCTTCCCCCGTCATTCCATAGGCTCCCAGCCCTCCATGTCTTGGGGGAGCCCAGTCCCGCCTCAGAAGCATCTCCTGTGGGAGGGGGCCCATCATCCTACCCAGGCTTGTTGTGGGTGGTGGAGCAGCCTGTTGGATTTCAACATTCACAGACTGGGCAGAAAAATCCTGCGGCCCAGGCCTCCAACACAGCCGGAGAGGCTATGAGGGGAAGAGACCCCCAGGCGGCAGCCTGGCTGTAAACCGTAATCACCTCGGCACAGGCATCGACAGGCCTTAGCAGTGCAATTAAGCACCTAATTATGCTGAAAGAGGCAAGGCCAGTCCACACCAGGACCAAGCTCAGCCTCCTCCCTGCTTGCCCACGGCCCAGGCCCTTCTGGACACGGCAGGAGCCCACAGACCATCAGGTGGGCAGGCTGGGATCTTTCTCCCGAGCTGAGCCAGGAAGAATGGGTGATGCTAATTTGCGACCATGGTGCCAGACCTTTCCTCCACGTGGTCTCAGCCTCAGAGTGACGTGGTGGCCCTGGGAAGGTGCTGGGTGGGGAAGAGGGGTCAGTGGGCCCCTGCCCCAGGCCAGGGCTTGCCCTGATCTCCGCCACTCCTGTGCCTCCGTCAGCGACACCCAGCCGCCAGCCCCTTGGCATGTCCAGAACCCAACCCAGAGTCTCCCCAAATCTGGGCCCCAGAAGGCTTCACCCATTCCAGCTAGACCTTCCCAAGTCGTCATCCCCACTGCTCCTTTCACACTCTGGCACAATCCATCTCTGAATCCCACTGACCTTCCCTCTAAACATCACTGGGCCCCCTCCCCTTCTCTCCAGAATCCAGATCCCCAGGCACCGGCCAGGACATCGCAGCCTCCTCCAGGGTCTCCCCAAAACCACTCTGGCTCCTTCCAATCCGTCTTCCCGTGACAGCCAGACAGATCTTCCCAAAACGCCCCCAACTGAGGACGCTTCCTTTGATGGCTCCCAGCAGTGGCTGCTGGGGGGACCTTTGGGGTCTCATCCCCATCTTTCCCTCAGCCACAACAGCCTCCTGCAGTTCCTCCAACACACACACCCAGAGAAGTTCCTCCTACTTCTAGTCAACCTCTCTACACTTCAGTGCTCACTTCACCTCACTCCACCTCCTCCAGGAAGCCCTCCAGACCCACCAGACTAGGTCAGGTCCTCTGTTATTGGCTGCGCTCCTTCTCATTTTGATGGTCATAGTTGTAATTTTACTTTTTATCATGAGGGATTATTGGATTAACATCCATCCCCCACAGTGACTGGGAGTACCGTGAGAGCAGGGACTGGGAGTGTGTGACCGCGGCCTTCACAGAGGAATCTTTTCAGTCCCAGCCAGAGGCCGGCTGCTCTATGGATGTCTCAAGGGATTTCCAAGATGGATGGAGTGATTTTTGACTCCACATGAATCTTGCCTCCCTTTCAGACTTCAGAGTTCCATGCCCTTTGTATATTGTGGATCATGGCAGGAATTTCAAGAAAATACAGAAACGTCTACTGCAGAAAATAAAGTCATAATATACCATGACCTGCCGCTTGGCCTGTTAATCCTTAGTGAAGGATGCAGACCTCATGTGCTGCTCCAGTGGTCCCAGCCCCCATCCCCCACACCAGAAAAGATGCGGTATCCATATGTGTATCATATCTGTGGGGCAGCCAAGCGGGGTAAACAGGGGCTTGACCTATAGGGTCAAGATTGATCTGACCAATGAAGCTGCCTTTTAACCATTTATGGAGATTTGGGGACAGGGGGCTGCAGTATGCTTCCTGAGGCCACTTTGGATGTACCTGACTTTTGGGGCTTAGCTGGAGAGGAGGCGGGGCTTAGGATAAGTGGGCTGGAGCACGAGGCCACACGTATATGGAGACCCAGGCTGCCCACGGCTATTTTGGACTGAAACAGGTTACATGAACTGAATCTACAGCACAAATGACTTTGGTTAGACCAAAGGAGGAACTAACAGTAATGAAGGCAGGTAAGCCCCCTGGGAAAAAAGGTGTGTGGAGAATTTCACCTTATTTTACAACTAGGAAGTCGGGGGCCATCTCAACTTGCAAAACGGGTTAAGGGGAAATTAACCTAAATTCCAAAAGACAGAACTTCAGTTAGGTCAAAAGAAAAGTTTCCAGAACTTGAAAATGGACATAGCAAAATTTACCTGAGCCACAGGAATAAGGCCCTGATGGTAGAATCCTCAGCATATACAAGCTCCCAAGGGAGAAACTTTTAAGGCCAGGGGGTCCTTTCCCAGGCCCCAAGTTAAATGAGATAATTCATGTAAAGTACTCGTCATGGTTCCTGACATATGGCGGGCACTCAATAAATGTTAGCTGCTTTATCATTACTATTATGATTACCATCATCATCATCACAGATGCCTGTCCTCCCATATAAATGATCTCTCTGAGCTCTTTTCATTCCCTCCCATTTCCTGTAGAGAAGCTGGGCCTCCTTTCCCTGCTCCACACATGCTAGGAATAGGAGTCACGTGATTCGAATACTCATATTAAGTTTCTACTCTACTACCCACTGTCATTCACATGGCCAAATCCGGAGGAGTTTCACAGTTGCCAGAGTGTTTTCATATATTCATTAGACAGCTGTGAAGGGGGGAAAGAGAGGCCCAGGGGACTGGCAGAGCTGGACCAGGACTCAGGTCCTGTGACATTCAGGGCTGGCTCCACTGTGTCCTCACTGTCGCACCCCCGCACTCAGCACTGCCATATCTCAACCTGCCTAGGGCCACCATGGCGGCCCCAATGGGATACAGAGCCCATCATGGAGCCCTGCCCACACCAAACTCCCAGAAACTCACTGTACTTCCTCCTCCGAACCTGAGGCCCCCCAGGTGCTGACGCTACCAGCGGGGAGACTGAGCCGTTTGGTTTTCACAGTTTTTCAAAAATCAAATTAGGTCCCAACAGTTAAAAGTTGGGAGATTATTCCATGGAACTCGGGATTTTTAGGTGACATGGGGCTATGGGGCCGGAATTCCTGCCTGGCTCATCTAGCTCCTACAGATACAGGGCCTGCGGTCCCCAGGTCCCATAGTTTCACACAAGCCCCTTCATGGCTGCACGTCCCCTGTACACATCCATGCACAGGCATGATGCACATAGTGTTGGCATGTCCGTTTATCAAAATCTGTGTCTGGGGGCTTCCCTGGTGGCGCAGTGGTTGAGAGTCCGCCTGCCGATGCAGGGGACGCGGGTTCGTGCCCCGGTCCGGGAAGATCCCACATGCCGCGGAGCGGCTGGGCCCGTGAGCCGTGACCGCTGAGCCTGCGTGTCCGGAGCCTGTGTTCCGCAATGGGAGAGGCCACAACAGTGAGAGGCCCGCGTACCGCAAAAAAAAAAAAAAAAAAAAATCTGTGTCTGGCTTTACACTGCCACTGGCCTGGGGGTGTGTGGGTACGTGTGACAGTCACCTGATAAACATTTATTGAGCACTAACTACCTGCCAGGCGCTGTGCCAGGCTCTGGAAATGTACCAGTCAATCAGGCAAGCACAGTCCCAGCCCCACTGTCTCCGGGGAAGACAGGCCTGAGACAAATGCTCACAGGCATGGATAAGTGCAGACAGAAATGCAGCCAGCAGGGAGAAGGGAGGGATGCCGGCTGAGTTCCAGGGTCCAGGGAGGCTTGCTGAGCTGAGCTCTGAAGGAAGAGAGAGGAACAGTTTTCTAGGCAGAGGGACTGGCCTGTGCAAAGGCCCAGAGGTGGAAGGAATGGGAGGCTGGAAGGCAGCGGGTGGAAGGGGGCAGTGTGAGCCGGGTCAAGCGAGGTGAGATAGCCCAGAGGGTGAGCAGAGCAAGTTGCACAGAACCTCGAAGCCCGCAGAGAAAAGTCTGAGCCTTCTCCTAAGCTGCAGGAAACCGGGGTGTGCCTCTGCTTACAGGTGTCCACTAACTGCGCGTCTGTGTATTTAAGAACGGTCACGTGCAAGACGCTGTCTGCACAAGGAACTGGGTCTGTGCTTGTCTGTGAGTTTCCTAGCCAGAGCCCCAGAGCCCCAGAGCCCCCGCTGGTGCAAGAATCGCCGGGGCTAGGATGGGGTGGGGGGGATTGCACAGTCACGCTGAGCACATTTATTTTATTTAACTAGTTAGCACCTTCGCATTCCCCTCACGTGGGGCCCAACAGCCTTGAATTCTAATCCTCTAAGTCAATTAGATTATTCTCTCCTGTGCCTGAGACGCTCCTTAAACCCCAAACAAAATCATCGGCGAGAGAGTTGCCATGAACGGGGTATATTAATACACACACAGATTTCTACCTTCCTGGGCTTAACTGATGGGTGTTTGGGCAAGAAATGGGGTATTACGTATGGGTGTGCCCTTGGCAGAGAGTGAGGGTTAGGGTGAGGGCTAGGGATTTAGAGAGGGTGGACCAGCAGCTGCCCTGAGCTGGAAATGGCTCAAATTTCCAGATCGCAACTCAGAAAGGCCCCGGGGCAGACTGCACAAATGATGCTTCGAAGGCCCTTGTCTGTCATCTGCCTACCTCCTACTTGAGCTTCTGTGGGAGCCTCCCTCCTGGCCTCCCTGCCTCCGTTCTGCCACCTCCAGTGCCTGGCACAGCACCTCATGCCTCCCAATGCCCACTCTTTACACTGTGACTTCCGCTCAGGGAGCTCCTCTGCATCTAACTGGTCTTGGGGTCCCGAGCTCCCCCGCAGGTCCTTGAAGGACTTCAGAAGGAGCAACAGAAAAGAGTGATTTTGGAGGTCACTCCCACACATGCACATTCATACCCCGGCGGGCACCTGCATCTTCTATGTGTCCAGTGGACTTCTAACCTCCTGCCAGGCTGACCACATGCCCCGTGCACAAACCCAACCTGGTCCCATGGCCACATGTGTCACCAGGCCGGTCCCCTCTATACAGTCTCTTTTCTCGATCCTGCCTGCCTCTTTCAGGCCCTGCTTTGGGTGCCCTCCTCTACAAAAACTGTCAATCCCTGAGTCCCCTGGGTGCCCCACCTCACTGGGCTCCAGCGTAGCCTGAAGACAAAAAGCTGGAGGCAGCTCAGCCAAGTCACGACCTCCAGCAAGGCTTTGACCCCTCTAAGCCTCAGTTGCCTCACCTGTAAAATGGGTGAAAGCTTGCCCTTCCCCATAGAGATGGAGCAACGATAAAATAAGTCAATGCATTAGAAGGCCCGGCCAGTCTTGAAATCCTTCAGCTGTAGTCCCCCTGTCCTGCCTCACATCTGGAGCCAGATGACCCAAGTGACCATGAGATGCCACAGCAGTCATTCGTGATGGGCCAAAAAAAGCCGGCTCAGTCTCATTATACCCTGTTGGTTCCCCAAATAAAAAATGCTGCTGAGACAGACATGAAGCATCAGGGATGCACACAGCCTTGGCCCCAACAGGAGAGAATGCGTCTTCTCTCCCCCTGTCATTTGTTTGTGCCTGTCATTCAATGAACTTGAAAAACCTCTGGCTTTTAAAAAACAGAGCCAGGCCAATTTTTCCCCCTTCTTTTTTCCTTCTCCTCCATCTTCTTGCCCAAGTTCCCTGCTGAACTGGATTTTTTTTTTTTTTTTTTTTTAATTACAGCTGTGTCCTCCATTAGAGCCCTTGTGAGAAGTCATTACCAAAACTCACACTTATTTTGGTCTCGTCCTTCCCTGCGTCTTCCTGCTGAGATGCTTTTAGCTGTTGGGAGCGGGAGGGTGGAGAAAACAGAGACAATGTGTTAGGATCACGGGGTGGGGATACGAGCAATGGCTAAGATTCTCATAACCGCAAGCGATGCTCTGAGGACTACGGGTCTAGAGGTTGGGATCCTTCAGCTCTATGTCCACTCAGGGCATGGAGGTGAGTCAGAGCAAAGGAAGATAAAGGAGGTGCCTATAAAACTGACTGTGCATGTGCTACACATTCTGATATATACGGTATTTAGAGATATACAGGGAGGGTACGTGTGAACAGGCAAAAACGGTATTCGGGCTTGGTGTGTCTGTAGGAGTGTCTGTCTGTACACTTGCATCTCTCTATCTGTGAATGTGTTGTGTTTTCAGGAGTGTTTGCAGCAGACGCTGTCGGAGCCCTGCCCACATACTATCCCCCCCCCCTCCCCCCCCCCCCCCCCCCCCCCCCCCCCCCCCGGCAAGCTGACCCCAGAGGCATCCAACTACAAAGCCTGCAACTCTTTGCCTAAGGGCTTTCTCTGACCTCTGGAGTCCTCTGAGCCTGTGTGCTGGGGGGTTGACACCTCCAGGAGCTAGGTGAGTTTAATATATATTTGTGAATATGTTAGAGGCCATTTCATGAAACATGCAAGAATGTGTGAGCATGCCCGTATGTGCATACGAAGGTGCGTCATGTAAGTGCTCATAAGTGAACAGGTGGGCAGACACATATGTGTTTGCATAACATTTACATATACACAAGCGTAAGAATGAGAGTGTCTTAGTTTGTTCCCCCAGAAGCAGACCCTAAGACAAAGATTCAGGTGCAAGTGGTTTATTTGGTAGGTGATCCCAGGAAACATCAGGAGAGGAATGAGTGAGTGAGACAAAAGAGGGAAGGAAGTCAATGATGGGTATGTCATCAAGCCAGTTACCCCCCTGGGCAACTGGAACTTACTCCCACTGGGCACCTGGGGGAAAGGGATGCTCTTCAGTTATCCCAACCGAGGAGCAAGGGAGCTGGGGTATTTACCCTCCAACTCCCGTCAGTCATTGATAGGGCGCTCCTCCAGCCTGCCTTGCTGGCCAGCAGGCTCTGTTGTCCAGAGAAAACCCTCAGCAGTGTTGGCAGCGGGACTGGTGGCAGGGGATGGTGCTTACCCGGCACGTGGGCGGGGACACCAATAGCGTCTGCACTCCGCCACCCCCTCCCCCCGCTCCCCGCCGCAGGCTGGCACAGTGTGTGCGTGGGAGCGTGTACGGGTGCAGAGGTGAACGTGTGTGCCGTGACTGGGCGGCCTCGTGTGCCTGCACGTATGTGGAAAGGCATGCATGTACACGTGTGTGTGACAGCTTCTGTCCCTCTGGCCTGCTTCCCCACCTGTACACGAAGGGAGGGACTCTACTCCTTGGAAGGCCCTTCTTACTGGGCCCATCCCAAGTGCTCAGCCTGGCTCCGCCCCCTGCCCCTCCCCACAAACAGGCCTCCGTTCCGGGAAAAAGGGAAGGAGACAGCTGGGGGCTTCAGAGGACGAACATAGCCGGGGCCCACGCCCCTCCGAGGAGATGAGGGGCAGAGACACACTCCTCCCCGGGGGTGGGTGGGCCAGGGCTCTCCCAGCCCCACTCGGAAGTCTCCCCAGGGGCGGTACCTGGTTCGAGGCCCATCCCTGCTTGTCCGTCCAGTCCCTGTGGCTCCGCACGTACCACCACTGGATCTCCAGCGAGTAGGAGGGGGAGCCGCTCCCGCGGAAGGAGCAGGCCATCTCCACGTCCTCGCCCGTCCGCGCCGTCATGTCGTGGGGCGTCTCTGTGAACAGGGCTGTGCGGAGAAACCGGGGGAGGGGTGGCCGGGGCTCAGGAAACGGCGGGGCCGGCGGCCCGGGGCTGGTGCGGGGGCTGGAGCTGAGAGAGAGGGAGCGGCCGCGCCTGCGGGCGGGTGTGGCCTGGCTGCAGGTGGGGCACCTAGACGAGCTCCGCGAGGCTGCGCAGAGGCCTGTGCGGCGGCAGCTGGCCAGACCTGGGGATGAAGGCGTAGGCCCGGGGCCCCGAAGGCCCCACACAGCTGGGCCTTGATCCCGGAGCCCGCGGGCACCAGATTCTCGGGAAGGGAGCGATGGATCCGAGGAGGGCTTGGTTGGAAGGTGTGAGCAAGGAGGCCAGGGAGGAAGCTGCTGTTTTCATCAGTTCTTCCCCGATTTCTCCAGTTGCCCCCATCCTGGATCATTCCCCACCCCAGGGCACAGCGTTCAGCACCGTCTTTGCAAAACCAAATCAGCCCTACCCCCCGCCGGCCCCCTCGGAACCCTTCCTCGGGTCCCCTCTGCACCAGGTTGGGGGGCAAGCCCTGCCCACCTCCCCCTGGTCTCCATTCTGTCCTGTAAACATGCCTCACTTTCTCACCTCACTTTTGCCCTCGCTGTTCCCAATGCCTGGAATGTTCTTCCCCTGGTCCCTCTTCATCCAGCAAGTCACTCAAAGCTCAGCTGAAACTTGGTCCCCTCAGAGAGGCCTTCCCTCTCCACGTGGGTAGGTTCCCCTCAACCCCCCACCTCCCACCTGCCTGGGGAATGGTCACGGTCTTGTATCGGTTCACTGCCTGCACTGCCTGTGCAAGCTGCATGAGAACAGGGACCAGCTCTCCTGTGGCTACACATCTCCTGGCACCTCGTAGGTGTGATATATCCTCCATTCTCTCAAGAGCCCCAGGAGGCGGTGGGAGACACATGTGCCTCCCATCCCTCCAACAGGGTCCAGCTCGCCCACCAAATCCCAGAGCAGGTGGTACCTGGGACCCAGCAGGAGCCCCACCCACTGCCATGCCCACCAGGCTGGCAGGTAAGAGAAAACAAATCCCCGCTCAGTGCGGCCCAGCACCGCTCCCCACCATATGTTCTGACACTCATCTCTCCAAACAAATACTGTCCTGAGATGTAATTAGAATCCTTTCATCTTCTCAGGAGAGATTTTCTCACCCTGGAAAGACACCTGGCAACAGGCAGGTCACCCAGGGAATGCTGCATCCATCAGTGCCCCCATCCCATGCCCACCTTGCTGCTGCAGCCCGCCAGACACCCCGACCCAGCGGGCAGACAAGCCCACCTTGCAGCCCCGGTGGTCCCTCAAGGCACCGCTCAGCTCAGGGCAGGAGGAGGACAGAGTCTGACTGGGGGCGGGGGTCCTGCTCTGGGGCCACCTCCCTCCACCCCCTCCCCATGATCCCGAGGGCTTTGGGAGGTTCAGGATTGATAAGTTGCTTTTTCTGCTCTGCACACAGGGTTTCCAAGTGGAGCCTGACTCCAGCAACGAGTCTCTGGGCTAAGAGAAAGTCTGTGACATCCCTGACCTCCAGGGTCATGCGTTCAGGCTGCCCACATCCTCTGAGGTTCGGGAGGGACTGGCCGCTGTTGCATAACAAGGCCCATTTAATAAGAATGGGTGTTGTTGGAGTTACTGAACACAAGCCAGGCGTGGTGTGCGGTCAGCTGAGAGCTGGGCAGCAGGCTCCTGGAAGAAGGTACCCGCCCACCCGCCTCTGCCTTCCAGGTGCCCAGGCCCCAAGCTGTAGAGTTGCCCTTGCCTCCCTCGTTCTTCCTCTTACACCCCCTTTCGACCTCTGGGGAATCCCATGGGTTCTGCCTCCAGAACATCTCCTGAATCTGGTCCCTTCTGCCCACTCCGACTGCCCCACGCTGGGCCAGCCGTCACCACCTCTCACCCGTAACAGTGGGGGAGCCTCCTCACTGACCTCCCTGCCCGCTCCCCGACAAATTATTTTCAACACAGCAGCCAGAGGTAATTTGGCAAAACACAGATCAATCCCTGTCTTTTCTGTCCTCAAGCTACTTTTCCACTTGCTCATTCCATTCCTGACACGATGGCCTCCTTGCTGCTTCTCCAACGTTCCAGCTGAGATCCTACCTCAGGGCCTTTGCGCGTGCTGTTCCCTTTGCCTAGAAGGCTCTTCCCCCAGATTCTCACATGGCTCCCTCCTTCCCCTGCTTCAGGACTCTGCTCAAATGTCACCTCCTCAGCAAGGCCTACCCTGACCACCTCACTTAAAACTGCATCCCTGGGAATTCCCTGGCAGTCCAGTGGTTAGGACTCGGGCGCATTCACTGCAAGGGCCCGGGTTCGATCCCTGGTTGGGGAAATAAGATCCCACAAGCCGCACGGCCAAAATAAACAAATAAATAAAATTTTTTAAAATGAAAATTGCAAAATTGAATTCGTATTTAAAACAAAAAACTGCATCCCTTGCCCCAACCCAGTGCTTCAAATCCCTCTTCCCTTCCCACATACTAATAGTGCTGTCCACTAGAACGTTCTGTGACAAGGAAAATGTTCTATATCTGAGCTAATACAGTAGCCACCAGCCACATGTATCTATTGAGCATCTGAAATATGACCAGTGTGAATGAGGAACTGATTTTTAAGTTTTATTCCCTTTAAATTCATTTAAATTTAAATGTAAATGGTCACTTGTAGGTAACGGCTACTGTATTGGACAGCACAGCTAATATTTATGTTTATGGTCTGCTTTCCCTTCTAGGAGGCAGGGGCGGTGCCTGTCTTGTCTACTGATATATCCCCAGCTTGGCACATAGTAGGTGCTCAATAAATACTTCTTGAATAAACAAATGAGCAGACCTGGCTGGTCAGTGGTGGAGCAGCGTCCACAGGCAGGAGGGGCCCTGTCCGAGGGTCCCAGGCCAGGCTCAGCCCTCCATGCCTGCTCTGATGCTGACTTGCCAACTCAAGCAGGACTGAAGGGGGCCGCCGAGGACCGAGCCACCAGGAGGGCTGGGAGGTGATCAGAGCGAGCCATTGGCCCCCGGTTCTGGGACAGCCAGATTCAGCTTTGATCCGGGCCCCTGCCCACCCGGTACCCTTTGCAAACAGAGGAAGGAGAGTGGTGAGGCCCCCTAGTTGGATCCAAGGTAACCGGCAGTGTGACCCTGCTGACCAAGAGACAGTGGGAGGGACACAGCTGTGACCCTCTCCAGGTGCCACTGCCTGAGCAATGGGATTCAGAAAGTACCCACACTTCTCCCTCCTGCAAATGGAGAAAGGGGGTCCAGAGCTACTGGGGGGTGGGGGGTTTGCTCATCTCAGGATCACAGAGCTAGGAAGGGCGAAGCCAGCCCTGGAGCCTGGGCCTGCGTGACTCAGCCACGGCCCTTCTCCTCCCAGAGATGGCTGAGTGGAGGAAGCACATCTGTCCGACAGGAGGATGGGAAATGGTACATCTGGGTCTCACGGGTGGAAGGAAGGGCAGAGATGGGATGTCCTTGGGTGGGGTTTCCGTGAGGGTGAGCCGGGGAAGGGCCAGCCTCCGTCTACCCTCACTCAGCCTCCCCCTGCCCATAAGCTCCCCCAGTTGACTGAAAAACCCTGACCCTGGCCCACCAGCTCTTCTTACTGATGCAGAAAATGAGGTTCAGAGCGGGCAGTATCTGGCCTGGGCCTACCCAGCAGCCAGGAGTCAGTAAGGTCAGGCTTCAGGCCCTCTCACCCCCAACACACAGCCCTTATCCCCCAACCCGGATCCCGATAACTGTCCTCTAGAGGGCACTGTCCAACAGACACCAAATGCAAGCCATGCAGGCAAGACACACGGCATTTAAAATTTTCTATAGCCGTATTTTAAAAAGTAACAATTTTTTTAAACAGATGAAATTAATTTTAATCGTTTATTTTATTTAACCCAAGATATCAAAAAATTATTTCAACAGGTATAAAATTATTTGAGATATTTTACATTCTTTTTTGTGCTAAGTCTTGGATATCCAGCATGTATTTTACATGATTACAGACACATCTCAATTTAGGCTAGCCACATTCCCACTGCCCAGTTGCCACGTATGGCGGGTGTGCTGGCAGGTGGTGACGCCGTGCCAGCCTCAGCTCCCCTCTCCCTCATACGTCCCAATTGCTCAGAGGAGGCGGCCCAGGCCCAGCACAGGGTGGTAACCCTTCCAAGGCCATGCGGCCGAGCTTGGATTTGAATCCAGGACTGTTTGACTCCCAAGACCATGCTACTCCCAGAGAATTCTAACTCTTTTTGGTGGTAGGGCTCTTTCTTAAAAAGGAACAGTCCCAAATGGCCAACCCTGCCTTGGAAGGTCCTGGAGAGGACCCTTCCTCTGGGACAGGGTGGGGAGTCTGTTTTATTCTGAGCGTAAAGGCCTGGGTGGGTACAGAGGAGGCATTTCACCCAGGCTGAGGCAATCAAGGGAGGCTTTCCAGAGGGGGTGTTGCTCCCCCCATCCCCAGGTGGGCCAGATGGTCCTGAGCTGGAGTGGGGAGGGGCACTGGCTGGGAGAATGGAGGGAGAACCCAGCTCCAAGAACTCCCGGGAGCCAGGAGAGTTGTCTGCAGGTGTAGCCACCAGCTCTTCCTCGCCACGGTGGGCTCTGATCCCCTCAGACCCTGCCTGGAGGCACTTGGTGGAATGGGTTGGGGGAGGCACCCTCAGGATCCCATTGACTCCAACCTCAGTGGTGATGGGGGCAATGCATCCTCAGGACAAGTGGGGAAACCGAGGCTCTAGACATTTGATGGCATATCTGAGTCTTCTTGTTCCAGAGGCAGCAACACGAAGGTTTGTCTGGGCTCCACCCCAAGGAAGCCCCTTCCCCCCAGGGAGAAGCTGTGTGCAGATAACTGCCAGGAGCACAGGACTGAGCTGGGGAAGAGGGACTGAGCCTGTTTCTGCCAACAGACTTGCTGTGTGACCTTGGGAGAATTTCTCCCCCTCTCTGAGCCTCAGATTGCTCCTGTATACCATGGGGGTTGTACCTCATGGTCTGAGACCCCCACCAGCTCAGACGGCCTGAGGGAGAAAGTGATGTATGTCCTAAGAGCCATGGTTTGGGCATTGGAAGGGGAGAGGTCCCTCCTACTTGGGGGAGAAGGGGACTCTGGAGGGAGGAGGAGGTGGCCTGGTCATTCAGCCAGGCCCCGAAGGAGGCGTGGATACTGACAAGCCAAGGAGGATAAAAGGGATGGTGTGAACCAAGGAGGAAAGGAGGGAAACCCAGGGAGCCTTGTTTAAAAATGATAATAATAGGGACTTCCCTGGTGGTCCAGTGGTTAAGACTCAGCTTCCACCGCAGAGGGCATGGGTTCAACCCCTGGTCGGGGAACTAAGACCCTGCGTGCCGCGTGGTGCAGCCACAAGTCATCATCATCGTCGTCCACCATTTACGGAGCACCTACTTCACACCTAGCACGGTGCAGACATCGTCTCTAACAGTCTCTAACCCACTCACTCCCATTAGACAGATGAGGAAAATGAGGCTCAGAAAGGTGACATCATTTGCCCTAGACACACACACAGCTGGAATTTGAACCTGGGTCTGACCAGCGGGCATTACCAAGACCCAGGGGTCCATCAGCTCCCATCAGAATTTGTTCTGAATTATCAGGTTGAGTTCAGTCACCAGGCTCCACACGTCTGTATCCCACTTGTACACCTCCAGAGATGGGGAACTCAGTTTCTCCTGCATCCACTGAAAGTGGGCAGCCCTAATCGGCAAGAGGTTCTTGCTCCCTCTCCTAACTTTGTGACGAGGACATGGCATCCGCTTACTCAAAACCTCCAATGATGAATGGATAAGCAAAATGTGGCCCCTCCATACAGTGGAATATTATTCAGTCTTAAAAAAAAGCAAGGAGATTCTGACACATGCTCCAACATGCATGGACCCTGAGGACATTAGGCTAAGTGAAATAATCCAGGCACAAAAGGATAAATACTGTTTGATTCCATGAGGTTCCTAAAGTAGTCAGACTCACAGAGACAGAAAGCAGAATGTTTGGGCTGGAAGAGGGTGGATGGGGGAGTCATTGTTTAATGGGTACAGAGTTACACTTTGGGACGATGAAACATTCCCAGATGTGGATAGTGGTGACGGCAGCACTGCAACCTGATTATATCTGATGCCACTGAACTGTCTGCTGAAAAATAGTTAAAATAGTGAAATTTACATTATGCGTATCTTAACCACAACTTTTGAAAAAACACCTCCCGTGGCTTCCCAGCCCTGCAGCGGTGTTTTCAGGGATCTGTGCCACAAGGCAACTTTCCACTAAATCTGAGCTGTCCAGTAGGGTGGCCCTGAGCCACATGTGGCTATGGAGAGTTGAAACACAGCCAGTCCAAACTGAGATGGCTGTTCAGTTAGGTCCACACTCAATTTAGAAGGTAGTATAAACATAAGAATGTATCAATAGGGCTTCCCTGGTGGTGCAGTGGTTAAGAATCCGCCTGCCAATGCAGGGGACATGGGTTCGAGCCCTGGTCCGGGAAGATCCCACATGCGGAGCAACTAAGCCCGTGCGCCACAACTACTGAGCCTGCGCTCTAGAGCCCGCGAGCCACAACTGCTGAGCCCACACGCCTAGAGCCCGTGCTCCACAACAAGAGAAGCCACCGCAATGAGAAGCCTTCAATGAAGAGCAGCCCCTGCTCGCCGCAACAAGGGAAAGCCCGCACGCAGCAACGAAGACCCAACGCAGCCAAAAATAAAATAAATAGATTTATTTTAAAAATTAAATTAAATTTAAAAAATAAAAAGTGTGACTCACTGAGGGCCATTTCCAGAAAGGCTGCTCTGTACCCAGCTCAGCAGGGTGCCAGGGCCAAAAGGGTGTGTGACACAGGGTCAGGAAGGCCTGCAGCCCCCGGAACTCCCAGCTGGGAGGCAGAATAGGGAAAAGGGTTGCAGAGGGAGTGTTTACAAGGAAGCCCCAGCTCACAGGCGAGTCTCACAGAGCTCCTGAAATCAGGGGATGTAAAATGTCCGTAAGAGGAAAACCTAAATAAGTGGGATGGAAAAGCCTCCAGGGAATGAGGAGGCTGGAAGGGATGGGTGCAGGGCACCTGCCCTGGGATGGACCCAGGGGAGGCACCTGAGGTTCTCTTTGTTTCCTCCTGGGCAGCCCCCAGCTTCTGGCAGGAGGCCTGCAGCAATAGGGATCGAGGTGTGAGTCAACGAAGGCTGTTTCATCTTGTAGTAGACAGGTTTCCCCTTCTCAAGAAGTGACAGGGAATGCATTTTGTACCAAAGCTTGAGGAACTGCAGTATGCCTTATTGGGAAGATGGGGGGGAGCTGGGCACACAGCAGGGGCTCAAGTGCTCCCTGCAGAAGGAATGAAAGAGATCAAATTTCATGGACTCCTACCCTGAGCTAGGCCCTGTGCTGGGCTTCTTAAGAGGCTTAGGTCACGCCCTGACTCTCAAGGGGCCCACACTCTGCAGGAGTGACAAACACACAAAACAGTCTGGACGAGCGCTGGGACTGAGCCTGGATCGGCACATACAGTTGTTCAGGGTGTGCACCATTCACAGAGCCATGAATCATAGTGCACAGAGATGTGCAGGGCACAGCTGCACGCAGAAGCTCTGGATGGAGATGCATGTGCTAAGAGAGGAAAGGGCAGGCCCATGTCTGCCTGGAGAGTCAGGCTTCTGGGAAGTGGGGACATGACTGGACTTAAACACTGATGGGGTTTGCACAGCTGGGGGTGTTCAGGACAGGAAAGGGCATACCAGAAGTAGAGTTTCCCAAGTCCAACCTTTGGGGGACCACCTTTACCATTTCTGTAGGATCCTGGTACCACCTGCACTATCATTTACTTAATATTTATTTTCGAAAGCATCTTTCCCTTTTTACTAAATAAATTCAGCTTAAAAGGAGACTTTTATTACTGCCATAAATGGAAAATCAGCAACACGTGCCATAAAGAGAGGGTAACAGTACAAATAAACACTACGAAAACCAAACAGCGTTCGTAAATTCTAGCCAGGGGAGGTTGCCTGCTGAAGGCTACGAGCCTCAGTCCCCATTCCTCTCATTAACAGGGGAGACCGGCGAGAGTTAGGCGTTAAATTCAGAGCAGCACCGAGCAGAAACTTTCTTCTTGATCAGAAGGGCCTGGGATGCAGGTCCAGCTGACACCAGTGGGCATCAGTGGGCAACCACCGCCACCACCGTCCCCGGCTCTGGCTTCCTTGGCCGCTGGCCCAGTCCCCCACGATTCACCTTTAGCTGGCACCTCCAAGACCTTGCTCACTCTGGCCCATAGACCTGGAAGCCTTTCCTGCCACTCACCTATACGGGGCCGCATCCTGTCTGATTCACTGTCAGTTTCCGTGTGCCTTGCGCATGGGGAGGGCTAACACCCATTTCAGGAATGAGGAGGCCCGGATGCACGCTAGTAGAATGAATGACCAAAGAAATGAATGGAGGGCTCCCTTCTGTGCTGTGCTGCTCAGACCAGGGCAGTGACTTCCTGAGGCATTGGTTTCCCTCCCCCCAAGTGGGGACAGAGCACTGTTTTTGTATTAAAACAAACATGAATATATTATGGCATAGAATACGGAATTCATGCATTTTGAATGAAATAGGAGACATCAAAGAAATACTGTCCTTGGTTGGGAGCTGTTTACTCTCCTGCATGGGGAGAACCCCTCATCAAGGGCCTCCATCCGATCCAATCAGAAGATGCTTTCACCTCTGCAGCCTCAGGCTCCTCAGACCATGCTCTGCACGCTGGAGTGTTGATGTGTTGGCGAAAGGGGCAGGGGACCAAGAGGAAAGAGAGGGGCTGGGGGGGGGGGTGAAGCCCAGGATTTACAGGTGCAGATGCCAAGTTGCAGCTCCACCCTGACTTGTTGTGTGGCTTCGTGTAAGTTGCTGCGCTTCTCTGGGCTTCGGTTCCCACATGTGTCATTGTTTAAAGGCTTATTTTTTGAGGATTAAATGAACTCACGCAGGTGAAGAGCCTGTTTCAGTGTTCGGGACACAATAGGGCCTCAACGCCCACTCACTGCTGAGTGTTAGGGACACACAAGCACATTCACCCAGGTGGGGCCCCTGCCCAGCCCTGGCTGATGACCCACCCAATAACAATTAAAACAGCTAACACTTCTGAGCACTGACTATGTGCGGAGTGCCTGGAGATGCTGTGCCTCAGTCTCCTCATCTCTGGAATGGGGGTAATAATAACCACCACCTCATAAGGCTGCTGTAAGGATTAAACGCGTTAACATTTATAAAGTGACTGCCTGACACCAAGAATGTGCTTATAAAGATGTTCCCTTTTTATTTATTTATTCATTTAGTTGTAATTGAAGTGAAATTCACGCAACAGAAAATTAACCATTTTAAAGTGTGCAAGTCAGTGGCGTTTGGTGCAGTCACAATGCGGTAAGACCCCCACCTCTAACGAGTCCCAAGACATTTCCATCTCCCCGAAAGGAAACTCTTTACCCACTAAGCAGCCACTCCCCCTTCCCCCAGCCTCTGGCAACCACCAATCTGCATTCTGTCTCTATAGATTTGTCTGTTCTGGGTATTTCACATGCATGGAATAATAGAATATGTGGTCTTTGGGGACTGGCTCTTTTCACTTAACATAATGTTTTCGAGGTTCATCCACATTGTAGCGTATATCAGATTTCACTCCATTTTGTAGAGGTGTTTCTTTAATAAAATATCTCACTGAATCCCCAATACGACCTGGGAAGTAGCCACTATCACCCTCGTCTTCTTACAGATGAGGAAACTGAGGCACAGAGAAGGTGGGGACTTGCCCAGGTCCCCTGCCAGGCAGCCCCAACACAGCCAGGTGGGCAGTGCTGACACCTAAGGCCGCGGGCAGAGTGCCTCCCCAGGTCACCAGCGCACATTGAAGGAGACAGCAGTGGAATTACAAATCTAGGGAGATTTAAGGAGAGTGAAAATATTCTGGCACTTGCAGGATTGTGGGAGTTGAGCAGGTTCCCCCAGTGGAATTCCTGCCGCCTCTTCCCACACATCTGGGCCACAGGGGATGAAAGGGTTTGGGAGGGAGAAAGGCAAGTGTGGGAATGTGCAGGGAGGCGGGGACAGGGTCGGGCAGCCAGGGACGGGAGAATGCAAATAGGCATCCTGATGTCTGTGCAGGTGCCATTTCTTTTCATCCTCATCTGTACATCCTGCAAAGCCGGTGGGGTAAGCCCATTGCACCGATGGCTAGTGAGGCTCCGAGAGGTTGAGTGGGGGCCAGAACTTGAGCCCAACAGTGTCTGATCTCAAAGCCCAGGCGTGTACCCATCCCTAATGCCTGTCACAGGCAGAGAGGGGGCGAATGGAGGAAGCATAGGGAGATTGCATCAGCCATAGTATGAGCGGTTACCCCAGAACCCCAGAAAGGAGCATCCCCAGATCCACTGAGAAGAGGAGAGAAGAGCGAGCAATGTCAGGGCCATGCAGAACAGAGCAGAAGGGGAGAGGCAGAGACAAGGGCATCTGAAAGCCAGGTGCAGAGACCAACTGGAGAGGTAAAACTGAGGCAGCCCCCTGGGATGCTCCAGAGCAGAGCTTCTCAGGGTGCCCAGCAGGCAGGGGCAGAGAGCAGAGTGGCCGTGCTGCCCCTCCTCCACACCCTCCCCGCCAGGGCCTGGCCTGGGTTACACCTGGCCCCACGTGGGACCTCGTTCCTGCCCCCGTCCCAGACCCTCCTACTCCTGTCCAACTGTGTTTGAGAAATCCAAGAATGCAGCTGTAAACACGTGGGCTCTGGAGTCAAGCTGGCCTGGCTTTGAACCGCAACGGCACTTCCTCGAGGTAGGCAAATCTCCGAGCACCAGTTTCCTCATCTGTAGAATGGGGATCGTGGGCACTCAACAGGATCATACATACCATGGAGTATTATCATGACGGCAATGACCAGGCTGCTATTCCTCTCTCAGGGGGTCTTGGTCCACCTCCTGCCTCCCCAAGGCTCCCACCTCCCTTTTCCTCACCTAGAAGACTAGCCTGACCTGGCCTTTTAAACACAAGGACTATTCTAGAACCAAACAAGCCCTAGTTGAAGGGGTTCTGCCCTACCCCAGGGCCTTTGAACTTACTGTTCCCTCTGCCTGGAAGGGGACTTGACAGAAAGCAGCAGAGCTGGGATGGGGCTTGGGGCACCCAGAACCTAGCTGGAGTTCAGTGACCACTGCTGGGGCTCTCTGGGGGGCATAAGGAGACCAGCTGGTGAGTCTCAGGGCCCCTGCCCCCCCAGGCCCTCCTGTCAGCTGTCAGCCAGCCCGCCCTCCCCCTCCCTCTCCTCTGCCTGCCTGAGACCATTAGTGTGGCTTTGTTTTGAGCACTATTTCCACTACCATGTGCTCTGGCCGCCGGGCCTCCATTAGGGACCCTTTCCTGGGGCCGCTGACAGGCAGCCAACAGCTCCCCAGCGAGCCAGCCGTAATTGCTGCCGCCTTGAAGGTCGGAAACGATTTTTTTAAAACCTCACAAAGCAAAACAGACACCCTGCCGTCTGCTCTCGCCTTCTCCGCCCTCAGCCGGGAACCAAGCCTGAGATGTCCAAGAAAGGGGGGTTCAGTTAAGACCCCCCCAACCCCAGAGACACCCTTAACATGCCAGGCTGGGGGAAAACAAAGTTTGGGCTCTGCTCCCTTGCTTTGAACTAGGTGGGGGGCCCCAGACACCTCTCTAAGCCCCAGTTTCCTCCTGGTCAAGATGGGCGTGTTGATGGGTGCCTGGGGTGCCTGCTGGGGTGCCCATGACGAGCTTCTGACAGGAGGTCACGGGCCTCTCTGAGGACGTACATGATGCAGAGAACCAGAATGCAGGAGAGGCAGGAAGAGAGCCTGCCAAGGGGAGAAAATTGCTCAGGAATAGGTTCTGAGGAGGGAGGAACTTGGGTGTTCAAGAAAGGAAGCGAGTGTACCTTCACACACACACACACACACACACACACACACACACACACGGGCTTCCATCTCCTTTCGAGCCCACATTCCCATCATGCCCTGGACACCTGGACCAGCCCCATCATCCTATGAGCCCAGAAACTCAGCCCCCCAGCCCCCGGCAAACAGTCTCTCCTCTCCGCTAGCCCCTCCAGCCTCCAAGTCCTGTTTGAGCCCCCATTTCAACTCACAGGGCCATCCCCACCCAAACGCCAGCCACGCCCTGTGCCTTCCCCACTCAGAAACCCTCCAGGGCTGCCCCTGCCCCGGGAATCAAAACCAAGCTTCCCAGCCTGTTCTCAGTACCTCCAGCTGCAGCCTGCTTTTCCGGATATGCGCACACGACTCTCCAAATGAAGCCCCTCCCAGACCCAGGCAGTCAGGCAAGGCTCCCTACTGACCACCAGTCTCCTCTCAGCCCTGATGGTCCCCGATACAGGCAGAAAAGGAGTCCGCCTCCCCCAGGAAGTCGTCCCTGACTGCACCAGGACACAGCAACCACTCTCGCTGGAAACCTCCAGAGACCTCCCTCCAATGGCTCACCTGCCCTGTTTCCTGGGCTCCCACCTCTGGCTGACTGTCCTCCATTATCTCTCCCAGTACTCACCCCCTGAAGACACTCACCAAGAACTTGCCAGGAAAGTGAATGAAGCTTCTTCCAGGTCACGAGAGCACTGTGTGGGGGAGTGGGGGGAGGACTCCAGAGCCTGGCTCTACTGCACACCGGCCCTGTGTCCTAGGGCCAGCCTGGCTCCTGTCTGGACCTCAGTTACCTCCCCAGTGAAATGCAGGCTGCTTCCCTGGAGTCCCACAGGTGGGCTTTGGGGGCAACACACCCTCCGATGCTGGACAAAACCATGTGGCATTTTTCTGAGGAAACAATCCAGGTTTCATCAACATTCCAGCTCTCAAGAAGATCACGACCTCCAAAAAAATTAGGAACCACTAGTCTAGACAATATCCAGCGTCCCTTGTAGCTTCCCCACGTGGTCATTCACTCGTTTATTCGCTTCATGCATTCAACCAACATTTCTTGGGTGCCTGCTCGGCGTGGGTGTCGTCATCATGCACAGAATCTGTGTGTGTGTAATCCTGAGATGTCCCCTGAAGAGAGGAGCATGCGTGTGTGTGTGTGTGTGTGTGTGTGTCTACAGAGAGAGGGAAAGGGAGGACCAAGGTGGGAGAGATGAGAAGAGGGAGGGAGAGGGATAGAGCAGACACAGGGAAAGGGACAAAGAAAGATGGAGAGAGACTGAACAACAGAGATAGAGATCGAAAGAGAGAGAAACCCACGGAGAGAGATCTGGAGGAAGAGGGGAAGGCAAGCATGTACCACCGATGGGCAATGCCAGCCCCCCTAATTGATGGCTCTGAGCGAGGCCCCCCTCCCGGCTCCGGCTCTAACCTTCCAGATGCTCCCAGAGCCTCCACGCCTCGCATCCCAAGGGCACCAGCTTGGAGGGGGAGGCTGGTACTGATGCAAAGGCAGAGGGCACCTGCCTGGCCCCTTAGGCCAGCCCGCTAAAGGACCTCCCAGGCCCCTTCCCCCACTGCCACAGCTCCTCCAACTGCATGTGAGCAAATACCCTACCCGAACATTCACTCTAGACTCCGGCTCAGACAAAAACAGCAGCCCCCCAGTAGAACACTCGGGCAGGCGCGCCCACACCCCCGCTGCTCCCCACTGACAATGCTGGACTTGGATCCAGGAGCTTAGACTCTCAGCCCTGGGCTCTTTCATCCAGACCCGGGCCTTCTCAGCATTCTGGCATCACGGACCCTGAGAGAATCTGACGAATCCAGGGCGCCGCTGCGGAACAAAGCACCTGCCCACGAGCCCAGGTGGTTTGGCAGCCGGGAAAGGACAGATGAGCGGGTGAAGAGCCACAAGCTGGGTTCAGGCCTGGCTCTGCCATCTAACATCTGTGTGTCCTCAGGCAAACTGCATCATCCCCCAAGCCTCAGTGTCCTCATCTGTAAAATGGGAGCGCCCTCCTCACAGGCCGGGTGAGGATTAGATGAGAGGAGGAGGGGGAAGTGGCAGGCACAGAGAAAATCCCCCATGAGTGCTGGCTGGTGTTTTGGTTCATAGCCCGAAAGGCCACTGAGAGCGAAGCACCGTGTGCTGGACGGAATCCCACGCCACCGTCGGCTCCATCCTCACCTGTTGATTGGAGGACAAAGAATAGCGCTTGGGAGGATACAGATGGAGGTATTCTAGATGCTTAGAGCTTAGGAGAACTCGGCACTGTTCAGGTGGGGAAATTGAGAGGGGCAGGGACGTGCCAAGCCACCCAGAAGGTGGAGGCAGTGGGAGGGTGGATAAAAACCCAGGTTCCATTCCCTGCCCCAATTCTGGCACTTTAACTGGGGGCTGAAATGACAAAGGAGTCACTAGCCCCACCCCTCAACATGGGGAGCAGCAAAGGCCCCACTCCCACCACGTCCGTTCCCTGTGTGGGACCAGGCATCCCTGGAGTCCGGAGCTCCGCCCACCTAAGCCCTTGTCCCAGCCCCACCACTAAACTGCTGGGTAAAACATCCTTATTAACCGCCCACTGTGTTCTGCCTTCTCTGGCCACTTCACCAGTCTTTGCTCCTTTGGGAAAGAAGGCAGGAAAACCCCCATGACATCCCCAGCTAATAACTGGTCCAGCTTACATACCTTCTGTGATGGGGAGCTCACCACTGGGTACCTTAACTGCTCCAGGAGTGAGCGCCTTTCTCCAGGCTGAACATCATCCCTGCTTCTTAACTCATCACAATTTATACTTATATGTATCTTATAAATTTAGTTGTCTGAGCAAGAGCCTTAACTGTCTTCTTCACTGATATGTCCTCAGTGGCTAAAAGAGCCTGGTCCATGGCAGGTTCTCAACTGATATTCGTTGAAGGAATGAAGGAAGGAAGGAATGATCAAGCTTCCAATAAATGGCAGCAGCCCCTGTTAGGCCAGCAGTTCCCAGTGTGAGGAGTACGGAGCATGAGATGGGAGGGGCTGGCCTGCAGGCCAGCAGCCCCCAAGTCCAGTCATCCCCGCACACAGATGGGCCTGGGTACCAACCGTACTAGTATGTCGTTTGTGTTTTTCTATAAACTAACCCACTATGTGTTTTTTTTTTTTTGCGGTACACGGACCTCTCACCGTCGTGGCCTCTCCCGTTGCGGAGCACAGGCTCTGGACGCGCAGGCTCAGCGGCCATGGCTCACGGGTCCAGCCGCTCCGCGGCATGTGGGATCTTCCCGGACCGGGGCACGAACCCGTGTCCCCTGCATCGGCAGGCGGACTCCCAACCACTGTGCCACCAGGGAAGCCCCGGGGGCTTCTTAAAGAAGGGTTTCAACTGGGTATGGTGGAGCTGAGTCCTCTGCTGGCTTCGAGAAAGGGGAGGGGACACAGCGGTGGGCAGGGGGACCCGGAGGAGGAGCAGCCCCTCTGCCCCCCCATCCCCACTTCCCTTCTCCACAGCAGCAGGTACCAGAGGGATCCCAGGATCACCAGCTGGGAAAGGAGCGGATTTATTCCCCCAGTGAGATCACTGCCCCTTTTCCTGTTGGAAGAATCTCACTGGGGTCTGGGAGAAGAAGATACATCCTGGGACCCCATTACCCTCAAGGCTGCAGCATCTCATATGCACCCCAAGGGACTGGGCCTGAGTCCACCCACTGCAAGGTGAAATCAGCCTTACCCACCCCAGATGTCCTTGTTGTGGTCAATAAGGATGAGGAGGGGTTCCAGTTTTGTGATTTTTCTACTAATAACATGGATTTCTAATGAAATTAAAATTACGTGAATGTTTAAAACAATACTGACTTGGAATGAGCAAAAGTTGAAGAATTTCAGACCTTAGACCTCTGCCTTATCCTCCTTGCCACCCATTCAGTCATTCCCTGCCACCTCCCTAGGCTGGGCATTGTGGAGGGTACCAGGACACAAGGGAATCTGACCTGTACCCCCAGTCATTACAATGGGAGTGGTGAGAGTGGCCGGATGCCGGCCACTGTATAGCCAGCTGGCCCCAAATCCCCTTAGGGGCCGAGAGACTCTTCCCACGACCCCCTCAACAGCCGGTTCAGTCCCTGAAGTCCAAGGTCATGGCCAGGCACCAGGAGGTGGGGTTGCTTCATGTTCCCTTTCCCCTCTTTCTGACACCTGCCCCTCACGTGGGTGCCAACATCACTGTTCACACCACGTACTTCCTCTCCTTACGCATATGATTTTTCTCAACCTCCAAAGGAAGCTGGAAAGTCACTGAGGCAGGGTCCTGGTCTGGGGGTTGCCATGTCTCCTGCTGCACAGCTGGGGCATGGAATGTGGAGGTCACCATGCTCACTCCTTCCACCACAGGAAGTCTCGTGACCTTGGGCCTCTCCCTCGTCCTCTCTGGGACACAACAGCACTGTGAGTGTGGGCCCTGGAGCCACATTCTGGGCTCCGCTCTGGGCTCCAACACTTGCTAGGTGCGTGACCTTGGGCAAGCCTTCAACCTCACCACGTCTCAGTTTCCTCATGAAAACATCGGGCCAGGGAAAGTCCCCTCCCCTTAGGGTTCTTATGAGGATCAAATGAGACAATGCCATTTACGGCCCTGGCATGACAATAAACATTTGCTTGCGTATAATTTTCACTCTCTTTGTATCGAGTTGGGTCAGGTGATCCCAAAAGCCAAGCACTAACCTCCCATGCAATTTGGGCACACGCTCTTTTGCCCGTGGCCTTGGTCTTCCCCTCTGTTAGACGGGTAGAAGGAGATGGTCCCAGAGGTCCTGCTGGCTTGGCCTGAGCCTTAGTGATTCATTCCAAGCGCTCTATCTCCTGCCTCGGTGGCTGGTGGGTGGGAAGGGACCACTCTCCTGGCACCCCCCCATCCTGCCCACTTGTTTGTCAACAGGAGACTTTCCCCAACACCCCTGCTGTCAGGGTGGCAGCGAGCCAAATTCCCCGTCCTGCCGGCTGCCTGTGGCTCCCCTTGCTTGGGGAAAAGGCTGAGGGAGCCGCTGATAGGCAAAGTGTCAAAAGCAATTGGTGTGAAGGACTTGGGGAAAACCGCTTGCGAGGGTCAATTCCCTACCGGAGGCCGGGAAACCCTCAGCCCAAGGCGGAGTGTCTACGGGCGTAATTGATAGAATAATCACCGGAGACAACGGCGAACACATTTTTAACATCATAACCTTCAGAAGACAGCACTCAGTTTTCTCCATCTCCCAGCCACCAAACTAGCCAGCTTACTGATAGGGAGATACCTATAGTTCGTTGAGGAACGCGAGAAAGCCAGAGTCATTTTTCAGTGCGCAGGCTGTTTGCCAAATGGCCCGGCGGCCCCCGTCCCCTCCCCCAGCGCCCCGCTGCTCCCTCCTGGCAACAGAGAAAACCTCAGGACAGTGAATCACTCAATGGACAAAGCGCCAGGCCAAACCAGGATCTTTGTCTGCTGCAGGGTGTATTAATAATTTAGGGTGTGAGTGTGTGTGTGTGTGTGTGTGTGTGTGTGTCAGTGCAGGGGCGGGAGGATGCATGTTTGCTGCAGTGTAAGGCTTCCTGGGGCTCCTCTGAGGGTCCACATACCTGCTCCAGCCTGGACTTCTTCCTCCCTTGCAAAACCAGACCAATCCAGCAGCCCCTGGCACCAGACAACTTCCCATCCCTACACGTCGCATCAGGTTTGAGTGAATACTTAAGGCAGTGGCCCCCAGACTCCAGACTGCTTGGTAATCATCTCGGGAGCTTGTTAAAATGCAAATTCCAGGGTCCCATCAACAATCATTTTGGCCAATGGGTCTGGGGAGGACCCCAGGATCTGCATTTTAACAAGCTCCCTGGGTGATTGCAATGCAAGAGGTGCACAGAGATCTTCATAAAGATCCTGCCTTCCGGGGACTTCCCTGGCAGTCCAGTGGTTAAGACTCGGAGCTTCCACCACAGGGGAGGATGGCTTTGATCCCCGGTCTGGGGAAAGTAAGACCCCACACGCCGTGCAATGCGGCCAGAAAAAAAGAAGACAAGATCCTGCCTGCCGTGGACAAGATCTAGAAAGAGTCCTGGAGAAGGAGGCTAATCCAGCTTCCTGCTTCTGACTTGCATGTGGCCTCAGCAAGATCCCATCACCTTTCTGAGCTACTGGCTCCTCCTGGTGGAACCCACTGCCTTACCAGTTCTCTGGGGAAGTGGAAGGGAGTCCCTTGGGCAGAGCTGGGCAGAGGAAGGAGACCCATCACACAACTGGCCAAGCCTGCCTCAAGGCTGTCCCGGAGGAGGAAGGCCCAGAGCATAACTGCCAGACACACCTTCAGTGTAGGCACAGCTCCCCAGCTCTCTGTACAGACTCAGTGACCTTGGGCAAGTCACTGGCCCTCTCTAACCTGTTTCCTCATATGTCCAGCACCAGCCTTGCACGAATAATGTCAGCCTTAGTGAGTTAACACTGGCAAGGGGTTTGGTAGCACCCGGCACACAGTAGGCAGTTCATAAATGTCAGCTCTCTTTCCTCCCACCCGCTGTGCTCATGGCAATGAGCTAACCCTGTCTGATGAGGAAAAATCAAAGTAGCTGCCATTAATTGAATACCTACTGGGCATAGACACTGACCATCACCACCCCCGCCTCCCACTTCCCTGAGGGCTCCCTAAGAGGCAGGTACCACTCACTCCCCATTCACTCCTCATGCCTTTAAAAAGCCCTCTGCGAAGCAGACTGAGTGGAGGTAGCAGGGAGAGGGGAAGCGAGATAGATGTCCTTGCGGACCCATCTGACCCCGGGCTTTCCCTGTGACAAGCCCCGGGGCGAGCAGGCGGAAGGCGTTAGCCTGGCGGCTGGGCTGGGACCTAGCTGGAGAGGTGAGCAGCCACCAGGCGGCTGGGGTCAATGGACTCCTCCCCGGGACCCCCGCTGCCAGCCTCCTACCCCTACCCGAGACGCAGAGACACCTGCCTAACCCCGGCACGTTTCCTGCATCAGCGGAGGACACGCGGAGCCCAGGAATAATGAAATGATGAGGCTCCAATCTGCTAAACAGCAATTTCTGGGCTTTTCCGGCACACATAGCTTTTATTAAATTGGTATTCTCCTCGTGAACACACACGGCTATTAGACATGACCCACTTATCCGCCGTGTCTCACTATCATTAATAACGGTTTCTTTTTGTGATTAAGTGAGTGGCTCCAAACCCTTCCCGTGGTTTCGGGCGTTTGGCCTGGCAAAGGGGCAGCACGGGGGCTCCTCGGCATCTACTACCTGGTGACTCTGAACGTGGCAGTGTTGGGAGATGGCAGTCTGGTCCCTGCAGAGCAGCCTGGCCTCCTTGCTTCTTGGGGGACAGAACGAGCCCTAGAGGGGTGACTCACTGGCCCAGAACTGCATGGTGGGTCACTAAGAGAAGCCAGGTTCCCCCGCAGCCAGTGCTGTGTCCTTGACATCCAACCCCTCCTCTGGGCCTCTGCTGGCCCTCCCCAGGGTTCAGCAGGGACGTTACAGCTAGTGGGGCAGAGCTGTGCCCTAAGCACGCCTGGCACCAGGGGGCAGGCACACAAAGGGCAAACCCTGCTTTCCTATGGGGGGGGTCACCTTGGGGCCTCAGGAATGACAGAGTGGCACCCAGATCCTAGGGGTCTGGTGATTCAGCGACAGGATGATGGTAAGCCTCAGAGACCCAGTCCTTGTATGTCTCGGGACCACAAACTCAGGAAAGCCCTTCCTTGGAAAACCCTCCTAGTGTAAGTTCCAACTGTGCCAAGGAACTGAGCGAACTGAGCAGAGCCAGAAGGGGAGCGGAAGGAGGAATTCCCAGTCTCCCTTGAACGGGAGGGAATCTGACAGGGAGATGAATGTCCTGGAAAAAGCAGTGTCTTTGCCCGACAGACCCTGGGGCCAGTCTCAGCTCAACCACTCACTCACTGTGTGACCTTGGGCGAGTCCCTTTACCTCTCTGAGCCTTGATTTTTCCATCTGTAAACTAGAGATCAAAATAAGCCTTCCCCTATTTACCACCACTGCAGCCAGGTCGGTAGAAATTAGATGAAGGATAAGAAGGGTACGTAAATGGTACACAGAGCGGTTTCTGTTTAACATGGTAAGGAAGAAGGGTGCAGGGAGTCATGGTTCCCAAAAGCAGAGTCCCTGAGAAGGGCTTTGGAAGCGCCCCCTACCTTCCGAAGCAATTCCACTCATACATCATGCCCCAGCAGCCTTCTCTGATTACCTACTACCATGGCCCTCACTCTTTTCCATCAGAATAAATCACCCAGTTCTCTGCCATTTGTGCAAACCTCTCCCCAGCCCTGGGCATACAGTGCCCAGCACTGGTGCTGCAGCCTCTCCTACCAGATTGGAAGCCTTTGCAGGGAAGAGATGGATGGACAAAGCGTCTCCATTTTCATCTATGCCCTGGTCCCCATACCAGAAGGAGCCTGGCTCATGGGGGCAAGGGGCGCCCCCAGAGCTGCCAGCTTCAGACAATCCAACTCTACTGCCAACTTGGGCTCCTCTGGGGCTAGAAGGAGCTTCTGACACTCAGGCAACCAGTGCTGGGAATGTTCTCTTGCTCCCTGGCTCTCACAGTGGCTGAGTTGAGATTTCCCACCTTTCAGTCCTCCAGGGTCAAAGATGAGGACGGGTGGGTACCCTGTTGAGGGATGGCAGGGGCTTCCTGTCCCCCCGCCTCCCCAGAGGCAGACAAAAGCTCCTGGCTTCCCTCTTCCCCTTCCATGCCTCTGGCTGGAAGCAACAATGCCAACTATTCCAATGTCTTCGAGGGGCTCCCACCAAGCCTTCGTCCCCGAGATGCCACCCACCTGACAGGGGTGGCTGCAGCCCAGGCTACCAGTTCTCAAGAGGTGGGGTCTTCTGTCCCCCAGGACCTTTCCCAGTGGGGGAGGTGTGGAGAAGGAAGGGACAAGGACAGCTGTGGGGTTAAACCCACAAAGGGGAAAGGCAGATGGGCGGAGAGCGGTGGGTGAGCAAAGTGTGTTCACAAAGTGTTTGTATATGCCAGTGTGTCTGCAGGCAGGCGGGCAGGCAGGAGTTGTGCGCTTGGGTGCCAGCTGGCAGGGTCTGAGTGCTCCAGCCCTAGTGCCTGCTGTGTGTGTAGTGAGCATATGAGTGAGAAGGGGGATCTGAGATGGTGTCTGGAGATGTGTGAGGGAAGGAGTTGTGAGTGTGAGAAAGCAGTGAGTGTGGCTGTGTGTCCGTGGCTGTGAATATGTGTGTGGTCGTGGAGGTGTGTGTATCGCAGGGAGTTGGGGGGGGGGGGGTTGGAGAGAGCCCTCCGCGAGAGGGGCATAGGGGGTACCCCCTCCTCCGCAGGGGTGGCCAGGGAGCCAGGGCCGGTCCATAGACCCGGCAGGGGGCGCCCCGGGACTCCCGCCACCGTCAGCACGGGTTCGAGCCCGGGGACGGCCAAGTTGGAGCCGCGCGGCCCAGGGTGGGGTTTGGCGTGGAAGTCCGCGAGGGCGGCGACCCAACTCACCGTGGCCGGAGATGTGGTTGTCCCAGGGCGCGTGGCCGGCGGGCCGCGTGGCGCCGCCGAGTTGCAGGAAAAGTGCCAGGTAGTGGAGGGCGCCCAGCGCCACGCCGAGCAGGGCCCCCATGGTGCGCGCTCGGGCCGGGGGCGCCGCCGCCTCACATCGGGGCTCAGGAGACCGCAGACACCACGCCCGCCGTCCCCTGCCCTGTGCGGCCTGGTTGCCCCGCTGCGGCTGCTGCCCCTCGCCCGATGAACCCGGTCTGGCCCCGGCTCCAGTCCTCGCCCGGCTCCGGCCCAGCCCCGGCCCAGCCCCGGCTGCGGTTAGCAAGCGCACGCCCTACCGGCCGTCTCCGACTGCGGGACTCTTCCCTTCCGCGGAAGGCCACTTAGCTCGGTGCCGCTGCCGCCGTACCCCCTCCCTCCCACTCCCTCCCGCCCGCCCAGAGGAGGCGGCGGCGGAGGGATCTGTCTCTTGATTTATCATCAAAGTTTTGCCCAGGCTGGGATTTTTAAAGCGGTACCCGCAACTTCCCCGGCTGGAGAGAGCAGGCGGGGGGGGGGGGGAGATGGGGTGGAGGAAGCCACCCCAGGGACCCGGTTCCTGCAAAGCATAACACCGCTGGCTTCAGAAACAGAAATGCTCTCCATCGGGAAAAGGAGAAAAACCAGTCGACCAGCCGCCAGACCCAGCGCGCTCAGGAGGGTCTCCTCAACTTTGCTAGCAGGGCGGTGCCGGAGTCAGGGAGGCACGTGGGGGTGGGGTGGAGGTGAGGTTGAGGTAGGATGGGAACCTGGGCTGAGGCACAGGAGACCTGGTTAGACCTGCCTGCCTTTGGCTCCCAGTGTGATCGTGTCCGGGTGTCTACCCCTGTCTGAGCTTCAAGGTCTTCAGCTGAGAAGTGGGAATAATAGCTGCCTTCAGGGATCCTGGTGAGGATTTACAAAATCGTGTGTGTAGGGTTAGGGTTAGGGTTAGGGTAAAGCGGTAAGCATAATGCCGCCTTCGTGGTAGGAGCTCAATAGTTATTACTGTTGCTGTTCCCCTCTCTGGGACTCAGTTTTCGTGTCTGTAATAGTGGGCGTAAGGCAGGCTAGTTGCTGGGTCTTCTTCTAGCTTAGAGATGCTGGGCCCTGCACAGTGGATTGGATCGCCCCCTTCTGGACTGTAGGGTTCCCTTCCTCGGACAGATGGGCATAGTGGAATGTTGGGCGGGTGGTGAGGGGGAAGGAGGTGGTGGTGAATGAAGCCATTTTCATTCCCAAGAGCAGGAATGCAACGAGATACTCCGATTCCTTCTCCAACTGCTTCACTGGGGCTGCTGGGACAGACCTTCAGTACAGACACAAGGCGGACCTACTGTGGCCCCATTTAAAAGAAGATTAAGCACATTAAATCAGAGAAGTAGCTTCTCTGAGGCCCCACAGCGAGTCTGGGGCTAAGTCCCTGATTCCCGGACAGGGTCCCTCCTGCTCTCATCCCTTGTGCTTTGCCAGGCATCATTCCCGACGGCCGTGTCCGCCGCTGTTTCAGCACCACGGAGGAGGACAGCGTTAACCCCGACACCCATTTTTTTTTTTAAAATAAATTTATTTATTTGTTTTTGGCTGTGTTGGGTCTTCGTTGCTGCACACAGGCTTTCTCTAGTTGTGGTGAGCGGGGACTACTCTTTGTTGCGGTGCGCGGGTTTCTCATTGCGGTGGCTTCTCTCGTGGAGCACGGGCTCCAGGCGCGCGGGCTTCAGTAGCTGTGGCCCGCGGGCTCAGTAGTTGTGGCTTACGGGCTCTAGAGCACAGGCTCAGTAGTTGTGGTGCACGGGATTAGTTGCTCCGCGGCATGTGGGATCTTCCCGGACCAGGGGTCGAACCCGTGTCCCCTGCATTGGCAGGCGGATTCTCAACCACTGCGCCACAAGGGAAGCCCCACGGACACCCATCTTTTCAAGCTCACCGACCGCACCTCCGCGGGCTCTTAGATGGGCAGGTTCAGCACCAAGGACTGACCTTCTGATTTCCTCCCTCGCCCCTGCCGAATGGGAGTCAGCGCCTGAGACGGCCCACATCCGTCTCCAGACCACACACAGGTGGATCCCGCATTGTGGACAGCACCCCAACTTTGAGAATGAAGTTAGAGCCCGAAGGACAGCTTCTCCCTCCACCCCTCCACCCCTGTCTTTACTCCGTCCTGCACACCCCTTTACAATAGTATGGCGGGCAGCACACCAGTTGGGGCCTGTGGTCACCAGCAACAATACAGTTTATTTGAAACTATGCTCAGCACCCTGAAGTGTCGCGCACTTACAAATACTGTTTCTGCACAACTGACAGCCCTCACAGGACCTGCGGCACTGCCTTCAGCACGGCAGAAGGACGAAACCCCGTCCTAGCTCATTCCCGCCTATATTATCTGGAGGAAGTGGCCTTTTATTTATTTATTTATTGCCTGATTAATTTACTTCTCACTTCCTTCCCACTCAGAGGTGGTATTTAGGCTATCCTGGGTTGACCAGCTGTCTTGGGTACGAAGTATTTCCTCATTCATTAATTCGATTGACTCTCACTCCCAGTGAAATGGGCTTCATTGCCCCCACTATAAAGATGGAGAAACTGAGAATCTTCAAGAACACATAGCAGGGACTTCCCTGGTGGTCTAGTGGTAAAGAATCTGCCTTACAATTCAGGGAACGTGGGTTTGATCCCTGGTCAGGGAACTAAGATCCCACATGCAGCAGGGCAACTAAGGCCACCTGCCACAACTACTGAGCTCGCCTGCCTCAACTAGAACCCACGCCACAAACTACAGAGCCCACGCGCTCTGGAACCCACGTGCCACAGCTACAGAGCGCATGCGCCCTGGAGCCTGCGCACAACAGCCAGAGAGAGAAAACCCGCAGGCCACAACAAGAGAGAAGCCTGCACGCCACAACCAAAGATCCCGCATGCCTCGACGAAGGTCCCACGTGCTGCAGCTAAGACCCGACACAGCCAAAAATTTTAAAAATAAATAATAAATAAATAAATCGTCAAAAAAAAATTGATCACATAACAGCACCAGGAGTGGAACCCAGGATTCTTTCAATCCCAGGCTGAAGCCTCTCCAGGAGAATGTAATGGCAGAAATGGGGCCCAAACCCAGGGCTTTCTCCTCTTAAACCTCAGATTGGAGGGAAGGGGGCAGAGGCAAGGGGACAGGGAGAGATCGGAGACTAGAAGAGACAGGAGAAAACAAGAGACTCTGCTTGCGGGCTGCAGAGGAACGAGGTCAGGGTGGGACAGCAACTCTGCCACTAACCCACTGACTGACCTTGAGGAATCCTTTTTTCTCATAGTCTGGGACAGGGTTAAACTCTGTAACCTCTGAGGTTCCTTCAAGGACAGACCTCCAGGGATTTAATGAGTTTGAAAAGGCTCATGCTGTAATAGCTCTGCTCAAAACCCTCTAATGGCCTTGTTTATCACAGAAATCTTGACGTCTCTGGTTTGCATTCAAGGTCCCAGCCTCACCTCCTGCACATGCCAGACATCATTCGCCCCATGTTCTCTCCCTGAACATGCCCTAGCTTCATCCCGTCCTTACCCTTCTCAGTGCTTCCCCCTCCAGATGCATGCCTTCCCCTCCATCTAGCTGAGTCTTCCATTGGCCAAGGTCCAGTCTGCATCCCCCACAGGAAGAAATGCCTGCTGCCTTCTCCCGATCTCTGAGCCTCTGTTGGCCCATTACTGTCTACCCAGCGCTGTGCTAAGAGCTTTACTTATCGCACTTAATCCTCAGAACTACCAAGCCCTATAGGGTAGAATAGTGTGGTTATAAGTATGGGCTCTCATTTTGAATCCTGCCAACTGCTAGCTGTGTGACCTTAGATAAGTTACTTAACTTTTCTGTGCCTGAGCTTCCTTATCTGTAAACTAAAGATAATACCTCCATCACAAGATTATTGTGAGGATTAAATGACTTGCTATATGGAAATCACTTAGAACATTGCCTAGCACATAGTAAATAGTAATACACAGTAAATACATAGCCATATACATGTTGGCTATTATTATTACTGTTATGATTATTTACAGATAAGTAAACAGATGCTCTGAGAGGTTAAGTATCTTCCCCACTGTCTCACAAGATAGTGGTAGAGCCGTGATATGTTTGACTCCAGAGCCGATGCTCTTGGCATAATACCTAAGCACATCTAGTTCAACCCACCCAGCTTAGGAAACTAAGACCCAGAGAGGATGAGTGAGTTCCTCAGTCACAGAGCCAACCATGACAGAACTAGATCCAGGACCTCTGACTCCCAGCTCAGGGCTCTCCCAAAATACCCAGTCCCATTTGTATTTCTTACAGCACCTAAAATGTACTTTATAGTTTATGAACCACATTTACATCCATGTCTCATATAATTCACGCAACAACCCCTGAGGCCGCTATTATTTTCTATTTATTTATTTAATTAATTTATTTTATTTCTGGCTGCATTGGGTCTTCGTTCCTGTGTGCGTGTTTTCTCTAGTTGCAGCGAGCAGGGGCTACTCTTCTTTGTGGTGCATGGGCCTCTCATTACGGCTTCTCTTGTTGTGGAGCACAGGCTCTAGGTGCTTTGCGGGCTCAGTAGTTGTGGCTTGTGGGCTGTAGAGCACAGGCTCAGTAGTTGTGGTACACGGGCTTAGTTGCTCCACGGCATGAGGAATCTTCCTGGACCGGGGCTTGAACCCGTGTCCCCAGCATTGGCAGGCGGATTCGTAACCACTAAGCCACCAGGGAAGCCCGAGGCCACTATTATTACCTTCCTTCTTTTACACATAGGAAACTGAAGCTCAGAGAGATGAAGTAACCTGTTCAACACGGCACAGGGAAGCAGGGCAAAAGCTGGATGTGAAAGGACGAATCCTCAGCCCATATTTCTCCTCTGTGTAATTCTGCCTCTTTTCTGCTTTGCGATCCAAGTGCGAACAGCAGACACTGTGGGAGCTAAGAGCTTAGTGGAGGCACAAGGTAAACAAAAACTATTCCAGGAAATAGTCTCTAGGAATTCACCAGGGCAGGTGGCTGCTGTCACTCATTTCACTCTGGGAACACTCTAGGAGGTAGTGAGCTTCCCATCCCTGGAGGCAATTAAACAAGCATCTAGTGATCACGTGGATGCCAAGAGGCAAATATCACTGTTATTTCCATGACCCAAATGAGGCTCAGAAGGTGAAATCATGTTAAGGATTTCAGTCAAGAAAGACGATCTTTTAAAACTTCCCCTCAAGCAGGGGATCTCGCACTGTCCCTTGCCTCTGACCCAAGCTCCCTGGAGAGTCCCCAGCCTCCCCTTGACCCAGGGAGGCCAGCCTCCCTTTCCTCCTTGAGAGGTGTCACTTGAGCATCATGGCTTTGTCAGTGGTAACAGCCATAAGATTTGTCCTTTTAATCCAGAATCAATAGCAAATTCCATTTAAAAATAAATTAAACCAGGCATTGGGAATCACTCACCACGTGGGCCAGGGCGCTATACAGCACCGTCTAAATGGCCCCCTTCTGCTCATCTATCAATGCCAAGAGGGGGGAAATACCTAAGCTGCCTGATTCATGGAGAAACTACCTGAATGTATCATCTCCTAACAATGAGCAACTGAGCCCCGAGTTGCCCCTTTTAACACACCAATAACATGGGCAGCGCGGCTTCGTGAGAGCTTATCGGAGACCCCACGGTCGCTGGCTGGGAGGGAGCCCATTTATAAGGGGGAACAATGGCTTCAGTGTGTAACCGCCTAATTTCCAGAATGCATTACTGAGCTCAGAGGAGCAATGGAATTCTATTAAACTCTTATCTGTCATGGGAGGGTATGAAACCTGCGGGGAAATCCAGACTTAGCAGAGACATGCCCAGAAAGGACTAGGGCTGACCCTGGGAGGTGGTGAGCAAACCCAGAGGGGAAGAGGGGGCAGGCGGGGCCCTGCATGGGTAAAAATATGTGCGTTAATAGAGCTCTGGTTTCCAGCGATTATGTTTACATCAGCGAATAAAACTTGGCAATAAAACATCGGAGCTGTGTCTCAGACAGCATTTCCTTTTACAGCCTGATGTATTTCACTCATTATAACAGGAGGCAAGGAGCTTGAGGTGTCCCCATTTCTCCCCCTTTAATTAAATTTCCTAAATTACTGCCCAAAATTTGGATAAAGCAAAAGACTTACAGCTCTCCTAATCTCCATCACGGCTCCCATCCCATCATTGTGGTGGCCCTGACTATACCAGGATCCAATATTATTAAACTGAAATACTGTGGGCATTGCCTGCCTGGGCTCTGGTTTGTAAAAGGAGATGCAGCCTCAGGAGAAAAATTGGCCCAGGCTCAGAAAAGAGGCCTGGGTTCTGGGACTGACTTTGCTATCATCTTGCTGTGTGACCTTGGGCAAGTTACTTCCCCTCTTTGGGCTCGATGAGTTCCCTTTTTCTGCAAACATTCATCTGGAGGCTTTTAGAGTTGATTGGGGTCTGGGGTACCCTTTTGAATGCACACTGGGGTGACTTAGGGAGCTTTAAAAAACTAATAATGTTCAGACCACACCCCAGAGATTCTGACCCAACTGCTTTGGGTGAGGCTAGGCCTGGTATCAGGCTTTTTCGAAATTCCCCAGGTGATCCCAGTGCACAGCTGGGGTTGAGCACCACTGGCCTAGACACAGAGTTATGAGATGTTAGTGGACTTCAGACTCTCTGGGGAGGCTGGTTGTGTCTGCAGAGTCCCAGGCCCCACTCCTGGGGGTCTCTTCCAGTATGGCTGGGGGAGATATCAGGGAATCTGCCGGCTTACCAAGCTCTCAGGTGTACCTCGTGCAGGGATCCAGTGGGCCACAGTGAGGACCCCGACAGGATGGGAGGACAGGGGCTCCTCCTCTTCTGGTCCTTGAATTGGGTCCAGCCAGCCTCTTGGGGCAAGGAGGCCACCAGCTCTCATGTGCGGTGCAGCATGGAGGGCCGAGCTGTGACCCCCCTCCCTCCCAGGTCTGGGACGCTCTTCTCCTCTGATGACTGATTTCTTTATCCGTTCTCCCACAAGCTGGGCAGGAGCCGTGAGTGCCCTCTACAGTCAGGCCATGTCTCTGTCACGTGAGCCTCCAGGTTTCCTTCTGCCCAGGTGGCTCACCCATGAGGCAGACCCAGATCCTCCCATCTTCGTGGATTCTGAAACTTCATCTGCACTCTGCCTCCCTCAGAACTCATGGGGCAATTAGGAAGCCCCTAGCTAGGCTGAGGGCCATGCCTGGGCCAGAAGCCAGGGACAGGGGGAGGTCATCCAGGCTGGCCCCTGTCCCTTCTAGGCTGAGTAATCCCATGAAGACCTGTGGGGCCACTCTGAGGTTTTCTTTCTGGATTGCAGCCTGGGTGGACCACGTAAAGTGAAGACATCATCTAAAACCTAGAATTTAAAATAACTCTGTTTTTTAACAGAGAAGGGTCATCAAGGATCAACCACGGTTGCCCCATTGTATAGATGGGGAAACTGAGGACCAGAGAGGGGTGAGGACAAGCCTAGAGTCTCACAGGGAGGAAATGGCAGAGCCAGGCCAAGGACCCAGGTCTCCTGACTCCAGCTGGAGTCTTCCCTCCACATGTCGTGAGGAGAGCAGACAGAACCCATCATCAACTTTGCAGCCAGGCAGCTACTCCAGAGGCATCCCACTCTGGGGTTTCCCAAAGCGGGCACCTGTCTGAGGTCCAGAGAACCCCCCAGGCCTTGGCTCTCAGGTTTGAACCCAAGCCCATAAATTGCACTCTACCAAGGCCAGTGAAACGTGCACGAGCTGTGTATTTGTGTTGTCCCAGCAAGGAGCCTAACGATAAGCCCCATCAAGGGCAATTAACTGCATCAGAAAGACGGGGTTCCTAGGGCCCTTCACCCTGCCAACCGGGTGCTTATTAAACACGACAGGACAGCAGGGTCTCTGCCAATTTCGAGGCTCTGCTTGTGGGAGTGTTTTTAAAATCCTGAAATGACGTTAATGGTGTGGTTAATGCCAGTCTAAATATTCCATGGCTGTGAGTAATTAGCTAGACCAACACTGTCCAGTAGAAATCAAATGCGAGCCTGCATGTGTAATTTAAATTTTTCGGGAATTCCCTGGTGGCCCAGTGGCTAGGATTCCTCGCTTTCACTGCCGAGGGCCCGGTTCAATCCCTGGTTGGGGAACTAAGATTCTGTAAGCCACGTGGCGCAGCCAAAAAAATAAATAAATAAAAATAGCTTCTAGGGGCTTCCCTGGTGGCGCAGTGTTTGAGAGTCCGCCTGCCGATGCAGGGGACACGGGTTCGTGCCCCGGTCCGGGAAGATCCCACATGCCGCGGAGCGGCTGGGCCCGTGAGCCATGGCCGCTGACCCTGCGTGTCCGGAGCCTGTGCTCCGCAACAGGAGAGGCCACAACAGTGAGAGGCCCGCGTACCGCAAAAAAAAAAAAAAAAAAAGCTTCTAGTAGCCACAATAAAGAACAGTAAAAAGAAACAGGTGAAGTTAATTTAATAATATATTTGATGTAACCCCCAAATATTGTCATTTCAACACATAATCAATGTAAAACATTATTCATGAGCTATTTTACATTCCTTTTATGTATAAGTCATCAGAATCTGGTGTGTATCTCACACTGATGGCACATCTCAATTCGGACTGGCCGCATTTCCAGTGTTCGGTAGCCACACGTGGTTCTTGACTACCCTAGCAGACAACAAGGAGCTGAACCACTCCAGGGGGAGGCTGGGGTGTCTCCACAGACCCCACACAGAGGGAGGGAACAGGAACCTAGTGAGCACATACTATATGCCAGGCACTGGGACTGATGTCACTAAATCCCCACGACGAATCTGGAATGTAGGTGGTGTTCACCCTATCTTATAGCTGGGACAACGGAGGCTCAGAGAGGTGAAGTGACTGGGCTGAAGTCACACAGTGGCTGGGACTAAGGTCCGCTGCCCGAGACTTCTGCTGAGGCTCAGTGAGGTGGCCTGACATGAGCCTGAATCCTCAGGAGTTATTTCCCTCTCGTTTCCCCCTCAAACATCTCTTTGAGATTTCTGGCTGCCGAGCAAAGGGAGCCTGTGGAAGGGGTTTGGCCAGCCTCGTCCTGAGCTTTGGAGAGGGAGCAGGGCACCAGCGCCAGGGTGGCAGCAACGACAGAACCCGTATCACGATTTAAATTAACTAATTAGTTGTACAACTAGCTGTTTAGTGTCTGTCTCCCCTCGTCGACTGTGAGCTCTTATAAGGAAAAAACAGTGTGATCTTTATTCCCCACTATATCATCAAGGCCAAACAGCCTGCCCCAGCCAGCTGCACCTGGTAGGCTCTGAGTGCACTTCTTCTGCAACCTCCTCCATCACAAGGAGCTCCAGGGGAGGCTCCTTCCACCTCTGAAGGGCATGATCTGTTTGAAAAGGCAGCCCCAGGCCTGGGCTCAAGCTCCTGCGGGGCAGTTTACTTACATGTGGCTTTGGACAAGTCACTTCAGCCTCCTGAATCTCAATTTCCTCACCTGTAAAATGGGAATAAAAGAGCCCATTTCATGGGGTTGTTTTAGGACCAGAGGGAAAGGCACATGGGACGCACTTTGTTCTCTGCTGTGTCTGTGTCAGTTACCACTGGTGCCTTTATTAATATCATGGGACTTACATCACAACCACAGGCGGGCCCTCAGTGGACTCTCTGGGCCAGAGAAGAGGGCTCTGTGCCTCTTAGATGTTTGAAGACAGGGACCAGGCCCGCATGTTTTCTCCTCTGTGCCCAGGTGTCCCCAGCCCCCTCTACCGCCTGAGTGCCTTTGCTCGTTTTCTTTCCTTCTTTCCTTTCAAGTGTGTCTGGAGTGCCTGCCATGTGCTCTGTACCAGAGCTAGACCTGAGGGGTCCCGAGGCTGGTGACTCTCTTCACAGTGCGCATCTTGTCACTCAGGCCGAGACCGGGTGCTCACCACACCTCACAGGACCCACCATGATCTGGGCCCATCACTCGTCACCTCTCTGCCCTTATCTTCCTTGCTGTCCCCTCGCCTCCCCTGCTCCAGTCACACTGGCCTCCTTGCTGCTCCTCAAATATTCCAGGAACACTCCTGCCTCAGGCCCTTTGCATTTGATGTTCGTGTTCCGCGGAACGCGGTCCTTTCAGACCCCCAGCCTCTGATCAAATGTTGTCCTGACCATGTAATAGAACACTGCGGTCCTCGCCCCTCTGAAGCCCCTTACATTTCTGTTTTTCTGAACTCTGACCGTTATCTGCCACACTGCGTGTTTATTTCTTGACTCTCTGTTGCCCTCACTACAATGGAAGCCCCATGAGAACAAGGGCAGTGGCTGTCTCATTCTCCAGCCTGAATCCTGGCCCAGAGTGGGTGCTCAAGAACTAACTATTGAATGAACACACAAATGTGGTTTTTGAAACTTGCTTGTGCCGGTCTCCCCCGGGGACTGGGATGTCCTCGAGGGAGGGGCCGAGCTGGTTTTGCTCATCACTTCGCTCCTGCAGGGCCAAGCACACAGTGGGCCCTCAGCTGCTACTGGCCGTGTGGAACTGGACACACCACACTCCGGGAAGGGTTATGACTTCTGTGTTACCATGACTGGCAGCCGTCGTTTGCTGAGGGTCTGGAATGTGCCAGGTCATACGTCAAGCGCTTACCTGTTTTTTCATTAAATCCTCACAACACTGAAAGGTAGATATTTCGTGCCCATTTTACAGATGAGGAAACTGAGTCCCGAGAGGTACCCAAGGTCTTCTAGCTGGCAAGTGCAGATCCGGGGTCCAGCTTGGCTCCTCCTGACTCCAAATAGGAAATAACACTCCCTGCGTTGGCCCCTCTGGGCACTGAGCTGAGTGCGATGTTCACTGTCCTCCTCGCAGCCACAGTGGCCCCATGAGGTCCCACCACTGACATCCTTGTTTAATGATGAGCAGCCTGAGACTTAGAGGGATCAGACGTGTGCTGAAGATGACCCAGCTTGTGGCCACCGGGTGACCTGTCTCTAGGGCCTGAGCTCTTAATCGCAAGAAGGGTGTTGTTTGGGGCCAAAATCTCTGTTGACTGGAGGGGAGAGGGTCAGCCTGGCCCACTCCTGATGATGTTGGGATTTTGTCCCCCATCAGGTGGACCTGGGAGTCAGGCACGCCAGGCCCTAATCAGGCCCTCTTCCCCTGCATTCTAAGTCACCCCTAGTAGCCATCCTCTCTCTGCACTACAGCTTTTCCCATCTCGAAAATGGGAGGGTATAGCTTGATCATCACTGCAGAGCCCTTCCAGCTCAATACCATAGAAGGAAATGAGGGATAATGACTTGACCAAGATATACAAGGTTTCCAACATAGATCTTTAGACACCTGGGCCATTGTTCTCCGCCCTGAAGAAAATGCCCTTTAAAGCCAGAGCTGTAGTGTTAAACCAAAGGAATGACATTCTAATGGTGAAATTTCAGGCAAGGTTGGGGGTAGGGACAAGTCTTGACCAACTTGACCCAAGCTGCTGGGCCTGGGTGGGGGGAGAGGGTTTTCCCCAGGGGTCCCTGCTGAAGTGAACACATCATCGGGCATCCTGGGTCTCTCATATTAATGATCTATTGGGAGAATCCGGATGGAGCTGCTGGGTAATTATATTTAAACAGCTGGAACTTGCTCCAGAGTTTCATACCACTTGCCAAGGCCTGTAAATCATGCCACAGCAGCTCAGGGAGGGGATAAATTCCCCTCTAATTCAGGAACACCTCCAGCTGTGATCTTGAATGCCGCACAGCACCTTGGGGGTGTGTGTGGCTTTCAGAGCCTCCCCACCCCCAGGGGAAGGCAGCCTTCCAGGAGCAGAAGTAGGCGAGGGACACAGGAGGCTGAGCAGAAGCCCATGATCCTGGAGGTGCAGCCCTCCCACCCCCGCAAGAGAAACCTGGTTAAGAGCCACAGGGCAGCTTCAGAGGCTCTGAAGAGTTCCCAGGACTCTGTGCATGTTTTCGTTTTTCTGTCCATCTATCCATCCATCCAATTTTGATCATCTAGCCAATATCTCCTCTTTGCTAGTGCGGTGTGTGCAGTGGTGAAAGGTCACCCACTGGCTTCAAATCCCACCCTGTGTGACCTTGGGAGGGTCTCTTCACGTCTCTGAGCCTCAGTTTCCTCGTCTGTGTACCTCCCCTCCCCCAACCGTAGGGCTGTTGCAAGAGCAGATGAGACAGAATCTCAGCATTCATTTTACCAACAGGCACTGTGCCTATGGCTTTAAATATATCATCGCATTTAAACCACCCAGGGAGGGAGGCCAGGATTACCCCCATTTCACGATGGAGAAATGGAGACTGGAGGGGGTAAAGAAACTTGCCCAGAGCCACACGCTGACTTATTCTTGCTAACTTCTACCCACGTTCACCGCACTTTTCTTTCCATACTCCCGTCCACCCCTTTCCCCCAAACCCCACCTGTTTCAACACCCTTGAGGGTGGAGCTCCGAAGGGACACATTCTCACAACCCACGTGCAGGGCTGTGTGTAGCAGAACAAACACTGGGCTCGTTTGAAGCCAGACAGAGGCAGGCTTGAAGTTGGTCTCACTCCATCCCAGCTATGTGATCCTGAGAAAGCTACTCAACCTCTCTGGGCCTCAGATTCCTGATCTCTAGAGTGGAGATAGTGATCCCTATCTTACTGGGTTTCATAAAAATTAAGTGAGATAAGCATGAAAAGCCCTTCTTCAGCGCACAGTAGGGGCGCAATTAACGTTAGCTCTTGATTCGTCTGTCCTCACTCTCTCTAGGATAATCTATAGCTGCCAGGGTCTCTGGATGTCATCTTATTGCCCTACTTCATTGTACAGATGGGGAGACTGAGGCCCAGGGAAGGGCAGAGACTTCTGAGACCACACATCCCATGAATAGGGAGAAAGAGGCCTGCATCCGGGGCGCCACTCCCCTCCATCACAATCCTCCACCCTGTGCCCCACTGGCCATTCATGCCTGGAGGAAGCGGAAGCCCCAGCACTGACCAGGCTGGAAGGCCTGTGTCCTCAAGGAGGCCACCTCTGGCCATGGGTCAAGTGTGTGTCCTTTGGGCCCCCATTCCACCTTGGTCTCAGTGTCCAATATTCAATTGCTGTTCCTGCTTCCCTGGTCCCTGGAAAGGTAGTTTCTAAGGATCACTGTTCTTTTCTCCTGTGCTCCTGTCCCCTCAACCAGATGTGGTGTGCAAGGCCCCACTGCCTCTAAGCAGGGGCTCCGTCCCACTCCCCACACCCACCCCAATGAGGCTGGGAAGGCCCCGTTGATCTCTCAAGAGGCGGCTGGCTCTGGGTTTGGATCCCGACTCTGCCTCTTCTGGGCTGTGTGACCTTGGGCCCTTTCCCTCTCTGAGCCTCTGTTTCCTCATCTGAAAAATGGGAATAAAAACCAAGCTTAGCACATAGGATCGTTGTCTAGCTAAACACCCACCACTCATTGCAGCACCTGGTGGATGGTGGCTCAGGCTCAGGAAAGGTAGCTGTGAGGCCCGACTTCCCGTGTCGCTGGTCTGGTTCAGTGGACGTTCTCCCGAGGGGCTCAGCTCGGGTCTGGAGGAGTCTGAGGAGTGAGGAAAGCTGACAGTCAGGCCTCAAGGCCCTCGGGAGGCTTCCAGCTCCACTGATACCAGTAGGGTGAGGCCAGTGACCAGGCCACGTGGCCACTGATAGCATTGACAGGAAGGTACAGCCTAGAACAAGGGAAGGGATGGCCTGCCCTGCTCTGTCCAGCCCTGGTCTCCCCCCGCCTTCCCCCAACCCTCCCACCCCTTTTAAGAGGGACACTGACCCACTGGCAGGGAAGGGGGTGTCAGGGCCGGGCGGGCCTGCAGGACCGCATATTTTCACCTGGGTGAGTTCATCAGCTTCTGGGGGACTCAAGTCTGGCTCTGGTTCTGGTCAGCCCTCCGGTATTCCCCTGCCTAGAGCCCATCTCCTCTTGAATGGCTCTTCAAACCCAACACGCCCCATCCCCACCCGAAGTTCTATCTTTCCCCTCCAGTCTGGCTCTCGTCTGGGCTTCCCATCTCAGGAGCGGCTCCCCTCCATCCACCTATCCTGTCCCTGAGATGGGATCCATGCCCAAGCCCCCTGCCCTGCCCCACCCCAGAGTGAACATCTCCTGATCAGCCTCAGCTTAGCATGTAGGGGGGCCTCGGTGAATCTCGCCGATTGAATGAGTGAGGGAAATAATGGATAAGTAAATGAAGAGCTGACTCTTCAGCCTGGGGAGCAAAAGATGTGGGGCACGGGGTGGGGGATGGTATTGCAGCCACAGGGGAGCCCGGGCCCTGCACTGACACCCCCTCACTGTGTCACTCTGGAGTTTTGCTCCCTCTCTGCACCTCAGTTTCCCCAGAAGAATGAGGCAGTTGGGTGAGGTGACCTCTAACGTGGAGAGTAGCAGGGGGTTATGAAGGAAGCAGGCAAGTGGCCGAGCTGGGGCCTGGAGGTAGGACTGGAGGGAGTTTGACCAGGTCCACATAAGGACAAATGTTCCCACAGTCAGAGCTGTCCTGCTGCTGGACCGGCTGCCTCATGAGGAAGTGAGCTCGCCATTGCTGGAGGTATGTAAGCAGGGGGCGCTGTGGGGAAAGACCCCCGCACTGCCTGGGCAGTTGGACACATGACCAGGCACACAGCCTGGAATTGGTAAAGACACAGACTCTAGAGGTCAGTCTTAGCTCCATCCTTATTAGCTGTGTGACCTTGGGCAAGCTGGTTTAGCTCTGAATCTCCAAGGGCACCTAATCTAGACAACAGAGATACAGCCTTGACCTTGCAAGGTTTTGAGAAGCTGCACAGGGCCTGGAACCATGTAAGTGTTTGGTAAGTGCCAGCATCTTCCCCAGCCCAGCCTGCACACCGAGGATGCAACTTCTGGCCGTTCACAGGACAAACTAGCTGCTTCATTCCAAGCCCAGCAAGGGCCTGGGCCCCATTTACAGGGTCTCACGGAGTGCTCACCTGGGCCCTCGTGCCCAGGTGGCCCTGGCCTTGACCCTGGAGCCTAGCAGAAAGGGCAGCCTTGAGTGGGCCCCTCACCATGCTGGGTGCCCCCTCCAGATCCATGGGCCTGTGAGTTTTTTCCTCTACCCGCCTCTCCCGTCGCCTCCGTGCAGGGAGGCCCAACCTTTCCACGCCTCCCAATCACGGCAAACTGCCTCATCAATCATGTTCTCTCTAATTAACTTCTAATTTACCTCTTTAGTCAAATCTGTTTACAATCAGAGACAAGAAAACATGCAGCAGCTCCAGGTGCGGACGTGGGACCAGCTCCAGGGAGGTAGAGGATCAATCAGCCCTTGACCGGGGTGGGAGCCCAGTAAGGGGTCTACAAGGCAGGGGCAGGGGTACCACTTGGCCCAGTGCCCCGGCCCCCAGCAGCCTGGCATCCAACACCAGCCCCGCATCCACCAGAGGGCTTTCCTGCTGGGGCCCCCGGCCGCAGATCGCCAGCCACCACCTGCCCTCCCCACCCTTGTGTTCCCCTCTCTCTGGTTTTTCTGCCTCACTAGGTGGGGAGCGCCCCATGGGCATGCATCCTGCCCCTCGCTGGCTGTGTGGCCTCAGAAAATGACTGGACAACTCTGAGCTTCTGTTTCCAGGTTTGCAAAGTAAGGGGTAAAGTCACATCACCCAACTTGCTGGCGGCAGCCTGGCCAGCCGTGCCTAGACACCGAGCTCCGGGTGGAAGGAACACAGGCCTTGTTTGTTTGGTTTTTGTTTCTGTATTTTGGATGTTTTAAATTAAAAAAAATTTGAACTAATGTCCAACTTACAGAAAAGTTGCAAGCATGGTAGGTGATATGCTATTACCTCCAAATTTCAGTGTGCATTTTCTAAAACAAAGACGTATTCTTACATAACCACAATATAACCACAGGGATAGGGACATTCGTGTGGAAATATCACTGTGTCTAATCTCAGCCAGGGCCTGAGTTTTAAGCCCACTGCATCACTTGCTGGCTGTGTGACTCCGGCCAAGCCACAGGGCCCCTCCTAGGCCCCGCTTCCACATATAAAGCAGGCGGTCAAGGTAACAATCTTATCTCTATCTTGCAGGGTTGCTGTCGGTGTGGATTCAACGAGTCGCTGGGTGATGGGTGGGAAGCAATGTGGTAGAGGGGGTGCGGGTACTGCCCCTCTCTCCGTGTTCAAGGTGGAAAGGGAGGCTAAGGGGGACCTGTAACCTGTTCTAGGTCACACGACATGAAGGCCAGAGTCAGAGCCCTGGAAGAGCCTGGCCTGGAAGAGGCTGAACCCTGGGATGGGGGACCCAAGACTCAGACAGCCCAGTGACTTAGGCCCTTTGACCTACGTTAAGGTGGAAAGTAGGGAATTCCCTGGTGGTCCAGCGGCTAGGACTCAGCGCTTTCCCTGCTGGGGCTCGGGTTCCATCCCTAATCGGGGAACTAAGATCCCACAAGCCGCATGGCACAGCCAAAAAAAAAAGGTAGAATGTGGACAGCAGGGAGGCAGTTGAGAGTTGATGATTATTAATGGTGCACCAATAATACTAACAGTAACCAATGAACGAGTCACCTTGGAGGAGGCCTCTCATGGGGGCTGCGGGAGATGGAGGGCAGAGTGAGGATGCCCTGACGGTGCACCAGGCCAGTACATGGGACTCTCGGAGAGGCCTGTGAGCCATCGAGGATGCGGGGGCCGATGGGGGGACACCTGCTTGGCCCTGGCTCCCAGCCTGTCTTCTCACAGGAGACCCCCTCCTCCTCATTCACATGTACACCCACTCAGGGGTTCATTCTGTTCACACTCGCTGTTCTCTCTGACTGGAACATTCCTCCAGCTCTGCCCTTGGCTGCCCTGCTCACCTTTCACGTCTCAGCTGGAACATCACCTCCTATGAAAGGCCCTCCAGAACCATCTTATCTCAAGTAGAACCTCGCCACTCCCATACAACACACTCTCTAATTTGCTCTTTTTTTTTAAAAAATAAATTTATTTATTTATTTTTGGCGGCGTTGGGTCGTCGTTGCTGCACGCGGACTTTCTCTAGTTGTGGCGAGCGGGGGCTGCTCTTCGTTGCAGTGTGCGGGCTTCTCACTGTGGTCGCTTCTCTTGCTGCAGAGCATGGGCTCTAGGCGTGCGGGCTTCAGTAGTTGTGGCACTCGGGCTCAGTAGTTATGGCTCACGGGCTCTAGAGCGCAGGCTCAGTAGTTGTGGCGCATGGGCTTAGTTGCTCCACGGCATGTGGGATCTTCCTGGACCAGGGCTCGAACCCATATCCCCTGCATTGGCAGGCGGATTCTTAACAACTGCGCCACCAGGAAAGTCCCTCTAATTTGCTCTTTACCTCATTACCTTATTTTCTTCATCTCACCTATTTCTATCTGAAATTATATCACTTCATTCTTCTTTTGATTGGTTTAGCTTGCTCTGTGCCTGTCTCCTTCCACTCATGAGTTCCTTGAGAGCAGGGATCTTTGGGCTTCCCCGGTGGTCCAGTGGTTAAGACTTTCCGCTTCGACTGCAGGAGGCACAGATTCGGTCCCTGGTTGAGGAACTAAGATCCCACATGCTGTGTGGCCAAAAATAAATAAAAGAGTAGAGAGCTTTGTTTTGCTCCTTTCCATCTCCCCAGAGCCCGGCAGAAACACAAAGCTCAACAAATATGGTGGAATGAACTTTGAATTCACCTGTTCGTTAATATCTGCCTTGTGCCTGTCCATGTGGGGGATGCAGAAATGGAATTAGACCGATGTTCTGCCCTCACATGCTCACAATCCTGCCCAGTATGTAACTGCAGGATCTCAGCAAAGCCCAGCCCCTTGTACCTAACACTACTGAGGGGATAAAACCTCCTGGCGCAGCCCTCTTGGGGGGGTTGGCCAGACGAGGGGCAGTGCGCCTGGGGCAGCATCCAGACAGAGCCCTGGGTCCTGTCTAGGTCAGAGCACTGGGGCCAGGCCAGTGTGGGCTCCAGTCCAGCTCTGCCCAATCTCACCCGGCCCCGATGGCCCTGGCTGGAGACCTGAAATGACACCGGCTGTCCGTGAGGCTCTGAAGGAAGCTCTGAGAGGGGGAACGGCTCCAGTCCAGCGTGCACAAGCTCCCGTTTGTCTCTTTGTCTTTTGGGGTGTGTGTGTGTGAACCCCGGCTGGGGAGCTCCTTCCTCGGGAGCAGGCATCTTATTCAAGGACTGGGAGATGCATCCTGTCCGGAAGCCTCAGGGATGTGATGGCTTCGGGTGACGGAGAGGGCACCTCAGCTGTCTCCCTGCACTGTTTGTTCATATTTCTATTCCCTGCCTGTGTTCCTCGTTTCGGCCCATGTAAGTAGGTGTCCAGGGGTGTCTCTGATTCTGCTCCGATAGAATTTGCCTTGTTTAATCAGTAACAGGATGGCTGCCTCTGACAGCTGTTTTTCCCAGAAAAAACAATGCTATTAGGGATGGGGTGAGTTGGGAAGCAGCAAGAATGGGGCCTCTTGGCTTAAGTTCACCTTAGCCACAGATTTGTGGGCGACCCCGCTGCCTGTCACTTCCTGTCCCTGGACCTCAGTTTGCCCATCCGTAAAACGAGGGGAGTCAGACTCTGTGACCCCTCAGCTGGGACTTTGAGACGCAAGGGTTGGAGGTGGTGCCACAGTGGAGGGTGGGCTGAGTTCATGGAGCACCCTCACTTGGATGCCGGAGGAGAAGAGGCATTTAAACCCAAGGTGGCATTTTGATCGCTGTGTTCTTAATTGTAATTGCCATTTAATTAGATTAATGATAATTAATAATACTAATAATGTACTGTCCTTTGTCTGGGACAATGACATTGCAGACCCACCGTCCCAAAGTGGAGCTGGGCTGCATTGAACCTCTCTCCTCCTCTTCTCTCCCCCCCAACCCTCTTTCTCCAACTTTGTCTCCCTTTTCACCCGTGCTCGGCACACTGGGTTGTGACCATCGCTTGTCACGATGGTCTCCCTATTAGACCACAAAGTGCTCCAGAGAGCTGGGGACCGGTCCAGGCATCTCATGCCCCGCTCCACCCCGCAAAACATAGAGGAATCCTCCCAGAGAGGGGACTGATACCTACTGGATGGCAGGAAGAGTAAGTGGGCGGGTGTGTGGATGGATGGTTGGAAAGATGGATAAATGCATTAATGAATGGCTTTAGTCTCGGGCCAGGGAGGTGACAGTGCTATCCGACCCCCAGAGGGGACCCACCTCTGCTCTCAGCCCCCTTCTCCCTGACCGAGCCCGGCCCGCTAGAACTCCATAATAGCTCTCAGATACATCTCCTCCTCTCCATCCTCAAGGTCATGGCCCTGGCTGAAGCCACCAGCACGCTTGCCTAGACCGCAGTACCAGCCGCTGCCTGGCTCTCACAGCCTCCTGATCTACCCCTTTCTATCCATTATGTGCAAGACCGGCGCGTCTTTCGGACTCATATGCATATGTGACCTGCCTCTCTCTGGTTCAGAACACTTCCAGGGCCCCTCTGGGCCTTCCGAAAAGAGTACAAACGCTTGGCCTTGGCATTGGAGCATTCCTAATCTGGCTCCTGCCCACCTCCCTGTCGCCGTCTCTACTACTGCCCCGCCCGCCTCCCTGCCCGCTGCTCTGGCCACCCTGGAGCGGGCACACTTCCTCCAACACGCTTTCCCTCTCTGGGTCTTTGCCATGCTCTTCCCTCGGCAACCTCTCCCCTCCTGCCCCGCTCCCTCCTCTCCACCCAATTCTCCACCCTTCACAGTTGAATTCAGATGCCACCTCCTCCACGAAGCCCTCCACGATGCCCCAGGGAGAATGAGCTACTCTGCTTGCCCACAAGTGTTTTTGTGGGTCTTTGAAAGTATCCTCCCCCTACTCCCCATTTGTTTTCCAGGTAGAATCCCCATTTCCCACAAGAATGTGGGGATGTATTTTATTAACCCTTCTTGGGCTTTGAGTTCAAGTCTCAGCTCTCACCCGTGATAGCCTGTGACCGTCCAGCCTCTTCCTCTTTCTGACACTTGATTTTCCCATCTATAAAACGGGGACAGCAGCTTGCCCTTCACAGGGCTGTGGTGACAACTAACTGGATTTGGGTCTGTAAGGTCCCCAGCTCAGAGCTGGACTCTTTCCTGCCTCCCCACCTCTGCCTGCTCATTTCTGTTCCTGGAAGCCCCTCCTGTCTTCTTACCTGCGGAATTTCCACTCTCCCTTTTATTCCTGGGCCAGAGCAGCCTGGGTGGCAGGCCCTGCGCTGGGCACAGCAGAGCAGAAATGGATGAAACGCGGCTCCAGGAAGTGGCGGGGACCCTCCCAGACACAATTCAGTTCAGATGTTCCCACTGCTTCCCACCCTGACTCAAGACGCTTTTGTGGCTGCCGCTCTGACCACTGTGAGCCCAGGCTGGGCGCCGGCCCCTCCCGACAGTAGGCCAGAGGGACAGGAGGGGAACAGATCCTGTCCCACACGGTGGCGCTTCCTCCATGCAGGCGGCCAGAGTCTCAGTCTCCACCCTTCACTCCATCATTCATCCTCTCATCCTCCCTCCCCTCAACCATTCCCTCCCTCCCTCCTTGACTCAGTCATTGTATTCCACGCATTTCTCTTCTCTGCGTAAAATCCTCCGATGGCTTCCCGTTGCATGCGGGAGACAATCCAAACTCCTTACTGTGGCTGACAAGGCCCTGTACGGTCTGGTCCCAGCCCTGCTCTGCAAACTCATCTCCTCCCGCTCTCCTCCTCATTCTCATGGCACATCTGGCCGTTCCTCAATAGGTAAACCACACTCCTGCCCCACGGCCTTTGCGCCTGCTATTTCCTCTGTCTAGAATCTTATTCCCAATTTCCCCTGGCAGCTGCTGTGTTCAGCAGTCCTGTCTCAACTCCAACATTACCTCCTCAGAAAGGCTGACCATCCAGACCAGAGGAGCTACCCTTCCTTCCAGTCACTCTTTTATTTTCTTTATAGCTCCCAAGCACCATCTCAGGCTGCCTTGCTGGTTTATCTCTTGCTTGTTTACTTCTGTCTCCCCTGCTTGGAAGGCAGCAGGGCAAGGAGCATGTCTGCCTGTTTGCTCTCTATTCCCACGGGGTCCAGCACAGAGTAAGTGCTCAGAAATTATTTGCTGAAGAAATGTTGCAGGAGCACTACCTGGGTGGCAGGCCCTGCGCTGGGCACAGCAGAGCAGAAATGGATGAAACGCGGCTCCCACCCTCAGTCAGTCCATAGGGCAGGTGGGGAGAAGGGGGCTCAGGGAAAGCTCACGGGGGGTCTGGGGAGGGCAGAGAGGGGGTGGGCGAGGCGCTGGCGGGGCTCAGGGCTGAGGGCAGAGTGTGTGGGGTTCTTGGCCCCTCTGCTTATCACGCTCTGGCTGATGGGGGTTATATCTGCCTCTGTCTCTCCCATGAGACTGGGAGTCCCCCAAGGGCAGGACCTGTGCTCCTGCTTCCCAGATAGGGAGCCAGTCTCAAGGAATGAGTAGGGTCAACAGGAGTTTGGGGAAGTGGGAAGTGGGGCAGGTTACAGAGAAGGAAGGGCATGGACAAGGGCCTGGGGTCGGGGACATCAGTGCGGGCTGTAAGCAGTGGCTGGACAGTAGCTCAGGCCCACCCGTGGCACTTCGGTTCAATTCCCCAACCCCTTGAAGAGCACTTGTTGGGACTTCCCTGGTGGCGCAGTGGTTAAGAATCCACCTGCCAACCTAGAAAAATGGTACAGATGAACCGGTTTGCAGGACAGAAATAGAGACACAGATGTAGAGAACAAACGTATGGACACCAAGGGGGGAAGCGGTGGGTGGTGGTGCTGGGATGAATTGGGAGATTGGGATTGACATATATACACCAGTATGTATAAAATAGACAACTAATAAGAACCTGCTGTATAAAAAATAAATAAAATAAAATTAAAAAAAAATAAAAAGAATCTGTCTGCCAATGCAGGGGACACGGGTTCGAGCCCTGGTCCGGGAAGATCCCACATGTTGCGGAGCAACCAAGCCCATGCGCCGCAACTACTGAGCCTGTGCTCTAGAGCCTGCGAGCCACAACTACTGAAGCCTATGCACCTAGAGCCCGTGCTCCGCAACAAGAGAAGCCACCGCAAGGAGAAGCTCACACATGGCAATGAAGAGTAGCCCCCGCTTGCCGCAACTAGAGAAAGTCTGCAAGCAGAAATGAAGACCCAAAGCAGCCAAAAAAAAAAAAAAAAAGCACTTGTATAAAATACATTGCTCACTCTTTGTTCCTAAAGGACCTTCCTTGGCTTGGGTGTTCGCTGATGGATGGATTGATGCCCTCATGGGTTTTCTCCTTCATTCTGGAAGGTATAAACAAAGATGAGTCAGCTCCCAGTCCAGTGGGGAAGGTGAACAAGAACACCCAATAAGATAAGGATATCAGGGAGGATGATATGACCACTGATTAGCACATGATAGGTGCTCAAGCGCTTCCTGTGTATCAGCTTGTTGCTGGTCTAGACAGTGAGTAGTATTGTATAGTATGATCGCCCCATTTTATAGATGAGGAAACTGAGTTAGGCAGGTGAAGTGACTCACCCAGGGTCACACAGCTGGGGAGAAGCAGGATTAGATTTGAACCCAGGTAGCCTGTCTCCAGCATCCATGCCCTGTGTTCACTGCCCTTGTGGGTCCACGAGGCCAGCCTGGTGAAACTTGTTTGTGCATCTTTTAATCTTTCCCAATTACAGAGAGACTTTTGCTTGCAGCTGCTAAAAGCAAGAACCTGTCCTCAGGCCTTGCTCCCAAGAGGGCCGGAGCAAGGTTGGGGGTAGGGAGGAAGGCAGCTGGCACAGGCCATGTCCTGCCATGGCCACTGAATGAGCTTAACTGATAACCACAGGCCCAGGCAGGCTGCCGGCTGAGTCTGTTCATTTGGCCAGGCTTCCTGGCCTTACACCCACTGGCTGGGGGAGGGTGGCATTGGGGCCAAAGGAGGGGCCTGAGGATCTCCAGTTGTTTAAGTGCTGGCAGCCATGGCCAGCATCAGTGACACGGCTGTGTGACCTTGGGCAAATTCCTCGATCTCTCTGTACTTCCTTTTCTTATTTGTAAAATGGAGGTGAGCGTGGCACCTTGGAGGATGCTACAGGGATGCAGCAAGGTGCTGGGGACAGTGGCCTTCAGTTCAGGGACTACCCGGCATGTAGTAGGCACTCAGCAAAATTTCCACCCCAGTCCTTCAAAGGCCTCAAGAAAACAATCTCAGCCCTACCACGCTTGAATAAAGCAGAAAAAGCCTGTGGTGAGAGGCTGGAGAACTGGACTCTCATCTGGCTGTCTCTAACTGAAGGGGTGACCTGGACCCTAGCTCTCTCTGGGCCTCAGTGTTCTCATCTGCAAAATGGTATAACGATAGCTTCCACATCGCACGAATGTGGGGAAGATTCGAGGAGGCAGGCATTTCGCTGGCACTATAATGTAGCTGGCACTAGGGTAGTTTTGGATGGCTGGCTCTGCAGATCCTGTGTGATTTTAGGACAGTCACCTACTTTCTTGGGGCCTCCGTTCTCTCATTTGTAAAACATCTGACCCCAAGTTCTGCTTCCCCCCAGCTCTGTCGTTCCAGGAGTTCAGCAGTGTTGATCACTGCTTCCTCTGAAACCCACCTAATCTGCTTTAGATGAGGAGAGAGTAAAGTCCTCGTGTCCAGGGGAGGGGGGAAAAGTGGGGGCCGGAATTTTTGTGCCCATTTCCCAGCTAAGGAGAGTGAAGCCCCTGGATTTTAATGGCAAGACATATGTCCCTGCCCACTGCTCCCTCTTGTCTGTTCAAGCTGTGGGGCTGGCGCAGGGAAGGACCAGACTCTCCTGGGCCCCAGGAAGGCCTGGGGAGAGGGGTCTGGGTCTGGATTCTCCAGGGCGTGGGGCTGCGTCAGCTCAGAGTGGAGGCAGGGCCTGAGGGTGGGTGGGCACATTGATTGCAGCCATTCCTCTCTCCCTGCAGCGCCTGCTTCTGATGAAATTTTACGGCAGGTAGAAATGATATGACTCCGTCAGCCCTAAGAGCACTTCTATTTATTCATTAAAGATATTTGTTACTGAGCAGCCCTGTGGCGGCCCCACCTGACCCCTGCCGGGCCGTGAACTTGCTCCCACTCCTCAGTGCTGGAGGAAGCCTCCACAGGGCAGGGGGCCCCTCCCTATAGAGTGACGGGCTGGCTCTGCCTCAGCCACATCCCTAACCCCCTGTCTCTAACCCACTACCTCTTCCCGGTCCAAAGCGCCAGTATCTCCTCTTCTTGGGTCTCCTGCTTCCATGCTGGGCTCCACAGTGTGAGCTCCATCAAGCCGTCAAAGGGATCTTTTCAAAACCAGATCGCATCCCTTCCATGCTCAAAACCCCTCAGTGGCCCTCCAGGCCTGGCAAGACCTGGCCCCTGCCCACCTCTCTGGCCTTATCCTCCACCAGCCCTGCCTCACGCATGGGTCCAAAGTGGCTTCTTTCGGCTATTTTCTGGAGAATGACGGTGCTCTCTCTCTGCCTCAGGACCTTTGCACCTGTGCCTTTGCTTAGAACCCTCTTTCCAGCTCTTGGGCTGCCCAGCTCCTTGACATCATTCAGAGCTTAGCTCAAAGGCACCTCATTGAGGAGAACTTCGCAGACCACCCATCCTCAGGGTCCCCCATTAACTAGTCTCTATCATTTTGCACTGAGTTTGCTCCTTGACAGTAATCACTCTACGTATTTGTTTACTTGTTTATTGTCCTTCAGTCTGTCCCACGAGGACGAGGACGAGGACGTGAGCTCCTGGAGAGCAGGGACAATGTCTGTTTCGTTTCCAGCTCTGGTGGGTGTTCAGTAAATGGTGCGGGGGAGGTGGGTGATGAACTCCCAGGCACCATGAGGTGGTCACAGGTGTGGAGTTCCCCGGGCTGGGCCCTCAGAGACCCTCTCAGTCCCCAGATGAAGGAGAGCTGAGATTCCGAGAGGGTGAGGCTCATGTCTCACAGAGGGTGGGCTGGAGGCTCCTGCCCCTGGTCCCCTGCTGTCCTCCATCTGGGTGTTTCCTGGATGGGTGGGCTTACTGAGGCCTCAGGGGCTGGAGCCGGGCTGGAACCTTCCTCAGCTGTGGCCAGATCACGGCCTGGTTTCTGAAGACCTGCCTCTGGTGGCTCTTCCCCAGCTGCTCTCTAGGGCTTTAGAGCAGAGCCTCTTCCCAGGGGCTGTGGGAAGACTCCTGCAGCCTTCCCGCTGCCTTAGGGGTGGTGGCCTTGCTCCTTGCTCAGCTAATATCAGTGTATCTGGGTCCTGGGCACTTTCTGCATGACATGCGAGGCCAGATCTTGCTTGAGGGGTCAGAATGGAGGCTTCATCACCATCCAATGGAATCTGTTTCTCCATCACTCAGGGACTGTGGAGATTTAACTAGAACAAGCTGTGACTCTGGACAAACCTGACCCCCGAACTCCTAGGAAATCACCACGTATGTGGTTCTGTCAGGTTCTGCCACAGCCAGAAGCTCACTCAACCCCGGCCTCGCTGACCTCAGGGTAGCCAGGGCCCATCCAGTGAGGTAACTGTGAAAACCCCCTCATCTCCAAAGGCCCCCTGCATTGTCATGGCCCCACTCCTTTACCTGCACAGTTCCCTCTGCCTCCAATGACTTTCTATTGATACCTCTTGGGTGTTGAGACTCACGGCCATCCTAAGGACCCTGAAAGTCCGTGAAAGTCACTCAAGACACAGTTATGGTGCTGGGTCCCATCTCTCCCAATCTCTCCTGCTAGGTTTGGGGGCCCCTCTCTGCCCCTCACCTCTCTTGAAGCCCATCATCGCTCTCACGTGACACCCTGTTCGGCTACCGTGGGGGGTGGTTCACACTGTCTTTCAATCTGGGGGGCACAGTTCCAGAGCCCAGAATGGGGCCTGGCACAGAGTGGGCGCTCAGCAAACGCTTCCCGGGAGGTGAATGGCAGGAGGCAACGTGGGACGCGGAGCGAGGAGCAGGGAAGTGCTGGGTGAGGGGTGTGAACTGGTGGGTGGGCAGAGGAGGCGATGATGTGAACGGCAGGCAAGGAGCCTCGCTCCAAGCGTGCCTGTAAGTGGCTTCTCCTCCTCGCTGCTGCGGTGGGAAAGCCTAACCTTCTTCCAGGGAAGAGCAGCCAGGTAGCCTGGCCCCGGGGCCCTCACGCAGGTGAGTGTTGCAGCCACTGCTCAGATGTGGCGTGAGAGACACAGGGAGAAAGCAGGGACCCTGCAGGGCCGCTGGGGGCTTCAGTTATGAGGCTGAGCCGGCTGCTTCTCTGGGGCTTCTGCTTCCAGTGCGATAGGGCGGAGCCCCTCCTCGGCCATGTAGTTGGGGGACAGTGTGGCTCTGGGGTCAAGAGTGTGGGCTTTGAAACCACTTTGCTGTTCCCCTCCCAGCTCTGTCACTTTGTAAGCCACTGACCCTCTCGATCTGCTTTCCTCATCTGTGAAATGGATTGATAATAAAAGTACCTACACCTCACGAACGAGGGTTAAATGTGCTAATTTGACGAGCTTATAGCAAGAGCTTCAATGAGTATCAGCTAATATGGCACACACTCAATAAATCCATTCTTCCGAAACACCGAATGACTTCACTCATAAGAGAAATGCAAATTAAGACAGTAAACTCCATTCCCCGATCAGGGAGGCAGAGATGAAGACGGCTAACACGGCCACGGAGGGTGTGGGGCAGCCCTCACATACACCACTGATGGAAGGAGGGCAACGTGACAATATGCATCACGGTGAAAACGGCATATCCCCTCTGACTTAGCAATTCTGCTTGGGAATTTAAACTCACACATGTGTGAAATGACGTTCTATACAAGGATGTTCACTGCGGCATTGTAATAGCCAAAGATCGAAGACAACCTAAATGTCCATTAACGGGATTAACCGAATCATGGTACCGCTCTGCAATGGAGCTCGGCTATTAAAGGAGTAGGGGGGGGACTCTGTGCGTTGGGTAGATGTAGAGTGAAAAGCAAGGTGCAGACCAGAGACCAGGAGATGCCACCGTTTGTACTGACTATATTTTATTCACTTGAAGACACTGAAGACTGCCTCCGAAAGGATACTCCAGCTCATTAGCACTGGCTGCTTCTGGGGAGGGGCCTGGGTGGGCCGGAGACGCAGCTGGCAGGGAGACTTATGCACTGAATCTCCTTATGTACCTTCTGAGGTTTATGCCAAGGGCATGTGTTACCTAACAAGGGAAAGGTGACTGGAGGAGCGCTTGCCATTTTCTCGGCACAGATAACGAAGGCCCACCTCTGTGATACCAACCACCTTCCATGTGTACCGGGGAGCAAGACAGATTGAAAAATGTGGCTCCACTTTTATCTCTACTGTGGAGTAAGAAAATCTAATCAAGAAGTTTTTGCCTTTAGGAAAGCGAGTCTGGTCTCCCTGTTGGCACTAAATTGACGCTTTGGTAACGGCAGGAGATGCCACCTGGGCACTGGTGCTGCTGTGAGGGTGACTGAACGTTGCCTTCCAGCTTCCCTGACGCTGCATTTCCCCCAGATAAAGAAGGAATGCAGCCTGCATGCAAATTTCTCTAAATTAGACACGGCCCATCTTGACGCCGCTGAATTCAGGCCGACCACCGTGAGCAGAGCAGCAAGCTGCAGAGGAGGAGGAAAATGAAATCCTCATTTCCCTCAGGAAGAAATTCTGGCTAACAGTGCTGAAAGACTATTTTAGTGTCGTGTTTAGATAGGAAAAGGAATACCGCCTGGCTGGGGTGCCATGTCCCGGACTCAGCTATGGACACAAGGATGGACACGAAGGGGCTTTGTTTGAAGGGGAGAGCTTGGGAAGCCCATGAGTGGCGGACGCAGAAGTCGCGTTCAGAACCACAGGGCAAATGGGGCCTTTATTTGAGCCCAAGAAGTCCTCCTGGAGGGGTGGGGCTGCTGGGTAAGGCAGAATCTCAGCCCTGAGCAGACACAAGAGGTAGGACCACACCCCTCGAGCCTGAGGGTGAGCAAGATTAACGATGAGGATCTTTCACTTGTTCTTAAAGCTTTTCTCAGCCTTGAGTGGCGGGTTGTTAAAGTTAGCTGAGTTTAGAGATTTCTCCTCGTCCCGTCTCCTTGGTCTCCCAACCCCTGGAACCGTACGCTCTTTCTGAATCCTAAGGGATTGTACCTCACATTCCCCCCAAACCCTCCCATCACAAAACTGATGGAAAAGGGGACCTCATCCTCATTTGAAAGTGAAGGTGTGAGTTCAAACTTGCTTTTAGTACAGGGACTTATTGGAAAAACAAACTCTCAGGAGGCAGTCTAACATAGGAAGCAGGGCAAAGTGTGGGGGGGGCTTCCCTGGTGGCGCAGTGGTTGGGAATCTGCCTGCCAATGCAGGGGACACGGGTTCGAGCCCTGGTCTGGGAAGATCCCACGTGCCATGGAGCAACTAGGCCCGTGAGCCACAACTACTGAGCCTGTGTGTCTGGAGCCTGTGCTCCGCAACAAGAGAGGCCGCGATAGTCAGAGGCCCGTGCACCGCGATGAAGAGTGGCCCCCGCTTGCCACAACTAGAGAAAGCCCTCGCACAGAAACGAAGACCCAACACAGCAAAAATAAATTAATTAATACTATATTGCTTGCAATTATATAATACTACCTTGTCTCACATTTTGAAAAAAAAAACAAACAAAGTGGGGGGGACTGTAGTTGAGGAGGTCAGTGGCCGGAAGCCCTACCCACCTTCTCTTCTATGTTGGCTTCTGATGCACTTGTGGGAAGCCTGGGGCTCAGGTGGAACACAGCTGGAAAACTGCTGGACAGAACTTCTCTGGATGGATAATCAGGTGACAGCAGTTTCTTCCGGGGATAGGGAGGCCTGGGGGCAGGTGCGAGATGGGAAGGGAGACTCCTCTCTGCATACCTATTGTTAAAATTTGAACTTCTGTACCATGTACAAGCATTACCTGGGTAAAAACAAAATTTAAAAAGAAAATAAAGCTGAAGGACTAATGATCTAAGTACAAACCTTAGTTCAAAAAATTTAAGATTCTGAACTTATTTATGAAACAGAAACAGACTTGTGGTTGCCGAGGGGGAGGAGGGGTGGGGGAGGGATGGGTTGGGAGTTGGGGATTAGCAGAAGCTCACTATTATATATAGGATGGATAAACAAGGTCCGACTGCATAGCACAGGGAACAATCATTTTGCTGTATACCAGAAACTAACACAACGTTGTAAATCAACTATATTTCAATAAAAAATAAATTAAAAAAAATTTAAGATTCTATAGGTTACATTCGTTGTGAATTCATTAAATCCCATATGGACAGTGGAACAGATCGAAGTGGACTGTATCAGTCAGGGACCTGTGATTGTCTCCTGAACAGAGGCAGCTCAAGGGAGGGCAGAGCACGGGCTGTGGAGTCAGACCTCGCTTTGAATGCCGGCTCCGTGCGTACCGGTCCCAGGGCCTTAGCACAAGTTACTTACTCTCTGGGACCTCTCTTTTGGCTTCAGTAAACCGGGGATAATGATGCCAGCAGGGCTGCTGTGCAGGTTAGAGAGAACGGACGTAAAGTGAGTACACATAGCAGGTGTTTGATACTTGGTCGCTATTATAATTACAGAAAAGTGAAATTAAAAAATAACTAAATCCATATGTGACTGTAGGGCAACTCTGATTCTGTAATGGGCCCTGGAGCAGGCTCAAGATGCCTCCCTGGGGAGTGCTTACCTCATGGTAATAACAGGCACACTGTCCATCTTCCCGCCAGGCTGGACGTGAGCACCGAGAGGGTAGGGCCTGCCTCACTCACTGCTCCGTCACCAGCCCAATACGGGGTGATACAGGTGCCACCTTAATACGAGTCCCCCTGGGGCGCTGCCTGGGATGGCGAACAGTTTCTCCTGGCATGTCAACTCTGGCCAGATGGTAGTGGCCACCTGGAGCCCTGTCCCTGGGGGCTCACTGAGCAGCCAGAGCTGCTCTGACTGAATGGTGGCCACGGGCACAGCACAGAGCAGGCGGCGTCCCTCGCAGCTGGCCTGCTGACCCTGGCTAAACACTTCATTCTAAGTCGGTTGTCCTCCCACTCCTCACTCAACGAGGACTCTATGTTCTGTGACAGAATAAAAACACACTAAAGGACCGCTGACTTCTGTAGAGGAGGAGACCAGCTTTCTCACAGTCCCTGTAAAAGGGGTGAGACTGCAATTCTGAAGCCACAGACATGTGAGGGAAGGACAAAAGAAATCACCAAATGGGTATTATTACCCCCATTCTGCAGATGAAGGAAGTGAGATTCAAGAAGGTGAAGTCACTTATCCAAACTGCCACAGCTGGTAAACAATGCAGCTGGATTTGGACGCCCTGTCTACTCTAAAGTGGTAGCTCTCACCCTGACACTAGGAACCACCTGGGGGCTTAGGACAGTACCAGGACCTGGGCCTCACTGGACATTCCGATTTCATCATTCTGGGGTAGGGCTCAACACTGATATCTATTTTTAAGCCCCCTTCCAACCAGAGTGACTCTGACATGTGGCCGGGGTTCAGACCGCTGCTCTGAGGACTGTGTGCTCTGTGGGCGGCCTCGCAGTGCCAGGAAGCCCTCCCCAGGGTGCTTTTGCACGAGCCACGTACCTCGCGTTACACACCCAGGCTCTTCGTGTCAGGGCCGGAAGCCCCAGAGAGGTCCCCAGTCCATGCCTTCCCCTTCCCAGCTGCAGATGGGCAGCCTCACCGCAACCCCCCGGGCGGCCACAGTGGCCACTTTATCACTCATCTGCTCTCAGAGCCTCAGTTTGCTCACTGGAAGGGGGAGGCCAACCACTAAGCTTCCTCAGACGCGTTCTGTGAGCACTGCTGGGAAAGGTGTTGGGTAAAGGTTAGAAGGTACAGAGAACACCAGCCCAGGAATACCAAAACTAGCTTTTATTTGTCCAAAAGTCACATCGAGCTCCGTAAAAACTGTTTCTGGGGGAGGCCCAGAGAGAGTCCCTGCTGCCCAGGGCCAGGGGCCGCTAGAAGTTCTCCAGCAAGCCCAGGATGCGCTTCTGCTCGCTGTCCCGGAACTCCGGGCTCCGGCCATCCCCGATGTTCTCCGCATACTCTGGGGAGACAAAGGCAGGGTTAGGCATGAATCTGAGGCGTGGGGTCCTTCGTGGCCGGGTCACATCATGCCTCTCCCTGAACCCCAGCTCCCGTGGGGTGTGTGCTGCTCTAATGCCTCCAGTGGCAGCCACGGTGGCAGTTGTGTGCAAACTCCTTGGTCTTGCATTCAAGGCCCACGGGGGAAAGGGCCCAACTCCCCTGTCCCTGCCCGCATTCCCCTCCTAGCTGCAGCCTTTCTTCACTTAACACACACAGTGGATGCTATTACGGGCAGGTGCTGCCCAGACCCAGTGGTTCTCAGAGCGGGAACCCCAACCAACAGCAGCGACATCACGCAGGAACTTGTTAGAAACGCAGAGCTGGGGACTTCCCCGGCGGGAAGTGGTGAGAACTTGGCACTTTCACTGCCGGGGCCTGGGTTCAATCCCTGGTCGGGGAATTAAGATCTCACAAGCTGCGTGGCGCGGCCAAAAAAAAAGAAATGTAGAGTTGGGGGCCCAATTCAGACCTACTTATTAGGAAGCTCTGAGGACGGGGCCCAGCAGTCTGCGTGAACAAGCCCTCCAGGCGGTGCTTATGCTGCTCACATTTGAGAACCACTATCTGAGGCAACGGGGATAAAGTCCTGATCAAAACAGGACAGGTGAAAATCTCTGCACTTGCGGAGTCTACTTTCTAGTGGGGGAGACAAACCGAAAGGTAAATAAAATATATACGGTGGCTGTCAGAAGGCCTCACAGAGATGGGGGATTTGATTAAAGACCTGAAGCAGGTGTGTGGGGGAATATCTGGGAGCGAGTGGCAGAGGGGCAAGCAGAGCAGGGGCTGAGAGGGGAGTATGCCTGGACCCTCTGCGGTGAGCAAGGAGCTCAGAGCTGGGGAGGGGCGGGGCACAGGTCGTGTCGGGCCACTGTAAGGACTCTGGACTTTCCCCTGAGATGAGAAGTTATAAGAGAGTTTTAAGCAGAGGAATGACATGATTTGACTTTAGCCAGCTCACTCTAGCTGCTGTGTGGAAGATACCCTTAAGGTGGCAAGGGCAGAAGGAAGGAGATGTGATTTGATTGGTTTGGTCCAAGGAGGTCATGGTAGAAGTGAGAAGTCTTCAGATTTTAGATGCATTCTGAAGGTGGATCCAGCAGGATTTACTGAGAGACTGGAAATGGGGCGTGAGAGAAAGATGTGGATAGTGAAGTTGCTAAGAAATACGACAGGGTAGTGGAGAGGGTGACAGGGAGCTTGGAATTCCTCCAGGGAATAAGGGGAACAGGTGTCTGCACCACCAAGGAGGGGGGCTGGGGTACAGTCCACTGACATGAGATTGAAACAAATGGGTGTTTTTTGGAAAGAGGGAGGGAGAAAGAATGGTCTAGAGACGCCCAGGAGGAGCGTGGAAGGCCCCTCCTCCGTCTCCAGTGGTAAAAGGCATGTGGGAGAAAGTAGGTACCACTTGAGAGGATCCATCCCCGGTAGAGACAGTTTTAGTTAGAGCAGGAAGATAAAGGAAATACGCCTAAAGAGGATGGGAATACAGGACATGATGTTGATGACAGAACATAGTCGAAGAGTTTTAAGGTGGGTAAACATATGGTCCCGTTTCCCCTGTTATCCCAACAGAGTACTTAACACACCTCCATTTTATTCTCAAAAGTGTCCTGGCCCCCCCAGATTATGTGGTCAGCTGGTTTTAGGAGGCGGGAAAGGGTGCGATATGGCACAGAAATGATGTGTGGAGCTTAGGGATGAGAGTGCAGGGCCTGTGTAGTGAGTGGGGCCCTGGGTTTCCTGTGGTGGCTCCCAGAGCACAGTGGACGGGGACGGGGGACGGAGAGCCAAATCCTCTGTGTGCTGACCGTGCCCTGCCCCCGCCCTCAGACAGGAGATGGTGCAACACTGTGGGCTGTGTTTGTATCCTGACTCTGACTCACAATCCTAGGTGGCCTTGCGTGGTCTCCCCCTCAGCAAATGCATGTAAAGAACCTATAATAACAGATGTTCAAGATACGCTAGCTCCCTCCCTGAGCCTGCTTTGCTCAGGCCAGCAACATCTCTCTCAGGGAAACACCACACATCCTTCAAGGACAACTTCTCCGCAAAGCCCCGCCCGCTCACCTCTGACTCCTGTTCCTGTCCTCAGGCCTCTGTCTCCACCGCAGGCCTGACTTCTAGATCATCTTCTACTTGTCCCCTCTCTCCCTCTAGACTGACAGCTTCATGAAGGTAGGGGCTTTCGCCTTACTTTCAGCTAAATTCCCAGCAGAGCTTGGCTGAGAGCCAACTACCACTCTGGTGCTGTGAATAAGCTCTCAAAGCAGAGGCTCAGGAATGAGTGCCCGCGGGTCTGCCCCCAGCTCCCTGCCTCGGGTGGCCTGAAATGGAATAATAGAAAACTCTCTTGCAAGAGGCTTCTGCAAAATAAAACATCTGCTCATCCAAATCAGACAAAGAGTGGGGAAAGGGAAGAAAGCCTGCAAACCCTCCCCTACCCCCCATCCCCCACCATGATGGAGAAATACCTTGCCCCTGCCACTTCTTCATTTTTCCTCCATCCTCTTTATTACTTTGGACATGTGCCGGAAAACGGGACTTGGGATTCAGACATGTGCCAGCTGTGTGTCTCTCCCTGGAAATCATCCTCTTCTGTTAGCCCCATCCATCACCTCCAACAGCAAATGGCTGTGATCCCTTCTATTAAGTCTCCTTAAAGGGAGGGCTGGGGTGATGGGAGAACAGAAACTGGGCTGCGGGAGAAGGCTAGGGGCTGTATGTAAGTGGTATCTCTTACTCACATGTGAACGATCTAGTCTCTGCCCCAGGAGAGAGAGAAATGACCATTATAGCATTTAATACCCTCAGAGGCATGGTCTGAAAGCAAGAGTCTTAATGGACTGAACTAACACTTTGTTCTCCTAATGTATTCTCAGACCCAGGAGAGAGGGAAGTGGAGAAACAGTCTGATCCTCTGGGGCAGTGATTTTTTTCCAAGTAAAGCCAACTTCCCTGGAGGGACCTAATCTCTTTCTAGGGATGCACAGAGTAGAGGACCAAAGTCTGTATCAAGCCCCTGCTGAATCACCCCTCCAAAGGCCTTAGAAAAACACATGCCACCGCTGTACACAGAGCACCCACCCAATGGACAAGTCTCCTCTGTTGCTCCACATGTGGGGAAGGAGGAAACAGTCAGATTACCTGCTCTCTGGAGATGGGCGGTGAAGGAAGTTAGTAGGATCTGGAAGAGGGGCTATCCTGTACAGAGTGGAATGGGACCTCACATGTGGTGAACACTGTTTACGTGCCAGGCATTTATCTATATTATCTCATATAATCTTTGCAGCAATCCTATAAGGCAAAGAGCACCATCTCTGTTTAGAGATGAGGAAACTGAGGCATATTAGAGAACTGAAGCAACCTGCCCAAGTCTAGGGTGGTAGAGGAACTGATATTCAAACCAAGAACATGTGTCAGAAGTGAAAAAGGCACGTCAAAAGCCATGGGGGTGTGGCTGGGGAGCCGGTCCCCAAAGTGGCATCCTCTTACCTAGGCAGTTATCTTACCCTGCCTGTTCCCCATCCTTTGGGGAAAAAACCTCCAAAGCAGCCCAGCCGTGGCCGGGCACCTGGCTACAACATCCTCATAAAAGGTAAGGCTCTTCAGTGCTTTGTGACCACCTAGAGGGGTGGGATAGGGAGGGTGAGAGGGAGACGAAAGAGGGAGGAGATATGCGGATATATGTATATGTATAGATGATTCACTTTGTTATAAAGCAGAAACTAACACACCATTGTAAAGCAATTATACTCCAATAAAGATGTTTAAAAAAAAAAAAAGGTAAGGCTCTGGAGGGAATGTCCTGGAGTAAAGGGGCCTCAGCAGCCAGAACAGATGTGGAGTGGGCTACTGGGGCCATGCTCCCTCATGCCAGGTCACTGAGTGTCAGGGCTGGCAGGCCTCTCAGAAATCTACTGCAACTGGATGGACAGGTGACCGGCCAGGGTCCCGCAGCAAGCCAGCCACAGGGCCAGGCCCACCGGGTCTGACAAGCCCCGAGTGCTCTCCCACTGGCCGTGGCAGCTGGTACCAACTGTGTACCTCACCTCTCACCCTCTACCCCTTACCCCAACTCATTCTTTGTTTCCAGAGTAGAATCCTATTTGGAGCAAACCTTGGTGGCGCCAGCTACCTCTGGTTATTAAAGCTGCTGCAGCAGTTTATAAATATTGAACAGATTCCTCCCAGAGGTCTTGGGAAAGAGTCCTCTTTGCTCTGTGCGCACACGCGCGCACGTGTGTGTGTGTGTGTGTGTAAGAAAGGGAGAGAATGCAGGAAAAAGAGAGATGCCAGATGAAGGGAGAACTTCAGGGTAGGGGAGAGGGAGAGGGGAGACAGGAAGAGCATGAGTCGGGCTGGAGAGTGAGAAAGACGGTGTACACATAGACTCCCTTCTCGACTTCCCCAGCATTTTCAAATGCTCTTACAATAAAGGCTTTGATGGAGATCAAAAACAGGCAGCAGTGCTGAACGCATAAATATTAAAGCAAACTTTAGACAGCAGGTTTACTATTCAGACATGGAATACAAGCTGTTCTGTTTTTGGTAAGAGGAAGAGGGAGGGACACCCGGGCTGGCGGATGGGGAAGGACTGTCTTTGAGGACGGAGACTGGGACCAGCGCTCACAAGCCTGGTTCAGATCCCTGGACCTTAAGCCTTAAACACTCACCCTTGAAAAAGTGCAGGAGGAAGGGTGAGTGGGGAGAAGAGGAACGCCAATATTTTTACACTGAAAACCCTTGAAGACATAGAAATAATCATAAAATAGAAACTGGGAAAGTAAAATCCTTGAGGTCTAACAGAGAGTCCTTAACGACAAGGATGAGTGTGGAGGGACTAATGTCACTTCTCTAGGAGGAGGATGTTGTGCTGGGGCTGCAACTGGGGACATAAGCTTCATCAGAGATCTGATTAAAATGAAACCTACTTAAAGGAGGAGGAGAAGGAAACTTACCCTTTGCTTACAGCGCTAACAGGGTCACATCCCTATAGACCATTTTCCCACAGACCTTTCAGCTGCTTGAAAAAGCACCACCTACCCCTTCCACCCCCACCAGGCCCTGAGGAGTATGGCCTGGGTGCTGGTCCATGGGCTTTCCTGCCAGCACCGGTGAAAGGATTAGGCCAAGGAAGGGAAGGAAGGAACCTGCATTTACTGATCAAGTATTCTGTCCCAGGCCCCCAACTGCATCTCAACCTCAGCCTTCCTTGGGGCAGTATTCACTTTCGGTTTGTTTCTTACAGAGGAGTAAAGGAAGGCTCAAACCGGTTATCTACTAACTTACCCCAAGTTACAGAGAGCCAGAATTCTTGCTGGCCTGTGCCTCTCAGCTCTGCTTATTCCTGCGTGAGCTGGGATGTGAATCACAACGGTGACGGTAGCTACCATTATCAGGCACTTATTACGTGCCAACATGTAGGCACTTTACCTGCAGCACCTCATCTAATTCCCACAGCAACCTTTTGAGGCAGATTACGCTCATCTTACAGACACTGTGGCTTAGGGAGAGGGCAAGTAGCTGCCTAAGGTTAAACAGCCCCTCCGGGGTCCTTTCCTGCCTCCCAACCCTAGAGGCCATAGCAGCCATGGCCTGGTGCAAGTCACACACATCAACGTGTCACCGGAAGAGAAACCCTATCAGCTTCTGCGGCTTTCAAATCACAGAGGCAAAGCTCAGCTTACCAAGAGCTGAAATCAATATGGAAATACATGTTTATGAGCTTCTGAGAGAAGACTTCAAGCCATAAAGAACACAAGCAAATCAAAGGGCCGGGAGCCAATCTCTGAAAGCATTCTGAAGTCTTTGGCTCAGTCTTTTGGCCACCAGTGACAAGAGTTTTGAGTCAGTAATCCTCAAGCTTTCCTCTGCCAAACAGCCCAGCACCACCTGATCTTCTAACAATTTTCACCAGTGACTAAAGCATCCAGGAGACTCACCAGAGGCTTCCATGCTAACCCCTGGCACAAGTATTTATACGAAGAAGTATTCCCAGGTCACAGTGCCTACTCCATATCCAAGGAGAGAACCACTCAGTGTACCTCTGCATCTGCATACGGAGGTCCTTCACAGGCTTCAGGAAGCCATCTCCTTACTTACAGTCATCAACCTCCCGGGAACGGAATATACAAGGGTGGTTGCCAGGGGCTGGGGGAGGACGGAATGGGGAGTAAGTGTTTCATGGGTACAGAGTTTCAGTTTTGCAAGATGAAAATAAGTTCTATGGACAGGGGGTGGTGATAGCTGCAATGGTTAAAATGGTAACTCCTATGCATATTTTAGCACAATTAAAAAAAAAAACCCCAAGCACCTCCTCCTCTGTGCAGCCTCTCTGGATCTTCAAGCTCCTTTTTAATCTGCAGCAGAATTAACCGTGCTTTGAGTCTCGCTCCACATCTTAGCACTGACTTCAATCTGCTTTGTGTTGTGCTTATTTATTTCACATGTGATGGCACTGAATTGCCCTGGGGACAGGGCCTCCTAAGTGTCTCACTCATCTAAGGAGCCCACCTAGTGCCCTGTGATGCCAGTGGGTACTCTGTAAAGGTGGATGCCCTGAATTTTCTTTCTTTCTTTTTTTTTTTTTTTTTTTTGTGGTACGCGGGCCTCTCACTGTTGTGGCTTCTCCCGTTGCGGAGCACAGACTCAGGATGCGCAGGCTCAGCGGCCATGGCTCACGAGCCCAGCCGCTTCGCGGCATGTGGGATCTTCCCGGACTGGGGCACAAACCCGCGTCCCCTGCATCGGCAGGCGGACTCTCAACCACTGCGCCACCAGGGAAGCCCTGAATTTTCTTTCTTAAAATGCAGTAGGAGTGTATCAGCCAATTGGTACAGTTAGAGCTCTCCTTTCTGCCAGATGGAAGACCGACTGAGTCTGGATCCAGTTTCCAGCATTAACAGTGACTTGGGTAACATCCCTTAACCTTAACCACAAGTCTTGGTTACCTTATCTGCAAAATGGAGACTGTAATCCTGCTTTTAGGACCGTCGTGAGAACCAGAGAACATACATTAAAAGCCTGGCACAGAGGACGTGCTCAGGAAAGACCACTCTACCTACTGGTCCCGGATTTCTGGAACAGCACAAAGAAGCCTGAAGCACCACCTCAGCAGTACCCTCAATAAGCATTAGCTGAGCCCCTTCTCTGCGCCAGGCGTGGGCCAGGCACCAGAAAGTAAAAGCCAGGACGACTGTCACTGCCCTTTCAGAGCGCGTGGTCCTTCTCTGGCACAGAGACCACCGTCCCCTAGGCGGGCACCAGAGGCCTTAGGCCAGAGCTGCTGTCAGTTCAGGGAAAGCTGGACTTTGGGAGCACTGAGTAAGCAGTCTGCAAACCAAGGGACTTCAATGAGCCATCAATTTTTCCCAGCTCTCTTGGCACCCCCAACAGAAAAGGAAGGAGGCAGATCGTGAGAAAGGGGACTGAAATATAACGGGAAGGGTCCCCTGCCGGGCTTGCCTCATCAGCGTTTTCCTGGGACCTCAAGGGATACGTCAGCTGCCATCCTGCCGGCAAAACTTAGGACATATATAGGACATAAAATCAAAGAAAGAAGCTTGCATCTAGTTAGCACGTTAAAAAAAAAAAAAAGGAAGCAACTCAAACTGAAAAACCAAATTAAAATCAAAGAGGACAGACTGATGAGCTGGCTTTCTTTGTGAGGCTTTGTTTTGTCATGCATTGTGATGGAATGAAGGGTGGAGGCAGGAGGGGGAGGGTGTGAAGGCTTTTAAGAGGTGGGCCTGAACAGAGCCCAGACGCCACCCCTATCCAGCCCTGCGGTAGCCTCACCCCTTTTCAGCCTCAGCACTGCTCGGAGCTTGCTCACTGCACCACTTTCAGGGGCTGCTGAGAGGCAGCCTGTGGCACAGCTCCACCGCCCAACACCGCAGGCAGATGGGCTTCCTGGGGCCAGCGTGAGCCCTTTATTATAACCTTAACCTTCCATCTGGAGAGAACACTTTCTTTTGTTTGTTTTCAGTGGTCAGCGTCCTGTGAGGACTTCTTTGACCTGGGCAATGACATCTAATTTCCTGGCTTTAAATATCACCTCCATACTACTGACTTCAAATTGTCCAAACAAGCACCTCTCCCGCCCCAATGAGAATGTCTACTCTCTGCTAGCCAACAAAGGGATGCAGGCGCTACCCGTAACCCAAACTCACCGTGTACCCAACAGAACTCGAGAGACTTGCCCAGCAATACTCCCAACCCCACCCAATGCTCCAGCCTCCCTCACCCCTGCTTGGCCTCCACTGATGTGGCAGAGTCCGTATGAAGGCCATTGATGTCCTGTGTTGGACCTTTGCTCCTTCTGCCTGGGACGTGCCTTTCCCTCTGGGACACCATTCCCAGTCCTGGGACCAGCCTCTCCTCCCCTGGGATTCCTTGGTATGGCCTGTGCCTCCATTACTGCCCCCTTATCACTCCCTTAACGCTGTTCACAACTTTAACACAGCACCTGCACATCATAGTTAGTTTCGAGTATCTCTCCCAGCTAGACCATGAACCCTCAAGAATAGGGATCTTGCTTATTTATTCTTCCTTGTATCTCTAGTACTGGATACAGAGCTTGGCACCCAGCAATGCCAGCTGAGTAGCTGTTGGAGTGTGCATTTCACTTAGCTTGATTATGGTTGGTCATTTCTACATCTATGCTCCCCAGAAGACTATAAGCTCCATGAGGGCAGGTGCCGTGTGACACCTTAGTAGCACAGTATTAGCACTGTGCCGAGCCCTGAGGGGAGTCGCAGTAAACGTTTGCCAGTTTAAATTCACGCAAGGGTAGGGTTTAATTCAACAATGTTTAAAATATTCACCGGGTGTCCATTATGTGCCTGGCATTGCTCTAGGTGCTGAGGAGACACGGAGAACGAGCCAATGTCCCTACGTCACGGAGCTTACATTTTAATGTATGAGACACACAAACCAAGGAAACAAAGACATAAATAAAAGTAATAACAGACTGTGATAAGGGCTAGGAAGGAAATAAACTGGGTGCTATGATGGGAAATAACACATGGAGAGAAGTGGATTGATTCAGGATGGAGACTGGAGGCAGACGTGGCAGCTTTACTAATGGATTGGCTGTGAAGGGTGATGGCGAGAGAGCTGAAGGGCCGGACCTGGGTCTGGGAGGAGGGATCTGAGAGTCTGGACAGAGCGGGAAAAGAAAGCAACAGGGGAGAGGAACAAGAGTGGTGGGAATGAACACAGCATCTGTGCAGGCTGCTCACCTGCTCACCTGCCCAGACAATCAACAAATGTCTATTCAGCACCCAGTATGCACCCAGTGCTTTAACAGGCACTTGGGGAATAAACTGGGATCTGAGAGAGACAGAGGCTGGCTCACAGCAACTGAAAATCCTGAATAACCTCAGGTATATGTGTTAGGATCTCTGAAAGAAAAGCATCCACCTACTACGTGTCAGCACCTGTTAAAAACACTTTTCCTTTCTCAGATCACTGTTTTGATCACAGGAATGGAGGTGCAGGGAGAAGCCTAAATGCAGGAGAGTAGAGCTGAGAGTAATAAAAAGTTCTAATTGAACATGTGGGCGTTGAAAGTAAATGCCATTTAAAGGCTGGGGTTGCCAATCACCACAGCTGCACATTAGGGAGGAGGTGGCATGACACTCTGAGCAGTAACTCATGTGAATGTGACACTGAGAAAGAGGGAGCACCCATGATGCCACTGTGGAAGATGCTAGGCCAGGCTCATGAACAAGTTCCCCCTTTCCTCTTTCTGAGGGAGAAGACAATAAATTCCAATGCCTTGAAGGCTCCATCTACAAAATGGGCACGACGGATTTACCATCCCCACCCTCCTGGGAGGGCTGTGCTGATCATGAGATTTCCAGTCCTATGTTTTCACTCACACTGTTCCTTTGTTTTGGAATGTCTAAGACCCAGCTCAATGTTACTATTCCCACAAGGCTTCCCGTGGGGTTTTAGCCGTGCCTCACTTATAATGCTGCCAATGGTAATCATCATCATAATAGTTCATAATACTCATAATAGCTAACATTTGCCAAGAACTTATTAACTTGAGATATTTTCCCTATATCATCTCATTTAATCCTTTTACCTAATCTATGAGGTCCCAGAGCAGTTGGATACCTTGCCCAAGGTATCACAGTAAACAGCAGAGCCAGGATTCTGTTTCAGGAGCCAGACCCCAGAGCCCATGGCTCTTAACTTCTCTTCACTTTATTATATGTATCATTTATCTCCACATTTCATCTCCCACATGTAACAGGAGTTATAAGCCACTTACAGGCAAACCCTCTGAGTAAATCTAGCCTAATCTCTCATCTTAGAAGTGGGCAGGACAAGGGTCAGAGAGAGAGAGATGATGTGCCTGCAGTTAGGTCCATCACGACTCTCTCTCTGAACTCTGGCATTATCAGTACTGTAGAAGCCAATACAGGCTTCTAGCCGCCATGTGTGTTAGTCTGTGCTAAGTGGCTCGAGGGTGGAACTGCACCACTGAGCTGACTGAGAGCATGTTCACCGACTGGAGGCCCCTTGGGAGCCACTCCAGCTGAGTCAGGCCCAGCCAAAGATACAACAGCATTTGAGAGACCCGTTGGGGTAGGTGAAGGAAATTCGCCCAAGCACTTTCTGTGTGCCAGGCACTACACTGGATGCTATCATGTAAGTATCTTGTGAACCTTTGCAAAATTTCTTCTAGATCATGCTCACACAGCTGGCGGAAGGCAGAGCTAGCACTGGAAAGCAGGCATGCTTTTTCTACTACACCACACTGCCTCCGATTCACTTCCTTCTGCCTTAATTCCAAGTAGTTCTTGTTAGTTCCTTGTTTTTTTCCCCTAAGAAAGCAATTTCCTTCCACTACATGCAGCTTGGAACTAGATTTTTTTATTTGTTTGGTGTTTTTCTGTTTTGTTTTTAAATTTCCAACACCTAGTGCTCCTTGTTTGTTATGTGTTTTTAAAATTCTGGAACTAGAGGGTTAGAGGCAGAGAGTAACTAGGTTAGTCTTCGGTATTCTGACAAGATGACCTGGACACACACTGAACTGGACAACACACTTAAGCCTTCAGTGCAGAGAATGTCATGCACCAAATTCCAGGGATATTGACAGAGACAGAAAGCATCGTCTAATTTCCCTGGAGCCCCAGACACAAGCCGTGCAACTCACCCTTGATGATGTGCCTGACAATTTTGATGGAGCTTCCACGCATGTTTAGGATTTGGTGAACCCTCTGGCGAATCTAATAAGGAAGGGGAAGAGTGGAAAGAGAAAGAAAAAGCATCATTTGCCCTGGTAGACATCAGAATACGTCATTTTGAAAGTATTCACCTCACCCCCATCCGTAAAAGAGAGGGCCCACACAGAGTGAAGGAATTCAAGGAGAGTGTGATTCACTCCATTCTACCTAAGCAGGTGGCAAGCAAGGAGTCAGGGAAGGAAGGGCCCATCCAGGGGCAGCCCCCTCCTACCTGGGGCACGTTGGCATTGCAGATCTCTGCCATGATGTAGCAGATGTGCTGGAGAACAAAAAGCCCTGCATCCAAGCGCCGGAGGTAGAACTCATCCTCAATGTCATTGTCTATGATTTCTCCACGCCGGACCATGTCCTAGAAATGAATGAACGTTTGGGAATACAAGCCACACAGTGAGTGAAGGAGGAAAGAATAGGTTTCTAGTCCACCCATAATACACAGAAGAGTAGTAATTACAACTACAACAACAAAAGAAAACCACTCTGCCTCGATTTGCCTCCTGCTTCTCCCATTACTCTAAAGTATCTTATGTTCTCTTGTTGGTCCAGGGAGTCAAGATTAAAGTCCATTTTTCCTATACAGTTACTCAGGGCCAAAATGATCTCATCAACATATTCAACCTGAAAAAATAAGCTGATGGGGACACAAATCTATTCATCTGCTTCTACTCATTCTTTACTCTTTCGTTCCAGCCTCCATAAATAACCTCTCTACAGGTATACTTAACTCTCCTTCCCTTCCAAATCAAGTTAACCTAGGGAAGAGAGCTGCTTTCTCTACAATTCTGTCTTGGTATCCTGGTGATGGCACAGGTACCCAATCTGTGTGTCCCTTTTGGCTTACATTTTGTTAGATGCAATATGCTGCCCATCTTTCCATTTCATTCCACAAGTTCAATACTCCCTCAAGGCCAAAGTCCTAATGAGTGATGGGAGTCTCTTTCCTAAACTTTTGTAACCCCAGACCTATCAGACTTGCTGTCCCCATATCTATTCCTCTCTAGTAGATTCTTTAAAGAAAACAAAAGCAGCTTTATTGAGATACAATTGACATACCATACAATTAGTATAGTCAGAGTTGTGTAACCACCATCACAATCATTGTAGAGTATTTTCATTCCCCTCCACCTCCAAAGTCCCTCATCCAGTGGATTATCACCACCTTTGCCAAGAGGGCTCTTCTTCCCAACTCAGGGACTTTAGGGCCTTCCTTCCTAGGGATTCTGGGGTATCTCTCAAGCCAATGCTATTTTTAAGCTACCTCTCCTACAGAGCCTTCCCTGATTACTTAAAGCTAAAAACTCCTCCTTTCCAAAATTCCTGACAGCACCCTTGCAGGTCACTCCATGACACGACCTCTTCTGGCACATCATATTCACACTGATTTCAGTTATCATCAGCTCCCTGTTTCTATAACTCCCTTTATTTCATGAGGGTGATCTGTGAGCTCTGTGAAAGTGGGGACTGAATTTTGTCTTTACATCCCCAGCTCAGTAAACATCCATGCAGTGAATGAAAGGAAAAAGACATCTCCGTTTTAGGCTGTCAGCTCTCAGGGGTCAGAACTGGATGAGGGACTCATTCTACACGACTAGCGACTGGTCTAAGAAGACAGGTGCTTGAATACATGCTTTTGATGACAACAATGCATTTCTTAATTCCGTCAGTGGTTTTATGGCCATGGTTCCCTCTGACAACTCAGGCTCCTGTCACTGACAGAAGCCCTTGGGACCCTGCTTTCCACTCTCCCAAACTCGAAGGACTTACCACTGTGGTCATCAATCTCCAACCAGCATCCTTCAGAGACTATTTAGATGCAGATAACATGCTTCTTTATTTGCCCAGGGGGCCAGCCTGCAGCTACACAAGGCTACTTTTCATCTCACTCCCAAAGGCCTCTGTCTGAGAGGCAAAAGAGGGTTCTAGATTTGCCAGGCCTTGTACTGCCCAGTAAATCACCACCACTAATTCATAGCTTTGTTTAGTAGCAAATTCCTTGCTGGTAATAGTGCTAACGTTCATGAGGTAGTCATGGAGCACTGGACTGACGTCCAAGGAGTTTACAAGTAGATGGGCCTCTTTAGTTTCTCATTTGCTCATAATCATAACTTCCTCCTCCAGAACTCTTAAGTGTTCAGAAGCTGGGGGCCCAGGAAGGAAAATTACTCTTGACCGTCACTCATGCAAAAAGCATTTGCCGTTAATACTTCACATTTCTATAATGCTGCAGAGTTTAAAGTGTTATTATGTATATGGTCCTTATTACCAAATTTAAAGAGAGCAGGGAAGGGATTATTAATCCCACTGTACAAATTAGAACCCAAGGCACACAGAGGTTAAGTAAGTTGCTCATAATTACCAGTTACTAGAATATGGACTCCCCGGGGGCAGGAATCCTGTCTAATTCACCTCTGAGGTGGAAATGAATAACATGAAGCACAGTGTTCAGATCCGGACCCTGCTAAGTGCCTAGTGGCAAGAACACCTTTCTAAGCATTGAGTTAAGGCAGAAAAGGAATGAAAATGGAGGTAAGGGGATGCCCTGGTCTTAGTCACCAAGAAGCTGACTGTCTATCCGGGAAGGTCACAGTAACACAGAAAATGACCAAAAAGTAAAGGGATACAGTGCGCCCACAAATTTAAAGTAATTACAAGTGGTGGGTGCTAATCAGGGCTGGTTAAGATGTTAGGGCATTGGGAAGAAGTGACTTTTAGATAAGGTTTCAAGGATCCTGACTGTCAGACATAGCAGGACGAACGCCCTAAGAATGAAGGCTTTCCTGTGGTCCGAAGCCTTATGCAAACTGCCTTATGCAGTTCATACTTTCTGCTCACTAGCCCCCGACCCATACACACAGCACAAACAGGCCTGCCCTCCCTTTTCTGGCCCCTTCACTTTTGCTTGTAATGTTGGTACTCTTCCCAATCCCCAATCTCTATCATAATGTATTTAAAGTCTAAAACGTGATACTCCTTACAAAACTTCTCCTGAGATCTTTAAAAAGTCTCAGTGTTTTCTAACTTGCTATGATTTTTCAATCCTCAAACCCCCCAAGTTTTGGATTTGTACCTCTTTTATGGCACCTCCCATGCCCTGTCCTGCAATAGTTATTCAGATGTGTGCCTCTTTCCTGCGTAGGTTCCTTGAAAGCAAGGGTTGTAAAGTTTTAAATTATCTTTGTACCCTAGAAAGCACCTTGCATGGTACTTTTTTGCATAGCAGACTCTTGAAAAGCATTTGTGAAACAGGATTGGAAAAATGCAGGTAGAAGTTCAGCTGGATTAATGAGCTGTGTGTGCTAAGACTTCTGAGGATGGGGTAGGAGGGGAAACATTAGGAAATGGGGAGGGACAGTGCCTTGGAGGGCTAGCTGGTGGGAGGCTTGAATGCTGGCCAGAGAAGTGAGATATGATGAGCTGCAGACTACACTGTGCAGGAAAGTGAATGAGAATGTGCCAACACCTCTGTGATGGACACACCGGCTTCAAGTGTTGAGAGGCAGGCAGAGTGCACAGCTCGGAGGCCACAGTATCAGCCTGTGTGAGAAGTATATCAGATGGGGAAGAGAAGAGGGGAGGGGAGGGGAGCAGGAGAGGACAGAGACCAAACCCTGAGAGGTTTCCAAACATGGGAAGTTGGAGAGAGACATATGCAGTCATCTACCTGGTAAAGATTGCCTGAACACCTAACTATGGGCCAGGTATTACATGATGTACCAGGGGCGGCAAAGATAAATAAGATAGTCTACATAATCAAGGAATAAGACAGTCTACATAATCAAGGAGATTAAAGTCTAATGAGGTTAACAAATATGAACAAACTTCTTTTTAAAATGTAGTAATGGCTATTATGAAGGACCTCTCAAACTGTACTGAGTGCCACGGGACTCCAGAGGAAGGACAGACTAAGTTTGTTTTGAGGAATCAGGAGAGTTCAAGGGAAATGTAACATTTGAGCTGGATTCTGAAGGAATTTGACAAGCTGGAAAGAACATTCTAAACAGAGGGAACAATAGCATGGGTCAACTCGGCTAGGGTGGAAGAGAACAAGAGCGGAATATCACTGTCATTAAGAGACAGAAAGAAGAGAAAGAAGGGAGTGCTTCTTTGCTTATTAGATCCTAGCTACTGGCAGATCATAGTTTTTGATTGATTACTACATACCAGGCGTTGTGTGACGCAGTCTGAATAATAGCCATTGCTACCACCATCTGCCCACCTTGGAGGAGCAGCTAATGTTTACTGGGGGCTTATTATAGTGCCAAGTGCTTTACCTATACTGATTCCTTTACTTCTCACAAATATTACGCGGTGGGGATTGTTACCCCCATTTCAGATGAGGAAACTGACTCAGGCAGAGCAACCTGCCTAAGGCTAGTGGGTAGGAGAACTGGGATTCAAATCCAAGAATGTGCTCTTTTCCTACTACCATGGTTGTGTAGGTATACGTTTTAGAGCTGTTTGGAGAACAAAGGAAGATACTAAATAACAGAAAGGCTTAAGAAATAGAGTTTAGCAAAATTAAATTTCTCCAATTACATCAGAAGTGCCCCCGGTGATTTTTTCTTTTTCATACTCTTCCCCACAATCTGATCTTCTTTTAACCAGACATAATGTACCTTCCAATTTCTCTAAATACTGTCACGTGGAAAGGATTGGACCCAAGAGAACACTGACAAATCCTATTTTTTCCTCTTTCCTCAGAACTTCAAGACTAACAACGTGCAATTCGACATTCTACTTTTAGACACAAGGCCACACGATTTGAAAGTGAAATTTTCCAGTGTAGATCTGAGATATGACTACAGTTCATCTCCAAGAGAGGTGTCACCATCACCGCACTGAACAGGCACAAAGATGAAACACAGACTGGCTTCTAAGACAAAGTTTGTGCCCTGACAGATTTAGAAGCATCACAGAAACCAGCACACAGAGAAGGTGACTGCTGTCAGGATAGCCCCTAATCTAGCCTGTTACAACTCTGAGGCATGGAATATTTACTGCTGAGTGGATTCACGGAAGCTGAGCACAAATGTTTACTCCATGTTGAAAGGGAAATTTAAGAAAGCAGGGTGATTATGTATTATTCTGATGGAAAATAAGGAAGTTTGCGTACAGTTCTTTTAGGCTTCTCAAGTTCTGGTCTGTTTCAGAAAGAAGCAGGATGGTACGTCACCTATATTATCCACCCGTCTCACAATGTGTGAACAGAGTCAACTTCTTATAAATGGATTAATGCATTTTTGGCTCTTTTTCTCCGTTTCTAAGACACTAGATAAAAATTTGATCTTGAGATAAGGACTTGATATGGTTCTTTGGATTTCTGTGCGTGAGGAAGACCTAGACATCTTAAAGAACTAAGCAAATGGGAACAGATCCCGACTCTAATACTAACTTACTAGTGTCTGTAGGCAAGTCATTTAACTTTTCTTGGCCTTGGCTTCTTTGCTTGGAAATTAGAAGCCTAAGCTGGGTCAGGGAAGGGAAATAGGGTTCCTGAGTGCCATGAGTGCCTGTCATGGCTGTAGATTACCATATCGGAAAAGCGTTGTGCAGCCAAGTTGGAGCTTAGCAGAGGAAGAACACTGCAATCAGTCAGCACTATTTACACCAATCACAGGTTGGAGAGTGTAGGGGGGCTGACCTCTGTCTTCCCTGATCAGGTCTTCTTGAAGGTTCCTTTTAGCTTTGATAACCTGTGGCAAATCTAGGACTGAAGCACCTTCATAACCAGATGCAGTGAGTTTCTGCCTGCATATGGGTAAATGGACAGACGGGAGCTGTTGACTGACAGTGCTCCTAGACAGTCAGAAGAGCCACTGGGAGACATGCCTCAAGTAGAAGACACAAACTGTCACCTCAACAGGACATGTTTAGTACTGACAATTAGCTCGTCCTCTCATCAATAAATTAAACTTCCCTATAAGAAAGAGACAACCCCTGGATCTGCTATTATATTAGACAGGCTATTTTAAAACAATTTGGGCAGGCAAATCAAGTGCTCTTAAATTGGGAATATGGGAGAGGATTGGGAAGATGGCAGAAGAGTAAGACGTGGAGATCACCTTCCTCCCCACAGATACATCAGAAATACATCTACACGTGGAACAACTCCTACAGAACACCTACTGAACGCGGGCAGAGGACCTCAGACCTCCCAAAAGGCAAGAAACCCCCCCACGTACCTGGGTAGGGCAAAAGAAAATAGAATAAACAGAGACAAAAGGATAGGGACGGGTCCTGCACCAGTGGGAGGGAGCTGTGAAGGAGGAAAGGTTTCCACACACTAGACAGCCCCTTCGCGGGCGGAGACTGCGGGTGGCGGAGGGGAGAAACTTCGGCGCTGCGGAGGAGAGTGCAGCCACAGGGGTGCAGAGGGCAAAGTGGAGAGATTCCCGCACAGAGGATCGGTGCCGACCGGCACTCACCAGCCCGGGCAGGCGGGGCTGGGAGCTGAGGCTCGGGCTTCGGTAGGTCGGGGTCAGAGCGCAGGGAGAGGACTTGCGGCGTGAACACAGCCTGAAGGGGTTAGTGCACCACGGCTAGTGGGGAGGGAGTCCGGGAAAAAGTCTGGACCTGCCGAAGAGGCAAGAGACTTTTTCTTCCCTCTCTGTTTCCTGGTGCGTGAGGAGAGGGGATTATGAGCGCTGCTTAAAGGAGCTCCAGAGACGGGCTCGAGCCGCGGTTATCAGCACGGACCCCGGAGACGGGCAGGAGATGCTAAGGCTGCTGTTGCCGCCACCAAGATGCCTGTGTGCGAGCACAGGTCACTATCCACACCCCGCTTCCGGGGAGCCTGTGCCACCCGCCACTGCCAAGGTCCCGGGATCCAGGGACAACTCCCTCGAGAGAATGCATGGCGCGCCTCAGGCTGCCGCAACGTCACGCCGGCCTCTGCCGCCACAGGCTCGCCCCGCACTCCATACCCCTCCCTCTCCTGCGCCTGAGTGAGCCAGAGCCCCGGAATCAGCTGCTCCTTTAACCCTGTCCTGTCTGAGCGAAGAACAGATGCCCTCCAGCGACCTACACGCAGAGGTGGGGCCAAATCCAAAGCTGAACCCCGGGAGCTGTGCGAACCAAGAAGAGAAAGGGAAATTTCTCCCAGCAGCCTCAGAAGCAGCGGATTAAAGCTCCACAATCAACTTGATGTACCCTGCATCTGTGGAATACCTGAATAGACAAGGAATCATCCCAAATGGAGGAGGTGGATTTTGGGAGCAAGATATATTATTTTTTCCCCTTTTCCTCTTTTTGTGAGTGTGTATTGTGTATGCTTCTGTGTGAGATTTTGTCTGTATAGCTTTGCTTTCACCATTTGTCCTAGGGTTCTGTCTGTCTTTTTTTTTTTTTTTTTTACTTTAAACAAAAATTTTTTTCTTAATAATTATTTTTTATTTTAATAACTTTATTTTATTTTACCTTACTTTATTTTATCCTCTTTCTTTCTTTCTTTCTATTTTTTCTCCCTTTTATTCTGAGCCGTGTGGATGAAAGGCTCTTGGTGCTGCAGCCAGGAGTCAGTGCTGTGCCTCTGAGGTGGGAGAGCCAACTTCAGGACACTGGTCCACAAGAGACCTGCCAGCTCCACGTAATATCAAACGGCGAATATCTCCCAGAGCTCTCCATCTCAACACTAACACCCAGCTTCACTCAACGACAAGCAAGCTACAGCGCTGGACACCCTATGCCAAACAACTAGCAAGACAGGAACACAAACCCACCCATTATCAGAGAGGCTGCCTGAAATCATAAGTCCACAGACACCCCAAAACACACCACCAGACGTGGACCTGCCCACCAGAAAGACAAGATCCAGCCTCATCCACCAGAACACAGGCACTAGTCCCCTCCACCAGGAAGCCTACACACCCCACTGAACCAACCTTAGCCACTGGGGACAGACACCAAAAACAATGGGAACTACCAACCTGCAGCCTGCAAAAAGGAGACCCCAGACACAGTAAGATAAGCAAAATGAGAAGACAGAAAAACACACAGCAGATGAAGGAGCAAGATAAAAACCCACCAGACCTAACAAATGAAGAGGAAATAGGCAGTGTACCTGAAAAAGAATTCAGAATAATGATAGTAAAGATGATCCAAAATCTTTGAAATAGAATGGAGAAAATACAAGAAACATTTAACAAGGACCTAGAAGAACTAAAGATGAAACAAGCAACGGTGAACAACACAATAAATGAAATTAAAAATACTCTAGATGGGATCAATAGCAGAATAACTGAGGCAGAAGAACGGAGAAGTGACCTGGAAGATAAAATAGTGGAAATAACTACTGCAGAGCAGAAAAAAGAATGAAAAGAACTGAGGACAGTCTCAGAGATCTCTGGGACAACATTAAACACACCAACATTCAAATTATAGGGGTTCCAGAAGAAGAAGAGAAAAAGAAAGGGACTGAGAAAATATTTGAAGAGATTATAGTTGAAAACTTCCCTAATATGGGAAAGGAAATAGTTAATCAAGTCCAGGAAGCACAGAGAGTCCCATACAGGATAAATCCAAGGAGAAACACGCCAAGACACATAGTAATCAAACTGTCAAAAATTAAATACAAAGAAAACATATTAAAAGCAGCAAGGGAAAAACAACAAATAACACACAAGGGAATCCCCATAAGGTTAACACCTGATCTTTCAGCAGAAACTCTGCAAGCCAGAAGAGACTGGCAGGACATATTTAAAGTGATGAAGGAGAAAAACCTACAACCAAGATTACTCTACCCAGCAAGGATCTCATTCAGATTTGATGGAGAAATTAAAACCTTTACAGACAAGCAAAAGCTGAGAGAGTTCAGCACCATCAGACCAGCTTTACAACAAATGCTAAAGGATCTTCTCTAGGCAAGAAACACAAGAGAAGGAAAAGACCTACAATAACAAACCCAAAACAATTAAGAAAATGGGAATAGGAACATCCATATCGATAATTACCTTAAATGTAAATGGATTAAATGCTCCCACCAAAAGACACAGACTGGCTGAATGGATACAAAAACAAGACCCATATATATGCTGTCTACAAGAGATCCACTTCAGACCTAGAGACACATACAGACTGAAAGTGAGGGGATGGAAAAAGATATTCCATGCAAATGGAAACCAAAAGAAAGCTGGAGTAGCAATTCTCATATCAGACAAAATAGACTTTAAAATAAAGACTATTAGAAGAGACAAAGAAGGACACTACATAATGATCAATGGATTGATCCAAGAAGATATAACAATTGTAAATATTTATTCACCCAGCATAGGAGCACCTCAATACATAAGGCAAATACTAACAGCCATAAAAGGGGAAATCAACAGTAACACATTCATAGTAGGGGACTTTAACACCCCACTTTCACCAATGGACAGATCATCCAAAATGAAAATAAATAAGGAAACACAAGCTTTAAATGATACATTAAACAAGATGGACTTAATTGATATTTATAGGACATTCCATCCCAAAACAACAGAATACACATTTTTCTCAAGTGCTCATGGAACATTCTCCAGGATAGATCATATCTTAGGTGACAAATCAAGCCTTGGTAAATTTAAGAAAACTGAAATTGTATCAAGTATCTTTTCCGACCACAACGCTATGAGACTAGATATCAATTACGGGAAAAGATCTGTAAAAAATACAAACACGTGGAAGCTAAACAATACACTACTTAATAACAAAGTGATCCCTAAAGAAATCAAAGAGGAAATCAAAAAATACCTAGAAACAAATGACAATGGAGACACAACGACCCAAAACCTATGGGATGCAGCAAAAGCAGTTCTAAGAGGGAAGTTGATAGCAATACAAGCCTACCTTAAGAAACAGGAAACATCTCGAATAAACAACCTAACCTTGCACCTAAAGCAATTAGAGAAAGAAGAACCAAAAAACCCCGAAGTTAGGAGAAGGAAAGAAATCATAAAAATCAGATCAGAAATAAATGAAAAAGAAATGAAGGAAACGATAGCAAAGATCAATAAAACTAAAAGCTGGTTCTTTGAGAAGATAAACAAAATTGATAAACCATTAGCCAGACTCATCAAGAAAAAAAGGGAGTAGACTCAAATCAATAGAATTAGAAATGAAAAAGGAGAAGTAACAACTGACACTGCAGAAATACACAAGATCATGAGAGATTACTACAAGCAACTCTATGCCAATAAAATGGAAAACCTGGAAGAAATGGACAAATTCTTAGAAATGCACAACCTGCCAAGACTGAATCAGGAAGAAATAGAAAATATGAACAGATGAATCACAACCACTGAAATTGAAACTGTGATTAAAAATCTTCCAACAAACAAAAGGCCAGGACCAAATGGCTTCACAGGTGAATTCTATCAAACATTTAGAGAAGAGCTAATACCTGTCCTTCTCAAACTCTTCCAAAATACAGCAGAGGGAGGAACACTCCCAAACTCATTCTAGGAGGCCACCATCACCCTGATACCAAAACCAGACAAGGAAACAAACAAACAAAAGGCCAGGACCAAATGGCTTCACAGGCGAATTCTATCAAACATTTAGCGAAGAGCTAACACCTGTCCTTCTCAAACTCTTCCAAATACAGCAGAGGGAGGAACACTCCCAAACTCATTCTACGAGGCCACCATCACTCTGATACCAAAACCAGACAAGGAAAACTACAGGCCAATATCACTGATGAACATAGATGCAAAAATAGATCACTGATGAACATAGATGCAAAAATCCTCAACAAAATACTAGCAAACAGAATCCAACAGCACATTAAAAGGATCATACACCATGATCAAGTGGGGTTTATTCCAGGAATGCAAGGATTCTTCAATATACGCAAATCAATCAACATGATACACCATATTAACAAATTGAAGGAGAAAAACCATATGATCATCTCAATAGATGCAGAGAAAGCTTTCGAGAAAATTCAACACCCATTTATGATAAAAACCCTCCAGAAAGTAGGCATAGAGGGAACTTTCCTCAACATAATAAAGGCCACATATGACAAACCCACAGCCAACATCATCCTCAATGGTGAAAAACTGAAAGCATTTCCACTAAGATCAGGAACAAGACAAGGTTGCCCACTCTCACCACTCTTATTCAACATAGTTTTGGAAGTTTTAGCCACAGCAATCAGAGAAGAAAAGGAAATAAAAGGAATCCAAATCGGAAAAGAAGTAAAGCTGTCACTGTTTGCAGATGACATGATACTATACATAGAGAATCCTAAAGATGCTACCAGAAAACTATTAGAGCTAATCAATGAATTTGGTAAAGTAGCAGGATACAAAATTAATGCACAGAAATCTCTGGCATTCCTATACACTAATGATGAAAAATCTGAAAGTGAAATCAAGAAAAACACTCCCATTTACCATTGCAACAAAAAGAATAAAATATCTAGGAATAAACCTACCTAAGGAGACAAAGGACCTCTATGCAGAAAATTATAAGACACTGATGAAAGAAATTAAAGATGATACAAATAGATGGAGAGATATACCATGTTCTTGGATTGGAAGAATCAACATTGTGAAAATGACTCTACTACCAAAAGCAATCTACAGATTCAATGCAATCCCTATCAAACTACCACTGGCATTTTTCACAGAACTAGAACAAAAAATTTCACAATTTGTATGGAAACACAAAAGACCCCGAGTAGCCAAAGCAATCTTGAGAACGAAAAATGGAGCTGGAGGAATCAGGCTCCCTGACTTCAGACTATACTACAAAGCTACAGTAATCAAGACAGTATGGTACTGGCACAAAAACAGAAATATAGATCAATGGAACAGGATAGAAAGGCCAGAGATAAACCCACGCACATATTGGTCACCTTATCTTTGATGAAGGAGGCAGGAATGTACAGTGGAGAAAGGACAGCCTCTTCAATAGGTGATGCTGGGAAAACTGGACAGGTACATATAAAAGTATGAGATTAGATCACTCCTTAACACCATACATAAAAATAAGCTCAAAATGGATTACAGACCTAAATGTAAGGCCAGAAACTATCAAACTCTTAGAGGAAAACATAGGCAAAACACTCTATGACATAAATCACAGCAAGATCCTTTTTGACCCACCTCCTAGAGAAATGGAAATAAAACCAAAAATAAACAAATGGGACCTAATGAAACTTCAAAGCTTTTGTACAGCAAAGGAAACCATAAACAAGACCAAAAGACAACCCTCAGAATGGGAGAAAATATTTGCAAATGAAGCAACTGACAAAGGATTAATCTCCAAAATTTACAAGCAGCTCATGCAGCTCAATAACAAAGAAACAAACAACCCAATCCAAAAATGGGCAGAAGAGCTAAACAGACATTTCTCCAAAGAAGATATGCAGGTTGCCAACAAACACACGGAAGAATGCTCAACATCATTAATCATTAGAGAAATGCAAATCAAAACTACAATGAGATATCATCTCACACCAGTCAGAGTGGCCATCAGCAAAAAATCTAGCAACAATAAATGCTGGAGAGGGTGTGCAGAAAAGGGAACACTCTTGCACTGCTGGTGGGAATGTGAATTGGTACAGCCACTATGGAGAACAGTATGGAGGTTCCTTAAAAAACGACAAATAGAACTACCATATGACCCAGCAATCCCACTACTGGGCATATACCCTGAGAAAACCAAAATTCAAAAAGAGTCATGTACCAAAATGTTCATTGCAGCTCTATTTACAATAGCCTGGAGATGGAAACAACCTAAGTGTCCATCATCGGATGAATGGATAAAGAAGATGTGGCACATACATACAATGGAATATTACTCAGCCATAAAAATAAATGAAATTGAGCTATTTGTAATGAGGTGGATGGACCTAGACTCTGTCATACAGAGTGAAGTGAGTCAGAAAGAGAAAGACAAATACCGTATGCTAACACATATATATGGAATTTAAGAAAAAAAATGTCATGAAGAACCTAGGAGTAAGACAGGAATAAAGACACAAAGCTACTAGAGAATGGACTTGAGGATATGGGGAGGGGGAACGGTAAGCTGTGACAAAGTGAGAGAGTGGCATGGACATATATACACTACCAAACGTAAAATAGATAGCTAGTGGGAAGCAGCCACATAGCACAGGGAGATCAGCTCGGTGCTTTGTGACCGCCTGGAGAGGTGGGATAGGGAGGGTGGGAGGGAGGGAGACGCAAAAGGGAAGAGATATGGGAACATATGTATATGTATAACTGATTCACTTTGTTATAAAGCAGAAACTAACACACCATTGTAAAGCAATTATACTCCAATAAAGATGTAAAAAAAAATGGGAATATGATTAATAGAGATTAAAGAGAAATTCCAAAAAATCAGTAACCTCCTTAAGTATTGTAGAGATGCCGTACTTTACAAAATTTCAAAGTGAAAATCTATATATACATTGAATTGTATTTGAAATATGACAGGAGAGTTAAGATTTAAAGGATGTCTTCCACAAATCAATTCATTCAACTCTCACATTTGAGAAGAGTGAAGGTGACCGTTTTCTCTGTGAAGCAATGACAACTCCACATACAGGATTTTTTACTTTTCAAAGCTGCGGATCTGCATTAACCTCACTTGTTGTATATGCCTGGTGTTGGGTATGTACAGCAAACACCATTTTCAGATCTTACAGATGGAAAAATTGAGATAGATGTCAAATGACTGTCACTGAGTTTCAGTTAGAGACTTGACTGGAACATGATTTCCTACTCCAAAACCTTTTTCTGTTAGTCCCTTCAGTCTGACAAGGGATGGGCAGCAAAAATTGAATAAAAACAGCACAATTTCCTGAGTCCTTACTGTCTGCCAGGCACTGTGCTAATAAGCACTTTCATGGATTTCTCATTTTTCCTTAAACCCCAAGAGGTAAGAATCGTTACGATTTTCACTTTCAAATGAGAAACTGAGGCTTAGAAGAGTTGGAGAACTCTCCAAAGGTCACAAAGCTCAGAGCTAAGTGCTGGAGACAGGATAAAAACCCACACAAGTCTGGCTCCAAGCCTATGAGCACTTCCATAGTTCAAAGAAGGAAAAAGTCTTTGTTTTATAGACTTTTTCTAGTATTAGCATATGAGCATATGAGTTCTTTATGCCATATCTGTGAACTACTGCAAACCAGCAGCATTAAATGTAAGGTCGTCTGGCTCCTTTGCCTGTCTTTTCCTTATAAATTGAAGAAACTTTAAAAAAAAAAAAAAAGAGGGGGGTGGGAATCTATAGCTAGACCAGCAAATTCCACATGCAACTTGGGAGAGTTAAATCAAAAAAAAAAAAAAGCCACTCTGAAAGGTTTTATTTTGTTCATTCCATAAGAGAGGGCTAGAATAAAAAACTTAGATGGTAATTCAGTGAATAGCTCATTAAATAGAACAGATTGCAATTCACAGCAGCATAAGCCTGTTTGGGGGCTGCTAAAATAAACAGCTTCGTCTCCAAAGACATACAAGGAGGTGGTACGTGTGGCATCAAGGTGCCATTTCTGCAGGGCTGTGTGTGTGTGTGTTCTAACCCTCCTCCAGCCACATCCTCACTTTAAATGTTCATCTGTCTTCCGGAGCACTACCAAATCACTACCTTTCCAGGTGCCTCTATCTCTCTCCGCAGGCAAGTCGCAAGCCTCCAAATGAGCGTGTGGATGCTACTCCTAATCTGCCCCTGACAGGCAGCGAGCTGCCCCTCGCTGATGGAAGGAGACAGCCATAAAAGAATCTGCTATGAAGCCAATAGGAATCCCTCTTTTCTTAATGAGAGAGGACATGACTCAGAAACCCAGCAGGGGTCACAGTTACTGTCTGTAGTCATGGGCAGGAATTGCCCCACCATTGAGAAAAGGCCAATTTCCTTTTTTCTTCCAAAGCAAAGGGAGAGATAGGTATGTGGAGTTGGGGGAGGCACAAGCAACAGCAAAACAGAATCTTCCTCCAAGAGCTTCTGAAATAGGGCAGACTGTTAGAGAAGATCCTAGGACTGCACGTCACTTTCAGCAGGGGAAACAGAGGCTGGAGGATTAGTAAAAGGGATTTTTTTTTTTTGAGAATATACAGCTAACTGATAGCAGTTCTAATAAGAATCCAAGGATATCAGGCCAGAGTTTGCCCACAAAGGGAAAACTAGGTGTTAGGCCAGCCTTAACACATGAGCATGTGCCAGGTTTTTACAAACAATCTCATTAATCTTCAAAATGACCCTCTAATAAAACTATCATGAAAACTAATACACATACACACACAGGGCAAGGCATTTCCCCAAAGGACAGAATTTGTGTGTGGCAGAGCTGGGATTTAACCTTTGGCTGTATGACCCCTGGGTTCATGTTCCTTCTATGGTACCATGATGCCTCCGTCACAGGTAGGCCATCCATTTCCAAATTCACTAAAAATAAACAAACTAGACTACTAGACTATTCATCTGAATTTTCACAACATATAAGCCAGCCTTGAGAGAACCAGGGCTTCTGTGAAGTTGGGAGACTATGGACCCCACTGAGAGAGGACAGAGAGGATGAGAAAAGCAAAACAGAGTGCTCAAGGCTACACTGCAAGGTAAGAGTCAGAGGTAGGGGGCCAGAACTTCTCCTCCAATGGTAGGAAGGATGACTGTGATCGGGAAGGGCGCGGGCAGGGAGGCAGGAGAGAGCGGGTGAAGGGGCATATGGCTAAATCTGCATCTAGGAAAGAGGCAAGCAGGACAGGGAAAAACACCATAGCATCCCCTGCCCCACCACCTCTGGCTTCTACTGACTGTCAGCTGTGTTCTGCCAAGTTTATAGACTGAGAAGTTTGGGAACCACTGTTTCAAGAACAGCTGAGAGGGACTCTCAGCAGGACTCCCTTTTCTTAGGCTTGCCCAGGAGTTTCCAGCAGTCAGCAGAAGACTTGACAGCAGTCTCACACTTCCACTGTCTACACACCTACCAGTGCTTTACGATCACCAATCCCACTCATTCATTCCTGCGCTTTACCCCCTTTGTACAAATCCTTAAATGAGTTTCAAATGCTAAGGAAATAGTCAAAGTCTGTTTCAGACATCACAGGCCTGTGGATACTGTTTCATTACAAGGAGTCCCTCTTTCTCTTTCCAGGATAAAGCCTGGGATGATTTAACTGTGGCAAAATTAGCATACAATTTGTAAGTCATTATGGTGCAAAGTATGTGGCGAGAACACTTTATTGAATAAACGTGCTGAGAATAATTTTCCTAGGAACTAAAAAAAGGAAAACCTCTCTTCAAGGCTCTCCTCCTTCTTTTAAAATCCCTGCCAGTATCTATATAATTATGCCTTACTTCTGACACTCAGAAGCCTGGCATTTCTGTACATTTAACCAACAGAAGCCAGAAGGAACCCATGAGAAGTCAGGATATCTTCCCAACAACAGGGACCTTGGCATTTTCTGGGCTTTTTGTTGCTTGGGGAGTCAGGTGAAAGCTGCTGAGACAAGCACCCTGGGTATTTATAGATCACAGAGAACTGCTGCTCACTAGAAGAGTCTGAAGAATTACATGACCTTTAAAAGGTTAACCAGGAAGCCCAAGGGTATGTTCAGATACACTGTGGCCCTGAAGTCGCATGGACACTGAATATAACGTGAAAGCATTGGGCAACTGCCCAAGACGTGAAACTCTTTCCTAGTTACAGATTACTGGAGGTAATGCGACTTGAACTGAGTATGTATACAATTATCAGTTTGTCCTGTAGACTCTTCTAAATAGGAGTATCTTTCTGCGTTTAATATAGCTACAGGTATGCCACAGAATTTACACAGTTGTAAAAAATATTTTTTTGATGATGGGGCTATTCAGAGAAAACAAAAATTAGGGTTAAAATGAGAGTTTAGATGTAATGTAGAAAACTCAGGACCCTCTATCTTCCTTAATACCCATGGACAAATATTAATTTTATCTCATGAGTAGTTGTCCTTCATTTACTGCATGTTAATCACTATGTAGGTCCTAAGAATATGATGAACAAGAGATTAGAGTCGTAGAGACAGAGAGTAAACGAACATATAAAATAATTACAGGTTACGAAGAAGCACTGGCATGGGGACACTACTTTACATATGGGTGTCACTGAAAAGCTCTCTGCGGGGCGACATTTAGGCTGAGACCTGAAAGTAGAAGGAGGCACCAGTGTGAGAAGAGGCAGGACAGGGGGAGAAGCAAATGCAAAGGCTATACAGCTGGAACTTAACGCACAGCAGCAGGAGAGGAAGTGGGAGAAGTAGAGGGGACTCAGATCACACAAAATCTTGCAGTATTAGGGAAGGAAGAAAATCATGTGTGCAGAGAGGCGGTGGTAGCAACAGCGCTCACAGAGAAAAGAAAACTAAAGGTTCTCTGGCCACCTCTACAGGCCAGGACCTGTGGAAGCAGCTTTCACGTGTGTTATAGCTATGTCACCAAATTCCTAAATATGTAATTCCTCACAGACCCAGAGGTTGGGACGTATACCTTAAAAACAAAACACCAGAAAGGAAGAAAATAAAGCTGGGGAAGTTAGGCTATTTGTCCGCAGTTGGAGACCCAGAAGAAGCCTGGCTCTAAAGCCCATGCTCCCCCCTCACACCTTCTGCCCTGGAGTATAACTTACCACTCGCCCCAAAACTTAACTTGGCTTCCCACTGCCCCTCCTTTGCTCCTGTTCGTCTCTAGTCTGGAAATGGCTTATATGTCTCCTCCTTTTAAGGTTCAGCTTGAATTCTGCCTCATCCACAAAACTGTTAGGGGTGACTCGAGGTGCAGATGGCTTCCCCCCTGCTCCTTGGATTCTTCCAGCCCTCAGCAGCAGCAGCAGTACTCCTGGGGCCCATTCTTCTTTTGACACTTCCACCTGTGTTCACCCCCAGCCAGTGCCTAGCTTAGTGCCTTGCACAGAGCAGGTGCCTGAGAAACATCTGCCAAATGACTGGATTCTTTTCAGTGAATTTTGGTCAACTGCAAACCATGGACACTTGCACCGTGCCCATGGGAATCTGAAGTTTGCAGGGAAGATAGTGGCTCCGAGACACTAAAAATGTCAATACTTGATCCCCTTTCTCTTGGTCAATACCTGACCCTATTATTTAAGGTGTTTTTTGTTGCAGACTTGGCAGAGTATATGAGATATTTATTCATTATGGATATGACAGTCAACGTTATCAAATGCCTGAGAAAAAAGTATTCAATTCAGGTCAACAAATATTTGCTGAATTCCCAGTAGGTGTAGGACATCCAAGTTTAACGGGGGTGGGGTGGGGTGAGGCAACAAATCGTTTAAGAGAGACTTAAGAGAGTAGGCTGCATGAAGGAGAGACGAAATGAGGTGGTTTGTTCCAGGTCACTTCATACCTGTGAGGTGGCTTCATCTGGCAGGATGAGCCTGAGTGCTGGCAGAGAGCGCTGCTCACACACACGTCCCTCCCCCCCCGCACCCCGCCCCCCGCCACGACTCTCCCAGCAACACTGAGGCTGCTGAGCGCTAATAGCGTTGGAACGTTTGCCAGTGCCCAGCAAAACAGCCTTGGCATCAAGGAGACAGGTGTTTGTCAGGGAATGGCGGGGCCCTGCGCCTGTGGCACACAGAAGCACCGTGAATGCTGGCGAGTGGCTGCAGCCATTACTCTCTGTCAGTGCTAATCAATTTCACACCCTCTTCAATGCTGATAATAGATAATCTTGTAGGAAGCAGCTCAAGTTTCTTTTTTTCTTAACATCTTTATTGAAGTATAATTGCTTTACAATGGTGTGTTAGTTTCTGCTTTATAACAAAGTGAATCAGTTATACATATACATATGTCCCCATATCTCTTCCCTCTTGCGTCTCCCTCCCACCCTCCCTATCCCACCCCTCTAGGTGGTCACAAAGCACCGAGCTGATCTCCCTGTGCTATGCGGCTGCTTCCCACTAGCTATCTGTCTTACGTTTGGTAGTGTATATATGTCCATGCCTCTCTCTCACTTCGTCCCAGCTTACCCTTCCCCCTCCCCGTATCCTCAAGTCCATTCTGTAGTAGGTCTGTGTCTTTATTCCCCTCTTACCCCTAGGTTCTTCATGACCTTTTTTTTTTTTTTCTTAGATTCCTGCTCCCTGATGCCCAACAGCTTCCTCTGGTCTCTCTCAAAAAACAAAACAAAAGAAAACAACACCCTCCCCCCCAAAAAAAACCAAACAAAAACCAAAGTCTATTCCAGGTTCACCTCAGATGAAGCATCTGATGGTGCCAATGCTCTGGTCTGCTAGGACAACTCCTTCTGGGTTATCTGGTAAGGAGGATGCTCTTAGGAAAAGGACTGCCTGGCATACTTAAAAGTTACATGGGAATTCCAAGGGAAGCTAGGAAAATCTAACAACAGCAGTAGCTTCTACTTATTGAGCAAAGTAAATACATAGTTTATGATAGCACTGAAAGGGAGGTGTTATGACCATTTTACAGATGAGAAAATCACAGCTCGGAGAGGTCAACTCATTTGCCCAAGGTCTCAGAGCTAGGAAGCAGCAGAGCTCAAATTCAAATCCAGGCTTATCTGACCCCTTACCTCATGCACACCTTTCTACTAGGCTGCTGCTGGCACTCCATGAAGACAGTCGCTGATCAACCTCTCATTGTGCTTTTAACCCATTTCATTTTCAAAAAATGGCAGTTACCACAGTATGCTCACCTGAATCTGAGGGAAAACGTTAAGTTGGAGGGGATTTGAGAGACCGCCTTTGCTGATGCCACATTATGGCTAAGAATCTGGGGCTACACAAGGCGCAGTGACAAGGTGTGGCGAGGCAGTGATTGTGAGGTGCATGCCCGCACTAAAATCCTAGCCCTCGGACTCCCAGGTGCGCCTTCAACCAGCCCTAAAAATCTCCTTCAGCAGATAACTTGGGGAATTCCGTCAGAGCAGGAGTTCTAACTGTCCCATGGCTGTTTCCCTACAAAAGTCTAGGGAAAGTTCAATTTGTTTCTGATTATCATTCAGTCAAAGATGAAGAATATATACTTTGGCACTTTAACAATCACTAAGTGTCGACCATGTACAAGTTACTGTGAATGGAGAAAAAAAGGGAAGAGGAAAGTTTAATCAAAGAATAAAATAAAGGGGGTGAGGTGTGTGGAATGAAAGGACTGTGTGTGGAACATGCTGGTATCTGAAGTCCAGCCTCAGAATTCAGAGTCTCTGCCATTTACCCTGTAATAGTATCACCACATTAAAGAAGAAAGTCCCAGTCAATCAATCAACGAACATCTGAGGACTTACTAGGTTTAGAGAGCACAGGGAAATCACAAGAATGATACATATGGTTACCTATCTGCTGGTATTCATAAATGAAGGTATAGTTTGTGAAAGGGAATGGGTGGCTTAGAAGGGCACAGACAACAAGGTCACTGTTTTCCCCAAGCTCTAGTCTCTCACCCTGGCCTGAGGCACAACTTGAGGGAAGATGCTAGTGTAATTCCCAATGTACACAGCTCTGCCTCATGGCTGGCCTGCCCCAACACAGATGGGAGGGGTGCTGAAGCAGGCTCTCCGACCAGGGAGGCTCAAAAGCCTCCAGTGTGTCTTTAAGGCAAGAAGAGTGAAAAGAAAATAGAGTGATATAGCAAATCCAGATCACGAAGAAAATGGGCTCTACTACAGACTTTGAAAAAAGCAAAAGAAAGGATCATTGTGCAACGTGACCATAGACTGAGGGTACTTTCCTGGTGGTGCAGTGGTTAAGAATCTGCCTGCCAATGCAGGGGACATAGGTTTGATCCCTGGTCCAGGAAGATCCCACATGCCATAGAGCAACTAAGCCCGTGCACCACAACTACTGAGCCTGTGCTCTAGAGCCCACGAGCCACAACTACTGAGCCTGTGTGCCACAACTACTGAGCCCGAGCGCCCTAGAGCCCACGTGCTGCAACTACTGAGCCCACGTGCTGCAACTACTGAAGCCCGTGCTCCTCCACAAGAGAAGCCACCGCAATGAGAAGCCCGCGCACCACAACGAAGAGTAGCCCCTGCTCGCCGCAACTAGAGAAAGTCCACACGCAGCAACAAAGACCCAACGCAGCCAAAAACAAAAAGAGAGAATACAAATCAGACATTAACCAATATGAAAACCTGCCCCGATTAAAGGGACAGATGAGAAATCAGCTGAGGACAGAGATAGCAGAGAACAAAATAGAAGCAGATGAAAAATACAGGAGGTAGGATAACACCCTAGGTAAGTATGGCTTGTCAAGAAAAAACATCTAGCAGGTTTCATCTCCCTCAGCAACCACCTCATCAGACAATGCGGCTCAGTCACTCTGACCCGGTTTGCAGGCCGTGCTGCAGAGCTTTGAGCTCCCTTCTCTAGGTCTCCAGGTTTCATCTGCAAATGAGGGAACTGTATATTCAATGACCTCACAGTTTCCTTCCAGTGCCTCCCTATGACTACAGAAGCCAGCAAGTGTGTGTGCCAAGACACACTCTGCCACTGTGGTACCAAGTCACAGCACTGTGCTTTGGTCAGATTTTCGAAGAGAAGCTCTTATCAAGGGTACTTGTGCTACCACCCAGACTCCCAGGTCAGACCGGGATCAATTATACACATCCATCCTCTTCAGGGACTTCACTCCTGTTAAAAGGGCAGTTATAATCACTGGCGGACTGTCATCTGCTCAGCTCTTACGACATGTTAGGTGGCACACAAAGGTAGATGGCACCTTTGCCCTTGCCTGTCCTGTGGGGAGATACGAGGTGCACAAGGGACCCAATGGAGTGCAAGTCAATAGCTGGCAAAAGACAGGCAGGGATACATACGTGTTTTTCCCCTTCAATCTTCTTGTCGGCCACCTGCATTGCATCCAGATATTTAAAATGCAATTCCATTAGCCTGTCAACCTGAAAGAGAGATACTTCACAGGCATGAGTGAGAAAGAAAGAGCATACCAAGGCAAGCGAACACGGGAGCTCCTATTCGTCTTACTGTCACTCCCCACAAAGGGAGAGCCACTCTACCACTTCTCACTCTGGATATGAGCTTTGCTGCGGAACACATCAGGAAGGGATCAAACGGCTCGGGCAGAACAAAGCAAACACTTAGCATGGATGCAGTTTGAACACAGGCCATTCCCGAAGGACACTATGCATTCCCAGCCCTTCTAGGTCTCCCCTGAATTCACATTGTTAAAAACAAACAAATAAATAAAAATTCAAGTCCCATCTTGCACAGAGAAGAAGCATGAAGTTACATACTTGATATTCACTTAGAACTATACAGAAATTTCTTTTTTCAAACTGAAACCTTTCATGTTCATATTCTGCCCCAGAGCTGATCTTTTTTTAAAAACGGTCTAAGTAAAATCTCTTTCGTTGCTTTTCAGTCAGAAGAGAGTGCAAGAAAAACTCCTTCACAACTTAAAAGAAGCCCCTGACTTTTGCTTAGCAATAACCTAAAAATCAGTTTCAAACTTAGCAAAAGTCATGCTTCAAACATGGCCTGAGGAATACTGAGTGGGCTTGAAAGTTTCATTTTTTCCCTAAGACTTCCGAAAGATTGAAGGAACACTGTGAAGCCAGCCTAAACTTCTAACCTCTCTTTTTACTGGGTTGGCACCACTATGGTTCTTGGCAACCCTGGTATTTACCCAGGAGCTTGTATTGATTAATAGTAGATGTTGCTTCAACACAGCATCAGACAGGAAGACTGTGCCCAAACCTTCCCTGGTTAACGATGATGACCCTAAGATCTTATATATTTCAGTTTACGAAGTATTCTCATATCCACTATTTCCTTAAACATTAGGAAAACGTGATAAGGCAGGCAGGGAAGATAGAGAGCAACCCTAATTTTAAAGATGAGGAAGCTGATGCACAGACATTAGGTAATGTCACCAGGGTGACATGATTGCTAAGATGTTCTGTGTCCTAACCCAATGGCCGCTTCTTTCTTTTTTGCAAACAACAATTGCACTTATTTGTATTACTTACATGGTAACAAATGGTTTCATTGCATATTAAGAATTTTTAAAGCACTGACCTGATCTTTTCCTCCTCATCTTAATGATCCATAATGGTACACTGTTGCGTACAGAAATGGTTTCAAAATATTTGGGGTCAAGGGTGATGCATTAGGAGATGAGAGGCAGAAAAACTTTTGACATCCAAACCAATGGAGCCCAGATGCTGGAGAAGATATTTTGGGGCAGGAACACTTAACCCAGCACTCCTCAGATCGCATCAGGGAGATAGTGATTCTATTCCCATTGGTCCCAGTCCCATCTTTACAGTCCAACAAGCACCCACCTTCTCACTGTCATTTTCAGTGAATTTATTCAGAAGCCGGGTCCGCTGCTGCCCTCTCAGGTTCCGCAGGAGGGAAGCCAGGATCGAACAGACATGCTCTGGGTTGGGAAGGAGAAAAGAGAACATGCTGTGATCAGAGCAGTAATCATTACCTCTCTTCAAGCCTGGTCTGGTTCTACTGAAGGAGGAATAAGTAGGTCTTCCCTGACTGCTGCTATTGCTTAATAAGACAAGAACCTAAATTGTGTCAATGGAAAACGGAACTGATTTTCACATACGGTGCAAGAAACATATTCAAAAGGGATTATATCCCCAAAGACAACTTGAGCAAGTGAATCAAAACTAAGTTAGAATTTCTGTTCTGCCTATAATTAATTGAGTTTTATTGTCTGCAACAGAACCTCAAACTAATCCCCCCATGTACAGAAATAACCGGTAAATAGAGTATGAATACTAACCATGAGGTGAGCACATAACGAACAAATAAGACATGTTCTACCATATTCTCAAATTACCGTATAACTTTCCCAGGTAAATATCTGAGAATTAAATAAGAAATATGAAAGGGTCCCAGTGCTATCACTTACATTCTGGTGCACCTAAAATCCCTACCTCAAGTTTAAAGACAGCAGGACAGTAAGGACTTCAAAAGGATAACAATGTTTTTTCAGTCCACATAACCTATAGGCTTCTATTATGAGATACTATTCTTCTAGCCAGGGAAGAAAAGGGTAGTTGAAGGGTATATCATAGGCTTCAGCTGTAAAGAGGTTCTTTTCTTTAAAAAGGATTTTAAAAAACCAAGGATAATGACGTTGAAAAGGAGATGGCAGAGTAAAGTTTGTTTTGAAATAAAGTGCTCACAGGCACAGGCGGGCAACAAATATTCTGTTTGAAAACTGACTGAACATCTTCAAATGCCAAAGTTTGAGTTCTCAAAAAGTCATTTTCCTCACTTATATCAGAGAAGCATTCCTCACTACTTCATTTCCCCAATCTCTTAATGCTAGAGTTACTCAGTCTTTAGACTTCTATTTCTACCTCCTACTCCTTCTTCTATCTACTTTCACCTCCCTGGGGATCTCATCTAGTCCCACAGCTTTAGAGACCATTTACGTGCTGACAACTCCCAAACTTGTGTCTATAGGCCAGTCCTGTTTTCTGAATACAGGCTCATGAATTCACCTGTCTACCTGCTCTCTCCACTTGGTTGTCTAGCAGGACTGAACATGGTTTTGGAACCAAGCTCCTGACCTCCCTCCTCAGGCCTGTCCCCAGTTTGTTCCACTGAGTTAATGGCAACCAGGTCCTCCAGTTTCTCAAGCCAAAAACAGTGGCGATAACCTTGATTCTCTTCTTTCTCACACGTCCCACAGAAACCTTGTCAGCTGTAGTTTCAAATTACACCCAGGACTCCATGTCTTCCTACTGCTACCCCCACTGCCATTACACTGGTCCACAGCACCATCACCTCGTGCTTGGAATACGCAGCAGCCTGCTTGTGGGGCTCTCTGCTTCCACCCTTGCCGGCTTTGGCCTGATCTCCATAGAGCAGTCAGAATGATCCTTCAGGTTAAAACCTAAGTCAGACCCTATCGTTCTTCTGTGTAAAACCCTCTAATGGCTCCCCACTCACTCAGACTAAATGCTGTTTCTAACGTCAGACAGGCTTCTGCCCTGGGGCCTCTGTACTTACTGTTTTCCTTGCCTGAGATGCTCCTCACCAGACTATCTGCATGGCTCAATCTTCAAATCTAGTTTTACTCAACTGTCATCTTCTCAATGAGGCTTTTTCTTGACCACCCTATTTAAAAATGCAGTGCTCCAACACCACCGATTTCCAAGTCTTAACTGCTTTATTTTTCTCTTCAGCATGCATTATCTTCTAAAATACTGTATAATTATTTGTTTTGTTCACTGCCACCCTTCAATTAGAATATAAGCTCCTTGAAGGAAGGGATTTTAGTCTGCTTTGTTCATTGGTATATCCCTGGTCCCACAACAATGTCTAGCACATAGTAGGTGCTTTAGAAATACCTGCTGAATAAATGGGAAGAAAGCAGGCTCTCAATACAAGTTTTTGGTGGTGGTGGTGGTGGTGGTGGTGGGACCAGACAAACAAACCACTCTTGAACTCTGGGTATTTTTCAAATGCCTTTGAACAGCTTTCACCTTTTGTATATAGTGCCTATCCCAAGTTCAGAGTAATAGCACCCTTGCATTGGTAATATGCTCTCAAACCATCAGTTACAAAATGGTCCTTAAAGATATTTTGCATTTGGGAGTAAGTGGATGACTTTTTCTTAGGGAGCCATCAGTTTGAATAAAATACCTCTAGTCAGTAGATTCGCTTTTTTAAGTATAAATTTTTCTTAAAATATGCTGTGGAGAGAGGTATTATACCTTCTCAAGACCCCAAGTTCTCCCCAATATCTTTCTTCTAACTTCCGATGTAAAGCTGGGATTGAGCTGGTATAAGCTCCACCTTCATAAAAAGGAAGGGGCACGGAACAGGAGTAGGGTGAGATGAGGGCAGAAAGTGGCGAGTGGACAGAATAGGACCTGCCTTCACAGGAAGGCAAAAACCATCATGAACCTAGGGTAAGGAACCAAGACAGCTCAGCTCAGGGTGACAAAGTATAATAAGAAGGGACGTCTTTGGAGGTTCACATCAGGCAAAAACAACAAAAAGAACAAACTTCTGTGTATGTCAAGGAGAGAAGATTAGAGGAAGGAAGAGTGGGGGACATAATCAGTTCTGCAATCTTGGGCCAAGCAACTGGATGTGGCTCTGATCTCTTCAAGCTGGTGAACAGATGTGGGACAGGCCATAAAAAATGCAGTGAATTTTAACAAGCTTAGTTTTGAAACTTTGAAATTACTCAGCATGACAACTGCTAACAACTTCCATGTATATATATGACAATCTGACAACCATAGAGGAAGAAAAAAAAAAATCAGCCAGAGAGTTCTCATAGATTATCTAGGCCAAATCTCTTACTGTACCTATAGAAAAATCAAGGCCCAGAGAGAAGTGACTTGTCCACACAGCTAACTGGTGAAAGAGGTAGAACCCAAATTTCAGATTACTCACTCAATCATTCACTGACCACTTACCTCTGTGCCTGGCAAGCACCTGGTTATCAGGGCCTCCAAACAACATAGTATCCCTAACCTTAAGGAGCTCTGTGTTTAGTGGGGAAAACAAAACAATAATTAAAGTGCAGTGTGACAAGTTCCATCACTGAGGTAGGCAGAGGGGATCTGGGGAGCACAGACAAGGTATAGCTGACCTAGAGGAATTCCCACTGGAGGTAACAAACAACTGAAAATCTTAAAACAAAACAAAACTAAAAAGCCATGGCTGACAACTAGATAGAGAAGATAGAGCACTCCAGGCAGAAGGAACAATATACGCAAAGGCCAGTTTGGATGGCGTATCACATACACATGCAGGAGGAGAGGCCAGTCAGGTGGGGAAAGGCTGGAGAAAAAAGAGACAAGGATCCACCAATGAATTTTAAGCTGTAGACAGATAAGACTAGATATGAGTTTAGACCAATCCTTGGCTGCTAGATTCCTTTTAGAGATCAAGATAATGTTTCTCTTTCCTGATAAATTTTTTGTGCTTTTTACCTGAGTTACCTCTTTGCCTTGGCTGTTAAGAAGCTCAAAGGTGAGTCCATGCTCAACCACAGGAGTCAATTTCTTTCACTACTTTATTATTGACTCTCTCCATCCTCCACCAATGGATTTTAAAATAAAAGGAATGGATGCATATGGTAAAAACCAAACTATACAAATAGGTATGAATGTCCTCAACAAATATTTATTGAGCACGTACTAATATTTCTTTTCCCATACTCCTCTCACTACCCTGTTCACCTCTCCCAAAGGACAAAAAACTACTAGTATCTTGTGTACACTTACAGGAGGGGAAAAACAATATATATACACACACACACGTATGTATATATACATACATGTGTGTAAATATATACACACATATATTCTCTACTATATTTTTCCATATCAGCACATACTTTTTTTTTTAATGGCTGTCAGGAATTCCACTGAACTTATTTATCATAATTTAACTAATGCCCCAGTCATGGATATTAGGTGGGTTCCAGTTTGGGGTTGTTTGTTGTTTTTGCTATTAGAAACAATGCTGCAATGAACGTCCATGTACACGTATCCTGGCACGTATACCTTTATTTCTGGCATGGATACACTTTTGCACATATATTCTTATGGCATATTCCTAGAAGTGGAAGTGGTGAATCAAAAGCTATTGACATATAAAATGTTGAAAGACATTGACAAATTGTCTTCCAAGAAGGTTGTACCAATTAACTTCCACTCTCAGTATGTGTATGTGTGTGTATCTCTGTGTTTTGTACATACAAAAAGCTTTGATGATTACCTTTTATATGTGGGAAGCATGTAACTTAGTAGGAAAAGCTTACATTTTGGAGTCAGACAACATAGGTTCAAATCTAAGCTCCTACCACTTGCTCAAGGGCATGACCTTAAGTACTTGCTCAAGGGCATGACCTTAAGTAAGTTAATTAACCAGAATGTGCTGGGAAATACTTACATGCACATACACATATATCATACATACACACTGAGAGTGGAAGTATAATTTTACATACATAGTGTAAAAGAATATCTGTTTTCCCATATCCTCACTCAGATTGGATATTATCCAACTTAGAAATTATGACAACCTTGTAGGTGAAAAATGGGATCTTCTTTCGGTTAGCATGTTTTTATTTTTATTATGAATAAGATCAAACACCTTTTCTGATGTTTACTGACCATTTGTATTGCTCTCTGTGTGAACTGCCTGGCCTTATCCTTTGCCCATTTTGATTTCTATGAGCTCTTTGTAAATTAAGAATATTACCTTTTTGTCTTCTACACTGCAAATATTTCCCCCAGTTTGACATCTGTCTTTTGACAAATTCTTACTCAAAGCTAAGATTTAGTATCACCATATTGTTTTGCTGTAAGTTGCTTCAAATTCTGGTATGAAAGTAAGCAGGGTACAATAATAACTGCCACCAATTTATTGTGTATCAATAACAGTAGGCTTGAGTCTGTACACAATTTTCTCATTGAATCTTCACTACTAAGCTATGCAAAAGGTACTATTCTCATTTCTGATTTATTATGCAGAATCCAAGTGTCAGAGAGGTTAATCAATTTACTTAGTAGGTCATGTCCTCGAGAGAGTGGTGGGAACTTAGATTTGAACCCATGTTGTCTGGCTCCAAAATGGAAGCTTTTCCTACTAGGTTACAGGCTCCCACATATAAAAGGTAACCATCAAAGCTTTTAAAGAAGAAACTTCTATGATAAAAGAGATCAGAAACTAAACCATGTAAAACCTGAAAATGTGCTTCATGGGGGGGCTCACTGTGTCCAAAAGACAGGCACTATGTAAATGTGGATTAACAAAAAAGTCAATAGTTTTAACGAGAGGAAAGTGAAGCGAAAGGCCATATGGAGGTAAGACACGAATAACACCCTTCTTTTCTCTCTTACTGAATTACCCTTTCCAGAAGCAATTTCTAGCAGAGTCCAAATAAAGAAGTGACTTTGAGTTCTGGGCAGTTCCACAAATACTAAACCAAAACTTCTCAATAATTCTCCCACTTAATCTTCCTGATTAAAATGGATGAGTTGCAAGAGAATGTTCCTTTATTTTTTTGGGGGGGGTGGGGGGGCCATGCTGTGCGGCTTGCGCAATCTTAGTTCCCCGGCCAAGGATTGAAGCCAGGCTCTGGCAGTGAGAGCGCAGAGTCCTAACCACTGGACCATCAGGGAATTCCCAAGAGAATGTTCTTTATATACCTCAACAAGATGGGATGTGGGGTGCTGGTGGCACAGAGAGAGTGTCAGGAGCTGTGATTTTCCAAGAGGAAAATATAATATAGAGGAGAATCATTTTTTCTGGAACTAGATCATATTAGCATGTATTTCCACAGCTCATCCCAGCCTGGAACAGGAGATACCTTGATCAATTGCAGTGGTATACTAAGAACAATGACATATACCTATTAGTTTGGGATTTTAAGTAAAGGACAGGTTGTCATAGGCAGACCTGAATCTGCCTATATTCTTTGCATCTCTCTCTCTGAGCTTCCCTAGGAACAGATTTCAGCCCAAGGTGGTGTCAATTTCTCATGCACCAAGGAGATGGCGAGAGCTGCTGGCACAGAGAGCAGGGGAGATAACAGGTTTATCTGCTGGCCAACACCGCTCAGCTGCTCTGTCATTTCGACAGGATAAAATGGAGGCGAAGGATGGCTATGGAGCTGTCAATATAGACAGGGTGGATGTGGTGGCCCCACTGCAGAGAACAAGCTCTAAGGCAGGACCCAGGAAGAGCAGAACATATGCACGCACGCGCACACACATTAAAGGAATCCACAGGGGAAGGTCACGCAAATCTACACTTTGAAGTCACTAGGTAAGGAGGCAGGGGTCTTGGTGGAGAATTAGAGAGCCAGTATTGAAACTGTGTGCCAGTGTGAGTCCCTTCCTGCTGGGTGCCTTGCTCAACAGTCAGACAACTGACTGCCTCAGACACTAATTAGTGAAACTGCCTAGAGGAGTGGCTCTGGCCCATTCTTCCCCCAGCTCAAACCTTCCCCCAGCTTCAGGGCCTCTCCAGAGTGATTAGCAATGGGTTAGACCCCCCTGGATATATGCAATGGGGGCTAAAAGTTTGATTCTCTAGGGTCAATCAGAATTCTGTAATTTTCAGAGCTGAAAGGAGAATTAGAAATCTTTGGTTCAACTCCTCTGAGATTTCGCGTATAGAAACAAAAGCCCTGATAAAGGATGTGATTTGCTGCTTCCAGTCAAAAGTACCTTTCTAGGCCACTGAAATCTAGATCTGCAATTTGTCCCCCCACTCCTTATTTTTTCCTTCTTAAAATCATGACAAACACTTTTGAGAATCTGATGAACCCTTATGCATGCTATTCCCTCCCGTATATATAGATACAAATGCCACATTTCCATGAAGTTTCAGAGCGTTCCCATCTCTTAGGGATGGCTCTTGGGTTAAGAACCCAAGATCTAGTATAGATCAGAGGTCTTTCCAGAATGGCACAACCAGACTGTGGCAATCACTCTAACCAGCCTCCTGCAGTATGTGCCACTTTTGTAAAGAATGAGATGGAAGTGCATTTCCCATCCTCATCCTTAAAGAAGTATGGTCCAAACCCCAATAGGCTAACGTCACCTCTCCCTGTGAGGAGAGTTATTCATCCAGACGGGCCTATAAACAACTAGGCCTATCAGTGTCCTACTGCTGAGAGGTACACTGAGAGGACTAACTCCAGGGACCTCCTCCAGAAACGCCAAGTGAATTAATTAATTATGTGGGGCTTCAGGATCAGACAGACTTGGATTCAAATCTTGCCTCTGACACTCGCTAGCTGGTTAAGCTAAACCACTGGCATACTGTTTAATCTCTGAGCCTCAGTTCTCTTATTTGTAAAACGCGGCTGTCCCTTCTATCTATTAAATCCATTGTATCAAATGAGATATGTACACAGCAGGCACTCAACAGACATTAGTTTGAGATCTGCTGCATTGAAAAAGAGCATCACAAGAGATTCTCTCACTGAGGCACCTGCCAGAGATCGCCACCTCACTCCTTCCGTACTGCATCCTGATCACATGTTGGCAACTGAACATGTTTCAGTCGGCCTGGGCTATTCTAACTAGCCCCGCTGAGATAAATAGGAACTTAGATGGCTTGACTTTCTCAGCTGGTAGGGCTATTTTCTACAACTCGAGATTTGTTCTAACTCTAAAATGGAACAAGGCCAACTTCACTCAGACTCTTTAATCCCACAATAAATTAAAATAAAGACCTTATGTGTGGTTGCCTATAAAGCCGAATAATACAAGATTCTGGGAGACCTGCAAACAGCCCTGAGGTGGGCAGTGGCTATTTATCAGTAAGCTGAAGGACACAGCACATCTAAGCAGAGATGGTCCTTGCCTTTTGATCTTGCTGCAAGAACTGAAAACACAACACATGATCTGCAGAGGAAATGAAAAAGACACTCTCCTTTATGAGCTTTGTAACCACAGGACAAGAAATTACAGGGCACCAAGTGGTACATACACCAGCCATTCCTTTACTCAAACTTCTGAGTACCTACTGTGTGCCAGGCAATGTACTAAGTACTGGGACCGTAGAGATGAAAGAAGATGGTCCACTCTAGAGAAGCTCATCCTCATCATCTTATGGGCAGGGCTGGAGGTGTTACACTGGCAAGTAAACGTCTGTGAGCTCACAACCCCAAGTTTTCTATGGCAAAGCTGGTAGACAGAAGCTAGAATTTTGGGTTCTAGGAGCACACTTAATTCTTGAAGCACATATTTGGACCACATTCTCCAATCCTGGGACAAATGGACTACTATTTATATTAGCAAGTCTCCCAAGGTGAGGACTGGGGTGGAGGTAGGGAACAGAGGGAAGAAGGTGACAAGGTGCACAGTAATAATCCCCAAATGTGACTTCCTCATCCTTCTGTGCCTCTGGATTTCAGAGCTGTCCCACTTGCATCTCTGTTGGAGTTTTGGTCCCATGAGGCAGGGGAAGATTATATTTACCAGAAAGGAAAAGGAGGCATTAACCAGCTGAGCTGGGCCACAGGACTATCTTTGGGACAGGAACTGACACTGATTTATTCATTTATTCATAAGATAGAATCCTACAACATATAAGATACAGTGTTTGGGGACTGAGACAATGAGACAATCCTGCCCGCTAGGTGACTGAGGTATACTATGTCTAAAATTACTGGACAGAAAGTGATAGTGAATGGGGAAGGGGCAGAAACTACTAATGAGGCAAATACTCTTCCAGTGAGGATATCTGGGAAGGCTGGTAGGCAAGATGGCACTTGAGCGGAGCCTTGAAGAACAGAAGCAGGTAAGAGAAGAGCCTCGGCAGGAGAAGGGGCAACGGGAACGACAGTACTCCAAACAGATGGACAAGCGTGCAGCAAAGGCATTGAGTTGAAACGTACAGGGTACAGGCAATGAACTGGGAGACCAGTGTGGTGGGAGGGAAGGGGGACAAAAGGTGATTAGGTTGGAAAGGTGGGGGAGGGGTGCAGATAATGGATAAATGTACGTGCTGGACTACGGAGAGTGGACCCTAACCAACACCCCAATGGCCTGGCATTTAAATACTGGCCCAGCATGGCTCACTGGGGAATGAATTCAGGGCTGATCTGCCCACCCAGCTTCAGAGCCTGCACCTCCTTCCAGCAGCCCAAATGGTTAAGAAAGATATGGGTCAGCCAGAGTTCTATTCTCGGGATGGAAATGGTCCCTGTACTTCAACCAGCAGCCCATGTCACGGCAAGATCTTGCAGGGCCACTTTAAAATTCAAGGCCATGCTGAAGAGCTGCCTTTGTTTAAGGCCATTAGCTCTTTTGTTTTAATGAAATCACACAGAAGTGATCTTCCCTCATTTCTGAAATGAAAGCCATCTCTGTTGTATTGCTGAACCTTGCTGCCCACCTCCCCCTGAGCTCCCCCAGATGGAGAGACATCCTGCTTTCTGGTAAGACTCTAGATGCAAACAGGATGTTTAAAATACCCTAATTAGATCGATCTTGACTCCAGCACTGGTGTGTTGGAATACAGATTAATCTGTTCCATGCCTGGCACCGCAGCTGAAGCAGCAGGAGGCCCTGTCAAATAAAGCCATAACATCACACTGCTCTCCCTTTACTATTATTTTTTCCCTTTTTACATTTCATTATAATGGACATCTGCCTAGCAGGGGATGTGGTAACCCAAGAAGAGTCATGCATGTGCACTCAGCCACTCCAGTTGAATATTGATGCAAGTCAAACACTCTTTTCAAGACAGATGGGGGCTTCCCTGGTGGCGCAGTGGTTGAGAGTCCGCCTGCCGATGCAGGGGACACGGGTTTGTGCCCCGGTCTGGGAAGATGCCACATGCCGCGGAGCGGTTGGGCCCGTGAGCCATGGCCGCTGGGCCTGCGCGTCCGGAGCCTGTGCTCTGCAATGGGAGAGGCCACAACAGTTAGAGGCTCGCATACCGCAAAAAAAAAAAAAAAAAAGAAAAAAAAAAAAAAAAAAGACAGATGGATCTGTGTTAAGCATCTATATATAGTCCCTTTTAACACACACACAAAATACATATATTCCTATTCTTCACAAACATTTACTGAACCCTGGCAGGCACTGGGCTAGAGACTGGGGACATAAAGAGGCAAAATTTATTGTAAACCTATTATGTGCCTATGTGTGCTCTGCATGTATTACTTTATTTAATTCTCACAACAATCCTTTGAACCATGTTTATTATCCTCCCCATTTTACAGATAAGAGACTAGAGACTCAGCTAGGAAAAGAAATTTGCCTCCCAGGGTTTCACAGCTAATTAGGAAGTAACCTCATTAGTTCCACTATAATAAAACTTGATTATTTTCCTCAAGAGTTAAAAAATACCCAATAAGCATATCAAAAAAGCATTCAGCCTCAGTAGTAATACAAATAAAATCATGAGATAGTTTCATTTGATAAAAGTTTTCAAAATACCTGACGCCTGGAAGGCTGTGGGGAGCTCCCGTAAACTCTCCTACACTGCTGGCCCTATGAGTACTGATGACGCAGTACTGAAACTGCTTTTGCTATGTGAACCTCCCCAACAGATGGTAAGCTCCTCCAAGGCATGGTCCATCTTATTCACTGACACACCTCAGTGTCTAGCCTTGTGCCAGAGATTCAACTAATACTGAATTTGACATCCTAACTAAACAGTGTGGTAAGTGAGATGTGAACTTGGAATATAAATGATGAGACTCCTGAAGGCCATTTTTCCAAAAAGTAGTTTTTAGTATGTTTGTTGTTTGCAATTTTGAATGCATTTTCCATTGAAACAGGCCCACTGAAACCCATTTAACCTGAAATACAGCCAAAATTAATTCAGTATTCTCATTTTTCCGTTGCAGTGAGATTCTACAAAGTGTCTAAGCATCTACTGGCTACAAAGCAGTATGACAGGTGTTGCTTTTTAAAAATTTAGTTCCACTTCCCCATGGGATTTCTTTCCTTCCTTTCAGAGTTCCAGTAGCACTATGGATTTAAGAAAGTGTTTAAGTGCTAGCTTAACTAATTTACGGATTTGAATCTGTGGGAAAATGGGCCTTACAGCAAGAAAGGGATATGTATGCCCAAGAAATGCTTCTTTCTGCTACACAATTATTCTCCAAGAACTCAGAGTGAAACAAAAACAAAAACAAAAACAAAGACGGAGGGATGTGGCATCTAATTCTCCCAACTCAGGGCTTGAGCTGAAAGCATGAAGTTCCCTAAAAGTCTAATGTTCATATATCAGGGAAGGCCCATATCTTAGATGGGCTGAAGGAGAGGTCCATGGAACTCTAAGTGTCTGCCATGTGCGTACGCAACTGTCTCCTTGGAAAATGATTCCAATATGTAGTTTTCTATGGCTCCTACAAGATGCTTTGTCAGTGAAACCAACCCTATCACTCCAGCAGAGGCAGTGTGGATTGGGGAATGATACTGGTTCTGGGGAGTACCACTCTGAGATGGCCTAGACAAGCTCTGCACAAGAAAGGTGTTCTATACCAAGTGGCAGCATCCTGACTGGTAGAGACTGCCAGCTACCTACCCAATTTCTCTTCTTATTTCTTACTAATAGAACCTATATTTACTTGGTAATATGCCCAGCTTAAAAAAACAAACAATAACAAACAAACCACCACTTCCCTTATAGCTAGGTATGACTGTGTGACTAACTTTGGGTCAAGACTTAAGATGAACTGGTATTTGGGACTTCCAGGAACGGCCATGACCCCTTCTGCCCTGCTCCCTTCCCTTTTGCTCTTCTGTGGATTAGAATGTAGACATAGTAACTAAAACTCTAGGAACCATCTAAGACCATGAGGCAATCCTGAAAATGGAAGCCAGGCATTTTATAGGTGCCTGGGGCGCATTAACAAGCAAGCAAATATCCCTGGCCCTGTGATAAGGAAGAGAATGACAGAAGGAAGCCGGGCTCGGGCTGACACTGTGAAAGTGCCAGTCCAGTCCTGCTGACCTCTGAGCTGACTTTACATGAGACAGAAATAACCCTCAATGTGTTCTATTTTGTTTAAACCACTGTGATTTCGAGTCTCTGTTACTAGCAACCAACTGCAATTCCTAACTGATATACTAATTCAGTAAGTTCTTTTCCAGGAAGTCCAAAGACAGACTGCATCCTGAGAGTCAGGTATTTACCCCAAGAAAGCTGAGTGTGCAGTCTCACTCAGTTTTGGAACCAGCCACACAACCCAGTGGGGAAAATCCTAGAACCAGGAGTAACTGCTGGTGAAAGGTACATTCCCCTCTTTTCATCTGTCTTGAAGGATCTCCTCAGGACACTTTTCCATTATATTCTGGAGAACCTGGCTGGAAGGACTGATACAACTTTTTTTTTTTTAATTAAAAAAATTAACCCTCATCCTCGTAATGGCAGAAGTGCACGCCTGGAGTTTCAGCACCTTTGCTTCCTCTCTGCATTCCCAGCAACACTCACATAAGCAGCACTCACACCCAGCAGCCGTATTCTGAAGAACTGGTACGAGACGGCTCAGATGTGTGGTTTCCGACTCACCAGCCTGAGTCCTTTCGTAAGCCCCCTTGATGAAGCCACCTGAATGTCAGGTGTGGCTGGTTAGAGTTTACTTTCCTTTAGCACATCACTTAGGAGTATTTCATCTAAATTAAACTGACTCTGTGGCCTAGACGCTCTTTCAGGTTTAAAAAGGTAAATTATACAGTTACCACTCCTCTCCCCACCCACGCCCTACAAAAAACATTAAAAAATCTTTAGATCCTAAAATGAGACGATCACTATGAGTATTTGTAATGTGGCTTTTATTTTTTTAAAGAGTCCTTTTCAATGGTTAGCTTACTGTATTCTCAAATAAGCCTAAAAGGTTAGGAAAGCACAGCAGAACCCTGTCATAACATGGATTTGGATATACTTGAGGTTAAACCTAAGTGCCAGAATTCTCCCACATTCTCCCCTTCCTCAGTGATTTCTTCGCTATTCCAATTTCCCACTTTCCAAGCATCAACCTGCCTTGGCTCAGGAGAGCTGATCATCACAGCCCCAAAGCAAGGGAGGTATTTTCACACTCCTCTGAAAGCCATCCCTGGATGCCTGCTTCAGATCAGAAATTCAGTTTAGGGGGAACAAAAAAGAAAGAAAGAAAAACCTGTTTCCAGGGCCTTCAGGGAATGATCTAAACCTACCTCTGCATGACTTTCATCTTATTCACCAGTCCTGCCTTTGCACTCTTCAAACAGCCACCGCTCCTCCTCCTATTCTTCCCACATTTAGCAGTAAAGTCCTCTTTTAAGCTGCTGCAGCCTCACCAACTGTTGGGCTCCACACACTCTTCCTCCAGACTCCAGGGCTTCGCTGATTTCCACAGAAACCAGAAAAACCTGCTCGCAGACCCAAGGCGGCCTTATGTTCATTTTCTTGAAGGCTGACTTCTTAACCCTTTTTCCATCAGCCAGTAATACAGCAGTGAAAGTACAGAAGGAATTTCAGTGCTGCACTAACACAGTTCTTTCATTTCCATTGTGAGACTAACGAACTAAACCATTCTATAATCTTGCACACACAAAAACTACCGGGAAAACACGCCGTCATCTCTGCGAAGTTGCTTCAGGAACATATTCTAACACGTATTAGACTCATAATAGGGAGGAGATAAAGGAACCTGGCTAATCCTAAAAAACACACGGCATCTGGGAAGACAGAGTCCATATTGTGTTTTACGAACAAGATATAATCAACAATTGGCAGATATATGGAGTACTTTGCCATCATCATTTTCTCACAAGCTGATTTTTCCATATACTCAGTGCAACCATTTTACAGTTGTACAAATAAAGAACTAAGGGTCTGAGAGATTTACGTGCCTTTCCCGACGGGTCTTCCTCCCTTCTTCCCTCCCTTCCTTCCTTCCTTTCTTCCTTCTTTCCCTCCCTTCCTTCCTTTCTCTCTCTCTCTTTCTTCTTTTTTGCCTGCTCAGCTTGTGGGATCTCAGTTCCCGAACCAGGGACTGAACCCGGGGCCATGGCAGTGAAACCCGAAGTCCTAACCACTAGGCCACAAGGGAACTCCCCAATGGGTCTTTCTTAAGAGGAAAATAACCATTTATTAGTGTTACATGCCAGCTTACTGTGCTAGGTGCTTCACATACTCTTTCTCATTTTATGTTCATGACCACACTTGGAGTGAATTATTCTCCCCATTTTACAGATGAGAAAAAGTAAGGCCCAGAGAGGTTATATGTTTTATCCAAGTTCTCAGAGCTAGTAAGAGCCAGAGACTGATCTGACCAGTTTTCTCTCCACTGCCCCAAATCTGCCTTTTTAGTGGTAAACTAAATTTACTAGCACCCAAATTTCTGGGGTACTTCTTAGAAAACTGAGCTGTAAAAAATAAGCAGGGAGCCCATTTTGAACATAGCTATAAATTGAATGTCAATGCCCCTTGCTTTATACAAAGCAGATGGTTTCTGGAAAAAACTGACTTCAAAGTAATTTCTCTGAAACAAATCCTACTTGTTTACCACTGTGGAATCCAAGATGCACTCCCAAGGAAAGAATTCCCCAGCCTGCTTCATCATCACTGTCCCTGCTGGCAGTGGTATCCCAGAACTCCCCTCAGCCTGGCTTCGTGCTTTTCCCTGCTCAGTGAGACACCCCCACGAGGACTACAGGAAGTCTTCCTGCTCCTGGGAAGCCTCAGACCTCACCCTGGTAGCTCCTGGAAACTGTGTGTAAGATAGTAGGACATATGTTGGCACAGGGATTGGAAAACAGAGATTTTATTCTCCAGCGTGACACGAATAAGTACGGTAATAATCAGAAAGGCACTTTTCCTTTCTGGCACCATTAGGTATTCAACAAATAATGGCTGAAGAAAACTTTAGAGTGAATGAACTCATGGAAGACGTCAGTCGAGGATTCCTTTGAAAGGCCACCTTACAAAGGTTTTCACAGACTTCCTAAATGACTCCTAGTTCTGGGCAAACACCTCAAGATGACCTCCTAAGTCATCAAGCTATGCTCAGATGCGGGCACCTCTCATTTTAAAGCTTAATCTTGAATTGACTACTTGCAAAATGTCTTCTGTAGCCTGGAACTTTGACAGAGATAAGACATGCTGAATACACATTTCCAGAAGTACTTCTTAAATAAATGCCATGTCGGAAGGAGAAGGGAAGAGGGCTAACATTTGCTAAGCACCTACTACATGCCACAATGAATCTGAGAGACAGATAACTTACTGAGCTCACTGGGCAGGATGTGGGTCTCCTTCCACCACTGTTTTATTGTTTCGGGGCATGTCTCACGCTTCTGTTGCACGGTTTTGTGCGTAAGCAAACCTGATTTCTTGAGTGATCAAGGGGTCTCCTATAGTTTTTCTCTACTTACAGTCCCCTAGTGGGATTAACTATTTAATCACCTCCTTTGTCCCTTCACCCGGCCCCTGTCAGTTTTATAGATCCCTGCTACTCAGTGTGGTCAGAGGACCAGCAGCAGCGGCACCACCTGGGGGCTGGTTATCAACACACAACTTCAGGCCTCACCCTAGACCTACTGGAGCAGATTGTGTTTTTAAAAGATCCCCAGATAATCTGTCGGCAGTATAAACACTGAGAAGCACTGTTGTAGATGCAGTATATCCGAGATCAATGAAGTTAACTAATGTGCCAAATGTGATGCTGTGATTTATAATAAGAACTATTATATTTGGTCCTTGTCCCCATTTCTGGCAAAGAGTTCCTAAAACCCTTGGAATTTTCTAAGTGATGAAAGCTACAACGGTGTCTCTTGTTATGTTAATGTTATGTTGCTAGGAGAGCCAACCAAGAGATTAGAGTGATTGGAGGATTGCAACTTTCAGTCCCAACCCCAGATCTGGGAGGGGAGAGGGGCTAGAGATCGAATCAATCACTAATGGCCAATGATTTAATCAATCACGCCTATGTAATGAAGGCTCCATAAAAACCCCAAAAGGATGGGGTGTGGAGAGCTATCGAGGTGCTGGGAGAGCGGCGTGCCTACAGGGCGGGCATGGAGGCTCTGCACCCTATCCCCATGCCTTGCCCTATTCATATCTTACATTTGGCTGTTCCTGAATTATATCTTTTTATAATATACTGATAAGTAAAATGTTTCTCTGAGTTCTGTGAGCTGCACAGAACCCAAGGCGCAGGTCTTGGAAACTTCTGGTTTATAACCAATTAATTGATCAGAAGTACTGATAACAACCTGGACTTGCGAATGGTGTCCAAAAGGAGTGGGAGTGGGGCAGTTGTAGGACTGAGCCCTCAACCTGTGGAAAATGCTCCTTCTTCCAGGTCTATAATGTCAGAATCGTACTGAATTCTAAGACAGCCTGCTGGTGTTCGAGAACTATTTGTTGGTATGCGGAAACCACCCTCACCTTCACGTTGGAAACTGAGTCTCAGAACACCTAATTTAGTTACACAACTGGTATAAGCTGGGATTTGAACTCCAGTCCGCATGTTCTATAAGCTTTTCCCCCTACACTATTAAGAACTATGCCAAGCTTACAGCTTAGAAAAACACATCTAACTTAATATAAGACATATAGAAAAAACTTTATAACAAGATTCATTATTTCAAAAATTTAGGTTGATGTTATAAAAAATGTTCACATCCCACATTACAAATATGCCCCCCCTGCCAAATTCACATCTTACATAATACAAAAAAACTTGGTAATAGAGCTTTTCTGCCCTGCCTTGCAAGTATTATAAATGTTCCTGTTTTATTTCTAGAAATAACTAAAGGTTGCTTTGGTGATGATTAAAAGTCATTTAACTCTGGTTTTCAGTTGTCTCTTTAAGAGACTAAAGCATAGGATCAAGAACATAGGCTTTAGGTTCTAGCAGACATTAATTTAATCTGTGCACGATTTGAGACAGTGCTTAATTCTTGGGGGCTGTTTCCTCAGTAATAAACCAGGCTAATGATACTCCACAAAGGGCTGATGTTAGGGATAATGACATCATGGATATATTGGAACACAGCAAATACTCAGTAAATGTGAAACACCACCACAGCCATCATTGTCAACAGTAACCTCAGACTGGCTGGCACATCATCAGGAAAATCAGCCTGCTAACGAGAAAAGCAAACACTGTTATTCCACGGGTTTGCCAGCCAGCAGGCATACTTAACAGAGACATGACTTATTAGTAATCGATACTTTTAAGAAAGTGGTAGGCATGTTTTTAGTGATTATCAAAATGATACGCTTAATTTATTTTATGGTAACCCTGCAGCAAATATGGAACAAATTAACCATCATTTGCTTTCTACTTTGGAGCCAGAGACAAGGAAGAAAAGTGTTACAAGGAAACAAATGTAAGGAATGTAGAAGAGACAAGGGAAAAACACTGAATGTAATACACACCACAACCATACTGTACGTGTGCATAATCTTATAGTATATAAAAACACTTCCCCATACACCATCTTATCCAATTCTCACACACTGTGAAATGTTATTATCTCCCTCTTTAAGGGTGGGGAAACTGAGGTTCAGAGAGTAAATGACTTACCGAAGTCACAGAGCCTATGGTAGAAACACAAATCCAAACCTTCTGAACCCAGCCCAGGGCTCCTTTCTAATAGGCTACTTAAGGGATTTAAAGCTACTACTGGCAAACAGAGGTGCTCAGCTGCAGAAAATCACCCCATGATGGTTACAGCAAGGTTCTCCAACCGCATCCCCAGGGTGACCTCCCCAGCTCAACACATAGATCCTTTAATAAACCTGAATCTTAAAGAGAAAAGAGATGCTTCACTTTAACCTGATACCTGAGAATCATTTGTTTGGGGATCCTTTGTTTGGCTACCAGAAGAGTAGTCAACATCTTTTCAACCTCCTTCTCATGCTAATTATATTTTTTATCAGCATCTGGACACCCATAAGCAAAATCAATCTGACTATAAAAGCAAGCCAAAGACATTTTCTTACCATAAGAGAAACAAACAAGTAAGATTGCAACATGATTAAATACACAGAGCACTTCCCCAGCAACCTGCAAGCTGCTGTGTATAAAAATCACATCCAATATCACAGAAGTCCAGGAAGGTGGACACTAACCAATATCTCACACATGTAACTGTATTCTTTATGAGCAGTGAAATGTATACAGGTTTATTTTCGGTTTATCTCCTTCTACCTTATATCTACTGTTAGATGCCAACATGTCTAACACATTAAAATATTCACACATTAAAAAAAAAATTTGAAAGGCATCTTCACTTCCCTTATGCTATAACCAAGTGAACTCAGACGTATTAGCCTTCAGTCCACACCTCCTTTCCTTACCATCCTGAAGTCCCAGCACAGTAACAATACTTGGAAGAGGCAACATCACCATCCAAGCACAGCTTACCTTTCCAAACTGCTATCACCTCTACAACCTAATCATTTAACCTGAAATCTATCCTGCCTTCTAAAAATATACAGTCCAGTTTCCTAATTGTATTGAAAGACTCATCCCTGTCAAATATGCCCAAGACACACTGAGTAAAAACAGCAGGTTACAAAACAGCATATACACCATGGATCCACTTATACAAAATTATATGCACATATATCCAACCCCCACCCATAACACAGATGTTTGAATGGATAGTGTCCACGATGTTTCTAGTCATTAACTCTGGGTGGTGAGATTGGGGGCGATTTTAACTTTCCCACCCTTCTTTTCCACAATGCTTGACTTTTCTACATTAGGTTAATTATTCACACTCAGAAAAAGCAATAAAGATATTTTTAACAAGGTTTCCCCTAAGACCCGCCATGTCAACAGTCTTCTCTTGGCCCAGAGAGAAAGTAAAAAGTATGCTTACCAAGGCTTATGCTCTGAGCATTCTGGCTAGTGGGTCTCAGCGCTAGCTGAGCAACAGGCTCTGGAGCTTTTAAAAAATACAGATTTTGGCGTTCCGATGCTCAGAATTCCTGGAGGTGGGGCCCAGGCATGGGTATTCTGTCAAAGCTCTTCAACTGATACTCATCAGTGAGGGTTGAAAACTATGGATTCATGTCTCATTCTCAAGGGGGCCAACAGAGGGAGAAAATAGGCCAGAGTGCTGAGTGAAGTGTTTAAAGGCAGGCAACTGCAAAGTAAGCAGATGGGAATGTTTAGGAACAGAAATTGAAGGCTGAAGCAGTGCTGAGCTTCAGGCCTGAGAGGCCACCGAGAGGAGAGTAGACTATCAGTGGACAGATACATCCTAAAGTCGGAAGCCAAGAAGAGGTGAACAAAGTGTGGCAGGGCAAAATGTTTGGAATTGAGAGAGTTTACGCAGTACTGTGTGCAGGACTACTGATGACTTAAAAGAAATCAAACAGGAAAAGACACCAAGCAGTTTAAATTAGGCCCACTACTACTAAGCAACACTGATTTATGATTAAAAGAAGAATTAGAAGAGTACTGCATATGATTTAATTTTCAGAAACCATGGAAAAATCTTAGCTTAAAATCCTAGTAAGGCCATGCACTAGCTGTGTCTTCGGAAAATGACAACTTCTTTATGCCTCAGTGTTCTCACCTGTAAAATGTAGGTAATAATCCATGGCTCACAGGGTTCTTGTGAGGATTAGGTGAAATGATATAATGAATGCTTTCACCTGATAGGTTTTTGCCTATCAGAGTACTCAACAAAAAAAAGCCCCCAGTGGTAACATTAGGAAGCATATCATAGTAAAGATTACGTGTTGAATTTTAATAAACCAGGTTATTATAAACCAGTGTAATAAACCAGTTAATTACTGCCTAGCCCCTAAGTTACTTCCTCATTTTGGCACCACCTAATGCTACAGAAATAACCTAAAAAGGTTTGGCTATTTCTCAACTGCTGCTTCAACATTCCTGGTATTTGTTTTACTTCTATAAAGGAGATACACTGCACACTAAACTATTTCTATAAAACTTAATCAAGATTATAAATGAAAACTAACAGAGTTATATTGACAAAATAATAAATGTAACAGTGGAAAACTCTATATCCAAAACAAGAATTCAGCTAATGCTACCACTAAAGAACTAAGTTTCTACCTGGAAAAATGAAAAACGCAAAAGAAAAACAGTGATAGATGTTTCTCCTTCATCCTTTCCACCCAGGCCTTCAATATCAAAATTGAGTTTGTGCTAAATTAGCTGAAATAGTCAAAATAATTGAAATTAGTACTCTACCTATGACCTATAAAAATTTGGGGGAGTCCTTTTTTACTATAACACAATAAAATAACTGTAAGAACAGCAATAACTAGTAACATTAATGAATGCTTACCACGTGCCAGGTACTGCCCTAAGCACTGTACATCTATTAACTCAGTCAATCCTCACAACAGCTCCGCAGGGTCCTTCAAGGTCTGGCTCCTGCTTAACTAATCTAATCTGGCTCCATGCTCTTTTTACCAAGGGCTGGTGCCAGACTGGTCTCAGAGGGTACTCACGGCAAGCTTAATAAAACTACATATCCACCAGCATTATGCAGACTGGTGGGACCAGAAACTCTGAGAACATGTCCCAGAAGGCTACATTTTAAACGAATTTCCAGATGGTTCTGAGGGGCAACTAGTTTGAGGCTCACTGTGGTCTGTGCCTCCCACCTTTTATTTTATACACGCTGCTTTTTTCACTTGATATTCCTTCACGTGGCTAACTCAGACTTAAGGTTTGGCTCAAGAACCACATTTCTAAGGTGGAGTTGTTTCTAACCTCCACCTGTTCTCTCACCACCTAGGTTAGATTAGGAGCCCCTGCTCCGTGCTCTCTTCCACCACTTTACCTTGTAATATAAACAGGTTTCCATGTCTCCCTAGCTGCACTGTGAGCTTGTTCACCTTCCATCTACAACACCAAGCCTGGCACAAAGAAGGGGCTAGTGGTTTGTTTAATGAAAGAATGAATGAAGCCTCACTGACCTACCTTTAGGGCTCTTATCCATAGAAACAGACCCTCTGCAAGAGCATCAAACTGAAATAGAAGGGTATAGGACCTCACTCAAGGTGATGAATTTTGACAGGACCAGCACAATCAGGATTATAACTGAGGGTCCAGATTAGTAGGCCATCATGATAAACTGGCTGTCCCATCTCTTGGTAGCTCCTGTTATGACCCAGCCTCTCCACATATGCAGTCCTGGTGCACAACTGGGCTTCACACCCACGAAAGCCAAGGAATTTTGCTCCCTACACATAAACATGAAAACTGAGAGAGGTAAGGATGACTATTTTTGAAAGGAGGCTGACATGCAGCAACTATTTTAACATTTATTAAATGTCCACTTGCTGGAGACTATGTAGGATGCTCATGATCGTTATCCTTCACACAACAATTTGAGAAAGGCTTTATCTGCCTTGTTGATTGAAGAGGAATTCAAAGTCCAGAAAGAATAACTTGTCTAAGGCCACCAGCTATTTTGGGGGTAGAGCTGGGATCTGAAGCCAGGTTTGTCTCCCACAAAGACAATCCTCCTCCCCCTACCCTGTGCTGCCTCTGGACACCAGCCAGAAGACCGCTGGAGCCACCTTGGTGTTAGAAGCAGCTTTAGAAGCAAACCTAGGCTCAAATTCTGCTTTTGTCACTCACTTGCTAGAAAGTATTTGGTAATTAACAAACTCTTTGAGACTCATCTATAAAAAAACGATAGAAATGCCTAATTCATAAAGTATATACACCTGTAAAGCCCTCAGTATACTCGTAGATGCTCAATAAAATGTGAGTTGGCCACTAACCTCCTCCCACAAAAGAAAAGAGCAGTTTTCCAGGATGGTAAATACATCCTTTGTTTCACCGTCTTCCTCAGTGGCAAACAACTATGCTGTGCTCTACTTGGGAAAGGCCCGTGGGTTAATCCTTATATGGCTGGAACCAGTTAGCAAGCCAGATGTGTAACACTCAAAATCATCCCCTCAAGCCTGATGAGAGGAACCCTAAGTCCAAACACATTGCTTATTTCAGCATCCTTATATTTTGTCATCTGAGGTCAGGAATGAGACAAGCAGCTGGAGGGAGAAAAAAGAAATTGATCCAGGAACTATTCAGTTATAAGGTTTTCAGATAGCAACAAAAAACAACAGCCAGACATTTCCATCCTTGTTTAACATAAAGTCCCTGGTAGCAGATGGCTTAATGCTACTCTTAAAATTAAATACCATTTACTCTTCACTTGTTCATTATTCTGAGCACTACAGCCGACTCTTTGGGATTTTTAAGCTTGGGGAATACAAAAGGAGGGGGTGAAATCTTTGAATTCTCTGTTTACATGATGTAGAGAAGTGAGGACCTGGGGATTCCTAGTACATCCTCTCTGGGAGAGGTTTTTGTCTTACATTCCACATAAGACTGGCATGTTTATGGTCTACCCCTATGAATGGCAGATCCAGGGAGAAAAAGGATTTTTTTCTGTGGGTACTTCGAAAACTACCAATAAAGTAGAAGGAAGAGGAACACAAAAGGGAAACCTATCCTCAACCCAGCCACTAATATTAATGAAGCAGGCACTATGCTAATCATTTGATCTGTATTATTTCATTTAATCCTCACATAGCAGCCTTATGAAATAGATTCCAATATTATCCCAAATTTACAATTGAGGAAATACAGGCTCAGGGAGGTTAAGCTACTTTTCCAAAGTCATAGAGCTAGTAAATGGCAGAACCAAGACACCAACCCAAGTCTTGTCCTGTGCATGTGGGGAATATTAGAGTTAAGCATGGTGTGTTGATTTCTGCCTTGGGTGCCATTTACCAGGACAGGAAAAGCAGAAGAGACTTGGGTGATGAAGGAATGAGGAAAGTTTTGAATGAGCTGAATTTGAGTATCCGGTGCAGTTGTCTTCTGGTTAATTAGTTGTGCTGATTAGAGCTTGCAGGAGAGACAAGGCTGAAGAGTTGGGAATCAGTGGCAAAGAGATAGAGGTTAAAGCTACAGGTAGTAGATGAGATCAAGGAGAGTATGGGGAGTAAAAAAAAGAACTGGGGGAAGACACCGCCAATCCAGACAGACAAAAATGAATGCCTGAGGGACAGGCTGAGGCAAAGGATCTGGAGATTTGGAACACTGGGAAAGAGCAGCTCCCCCCAGGACAGGCATTCAGTTTTATTCCTGTCACATGTTAGGTCTGTTAAATTTTGAACATAGTAGGAGCCCCAGTAAAAGTTGGCCCCAAACGATGCCATGTCATTACCACAGCCCACCATGGACACATTAAAAATATTTCTGTTTTGCTTATGTTGGCTAAACTCCCTTCTTTTCTGACTACAGGAAAGGTTTTGCTATTTCCCTCTCCTAAGCCTGGTAGGTGGTGGGAGCTCTGGTCTGCAATTCCTCACTGTTAGGAGTCCAAGAAGCACCAGGCAACTGTATACCTCCTGACTTGAGGAGTCCACGAGAATCATCTACAATTGTCTGCAGATGACAGAAAAGTATTCTTTAAAGCAGTGACCTGTTATCAACTGCTGTCATTGTTGATGAGGTAAAATGTGTGCATATGCCTAGCATGCACACACACACCTACACACTGCTTGGTAGCTCACCCCCTTAAAGCTCATAATAGCCTCTAGGGGAATCATGCTGAAACAGTGCAATTAACTAGAACTGCTATAAACTCAATACCTCACCTACCTAATGAAGCAATACAAGGAAAATTGGACCTATTTTAATAAGAATTTTTAAAAGAGACAAGAAGTAAAGGTCAAATGCCATTTCTGGATCCCAGCTCTTTTCTTCCCCCCTCATATTCTGAAGCAGTTAATTCCAAGGAGACAATATATACTGTGCTATTCTTTATAAAACCAAGGAGGCAGCCAATCATGCTATTGCACCCAAGGGCAAATTTTTTCCTTCCAACCCATCCCCCAAGCTAAGTGCCTCCCCTGATCTATTTCAGAAGGTTTTACTATGCAAAACTGAATGGATTTCAATTTTAATTCTTTTCCTTCTCCACCCCAACTCACAAAAGAAGAACTACATTACCCACAATTCTAGGTTATAAGGGTGGTTTCTGCTTCTTCCCTCCTCTCTAGAGTCAGCTTAATCTAGAGACTGTCCTCTCTCAAAGCTCTTTTCTTGGCTTTAGGAACATGTTGTTTTTATGCTGCTCCACTATTTAGCATATCATGACTCCTGACATTCCCGTCAAGAATGAGTTTGCCCATTCTCATGCAGCAATCATTCAGCGATTAGATCGATTAGACCGCAGGCCAATAAAACCCACACTCTCCCAATCCTCCCACACCCAAGGTGTAGGCAGTCTCTTTGCCTGGCTTCCCAGTGACGTCTTAGAAGAATGGGTATATGTGACTAAGGTCAGGGTGGGCAGAACTGGAGACAGATTTAGTAGAGGAGAGAACTTACACTTCTTGAAGTGCCTACTCTATTCTAGAGTCTGTGCTAAGTTAATATCTGTCACCTCACCTGACCCTCACAACCACCCTATGTGGTAGATCTAGCATTTTACCTAAGGCTCAAGTAAGGCTCGGAGAGTTTAAGAATTAACCCAAGATCACGTGGTTGACAAGCAGTGGATCATTCTGTACCACACCAGGCTATATTGCTACCATCGGAGTTTGGGGAAGATTCTAAGAGATGACAGGGGCTGAGACTGGACCAGGATGAACTTAACCCTGATATGTGACAAGCCCCTGAATCTGACAAGAAAGGGAAGCTTACAGGGCAGCCCTCCAGAGGTTCTGGATGGGCAAGCTGATTCCCAGCCCATAGTTCTTTATTAGGAGTTGCTGGATTCCCAAAAGAAGCTTGTCATAGGGTGGCCTCACCTATAAGGAAGTTCCATCCATAACATGTCTCTTAAAGGCATAGCTCTAAAGGAGGGGGGAGGAGTTCTGCCATAATTTCTAAGCCCATGAGACAAGGAAAAACTTAAGGCTAGGAACCCACTTGTTTTGCTTCCAAACAAGCTGGTCACCCCAGGTGTATGACCAACAACTGTCAACTGTATTGACTCAACCTTGCAATGTTCTGGGGAGAGCCCCAAATCCATGTCTGTCTTTAATGAGCAGTCTTTTAGGGAAGTAGTTATCCATTCATGCAGTCAGTAAATATACACTGTGTATCCACCCCATACCAAGCACGGGACTAGGCCCTGGGACGCAGAGGTGACAAGACTATTGGTTCTATAATCTTAAGGGCTATGAAGTCAAAGTCCTGGGTCCAAGAGTCCACTTAATAGGAGGTTCTATTCAAGCCTAGGAGCTCATGTTATGTTTCCCTGAGAAAGTGACATCAAAACTAAGTACTAGGGCTTCCCTGGTGGCGCAGTGGTTGAGAGTCCACCTGCTGGTGCAGGGGACACGGGTTCGTGCCCCGGTCCGGGAGGATCCCACATGCCGCGGAGCGGCTGGGCCCGTGAGCCATGGCCGCTGGGCCTGCGCGTCCGGAGCCTGTGCTCCGCAACGGGAGCGGCCACAACAGTGAGAGGCCCACGTACTGCAAAAAAACCCCCAAACACTAAGGACTTGAAGGATGACTATAAGGCAGGCAAGCAGACAGGTCAGAGAAAATTGTTACAGATGGAGGCAAGAGCATGGTAGAAACCTGGGGCTGGGCATGTTTGCAAATACTTCTGATGGTCTGAGCTACCGTGCTCTAGCTTACTACACAAACCTGGTCTACTTCCTTCAGTAAGGTCAGCACATGGAGAGCAACCCAGAAGACAGGACAAAGAAACCTTGCACAAGGTGCCCCTGCTTTGCCCTGCCTCCATCCTCACCCCACCACCATGGCCAGGAGCAGGAGCAGGGGTGGGAGAAAGGCCAGGGCTGTGTTTTCTCCTTGGGGGTCACTCTTTGGGTGCCGCTGTATTCAGGATGCAGAGCTCATCCTCACCAGCCATTACAGTCCAAACGTGCCTTCCAGGAGCTGTCTTCCCAATCCACTGCCCTCACTAATATAATGTTATCAAATTCCTAATGTGGGTACTCTAAAGCAAATGTACTGCTACCAGCATGCCACCAGGCACATTTTTCAGAAGGAAAACAGCTACTCACTGAATCTGTCATTTCTCTTCTCAGCGCCATGCACACAGAGCAAGAGCCTGCTAAGGGCTGTTTCCCTTCACTTTCTTCAAGCATGCTCAAAATGTACCATCAAGCCTCTCAATACAACCCAGCAGGTCAGCCACCCACAGTCCTCAAGGAGTTTCCTGGATTATAGGACAAAGCCTTGACAACTAGGGCCTGTGCCTCAGGATCTTAAGGTACAGATATCAGAGCTTCTAATTCACTAGTCTAGTTTCCGCATCTTACAGAGCAGGAAGGAAAACGCAGTTGAGAGAAGTTAAGCAAAGGGTCTAAAGTCACACAGCTATTTAGCTGTAGAACCGCAGCTTGGTTCCTTTCTTAGCTGACTTCCTTATCTTAAAAAACAAGGATACCACTTCATGGGTAAGGCCCAACTAAGATAGCATATAATGCAGCAGAACTAGGAATGTGGCAGGTTTTCAATGAATAGTGACTGTCTCCAAAATTTTACCTCCTCGATCTCCAATACCACCCATTCCCTCTCCCATGGCCTCATTTTGCTGAATTTCCATTGAGGAAAGAAAAAAGATCAGCAGTAGGCTTAACATGCTCAGAGCTGGTGTTTGGTCAGTATCTGCTTTGAGGTGAACTGAACTCTCTACATGTTCTCACATCTCTAGTCCATAGTTCTTCCCCTGCCAGACTTCCCGCTATCTCTGGAGAGCTGCTTTCATCAGAGAAGATATCACTGGAGGTGACCACTGAAGGCATCACCTTCACCTTTAGCCACTCCAAGTTGGTACAGACTAAGTCAAGTCAATTTGAGAAGTGATAGACAGGAACTCCCAGACTTTTACCTAGGAGGGTAAGGAATGCAAAAGATCCTGCAGATACCTATGCCGTTCTACTAATCATGATGAAAAAAAATCAAACCATGGGACAGATGTTAACTTCTGACAAGACAGCCAAATTAGCCAGCCAATCAGCCCAGGTCCTTGTCCTTCACACACACCACCTCCTCGTCCCCCTCTTAGCACCCTCCCCATACTTTAAAATAACCACCCAACCACGTAAATTCCCTGGTGCAAGTATCTGTTAACCTCCAACAGAACTGTCAGTGCTCATAAATCCAGGGCCTTCCAGGTTGCACTGCGGCTATTTACTGGGGAGAGGGATGCAGCAGGCCACTAGACAACAGCAGGAAGAGAATGGCCTAGCAGTAACTACTCTGCTTACAGCACCGCAATTCATGGCATTTTGCTGGGAGTATGCACCATCAGGGAGGAGAAACATAAAAAGGGGAACCTGGGCTGTAAATAGTTTATTTCGGCAATTCCTAATGGTGGCTGAATCACTCTTTAATACAGAAATACATGAAAGCACTACTCTGGCGGTGACATGTGTTGCCACCTCATTACTCTTTTCAAAAGGGTCTTCCATCAGAGAGACTCCTCGCTACAAATTATAGTGAAGAAAACAAAACCTTCACACACAGACTTATTCACAGGCCAGAAGGGAATGGAACCACTAGGATTCAAACAAGCAGAGAACCAGTGCAACAAAGGCCATCAGTGATCAGGGGTCTCTGGGTTGCTTTTCCATGCATAGAAAATAGGCAAATAAAAAAGAAAAAGGTAGCACACTTCCGCTTAAGAGTCAACTCCTCAGCTGCATGACAGAGTTTTTCACAGTAGCTCTCATTGCCCCCCATTTCTCCTAATGTATCTTCATTAGGCTGACTTCTCCAGTGAACCCTACCTTCATGCTCCTTCTCAGTGGTTCCCACTTTCTTGATCTTCCTGGGAGATTTCATAAAAAGGGGAAAGATGGTTCGTAAGCCAAGAATATCAACAAACTTATGGCAATTGTCTGTGCCCTCGGGTCCGATCATGGCATGGTCCAGCACTTTCAGGGCACTGCTCCGGGAGATCTTCTTTTCTCTGGGAACAGAAGAGGTTTTCATGAGTGTGTGGTAGTCTTAAAAAAAAAAGAAAGTGTATTTACTGCAATACTCATTACAACGGAAAAAAGAAAAATAAAAACAAAACAATGTCCACCAGTAAAAAAAATTATTACATTATAGTATATCTACATGGAATACTACACACTTTGTTAACAATTAGGAGAGTATGTGGTAGAATGAACAAGTTCTTACAGTCAGAATGATAAGCACAAAAGATAATATTCAAAATTCTGTATGAAGCATTATCTCAATTATGTAAAATATATACATTAAAAGAGACTGGAAAGAAACAGATCAAGATACGAACATGTTCAGGGTGGTAGGATTATGGATCGCCTATTCTTCCTTTTTCTTTCTTTTTAACAGCTTTATCAAGATATAATTCACATACCATACAACTCACCCATTTAAAATGTACAATTCAGTGAATTTTAGAATATTCACAGATATGTGCCACCATCACCATAGTCAACTATAGAACATTTTCATCACCCTGACAAGAGATCCTCTACCCTTAAGCTACCATCCCTCTACCTTCCCCATTCCATCCTAGCCCTAAACAATCACTGATCTACTTTCTGTCTCTATGGATTTGCCTACTCTGGACTTTTCAACTTAAATGGTATCATACAATACTTAGTCTTTTGTGACTGACTTCTTTCACCTAGTATAATGTTTTCAAGGTTCATCTATGTTGTAGCATGTATCAGTAGTTCATTCTTTTCTATGCTTGAATAATAGTCCACTGTATGGAAATGTCACCATTTATCTATCCATTCATCCATCATGGACATTTGGGGTGTTTTTACCTTTTGGCTATTATGAATAATGCTGCTATCAACATTCATGCACGTGTTTTTGTATGGATATATGTTTTCATTTCTCTTCGGTATATGTATACCTAGGAGTGAAACTGCTAGGGAATATGGTACTCTATGTTTAAACCTGTTGAGGAACCATCAGACCTTTCCAAAGTGGGGCTACATCATTTAAAATTCCCATTGGCAGCATATAAGTGTTCTGATTTCTCCACATCTTTATCAACACTTATCATCTGACTTTTTGGTTCTAGCCACCCTAGTGTGTGTGAAATGGTACCTCACTCTGGTTTTAATTTGCATTTCCCTGATAACTAATGATGTCAAGCACCTTTTCATGTACTTATTGGCCATTCGTATATCCTCTTTGAAAAAATGTCTATTCAGATACTTTGCCCATTTTTAAATTAGCTTAACTATCTTTATTATTGAGTTGTATGAGTTCTTTATTCTGGATACAAGTCCCTTAACAGGTAAATGATTTGTAAATACTTTCTTCCATTCTAGGCGATATCTTTTCACTTTCTTGACAGTGCCCTTTGAAGCACAAAACTTATTTTTTTCTTCTGCTGTTTGTGCTTTTGGTGTCATAGCTAAGAAACCATTGCCAGGGAATTCCCTGGTGGTCCAGTGGTTAGGACTTGGTGCTTTCACTGCAGTGGCCTGGGTTCAATCCCTGGTCGGGGAACTAAGATCCTGGAAGCCATGTTGTGCAGTCAGAAAAAAGGAAACCACTGCCAAACCCAGTGTCATGAAGATTTACACCTATGTTTTCTTCTAAGAGTTTACTATTTTAGTTCTTACATTTGGATCTTTAATTTATTTTTAGTTAATTTTTGTATGCAGTATTAAAGTGTTAATGATGACAAAGCATGCTATCCTGGGTCAGAACAGCCAGCCAGGATTGGGTCCCAGTGAGTGGAGGAAAGGAGAGTAGATAAAAAGCTTGCTGACAGTGCCCTTTGGTGCTAGACCATGCTGGTATACCTGAGACTGTTCCATTTTTAGCACTGAAAAGAAAGTACAACATCCTGGGAAACCCCTCAGTCCTGGGCAAACTGAGATAGTTGGCCATCCTACTTGGTGCCAATCTCAAAAGATCAAGGATGTATTGTGAATATTCCTAACTTTATTCCCCTTGCTATGGGGAATAAACAAATCAATCAAAACAATCCAAGATACTCACAAATGACATTCAACCCAACTACTGAGTTTAACAGAAAAAAAAAAAAGGCTTCTACTAAGCACTTGCCTCCATACAGCAGGCACTACACTAGCTGCTAGGAATTATAAGCTCCCTGTCTTTAGCCAATTTAAGAACAGGTAAATAAAAATAATTTCAAAAGCCCAAAGCTGGGGCTTCCCTGGTGGCGCAGTGGTTGAGAGTCCACCTGCTGATGCAGGGACACGGGTTCGTGCCCCGGTCTGGGAAGATCCCACATGCCGTGGAGCGGCTGGGCCCGTGACCCATGGCCGCTGAGCCTGTGCGTCCGGAGCCTGTGCTCCGCAACGGGAGAGGCCACAACAGTGAGAAGTCCGCGTACCGCAAAAAAAAAAAAAAAAAAAGCCCAAAGCAATGAAAATTTAACTCCAAGGAGGTGAGAGGTAGAGATAATTAACTTTATCAAGGAGAAATCTGTGAAGGTGTCAAATGAAAGGTGACATCTGAACTGAGTCTGAAATATGAGTGTTTGTCAGGCAGAGAAGGGAGAGCCATGACATTGGTGGCAGTGGTGGGTAAGCGACCCGGGCAAAGGTATAGGAGGCCTGTAAGAACATGCCACTTGGGGGAACTGGAAGTAGCTCTCAATGACCAGGGGTTGGGCTTCCCTGATGGCACAGTGGTTGAGAGTCTGCCTGCCGATGCAGGGGACACGGGTTCGTGCCCCGGTCCGGAAGGATCCCACATGCCGCGGAGCGGCTGGGCCCGTGAGCCATGGCCGCTAAGCCTGCGCATCAGGAGTCTGTGCTCCGCAACGGGAGAGGTCACAACAGTGAGAGGCCCGCGTACCGCAAAAAAAAAAAAAAAAAAAAGACCAGGGGTTAAGAAGATGACTAAGGGGAGGTGGGCAGGAACAGGTCATGACAGGCCCTAGATGTGCTGCCAGGGAACCTGGGCTCCATGCTGTTGACATTGAGAAGCCATGAAATGTTCAAGAAAAGGAGGACTCTACACAGATAGATTTTAGAAAGCTTAACCTGGCAGTAGTGTGATGAAGGGACTGGAGTGACAGAGCTTGGGGTCAGTAAGCATATGTAAGAGAATATGACAAGAGCATAAGTGAAAACGACAGAGTTCTGATAACTGCAGTGGTGTGAGAAAGGCATATTTGTGAGACATGAAATCTTAAATATCTGGAGCAGGGTAAATAAATTTCTAAATTCAATAGGAAGGGTATTTTTTGCACCAAGATGAAATTCTAAAAGGAGAGTAGACAAATAATATATATGTTTTCACTGCAGCTGGACTTGAGCACCCTACTCTACAAACTTAAATTTACAAAGGTTATGGCTAGGGCAGATAACCATGTGAACAGAAATTAGGAAACTGAAATACAATATCCTTACTGTTTAGTCACTCAGAAAAAGTCCTCTCGAAATGAATTACAGTCATGTAGCAGGGCACCTTCCGTTAGCATGCAGCATACATTCAAACATTTCACATATAACAGAATTGTTTGAAATGCTAAAGGTAAATGACGCTGGTTTCGCCAAGTCTCTTTTTTTCCCTGCCTAAGCAAATTCAACAAACAAAAGATCTTAAAAGTAAAACCCTTCTTCAGGTAAGCAGTGTAAGACACGTTTAAAGGGGGCAGTAATTGCATATTGATCAGGTAAGCTGGATGGAGGTGAACGTTGGAATACTCACTGGGCTCAAGTTCAGGCTTTTAGCAATCAATAGCTGTTTGGCCTTTCTTGGGTTGACTTTATTTGAAATATTTATTCTACTCGAGGACAAGCAGTTTATCTTAGTCTTGGCTGGGTTCATCAGGTTGTTGATCATGCCAGGACCAATGTGAACGCTGGCCTCTATAACATGGGTGGTTGTGGGAAATGACTGAGTCACCTACTGCTCCCTCTTCTGCCCAGGTGAGCCTTCTGATGAGAAGGGAAGGTGAGGAGTGGGAAGTTTCCGTTGTTGCTTTAATTAGCTTATTCTTCTTTATTATACAGAAATACTTTTGTAATGAACATGCATTCTGAGTATAATTTTTTTGCTCTTTCATCAAATATAATATTTATGAGGCATCTAATAGGTGCCAGTTATTAAGCTGAGGATGTAGAGAGGGGCACAGCTCATGCTTCTGAGGACCTCAGTTCACAGGGGAGACAGACGTGCAGACAATGAAGAGCCAAGTACTACAATGGAGGTGTACACAAAGTAGAACATGAATGCAGGAAGGAGGGCTGACTATGAGTCAGGGAGGCTTCACAAAGCAGATGATGCCTGAACCAAGCTTCACTGGATGTCTTTCCCAGACAGGCAAAAAAGATAAGGGTATTTCAAGCAGAAGGAAACAGCAGCACATGCAAAGGCATGAGTAAGCATGGAACATTCAGGGAAGTGGTGCATGGTACTGCTAGAATATAAAGAGCACGAGGGGCAGCAGCAAAAAATGAAGCCTGCTGGGCTTCCGTGGTGGCGCACTGGTTGAGAGTCCACCTGCCGATGCAGGGGACGCAGGTTCGTGCCCCGGTCCGGGAAGATCCCACATGCCGCGGAGCGGCTGGGCCCGTGACCCATGGCCGCCGAGCCTGCGGGTCCGGAGGCTGTGCTCCACAATGGGAGAGGCCACAACAGTGAGAGGCCTGCGTACCGCAAAAAAAAAAAAAAAAAAAAAAAAGAAACCTGCTGATTTTGTGTATTGGAAAGATCACACTTGCCACCGTGGGTTGGACAGTATTGGGGGAGGAGAGGGGAAGAAGCAGAAGAAAGAGGGGAAATGCATTAGAGGTAGAGACACTGATAAGAAAGGCAAAGTAACAGGCTATGAGTGAAAAGAGTTGAGTTAGATTGAACCTGAGGTGCCTGTGAGACATGGCAGTGATGTTCAGCTTAGACTTGTGGGTCTGAAGTCCAGGAACGAGATTAAAAACAGAAGGAAATATATAAGAATAATTATATCTATGGTTAGTAATTGAACCTATGATGTGAAGATTACCCTGAGGGGGGCAGAAAATATGCAGAAAAGAGGGATTAAACCTTGGGGAAAACTTATTTGAAGGACAAGTAAAAGAGGTAAAGTCTACTCCCTCCCCGGCCAAAAGAGACTGAGGAATTAAGGAGGGAAAAAACGTGATAGGCATTCTTTAAAAAATACTGTGAACCATAAACTTATTCTGGTAAAAAATTTGGATAATGACATATGAGATCATTTTTGTTTGCTTTACAATGTACATGATTAAGTTCCTTTTAGCTCCCAAAATATAATATCACTTTCCGGGGTCCAGGACTTCTATGAATTTGGCAGTAAGATCAATATGACTAAGTTCATAGCTGCTCTCAAACTACAGTGCCAAAGAACACTGGTGCTATGGCAGTGCTAAGAGATATTCCACCACTAAAATAGAATAATGGTGGTCTTCTATATTGCTTGATACATTTTTTCAATTGCTATTCCCATCCATTTCTTATAAACTACTGGTACCAACCATTACTTGACTGCCTATGCCAGAAAACGAAACAAATATGTAGAAAACAGAGGTAAGATTTTTGTTTCTAGCACTATGGTGAGCTAGATATGCAGAGAAACCTCGCACAAAATGGCTGAGCAGACAGTGAAGTAAGATAAATAACCAGTGACCGAAAAACCAAGACTCTAGAGAGCACAGGCTGGCAGGTTGGCAAATTTTATGAAAAGGGTCAGACAGAAAATATTTTAGGTTTCACGGGCCACATATGGTCTCTGTGGCATCTTTGTGTTTGTGTGTGTGTTAAAATATTTTTAACGCTTTTAAGGTATAAAAACCATTCTTAGGTTCTTAGCTTACTGGCCATAAAAAAACAGGTCTCAGCCAGATTTGGTCTACAGGTCTTTAATTGCCAAACTCTAATAAAGAGGATCAACACAGTCCAATCTGGTTCTTTAGAAAGATCAATAAAATTGACAAACCTCTAGCAAGAATGATCAAGAAAAAAAGAAAAGGCACAAAAAAATAATAATGGTAATCAATAGAAAGGGAGAAAACTACAGATACAGCAGACATTAAAAACAACAGAACAAAGGAATAATTCTATGCCATAAACTTGGAAAACAGGTGAGATGGACAATTCCTAGGAAAATATATTTTCCCCAGCTCAAGAAAAACAAAAAAATCTGAATGGAGAGCTAGTTAAAAATCTCCTCCCAAAGAAAACTCAAGGTCCAGAAGGTATCACTATCAAGTTATACTAAGCATTCAAGAGCAAAATAGTTCCAATTTTACTTAAACTCATATAGAAAACAGAAAAATAAGGAAAATTATTCAACTCATTTAATAAGGCTAAAACAAACAATTAACAACCTCTGACAGCAAAACTTTTCTGAGAGAGTAAAATTACAGGCCAAGCTCATTCATACATATAGGTATAATATTCATAAATAATATACAGAATCCTAGAAAACATAAAAAAGATGGGCTCATTCCAGGAATGCAAGGTTAGTTCAATATCAGAATATCCATTAATGCAATTTTCACTATATTAATATTAAAAGATTATTTCAATAAATGTAGGAAAAGCATTTGATAAAATTGATTGATCAATTATGTGAAATCTGTGACAATTAGAGAAGTTTCCTTAATCTGATAAATGCTGTCTCCAAAAAACTTACAGCAAATATTATACTCGATGGCAAAATGCATTTCCTTTAACACCAGGAACAAGACAAGTTTGCCCTTTATCACTACTCATACTCAATGCTACACTAGAGGTCATAGCTAGTAAAATTTAAACACACACACAAGTTAACAAATTACTAAAAAGATATATGATAGAAAATAATCTTGTTTCCAACTATTAACCACTACTCTCTAAAAGAGGCATATACCCAGTGGTTTGAAACTAAAAGTTCAGCTAGCTCTCCAGAAAAAAGGTGCTGATTTGTTGTGTTTGCCAATTTACGTGGTGTAAATGCTCCCATCATAGTATATTTCAAGTCACCAACATGATCACTAAACACAGTGTTGGAAAGAGAGGTGTACAAGCAGTTTTCATGAGCCTATATGAGCCAGCTCTAACACATCACTGCTTATACACCCTCCTCCCACCACAGACATCAGGTTTGGCCATGTGACTTTTAATGGCCAATTAGATGTGAGTGTAAGTAATATATGTGTCTTTAGAGAAGTTTTAAGATTTATTGCATTATCCAGTCTTTTCCCTCTGCCATGAGAGAGTCATGTCCCATTAAACACTGCTCCTTCAGCCTGAATCCTCAAATAAAGATGTGAAGCAGAGCTTCGGATGGCCAGTGACAGATGTACCAGGAGTAAAAAACAAACATTTGCCATCGAGAGTCCCTGAGATTTGGGGATTGTTATTGCAACAAAAGCTGACCAATACATGACACAGCAAAGTTGTTAATAAAATATCAAAACACAAAAGTTAATTGCATTACTATCTACCAGCAATAAATGGTAAGAAAATATAGTTTAGAATGTATTTTTCTTTTTAGTATATAATATACTGTTAGACTTCCACTTTGGGTCAAGATGGAGTAACAGGGCCTGGATTTACATCCCCTCCCATGCCTAAAACAAAAAAATGAAAGGATAAAATATGCAAAACAATGGTTTTCAGACACTTTACATCAGGTAGCACAGGAAGTAATCCCTGAGAGAGGGAAACACGTGCAATGAGCCCAGTTGGCTGGTAGGAGAGAATTTCTATGCCTCAGGGCAGGGAAGAGGCACAGTGAGGAGTCTGGGGAGACCACTGTGGCTGGAGTTCACAGAGCAGGGTACCAGAAACAAGAGCTGCACAGAGATCTGCAGAGGGTACCGGCTGAGTCTTCAGTTCAGTATTGATTAGAATATGCATGAGGAAACTAACCAAAGCTGTAGAAAAGAAGCACCTTAAAGAAGAAGGGGAAACAATCCCTAGAGCTCACAGGGGCCAGGAATAGTTTGTGTTCCCACCAGTTGCAGTGGAAAAGCCTGGTGAATTCCCAGTGCAGCAGGTAAAGTACTCAGAAGGGTACTGCTTTAGTAATGAGTTAAATTTACCATAGACTAAATGCTAGTCTGGTCCCACTTCATAGTAAGCTTAAAAGTAAGCCTCAAAAGGAACAACTATTTCCAATTAATTTAACTAGAACCTAGAACAAAGTTCAAGAATATTTACTAACAACACTGTAAATCAACTATACTCCAATAAAATTTAAAAATAAAATAAAAATAAAGAAGCACACACATACACCAACACACCCACACAGGAATATTTATAAGTATACCAAAAAGAAATCCAAATTCACAAAATCTAAATTTCAGTAAAAAAAATATTAAGCATTCAGACATTCAAAGAGATAGGAAAACATTAACCATAAAGAGAAAAAAAATCATTAGTAAAAATAATAGAAATGACAGAATTAGAAGACAAGGATGTTAAAACAGTTATTATAACTACATATGATATGTTCAAGAAGATAGAGAAAAGCTTAAGCATGTTAACTAGAAACAGGGAAGATATAAAAAAAGACCCAAGCTGAACATCTAGAGAAGAAAAATACAACGTCTGATGAAAAACACACTGGATGAGATTAACTGCAGATTACACACTGTAGAAGAAGAGTAAGCTCAAATACATAACATTAGAAACTATCTAAAAGAAAACAGAAAGAAAAAAAAGACTGAAAAAATGAATAGATCACCAGTGAGCTGTACTTAGCCTAATATACAGTTCACCCTTGAACAACGTGGGGATTGGGACACCAACCCTGTGCACAGTCAAAGATCTACGTATCTTATACTTGGCCCCCCATAGCCGTGGTTCCTCCACATACACAGTTCCTCTGTATCCACAGACTCAACCGACAGTAGATTATGTAGTACTGTAGTATTTACTATTGAAAAAAAATCTGTGTATAAGTTGATCCATGTAGTTCAAACGTGTGTTGTTCAAGGGCCAACTGTACATGTAACTGGAGTTCCTGAAAGGAGGATGGGGGCAAAAAGAAATATTTGAGAATATGATGATTGAAAATTTTCCATATTTGATGAAAACTATAAACTCACAGATCCAAGAAACTCAATGAACACCAAACACAAGAGACATGAAGAAAACAACACCAAGGGACATCATAAATTATTCAAAATCAATGATAAAGAGAAAATCCTATAAACATCCAGAAAAAAAGACACATTACATACAGAAGAACATATAAGAATGAAAGCAGACCTCTCATTGCAAACTAAGCAATCCAGAAGACAGTGCAGCAACACTCAGAGTACTGAAAGAAAAAAAAAAAGCCTATTAACCTAGAATGCTATATCTGGTGAAAATATCATTCAAAGGTGAAGGCAAGTAATTTTTCAGACATACACAAGTTGACAGAAATCATCACCAATAGACCAGCACTACAAGAGATGTTGAAGAAAATCATTTGGGAAGAAAAAAACTGATACAAGATGGAAATCTGGATCTACACAATGGAATGAAGAGCCCTGGCAATGGCAAATATGTGGGTAGATACAAAAGACTTTCTTCTTACTTTAAAAAAAATCTCTTTAAAAGATAATTGACCACTTATGGACTTCCCTGGTGATCCAGTGGTTAAGAATCTGCCTTCCGATGCAGGGGACATGGGTTCGATCTCTGGTTGGAGAACTAAGATCCCACGTGCCGCGGGGCAACTAAGCCCGTGTGTCGCAATTATGGAGCCCGTGCACTCTGGAGCCTGTGCACCACAATTAGAGAGAAGCCTGTGAGCCACAATGAAGAGCCTGTGAGCCACAATGAAAGATCCCGCGTGCTGCAATGAAGATCCCACATGCCGCAGCGTAGTTAATTAATTAACTAATTTTAAAAAAACCCAGGGGACTTCCCTGGTGGCGCAGTGGTTAAGAATCCGCCTGCCAATGCAGAGAACACGGGTTCAAGCCCTGGTCCGGGAAGATCCCACATGCCTCGGAGCAATTAAGCCCATGTGCCACAACTACTGAGCCCACATGCTGCAACTACCAAAGCTCACGTGCCTAGAGCCCACGCTCCACAACAAGAGAAGCCACCACAATGAGAAGCCCATGCACCGCAACAAAAAGTAGCCCCCACTCGCCGCAACTAGAGAAAGCCCGCGTGTAGCAATGAAGACTCAACGCAGCCAAGAATAAAAAAAAAAAAAAAAACCCAAAAGATAGTTGACCACTTAAAGAAAAAGAGCAATAGTATATAATGGGGTTTATACCATATGTAGAAGTAAAACGTGTGACAACAGGAGCACAAAAATCAGGAGGGAGAAATGGAAACGTAGAGTTGTAAGGTTCTTACACTATAGCTGAAATGATATAACACTACTTGAAGACAGACTGTGAAGAGTTAAAGATGTACCCTATAAACCTTAAAACAACCATTAAAAAGGCAAAGAGGAAGAGCTAATAAGCCACGTAAGAAAATAGTATGGAATAATAAAAAAATACCGTGAATCTAAAAGAAGGCAGACAAAGCAAAAGTGGGAACCAGAAAAAGAGATGGGAAAAATAAAAACAATCCACAAGAGGGGAGATTTAAACTTAACTATAAACCACCATGTTAGCAATCACATTAAAAGATATACTATACTAACACTAATCAAGAGAAAGCTGTGGTGGCTATATTAATATCACAGTAAATGTCCACCCAAAGATTTGTACATGAATATTAATAGTAGCTTTGTTCTTAAAAGCAAAAAAACTGAAAATCTAAATGGCCATCAACAAGTGAATAAACAAACTGTGATATATTCAGAAAATGGAATACTATCCAACAAAGAAATAGGGACAAACTATTGATACACATGGCAGAATCTCAAAATAATTATAGTGAGTTAAACAGGCCCAACTAAAAAAAGAGTAAATACTATAATTCCATTCACACAAAATTCCTGAAAATGCAAACTAACCTATAATGGACAGAAAGCAAATCAATAGTTGCCTGAAAACACTGAAATAGGGGAGAGGGGTCATGGGTTACTAAGGGGCACAAGGAAACATTCGGATATGATAAATATGTTTGTTATCATGCTTGTGATGATGGCAGGATGAGTCTAAGCTGATGGAAGGGCTCAAAGATAGGTCCTACACCATTTCCTGCCAGGTAATCTTGGTTCAGTTTAATCTGCCTTCTCTGCCACAGCACTTTCCCATTTATAGAGGTAACACCAGCCTGGAGGGCCGCTGGAAGCATTACTTTGTACTTTTGAAGCATCTTTCTGATTCCTAGAGATCAGGTACAGACTCCTATTACTCATCTAAGTGAGAATGGCAATATTCAGTGAGTGGGGAAAGGGATGTTTGCTGGACAAACAACAGCAAGATCTGTGTGTGCAACTTGGAGCAAAAACTGGCTACAGCCCCATTAGGAAGCACAGCTGAATTCTAAAAGATCTGCATTATCATTTTGCTCTTGCAGTTGAATCTGGAGACTGAAGGTCAGAAGAAAAGGTTCTAGAATTTAAAGGCACCACCACCACCACCACAGCAACAACAAAACCTTTTGTAAAGAATCACAAGAATAAAACTGCGATAGAGTTTGGATCTTCACATGTTCATTAGGAACAAAATCAATAAAGAACAAAACCAAGGGAATAAAATTTCAAGGTTAAAAACAATTCCCCAGGCTGGCCTACCTACCTATATGCTTTGGTACAAACTTACAGCCCAGAATTGGGCCTGCAAAGACTTACTTTGCAAATGGTATACCATCACCACTTTATTTGTTTTCTTTGTCAGAGACAATTTTCTTTAGATTAAGGAAAATCTTACTAAAAAAAAAAACTCATAGGAAAAAAGAATTGATGGCTTCTGAAATGGATGTATCTATGTACCCTTCTCTTTCCTTTCCTTTTTTTTTTTTTGCCTATACAGTTAATAACCAGAATGGGTTCACTGTATTTCTGTTACACAACCCCAAGCTGTAATTGTACACACCCCTTGGGATCACGGTGATCTCTTCTTTTTCTAAATGGAACAGGGTTTTACAACAGAAGTAATAAGCTTCATGTCAACATTTCCAAGGAAACTGACAATGTAGTTTTTCTGTCTCCCACTGGCTTTGTTGTTTCTTAAAGAACACTGGACCATTTGATACAAGGACATACTGTTAAAAAGTGGTTTGTGGAGGCAAGAAGCAAACATTTGGAGTACAGTCTATAATTAAGCCCAGTATACTGAAATCTTCTATTTGTAGCAAAATCTTACCAAAGACAGGCATCTGTAACCAAGTACAAAGAAATGGCAAACCAGTCCCAATCCAGGGGCAATGAGGGCATTTTTATAGCTCCACCCTCATTTCCTGCCAAATTCTAAAATAGCTATACCCCCATAGGTATAATCTAGTCTTATTAATACCACTTGGTTCATGTTCATATCTGAACTCTCCTGCTGCTAGCCAAAGACCATCCAAATATCCTCTCTGTACCCTAACTCCTGACTACCAAACGAAAAGAATGAGACCAAGATGCCTGACACACACACAGGGACTCTGGCTCTCCCTTTCAGTACACAGTTCTCCACTGCCTAAGAGGCCCTGCAGGTCCCACCCTCACCTCATCTTTTCTCTTTCCTTATCAAAACGCTACAGCCAAATGAGAAATCTTTTTTTTTTTTTGAGTTCCTATGCTCTAGGACGGATACCTACTGCTTTTTCCACAGCATGAGTTCCATTTTAAAATATCACCTCAGCAATCTTTCCTCCTTTTCCAAAATGTCTTCATCTATCCTTTGGCAGAGAGAGAGAAAAAAACAAACAAAAAAATAGCCCTTTTTTCCTTATTGATTCTGTCAGGCACTGTGAAATCCAGGCACTCTTAACACAGGAATGAAAAGAAGTCACCTGACAACTAAACTGACACTGGGGTGGAAGGGTAAACCAGAGGGGAAAAGCTTGTGAGGTAAGGGGTACTAGACCTCTGAACAGTCCCCAGAAACAAAAGCTGAAACTCAACTACAAATCTACATGAAGGACTTCTTTGAAACTTGAGTAGAAAGGTTATAAGAAATGAATAACCAAACCATAACACTGAAACACCTAGGAGTATGATGGAAGAAGAGTTGAAAGGGTGAAGTATTCCCAAGGGGGATAAACTGAAGTGCGGGCACTTGAGTTGGCTTCTGCTCTGAAGCCCAGCATGGCCACAGGCCAAAGAGGGCAGTGAGCCCAGGCCTAGAGCTGATGCCTGGCTTCCCTGGAACCTTGAAGATCAGGCTCACAACCATCGTGTAGACTGTTTTATGTTCTTCACACACTAAAAAATTTCACATGGGAAAATAGGACTAAATATCTCTTGGCAGAAAATTGTGTTCTCAGCTACATGGCTTTTAATAAGTCACTCCTCATTCTTTGGGCCTATCTATGGGGTCTGCCAGCAATTCTATGACCCAATGACTCTAAACAGCAAAAATATTTCTCAGATTTTTCTTATTCATTTAGAAAATATTTACTGGGAGCCTAATGTATACTGTTGCTAGATTCTGGGGATATAAAATGGAAAACCTGGTCTCTGCTCTCAAGAGTCTTATAGTGGGCTTCCCTGGTGGCGCAGTGGTTAAGAATCCACCTGCCAATGCAGGGGACATGGGTTCAAGCCCTGGTCCAGGAAGATCCCACATGCAGGGGAGCAGCTAAGCCCGTGAGCCACAACTACTGAGCCTGCATGCTACAACTACTGAAGCCCGTGCACCTAGAGCCTGTGCTCAGCAGCAAGAGAAGCCACTGCAATGAGAAGCCTGTGCACTGCAACAAAGAGTAGCCCCTGCTCGCCGCAACTAGAAAAAGCCCACGTGCAGCAGCGAAGACCCAATGCAGCCAAAAATAAATGAATAAAATAAATAAATTTATATATATATAAAAAAAAAGAGTCTTATAGTATAGCCAGAGACAAACAGATGTTACACACAGTGGTAAGTGCTCCCACAGAGGTATGTAAGGGATACCACAACCTAAGCTCTACAATCTAGAGGGTGAGTAGGGGTGTAAGGACAGGCCTAGGAGAAGTGATACAGGGGCAGAAGCTTCTTAAAGAAGTTTAGCTTAAACATCAAGGGTGAATCACCCAGAGAATACAGCAATGTGTTAAGGAATCTAAAGTAGTTTGGTTTAGACAGTAGAATGTAAATGTGTGGAAAAGGGAGAATGAGAAGACATGGTCACAGGAGAATTAGGCAGAGACCAGATCGTGAAGGGACTTGGTAGCATTTTGAACGTTCATAAACAAATAAATAAAGCTTCATTTTTTAAAAAGTAAATTTCACTAATAGAAAAGAAACAGAATAATTTCCACATTTTCACAGAAGAAGGAAAAGGATGAAAGAACTAAAAGACAAGACAAAATAAAATAAAACCATGAAGGAAATCATCAGAACAAAATAAACAGAAGAGGGACTCCCGTTAAGAATCTGCCTGCCAATGCAGGGACACGGGTTTGATCCCACACGCCGCAGAGCAACTAAGCCCGTGCGCAACAACTACTGAGCCTGTGCTCTAGAGCCTGTCACAACTACTGAGCCTGTGCACCACAACTACTGAAGCCTGCATGCCCTAGAGCCTGCAAGCCACAACTACTGAGCCCACGCGCTCTTGGGCCCATGCGCCACAACTACTGAGCCTGTGTGCCACAACTGCTGAAGCCCATGTGCCTAGAGCTTGTGTGCCGCAACAAGAGAAGCCACCGCAATGGGAAGCCTGCGCACCGCAACAAAAGAGTAGCCCCCACTCACAGCAACTAGAGAAAGCCTGCGCACAGCAATGAAGACCCAACACAGCCCAAAAAACCCACTATGTTTAAAAATAAATAAATAAACACACAAACAGAAGAAAAGGGCCAAACATAATTGTAATAGAAACAAGTACATCAAATTCATCTACTTAAAAACAAACTCCCGCATTGGACTAAAAAACCAAGAAACAGCTATATGCTCTTAACAAGAGTCACATATAATATAAAATGACATAAAAAGTTAAAGAGGACCTTCTCACGCCTGTGGCCAGGGCTAAGAAAAGCTCCCTCCAGGGCTGACCTTCTCACGCCAGCTGCCAGGCGCTAAGGCTGGATCTATCATTCCCGTGGCCTCTGGCTTTCCCATGCACCTGTCACCACCAGAGCCCTTGTGACCCAGGCAGTCATGCCACCTCCGCACCCTGTCCTCACTAGGGCAGACCCAAGTGCTCCAGGGCAGCCTCAGGAGCAGACTCCTGTGGGTGGTTCACATGCAGAGGTGAGGCTAAAACCACAGTTGAGCCCCAGGGCAGGGTGACTAAGGAAGAGGAACAAAAGTCTTCCTGTGAAGCTGCACAAGCCTCAGATTAAGTCCTTGTGATCAGCTTGGTAAACCCTGCATCTACAGAATACCTGGATGGACAATGAGTGTTCCCACAAATGAAACCGGTCTAGCTCTAGCAGCTGCAGACTAGTACGTACAGGAGGTGGGCCAGGTCAGAGCCTGAGCTGCCCCCAGAGTGCCCACAGTGGGACCAGAGACCTAACTAGAGGTTGTAGAGGGCCTCCTGGGGAGCCAAGTGCTGGCTGTGACTCATGGTGGGGGGCAAGGATGCTGAAAGCTGAGACCCAGGAAAATATAATGATTACTATTTTTTAAAATGTTTTGTTCTGTTGCTGTTTTATTATTATTGTTTTTATTTTTATTTGAGTTTTTAAAAACTTCTAAAATATATTTTAATTTTTTTATATTTCTCTCTCTACATTACTTTTTTGTTCTGTGTTTTTTCCTTTTCTTTTTTTTTTCCTTTGTTCAGTTTTGTTTAAATCTTTTTTGCTTTGTTCTATTTGTTCTTGTCTTTATCTTTTAAAAATGATCTTTGTGTGCTTGTTTTGTTTTCTTTACTTTTTCCTTCAGTTTGCATTCTGCTCTTGTTTGGTTTTTATTTTTTTGTCAATTTTGTTTTTAATTGTTTGATTTCATTTTGGGGTTCTTTTGTTTGTCTGCTTATTCTCTTGTTTTTTGTTTACCGTGTTTTTGTTTCTTTTTTTGTACGTTTTGTGCTTGTTTCTTTGTTTTTGTTTGGTTCTGCTTTTACCATCTGTCTGGGGCTTTGTCTGTTTCTTCATTTGTTTGTTTGTTCTTAGTTGTTGTTGTTGTTGTTTGCTTGTTTTTATTTTTGCTATCCGTCTTCAGTTTTCATTTGTTTTCTTCCTGCACTTTTTTTTTTTCCCACCCTCTTACTGCCAAGCCATGTGGCTTGTGGGGTCTTGGTTCCCAGGCCAGGTTTGGGGCCTGAGCCTCTGGTGTGGGAGCACTGAGTCCAGTACACTGGAATGCCAGAGAATTCCCAGTCCCAGGCAATATTAAATGGCAAGAGGTCTCCTGGAGGTCTACATCTCAAATCCAAGACCCAGCTGCACCCAAATGCCTGCAGGCTCCAGTGCTGAATGCCCCACACCAAACAACAAGCAAGACAGGAACACAAACCCACGCATCAGCAGACAGGCTGCATAAAGTCGTACTAAGCCCACAGACACCCCAAGAACACACCAAGTGATGTGGCCCTGCCCATCTGCGTGATGAGATCCAGCTCCACCCACCAGAATGAAGGCACCAGTCTCTCCTACAAGGAAGCCTACACAAAGCACTGGACCAACCTCGCCCACTGGGGGCAGACACCAGAAGCAAGAGGAACTACGACCCTGCAACCTGCAGAAAGGAGACCCCAAACACAGTAAGTTAGACAAAATAAGAAGAGAGAGAAATATATTGCAGATGAAGGAGCAAGATAAAAACCCACAAGACGAAAGAAATGAAGAGGAAATAGGCAAGCTACCTGAAAAAGAATTCAGAGTAGTGACAGTAAAGATAATCCAAAATCTCAGAAAGAGAACAGACAAAATACAAGAAACATTTAATAAGGACCTAGAAGAACTAAAGAACAAACAAACAGTGATGAACAACACAATAACTGAAATTAAAAATACACTAGAAGGAATCAATAGCAGAATAACTGAGGCACAAGAATGGATAAGTGAGCTGGAAGAAAGAATGGTGCAAACAACTGCTGCAGAGCAGAATAAAGAAAAGAGAATGAAAAGAATTGAAGACAGTCTCAGAGACCTCTGGGGCAACATTAAACGTTCCAACATTCAAATTATAGGGGACTCAGAAGAAGGAGACAAAGAGAACAGGTCTGAGAAAATATGTGAAGAGACTAGTCAAAAACTTCCCTAACATGGGAAAGGAAATAGTCAATCAAGTCCAGGAAGCTCAGAGAAATAGCAAATATGAATAGACCAATCACAAGTAATGAAATTGAAACTATGATTTAAAATCTTCCAACAAACAACAGTTCAGGACCAGGGGTCTTCACAGGAGAATTCTATCAAACATTTAGAAAAGAGCTAACACCGATGCTTCACAAACTCTTCCGAAATATTAGAGGGAGGAACACTCCCAAACTCATCTATGAGGCCACCATCACCCTAATAGCAAAACCAGACAATTTATCACAAAAAAAGAAAATTACAGGCCAATATCACTGATGAACATAGAGGCAAAAATCAGGCAAACCGAATCCAACAACACATTAAAAAATCATAAACCTTGATCAAGTGTGATTTTTCCCAGGGATGCAAGGATTCTTCAATATATGCCAATCAATCAATGTGATACACCATATTAACAAATTGAAGAATAAAAACCATATAATCATCTCAATAGATGCAGAAAAGGCTTTCAACAAAATTCAACACCAATTTATGATAAAAACTCTCCAGAAAGTGGGCATAGAGGGACCCTACCTCAAAATAATAAAGGCCATATACGACAAACCCACAGCAAACATCATTCTCAATGGTGAAAAACTGAAAGTGTTTTCTCTAAAATCAGGAACAAGACAGGGGTGCCCACTCTCGCTACTATTATTTAACATAGTTTTGGAGTCTTAGCCACAGCAATCAGAGAAAAAAAGAAATAAAAGGAATCCAGATTGGCAAAGAAGAAGAAAAACTGTCACTGTTTTCAGATGACATGATACTATACATAGAAAATCCTAAAGATGCTACCAGAGGGCTTCCCTGGTGGCGCAGTGGTTGAGAGTCCACCTGCCGATGCAGGGGACACAGGTTCATGCCCCAGTCCAGGAAGATCCCACATGCCGCGGAGCGGCTAGGCCCATGAGCCATGGCGGCTGGGCCTGCGTGTCCGGAGCCTGTGCTCCACAACGGGAGAGGCCCCAACAGTGAGAGGCCCGCATACCGCAAAAAAAAAAAAAAAAAAGATGCTACCAGAAAACTACAAGAGATAATCGATGAATTTAGTAAAGTCGTAGGATACAAAATTAAGGCACAGAAATCTCTTCATTCCTATACACTAACAACAAAAGATCAGAAAGAGAAATTAAGGAAACAATTCCATTTACCACTGCAACAAAAAGAATAAAATACCTAGGAATAAACCTACCTAAGGAGGCAAAAGATCCGTACACAGAAAACTACGACAGTGACAAGCCTCTTAGATAGCCTCATCCACCAGACGGCAGACAGCAGAAGCAAGAAGAACTACAATTCTGCAGCCTGGGGAAGGAAAACTACATTCACAGAAAGATAGACAAAATGAAAAGGCAGAGGACTTTGTACCAGATGAAGGAACAAAATAAAACCCCAGAAAAACAACTAAATGAAGTGGAGATAGGCAACCTTCCAGAAAAAGAATTCAGAATAATGATAGTGAAGATGATCCAGGACCTCGGAAGAAGAATGGAGGCAAAGATCGAGAAGACGCAAGAAATGTTTAACAAAGATCTAGAAGAATTAAAGAACAAACAAACAGAGATGAACAACACAATAACTGAAATGAAAAATACACCAGAAGGAATCAGTAGCAGAAAAACTGAGGCAGAAGAATGGATAAGTGACCTGGAAGACAGAATGGTGGAATTCACTGCTGTGGAACAGAATAAAGAAAAAAGAAAGAAAAGAAATGAAGACAGCCTAAGAGACCTCTGGGACAACATTAAACCCAACAACATTCACATTATAGGGGTCCAGAAGGAGAAGAGAGAGAGAAAGGACCCGAGAAAATATTTGAAGAGATTATAGTCGAAAACTTCCCTAACGTGGGAAAGGAGATTGCCACCCAAGTCCAGGAAGTGCAGAGCGTCCCATACAGGATAAACCCAAGGAGAAACACGCCAAGACACATAGTAATCAAATTGGCAAAAACTGAAGACAAAGAAAAATTATTGAAAGGAGCAAGGGATAAACAACAAATAACATACAAGGGAACTCCCATAAGGTTAGCACTTGATTTCTCAGCAGAAACTCTACAAGCCAGAATGGACTGGCAGGATATATTTAAAGTGATGAAAGGGAAGAACCTACAACCAAGAGTACTCTACCCGGCAAGGATCTCATTCAGATTTGATGGAGAAATCAAAAGCTTTACAGAGAAGCAAAAGCTAAGAGAATTCAGGACCAGCAAACCAGCTCTACAACAAATGCTAAAGGAACTTTTCTAAGTGGGAAACACAAGTGAAGGAAAGGACCTACAAAAACAAACCCATAACAATTAAGAAAATGGTAATAGGAACATATATATTAATAATTACCTTAAACGTGAATGGATTAAATACTCCAACCAAAAGACACAGGCTCACTGAATGGATACAAAAACAAGACCCATATATATGCTGTCTACAAGAGACCCATTTCAGACCTAGGGACACATACAGACTGAAAGTGAGGGGATGGAAAAAGATATTCCATGCAAATGGAAATCAAATGAAAGCTGCAGTAGCAATACTCATATGAGATGAAATAGACTTTAAATAAAGAATGTTACAAGAGACAAAGAAGGACACTACATAATGATCAAGGGATCAATCCAAGAAGAAGATATAACAATTATAAATATATATGTACCCAACATAGGAGGACCTCAATATATAAGGCAACTGCTAACAGCTATAAAAGAGGAAATAGACAGTAACACAATAATAGTGGGGGACTTTAACACCTCACTAACACCAATGGACAGATCATCCAAAGAGAAAAGTAATAAGGAAACACAAGCTTTAAATCACAAAATAGACCAGATAGATTTAATTGACATTTATAGGACACTCCATCCAAAAACAGCAGATTACACTTTCTTCTCAAGTGCCCATGGAACAGTCTCCAGGATAGATCACATCTTGGGTCACAAATCAAGCCTCAGTAAATTTAAGAAAATTGAAATCACATCAAGCATCTTTTCTGACCACAACAATAAGAGATCAGAAATCAATTACAGGGAAAAAAACGTAAAAAACACAAACACATGAAGGCTAAACAATATGTTACTAAATAACCAAGATCACTGAAGAAATCAAAACATACCTAGAGATAAATTACAACGAAAACATGACAATCCAAAATCTATGGGATGCAGCAAAAGCAGCTGCAAGAGGGCAGTCTATAGCAATACAAGCCTACCTCAAGAAACAAGAAAAACCTCAAATAAAGAATCTAACATCCTAAAGGAACTAGAGGAAGAAGAACAAGCAAAACCCAAAGTTAGTAGAAGGAAAGAAATCATAAAGATCAGAGCAGAGATAAATGAAATAGAAACAAAGAAAACAGCAGCAAAGATCAATAAAACTAAAAGCTGGTTCTTTGAGAAGATAAACAAAATCGATAAAGCATTAGCCAGACTCATCAAGAAAAAGGACTCATCAAGAAAAAGGACTCAAATCAATAAAATTAGAAATGAGGGCTTCCCTGGTGGCGCAGTGGTTGAGAGTCCACCTGTCGATACAGGGGACGCAGGTCTGTGCCCCGGTCTGGGAGAATCCCACATGCCGCGGAGCGGCTGGGCCTGTGAGCTATGGCCGCTGAGCCTGTGCGTCCAGAGCCTGTGCTCTGCAATGGGAGAGGCCACAACAGTGAGAGGCCCACGTACCACAAAAAAAAAAAAAAAAAAATTAGAAATGAAGAAGGAGAAGTTACAACAGACACCACAGAAATTCAAAGCATCTTAAGACACTACTAAAACAAACTCTATGCCAATAAAACGGACAACCTGGAAGAAATGGACACATTCTTAGAAAGGTATAACCTTCCAAGACTGAACCAGGAAGAAATAGAAAATATGAACAGACCAATCACAAGTAATGAAATTGAAACTCTGATTTAAAATCTTCCAACAAACAGAAGTCCAGGACCAGATGGCTTCACAGGTGAATTCTATCAAACATTTAGAGAAGAGTTAACACCCATCCTTCTCAAACTCTTCCAAAAAATGGCAGAGAAAGGAACACTCCCAAACTCATTCTATGAGGCCACCATCACCCTGACACCAAAACCAGACAAACATACTAAAAAAAGAAAACTACAGACCAATATCACTGATGAATACAGATGCAAAAATCCTCAACAAATATTAGCAAATAGACAACAACAACACATTAAAAGGATCATACACCATGATCAAGTGGCATTTATCCCAGGGATGCAAGCATTCTGCAGTATATGCAAATCAATCAATGTGATACACCATATTAACAAACTGAAGGAAAAAACCCATATGATCATCTCAATAGATGCAGAAAAAGCTTTTGACAAAATTCAACACCCATTTATGATAAAAACTCTCCAGAAAGTGGGCACAGAGGGGACCTACCTCAACATAATAAAGGCCATATACAACAATGCCACAGCAAACATAATTTTCAACGGTGAAAAACTGAAAGCATTTCCTCTAAGATCAGGAACAAGACAAGGATGTCCACTTTCGCCACTATTATTCAACGGAGTTTTGGAAATCCTAGCCATGGCAATCAGAGAAGAAAAAGAAATAAAAGGAATACAAATTGGAAAAGAAGAAGTAAAACTGTCATTGTTTGCAGATGACATGATACTATACATAGAGAATCCTAAAGATGCCACCAGAAAACTACTAGAGCTAATCAATGAATTTGGTAAAGTTGCAGGATACAAAATTAATGCACATAAATCTCTTGCCTTCCTTACAGTAATGATGAAAAGCCTGAAAGAGAAATTAAAGGAACACTCCCATTTACCATGACAACGAAAAGAATAAAATACCCAGGAATAAACCTACCTAGGAAGAAAAAAGACCTGTATGCAGAAAACTATAAGACACTGTTGAAAGAAATTAAAGATGATGCCAACAGATGGAGAGATATACCATGTTCTTGGATTGGAAGAATCAATATTGTGAAAAAGACAATACTACCCAAAGCAATCTACAGATTCAATGCAATCCCTATCAAATTACCAATGGCATTTTTTACAGAACTAGAAAAAAAATCTTAAAATTTGTATGCAGACACAAAAGACCCTGAATAGCCAAAGCAGTCATGAGGGAAAAATATGGAGCTGGAGGAATCAGACTCCCTGACTTCGGGCTATACTACAAAGCTACAGTAATCAAGACAGTATGGTACTGGCACAAAAACAGAAATATAGATCAATGGAACAGGATAGAAAGCCCAGAAATAAGCCCATGCACCTATGCTCAACTAATCTATGACAAAGGAGGCAAGGATATATAATAGAGAAAAGACAGTCTCTTCAATAAGAGATGCTGGGAAAACTGGACAGCTACATGTAAAAGAATGAAATTAGAATACTCCCTAACACCAAACACAAAAATAAACTCAAAATGGATCAGAGGCCTAAATGTAAGACCGGACACTATAAAACTCTTAGAGGAAAACAAAGGAAGAACATTCTGTGACATAAATCACAGCAAGATCTTTTTTGATCCACCTCCTAGAGGAATGGAAATAAAAACAAAAATAAACAAATGGGACCCACTGAAACTTAAAAGCTTTTGCAAAGCAAAGGAAACTACAAACAAGACGAAAAGACAACCCTGAGAATGGAAGAAAATATTTGCAAACGAATCAACGGACGAAGGATTAATCTCCAAAATATATAAACAGCTCATGCAGCTCAATATTAGAAAAACAAACAACCCAATCAGAAAAATGGGCAGAAGACCTAAATATAGACATTTCTCCAAAGAAGACATGCAGATGGCCAAGAATCACACGAAAAGCTGCTCAACATCACTAATTATTAGAGAAATGCAAATCAAAACTACAGTGAGGTATCACCTCACACCGTTTAGAATGGGCATCTGGGGATGGTGGTGTGCTGAACTGGGTGACTGGGATTGACATGTATACACTGATGTGTATAAAATTGATGACTAATAAGAACCTGCTGTATAAAAAAATAAATTAAAATTCAAAAATTTTAAAAGAATAAATAAAGAATGGGCATCATTAGAAAATCTATAAACAACAAATGCTGGAGAGGGTGTGGAGAAAAGGGAACCCTCTTGCACTGTTGGTGGGAATGTAAATTGATACAGCCACTATGGAGAACAGTATGGAGGTTCCTTAAAAAACTAAAAACAGAATTACCATATGACCCAGCAAACCCATTACTGGGCATATACTCAGAGAAAACCATAATTCAAAAAGACACATGCACCCCAATGTTCACTGCAGCACTACTTCCAACAGCCAAGTCATGGAAGCACCCTAAATGCCCATCGACAGGTGAATGGATAAAGAAGATGTGGTACATATATACAATGGAATATTACTCAGCCAAAAGAAACAAAATTGGGGCATTTGTAGAGATGTGGATGAATCTAGAGACTGTCATACAGAGTGAAGTAAGTAAGACAGAGAAAAACAAATACTGCATATTAACGCATATTTGTGGAACTTAGAAAAATGGTACAGATGAACTGGTTTACAGGGCAGAAATTGAGACACAGATGTAGAGAACAAACGTATGGACACCGAGCGGGGAAAGCAGTGGTGGGTCGGGGTGGTGGTGTGATGAATTGGGAGATTGGGATTGACATGTATACACTGATGTGTATAAAATGGATGACTAATATGAACCTGCTGTATAAAAAAATTAAATTAAATTAAAAAATAAAAAAAAAAGAAAACTATAAGATACTGATGAACAAAATCAAAGAGGACATAAACAGATGGAGAGATATACCATGTTCTTGGATTGGAAGAATCAATATTGTGAAAATGACTATACTACCCAAAGCAATCTACAGATTCGATGCAATCCCTATCAAATTATCAATGGCATTTTTCACAGAACTAGAAGAAAAAATGTTACAATTTGTATGGAAACACAAAAGACGTCAAATAGCAAAAGCAATCTTGAGAAACAAAAATGGAGCTGGAGGAATCAGGCTCCCCGACTTCGGACTATACTACAAAGCTATAGCAGTCAAGACAGTATAGTACTGGCACAGAAAAAGAACTATAGATCAATGGAACAGGATAGAAAGTCCAGAGATAAACCCACACACCTGTGGTCACCTAATCTATGACAAAGAAAGCCAGAATATACAATGGAGCAAAGATAGCCTCTTCAATAAGTGGTGTTGGGAAAACTGGACAGCTACATGTAAAAGAATGAAATTAGAACACTCCCTAACACTATACACAAAAGTAAACTTAAAATGGATTAAAGACCTAAATGTAAGGCCAAACACTATAAAACTCTTAGAGGAAAATATAGGCAGAACACTCCTTGACATAAATCGCAGCAAGATCTCTTTTGACCCACCTCCTAGAGTAATGAGAATAAAAATAGAAATAAACAAATGGGACCTAATTAAACTTAAAAGCTTTTGCACAGTGAAGGAAATCATAAACAATACAAAAAGACAACCCTCAGAATGGGAGAAAATATTTGCAAATGAATCAACTGACAAAGGATTAATGTCCAAAATATACAAACAGCTCACGGAGCTCAATAGCAAAAAAATAAATAACCCAGTTAAAAAATGGACAGAAGACCTAAAGAGACATTTCTCCAAAGAAGACATACAGATGGCCAACAAACACATGAAAAGATGCTCAACATCAGTAATTATTGGAGAAATGCAAATCAAAACTACAATGAGGTATCCCTCACACCTGTCAGAATGGCCATCATCAAAAAATCTACAAACAATAAATGCTGGAGAGGGTGTGGAGAAAAGGGAACCCTCATGCATTGTTGGTGGGAATGCAAATTGATACAGCCACTATGGAGAATAGTATGGAGATTCCTTAAAAAACTAAAAATAGAACTACCACATGACCCAGCATATACCCAGAGAAAACCATAATTCAAAAAGACACATGCACCCCAATGTTCATTGCAGCACTATTTACAATATCCAAGACATGGAAGCAATGCAACCTAAATGTCCATCAACAGAGGAATGCATAAAGAAGTTGTGGTACATATATACAATGGAATATTACTCAGCCATAAAAAGGAATGAAACTGGGTCATTTGTAGAGACATGGATGGACCTAGAGACTGTCATACAGAGTGAAGTAAGTCAGAAAGAGAAAAAGAAATACTGTATATTAATGCATGTATGTGAAGCCTAGAAAAATGGTACAGATGAACTGGTTTGCAGGGCAGAAATAGAGACACAGATGTAGAGAACAAACGTATGGACACCAAGGGGGGAAAGTGGTGGGGGTGGTGGTGGTGGGATGAATTGGGAGATTGGGACTGACATATATACACTAATATGTATAAAATGGATAACTAATAAGAACCTGCTGTATAAAAAAATAAATAAAATTTAAAAATTTTAAAAAAGGATTATAAAAGAGACGTAAAGAGGTGAAAATGAAAAAGATGAAATGAAATGGAAGATATAGAAAAGAATGATACAAGGATAACATGTTAATAAACTTGAAAATCTATGAAATTGAAAATTTCTAGGAAAATATAAAGTATCAAATTGTCTTTAAAAATCAGAGCATTGATGAAAGAAATCAAAGACCTAAATAAATGAAGAAATATACGACATTCATGGATTGGAAGACTCATTATTGCAAAGATGTCCATCCTCCCCAAAAGAACCCATAGATTCAATATGATACCAATCAAAACCCCAGCAGAGTTTTTCTAGAAATTAACAGGCTGATTCTAAAATTTATACAGAAAGACAAAGAAAGTAAAGAACTAGAATAGTTAAAACAGTCTTTAAAAAGACATTAAGTCTGAGGATTCACACCATGTAATTTCAAGACTTAACCATAAAGTCAAAATAGGGTTGTGTTGGCAAAAAGACAGATACACAGATCAATAGAGCAGAATAGAAAGCACAGAAATAGACCCACACATATATAATTGATTTCTGACAAAGGTGTAAAGGCAATTAAACGGAATGTGGACAGTCTTTGCAATAAATGGTGCCAGAACTGGACATCTATATACAAAAATAATAAATAAAACCAAGAACCTCAATTCATATCTAACACTATATATAAAAATTAACTTAAAATGGATGACAGACCTATAAATGCCTAAAACTGAAAGTTGTAAAAGAAAATATGAAAGGAACAGTTTGAGACCTTGGGTTAGACAAACACAGTTTATATACCATACCAAAAGCACAATTTAAAAAATAGTTTTTACAAATTAGACTTTATCAAAGTAAAACTTTTGCTCTTTAAAAGATACTGCTAAAAAATGAAAAGGCAAGCCACAGACTAGGAAAACAATATTTCTAAAACATGTATCTGACAAAGACTTCTACCTAGAGTAAAGAACACTTAAAACTCAATAAGACAACCCAAATAAAATTTAGACAAAAGGTCTGAACAAAGGTTTGACTTTAACAAAATGTATAAGAAAGGTCAATATGAACATGAAAAGATGCTCAACAACCTGAGTAATCAGTTGTATGCAGATTAAAGCCACAATACATACTCACTCAAATGGCTAAAACTAAAATCTGACAATACCAGGTATTAAGGAGGATACAGAGCAACTGGAGTTCTCATGCCTTGCTGGTAGGGATATAAAATGATACAATCATTTTGGGAAACAACTTGGTAGTTTCTAATAGTAAATTTTTATTTAATATATGACTCACTCATTCCACTCCCAGGTATTTAACCAAGAGAAATGAAAATATATGTTTATCCAAAGACTTTTAAGCAGCTTTATTCACAACAGCAAAACAATGGAAACAACCCAAATGTCTAGAATAGGTGAATAAATAAACAAACTGATATGCTGGAATGCAGAAATATAATCGAATACTACTAAGCATAAAAAAAGAATCACACTACTAATACATGCAAAATAAATGAACCTCAAAAACAACCTGTTGAGTTAAATAAGCTAAACAAAACGCATACTGTATGACTCTATTTATATGAAATTCTAGAAGGACAATGTCTGACTGGGGTCAAAGGTGGATTGGTGGGAACTGATTGCAAAAGTGATCAAGGAAATTTTGGAGGGTGATAAAAATGATCTACACATGCATTGTCCGATATCATAGCCACTAGCCACATGTAGCCACTGAACATCTGAAATATAGCTAAATTTCAGATTTAAATTGAGGAGCTAAAATTTAAATTTAATTTAAATAAATTTAAGTTTAGAAATTGATATTTGATTCAGTTATTGGGAAACAGTTAAGTATGTTTACAGAAACCTAAGTATGGGAATCTACTTTTTCAACTGTAAATTTTATGAAATCTAACTACAAATCAAGTACTGTAATGAAAATTTAGCACTGAATTCAGATGTTAATGTAAAATACACACTGGATTTTAAAGACTTAGTAGAAAAAATAATGCAAAATGGCTTAATAATGTTTTTATTGATTACATGTTGAATTGATTTATAATATACGGCATTAAATAAAACCTATTATTTTGTTTCTTTTAAACTTTTTACTGTGGCTACTACAAAATATAAAACTATGTATTGCCAACTGAAAGCTGTCACTTGCCATCTACCTCTACAAGGATTAGGTCACTAACCACAGCAGTCGCTGACCTTCAACACACCGTGAAAGGAGTTCAGGGGGGAGATATCAGGAATGAGGCACTCTGTGCTCTGGCAAGAACTGGCAGAACAGGCCTCCAGAGTTTTTCAGAAGATTTTTCGTTGCTGTTGAAGTACAGTTGATTTACAATGTCGTGTTAGATGCAGGTGTACAGCAAAGTGATTCAGCTCCATTATAGATTCTTTTCCATTACAGGTCATTCCAAAATATCAAATATAGTTCCCTGTGCTATACATTAGATCCTTGTTGTTTATCTGTTTTATATATAGTAGTGCGTATGTGTTAATCCCAAACTCCTAATGTATCTCTCCTCCCAACCCTTTCCCCTTTGGTAACCATAAGTTTGTTTTCTATGTCTGTGAGTCTATTTATGTTTTGTAAATAAGTTCATTGGCACCATTTTTTTTAGATTCTACATGTAAGTGACATCATATGATATTTGTCTTTCTCTGTCTGACTGACTTCACTTAGTATGATAATCTCTAGGTCCATCCATGTTGCTGCAAATGGCAATATTTTATTCTCTTTTATGGCTGAATAATATTCCATTGTATATATATATACAGCATCTTCTTTATCCATTCATCTGTTGATGGACACTTAAGTTACTTGCATGTCTTGGCTACTGTAAATAGTGCTGCTATGAACACTGGAGTGCATGTATCTTTTCAGATTACAGTTTTCCTCTTTTCTAGATATATGCCCAGGAGTGGGACTACTGGGTCATATGGTAACCCTTTTTAGTTTTTTAAGGAACTTCCATACTGTTCTCCGTAGTGGCTGCACCAATTCACATTCCTACTAACAGTGTAGGAGGGTTCCCTTTTCTTCACACCCTCTCCGCATTTATTATTATTTTTGTAGACTTCTTGATGATGGCCATTCTGACTGGTGTGAGCTGATGCCTCATTGTAGTTTTGACTTGCATTTCTCTAATAATAGCAATGTTGAACATCTTTTCACGTGCCTGTTGGCTATCTGTATGTCTTCTTTGGAAAAATGTCTATTTAGGTCTTCTGTCCAATTTCTGATTCGGTTGTTTTTTTGATATTGAGCAGTATGAGCCGTTTGTATATTTTGGGAATTAAGCCCTTGTCTGTCACATTGTTTCCAAATATTTTCTCCCATTCCGGAGGTTGTCTTTTCATTTGATTTATGGTTTCCTTTGCTGTGCAAAAGCTTATATGCTTGATTAGGCCCCATTTGTTTATATTTGCTTTTATTTCTTTTGCCTTGGGAGACTGACCTAAGAAAACATTGTTATGATTTATGTCAGAGAATGTTTTGCCTATGTTCTCTTCCAGGAGTTTTACGGTGTTGTGTCTTATATTTAAGTCTTTAAGTCATATTGAGTTTATTTTTGTGTATGGTGGAAGGGCAGGAGAAGATTTTATGAGACTAATTTCTTGTAACCTCTCATATCTAGAAAAACAGTAAAATCATTAATCTGCTCCTTGCAACTAGCAGCAACCCTCTGCCGAAATGTGTGCTTGATTGCACACATTCCCCTTCACCAAAATCATATATGTACTGACCTCCCCCCTTACCTCTTCAGAACAGTTCCTCAGAGCTATCTGAGAGGCTGTCTCCCAGGCTATAGTCCTCATTTTGCCCCAAATAAAACTTAACTCACAACTCTCACGTTGTGCATTCTTTTCAGTTGGCAGTATCTTGCATCTTCATTGTGGTGAAAACAAAGGTATATACATTTGTCAAAATTAAAATTAGTGTTTGATTGCATATAAATTATGCCTCAATAAAGGTGATAAAAGTATTAAATTGGGTAGTATTGGGTTGACCAAAAAGTTCGTTTGGGATTTTCTGTAAGATGCTACAGAAAACCTCAACGAACTTTTTGGCCAACCCAATATATATATGTATGTGTGATAATTTGTGCATATAAATGTATAAATGACTATCTTGTTGGTGACCTTTCCTTATCAATAATCAGAAACATAAAAAAAAAATTCTGTGGACATGCAAAATTAACTGTTCCTCTCAATAGTCAACACATTTAATTATATTATGGTTATTTAATGTTGGCCTCCATCACTAGCAACTGAGTTTCTTGAAGGCAGGAATCCTGTCTTGTTCATGTCCGTATAAGCCTAGCACTTAACACAGTAAGTTAACATAGCACTTTACCAATGTTTTAAGAACTGCAGAACTGTCCCAGCCAATTTATATATATAGTCTAATACCCACAAAGATCCCTGCAAATTTGGCATTATTACTCCCATTTTTCATATGAAAAAAGTGAGGGTCAGAGGACAGAAAGCTTAGAGTAACTCACCAAATATCCAGAACTAGTAAGTGAAAGAACTATGTTCCAAACCCACATTTGCCTCAACTCCAAAGCCCATTCTTCCACACTACACCATACTGCCACCTCTCCAGGTGGGCATTTCATAACTGTTTGATGAACGTCTAAATCAAAATAAAGATTAGTATTTAGGGGCAATGGAAGTACAGAAATTTTCCTGAACTTCTAGTGTTACAGCTTCATAGTCTTTGAATGGGTTCCCTTGAGACAGAGAGCAATTTGGCAGCTCTTGCTAGAAGATCAAGAAGGATGAATCTAGTAGGAAAAAAAAATTCCCTCCCAATTAAACTTTCCATTTGGGAGTCTGAAGAAGAAAAATAACACAGAACAAAGAGCATGGGAAAGAGAAAAAAAGAAATGCTGAATCTGCTAATATAGTTAATTAATGTGAAAGAATTAATCTAATAGTAACTTCAGCATTCAAATATGAAAAGTTAGGAGATCCTACAAAGGTACAGTTTCTAAGTCTTTTGGAGCTCCTTTTTAATTAGGCTCCCAGAATCTCAGCATTCCTGTTTGAATAATCCATATTTCTGGTTATTTATTCAGCTCCCCACTGCTGCACATTTACAAGCCATATGCTACAGGAATACATCACCTCATATTTGCACTCAAACATCCAAAGACACTGGCAGTTCAGACCTTTAAGAAGCTTAGAGAAAAGTCCCTGCAGAGTATAGTTTTAAGGTTAGAAGGTCCAGGAAGCCAAATGCATCTTCTTTATATGCTATTTGCTTGAGAGAAGGTGGGTCATTTCAACAAAAGGACAAGCAATTAGAAGGGTAAAGGAGATAAACAAACAAAAGACTCAAGAGAGTAAAGCTAGCAAAAATCAGCTGAACACTAAAGGTCTCTGAATAATTCCAATGCCCCTCTCTGCACTTTAAAATAAATTTTAAAAAACAATTCCACAAAGGAAGATTCTTCAATCAATCTAAGGTCTAGTACACGCTGGACAAACCAAGAGGTCTACTGTGCCCCTGGGCCTACACAAGCCTTTAAAGAGGAGAGGTTTTAGTAACATATACCTTGATAATCTTAAATACAAAAATAGTTTAAACACAAAAATTTGTAGAATTTGTCACTGGAGAATTTTTTATAACAACAAAACATTGGAAATACCCTCAATATCAATAACAAAGTAAGACTGAGTTATATTCCCTAAGGGTGCATTATTCAGTTATTGAAAACTCTCATGAAGGTTATGTCAAAACATGGGAAACAGCATGTTAAGTTCAAACAAACAAACAAGCAAAAACAGTATAGAAAATTACATGTGTGGTAGGCCTAAAAAGCTGTTAAAGAGAAAACAATTATGGGAAAAAAGACTACAAGGAATATGCACCCAAAGTTGGGCTGTGTTCAAGTGACAGAGCTGTTTTTTAGCTTCTTGGAGGCAGGAATCCTGTCTTCCAATTCTGTATAAGCCAAGCACTTAACATAGTACCTTATCAGTCCTACTACTAACAGTAGTTTTGCATGTCTTATATTCTAAGCTATCAAATTTATTAAAAATTTTTTTCAATGAAATAAATTAACAGAATTTTCAGTGTACTTGAATATGTTTCAAGACAGCAGACTCTGGCTCAATTTCATAAAGAATAATCCCATGATTATAGTCTCTCGCATCTCTCAATTGAAAAAACTGACCATTGATAATACAACTCCTTCTCTGGTTACCCCTTCACACCATTTCTATTTCCCTTCCAAGCCAGATTTCTCAAAAGAATTATCCATAACAAGCTATCTCCCATTTACTTCCAACTTTAGGATTCTGTGAATTATACTAACATGATATTTACTATAAATATTTTAAGAAATTAAAGCATAAATAATAAGATATACAAGAAAGCACTATAAAGAAAAGTTCTAGAACTGTCTTGCACATTTTCATATCTCCTATGCTAGCCACATAGCACATGCGCAATGCATTATTGAAAATAACACATAATGAAAAATATGTATAAGTGAAAAATATGAATTATATTCTGCTGTCAATAATAAAAATACAGACAAACATATGGCATAGACAGGTCTATGTGGAATATAAAGAAAACTGGGCTAAGTTTAGAAATTAACATAGGATATGTTGAGAAGTTAATGACTAGATTTCCCAAAACCAACACACTATAAGAAGGAGCAAAAAAACCATTTCCCTTTGATAGAGTGGTCCTATTCCCAAATGACCTAACCACAGGGCACAAGCAGACTGAAATATACTTTTTATTCATCCAATCTAACTTTAGAAAAGACCATACACACACTTGAAGACTTTACTGTTTTATATATCTAGGAAACTCAATGGAATAAAAGGCCATAGCTACATGTTCTTGAATCCAGGCTAACAGTGAGGACTTCGGCAAAAAAAGATGGAGAGCTAGGAGATAATAGGAGATAAGAAGCATACCTTAGCATGAGATTCATCAGTTGAAGACCCTCACCCTTCAGGAAGCGCTCACGATTGGAACTGAGCATTAGGCAGGAACAGAGTGAATCAAACAGATTCTCCATCATCTCCTGCTCCTCGGCTGTGCTAGGATTGTGTCTTTTAAACACCTGTCAAGTAAAGATATCAGAAAGCACAGAATCATAAGAGAATGTCTTTTCATCAACCAGCACTCAACAGTTTCCAAAGCCCATCTACTCCAAAAACCCTACAACTGAGGAAACAGACGCTTACCAAACAAAATTCTCATCAGTTTCCATTATAGAGAAACTGGGCTTTCTGATGCACAGGTTAAATAAATGGCTATCAGTTCATGCAAAAAACCAGAACACTCAACTGACCACTGAGTCCATGAATAATTGATAGTTCCAAGGAGGCAATTTAATAAAAACCAACAAAACCTTTTCATTGTGAAATATATTAACATGTAGAAAACTCTATAAAAGACAAGTATAGCTAAATGCATAAGGTGAACACCCCTGAAACCAGCATTCAGATCAAGAAACAACTTTGCCAGCTACCCCCCAAAGCCCTCCACTTGCGCTACCCAACCACATTTCTTCCCCTTCTAAAAGAAACCACAGTCCTGAAGGGCAAATCTTGGCTCAATATAAGGAACAGTTTCCTAACCATCAGGGCTACTGAACTGCCTCATAGACTAGCTGTGGCTCTAAATCATGGGAACAGCGAAAAGCAGTTTTATCTTTGCCAGAAATACATGGCATGTTAAGAGGAAAGCCTTTTAACAGTGTATGCATACCCATACAGTCTACTACAAAATGATCAATAATCTTGTGGGAACAGGACTGAGTACTTTCCCAGAATTGGGAGATTCACATTTCAAAGCTCTATTTTTTGGGGTGGAGGCCAAGCCACTCAGGTTGCTGGCACCAAGACGAAAGCTGTATGCAAACTGACATCTCAGACACTCCCAACACTCTTAAGATTTTATCCAAATGATCTATTTTCAGTCCTGGTTTTGGAATAGCACAGATGAGATTTGTTAGAAAAAAAAATCTTAACAGTATTTTCAGAATGCCAGCAGAACAACATTTCAACAGGACTTACATTTCTTACAACGAGCAAATGGCAATTTCTAATTTCTTTTTCCAGCCTCCAGTGCCACATCCTTCCCTATCCTCCTCTCTGACCTCTGTCCCACTGTATTGGAACTTGTACTCCTGAAGCTTACTTATCTGGATCCTAAATGAACAGACTCCAATTTAGTGGCAGACTGATGGGAAAGCAAGTGAATAATCTTGGGAGTGGGTCAACTAAAAATAATTTGGCATTCTTGGCTCAAGAATATACACTTAAGCAGGAAGCACACCTCTTTTGGACTGATAAATATCAGAAGACTGAGAAAGTCCATACCAGATACACAGTGATATCTGGTCATAAAGAGCAAATGACTAAGAAAAGGAGGCAAACCATGTACCTCCAATGTGACCTCAAACCTGCCAACACATTCCATATGGCTTGCATCACATGGCTTATTCCTTCCAACAATTTCCAGCTCCACCTCCCATTTAAAGCAAGCCATGGATCTTCACGGCAGACAGGAAGCATAAGAATTACTCACAGATAACTGCTGAAGAAGCACATCGATTCCATCCAGCTCCCCAAGCAATTCCCTGTTTTCTAAAAGGGGAAAAAAATAGAAGGAGAAAAAAAAATGAAGCTAACTGTCAGATTTTACAGCCGTCTAACACTGATACATCAGCAAACAAAATCAATACAGCTTGACAGAGTACAAAAGCTGCACAGAGAGCGAGAGGGAGAGCAAGGGGATGCCAAAGGCAAGAGAGCTTGCTGTCATGATCTGAAACAAGCCTGGCTCCTATCCTAACAGAATATCAATACCGAGAGGGAGCCTCACCATCATTGTCCTGGAGCAATATGGCCAGCACTTCACTACAATACAGTTTGTTGGCATCAAAAGGCATCTTTGCCTGTTGGGAAATAGGAGAAATGAGAAAAACGTTAAGGGGCCTTGCTTCCTTTCCCAGGACAAATTTTTTCACAAGTACTAGGATCTGAGTTAGAGAGAAGCAGAAGTTAGAAAGGGAAAGGGCAGGTTAAGGGTAAAAAAGGTCTGCCTCTGCTCTCAAGAGACCAGACTCAAGCACTGCATAGTAAAACCATAAACAGCAGATGTACACAACAGCTCTCACACTCCTAAAGCCCAGGTGCAAATGTCACCTCCTCTGTGAAGCCTTCCCAGATTCCCCATTTTGAGTCTAGAGACTACTGTCTAGCACATAATACATACTCAAATGTGAACTGGATAAATGATTGAAAGTTTTGAACATTTAAGACTAAAATCCATCATGAAGCTTCATTCACAAGTTACAATCATAAAATTAGGCTGTAAATTAGCTGACAGATGATCAGAGAAGCTGAAAAGAAAGCAAGCTCTTGTTTTGATTAGTTGAATGTCTTTATAACAAAGTAGTTCCTTTCGGATTTTTTTTTAAATGCTTAAAATTTAATTTGAAATCATAAACCTAACTGCTCATGGGCCATAATCTGCCTACTATTTAAAAAGGAAACCATATAAAATATGCAGAAATGTGTTAATATTTTAACACCCAAATTATTACCCACAATTCTTTCCCTGCTGCATGCTCTGCTACTTGGAGTTGCAGAGGGGACACATCTACTGCAGAGCCTATTTTTCATGATCATCCACATTGTTGCCCCAGTAGTGCGACTCAAGTGCCTCATCATTAACAATGCCCCTTGGATAAAGGTACACAGAGAGGAGCGCAAGCCTCATCGATGTGTTTTTATTTACCGTACCCTTGATCCTTAAAATGCAGGCACAAAGACCACGACTGTTAATCAGCAGCAGCCTTGCTACCTATCCAGGTTTTTGAACTAACATATAATTACTGTACCTGGAAAGGACAGGGTAAGTGTTTATACTGAAGCTAATACCTCCATCCCCTTAGTGCCATTCACAGTTCTGTTTGGACACTGATTTTGCACTTAAGAAGGAAGAGTGGCCCCTAATGAAGCAACACCCAGCATCTTTTCAGTTCTCTCTGCATGTCTTCCCCATCAAGCCTAAGTGCACCCCATAGGGTTTCAGAAGGCTGACCGGGTATGACCCATCTTAGGTTAAAAGATCTGTAAATACAAGGTCTTATGTGTGCTGACTGCAAGTTATGCTCCCTGAACAAGCTTAAGGCCTTGTTTCAAGAAATTCAGTAAAACAGCCAGGGTTTAAATGCAATCTGTGGCGTTTTTCACTTTAAGAAAAATAGTTTTATACAAATCAAAATACAAAAGTGAAAAGCCAAGGGGTGAGCATGTCTATTAGAATGAAGGATTCGCTAATAAAATCACTTACTCAAATGATTTAAGTTCAAGTATTGCTAGTTTAAATTATGTAAGCCACACCAACTCATACGCAGCTTTTTAAGGGTCAGGATTCTTGTTGCAAACAAGATACACTCAACTGAAAGAAGCCAAAAGACATCAGGCCACTAGAGCAATAGCCTTTCTGTGGTTCCAATGCCTCTTGTCTTTTATTTGATTTTATAAACTCCTGTCTCTAAGGTAGGAGAGAGGTTTCCTCTTTTTTTCCAACAAATATTTATTGGGCACCTGCTATGTGCAAGACACAAAATTGAACGTGACAGCAAACAGAGGTGAATTTGACATGAAACTGGTCCATTGTTACGTCATTTAAAAAATTACACTGAATTAAAGTTAATTTTATCAAGTAATACATTTATGTTAAAAAAAATAAATAAAAGGACATGAACCTGGGATGAGACATACCTAGATTTAATTCATAAGCATGTACTACCTACATGACACTAAGTCTGCAGTTCCCAAACTGTGTGCCAAGGTACCTGGGACATCATATTGAATTCAGAGGGGATTGCAAGGATTTACAGGATTTACAAGGAAAGCACAGTGACATCTCACATCTGCTGATTAGTGAGCACGTTAACCACTAGCTTCAGGTACATTTCTTTTTTTTTTTTTTTTAACATCTTTATTAGAGTATAATTGCTTTACAATGGTGTGTCAGTTTCTGCTTTATAACAAAGTGAATCAGTTATACATATACGTATGTCCCCATATCTCTTCCCTCTCGCGTCTCCCTCCCTCCCACCCTCCCTATCCCACCCCTCTAGGTGGTCACAAAGCACTGAGCTAATCTCCCTGTGCTCCGTGGCTGCTTCCCACTAGCTAGCTATTTTACGTTTGGTAGTGTATATATGTCCATGCCACTCTCTCACTTTGTCTCAGCTTACCCTTCCCCCTCCCCACATCCTCAAGTCCATTCTCTAGTAGGTCTGCATCTTTATTCCCATCTTGCCCCTAGGTTCTTCTGACCATTTTCTTTTTTTTTTTAGACTCCATGTATATGTGTTAGCATACAGTATTTGTTTTTCTCTTTCTGACTTACTTCACTCTGCATGACAGTCTCTAGGTCCATCCACCTCACTACAAATAACTCAGTTTCATTCCTTTTTATGGCTGAGTAATATTCCATTGTATATATGTGCGATGTCTTCTTTATCCATTCATCTGTTGATGGACACTTAGGTTGCTTCTATGTCCTGGCTATTGTAAATAGAGCTGCAATGAACATTTTGGTACATGTCTCTTTTTGAATTATGTACATTTCTTTTGATGACATCTTTTCTTTGTGAAGTTGGGTTTGAGTGGTTGCTGTGATAAAAGAACTATGTGAAAATCAGTGTGGAACAGGAATGAAGATGGTTGTGTTCAATCTGATTCCAAGGTTTTAGAAGTTGTGTAGTACAACTACACAAGAGGCACACACATCTACTGGTAAGTAATTGTGGTATTTAAGAATGAAATAAAAAATATATTTTATTTTAATTCATGCATATTATTTTTTTGAACGGCTACTGAAGTCTTAGGACATAAATATGTATTAAATTTGTTTGGACCTAACTACTTTAAATGGGACTGGTAGGTCCTCTTTGGCATAGAACCCTGTAAAAACAAAATTACTGAGATACTGATGGCACCATAAATTAAGAATGGTCATCTATGACCGAAGTAACATTTCCTGGTCTCAAGTTTCTTTATCTGTAAAATGGAAACAATAAAATAACATCTTCTTTGGAGAGTTACTCTGAGAATTAAATAATATGGAAGTACCTAATACATAATAGTTGCTATAAGTTTTTCTGATAATTGGGATCAGAAATATCCAGGTTAGAATCTCAGCTCTAACAGTTACCAGCTATGTGATCTTGGCCAAACTACTCTGCCTCTCTAACCTGACTGATATCTCTTACGTTGAGTGAAACTGGGCTAGATGGGAAAGCAGGAGACTAATCTTTCATGCCTAGCCAAAAACAAAAGTCACCATGGAAGTTTTATTTCTGTTTAAATCTCAGCCAGAGATGACAGCCTCCAAGCCTGCAAAATACCAAACTGCCAAATTACAAGGACATTTAGTCAAAATCAGGAGGAAGGAGAATTTATGTAGCAGGTATAGCCTCTTGGATTTTGCAAAGCTAGTCAACAGGAGTTGGAGCTTTAGGGGCTCTCTTCTATCCAGGAGCCTGATGATCCTAAATCTTTCAGCTGTCAGAGTAATTACAGAGTCAAGCATAGGTTTGTACGCAGCATGTACTGGCCTTGAATAAAATTAAACTTCACCTTTTTTGGAGCTGCTGTTTTTTTGGAAAGTACAAGACATTTATGCTACCACCCACAGCCAGAAGCTGCAGATTATTTCTGCGGCTCACCTCCGGTACGTGGAACACATGGGGCAGGTTCAGACACAGCTACAGCCCTGGACAATAGTCAAAGCAGATTGTGCCCTACAAAAATCCCATCTCCTGGTCATAAGAGGCTAAGGACTTAGCATCAACCAGTTGTACACGTAGTATAACATAGCCAATTCTCAATTCATTAGCTCAAGCGCCAAACACTGCAACTGTTTTTGAAGCAATGATTTAACTGGGAAACAAAAAGAATCTCAATTTTGTTTCCTTGAAAAAGAAAAAAGTTCTGGTGTTATTTTCAATAGTACACAATACGCTAATAAGTTTGTATTCCCCATTAAAAAGTGAACTATGGCGCAGTGTCTCTCATACTACTGTTATCTGCTTACCTGTTAAACCATTTAATGTAATCCTCCGCAATGGGTTTTATCCTTATTAGCAGCACAAATGAGTGAGGTTTCATTTAGTGAATGAAGAAATCCATGAATATCTCTGTATACTGCTAGGCTACCAGTACATAAAGGAGACTCACCAATGTGCCACTCACTTAGTTACTCAAGGACTACTGAATAAACAGGGGATGATCAGTTAAATAGCAGGGTTTTATCAAGCAATGTAAACATAAGTACTCTAGGATGAGGGTTCTCAGACTTCAGCATGCATCAGAATCACCTGGAAGGCTTGTTAAAACACAGATTGCTGGCTCCACCCCAAGCTGGGCAGATTTAATGAGTCTGGGGTGGGTTCAAGAATTTGCATTTCCAACAAGTTGCCAGGTAATTTTGATGCTCCCCATTGGGAACCACACCCCGAGAACAATCCGGAGGAGATACACATATGATGGAGTCCCAGTCCTTGCTCTTAAGGAGTTTAAGGACATTGGGAGAAAGACAAGGAGCACACATAAAAAGAGGAAAGTCTGCCAGGTGATGAAGAAAAGATGCTCCATGAGGGTAAGGGTCACACAGCTATAGGCATATGTTACAACCCAGATCTGCTAACTCCCAGAAGAGAACCAGTAGAAAAAAATAAAATGATTGATATTCAGGAAAGAAAGAGGGCAATATGGGCTGGGGGCCAAGTAGTGCTATGGAAAGGGTGCATGAAGAAAGTCTGGAGGCTTGGGTTTTAATTCTAGCTCTATCTCTAACTAGCTGCATGAATTTGGGCAAGGCACTTAATCTCTACAGGTCTTGATTTTTAATTTTTTATCTGCAACAGAACTTATAAAATTCCTTTCAGTTCAAAAAATGATGGAGGCAATGTGGAAGAGTAGGGATTTAAGTTGGTTAATGAAGGTGGTGTATAATTTAGAATTACATAGGCAGGAGTCATTCCTGGGGATGAAGGTGGTGTATCATTTAGAATTACATAGGCAGGAGTCATTCCTGGGGGATGGGGGGAACATGAACAAAGACAGACACAGAGGTCAACACTGTTGACCCTTGTTGACCTTTGCAAAGGGGGTAGGTACAAGAGATGTCTGAACAGTAATAAGGCCAGTGTTTCAAAACTGAGAAATGAAAGGAAAAAGGAGAGAAAAGAAAGATCAGGCCGCGTTAAAGGGCCTTGAAAAGTAGGCAGAGATGGTGGGATCTGACGCAGAGGGCAGTAGCATCACTCTAGGAAGGTTCTTGAATAGGGAACGGCATAATGAAAATGGAGTCTTAAATTAGTTTGGGAGCAGTGCGGAACAAAAATGCTCACATTTCTAGAGACCAGTGGATCTTAGTGAGGGTTGTACATTTATAATCACACGTGGAACTTCTCTAAAATACACCGAAGACAGAGGCTTGAGACAGTAAGTCTGGGAATCTGTATTTTTAAAAGTTCTGCTGGTGAAAGTAAGGATCTGGGTCCAGCACTCATTCTGATTCACCATGATATTTATGAGGGTGAAGATTACAATAAGCACTTTCCTAGGTTATGAGAAATAAGAGCAAGGCATTGGTTTTAAAGACATGCCTTCTTACTGGCCGCGCCCTTAAGCAGAACCTTCTGTCATTAATGTTCTGAGCAGCACAGGATTTTTCTAAGGGTACTTGCTCACCAGTAAAATAACCAAACAGCATTTTAATGTTTAGATACCCCAAAGCCTTGAAAAACTGTTTCAGAGACAGCAACACGGCTATTTATGCCTTGAGGATTGCATAAACACTATGCCTAAAAGGCAAGAGTCAAAAGCTTGCAAGACTACCAAACGGACCTCTTTATTACTCTCATAAGGGTAATGGTATCCAAGCCAAACACCCAAAGGTCTCGATTTCCCTTCCTGTTACTAATCCAAAAAAAGACTGGCAAGTTTAAACACCTTTCAAAAGGCAGAAGAGGCCTTACATTCTGGTTTAATGAAGAATCCTTGATTCAGTATCAAGTCTCAAGTAACTGGGAAAAATTGGTCCTGATTTCAAAAAGATAAAAACTACTGGATTATTTTGTATATTTTAAGGTTAAGGCCCCAACCTATGGCCACCCCATCAACAATTCAGGTCTCTGCCATCTATCCTACCCCCTTAACTACGTGTTTTACTTTCCTCTCCCCTACTCCTCACCCCCAAAATGTCTCAAGGCTTTGGAGAATAAAGATTTGTTGAATAATGAGGAAAGAAGAAACCGAGGGAGATGTGAAGGTAATTACATGCGGAAACCAAAGGACATCAAAACTCATGAGAGGAGGTTGGAAGGAAGCTGCAACCTTCCTTGAGAAAAGGAAGCTGCAAAAATGACAATGAATGAATTAACCAGACCTGATTTTTCCTGAAAGGAAAGGCGAGGGCGAGGGTGTGTGTGTGGGTAGGAAGTTGCAGTCTACCGAACTATGCCTTAAGTTTATCCTCTGCCAGCAAATGTGCCCATACCCACTGATGACAATGTACAGCAGGCTAGCTGAATATCCTCAAGTCATGTTATGTAAGTCTATGTTACAGATTTAATGGGAACAAAGGATTAAATAAGAAGGATTGGGGAAGACCTAGACTGTCAGAGAGGGAGGGAACCATGGGGGCCTATGATATCTTAGGCAGAATCTTCTTCCTTAGCCCTACCAAGACAGTGCGGGACAAATCGGACCTGATGCACCTCAGACTTTCTGCATCTCTACGACACTCTGAAGCACAGCAAGGCCAGGACTACTTAAAGAATCATACCAGCTACAAACACGTCTTCCTCTTTCTCACTGAAAAGTTGGGAACCCTTGCTTGCCGAGATTATTTCAGTAGCACATAGGCAGTTCCAAACTGCCTTCCATCATACCTTTGGTTAACACTATCCTGAGAGAAGCTCTTACCTCTCCCTTTCCTCATTTACTCTCTGTGACAGCACTAAATGTTAAAAAGATGGTCAAAAGGACTATGCTAGGAAGGAAAGAGAATGAATAATCCAACAGAAATATGAACAAAGGATATAAATAGGAAGCTAAAAGAGATGAATACAAATGGCTAATAAAAAACTGAAAGCCAATACACTGTCTTCGATTTTAAAATTCCAAATTAAAATGAAATACCCATTTTCACTTATCAGTTTGACAAAATTTTAAGTTTGGTAACACCCAATGTAGGTAAGGGAAACAGACCCTCTCAACTCTTAGATTTTGCAATATCTACCAAAAATGTTAATGTGCATACCCTTTGACCTATCAATTCTATTTCTAGGAACTTATCCTACAAATAAACTAACACTAGCGTTCAAGGAAAAAAAAATGTGCATGTGTACATGGGGATATTCACTGCAGCATTGTTTTAACAGTGAAAAACTATTATAAACAGGAGAATGGTTAAACTGACTTTAGTACAACCGTAAAATGGAATACTAGGCAGCCATTAGTTCAGCGAAAAGATCAGCTTGCAAAAGAAAATAATATATCATTCTATTTGTGAAACACACACAAACACACTCACATACTCCTATTTACACAGAAAATTTCTGGAAGGATAGATAAAATATTGTTAACAGAGGCTGTCTCTGAGAAGTGGAACTAGAAGGAATCAGCAGAGGAGAACTTTTCAGTATAAACCTTCTGTACCACATGAATTTGTGTTGACAACATGTTTATATTATTTTCAGGGGCATTAAAGGGTACTTTTAAAACAAACAAAAGAAGAGAAGCAAAGAAAGAGGCAAGAGTTGCCAAAAGATTCCCAAACTAGATCACATAACCTAGGAATAACAATCTGTGCCGATGACCCAGCATGAGCTGTGCCCAGAGCAAAGAGAGGTTAGAGCTACAGTCCCACAAAGCCAAACTTACCTTCAGCCTCTTCAGCAGCCACTGCAGAAGACCCTGCTGGGCAGCCTCTGTGCACATCTCAGGCCGGAACTCAGCCATGTTCTCCACAATAGCTGAAGGGAGACAGACACCAGTAATTTGGGAGGGCAACTTTGTTTCCATCTTCAACAAGCTTGCTTCCCATGACAGACATTTTATTCCTCTTTCCACTTCCCTGTATTCCTCCCAGCCAGATGCTGTGCTGTCATTTTCAGATTAACCAGGGAGATGCTATGGTGTTTTTTTTTCTCTTCAAGTTATGTTACAAGTAAAACTCATAACTGAATGTGATGGAATTCAATAAAGGAATAGTGAAAGATTTTCTGTGTTAACAGGGAACAACACTACAGCAGTGTGAATATCTGCCTAAGAAGGCCCTCTTAATCTCACTGTACTAGAGTCCCTGAGACCTGTGACTAAAGAAACAGGGGGCTAGGCAGAAGCCTTAAGGAAAAATCAGGGGATGAATTCAGAGCCTCTTCCTCTCCTGATTCATCCATTTTCAGATCTCTTTCTCTGGATACTGCAAGGGACGCAAGCATGATCTTAACTGAACAAAATAATGTGCACAGAGGGGAAAGACCATGCTGGCAGAGGTAACCGTCAGGTACTCAGAAGCAAACATAACTGGTCCTGCTATCTCCTACAACAACCAAATTACTGTTTAAGGGAAACCTTTTAAATGAGGAGGCAAAAGAAAGTGATTGTATGATTATCATGCTAAAAAAAGGACATTAAAAAAAACCCACCCAAACCCGTAGTCTCATTCTATTGCATCCAGTGCTTTCCTTCCTTCAGGGCTCCATCCGCTCCCCATCCCAGGATATGTTATCATCTATCATAAAGCAGATCAGAGTTCTGTGCTCTTTAAGCACAACGCCCAGCGGGTCTAAGTCTTGAAGAGAAAGGGCTGAAGAAAGCACTACACCTCCTATCTGCTTCCTCACTCATGCCAGCCTCACCAATGGCAAGTTAAAGAATGACCAGGCAGCCCCTCAGGGAGTGGATACAAAGCTGTGGGAGCAGAGTAGCAACGAGACCCCTGAGAGATGAAGATCATTTTAATAGCTTAATTACTTTCTCACATTTTCTAAGAAATCAGCTCATTCATTTTAATCTCCAATGCCTTTATCTTATTCTGCTTACACTTTAGGTGGCTTTCTATTGTCCACCAGGATAAAATCCAAACATCCTGCCAGGGTTTAGAAGGTCTTCCATAATCTGGACAAACTTACTCCTCCGGTCCCATCTCCCACCACACCTACCTCACACTGCCACAGTACATTTCTAGTCTTCCCCCAAAGTCCTTGCCCATTCATGGCTTTACAAATGATACTGCCCTGCCCGTCTCACATTTCTCCGTCAAAATGCCCCTGTCAGGACTTCCCTGGTGGCGCAGTGGTTAAGAATCCTCCTGCCAATGCAAGGGACACGGGTTTGATCCTTGGTCTGGGAAGATCCCACATGTTGCGGAGCAACTAAGCCCGTGCGCCACAACTACTGAGCCTGTGCGCCTAGAGCCTGTGCTCCACAAGAGAAGCCACCGCAATGAGAAGCCTGCGCATCGCAACAAAGAGTATCGCCCGCTCGGCGCAACTAGAGAAAGCCCGCACACAGCAATGAAGATCCAAAGCAGCCAAAAATAAATAAATAAATGAATAATCTTTTAAAAATGCACCTGTCTTCATATTCAGCCCTAATCAGCTACCTGCTCCTACCCAGCAACTTGGAGACCCTTCCTCTTCACTTCCATAGTGCTCCCCACCATTATACCATTTGTCACCCTGTATTACCTTTCCTTTCTGTTCAAGACTTTCCCATCACTCTGCCTCTTAAGAAGAACTGTGCCTAATTCATCTTTAATTTACCCCGTGCCTAGAACAGTGCCTGACAAACATCGGATGGTTCATAAGGGAAAGAGGGATGAATCTCCTGAGCTGTTGGTAAGGGACCAAGTTGAAAGTAGACAGATCTTCATAGACTGCCAGGCCAGTGCTTTTTCCATTACATCAGGCCCTTTTTATTATGTCTAAAAGAATGTACATACCTTAATTTAAAAATACTGTATTAGTATATAATGCTAACTATCATCTGACAATGCAGAGTTGCCATAAACTTTCAATTTGTAAAAATGTAATATCTGCAAAGCACGATAAAGTGCAATAAAATGAGGTATGCCTGTATACAGCTGTTCAAAAGTTTGTAGTTCCACTGAAGGGAAATGTGAAGAAGAACCAACAGAAGGGGATTCAAAAATGGTAAAATATACACTTTCCAAAGCAAAAAAAAAAAAGAATTCATCCTGCATAGACTTCATCCTAACTTTTGGAGGCAAAGGCAAAGGCCTGCTCAAAGAAGCCAGCAGTTTTTGTCCAGGAATGATTCTGCTTTTATTACCGCAAGCCAAAGCAAAGCAGCAGTTATATGAAATCTACACAAGGGTCTTCATTTGGGAGCAGAAAAAAGGAAAACCCTCCTGCTGTTGACTCTATAATGAAGGAGGAAGGAAATGAGTACCAAACCCCAAAACAAACAGAAAGAAACTCAGAAGATGCTGGCACCCTTCCCCTTACCGAGAGTGTTGTGGACGCCATCTGCCTCTTCTTTCACAGACTCATCCAGACGCTCCAGATTCTGCACAAGCAGTGCCACCACTTGCCCGTCCACCTTCAGCAACAGGGGAGCAAAAGGAGAATGGGATACATGTCACAGTCTCCAAAATGTTGTCATTCCCATACTCCTCTACTGAATGAACAAAGTAAACAACCTGCCACTTATGGTTTACAGTATGCTCTCCCATCCCAATACCTCTTTTGAGGCTTGAAGTGACCCTGAGGCAAAGGGGCAGGCATCACTAGCCCTAACTTTAGATTGAAGCTTAAGGGAACAAGGTAAAATTCAAGGTTACATATTTAACTGAGTGACATACTAGCACTTGAACCTAGGCCTCTGAAATCAAGTCCTGTGCTCTTTCTACTTCTATGCGGTATTTAAACACCTTACAAAAATGCCATCTTAAGTCAAGTCACAAGTTCATTCAAGTCAAAAGCACATTTCTAGACCACAGCACCAAGAGATATTCAGTTGGGAAGTTTACTTGCCATATTTACACTAACATCAAAATTTAGGGTTAAACTCAAAACATTCCTAAGTTTCTACATCAAGCTTTTATGAAACTATTACTTTCGAAGAACTTCTGACTCCTTCTCAAAAAGAATATTAACAGAATAAAATACCTTATGTTTGTATTACACATGATGCATAAGAAAGCAATTACATTTCTCTTATTGAATTTGATTCACATAACACTTATAGGAAAATTTTAGTAGTCACATCATATACATGATATTCAAGAGATCAGTGACTTAGCCAAGACCAAACAGCTACTAAGCAGTGGCAGCAGAAGCAAAAACCAAGCTTCCTTCTCAGGTGAAATAATGTTTACACTGCTTCCCACTACCTTCTGGCACAATGTGTGCCCTTACAGAGACTGCCTTGGGGAACCCTGAGGCACACCAAGGAAGATAACTAAGGAAACACCTAATAATCAAGAAGTGATTATCTATCTGGTAATACATTTCTAAGTCATAGACAATAAGCAAACCTATACTGGAAGATAAGATCTGCTGCATACCCATGGTATATCCTCTCTCTCATCACCTCAGTTTCTTCACTTAGGAAATGGGAAAAAGTTGTAAAGATTAAATGAAATTATATGGCATACTTTACCCTGGGTCTGGTTCAAAAATTAAGCAGAGTTTGAATCTAGCCCTTTACTTCTTCTGATACCTGATTATGCACTGTTCATATCTCCCACGGGCTAAGAAAAACTCAAATTCTTTGAAGGCAGGCACTGCACCATCATTTATCTTGGTACACTCCTCAAAGTCAAGTGCAATACTATACATTCAGTAATTTTGCTAAATTTAAATAAACTGACAAAACACTCGACTTTGTGTACTGTAGTCATATTTTTGTCTTTTGTTTTTTTCTTTTTGTGGTACGCGGGCCTCTCACTGCTGTGGCCTCTCCCGTTGCGGAGCACAGGCTCCGGATGCGCAGGCTCAGCGGCCATGGCTCACGGGCCCAGCCACTCCGCGGCATGTAGGATCCTCCCGGACCGGGGCACGAACCTGTGTCCCCTGCATTGGCAGGTGGACTCTCAACCACTGCGCCACCAGGGAAGCCCTGTAGTCATATTTTTATATACATTGCTCCATTTGCTCTCATGTAATCATCACAACTTTTACAGGTGAGAAAAACAAAGGTCCAGAGAGGTTAATTAGCCTGGTCAAAGTCACAAAGCTTGTGGCAGAAGTGACCAACTCCGAGACTATTTTTTCCCATCATATCCTGTCACTTCAATGAGGGGAAAAGAAAGGAGAGGAAAGAAAGGAGAGAGAAGGAAATGATCTCATTCAAATGATGCCTCCTGAACACTTGTGTATAAGGCACTCTATGGACAATTCAAACTGAGCCTGAGGATGGAACAATGGCAAGAGGGACAGATCTTCAAAGAAGATCTTTACTCTTTCTGGGTGAGACTTAAGGGAAGCATCTGGATGGGGGAAAAGCTGAAGTTGTTGACTAATTTGGGATACCTGAATCACGAATGAAGCAGATTCTTCTAGGCTCTCCTTTATGCCCTGGTGTGAGAAGCAATGAAAGACACTAGTTGCAGATTGGAGGGGATACTGATGCCAGAATTGAGAACTCCTGTAAATACAAGAAAGAGCTGTTTCCCTCTCGTATCAAGGAGATATACAGTCTTGCTCTCAAATCTCACAGCCAGAAAAAGCTTCACCGAAGAAATCCACTGCAATATTTTCCTTAATTAATTGGACAATTTGCGTATGTGAGAGAAAACAGGAAAACATCTGGGGGAAAAACATGAACCATATCACAGTTTGTTTTTCCCTACATCACCCTGACTGACTTATAATCTCTCTGAATCCTAAAGCAGCGGACACTGCAACTCCGTTGGGTATCACACTGCTTGTCGGTTCTGCAAACTGCCTCACAGGTTTCAACTGCTTATTGATGCTTTATGTGCATTATCCCCCCATCCGCTTTCCTTGATTCCTAGTTATGTTACCCATGGTCTGCTGTCTGGCGAGTGGTGGGGACAGTGGCAGTAAGCAACACATTCAAATCCCAGAACTGAATGGTTATTGGTAATGGGTGTCTGGCTGGAGGAAATCTTTTTTTCTTGCTACAAAAATCTAACTTCTAACAGACAGCCTTTTTAAGCTTGCAAAGTGTGAAACTTTATGTTTAGCTGGGTTAAATGCAATTTTATCTGAATGCAGGAGGGTCAAAGCAGTCAAAATACATTTAGCTGAGAAAACCCTCAGGAAAACATTTGTATTGTGCATAGCTCCAGATATCATCTAGTAAGAAGCACAAATTAGCTTTCTGTCCCTCCAAACTCTTGGGTCTACCACCTTCCTGCCTGTTTTGGACCTGTGACTAACTCTGAAACTAAAACCAAATCCTGCATAGGGATTAAAGCATCAGCTAGAGTAACCCTGGCCTTGGAAATCATGACTGTCTTAAGTCTGATGTTTTCTGATAAGTCATTGGCTTTTTCCACTTGTTACCAGGTCTCCCAAACAATACTCCACCGGGTCCTACTGAGACAGGGTTCAAGGGCATGATCAGTCATATTTTTCCATTTGACCAGAGAGAGTAGATACAAGAGAAGATGAGGAAATAAAAAAGGGATAGAAGAGGGGAGATGAGAGCATTTGAAGGATTCCTTTTCTATCTTGCACAATCTGCCAACAAGGTTTCTCAAGAGTTTGACTGGAGCTTTTCTACCTACTATGAGTTCTGGAAATTTCATATTTAAAAAACAATAATAAACCCTCCCCCTGCCCTACACACACACCCACTGAATCTTGACCAAGCAATAAGTTTTGAAAATACACATAGTAATATGGCCATAATGTAACTTAGGCCTGCTGCAACCTAATATATTCTAGCTTCCACTCTTGCCCCTCCAATCCATTATCGACACAGCTCCCAAGAGTGGTCTTTCTAAAATGTTAGGTCAGACTATGTTACTACTCCCCTGAACACTGGCAATCCCACCCGAACTTACTACAAGGCCTACAAAGCCCAGTGTGGTCTGGCCCTGACGGTGCTCTCTCCCTTCACCCCAGCTGTGCTCCAACAATACCGGCCTTTTTTTGTTCCTTGAATATATCAAACTCATTCCTTGCCCTTGGTCATTCTGAATGGCTGGCTTCTTCTCATCACCCAGAACTCAGGCCTTTCCTGACTATCTAATTTGATGTGACTCTCCAGTTGCTCTACAGGACATCATTCTATGTTAATTCTCTATGTAACAAGGAGTCATTACCTGTTTTCTCGTTTACTTATTTACTGTTTCTCCCGACACTAGAATACGAGCTCCACAAAAACAGACTTTGTCAGTCTTGCTCACTGCTACATAAGCAATTCTTAGAACCCAGAACACACTAAGCATTCAGTAAACAGTCAGTGAAATGAATGACCAAATGAATTCTGCTTGAGAACAAATACAGATGAAGGTGAGGACGTGAATAGAAATGGGAAGGGATAAAAGTGGTAGCATCCTGAAACTTACGTAAGTACCCTTAGAACAACCAAAAACCTGCCAACTTCAGCCTCATCTGAGCAGCACAAATGCATTGCCACCAGCTCAAGCTTCAAATTTTACGTAGGGTTAATTGAGGGCAAGAATGGGTATAGGGCAATCTCCTGGCTCTCCACATCAAAGCCACATTGTGAAACTATAGTAAGTGGTGGCTCCCAGCCACATTTCCACCTCCTCTGGCTGTGACCCCTCCAAGCACCCTCACATTGAAGCCTCCCTACAGGGGCCATGGCGAATACCTACAGCTCTGCCGCCCCTCCTGGTTCTTCCCCATCAGAAGGGATGGCTCTCTCCTCCTCATTTCCAAAGAAGCTTGCATCTCTCACAGTCATTCTTAATGCTCTGCCTTGTATTATCATTACTTATTTCATCCTCTTTTTTTTTTATTAAACTAAACATCTATCCCCCCATGTCTCATTTAGGTCCACACCCTTCAGATGTTTTTGGGTATTTGTTCAAAATGTTTTTTGAACATTTGCTGAAATGAAAAAAAATGTTTGTTGAAGTCAACAAACATTCACAAACATTTCACTGTGTGGCATGTGATATACATCATTTTAACTTGACATTTACTAAGTACTTAATATGTCCCAGACATTTATACCTTTATTAAGACAATGGCTAACATTTATTGGGTGTTTACTCTGTGCCAGACACTGTTCTAAAGATCTACTAAGTATCTCATTTATTCCTCACTTCAGCTCTATGCAATAGGCACTACTGTTATCCCCATTTTACAGAAGAATGAACTGAGTGCAGAGAGGATAGGTAACTTTCTCAAGGTCACACAGATGGTAAGTGACAAAGCCACCACTTTGGCCACTCCCCTGATCGGGATCACATCTCAGGGAAGACAAACTTAAAAACAGTGCCAGGATATACACAGTGGTAGGGGGACACAAATTCTGCTGAAGTGATGAGTCTGAAAAAGACTCAGGAGAGATAAGGTTAAAGTGAGGCTTTAAAGAATGAGTAGTATTCCAGATAGCCCAGGGGAAGCAAGCCTTGCCAAGCTGAAGGCAGATGTGAGCAAAGGCATGGGTTTGCCAAGCGCATGGCAAATTTTGGGACTAGTGAGTAGGGAAATGACTGTAATCTAATCATGACTCTCAAGGAGTCCAATGTCCTCTTAAGAGAGGCATGCCAGAGGACTGCCATCAAAGCAAATACCCTGTGTTCCCGCTCTTCAGAAAAGAGTGTATTTTCCAGGCTACCAAATCAACTTGTTACAAAGCACAAATATTTGCCTTTTGCATAAGTAATAGCAGTGGATATAAACCAAACCTCAAACCCCAAAGATCCCTGAGAATACCAGGACAGCACTCTCTCCCCACAAATGTGCTATTCTATTGCTTAGGACCTCCAAATGAGAAAATGACCAAGGCAATAACTGCAAACTGAACATCACAATAAATTCTACTACATGTTCTCTAGCCTCTGCTCATTCAATTCCAGGCCTCCAATATTGGCCCCAAATTAAAACTACGAAGACAAGTCAACCCTTGTAATATGAGAATACTTATCAAACTTCTTCCTGAACGCAGCACAAGGGTAGAAAAAAAACAGATGAAGACCACCTGCCAGTTCCGCTCTCTGATATTTACTGATGGCTCCTGACTGGCGGCAGATAAGCAAATAATATATGGGAGTCTAGAAATGTTCAATCGTTTGTGATTCACACCAGCCCCACCAGTATAAAGCTGTAAGAGTCAAAATCTTAAAATAATATAATAAGAAAGAAACTAAACAAAACAAACAGAAGACCCTGTATAGCAGCTACCTAATGGCTCCCCAGACTGAGGATGAACTGTCTCTTCCCAAACAAACAATAAAATCTGCAAGATCCAGCTTTCATTGGTGGGCTTGGCAACACAGAAAACACAAAGGGGGCTTTTGTGTGAATTGCTGTTTCTGGGTACGTTTTACAGGCAGCAGACCAGCTAGCTGTTCCTCTCTTGTTTCCTCTATTCACACAGGCAAAGGATGATAATTAAAATCAGCCCAGAGTCCAGGCAGGAAGGCTCACTCAGGACCACTGTAATTAACCTCTGAAAGGTAAGACTACACAAATGACACTGTGGGGACATGCAGAAGGGGCAAGCATCTTCCTTCAGATGCCCCTCCAAACAAAAGGACACCCCGACATCACCCTTTTCTGTCTGCACAGTGGTTCAAAGGAAAAATAAAGGTCCTGAATTCTACAAAAGTGGCAGTTTGCTCTAGGAAGGAGCTTGAAAGAAAAACGGCCATAGAAATTTTCATCATACTCAGTCACAAATGGCCCTGCGGGACTCCAGCCTCGCTCTCTGTAAGAGACAGTCCTTCATATCCAGTGGGTTCACAGCCCCTTCATTCACACCAAGTGGTAGCTGTGAGCAAGGCACATGGGAAATTTCTCGTGTCAAGAACCTCAAGACAGAAAGGGTGAGGAGGTGATGGGGAGTGTAGCAGTGGGGTCTCAGAATCATTTGGGGTCCTTGTCCCAGCCATTCTGATTCAGCAGGTCTTGGATGGGGCCAGAAAGCAGCCTAACAAGCACCCCAGGTGCTTCTAATACAAGTGGCTACATGGACCTTTGATAAACTCTGCAAACTGCATCAAAACCAGTACTTATTAACATTCTTAACCAGAGAGAAAAGACCAGACAGCAGAAGACAACAGAAAGAATGGAAAATCAACAGAAACTTGAGGGAGATAGCTTGGTGGGTGGACAGAGCTCCACAGGCAGTATCAGGGTAAGAGGCTGGAGCAGAGTCGCTCCTGCCACTGGCCAGCTGTGGGGCCCTGGGGCCCTCTCCCATGCCCGGTAGGAGGGAAACTGGTGCTGTGGGACAGGACTGCAGTGGGGATCCCAACATGCAGAAGCTCATCTTTGCTGTTACAGGGACTGGCTGACAGTGATGCAGTGGAAGGCTTCACTTCTGCACCTGGGCTTCCTCAAGGGTAGGGTGAGTTGAAGAGATTACATCACTTCACCTCACATATAAATTCTTTGGATTGGCTGCTTCCTGGAATAATACCTGAAGAAGATTCTGAGACCTTGCCTAGGCTCCACAAAAAGGAACACAGAAATCAGCTGACCCTGTCTTCTGCAGTCAGTGGCTGCTACTTGGACCTGGATGAGCTAGAAGGTTTGTTCTTGTTTTTAAACATTCTCCGATTCCCTATCCATACAACAAATAATAATGACACCTGTCTTTACTAGCGCTTGGGATTATAAAGCCCAGAGGAGAAAAGAAACTCTTTTCTGCAAAAACTCTTTGTAAAAAGGTCAGAAGCAACACAGTGAGGGCAGGTGTGCAGGAATGTGGAATCAAAGAGAACACAGGTTCAAATCCCAGCCGTGTGACCACGGGCAGGTTGTTTTGCCTCTCTAAGCCTCAGCTTCATGGCTATAAATGGGAATTATAGCAGTAATACCCTTCTGAGAGGTTACAGTGAGGATTAAATAAAGTGTAAAAAACAAGAAAACGCCTGCCTACAGCACATATTTAATAAATACTAGGACTCTACAACCCCTGCCCTAACACAGTTCCAAAGAATAAAGTACCCCACATGTTGCACTTCACTTTCTTACTCTCCTCATTCAGTCCCGCCTTGCCACTCACGGGCCCAGCCGCTCCACGGCATGTGGGATCTTCCTGCTCCGGGGCACGAACCCATGTCCCCTGCATCGGCAGGCGGACTCTCAACCACTGCCTTGCCACAGAGCTCTTCCTGACACCCAGCCAGCGCCACTCACAGAGACAATGGTGGGGAGGATGCCAACACCGCACACACACCTGCAAAACCCAGAGGGACACGTAACTTACCAGAGCGTCAATGAGTACTTCTGCTCCTTCTTCACTCTCATGGAGGGTGTCTATGTCTGTTAATTCCTGAAGCAAATCAACCACAGCTATGGACACATGTGAAAAACGTTAAGGGTAACACATACATATGAAAACCCAACTGACATTTTATTAAAATATTTGGTTCCCTTCCATTTCCTGGTCAATCGCTTCATCACCATTTACCTTTGATACACTCTAGTTTTATTAACATCTCTTCAACGAGGTTTTACTCACAGTGGGTGTTCAATAAATGTTGGTAACTGCTTCACTTAGTTCCTTTCCTTATGCTGCCTTCCTGGCAACTTATTCCATAGGTTCAGTGCATTTTCATAGATTTCAAAACTTCAAATAGATCACTTGGGAGGTCACTTTTCCAGTGAGAAAAAGGTCAACACCCTTAACCTTACCTCATAATTTAAATTCTTGGAACTCAGTATAATCTTAACTATCGTCCACCTTCAAAGACAGTAATGATTTCTTCTGAGATAAGATGGCTGGTGTTCACCAAGGAGTCTTCAGAAATCAGGGCACGACAAAATAGGTTTAAAATGTAGAGGGAAGGATTTTCGTTGGACTGTGCTAGACCCCACCAACCTCCCTTCCTCTTAAATACCATGTTGCTTTGGACATAAAAGGAAGGTGAACAATGATGATTAAACACAAGGCAAAACGAGAGAGACAGGGACATACAGGAGAAAGAAAACATGAAGGAGAGAAAAAAGGAGTTATGTTTGGAAACTGGAAGCCCAAACTAAACTAAGTTTCCCTTCCCTCACCTTGGACGCATACATACACACACACACACGCACACACACACACCACTTGCTCTGTCAACCAGCATTTACTGAATGCTTATGATGAGTAAAGCACTGTGATAGTGACAAAGGCAAACCTATTCACTCTGGGCCTCAGTTTCCTCATTGATAAAATGAGGAAGTTAAGGTAACTGAAGACATTTAAAAAAATTATATACCACAGGCAATTACCAACATGTAACAAATGAGGAATACAGACAACTTGAACTGCGCACATCCTGAAAAAGGAGCAAACTGAACTGGGAAATAAGGAAAGATTTGCTACAAGATGACTGGTCAGAAAACAGACCACTAAATAGATGAAGGCAGGTAGGCTAGAAAGCAAAACATCAGGAATATACACAGAGAGATTAGAATGTACAAAGGTATATGAAGAGGAGAAGAAAGAGGATTAGGGACAGGGGGAGGGGAGAAAATGATAACTAGACTCATATGAAGAAAATAATATCTTGAAAGAATAATGTTAATAGCTGTGTGCAGGATGCACTAAAGCACTGTGAGTGTTGGGTTTGGGGGTGGGTAGATGGGGGGGTTGGGGAAAAGCCAGGCCTGAAGGAGGAAGACCTGCTCCGAAGCTACAACACACAAAAGAGTCCAGAAGTGAGACGACAAGGGTCAGAATCAGGGCAGTTTCAATGCAAACTGGAAAGAAAAAATAAAAAGAAAGATACAGGACATATTAACAAGAATGATAGGACCTGCTAACTGCCAACTGATGTTACAGGTATTTTATGAACATCTTTTGCTAAAAGAAAAATTATTCAAAGGTTTGTTTTATTTATCTATACCTGACCAGCTGACCATTATGAATAAGTAATTAAGCTTTCCGTGTCTTATTCTTTCACACTTTAAAGTAATATATACGCAAAACTTGGGTGTTCTATGAAATTCTATGTGTATAATGAGATTAAAGGTCTTTGGATAAAACTCCTTCATGCGTATAGTATATAGTCTTTATTAACAAAGTAACCAGAAAGCTCTTGACACAAAGACCACGTATCAAACATGATGTATAGTAAACTAAAATATGTAAATTGTTTGAATTAAAAAACAAAACAGCCTAACCAAACTAACCTCTAGAAATTCTGAGTAGTAGGAATTAGTAGTTCTCCCTCTCTAAACACTGCTGTAGATGCCATCATAATAACTACCATTTTTAAAAAGTCATCATTATGCCAAGCACTGTGCTACTGAATTCTCACAGCAGCATTATAAGTGTGATCCCCATTTTACAGATAAGAAAGCGAAAGCTCAGAGTGGTTAAGTAACTTATCTAAAGGTCACTGCAATAGTAAGGGAGAATGTTAGGTCCACCTGATTCCAAAAATAATACCTTTGCCCGTACTCTTCATATTAATGCACAGGGGAGTATAAACCAGGTTTAAAAACAGCTAGATTCAGGTAAATTCTAGCTATTGACCCTACTATAATAACAGAGAAAAGGACTGTCACTTACTTCATCATAAATTATTAAAATCCCAGGAAAAAGAACAAAATGCTAACAACTCCTCATTCTCCTCATCTGAGAAGCTCCCATATTTATTCTCTTGAAAAGTTCTTACATATGAGATGTAAAATTCTTATTATTTATCCACCTGCTTATTTAATATGCATGATGACATTTCATCCATCCATCTATCCATCCATCCATCCATCCACCAGAGTCAGATGTCTATAGGACAAGGATGTGAATTGGGCATGCAGTAAGTACTATCATTACATCCCCTGAATAACATCATGCCCCACTAAGGACTTAATAACTATGATTATTAATTAAACATTAGCCTCAAGAGACAGGTGGGGCATATATGAAAGAACAACAGATGAAGAGTCAGAGCAAACTCGAGGACGGGGGTCATATCATATTTATCTTTGCTTCGTATCTTTAGTGAACCAAACTGTCCCCAAATTGTTAATACTATGGAATCTTGCTCAAGCTCCTTTATTTCCTTACAGCTTAGTTCCCTCATCTGTTAAGAGGTGATAATGATCTCTGCCCAGCCTATCTCACCCAGTAGCTATAAGGAATAAATGACATCATGTATGTCAAAGGGCAAGTAAATCCAAGTACTGAGAAAATAAGAAAGCACTATAATAAAGATTGTTGTTAGTCAATTCTTCCCACAGAATGGCCAAACCCTCACTATTGCCTTCATTTTTTCTAAAACCTCTAAAATCTAAAATTTAAGCTAACAACAGCATGATCCTCCCTTTCTGGGTCACAATGGGTTGGAAGATCTAATTTTATATTTCAGCTATGCCACAGAAATTCAGATTGACCAAGTCCTTCTTCAGCCTCTAAGGTCTTATGGGACAGTATCATATTTTTCTTTGATTATTCTTATACCATGCTCACAAATGGGTCACATTAAACCTGGGGGGGAAAAGGAAAAGAAAATTTGACAATGGTGATCGTTTTATATAGGAACAGAATAAATGTCTAACTTTTACCAAGAAAAGTCATTTCTTATAATGGTCCAGTAGATATCTCCTTGCCTACTACACTCCTGCCTCAGTTGAGAAGTCAAACAAGAAATCACCTACCAGCTACCAGGTCTGGTAAACAACTCATCAATCCTACCATTAACTGATTTTACATAAATTCTCAACTTTCACCAAATAGCATTTCAGCAAGGCAGTAATGAGTCCATAATTGTAATCATCAACTCCCGAGTAATATAAATATGATCCAGAAGATAGAGGTCATTTGAAGACCAGAAAGAGGAATAAGAAGTGAAACTAAAGATAAACAGATGAACTCTCAGTCTTAATGAGAAAATTCAGCATGGTCTGCCACCCATCCGGCGTTTCTTCACAAGCAGACTCGGGGCATGGGTGATAGGTTTTTCCACTGTAGTTACAATTTCATTTCACAAGGTAAAAGGCTCTCCCATCCAAGTGCAATAGGAAAACAGAGAGCCTGTCTTTGCGAATTACTAAAACACAGTTTTTGATAGCCTATTTTGTCATGTCGGGTAGAAAGGCCACCCCACTCACTCCCTCTGCACCTGTCCACTGCTGGGGCAATAAGCCAGTACAATAAGAGGCGAAGTAGAAAAGACCAGCTGGGTACAAAATGGCCCACAACACAATGGCTTTTAGAAAAAGAGGCGTGTTTGCTTTTATTTTGGTTTTAGATATTTGATTTTTTGGCCTCATCTCATGTAGAGTCTTGGGACAGAAACGGGGCATCAATTTCATTAATCTCCAGTGAGATGTGACCACAAGGAACAAAATTATTAAAAGAAAAAAAAGATAAAGAGGAACAAAATATATTAAGCAGATGGCTTTTTTTAAAAGTCCTTACAAAAATGCTTCTTTAAGAAAAATGACCAGTTTGGATTCACAGTACGTAACTGATTTAATGGAACAAATCTGCGGTTTTTTAGAAGTCTCTTTTTCTTTTATTCCTAGATTAGAAGAGTGATTAGATATAGCTCAATTAATGCTGATGAATTTCTAAACAGACAAAACTGTCTTTTTCTCCTTTTAAAATAATGGCACAGAACTACCTAGAATGAATCTAGATTCTTAATTTTACCCCAATCCTTAATCAAAATAATATGAGGGAAAAAAATGTCCTCATTCAACATTTATTAAGTACCTACTAAACGTCAGTGGGCACTGTTAGGCCACAGGGGAAATGTCCAAAGCAGGCTACCACCACCCTAGCCTTCCAAGGACATGGAATTCACCTAAAACTCATAAGCAAGATCAAAAGTTACATTAAGAGGTCCTTTTCCTAGATTGCCATTTTGGCACTCTTCTCCTAATCTGACTTACTTCAGAGCATACTTAAATGGCTCCAAAAAAATGGGTTGTTTATCAGTACAGATTATCAGGGAAGTTAGACTACCAATCAGGAAAAGAAGTAAATTCTTTTCAGTGTAATTTTTTTAAAAAAATAAATTTATTTATTTATTTTTGGCTTCATTGGGTCTTTGCTGCTGCACGCAGGCTTTCTCTAGCTGCAGCGGGCAGGGGCTACTCTTCATTGCCGTGCACAGGCTTCTCATTGCGGTGGCTTCTCCTGTTGAGGAGCACATGCTCTAGGCGTGTGGGCTTCAGCAGTTAGGGCTCCCGGGCTCTAGAGCGCAGGCTCAGTAGTTGTGGTACACGGGTTTAGTTGCTCCGCGGCACGTGGGGTCCTCCTGGACCAGGGCTTGAACCCGTGTCCCCTGCATTGGCAGGCGGATTCTTAACCACTGCACCACCAGGGAAGTCCCTTCAGTGTAATTTTGATTCTAGAAATATCAAGACAAGAATAGCTCCTAGCAGAACAACAGCTTGACATATAAAGTCTTGTTAGACAGTGCTTGCAGGAAAGCACTGGAGCAATAGCCAACTCCCTCCCAGTCCAATTAGAAGAAAGCCCTTAGGAGGTGCAAACCCTTCCCAGCCCTACTCCTGCTCATTAGCCCTGGGGCTCGAACACAAGGCACCCCTGACTACTGTACACACCCTCTGGGATAATATGGTGTGTCGTATAGACCCAAACTGCTCAAGTGCAACTGATCCCTGCTGGTCTAAAAAAATCCTGTCTGCCCTTTATTTTCCAATTTCCACAATAATTCTTCACAAAATCCAACGGGACAACTTTGCAAGTTCTCCTGGCTTTCTAGAGTTTGAGAAAACTAAGCAGTAATTTAGAAAAGAATAGTGCTAACGACCACTCCCTATTTCAGACAAAACAGAGCTGTCCCATCAGGACCAATGATCTACTCTGTAATTAACAAAACAAATCTCTCCCTTCCTGCATATTAGCATGCAACCAACTGTACTGATGCCCTAAGTTAACAGTACAATGAGACCTCATTTTTCTGAATCACAAACGGGTGGAGAGAAAGCAGATTTGAAAAAATCTGGTTTATATTATTCAATAGTTTTTATTAAAGAATAGGGCACTCAGCTGAGAAGCAGTGGTCATGATTTTAAAAATAAATAAAGCCATGGACCTGATATTCCTGTAAGTTTGTAGTGACTACGTGAGCACATCAGCTTCCAGCACGCGAGGAATGGCAATTTCCATTGCCACGGTAGAAATCATGAAAATAAACTTGAAATGCACACTGATCTCCACATCTATCAAAAGCTTACCCATCTCCAATGCCCAATTCCCTAATCACTGCCAAACCAGAGATGACCTACGTCTTCTCGGAACACCAATGGTACTTCCTGGGCATAACACTCCAAGGGCACTTACCACACATAGTAATGTGAGTGTTTTTGTATCAACTAGAGTTTTTTTTTTTTAAATTAATTATTTATTTTTGGCTGCATTGGGTCTTCGTTGCTGCGCCCAGGCTTTTCTCTAGCTGCGGCGAGAGGGGTCTACTCTTCGTTGCGGTGCGCGGGCATATCATTGCGGTGGCTTCTCCTTGCGGAGCACAGGCTCTAGGCGCGTGGGCTTCAGTAGTTGTGGCACACAGCCTCAGCAGTTGTGGCTTGCGGGCTCTAGAGCGCAGGCTCAGTAGTTGTGGTGCACGGGCTTAGTTGCTCCGCAGCATGTGGGATCTTCCCGGACCAGGTCTCGAACCCGTGTCCCCTGCATTGGCAGGCGGATTCTTAACCACTGCACCACCAGGGAAGTCCTCAACTAGAGTTATTATTTGTTTCCCTGATAGCACCCAACAGAGCTTATCATACAAAGGAGAAACCCAGTAAATGCCATGATCTGCCATAAGGACTTTAGAAAGGATTCCACTGACTCTTCCCTCAAATTGAGAACACAGCAAATGACATATAAAAATAAGATATTTATGGATTTGCTGCCCTAATTTTTTTTTTCTTTTGCTGATAGCAGAAGAGGTGATTAGCCACCAAATGGGGTTCTATCTTCCTCTTGTTTTATTCCTCCTTGGTCCTTTAGGCAAATTGAGTAAATTTGGTTTAAACTGGGCCACAGAACTGACTGTTTAGCAACACCTTAAGAAAATATCTTTAGGGACTTCCCTGGTGGCGCACTGGTTAAGAATCCGCCTGCCAATGTAGGGGACATGGGTTCGAGCCCTGGTCCAGGAAGATCCCAGATGCCGCGGTGCAACTAAGCCCGTGCGCCACCACTACTGAGCCCTCATGCCACAACTACTAAAGCCTGCAAGCCTAGAACCCCTGCTCCGCAACAAGAGAAGCCACTGCAATGAGAAGCCCGCGCACTGCAACGAAGAGTAGCCCCCGCTCGCCACAGCTAGAGAAAGCCCATGAGCGGCAATGAAGACTGAACGCAGCCTAAATAAATAAATAGGGCTTCCCTGGTGGCACAGTGGTTAAGAATCCACCTGCCAATGCAGGGGACACGGGTTCGAGCCCTGGTCCGGGAAGATACCATGTGCCACGGAGCAACTAAGCCTGTGCGCCACAACTACTGAGCCTGCGCTCTAGAGCCCACAAGCCACAGCTACTGAGCCCACGTGCCACAACTATTGAAGCCCGTGTGCCTAGAGCCCGTGCTCCACAACAAGAGAAGCCACCGCAATGAGGAGCTCGCACACCGAATGAGGAGCCCGCGCACCGCAACGAAGGGTAGTCCCCCCTCACTGCAACTAGAGAAAGCCTGCGTGCAGCAATGAAGACACAACACAGCCAAAAATAAAAATAAATTAATTTATAATAAATAAATAAATAAAATAAAAAACCTTTAAATGTACCTTTGATTTTATTTTTCTGAAGAAACACTCCAAAAGGGTCACAGAAAAAAGGGCTCTGAACATGTTTAAGTGATTTATTTTAAAGGAAAAATTGTTTTAAAAAGCAATATTTCTAAAAGGCAGCAGCTGTTGAATCCCACCTTGTGTTCCCTCCTAATGCATTCAGAGTGACTCTTCAATCCATGTGAGGGGTGTGCCCCTCCCTCTCTGCCCCTCACCCCCAGAGGTGCTCTTCACGGACCAGAATTCCTCTCCACAGCCAACTGATGGCTGAGCTCCAGCCTCTCAAGGGGGGAGATGAGGCACAGAAGCGCTGACAAGCCCTCACCAGCAGCAGTGATGCAGAGCGCCAGAATAAACTCTGAAGCTGCTTCTCACGGTTGAAAGGATGAGGCACAAGCTGTTTTCTCACATCCTCTGCCTCTTAAGGTTACAACAAACCAGCCTCTGATCCAATTAAAGTCCCTATAGTTTATGTTTTCTCAGAGAAGGACAAAGCAAAGATGACCTGTGCTTGCTGGGACCATAACCAGCCATGTATGGTCTTGGTTGATAAATGAAGAGTTAAAAAAAATTAAAAATTTAAGTCCTGACTGCCACGAAATTGTTTATTCATGGTAAGGTGTTTCAGGCAGTTACAGCTGTACAACAGTAAATTGTTAACAACCGTTTCCCGAAGAAAAATTTCCATTATAGATCACAGATACGACAAGAAGCAGAGTGCAATGCTACTGGGAGATCAACATTCCAACTGATAGAGGATATGTTAGATGCAAGTCAAGAGGGCCTACCCTTTCTTGAAACCACTTTCAAGAAAAACAGTACTTTGAGGAGGATGACATTTACCCTAATTGCTGCATCTAATTAAAATGAGGTAATTTTTAAAATTTCAAATGCACTTTAAACTTGATGTAGGGCATAATTTAAAAATTAGATTTAAAAAAATATCATTAGGGCAGCAGGGTGAAGGTTAGCAGACAAGAAGGGGAAAAAACAGTTTAGCTCTCAGAAAACAGGAGGGAAATGGCAGTCTGTCAAAGTTATTATAGGAGGGACTTATTTTTTTCCCTTCTTAAAGACCAGAACGTAACAACTTGGAACATCTGTGCCATTGTCTTTCCCAAACATCCCGATGTCAAGCACACATCTTGTATCAGTCTTCTCCCCAGCAGGAACCAGGTTGGTGAATCAGCAAAGTGTCAGCATCTTCAGAAAGCTGCCACTATTATTTTGAGTTAGCAAGAATAAAAGAAGAATAAGAGTTGTGTTTCCAGAAACAAAATAGGTGATTGCTGTATTAATACACAAGGTAAACAGGTGACTATACAACTCTGTCAGGGATGTAGTAAATCCTACAGGGAAAAGACTCAAGGTGCATTAGAAATGACACTGGACTGGAAATCAGGGGCCTGGAGTGCCAGCCTCAACCTCAACAGCTAGTGGTCCAACATCTAGACCTTAGACTTGTTACTAACTAAACAAATAAGGCCCTGGACTAAGTCAACTCTAAGGTCTGTTTGGATTCTGAAAATCTACCATTCTTAGGTGAATTGAAATGTGAAGTCACAATTAGAACTCTTGGTTACTAACTCTGTGAGGACCAGTTAGTACCTTGAATAGGGCTATTTGTATGCTAGATACTCAATATGTTTACTGACGGATACTGCTTGAGCATCAGTGCAGCCTATGGTTCCTGGGGGTCTAGCACAGTGCCTGATAAGCACTCAAAGCCGTGTCTACCAAATGAATTCATGAGACCCATACCAAGCTCACCCAGAGACAAGCTAATTGACTAGGGTCCTCGTACAACCCAGAACCTCCCGGTGATGTGTATGGGGAATATACTCATCAATCTAGGGACTGACAGAAATTCTCAATACTGTCTAACATTCTATGAATTATCAGAAATGGCTTAAAAGATCACCCTTCAAGAAGCCTGCATTAAGATTATTCACTGATTTATTCCTATGAGAATTATCAGGCAGGAAAGAACCTAGTCAGACATGCTCTCAGGAGAGAGATTACCAGAAAGATGAAAATAACATGAAGCAGCAGCAGATTTCCCATGAATATCACTCAAGCAGACTAACTACATTTGTCTCTTACCTTCGGAAATCTGTATTCAAACAGAAAAACTATTGGAAGAGAATTTGCTTTAATGACCGTAACCCCAACCACAGGTACATCAAAAACCTTTTCCACTAAAGCTGTTTCATATCTGATAGCAAAGACAAAGTATAAAAAGGTTTTAAGTCATGATTCAGCTTCAGTTAAAAGTAACGTTTAACATTTCTGAAACTATGTATCAGAAACTGCTTAGCACTTACATGAACTCCTTTGATCCTCTCAGCAACACTGAAAGGCAAAAGTTTATATATATATATATATATATATATGAATGTTTATATTTTTTCCAGTAAATGCCATCCACGAATATACACAGTATCATTCCCACAGAAGAGTCTATAGCATTTAAGTCTTGAAAACAAGGTGGCAACTGAATTCACAATTTTTAGATCCTTCGGTAATTTAATGTTCTATGCCCTTAAGGCTGTTAGACCTTAAGGCATCCAGGTCTGGTTACGTCCCAGTGACATAACTCATCTACTTTTGCAGATGAGAATACTAAGGGCTGGAGGGGCACCGAATTTCATACAGGGAATCAAACTTAGACTGTCTGTTTAGGTCTAACGCTGTCAACAAATACTAAATGTTATTGTGCACCCAGCCTCTTCTAAGGAATTGGGAATATTGCAGTACACAAAGTAGATAAAAATCCCTGTCTTCCTGGACATTCAAATGTGAGACTAGAGGAGGGTTCAACTCCACTGGGCCATCTGTTAGCAAAATGATGTCTAGAGCAACAGATGTAAATCCTGTCTGGTTTTGCCTATATAATGGGCCCCCAAATCAAGATCCTGAAAAATTAATGCTGTTAATGTATGAACAGGATACATCACGATGAATTCTAACACTAATAAGAGCAAGTAGGACAGCTAAGGGCTGCCCAAGATTTATTAATAGATAAAAACCAGACTTTCGAATGAGTAAAGAGCAGCGTGTGATTCAAGATGGGAGAAAATTAAAATGGAAATAGAAAACCAAACGTGACAGCAGACATCAGCAGAGACAGACAGGAGAAGAGAGTAAACAGCATTCCCCCACCACGTCTGCCTTCCTACTGAGGACAGATCTGAAAGGATATCTGTATTATCATGTCCAAGCAACCCGAGGAGAGACTGAACAGCATTCAGCTCTACCAGAAGGTGGTACAGGTCTGGCATGGTGGCCACCACGTGCATCTCCTGAATGATGTCATTTAGGTCCAGCTCAGATTCCATAAACCTAGGAAGGGAAAACAAGACAGCATTATTGAAAGGGAAGGGGTACAATCAGTACTGAGGAGCAAACAGCAACATAATCCAGACAGAGAGACAATCTGTCAAAATGTCTACAACAGACCAACCAAGAAGTATGCTCGTCCAAAAATCATACTGTCACACAATTTCCTTGGGAGATCGATTTCCTCATTACAAAAATCAATCTCGGATTCAGATCTCACTACAGGGTTCCCCTTACTCTTGCAGTCACAAGTTGCCTTTTACAGGCTTCGAAAGCATTTTGCAGCATCAGATGCTCTAACTGCCCACCAGTCCTGTGGATTAGCTACCATAACCCCTTGGAATGGCAATTCACTCTGCTGTCCTGAACATAGTTATCCTACTGATCCAAAAAGGGCTTCTCTTACCTACCACTTCAGATCAAGAGCCAATTATTCCCCTTACCTAAAGGAAAGGACAGAGATTCCGCTGCCATCCAGAAAAACCTTCCCCTCCCCCACACCCCTTCCAATGAGCTGATTAAGAGAAAGATCCCAAAGTAAAGTCTGGCATCCTGTAATCACCACCATACCTTAAGTAGCATGATACTTCACTCACATTTCCACACCTGCACCTTTCTGCAAACCTATGCCCAGGCACAAAGAACAGAACTGCTTTGCATTCACCTCTGCATGCCCTCCCCCAGTGTTTGACATAGAAGAAATGCCCGCTAAGCCTTTGATGAACAAGACAGGAAGGTTTGTTCTGAAAAGGAAATAAGCTAATCCATGTAAAGCAACTGAAAAAATAACTGGCGGAGAGGAATCAGTGGTTAAACACACTCTGGAGCCAGACTGCCTGGCTCTGAACCTCACTTCGCCACTTACTTAGCCTCTCTTTGCCTCAGTTTCTTCATCTGTATAATAAATGTGCTAATAAAGTTACCTATCTCATAGGCTACTGTAAAAAGTAAATGAACAAATACACATAAAGCACTTAAAAAATGTCTGACATGCAAAAAGCACTATACATTTGCTCTCATTTCTATTACTACTACTAACACATATAATATGTCTATCTTCCCTTCCAGAATGTAAGCTTCTTAAAGACAGGAATTACATCTTTTGTCTCTATGTATCCACAGATGCCTGCTTAACTGAATTGAGGCCACAAAGAAAAGGAACATAAGCAGGGACTCCTGAACCTCCAGATGCTGAGGAGCTGGGCAAATCTCCAGAACTCTGGAGATTCTGTAAGAACAAAATCTGGACACTGTAATTTTTTAAAACATGTCCATAATTTAGACAATATCTTACCACTGTTTTTCTCCATTACCATTTTTAATCATAACATTTATGTAGTTTTTTCTGATTATAAAACACCACTTTTTGTAGAAAACTGGGAAAAGGAAAGAAGAGCCCTCAAAAAGTAAACCGAAATCATCTATAATCTTATTAACCAGAAATAACCATTGATAATACTCTGGTATGTTTAAGTAATTTTTCTCAACTCATAGCCTTCCCCCTGCCTAAAAGTAGCCTACACAGTATACAGTTCTATATACAATTTTTGCTGTTGTTGTTAACATAGTCTGAACAATTCCTCTTATCATTAAACATTCTTCTACAGCAGGAAAAGCCAGTATCCAATAGGGCTGTCAGTCCTTCTTCTCCCTTGGCAAAATCCCTCACTGAGCACAGCATCTCCCCCGCTGAGCCCAGACATGGCTTCAGAATCCTTCTCAACATAGTGTTCCAAGAAAAGACTACCAATCAATCATGGAGAGGGAACAGATTAGGCCTATCTGAAAGTCCTATTCTAAATAATACATTTTAAAAAGCTACATGGTGTTTCCTTGTATAGATACTCCATAATTTATTTTACCAATCCCCCTTTGTCAGACATTCAGATGGTTTCCAATTTTTTCCTTTATAACAAATGGCACTAAGATGCATGTATTCATAACTATCGTGTGAGGATAATTCCCAGGAAGGAAAGTACCAAGTCAAAGAGTATGCATAATTTAACAGGTTTTGATATATTCTGCCAGAAAGGCACCAGTAGTGTATGAACTCCCTGTTTCCCCTCACCCTCTTCAAAAAAAGTATTATCTACTTAAAATCTCCTAATTGAGATGGGAAATGTAACTTTTTTAAGTTTTGCTTTTCTGATACCACCATGGTAAAAATTTTGTTAATGTTTACTAGCTATTTGTATTTCTTCTTTGCCCATTTTTATGTCAGGGTGTTCATTTTATTATTGATTTATAAGCACTTTATATGTTAATGAAATTAATCTCTGTGATACATTGCAAAAAAAAAAAAAAACCCAGAGAAAAATATTTGTCCTTTAACTTGTACATTGTGCTTTTTGACATAAAGGCTTTTAATTACCTTTGCCTTATGAACTCTATTTTACCTGTATGCTGAGCAAGGTTTTTTCTATGCTAAGATCAGATATATGGTGTACTTTTATGTTTATACATTTTTAAATGTTTAGGAGTAATAAAACTAAAATTTATTTCAGTGTATAATATAGGGCAAAGATCTAACTTTATACTCTGCAAATGTCTGGCCAATTGCTCCAATACTATAATCTATCTCTTTTCCACAAATTTGAAGAAATGCCACCTCTATCATACACTAAATTTTAACGTGTACTCTAATCTGTTCATGGGCTTTTCACTCCATTTCATTGATTTGTCTGCAAATTCCTGAGCCAGGACCATACTTTCATAGTGTTACAATATATTTTATATCTGTTACTGCAAAACACTCCTATGTTAGCTTTCTTTTTGAATGCTTCCTTGTCTATTCTCACCTGCTTATTATTCCAAGTAAACTTCAAAATTATTTTTGTCAGACCCCCCCCCCCATACCACTTTTTTTTTAAAGTCTCCTTCCACAGTGCTTACAAACAGATTACCTTTTAAATCACTAGTTCCCCATCACCTAAAGTGTGGAAACCCAATCAGAATCATGACATGGAAGGGCTGGTGCAGACTTCAGATATTCCACGGGGCAGTAGATCTGTTTAATCTTTGAATCTAATGGGCTCAGCAAACCTCTAAGGCTTATTTGCCTTACATGGGTAGTTTAAAACAAAACAAAACAAAAAACCTGATTTCTTGAGAGTAACTTGACAAAAGATTTTTGCAGCTCACTGGGAAGAATTAGCAAGGGAGACTGGGCACTAACTAGTAATAAACAAAATCATCTTGCATACAAGGAAGAGATTTGGGGACTTGAGTGATAATTAGTGAATGAATGTCAGCCTGGAGAGAAGCTTCTGGTGGTATCCTGCAGGGCTCCCTCCTTAGGTCTGTTTAGATCAACTATATTATTTTATTGTTATGTTTTGATCAACAACTTGGGTGAAGATATATAAAAGGCAAACTTAACAAATGTCATATAACACAAAGCTTATAGTGAACACAGCAGCTGACAGAATCAATTCAAAAAGTTTCTGACAGGCAATGATGATGGGCCAAATCTAACAGGAGAAAAATTACCTAGGGTCTACGTGGAGAACGCATTGAACCAAAAAGTCAAGTACAAATACATGGGGCAGGAAAGACACAGTGTAGTAAGAGGACATGTGTAGAAAGGACCTGATGGTTTTACTCAACTGTAACCACAATACAAATCAGACCACCAAACAGTTCTGCCAGGACAGAGACTATTTCTCAGTCATCTCTGGACACCTAGCACTGGGCACACTCCCTGGTCCACTGCAGAAGTTCAGCAGATGCCTTCCAAATGAAGGAGCAGAGGAAAGTAGCTGCCACAAATGCTGTTATGGTTTTAGGCTGCTTAAAAGAAAACAAGATAGTTATGCTGATTAGATGACCATAAAAGTCTGTGACATCTGTTATGGGAACCATACTTTAGAAGGGATATGGACACTAATTTGGGGAAGCAACTGAGGTTATAAGGAGTCTAGATATCCTCTCACAGGAGGATTTGTTGAAATTCTTTTTCATTCGGAGTTGAAATCTTAAGAGTCAGAGCTGCCAAATGATGAAACAGGTTTCTCTGGGAAGTTAGATCCTTGTCACTGGGGGTAATTAATAAAAGGTGATATAAAAAAATCAATGAAGAGAAGGGGGAAACGGACTGTACCTTTCAGTCCCTTCCAACTTCAAAATCCTTCTTCCAAATATGCAATCTTAATCAACTATCTTTAAGTTTAGAAAGTCAGAAAATTATCACAACAAAACGAGCAGAAAGTCAACTGTGAGCAGGGAAACAGCATAAAAATACCACTGGGGTCCCATGTGACATGAGTAACGAGATATAGTGGGAAATGCCTGGACCTAGGAATGAAATTGACCTGGGTTACACCCCAGCAACATTATTTACTGGCTGTGTAACCATTAGCAGTGTGTCAATAAGTATTTATGGGCACATACTAGGTGCCAGTCACTGTGCTAGGTACTGAGGATATAACAGATAGCAAAATAATCCCAGTTGCCGTCCTCACCGAACTCCTAGCCTAGCACAAATATAAATAATCTATTACATACAATTCATTGTAAGGATATCCAGCGTTGCCCAAGAAAATTGCCATTGGAACACAGAGCACTGGGCTCCAGCCTTGTCAAGGGAGACAGAATATTAACTAACCTATCTCTAAAACTCAACTTCCTTGATCTTCCTATCTGAATTATAGTGAGGATTAAAAGAGATAATAAAACGCCTAACAAGTGTTGGCATGTAGTAGACAGTCAATGAATCTAGATACCCTCAAGTTTGCTACACTGTAACAAAGAAAATTCTCTTTTTGCTGACAAAAGTACAAGCCTACTCATTTAAAATCACACACTACAGTATTTGCAGACGGCTGCCTAGGGATTAGGTACACCTTCAGCAACAGATGACTCACAGCTGGGGGGAGAGGATCAAGCTAGAGGTCAACGGGAAAGCAATAGAGCAACACATTAAAACAGTAACCCAGGCTGAGATGGGGTCACTGATTCCATCTGGTAGGATGGAGAATATTCTGCTAGCTTGCCCACGTACATTTGCTTCAGACCAGCAGGATGTTCTCCCTCAACCACAAAAGTGAATTTTAGCAAGTGATCAGCAATGTTCAAAACCACTATAAGAACAACAGAAACCAACGAGTCCTCCTGCAATCACAAAACCAGCTGTAAGTGCACACACAACATGATGCTTCCTTCACCTGGCTAAATCAGCAGTTCTCAAAGTGTGGCCCTGGGACTGCAGGGGGTGGCTGGAGATCCTTTCAGGGGTTTATAAGATCAAAACTATTTTGACAACAACTCCAAAACACTATTTGCCTTTTTCACTCTCATTCTCTCGGGAGTGTATGGTGGAGTTTCTCAGACAACTATACAACAATGTGATGATACCACTGCCCTAACGGCTAATGAAATGTGTACTTGAATATTCTAGAATTTTCTTAGATAAGTACTTTGGGGTACTCAATAATTTAAGGGTGCAAAGGGATCCCGAGACTAAAAAATTTGAGGACCACTAAACTAAATAAGTCTGCCCCTGCAAAAATGAAGAGAAAAACTACTAAAGGACTTACTAGGGAAACAGCACACTCTACCAGATGTGATGTTTGGGAGAAAGATCACACAGTGCAAAGTAGAGGCTGCCTAAGAGAAGTGTCAATTGAATCTGAAATGCAGCCAAATGAAGAGAGGCATTTTTTGGTATGCAATCAAAATGACAATTGCATATATGGGAAAATAAATTTGAATGTTTCTGATCTCAACCGGAAAGTTTCATTCAAATATGCTCTAGCAATTTTCATTTTAATTGCACCTTGCTGGTCTAGAGAATTATAAAAGACACTGCACCAGTAAGAATTCAAGAACTCAAGGTTAAAACACAATGTAGTTTCCTAACTGCTTTTCGATGTAAAAAAAAAAAAATGTTCTTTATGTATAATTTCAATTTTCAAATGTTTAGATTTTAAAACTAAAATAGTATATAAATTTTGTGTGAATGGAAAACACTGTTGATATTTTTAAATAAAACAACGTTTTCTTAAAACCAGTTCATGAATTGTAACAATACAGCATCTGTCGTACCTAAGATGTAGATGGTGAACATAAGCTGCAGAAACTCGCTGCTCTAAAATGACAAGTATACCTACTAAGCGGGCAAAGGTAATACTGCCATTCCAAGAAGTAAATTGGATTTCTTAAATTTCCAGTGTCATCAACCTGTGGCATAGCTGCCTCATAATGTATCCTCGGGTTCCAAGCAATAGGGATGTAGTAAATATGACATCAACTATATAAGATCTCTCTTGTTTACTGAGTGCCTACAGTATGGCAGGTACCGTGCTAGGTACTACAGAGACAAACAATACACACCAACTAAAAGGAACACAGAGTCTAATGCAGGAAGACTGCTGAGTAAAGAAATAACAATAAAACAAATGGCAAAGATGTTGAGAGATCAGATTCATTGTGGGCAAGAACGTAGGGAAAGAGACCTGCTGGTGACAGAACTAAAGGATATGGTGGGGAATTTGGCAGTAGCTATCAAAGTTTAAAATGCACGTGGCCTTCAATCTGGGAATTCAACATTTAGATGTGTATCCTATAGAAATACATGTACACTAAGACACATGTACACAGAGGTTCACTACAGCATTGTTCATAAAAGCCAATATTTAAAATAACCAAATGTCCATCTATAGAAACATAATAAATAAATCATGGTATCTCCAAACCATGAAATGCTATGCAGCGGGCACAAAATATAAGGTAAATATGCATGCACCAACATTGAAAGATCTTCCGTTATGTGACCAAAAAAATCAAGGTGCAGAGTATGTACAGTATGATTTAGGTAGGAGAAAAATATTTGCATATTTATATATATGTAAATAAGTGTACAGAAAACAATCAAAAAGGATACTTACAGAAGTGTTCACAGGCGCTATCTCTAAGTAGAGGAACGGAAAGGGGATCAGTGCAGTGAAGGACAGCTTTCATTTTTCATTCTACTATGCACTATTGGTATTTTTTACGATAACAATCTATTCATGTATTACTTATATAATCAAACACACACACACACACACACACACACACACACACACACACACACACAGAGCAGTATGACAAATGCAATTACTGCTGCATGACAGAGGTCAGCACAAAAACTGACAGGACTCTGGTGTGGGGAAAGCTGAGCTCTGATCTAGCTACTCCTACTGTCAAAGGGGGCTGTGGCCCAAGTCCAGTAACCGGGTTCTCCCCTCTCCACCTCCTCATCCACGGTACAGAGAGAACGTAGTGGACCACATTAGCCTTACCAAGTTGCCATGACAACAGGATGCCCTCTGATACCTCTGTGCCTTTGTTCCTGCTAGTCACATTGCCTGGCATGCCTTTCCATGTTTTCTGCCTAACTAAAATCAAAATCATTCTTCAAGGCCCAGCTCAAATACCACCTCTTCTGTGAAGCCTTCAATAGCCCCCGACTTGGTATTCACTGCTTCTTCCTCTTTGCTCCCACAGTACTTTGCTTATATTTCTTTTAAAGTATACTTCCTTCTACCATGCATTTATAGGCAGTCTCCCTAGTAACCTTTAAACTTGAGTGCAAAGACTATACTATTCAACTCCTAATTGCCTAGGGACCTTAGGCATATTAAGATTCATTAAAAGTGTATGTCCTAGGAGGGAGGGAGGGAGGAAAAGAGAGATTTAGGACATTAAAATCTGTATAAATATGAAAATCCATTTACTTAGGATTCAAAACTGATGCAAAGTTATCAGACTCCTCATTATAGCACTTCACAGCGCACTGAGGAGCTGGTGTAGTAACAACCATATTAACTATCATTTCATGAGCACTTACTATGTGCCAGATACTGAGCTAAACACTTGCCATTATTCTCACTTATTCTTCACAACCACCCTGTGAGGAAGGTACTATTTCTTTATACAGATGAGACACCTGAGGCTAAGAAAGGAGAAATGACTTACTCAAGGTCATGTGGGAGTCACACCCATATTTGTCTAACCCCAAAGCCTTTGACATTTCTCAACAGTAAAGCTATCACTAATGGCAGCCATGGTCAGTCTTCCTGGGGCCTTGAGAAGAGTAATGCAAAAAAGAGTTAACATAACAGGCCTGATCCTTAGAAGGGCCTGGTCCTAGGCTGGCAGCTGGGAACCTGGCTTTTGAAACGATTCCTAAGTGATAAAGTTGCTTTGCCCATCTGGGGCACTGAACATCTGCTTTCCTTCTGTGAGTCTGGAATTTTGGTAGCTGTTGCTGGCAGAGAATGCTATGATCTGTCTTCAATAAATACCCTGGTCTCAGAGTCTCAAACGGGCTTTCCTAACAGAAACACTGCACATGTGATGATGTATTTCACTGCTGGAAAAAGGAGCAGGTCTGTTGACCCCTCCCAGTGGAAGGGAGAAAACACAGGAAGCCTGTACATGAATTTCTCCAAACTGCCTGATGTGTCTTTTTCCCTTGCTGATCATATTGTGTATCCTTGAGTACCACTGACTCCGAGTCCTGTGAGTACTTTTAGTGATTTCCCAAACATGTGGGTCATCCTGGGAACACAAAATACACAAAGAGCAAAACAAAATAGCAAACAAAACATCTCAGAGGAGAAAGGGCAAAAACAGCAAAACAGAGACTTACTTCTCTGGATTGTCTGGAAACTTGATCCGCAACTCTTGGTTTTTGTATGATCTTTTTTCAAATGTAAGGATCATCTTCTTCACTGAGCTTTCATCCAATGGTTCTTCCTGGGGTAAAGAGACAAATGCAACAATTTCAGTCCAAAGGGATTTCTTATTCACTAATCACTACTTCTTTCCCGTGGCTCTTACATGCCATTCTGCCCCTCACCTTTCTGGATTAACTATACAGTAAATACTTTATCTCCCCCATTAGAATGAGGGTTAAGGGTGTACATCACATGCTACTTTGTATCATCACTCTGTGTGTCTCACATCTAGCACAGGAAGTTCAACTTGAGGTATTAAAGACTCACTCATTCAACAAATATTTCTTGAGCATACTGTATGGCAGGGAGTAGCAACAATACTAAATGAATATTGTTTAATATTTATTTCGTCCTTCTCTTCTGTTGTACAGGTAAGATAACATTTAGAAGTTTAAAGAACTTGTTCAAGGTCAAACCCTGAGTCAGTGGCAGTGCCCCTCAATCTTTTCCCTACACCGGGGGTCAGCAAACTATGGTCCATACGTCAAATTCAACTTATAGCCTATTTTTGTACACCCATAAGAATGGTTGTTAATTAGCAATAGTCACTGCTTTGTGTTTCTTATATTATACATTACTGTATCTAGTCCTCACTAGCTACTGAGAAGGGTATCAGACAGGTACCTGGAATCCCGATACAGCAACAAGAATTTAGTAACCTCGCTCAGAGGAAGCATAAAAAAACTAGCAGACCATACAGAATATTCTTACTTCATACAGTGGAATAATACCTACAAAGGTAAATAAAGTGAATTTTTGAAAACAGAATCATTCACCCCCCCCCCAAAAAAATCTACACTAAAGTTTCAGAAACGTTTTTTCCTCAGTTTAGTTCCCAGTTTAAAGTAATGTGCTGCAGTGCGCTCTGCCTCTCTAACACTCTCCCAACTCCTAGCTTCGTAGTCGTTGACCAAAACTCACACCCAAAACCAATAAAGAAACTGCTATTAAGAGAACCAGAAGGGCTTCCCTGGTGGCACAGTGGTTGAGAGTCTGCCTGCCGATGCAGGGGACGCGGGTTTGTGCCCTGGTCCGGGAAGATCCCACATGCCACAGAGCGGCTGGGCCCGTGAGCCATGGCCGCTAAGCCTGTGCGTCCAGAGCCTGTGCTCCGCAACGGGAGAGGCCAAAACAGTGAGAGGCCCGCGTACCGCAAAAAAAAAAAAAAAAAAAGGAGAACCAGAAATAGATCCTTTTGGAAATCACTGAATCATCTCATAATTTTTTAAGTACCTAAAAATATTAGCTATTAAATTTAGATTTTGGCATATTGAGGTTCTTTTTTAAATTTACTTATTTTATTTTTGGCTGTGTTGGGTCTTCATTGCTGCGTGCGGGTTTTCTCCAGTTGCGGTGAGCGGGGGTTACTCTTTGTTGCGGAGCACAGGCTCTAGGTGCACAGGCCCCAGTAGTTGTGGCTCGTGGGTTCTAAAGCGCAGGCTCAGCAGTTGTGGAGCATGGGCCCAGTTGCTCCGTGGCATGTGGGATCTTTTCAGACCAGGGCTCGAACCCATGTCCCCTGCATTGGCAGGCGGATTCTTAACCACTGCGCCACCAGGGAAGCCCCGACATATTGAGTTTTAAAGTGGGAGATACCTATACATTCATTTTGGGCGTGACACCTTTCTTAGATTTTATCAATGACTCCTGGACCCTGAGGTACTCTTTTGGAATCCCACCCGCTCCCCAGTGTCTACAGCTTTAAGGAGAGGTACCCTGACTTGGTAAAAAAACTGAAGTCAGTGCCCTGACTCAGTCAGGACTCAGAGCTTAGCTTCACTACTTACTACCCACGTGGCAATGTTACTTTGCTGAATATAATCTTCAAACCCTCACCAAGTCTAACTGATTCTACCTCATAAGTGAATTCATCCACTTGGCATTTAGAATAAAGTCCCAAATCCTTCACATGACCTGTATAAGGAAGGCCTGGCAGGATTTGGCCCAGTAATCTCTCCAACCCCAAACCTCTGTTAGTGGCCCATGTGTGCTTATTCACTGTTGACTCTCCAGTGCCCATGATAGGGCCTGGCACACAGGAGACATCCAATGAAAATCTGTTGAAGGAAGGAAGGAAGGAAGGAAGGCAGGGAGAAAGGGGAAAACTACTTTAGGTCATCATAGAGATGACCTGAAGACATGAGGTACATAAAATTGTTTTATAAACTATATGACACTCTATTAATATAAGCTGTTATTGTAACTATTAGCATGATTGTTAATGTACCCAACTTATCACTGGGATTTAACTAAAATAATTTAAATTGCTAGGAAAGGGTTAAATCACTTTCAGGCAATCTCAGTACCTACAGCTTTTCTTTCCCTTAGCTAACATCCTGCCAACCCTGTGGGAAAAAACTTTATTAGTGTTAATAATACAGCTCTCATAGGATTCCCAAAGTCTTAGCCTCTCCAGGGTTTGGCCTTCCCTCCTTTAATTTCTCTCCAACACTGGGGGAAAACCGAATTATCAGTCTTAGTCATCAGCCACAGCAGTATCTCCAATAGCTCAACGTCAGAAACCAGAGGGAGATTTCAGAAAGATGAATGCTGGTGATGTAGCACAAAAAGGACAATAATATTTTACAAGTTCACCTGACTTTACAGGGGCAAACATCACTTGTTTTTCATCAAATGGGACTTTGGTGGCAGTGAGAAAATAACTCCTGGACTTGTGGCCTTCCATGCGTCATTTTTACAAAGCGACCTCTTTTTCCCTGTCCCTTAACAGAAGGCCTGGTCCCACATCCCATTTCTGTCTTCCAGGCTAGAGACCTTATACCCATGACAGCTACTATGCTAATCCTCCAGTACCAGCCTTGCCCGACACGGGAATTATACCTGCCAATTAACTGCTGCTGCAGGGCTAACAGATTGATCAGAAGCTAGTAAGGAGGGAGGATGTGCTACACACATTGTTTGTCTAAGGCTGGCAGGGCTGCTGCCCTCAGAGAGGAAATCCAAGACTGTTTTTCACCACAAATTTCCAAAGTGTCACCACCTCTTAGGGGCAGACCACCGAATTACCACTGGTAGAAATCCTAATGAGGAGAGAGTTACTGTCATAACACAATGAAGACCTTTTTGGAATATGAATCAATTTTTTTTTCTTCTCAGATTCACACTCCAGCTTCATTTTTTAAATCCAAACTTAGCATCAAGCCTTTGAGGAAACCAAAAAACAGCTGGCTCTTAAGAATCTAATTCATACTGAACAAAATGCCAGAGTGAAATAACATACAAGTTAACACTTAAGGATTTAAAGAGACACAAAAGTAAGGTCACATTATTTTTAATCACTGATATTTTACCTCTATTCTTTTCAGCTTCATTCATTTATTCATTCAATAAATACTTGTTAAGGGCCTACACCAAGTTCTAGGCATTGCTCTGAATGCTAGAGATACAGCTGTGAACAAAACAGAGCCAGTCCGTTTTCAACAGAGGTTGGGGAGAAGACAACAAATGAGTAAAATACAAACAGGAATTTCAGATCATGATAAGTGCTGTGAAGACTGTATACAGAATAAAGTGATAAGAGAATAAGAGAACGACTTGCAGGGCTACCTCAGAGACAGGAACGACTTCCCTGAGGAAGAAACACCTGAACTGAGACCTGAATGAGAAGAAACCAGTCATGTAAAAAGCATCAGGGGAAGAAGAGCATGCCAGCAGAGGACACAGAAGTAAAAAGGTTCAGAGACAGGAGTCATTGCAAAGGCCCTAAGGCACCTTGAGGAACAGCAAATAGAAAGGGCCTTGGGTATATCTTTCCCTAAACCATATTTTTTCAGTCACATCTAAATACCTAATCCCCTAACTGCGCCTTTAATTTCTTCAACTTTGTTGCTTTGCGAAGGCCATCTCAACTGCCTGATAAGTCCTTCCTCCACTTGTTTGACAAAATTCTACTCCTCTTTCAAAGACTATTGACTGTACTTAAAAATGAGTGCCCTCTATGTGTCCTCAGTGCTGGCTAGGAAGCCTCTCTGACCCTCCTCAGTCCATACTAATTGCCCCACAGTTCAGTGCTTGGGCCTCGATTATAATATATAATCCAGAATAATTTAAAAACTCTATCTGTAATGTTCTTTACAGTTTGTAAGATGCTTTCCCAACTCCATTATTCCACTTAACCTTCATGTCAACACTGTGAAATAAGTATTCTTAACCCCATTTTACAGATTAAGCTGGGAAGTTCAGGGAAATTTAGCATTTAGCGCTGAATTACACTCTACAGATGCTGTGTCAGGGCCGAGCATCTGAGCTCCAAGCCCAGCTCTGCCACCTTACCTCATCCTCTTCCTCCTCACCCTCTCTGTCAATGATTTGAAGCAGCCGTTTTTTGTCATCATCTGCTTCTTCTACCACAGTCATTTCCTCCTCCCGAAAGCGGCCACGCTCTCGAGTACCAGCTTGTCTCCGACGCATCTTCAGCTCTTCCTCTTCATCATCCCGGGGACGTTTTGTGCCCCTGTTGGGCTAAGAAAGAGAAAAAAGAAACACAGGATTTTAGAGCTGGAAAATATGTATAAGGGCGTACATACCAAGCATTCTAAAAGTTTTCGGAATTCCCTGACTGAAAAACACCAGAGCACACAATTTCTCCCACAGAATGAAGTAAAGCTCTAAGTGGTTATTTTTCAGACCTGCAACGATTCTATAAACACATGATTACAGTCACCTACAAGGTAGCTGGTTTTTGTTACAAGTATTTTTCAGTATGCAAAGTTTAGCACTTCACAAAAGTTCCTGTATATACAGAAATCACGGGGAACAAGGCTACTTTGAGAAGGGAACGCTGGGTTAAGCTCAATTTACTAGTTAGGATTCAGTCCCCAACACCAATCCCTTGGTACCTGGTTTTAATTCAGATTTAGAAAAGATTATAGTCACTCACAAGTAATTCAAACAGAGAATATTACATACACAACCTCCAAGGGTCTACAACATTCTAAATTCCTACTTTACAGCAGAGGAGAGTAAGGCCCAGAGGTCAAGGATTACCCAAGGTCACAAAGCCAGGAGCAGCACTGAAAATAGAATGGCACTTCCTGACTCCTAGTCCAGGGCTTTTCCCACCGCACTGTTAGGGTCTCATTCTCCCTCTGACAATGCAATCCATGGAGGAGTTTTTACGATTGCTTGCCATTCAGCTGGAATAAAACTGAAATGGGCCTCAGAACTGAGGAAAAAGAGCACCGCACTAGATATCAAACAGCCCAATATCTCCATTCAGCTCAAGTTACTACTGTGCAACTTTGGGCACACCATTTAACCTCTCTAAGCCTTACTCTCCTCATCTGCAAGTGGAGGTTATCACCCTTTTCTCCCTGTGAACTTCAGAAAAGATGTTTTTGTGTGTATTTTAAAATTTTTTTCAGCTTTATTGGGATATAACTGACATATAACTTGTGCAAGTTTAAGGTGTACAACATGATGATTTGATTCATATATATTTTGTGAAATGATACCACAATAAGGTTAGCTAATACCTCTATCACCTCACATAATTACCTTTCCCCACCACCACTGATGGTGAGAACATTTAAGATCTCAGCAACTTTCAAGTATACGATACAGTATCATTAACTACAGTCACTCTGCTATACGTTAGGTCCCCAGAACTTATTTACCTTATAACTGGAAGTTTGTACCAAATGGTGGCAAACTGTAGTGAAAGAACACTAAACTATAACAATACTAAACAAATATATAAAATTATTACTATGAGTTAATTAATCCAAATGATTCTGTCTTCCCCAACACAAAACATTTGTGTTAGGCTCTTCAACGAGCTTTTCTTTATCTGTTACAATAACTGCACACACCAACAGTGTGCTAGGTACAATGTGGTATGTTACTACCAAAGTGAAGAAAATGCTACATTCACTGCCAGCCTGCTAAGTTGCTTTTGGTGATAACAGACAAATTTCTATTATACATGATACACATCTCACCCTGTGACTTATAACCCACACTGTTACTGAACTCTGCTACCCGAGTGGTACAAAGGCATTCCCCTCTATATTCATGTACCCTGCTGATTCCACATACCAGGTGCTTCAGTAAGTCTACGCATATGACATTGCTTAGAAAACTCACATTAGACAATTCGGTTTGTGGGGTACCACCTGCTATTTTTCACTCTGTTCCTGAGTCTCCCTGGGATGGATTATAATTTCATATGACCACACTCTATTTCCATAAATATAAAAATTACACAAATCTGCTGTCATCATTACTAGTCTACACGTTAAAAAAAAGAAGAAAAAGAAAAAGGAAATCAACATGCCAGTAACCAAAGAGTACAAAAAAAGGAGGTAGTGGTTTTCATGTGAGGAGAGGAGGTAGCTTGCTCCTAAAGGAGGGCAGGCTTCAAACGAGGTAGCTCCACAGCAGGTAAGGAACTTCAGCCCTCTGGGAGCACTAGTTCTTTCAGACTCCTAAGACAAGCCCTGCTGCGGTTCTATTAGTGTGAGCCTACTGCAGCAGCCAAATCAAAGCATGAGCTCCACAGTCCTCCACGGAGAGGGGATTTCTGGACTGTTTATCTCAGCGCAGAGAGAAAAGGCAGTGGACCACAATTAAAAGGGGAAAGCTAAATGCTGCCACAGTTAAGAAATGCAAAAAAAGAGAACAATGGCAATGTCTCTTTTGAACACATCTTCCAATCCACTTCTGTAAAACAAACATTTCAGAGGTCCAGGAGGAGTTTCATTTTTACCACTAATAATTTCCACTGAAATAGCACTTTCCTTCTGCAGAACTTAAAGCACTCCTTTTAATCTTCACCCCATCTCTGGGGATGAGAAGTAGTTAACAGTTCTATTTTATAAGCAGGGAGACAGGATGCCTGAGATCCTTTAATAAACTCTTACAAAGACAACCTGCTGCCTTCTAAAAGTTGAAACTGATCTCTGGGAAGTTTGCCAATTTCCATGATTCCAGGACCCTAGCTGAGACAGATCTGAGGGACTTTCAGGCAAGAACATATACCCATAAACATAAGTCATACAAGACGTTAGCCGAGTTAAAATAATATTTGTTAAACCATTCATTCAACAAATAATTTATTAAAGAATTCCAAGGCTTGAAGGATCCTCAAGTAATCAGTCTGGCCTAGTACCAGTCCCAGGCCTCCATTAGGGTAATGTCTAAATAGGGACACAGGGATAGACAGGGCTAGAACGGATTCTTGAGACAAGAATAGCTTTGCTAATCTTTATGAATAGTCTAAGCACATTCCTAAGAGGGCATCCTTTAGGTTTAGCCACTGTATCTCCAATTTCCTTCCCCCTCATACAGGGTATTCGGCTTTAGCGCCCCTCATGGAGGACAACTCTGTAGCAGAGCACAGCAGAACCCATCCCACTGGGATGCTTTGACATGGTTCCTTGACAAACATAACAGCTCCCACCTCCCTCTCCAACAGATGGATAAGCCTCCCAAAGGCCCGATATATTTTATTTCAGCATTTTTCTCTCCCAAGGCAAAATTTTAAAAACTTCTGTTCTTTACTTCTCTACTCAACTCCCAATTCTTTTTCAGATACTAACCCTCCAAATAAAGAAGTTCCTACTCATTTCTGAAATTTGACCATTCTGAGTAATAAAGGTTAAAATTCATTTCTTTAACAAATATATAATAAGTGCCAACTATATATAAGGCACTGTGCTGGGGACTGGGGACACATGGCATAAAGACAAACATTGCTTTGCTATCAAGGGGCTTAACAATCTAGGACATAGCAGTCCAATCAAAATATAATACAAGCCATAGATATAATTTAAAATTGTTTTAGCAGCCAAATAAAAACGAAACAGATGAAATTAATTTCAATAATATATTTTATTTAATCCAATATATCTAAAATATTACCTTTTCAACATGTAATCAATATAAAAAATTACTAATGAAGTATTTTACTTTTTTTTTTTAATACTAAGTCTTTGGAATTTGGTAGATGTATTTTACACTCGTGGTGTATCTCAACACAGAAGCAGCCCTATTTCATGTGCCCAACAGCCATGTGCAGCGAGTGGCTACCATACTAGACATCCCAGGTTTAGGGAATTTTCATCTGAGGGGTTCCTGTTCCCTGATAATGTCAAAATGAAATTGGATTTCTGGCAACACTGAATGAAATAGGGACTCATACACAGCTGAAGTCCTATTTGTAAAAGATCCCCATTAAAATCTGTGAAGCTAACAACACCCTGCCCCAGAAATAAACTTCTAGATTATATTTACCAGTATTCACCACTGAGAGAGTGATCAGTTATACAAAACAAAGCAAGAATATGTAAGTGGGGAAGAACCTAGGAACTGCCAAACTGATTTCACTACAGAAGAGACAAAGGACTCTGGATCCAGAAAGGCAGCACTCACAGCCTGTCAGAGAGGTCACCAGCTCAGGCCTGAGCTCTCCTTGCGTTTTACACAACCAATCCCAAGAGGATTAAGCCAGTCTTACCAGTCACCTTTGGAGATTAATTTGTTTTGGTATCTGAAAGGTGTTTGGAATCCCTCAAGATGAAGGAACGGCAAAAGAAATTGTTCTTAATAAAGTCATTTCTCTGCTTCTGCTGCCCACAGCAGAAAAATGATTAACTCTTAACTTCTGATGTAGTAGAACATCAGCCTTTTAAGGATTTTTACAATCTTCTACATTCCCTGCCTTATTCCCAATAGGTGGTGAGCGGAATAAATGCTCACTAAGCATTTGCCACCATCCAACCACACAGCTGGTACCCTTTCTAGGATACACAAAGGATTCCCACTTGCTCAAAGCTTATAGGAAGCTCCAAGAATATACATATAATATGTCTTTACTTTCCAAAAATCTTGATGCCTTGTGTGTGTTTGTGTGTGTATGATGGATGATATATATACCCATCCCCCTAGAAATAGAAATCAAGACATCTCCATGAAAGCTTTGAAAGAATTAAAAAATTAAATAAGCAATCTGCCTAGACTAGTCCCTGCATACCCAGACAATATCCAATCTAAGCTTTAGGTTTCATTTCTCTCCCCTCCTCCTCTTTTTAATTAAAAAGCAGTGAGAAGCTGTAGCTATAATGAGGGGCTGTGGGAAAATGCAGTTATATTGGGCTCAAAGTAATGTACCATAGGAAGAGGCTACATCACCAGAACGAATCCTAAATTAAAACTCCACTATGAAACCAACCCCATTTCCTCTGAGCATGCAATCTATATTATCGCATTTATGGTCTGTCTCGACCTCAATTAGACTTGGGGGTTGGGGAGAAGAAAGGGGACTTCTATAATAAGCAATAATGGTATCATTATGATAAATTATGAAAACACACAGTGCAATTATTAATGTGAAGAGCACATTTGTACCAGGCTATAACAATGGAGATGTATACTGCGGGGGAACATCTAAATATAGCTCAATATTCCAGGTTACCTGGCTAAGAAGTGGAGTAATTTTCATAAAATGTACTTTCATGTTAATGGAAGAAAAATATATTCATTTTATTAAGGAAATGGAAAAATTCAAAGGAAATCTTCTATTAACTTTATAATAAACCATGAATTCTTCACCTAGCATCAAGAAGGTCACATATCTTCAGAAAAGGGCCTTCCAATGGGGGCATAAAGTGCTGTTTCCTAAATATCAAACAATGGGAAAGACTCAAATGTGAGCTGAAAGAGATAATCTAGTTTATCCCTCTTTTTACAGAAATAGGGAAACCTGAGCTCGGTGGGTTTAAGCACCTTGTCTGTGGTAGGCAATAATATAAGCCTTCTAATTCCCAATATAATTCGTCTCCTCCTTCGCTATACTAACGAGTCATTCCTAACCTGTGTGCAATGGTGATATCCTGTTTGGAGAATGAATTTTGGAGTCAGATTTTCCTAAATTCAAATCCTGGTCGCTCTACTTAGCAGCCCTGGGAAGTAACTTACCCATTCCAGGCTTGAGTTTTCTCAATCTATAAACTAGGAACAACCCGCACTTTCACACAGACATTTTATATATATATATATATATATATATATATATATATATGTATGTACATAAAGGCCAATGTTTCTAAAGTGCTAAACACAGTTTAGCCCACAGAAGACAATACGTGTATCTCTCCTGGACACACCTGACTTAAAATCAAAGAACCTCAAGGTTGGAGAGGGTGTTGACCATTAATAGGTGTTAAAACAAGGATCCCATTTTTAACGTCAAAATATTTGACAGATCCCACCCCAGCTGCACTTTTTTAGTATCCAGTAATTGAGAAAATACACAATGACAACAAACAAATACATTTCTATGTATTTGGTAATACTTTTCATTGAATTTGTGTTTTTAACTCCCACATTTACAAGAGAGAAGAGAAGACACAGAGAAACAGAAAAAGAGAGACTGATTAATTTTGAGAGAGATTTTGAGAGATTGAGATTCATTCTACAGAAAATGCTTGTGTATATCTGGATTCAAAACCTCTTGCAATAATTCTGAGTCACTAGAGACAATCCAGACTTTAGGAATCCTTGATCTAACTCAATTATCCTTCTGAGGTTTGAAAACCCTTTAAAATATTTCTGCTAGGCATAGGCTGGGGTTTCCTAACACTTTCGGTGACCAGAAACTTAACCTCCTCCTAAACTGCACTCCCTCCATCTCTGGATCGCTCAGAGTTCATTCAATTAAGGGGAAACATTTCAACTTAATAATTTTCTTCCCCAGTCCATAATCTTTCTCCTTAAAGCAATATAAAATAGGTTTAATCTCACTCTCACATTTAAAAAGAAAAACACTTTATATTATTTTAAGACAGTAATCCTATTTCATTCTTCCTCTCTCATTGCCTTTTCTTTTTCAGAATAAACACTTTCAATATGAGATGGGAAGAATGTATGCAACATAGTTAAGGGAGGTGTACACATATTTAAATTCCTTCCTACCTTTATTTGGGGATTTCATAATTTCAAAGCTTTCTGATACCTCTTCAGGTGATTAGACATATGGAATGTCACAAACCCAAGCTTGTGGACGGACTGCTTTAACCAATACGAAGTGCTCAGAAATCATCTGCTGTTAACCTCACCTGATTACATTTAGTCAGAATAAAAAGGAGTTTTCAAACATTCATTTTTACCAGATGGTAGTGAGTGGCCTGACCCAGAAGTTACAGATGAGCTGCAGTAATGAGTTTTCCCTTGCCTTTGCTGGCTGCACATTCACTGGTGACATTTTACAACTAGGGCTTCTGGCTCAATCAATATTTGCAGGCTTCATGCAAAACCTGCCAAAGTTAACATCAGGGCTCCCTTGCAAATTTGCTTAAGGCATCAGAACTGAAAAAGCTCACAATCTCTAATGCTGCAACTATCATCAGCCAAAGTTCATAATTAGGGATCAGAGACAGAAAATTCTACCCACTCAAAGGGTTGTTGTGATGGTTAAAACATCTTACAAAGAGGTTTTGTGTAAGCTATAAAGTGCTATGGCAGTGTAAGGGTATATCATTATCATGTTTTTAAGAAATATCTGAGTGACTAGAACAAAAAAATCGCACAATTTGTATGGAAACACAAAAGACCCCGAATAGCCAAAGCAATCTTGAGAAAGAAAAACGGAGCTGGAGGAATCAGGCTCCTGACTTCAGACTATACTACAAAGCTACAGTAATCAAGACAGTATGGTACTGGCACAAAAACAGAAATATAGATCAATGGAACAGGATAGTAAGCCCAGAGATAAACCCACGCACATATAGCTACCTTAACCTTTGATAAAGGAGGCAAGAATATACAGTGGAGAAAAGACAGCCTCTTCAATATGTGGTGCTGGGAAAACTGGACAGCTACATGTAAAAGAATGAAATTAGAACACTCCCTAACACCATACACAAAAATAAACTCAAAATGGATTAAAGACCTAAATGTAAGGCCAGACACTATTAAACTCTTAGAAGGAAAACATAGGCAGAACACTCCACGACATAAATCACAGCAAGATCCTTTTTGACCCAACTCCTAGAGGAATGGAAATAAAAACAAAAATAAACAAATGGGATCTAATGAAACTTAAGAGCTTTTGCACAGCAAAGGAAACCATAAACAAGACAAAAAGACAACCCTCAGAATGGGAGAAAATATTTGCAAACGAATCAACAGACAAAGGATTAATCTCCAAAATATATAAACAGCTCATGCAGCTCAATATTAAAGAAACAAACAACCCAATCCAAAAATGGGCAGAAGACCTAAATAGACATTTCTCCAAAGAAGATATACAGATGGGCAAGAGGCACATGAAAAGCTGCTCAACATCACTAATTATTAGAGAAATGCAAATCAAAACTACAATGAGGTATCACCTCACACCAGTCAGAATGGGCATCACCAGAAAATCTACAAACAACAAATGCTGGAGAGGGTGTGGAGAAAAGGGAACCCTCTTGCACTCTTGGTGGGAATGTAAATTGATACAGCCACTATGGAAAACAGTATGGAGGTTCCTTAAAAAACTAAAAATAAAACTACCATACGACCCAGCAATCCCACTACTGGGCATATACCCTGAGAAAGCTGTAATTCAAGAAGAGTCATGTACCACAATGTTCACTGCAGTTCTATTTACAATAGCCAGGACATGGAAGCAACCTAAGTGTCCATCAACAGATGAATGGATAAAGAAGATGTGGCACATATATACAATGGAATGTTACTCAGCCATAAAAAGAAACAAAATTGAGTTATTTGTAGTGAGGTGGATGGACCTAGAGTCTGTCATACAGAGTGAAGTAAGTAAAAAAGAGAAAAACAAACACCGTATGCTAACACATATATATGGAATCTAAAACAAAAAAAGAAAAAAATGGTCATGAAGAACCTAGGGGCAAGATGGGAATAAAGACGTAGACCTACTAGAGAATGGACTTGAGGATATGGGGAGGGGGAAGGGTAAGCTGAGACAAAGTGAGAGAGTGGCATGGACATATATACACTACCAAACGTAAAATAGATAGCTAGTGGGAAGCAGCCGCATAGCACAGGGAGATCAGCTCGGTGCTTTGTGACTACCTAGAGGGGTGGGATAGGGAGGGAGGGAGGGAGACGCAAGAGGGAAGAGATATGGGGATATATGTATATGTATAACTGATTCACTTTGTTATAAAGCAGAAACTAACATACGATTGTAAAGCAATTATACTCCAATAAAGATGTTAAGAAAACAGATGCTCAATAAATATGTATTGATTAAAAAAAAGAAATATCTGAGTGGCAATTCCAGATATTCATATATAATTATATATTATGCCTATACAAGAATCATGGCAATATGCCACCTTTTTTTTCTGGAAGAAAAACAGGTACCAAAAATTCCTCAAAATCTCCAAGCAAAGTCATTGCAAATATTAAACAGAACCCTCATGTACTCATTAATTCCCAATTTAAAAAATTACAGGTACTAAGAGTACAGTAATTACTGGAGAATGTGGGTTTTGCCAATGTCCACGGTGTGGGGGGAGGTGAGGGGGAATCAATGTATCAAAAATTAACATTACCAAAGATCTCACTTATGATCTGTAATCTGACTGGCTGACAAGTAACATGAATATGATTTATAATTTAAATCACTAGTCATGAAGACACTACTTAATCAATTTTTCCTACCAAAAAAATTCTTACTCCTTGTTAAAGCCTGAATATATATCCATCTCATTTCCAAAGGGTGTGTAGATTTCTTTTTTGGAAGTACAAACTATTCTTTAGCATTCATGATTTACTTTGACATTTTCTCTGATTCTACATTTTCTCTTAATTCTACAGCTGCATCAGCTGAATATTGATTCTGTTTCTTTTTTTTTTTTTTTTTTTTTTTGATTCTGTTTCTTTATCAAGCCTAACAGAGGCAGATACTTGTAAAATCATTGTAAGGTAAACTATCTCCATTTTAACAGATATTATGAATGTTTTGTGAGCTACATCAGAACCATGATCATTCACTCAGGAAGTGTTTACTGAGCTAACAGAACCTGAACATCACTCTACTAGGTGTTGGAGGGAATATTAGACATCAAACCAAGAACAACAGAACTGCACTGACCTAAAAAAAGCAACACAGTATACAATGCAAAGAGCAATGGACCAATAATCATAAAAATCTGGGTGCTAGTGAATCACTTAAAAGTCACATGACCTTAGATAAGTCATTTGACTTACCAGCACTGCATTTAAAAAATGCTCTGCCCTTGCTCTGCTACCTCCCAGGATTGTCTTTAGTAAGATAAGGGAGAATAAGATTAAATAAAATAAAGATACAGCACTTTAAAGAAAAAAGAGCCTAGGATTCAATTTCTTTTAATGACAGCTAACTGCAAAGTCCTATATATACAATAGACTTTTCAGCTTTTGACAAGGAATAGAATCACAACTATGATTTCAAAAGAAAAAATACTGAGTAGCCCATAAGCATGTAAAAAGGGACCCAGTCTCATTAGAAATCAGGGAAATGCATATAAAAACCAGGAAATATCATCTGGTTGGCAAAAATTAAAAGCTGGCAATATCATGTGTTAGTGAGGATATAGAGAAACAAATTAAAACATGCTGATAGAAGAGTAAATGAGTACAGAGCTAATTGGTGATACCTAGTAACACTGAAGATGCATATATTCTATGACTATCCTAGCAGTTCTACTCCTAGGTATACACATTAGAGAAATTCTCAGACATATGCACAAGGACATATTTAAAGAATGTTCACTGGAGCATATTTGTAATAAGAAAAAAAATTTCAATGATCACTGGATGCATACATAAGCAGTAATCATTTTAAAAAAATGACTGGGAATAATAATCACCAAATTCAGGATAGTGATCGCTTCTAAGAAGGGTAATAAAGAAGTTGGATTAAGGACGGCTACACAATGAAATGGGATTAGGGAAGGGTACACAGGACACTTCAACTGTATTTATAATATTTTATTTCTTAAAAAATGATCTGAAATAAACTTGGCAAAATGGTATGGCTATGCACATACTTAGGGGGGAAGAAAAAGGAGACCACTAGAAGCTAGCAGGGAATCATGCAGAACAAGTCATGCCCAACTGGTTGTAGTCCCTTGATATTGTTACTGCTGATTAAGGTTAAGGGTTTACAATACCTATAGAGTACCTTTATCTCAACAAGATCTTTCACAAAGTCACTCAAGTGGGCAGACGGAGAAATGTGGGTGAATGGTAGTATAGAGAGATAGATTCGTAATAGGTTAAACCAAAAGAGTATGAGCAGTATAAAGTCCCTTGTTTAAATTCAAAAGAGCAAATAAAGTCCCTGCCAGAGGAAATATGACTTAAAAATAATTCATTCAGGAAACAGCTGATGGTTTTAGTTAATGTCATTTTCAACAGGATGGCCAACTTTAATTTTTTAAAAATCTAATGCATATTAAGGGTGCACTATTAGAAGCATAACATCTAATTCGACTATAGTCCCGTAGCACTGAGTTAGCTACCGCACTTGAAAAGAGGCATTACAATCTCAATATTGCATGAGCAGGAGAGTACAGGGTCTGGAAACCTTGCCATAGAAAAAAACCAATAAGGGAATGAGAGAAGAGTTAGGGAGGGACCCAAGAGTCACCTTCAGTTACTCAAATGATGCCTTGGAATGGAGTAAGCACGTATAGTGCTACCATGAAGAGCAGACCACCTTCCTTTCCCCTTTTGTTCCAGCTAGAAAAACCCTACTCAGCCTTAAACTCCAGCTCAAAGGCCACCTTCTCTAGGAGTCATCCAAATGCTCCAGTAAGACCTCTGCGCTTCCTCAGCAATGTATCATATCAACACACAACACGTGCATTAATAAATCTCCATCTTCTCTACTAAATCATATGCTAGGTCCTCAAGGGTAGGTGCCCTGAGATCTGACCCTTGCTGCTAACACCTCAGCACCCCACAGTGCCCAGCTCATAGCAGGTACTTAACCCACATTGCTAAATCAATGAGAGACAAGGGAAGAGGGCAGATAAACCAATGAACTATCCAAGAATCGTAATTCACTATTAGCAAATGTATACAATGTATGCATATTCTAGGAATTTCTTGGATCATTAGATTACTGCAACCAAGCAGAATTCATCTGTTCTATGTGTTCTATCTACATATTTAATCATTTTATGCCACCCTGGGCTATATAGCTTAGTAAATTTTCTAATGATGGCACCAAGTGATATTCAGAGGGTAAGAAGAGTAAAACTCAGATTCAGACAAAGTGTATCCATACAACCTCGTAATTTACAGATGAATAAACTAAGACTCAAGGATGAGCCTGAAGCCACAGAGCTGGGTCTGGAATCTAACTCTCACTTTTACAGCAGCAGTATACACAACCCCCCAGTCAGCTTTCCCTAGTCACAACTTCAGAAACTATCATCTAAAGGCATAATTTGCATCATCTCTCCCTGCTGCCATCATCGTTCAACCAACACCAAAATCCCTCCTGCCACTTTTCTGCCCATGCCGTTAGCCAGGAAAGCTCTTTTCTGTAGTTGCTTCTTGCCTGTTTGGAAGCTCACTGACCAGAAGCGCTTACTGTCATCTGTCTATATGGAGATTTTGGTAAAACTCCCTCCGCCAGATCATCTGGGGAACCCACAATGAGCCCAGGGGTTACCCACCTTGAACACCAGTCCACTTTGAATCTTTAAACATTAAATAACAAATTAATATGGCAAAGCTATTTTAAATTATTTAAACTATTTCCAAAGGCTCAGACACAAGAAATTCACTTTATTATTTAAATATCTAACACAAAGGTTAGATATTTTATAAGTGCATGTCACAGAGGCTAGGGGAGGTGGAGTATGCATTCAGCAACCAGCAGACCCATACAATGGCTTTGCAAGTTACATGGCACACCTGTTACATGTAATCGTGATGACAGAGACGTCTCCAGCCCGTGGACTACTGCCTCTAGCAATGCACAATTCCATTAACACTAAAGTGGGGAAGAAAATCTTTAACTACTTTTTCTATAAGTTGCCTCTAAGGTCATTGCCAAGACTCAAAACTGCATTCCTCTTTCAAACAGCAGGAGTGATTGTGGTGGGGAGACAGGGCAGAGTATACTAGCAAGAAGACAGACAGGAAAGAAAAAAGTGGAGATATTTTGAGAAAATGGGAAGGGGCGGAATATTCAGAGCATACTGAATGGCCTGGGAATAAATGAGTGAGAACCAGATCATACGTGAGAAACGAGTCATGTTATTTATTTACAAAATCTAGGTCTTTCACAGTTGCTTATTAATTCCTTAAGGGTTCCAACATGGTTTTGATCTCTAGAGCCTAGGACATCAGCTATTACCATTATTCCTTTTAAAGCTTACAACTTATCCACATAAGTCTGTTACATAATAGCTGCCACATTTATTTCAAGGAAGACAGAACTCACATGAAACTTTACCCTGAGTATCTTGTTAAAGAGAGTATTTTTCAACATTATGGGTAATACTTTAAAGTCTGAAAATGTAGCACGATTTTACAACACAATTTCCAGCACTAGAGTGCCGACTTACCTATCTCTCTCAGCTTGAATGAAGTATCTAGTGTTATGGCATCTGTACATGCCTGTTGATGAGTCCATCAAAAACAATGAAAAGAGATGGCTTCATGTCTGTTTTCTTCTAAGGTGCATTTTATTTTCCTCAATCCAAAGGTTTTACTATTTCTAGAAGCTTTACAAACCACTAGAGTTAGCAAAATACCTCTGTTCCCAATAAAGACAAGGATGGTAAATGAATTATTCTTAGAGTCAGAAATATTTCCTCCTCCCAGAGAACAGAAGGCACCCTGACCACCTGGCCATGTGGAATATGATCAAAAGGAATTCTTTGGTAGCCTGGGTAGCCTCTTGCCCAGCTACGAATTCCCTCTACAAGCTCTATCTCCACCACAACTCTCTCAGGAAGACTATAAAATTGACTTCAAAGTGATTTCAAACTAATAACTGCTCACTCCAAGAACATTTTAGGATACTCAATTTCCTAGCAATAGCATCTAATAGACCAGATAAGCCAAAACACACACCTCGCTGGGTGGGAAGAAACTCTACCAAGGGTTAAGATAATTAAGTAAGTCTCTTATACAGAAACAAATTAAATAAATAGTAGAATAAAATAATTGTTTTGAACCGTCTCTTTCCTTTTGAAAGTTTTCTTTGAAGCTTGGTAGGCTTTTGGCATCAAAAAAACTTAAGAATTGACTGCCTTTAAAAAAATTACCTTAAAACAGTGTAAAGCATCATGCAAAGACATCCTTACAGGTTATAATACCTTTACTTTTTTTTATAAAGGAAAGCAAAGTGAATTTTCATAAGCATGTTTCCCCTGTGGGTGAATCTCTAGTTGGTTACAACCAACTCGAGAGAGCCATCAAGGCAAACTACCCATTAGCTGTCAATTTAGAATGATTCTAGAAAGCTAGCCCCAGAGCTCCACCAGTATCTTTTCAACAACCTCTTAATCTTGTTTATAACACCTGTGTTAAAGCAGCCTGACATCAATCCTACTCACTTGTCTCAGACTGAAATTACTTAGAAACTTGAGAATTCAGGTAAACATATTAAATATCAGAGAGTCACTGGCTGAAAACCCTGTACACAAGGGAATTCGGTCACCTCTTTTAAACAAAGCTGCATAGATAAGCCAGGATGGGCCTCAATAGGCAAAGTCAGATATAAATCTTACAAAGAGCTTCTCAGGAGGCACTGAGGTCAGAGAATCGCAGGATTTAAAGAAACCATGAAGAATTCTTCCTACAGCTTCCTCACCAAGCAATTATCCAAGCTTTATAACAATGACCATTAACTGTGTGCTTATTATATACCTGGAAATTAACATTTCATTATCTTTTCAATCCTCACACAACTCTGCCAGGTAGGTAATACCATTCCCTGTTTCTTCAAGTGAGGAAACCAAGGCTCAGGTAGTGGCTTGCTTAGCGAACTGCCTAAGGTCAAAGAGCTAGCAAATAGTGGAGACAGGACTCAAACAGTCAATCTAAGCCCAAAGCTCTTGCTCTTTCCAGGGTACCATACTACCTACGACCATGTGATTGGGAAATCACCCCACCTTAACTGGTTTCTGTGCTTACTACTAATCTGTTTCCCAAGGCTACTTAAACTTAAGTGTACTTTTAGCAGCTCTACCACTTTCTGTTTTAGAAACCCATATGTGTCCCAGGCCTGTACAAAACATAATGTCCATAAGAAATGATGGTAAAGTAGTCCCATTTATAGGGGAGCATGGTGCAGGGAGGAGAAAATGGATTTTAGTGGTCAGACACTTAACTTTGTTGTTACCAGTGTGTGACCTTGGTCAAATCACCACACACTGAGATCATCCTTGGAAAAAGCTCTCACAGCGAGGAAGTGCCTAACCCAGAAAAAGTACTTAATAAATGTTTAAGAAAAAAAATCAAATGGAAATGCATGTGCCAGATATAACCAACATGAAATAAAAACTAACCTTGTTAGTTTTATCTTTTGCCTATAAGGTTGGGTAAAGAGAAAACAGCAGTTATGTCTCACAATAGAGTTGGTATAAATCTGGCTAATAAATGATTAATCTCTTGTTTTGGAGTCAGAGACAGCTCTGGTCTTTAAAACAACTCCAGTCAACTCTCGGGTTATTAAAGTACTGGAATCGGACTTTTATCAAGATCACCAATTGCTATTTAAGACAAGTTTCACCCAACCCACTGTATCCTATGACTAGGGCCACTATCATTCACAAACACAGCTTAATCTCCTCTCCATCAAGATGTAAGAGACAAGAAAAAGAAGACAACTGTGGAGGTGCTAAGAGTTAACATAAAAAGATACCTGGAAGAAACCCAAATTCAGCCACCTAATCATTGATTCACTGCTTCATTCATTCATCCTTTGTTCTTTCCTTTCTTCAGTCAAGAGACATTCATTGAGTATTTACAGCAGGTACTGAGCTGGTCACTGCCCTAGAGGAACTCAAAGTCCAATGGGAAGAAAGAGATGTAACCAAACAATTCCAATACAAAATTGTTGGGAAAGGCAGTCTCATGCATGCAGTATTTCAAACCCCACTCCGTCACATAAAAACGGGCCTTGGACCTCAATACTTCTGTACAAGAGATAAGGAGCCCATACAGCCTATGCCTGGCTTATCACTTTGTATAGGAATATCTTTCCCTGTTTCAGGCTCAGCAAGTGTTCCTTTGTTCTGCTTAAGCATGTATGTCAATGGCCCTTAGTCATGCCACTAGCTTTCAGGTCTGGGTCCTCCTGCTGCTACAAGAAAGAGGGGTGCACATAGGCTAACTGTCCAGCATTGGAAGGGGAGGGCCCTGCTAGCCACAAGGGACTGAGTACACTACTGGAGCTGATCTTGCTCTGTCTCTTCTCTATGTGAGTAAAGCATTGTTCCATCCCGTGCTTGTCTGTGTTGTGTTTTCCTTGGCAACTTCAATACCAAGATGCAATGGACAGTGTTTGAAGTGCTCCCCTGGGATTGGTAACTGATGCACGGTGTTCTGTTTCCCTGGATTTGATAACCAGGGCACGGTGTTCTACTGGACAAGAATGATATATATGGTAGACTGGAGGCAAGTACAAGGTAGGGTGATGGTAGCATTCTGCTGCATTCTACTCTCTAGTGTGTTTCTTTTTTTAAGCTACCTTCATCCACTGGAGACTTCTATTAGGAAAACGATTCTACCACCTACTTCTTGAGTGTCTTTGGGGAAGTCACTAAACCTCTGTGAACTAACTTTCCTCACCTACACAATGGGAATAAGAATACTGACTTCCCAGGGTTGCCTTTAGGGTGAGACAGAATAACATATCAAATCAAATAGCACAATGTCTGGCTCTCAGTAGGCTTCAATACCTGGTAGTCCCCAGCATTCTATTTTGTTCTTTTGGCTTGGTGACATAGGGAGGAGAAAACACATAGTCTTTTATCTCATTAAAAGTATGACAATTCCTACAAGCTCCTCTTTGAGGTGTTTTTCATTCACTGCAAATCAGGAACATACTAAACCTATAAGTAACCCCTTCTCCCACAAACACGATCTGTCGATTGAAGGCGTATCTGCCATTAATGCAGAGGCAATACTTCAAGCCCAGCTGCATACCTACCTCCTGATATTATCCTGTTAGGCTTGGTGTCATGCTCCTGAAAAAAAGCTATATTCACTGCACTCAGCAATCAAAGTGCCTCTGCCTCACACAAGATGAACCATGGCTAAAAATTGCTTTCTTGAATTAAAATAAGACTTCCTCAACCTCAGCACAACTAGAATGTGGAGCCCAATATCAGACTGTCAACCAGTCTCCATCTTGCTCTAATGGTGGTTTGAAGCACACAGAAAAGTAGAGGGAAAATTACTAATTTAAACAAAATGTTTAATCCTCTAATTATGGGACAGGCTCCAGGAATATGGAAAGTGATTTGCAATCTTCATTATGGAATCCCCACCAACCACTAGCACAAGTCATGTCAGCCAGAAGGCAAATGCCATCTCTTTTTCCGCCACTGGGCCTTCTGTGTCCTTATAAGTTCTGTGGGGATGGAAGAAGAAATCTTTGGAAAAAGAAAAAAATGAGGTACAAGAATCAGAATTTCTGTCTCTCCAAGTTCACTACGCTGAATGAGGTGTAAGGATCCCCCAGTGAGAAGCCAGGGAGATAATATTCAGTGACTACATTGGCAGGCTAAGCAGACTGAGGGCCTTTGAAACTCTCAAGTCTTGTAAAAACTGCCCAACTCAAGTGGTGCTTAAGTAATTCTTTTTATTTGCTGAGAAGTCCTGTCATCCTCCTCTCATCAGTGGTAAGAGATGCACAGAAAATTAGGTGGTGCCCAGCAACGGCACCTCTGGTCAGAAGGAAATCTGTTCCTCTGCGGATATGCTTGTACCACTGCTAATTTGTGTTAATCTCTGCCCCTTCAGATCTCTATGTGCTAACTCAGGACAAAAAAGTCCCTACCAACTAACTCTGACAAGTCTGATGGCAGAACTCCCACGGGAGAATCAGCAGACAGCAAAGGCAGGCAAGTATTCCCCTTCATTAGAGAGAGTTCTTTTTAATTTTTTTTTTTAATTTTGAAAACAACAAGTAGCCATTCACAGGCACTGCTCACTGCAGTCACTTATACAACTGGCAGAAACTGAAATTCCCCCCAAGCCAACTAAAAAAGATGTCCTGGAAGTAACCAGAAATGACTATGCCCCTTTAATTACCTACCCACTGTAATGTAAAACCAGACATAGAGAGGATGGCCACAGCAGATCTGGGCAAAACAGTGGGTGATATTTAATCATCAGTCCAGACCATCTGCAACTGTTTTGCAGAAGCACATGAAGTTTATGGATTCCAAAGCTTCCTACAAGTTACCAGGTACTGAGGGTCAGCTGCACTGTCCTCAGGTCTACCAGAGGCTGCTTTCTTCATTCTCTCCAGGCCAGGGTGCTCAACAAAAGGCACCAAGCCCACATTTTCTGTGCCAAGCCTGGCACTAGGAGAGTGTTGCTTCTTGATTAAGCCAGAACCCAGATTAAATGTTTAGAACTGGGAAATTCTGAAAACAGCCTAGGCGGGAAAGCAATTATTCTAGGGAGAGCACAGCTTCAGCTGCGGCCTTCCACAGCACAAAGGTGAATTCTATCCCCTTGGAACGATTAAGCTGGCCAGATTTGCTCCCCTACAATCTATTCTCCATTCGGCAGAGGCAGTGATCTTTTAAAACTTAACCAAACTGTGTCAGTCCACAGCTTAAAACCCCTAATGGTTTCCCAATGTACCAACAATAACATCTAAACATTTTAGGGCTTCCCATCCTCCCCACAGCAGACCTCTCCGTCCTTATCTTGGTCCCCGCCTCACTCGTCATGCTCTAGGCCATACTGCCTCAAACATGACAAGCTTGGTCCCACCTTAGGACTTTTGTAGTGGTTTTCCCCTTGGCTCACATTGCTGTTCCCACAGCTCTTCATGTGGCTGGATCCTTCCCATTATTCATTCTCAGCTCAAATGTTACCTCCTCAGAGAGGCCTTCTGGAACCTTCTGATGATCCCCAATCATTCAATTACATCAGCCCATTTTTCCCTTCATATCTCTATTTAAAATATCTTGTTTTTGTTTCTCTAGTACTATTTGTTTGCATGTTTAGGTGTTCTTATTTATTTGTATTTCTTGTATATTTTCTGTCTTGCCTCCCTGGGTATAAGTTCTATAAAGACAAGGGATAGCAACTGTCTTGTGTATCACTCTATTCCTGATGCCTAGTACAACATCCTGCATTTAGTAGGCATTTAATAAATTTGTTGAATAATTTAAAAATGAAAGGCTCGATATGGATTACTAATCTGAATGAAGTTTACTAGCCCTTGAAAATCTGGATTGGCTCACAGCCTGACGGTGAGCATGTGTCATAATGCCCTAGAAACATACAAAACACCAGCAGAGAACTGATGTACTATTAATGGTTAAGTCTATTAAAGATTCCAAAAGTAATTTTAAACTTAGTTACTCTTAACTGGGGGGGGGGGGGTGTCAAATAAAAATGTAATTAATCCTCAATTTTATGTACTAACAGAATAAGCACATGAATAATGCCAAAGTGTTCAATAACTGATCACACCTGCCTTCGGAACATAGTCAGACGCAGTCAGAGAGAGGCATCGTAATACTCTGTGCTTGACCTCAAATCCTTCTCAGTTCAGTCACTGACTTTGGATACTGCTGGGTAGGTGACGGGAAGTCTAAGGAGCCAAAGCAGACAATCTGCTTACAGGAAACTGATCATCTAAAATGAGTTAAGAGATGAAAATGCACTGTGGTAGTCTCACTAGATCTTTCGCTGAACTCAGGATGAAGGTAATCTAGTTTGTTCACCAACCCACAGTGGAGCTGGGGTTCCAAAGTTTAGGCCAACACACTTTCAGATCACTCACTCCTGGAACTCTGTGGAAAAGAAAATGTTCTTGAACTATTCAGCTGAAATACTAGAATCAGATGGCTGGCCTTGGAGAAGCTAAGAGTATCCCTGCTATACTTTCTCCTAATTCCATTTTCCCTACAGCTATACAAGACTCAGACCAAAACCAATCACTTCCTTCAGGAACATTAAAGGAAAAAAAGAAAAAGAAAGGAGCAATTTGTAAATGAGATTCCTGGCCCTAGAAAAGAGGAAAACTGAGATATCTTAGTAATATTGAAGCGACCTGGGGAAAAGAATTACTGTGTTGATGACATAATCCTTGATATCAATGTCTGCTAACTGTGGTAGAATACGGTTATACTTTAATCTATTGAGAACAGTTCTATACTGTGGAATGTGTGCGTGACAAACTGTTCTCACTTCCTTTTATAGCATTCTAAACCTTAATCTCCAAGACACCAGTGACCTTGGGAATACTAAGGCAGCTTTGCAGAATTCGAGAAAAACATTTTTTCCTTTTGCTATACCATATGTGTTTTTATAATTATATCAATAATAAAAATTGACAGCTAGCATGTACTGGGCACTTACCATGTGTCAGGCACTATACTACTTAGCACTACCCACACTGACTCATTTAATCCTGCATCTTTAAGAAAAAGATGGTAAAGTGGAGATTTTTTAAAAGATGGTGGGGCAGAGACAGACACTATTATATAATCTGCATTTTAAAGATGAAGGCCTGAGGCTTAAAGAGGTTAATTAAGTGACCCAAGGTCACATAGCTACCAAGTAGCAGAGGTGGGATTCAAACACAGGCAGCAGTCTGCCTGACCCAGAGTTATTGTTCATCCACTACACTAAACATTAAAAGACGTCTAAAATGGGCACACTCAGAAAGGCATGTATTTTGAATTATTTTCTCCAACAGTGCTAACAAGCTATCTTGAACCATCCACATTCTCCAATGTAGTCATTTATACATGTGAAAACTTCTCTACTGGGGTCTTATAAATGCAACCCCCCAATTTAAACAGTGACACTTAGTGAGAGACTGAAGAAAGGTATGGCTGTGTTCCTCAAATTCACCTCCAAATTTAGGCATCTCAATAAGACCTATCTCCAAGGAAGCTGAAATAGGTAGGACTGGAGTCTAGACCAGAGAAGGGTGTTCTGTTGGCACACAGAGGAAATAAACCCACATTCATCGTGCCAATATGAGATCCACAAAGAAAAACATGAAGACAAACTAGAAAGCTAATTATTTGACAAAGTCCCAGGAGTCTAAACTAAGATGGCGGCAACTGAAATAGAAAAGAAGGGATAGAGAAAAGGCTCCTGAAGAAGCAACAATTCCCCTGCAAAGCCTTCCCAAGTTCCCAACGGCAGGGCTGCTCCTGCCTCTAGGCCACCACATCTTGCTCATGCAATGGCACTGTGTACTGGATTATCAATTCTCAAATCTGTGGGATGCTCCCCCTTAGACTGTAAGCTCCATGAAAGCAAGAACTGTGACATACGCATTTTCAGATCCTAACACCCTCCTGACTCCTGAGAAAAGAGCTAGCCCTTTGCTCAAGAGTTTGTATTTTCCATGAGGAAAAGAACTTTGCCTTTCAACTTTAAGCCCCTTCATCTTTGAGAACTAGCTCCAGGGCTTTTTTCAAGTCTGCTGGACAGCTACACCCTTGACTAAAAAGCAGAATTGGGGGTAGGTGATGAGGGGGCGGGTGGAGAGATGCAGAGAATTATACCAGAGCATACAGTCAGAATGTTCAGTAGTCACATGAAACCTAAATCAGGACTAGTGAGCTAAGAGTTTACATAAAGATGCTGAAAGACAAAAGAATGGATGATTCCTCTAAGATGAGGAACCAGGTTATAGAATAAAATTCTAGTGAAGAGGCTCTAAACAAACACATGAAAGGATGCTCAACATCACTAATCATTAGAGAAATGCAAATCAAAACTACAATGAGGTATCACCTCACACTAGTCAGAATGGTCATCATCAAAAAATCTACGAACAACAAACGCTGGAGAGGGTGTGGAGAAAAGGGAAACCTCTTGCACTGTTGGTGGGAATGTAAGTTGATACAGCCACTATGGAGAACAGTATGGAGGTTCCTTAAAAAACGAAAAATAGGGCTTCCCTGGTGGTGCAGTGATTGAGAGTCTGCCTGCCGATGCAGGGGACACGGGTTCGCGCCCCGGTCTGGGAAGATCCCACATGCTGCGGAGCAGCTAGGCCCGTGAGCCATGGCCACTGAGCCTGCGCGTCCGGAGCCTGTGCTCCGCAACGGGAGAGGCCACAACAGTTAGAGGCCTGCGTACCGCAAAAAAAAAAAAACTAAAAATAGAACTACAATACGACCCAGCAATCCCACTACTAGGCATATACCCTGAGAAAACCATAATTCAAAAAGAGTCATGTACCACAATGTTCACTGCAGTTCTATTTACAATAGTCAGGACATGGAAGCAACCTAAGTGTCCATTGACAGATGAATGGATAAAGAAGATGTGGCACATATATACAATGGAATATTACTCAGCCATAAAGAGAAATGTAATTGAGTTATTTGTAGTGAGGTGGATGGATGGACCTAGAGACTGTCATGCAGAGTGAAGTAAGTCAGAAAGAGAAAAACAAATACTGTATGCTAACACATATATATGGAATCTAAAAAAGAAAAAAAAGGTTCTGAAGAACCTAGGGGCAGGACAAGAATAAAGATGCAGACGAAGAGAATGGATATGAGGACACAGGGAGGGAGAAGGGTAAGCTGGGACGAAGTGAGAGAGTGGCACGGACATATATACACTACCAAACGTAAAATAGCCAGCTAGTGGGAAGCAGCCGCATAGCACAGGGAGATCAGCTTGGTGCTTTGTGACCACCTAGAGGGGTGGGACAGGAAGGGTGGGAGGGAGACGCAAGAAGGAGGAGATATGGGGATATATGTATATGTACAGCTGATTCACTTTGTTATAAAGCAGAAACTAACACACCATTGTAAAGCAATTATACTCCAAGAAAGATGTTAAAAAAAAAAATGAGGCTCTAGAGGTTATCATACTAAGTGAAGTAAATCAAAGACAATACTATATGATATCACTTATATGTAGAATATAAAATATGATACAAATGAACTTATTTACAAAACAGAAACAGACTCACAGACATAGAAAACAAATTATGGTTACCAAAGGGGAAAGGGTGTGGGGAAGGGATAAATAAGAAGTTTGGGATTAGCAGATACAAACTATTATATATAAAATAGATACACAACAAGGTCCTCTGTACAGCACAGGGAAGGACAATTCAGTAACTGAGGTAACGGATTTGAATCCAACTTTCTTGAAGTCTAACATGAAAGCAAAGAGATACAAGCCAGCAAGCAGACAAGATATTAGAACAAAAGCTTTCCAAAAGAGCATATTTGAAGGCACATACCGGTTCATTCACTCAATCATTAAACAATGATTTATTAGGCATCAACTAGCAGAGAGACACTCTCTAGGTGCTGGTCCCTGCCTCTCAGTTCACTGCCTAGGGTGCAAGGGGGCACAAAAATACAATGTATTTTGCGAGTATGAAAAGAACTCATCACGGGAAAAAGAGAAGATAAGTTTGCAAAGGGAGGAAGTGAACTTAAGAAAAAATGTCACTCAGAAGATGAAACAGAAAACACCCTGAAGTGGGAATATCAATAAGAATAGCAATTTATTTGTTACTTATAGTCCCACTAACAATAAGTAACTTCAGAAAGCACTAAACTGTCATGCCAAAAGAGCCTATTTCATGATGCTGTAAAGTGACATCATGATTATGACAATATCCACAGAGTTAGAGGTAAAATGGGGCTACCAAAGAATGAAAGATATATTTGAGCACAAGTGTCCCGGCTTCCAATAATGTTTCTTATACACACACCATTGACAAAAAAACAGAACAGAAAAGCTCAGTTATAAGCTACAACACAACCCTAAGAAAAAAAAGCAGATAATAAGTACAAACAATAAACACATGCAAGGGAAAAATGCTTATTAAAGCAAATGAACTAACACTTTATATACCTACTATATTAATGAGAAAAAATTAAATTATGACAACTAGTAGTATCGAGCTTGCAGTAAAACTGGAACACACACTATTGTTAGCGCTGTAAACTGATAAAGGATTACTTCCACATGAGCACTGTGTATTGTCTGACATACCTGCAGCTGAGGCCACCCCATCATCTCCTGCCACTCCGCTCCATTCACTCAATGCTCTGAACATTTCACTCCCATGCTTTTGCTGTCACTAATCCTAGTCAAGAATGACTCTCCTCAGCCTCCTTCAGTACCCACAGAATTTCTATTCATTCATCAGGGCTGAGATTCCAATGTCATCTCCTTTTCCTCAATGACCAAACCAAATCCATTCCCAGCAATACATCCCCTCTCCAGGCACATCCATTGTGCTCCCATAATACTTTATTCATGCAGTTAGTTGTTGAAAGGTCTGTCTCGCTCCTTAACTATGAATTCTTTAAGGTCCAAGACCGTATCTTAATCATTTTAGCCCATGCAATACTTCGCACAGGAGATGATGGCACGTGATAATTACTAACGACAGATGTGAGGGGAAAAATGCCACATGAATAAAGAAGTTCACTGCAATATTATCTCCAAGAACAAAATCTGGAAACCACCTAAGTACTCGATTATAGAGGAGCAATTTAGGGAAAAATGGATGGTCTATGACTTGAGCAACAAGTATGTAAACATTAAAAACAACATGAAGACTATGTAGAAACACAAAATATTTCTGGCAATGTTAAATTAAAGCACAGAACACAAAACAGTATGTATACAATGGTTACAGCCATGCAAAATACATAAGGGCTGTGGGAATATAAAAATATTTTATTGGATTAGGGTAGCAGTTTCCCTTTTCTTGAATACTTTAATACTATTCCTGTCAGATTATTGTCATCAAAATTTTTTACTTCAAAAGAAAGAAATAAGAAGGGAAAAGGAGAAAGATTATAGATTCCAATAAGCCCCTGCAATCCAAGGAAATGCTATATTACTGACTGATAGGTGACAAGAGGAGTGGGTGCCTGCAATATTGCCAAAACCAAGGGTCCCTGACCCCAATCTGCCTCAAAGAGAATACTTCTCATGTCACAAAATAAGTCATTCCCAATGAGCCAAACTGCACTAAATGTGAATTCTTTATTGCAAAACTTCAAAGGTAAGAACTTTTTCCAGACATCTGTGGAATCAGTATTAATGAGAATGCCCTGGAGTTCATATACGTGCCTACGCAGCAGAAACTTCTCAGCCAAGGCACTGCTGGGCACACTTCTTGATGAGATGTCTAAGCCCAAAGGCATCAAAAAAGTACATTTCCATATTGGGAACATAACTGGTTTCCTCTTTAAGACTTTTTCCACCACCACCTGTCCACATTGTAATTCTCCTGTCTTTTCAAATGAATAGTTAACATATGTCAAGGATATAAGGCATATACTGAGGCACTTGCTGCCTAACTCTATTTACTAGAAGAACCAATCTCAGCAGAAAACTGGAATCTTCCCACCAAGTTGCTCCAAAAGTGAAATTTAGAAGGCATCCAAAAAAATGTCAAATACTTTTAATAAACATTTTTGGCATTACATATTTTCTTTATTTACCTTAGTCTCTGAATTTTAGGAAAAGAAAGAACCAGAAGTCATATAGCTCAATCTCCTCATTTTACAGTGATGAAAAAAATGATGTACAGAGAAGGGAAGTGGCTTATCCTGAATCACCCAGATAAATAACGATAAAGGTAGGATTAAAACTCAAATCTCCCAGATTTTCAGCCCCAATTCATTCTTCTGCATCAAGCTTTTCTTATCCCTTGAAATCTCTGGAGCTCTTCGCCTAAATAATCAGTATCACAGAATTTTAAAGCTAGAAGGGACCTCAGAGAAACTTACCTAATCCCCTCATTAGGCATATAAGGAAACTGAGGCCCATAAAGATTAAGTGATTTGCTCTCAATATCTGAGATGGCGGGGCAAAGTATAACTTAAGCTCAAAATACTGCGAACTAATGGCCATGAGAAGGGAGGTGAATGTCTCAGAGAAGATTTTAAGAGGAATGTAGATCATTCTAGACCAGGGGTAGGTCTCAAAGTGTGGTCCCTGGACCAGCAGCTTAAGCATCACCTGGAATCTTGTTAGAAATGCAAATTCTAAGGTCCCATGGGAGACTTACTGACTCAAACTCTGGGGGTGGGGATGTTCAAATCAGATCACCTTTGTCCCTGAGAAATGAACTTTAGTGGTCATATCGAGTCTACTTGGTAAATGACAAGTATAATCAAAAGCACTTAAGATTTATGCATTCTTCTATACATATACCATACTTCAACTTTAAAAGTTTTTGAAATTGGAAAACTAGATTTGGGTATTCGGTTGGTTCCAGTTCTGGCTCTGCTCCTTACTGGCTGTTTCATCTTGGACTGGTAACTGACCTCTCTAGTTTGAGTTTCCTTTTCTATAAAATAGGCATGCCACCTACCTCAAAGGGCATGCTTGAGAATTAATGTAAGAACATATCTGAAAGCACTTTAGTTCAGCACAGCACAGTGGTTAGGAACTCCAACTCTGAGGCAGGCACTTTTTTGTACCTCAGTTCCCCCATCTGTACAACAGGGATTTAAAACAGTACCTTCTTCATAGGGTTGTTATAAGGATTTAGAGAAATGATGCAGGCATGCAATGCATCTTTCATGTCTATAAAAAGTTAGTTTTCAAAGAGCTTTTGCGTCCATTAACTCAGGTAATCCTCATGACTTTCTACAAGAGGATGGGAGCATTTATTATGGACTAGATTCTAGACTGTACCATCTTTTAGGAACAGGAAAAGTGGGCACTGATCTTACAGACAGAAAAGTGCATGAGTAGCGCATGTGGGGAATGAACAGAGCTGGAAATAAGATCAGGATTCTGGTTTCGACTCTTGTCACTACCTTGGCCCACAACCTCAGGGACGTCCCTTACCGAAATGGAGTTCACTTTTCATTTATAAATATGTGGGCTGAATGAGGTTATCTATAAGATTTCTCAAAATAAAATTCAAATTCCTTTTCGTGGCCCACAGGAAGGCCTACATAGTCTGTCATCTGCCTACTTCTCCAACCTTATCGCTTATCATTCCCCTGCTCATTCACCAAGTTCCAGCTACATCAGTCCTCTTCCTGATCCTCTAACAGGCTGCACCAGCTTCTATTTTAACAACTCACAGCCTGTGTACCTGCTATTCATTCCCTCTGCCTTGATTATTCTGCGCTTTTCACGATTGGCTCCTTCTCAACCATTGGTCCTTTAATGTGCGTTCCTCAAAGTCCTTCCTAGACCATATTATCTAAAATAATAGGCCCTGTCTCCTGCTCCCAGCGGTTATCTTTAGCAGCTCTGTCCAATAAAAATATATTGAGGGCCACAAACAAGCCACATATTTAACTTTAAATTTTCTAGTAGCCACATTTAAAAAGTTTTTAAGAAGATGATATTAATTTTAATAATTTTCTTTAAGCCAACATATCCTAAGTATTATCATTTCAGCATGGAATCAATATAAAAATTAATATATTTTACAGTCACTTTTTTCATACTAAATCTTGAAAATCCAGTGTGTATTTTACAGGTGTAGCGGATCTCAATTCTAACTAGCCACATTTCAAGTGTTCAAGAGTAACATGTGACCAGTGGCTACCACACCAAACAGCACAGCTCTATAGTATACCCTGTGTATCCTTCAAAGCACTTACCACGATCTGAATTTCCCATTTGTTTACTTTCTTATCTTGTTACTTCCCCACCAGATTATAAGCGCCACAAAAGCAAGAACCTTGTCTGTTTTGTTCAATGTTGTATGCTCGGTAGATGCAGTACATATTCAATAGATATTTGTTGAGCAAATGAATGAACCTCTTCTAGCTTTAATATTCTATGAGTCAGTGGGCTCATATGTAGGCCAAACAGGCCTACGTCAAACAGGCCAAACGTCATTCAACAACGCTCCTATTTCCTTTCTTCTTTCACATCCTATTACTGTCTTAAAAAGGAAATCACCTGGCTATATACCTCCCATTGCTTACAAGTTCTTTCCCACGATGTCTAGTTTCCAAGGTCAGTTCTATGTATACCGGCTGAGGGAACTGCATGAATATAATTGCTAACGTTTTTCAAACGTTTACTCTTTGACAAGCATTGGGCTAAACACTTTACATTTCACAGCAGCTTCAAAACAGACTTATATGATAGCTACCTTCTTGCCTCCATTTACAAGATGAGAAAACTGAGGCATAGAGAGGGTAAGTATTCTGCTCAAGGTTACAGTAGCCAGTTAGCAGCAAAACAGAGATTCCAAGCCATAGGGCTTCCGACTCATGGCTCTTAATCCCTTATTCTCTACTGCAGAGCTGTTCAATGGAAATGTAAGGCCTGCTATACATATAACTTTAGTAGTGACACAAAAAGGCCAGCAGCTACATTAAAAAGTCAACAGAAATAGGTAAAACTTATTTTGAATATATTTTATTTCACCCATTACCCATATATGATTAATATATGGGTAATGGGTGAAATATATAATTAATCACTATGATCAATAATCAAAGTAATCGACATGATCATGTAATCAATATAAAAATTTTACTTTTTTAATACTGATTCTTCAAATTCCAGTGTGACTTGACACTTAAGAGTACTTCTCAATGCAGACTAGTCCCATTTCAAGCGTTCGATAGCCATATGTGGCTAGTGGCTACCATACTGAACATTTAGGAAGTCATAAGTGGGGGAAAAACGTTGAGCTGGGAGCCAAAAGATCTCATCTCTAATCCCAGCTCTTACTTGTTGAGTGACTTTGGACAAGTCCTTTCTACCTTCTGGGCCACTGTTTCCCCACAAGTACTCCGAGCAAGTGGGACAAGAAGAAGATTCCGAGGTACCCATCCCATGCTGGAATGTCAAACATCTGTCAATAACTGCAATTAACATGGGTCCGGCTTTCCACACTTTAAAATCAGCTTTCACATCCATTGGTTGATACAGTCCTGAAACAAACCTAATAGGTAGCTATTACTGTCTCCACTTTATACATACAAAAGCTGAGGCTCGAAGAGGGCGACAGGACTTGTCCCAAAGCCACAGAGCCGGTCAGTAGAGAAGCTGGGGCTCAAATGCAAGAAGGGCTAGTGCTCTCCCACCACGACCACCAACTCAATAACTGGAGAAGAGAGTTTAAGGGGGATGGTTGTAAAGATAGTTTGGGGCCTTCAGAATAGTTGAAGTGAGTCAGGCCCCAGGGCAGGGTGAGAAGGAGCCCAGCCTTTAGTTGAGAAGGGGCCCGGGCCTTGGGAAGAAATAAACTGAAAGAGCCCAGGAGAAATTCGAGGGAGTTACGTGAAATCAGAGGCTAGGACCCGGGGCTGAGGTGGGAGAAAATGAGATGAAGGGACTCTGGTCCTACGACTCCTGCCCGGGTTAGAGGACGGTCCCCCCAGCCCTCCTCGTCCGTCATACCTGGTAGCTCAGAAGTTCGCCAACGTCCATGATTCCAGGTTCAGTCAACACCGACTACTCTGATTCCCTGCACTCACGACCAAACCGCGGTCCCCACATGGGCGGCTCCAGCCACACGGCTGTAAAGCGCCTTGAGCAGGGGCCGCAGAGCCAATGAGGTAAAAATGCTCGCGTCGCGCGAGCCGGCCACACTGCGGTAAACGTGTGGCTTTACGGCCACACTACCGTAAAGCGCGCTGCATTTGACAGCACTACTTCCTCCCGGAGCCTGAAGGGGGCGGAGAAAGGGGGCGGAGACTTGATGGAGGGCGGTGCGGTGAGAGAAAAGATGAAAGGAACCAAGGTTTATCACGCGCCTCTGGCGTGCAGGGTGTTTCCCTTGCGCTCTCATAATCCATTCAGTGACTAGGCAGTTTTATCCCTCATTTTATCCTCAATTCGCAGATAAGGAAACTGAGGCATTGAACTGCACTGTCCAGTACTATACCCACTAACCACGTGTGGCTACTGAGGGCTTGAGCTATGGCTAGTTTGAATTAAAATGTGCTATAATTGTAAATAAAATACCCATCGGATTTCTAAGACTTCTATTAATTACATGTTGAAATAATATTTGGGGTATATTGGGTCAAATAAAATATAAAATTAATTTCACCCATTTCTTTTTACTTTTTTAAATGTGGGTAGTAGAAAATGTAAGTTACACGTGTAGCTCCCTTTGTAGCTTCCATTGTATTTCTGTTGGACAGTGCTGGCTCAGAAAATGTATTGTCCAAGTCCATATAACTATTACTGCCTTCAAAACTGTTGGTGATCACACTTCCCTGTCTGGACTTCTGTTTATTCATCTGTGCAAAGGCCAGAAACTGGATGATCTTGTTTCTACCCAAGAGATGTAAAAAGATTTTCTGTAGGAGAAAGTTGCCCATCATCGGAAGAGAACAATTCAGAGTGCATCTGAGCTCCTGGGATTTAAATAAGTCTCTGTCTTCTTAGCCCCCTTGGCCATTAGCCCCCTGTTTTACATGTTCATGATATTTGTCTTAGTCTGTTCAGGCTGCTATGAAAAAACTACACTGGCTGGCTTATAAACAACAGAAATTTATTTCTCACAGCTCTAGGGGCTGAGAAGTCCTAGATCAAGGCGCTGGCAGTTTCCTTGTCTGGTGAGGGTCTGCTTTACTGTTCACAGACAGTGCCTTCTCACTGTGTCCTCATATGGCAGAAGGGGGTGAGGGAGTTTTCTCCCACCTCTTATATAAAACCATTCATGAGGACTCTACCCTTAGGACCTACTCACCTCCCCAAAGCCTCACTTCCTAATACCATCACCTTGGGAGTTAGGATTTCAGTTTATGAATTTGGGGGGAACACAAACATTCAGACCATCATAATATTTATAATCATCTTCCCCATCCCACCTCCACTGTCTCCAATGATAACAGAAATTACTTTTATTCCTCAAACTGCCAAATCCTCTCCTCTTCTGCCTAGCCACTAACCTCACACCTCGACCAACTCTTTCTCATCCTTCAGGTCTCAAATGTCACTTTCTTAGAGTAATCTTCCTCTACTCATCTTCGGTCCAAGTAAGGAAACTCTGCTCATTATTCTCTTTCCTAGCACCTCCTCTACTGAACATGTATCTCAGTCTGTGCTTAACGGTTAATTACTTGTTTATTGACAGCCTCATTTACTGGACATAGGCTCAATGAGAGCAGGAACTGTGTATGTCATGTTCACCATTATATCCTACAACAAAAACCCTAATACAGTGCCTGGTACAGGGGGAGGTTCCACAAATGGGCCTCATGGGTCATGGTAAGGAGATTGGATTTTCTGCTAAGAGGAAGATATTGAAAGGTTTTAAGCTGGGGAGTTTTGTGATTGGGTTTATGGTTTTCAAGAATCACCCATGCAATCTGCTTTGAACCGAGTTATTTCAGTGTCTTTTCCCCTCCTACTGAGCTGTGAGTGTAGACTGTGCCTCATTCAGGGAGGCAGGCTAGAGTACCAATGATGGGAGTGTACCCTTTGGAACTGTGTACCCTTTAGAACTATGTCCTAGTTCTTGGTATCTGGAGCCAGCCTGTAAGACAGGCATGCAAGATCCTATGGTTAAACTTTCAGGAAATTTGCGAGCCAATTGACATCAGGTTGGTTGCTTGAAATCTGCCATGGAGGGGGTATTTACATTATGGAAATCAACATATGCTACAAATCAGGGTTATTGGTTTTTCAGAGAGCTGGTTGTTAAACATTTACCAACACACCACTGATTATGATTCTAGCCAAAGTTCCACCACAACTACCTGTGTGCCCTCGGGCAAGTTACTTTCTCTCTCTCCAAGTTGCAGTCTCCTCATATGTAAGGTGACTTATTCGTTCATGCAACAAGTATTTACTCAGTGCCTACTCAATGCCAGACACAATTCTAGGCTCTGAGGATATCGAAGCTTATAAAGAGAAAAGTTTCTGCCCTCTTGGAACCCACACTCTAGTTGGGGAGAAGATGTTAATGAGGAAGATATTGTTGTCATCTTCATTTTACAGATGTGGAAACAGAGGCAAGTGACTGTGCCTGATTGCCTCCCCTGCAAAATGGAGATTCAACTGGATTTACATCATAAGGTTATGGGGAATTTATATGAGATGCTGCATGCAAAGCACTTAGCTTGGTGCCTGGCACAGAAAAATACTCAATCAATATTTGACCTTAATAATACGAGGAGTTGAGTGGGAATAGGGGGAGAGGGAGGGTAGAGAGGGGAAAAATGAGCTCAACCCTTATACCCTTTCCTTAGCAGGCATTCAGTCATGTCTGTGTGTTTGTAGATGCCAGGCCTTAAAATATACAATCATAAGGCAAAACCCTATGAGAACCAGGTTTGGGGAGCATCCTGCAATAAGGATAATGTAGTTGCCAGGGAAGGTTTCCCAGTGGAGGTGCCATTTGGACTGGGGTTTAAAGGATGAGAAGAGTTTGCCAATAGGACATGGGGAAAGACGGGGGATCTGGGCAGAAGAAACAGCATGAGCAAAGACAAGGAGCTGGACAGGGCATTGGGTGCGTGGAGGAAATGGTGGGAAGTAAGGCGGGAGAGGGTGGCTGGGGAAGATCATAGACTTGCCACACTTAGCACATAAAAATACGACATCCAGTTATGTCTGAATTTCAGTTAATGAAAATTTTTAGTATAAATATGTTCCGTGCAATATTTAGTAACATACTGAAAGCCTTTGGTTGCTTATCTGAAATCCAGATTTAGCTGGGCATCCTGTATTTTATCTAGCAATCCTCACCATGGAGGATCTTGAATACCACATTAAGATATTTCGATTTTATCTTGATGGGAAAGGTCTATTAATAATTCCTTGGGAACCTCCCTGGGGATGAAGCTTGGGGCCCTCATCCTTCAGGTCTCAGCTTAATGTCACCACATCACAGGCATCTTCGTTGACTATGAGATCTATGACAGTCCCTCCCTCCCCACAAGGTTCTCCATCAACATTCCTGACCATTTTCTTCAGAACACTTGTGACTTGTGTTTCTCTATTTATTTTCTTTTCGCTCAGGGAGGGTCTGTTTTCCCTTCCGTATTCTAAGCTCCAGAAAGCCAATATTGCTGCATTGCTCACCATGGTAACCTTAGAACCTAACACAACACCTAGCACTCAACTGGTACTCCCTAAAGTTGTTGATTTAATAGATGAGCCAGGGAATCCCTGGCAGTCCAGTGGTTAGGACTCCGCGCTTCCACTGACGGGTGCCCAGTTTCGATCCTTGGTCAGGGAACTGAGATCCCGCAAGCTGCGTGGTGCAGCCAAAACAAAAAATAAACAAACAAACAAAAAATCAGAGGCTGAGAAGGAAGACTGTTCCCTTCCGATGACTAAACAGCTAATCTATATAATGGGCATTAATTTTAAAAATAGATAAGCCAATCAATCTACTAACTGATTGATACATTCCTGGCAATAATATTATCAAATACCTTTAAATCCTCACCCCTCCTAACAAAATGCTATTCCAATTTTAAAGATGAGGGGGTGAAATTTCAGAAGAGCTTTGTTTATGCTAAGTGAGCTAAGTCAGACAGAAAAAAAATAAATACCATGTGATTTCACTTATATGTGGAATCTAAAACAAAACAAAACAATGGAAATAGAGAACAGATTGATGGTTGCCTGAGGCAGAGGGTGGGGAGTGGGCAAAATGGGTGAAAGGGATCAAAAGGTATACATTTCCAGTTTTAAAATGAATTAGTCATAGGATAGTAATGTATAGCATGATGGTTATAATTAATAATACTGTATGCATATTTGAAAGTATCTATAAGAGTGGATCTTGAAAGTTCTCATCACAAGAATAAATAATTTTTATAACAAAGTATGATGATGGATGTTACCTGGACTCATTGTGGTGATCATTTTGTAACACATACAGATAACGAATCATTACACTGAACGCTAACATAATGTGATGTAAATTATGCCTGAAAAAAACTAAGGGAAAAAAAAGAAGAGCTATGTGCTATGCACCACGTAGTCCAAAAACATGTGCTATTGATGATGATTTGAGAGTGGCATCCACGAGAGAGATTGCAGAAGGGCACCACCCTAGAGACCAACTGCTGGGCTGTAACCTTTTAAAAAAGATCTTACGTGGAAGAATTATCCCTTCTAGAAAATTTTAAATAGCTGTGGGCTGCCTAGTTTCCTTAAACTTCAAGCTTTAGATGCTCCAAGATGTAATCAGAGTCTCTTCCTCCATCTTTCATTGCCCCAGTAAATTATTTGTGGGAACAGCCTTTAAGAAAATATCTTCAGAAAAACACTCATAAAGTATATTTAGCACCAATATTGAGCTCCTACACTGCCGCCATGGACTGATTGGAAACACATGGCAGTGCCGAAGAAATCCAGGCTCCTCCATTTAGGCACCGATTGAGGAGGGGAAGAGTTGCAGGGTAGGCAGTGGAAAGGGAGATATATTTTTCTGGAGAGCAGAATGCAATTATGCAATTTCTGGGGTTCAAGAGGAGTCCCTGTTCCCTCTGCCTCTCACTCCCCAAATCCAGGTCTCCAGGTCCTCTCTAATATTTTTAAATAGTGAAAACTGAAATGTAGAGTGTTTAGTTACTTGCCCACAGTCGTAGTATAAGTAATTGGCAATATTCCAATCCAAGCCTGCCTGGCTATGCACTACACAGTAGGGATTTGGGCTCAGCTAACCTTTCAAACAGCACTGACACTTATGATCCAGGCACAGCTGATTATTGAATGCTGAAGAGTAATTATCTCTCCCAGCAGGCACTGGTCTCAATTAGACACAAGGAGAATTTACGTTCTTAGATACACCGTGAGCCAAGTAAGAACTCAATAGTCCAGGATATGCAATGAAAAGGAATTATTTGGGTTTTTTTTTTTTGAGGTATGATAATAGAATTGAACCACACTGTCCTAATATTTTAAAGATACATACTGAAATCCATGTAGGAAATAATATTATGACTGGAATTTGCTTCAGAATTATCCGAGGTGGGATAGGTGTGGGTGTGGGTAGAAGCATGGATGAGAGCGTTATTGGTGAGTTGATAATTGTTGAAGCTGGGTGATGGATGCACGGGAGCTCATTTTATTACTCTCCTGGCAACAGAATGTTGGCAGCAGTTCCAGGCGCAATAACATCAAAAAGAATAAAAAGGATTATCTTTTCCTAAGGCTTTCTCTTAGGAAGGAAGGAGAAGGAAGAAAGGATGCTGGTAGGGACCAACTTCATCTATTGCACAAAAAAGGATTCTCCAGTCAAGTATGTAGGGCTGGAAAAGCCACGAATGCCAGTACTCACAATGGTTCGTAAGAATGTAATGAGTCTCATAAACACTTAATTCTGAGGGGGATCCCCTCATCAATGCCCCACACAAATGAGTCACACCTTCCACGGAGGCTTTCATAATAAGGGCTGGAGGGAATTCTTTCTGCAGTCGCTATTAGGGGTCAGTGAAAGGACATTGGTCAAGACCACTTCTATCTTAGGAAGTAAGCAAACTCTTTGCCAGTGAGCTGAAGCAGCTGTTTATTACCCAGCCTTAGCACTAAGGACGTGGATTAGTTATCTATTGCTGTGTAACACGTTACCTAAAAATGTCGTGGCTTAAAACAACGAACGTTAATTATCTCACACAGTTGGTGTGGATCAGGAATTTTGGAAGCAGCTTAGCAGGATAGTCAAGGTCTCTCTTGAGATTAAGGTCAGGAGGTCAGTCACTTCCGAGAAGGGTCAGTCACATGCCCAGCAGGCTGATGCTGCCTGATGGCCAGAGACCTCCATTCCCTACCACGTGAATCTATTTGGCCACCCAAGTGTTCTCATACCATGATGGCTGGTGTCCCCCAGAGCGAGTGATCCAAGAGAGATCAAGGTGGAAGCCACAATGTTTTTTTGTGACCTAGTCTCAGAAGTCATAGTTCATCGTTTCTGCAATATCCTGTGGGTTGCACGAGTCACAACTATTCTTTGTGGGAGGGGACTACACAGGGCATGGATGCCAGGAAGCGAGACTCATTGGGTCCATCTTGGAAGTGGAGCCTCCAATGTCAGTCAAGCTTTCAGATGATGCATCTCACATCTTCACTGCAACCTCATGAGACGTGTGGCGCCAGAATTGTCCATCTAATCTGGTCCTAAGTTCCTCATCCACAGAAAGAGTGAGATAATAAGTGCTTTGGTATTTTAACCTCCTGAGTTTTTCAGTAATTTGCTATGCAGAAATAGATACACAAAACTGAAGCAGGTTAGGTGCCAAAGAGTGACATTCCCAGCATTGACTGCCACTGTGACCTATTGATAAACTGAGCATCTGATTAATACCCATTAGACTCCCCAAACCATTCCTGGCAGATATCAATGAAGGCAGAGAATGGCCCCACACCCCAGGTCTACTGGAGGGGCAGCTGCTAAGTCTACAACTCCTCTTAGAGGATCACAATGCACGTTAGTATATTAAAAGCTCCAAGCAAGTCTTGCAGGGGAAAACCTGTTTAACTGTTTTACTCAATGTTTTCCAAGCCTATTTGACTACAGAAACCATTTTTCACGGAACATCTGTGGAAACACACCTTAAGAAAAACTGCTCTATGTCAACCTCCTCAGAAGTTTCAGAAAATCCTCTACTCAGAGTGAAATCTCAAATTTTTACTTCGAAAAATAGCTATGCATATCCATATATATATTTAGTCCCTCAGACTCTAAGCCCTATTAGATATGCTGGGACACGCCCCTTCTTTGCACCTTACATGAAAAAGATGCAGAGGCTTTGTGACGTTAATGATGATGCTCTCTGAGTAGTAGGCTATGAGTGGCCTTAATTTTCTTCTTTTGGTTTATTTGTATTTTCTCAATTTCTATCCCGAACAAGTATTACAGAAGTAAATAATAAAGTAAATATATAAGATATATAAGTATCTATAAAGGTAATAAAATAAAACCATTTTTAATCTCCATGCTATTTATTAAAGTTATTTGTAATGCCACACCTTGGGCTTTGTAAAATTAAATAGACCTGTTCGTTTTGGATGCACACTGTTCCCCTCTCCGCAACACACCTCCAAACATCCTGTTTCTCTCCATGATAAATAACCACTGTTGGTATTTTAGGAATAGGTTTTTAGAGAGCTTGTTACATTTTCTATTTATATTTATGTTATATGTTTTTGTTTATACCACTACCTTATTCCAGAAAGGATTTAAGGTGGCTTAAGAAGATACATAAAACACATCAAGGTAACATAACTTAAAAGAAGGTGTAAGAAAAAAAGAAAACATGGAGAAGAGCATACCATGGAGATAGAAAGGAAGCTAATACAAAACCACACAGAGTCCTGCTGGCTTGCTCCATCCAGGGAGGTCACTAGCTGGTTTTAAGTAGCTAACTAGTAAATATGGAGACAGAAACTTGTCCATTAATTAATTGGTCCCTCCTACTCCAACCAGCTCATCTAGCAGTTTTCAAATTTTGCTCCTGTGGAATACGTCCATGAACTGGACCCAGCTGTTCTAAAATCCAGTTGTGGAGAACTGCTGGTTGTAGGCCAATTCATGGAGGGAAGGGTTAATAGGTAGAATTGCCTTCACTGGTAATTTTCCTCCAGTGCATGTCCTCCAACTTTAGCAACTGCTTCTACTTTTTATGGCAGAGCCCAGTACAAGATGGTATTTGATTTTAACACAAAATTATTGGACTTCCCTGGTGGTCCAGTGGTTAAGAATCCACCTGCCAGTGCAGGGGACACAGGTTCAATCCCTGGTCTGGGAAGATCCCACATGCCGTGGAGCAACTAAGCCTGTGAGCCACAACTACTGAGCCCACATACCACAACTACTGAAGCCCGCACGCCTAGAGCCCGTGCTCCGCGACAAGAGAAGCCACCACAATGAGAAGCCCACGCACCGCAACGAAGAGTAGCCCCCGCTTGCGGCAACTAGAGAAAGGCCGCGTGCAGCAGTGAAGACCCAGGGCAGCCAATAAGTAAATAAATAAAGTAACATCCAAGCTGTCCTTTAAACAAACAAACAAACAAACAAAAAATTATATATTTACTCATTTAAAACATTAATTTGTCACTATTTCATGATATTTTGCAGGAAGGACAATGATTTCAAGGTATTTCTCTATCATCTGGAAAAGTTGGGGAAGGCCAGGTTTGGGGAAGGTGCTATCTACAAGAATTCAATTGAGTGGCCTTGCTCTGACCACTGGAACAAGCTTCGCACCTCTGTGGAGCAGGTGCCAGAGGTGCCAGAGAATTAACAGCCCACCCCATCCTCCCACTCCAGAATAGCCCTCAGCCTGCTAGGACTTAGTAGATAAATGCGCAGCTCCCTCACTCCTCAGGTGGGAAAACTGAGCTACGTGTTTTTCACTGGTTCCCAGAGGTCCTGCCGGTGGTTCCTGGAGTCACTCCCCTAATAAACTCTGTATATCTGAATTCTTATCTCAGGCTTTTGAGAGATCCCAAATAAGATAGTGTGTCATAAAGACACTGAGCACAGCAGGGCAGGATGGGTACTCCAGTCGTACAGGCAGGAGATGCTTGGGGCTTGGACTGCGTGACACTGGGCATGGAGAAAAGTGGAGGGGAAATCAGCAGGACCAAGATATACACTGGATGAGCAGGAAAAGGAAGAGAGCGATAGGGAGGCTGCCTCCTGGGCTTTGTCGCCCCTAGAAGGGAGGGCAAGGGGAAAGGTCGAGAATACATATGTTAATAATTTTGTGTGCGTCGCAGAACAGCTTGAAACCATCAGATTTTCTGGAACTCTCTGCTGTCTTCTTGCCCTGCCTTGACTCATCAGACTCTAGAACAACCTAGCTGCCATCGTCGGGGGAAGCCTGTGTTTTCTCCTTCAGGGCAGGATCCAATAACAGTGTTCTCATTCCAATAAAGGAGGCTGGCGCACAGGGACAAAATATTGAATTAAAAACAATACCAGAGCCGCTGAACTCGCGCCACCCTTGAACTGCCTGTGCGTGCCTTTGCTCTGTGAATTGGTAACGGGAGCCCCAGGGAAATACTGTCCAAGAGAGTAAGGAGGAGGGAAGGTGGGGGAAGTAGAGTCAACTCTTAGCGACAGTTGGATGAGCCAGCACCCGGGAGCAAGGAGTCAGCTGCCAGAAACCCGGCCCTGAGCTGCAGGCTCTGGTCTTGGTCCTGTCTCCATGAAGCTACCTTCAGGGAGGAACTCAGATCCTCTGAGATCAGGCATTCTTGGGTTTGCAGCCTGCCTCCACCATACTGCTTGACTCTGTGACCTTGGGTAAGTCCTTAGATACTCTGAACTTCAATTTGTTGGTGGTGGTGTTTCAAGGCCCAGCACATGCCGGTACTGTGCTTAGCACTTATTTAATCCTAACAACGACTCTATTCCCATTTTACAGTTGATGGAACCAAGGCTCAGAGGAGTTAAGTAACTTGCCCAGGGTCACACAGCCAGGTGTAGCCAGAATTCAGATAAAACGATGTGAACCTTGCACATGCCCTGTTAACCATCACATGTTACTCTCCTTCAGATAAGAAATTTCCTATTTTCAAGGTGTTGGGGGATCCCCATGCCACTGGAGGGAGAGGGCTCTCTCTCTGTCCTTGATATAGCATCTGGTCTCACACATTGTTATGTTCTCTCTCTCTCCTAAACTCTTCATTTCTCTCCTCCAGCCCTTCACTAGCCCAAATTACAAATTCCTCCCCTTGGCCCTTAGCCAGCAGTTTCCCATAACCATATCATCACCTTCTAGCCACCTCCCTTGACATCTTAGTGCCTGCTCACATCCATGCCCTAAGAGGGCTCACCTGCCTCCAAGGAAGCTTATCAAGGTATCTCCCCAACCCAAATAGTTGTTTTCAGGAAGAATTCTGACGCCCACTGTTTCAGTGAACAATGTGTCTCCACCATGTTTCAAAGCCTGAAGCTCAGATGGGGTCCGGAACGGAGCGAGGGGTTTGGACATTATAAGTGTACTGGGGCCGTCGAGGCTGTGCCATAGAAGTGAATGGAGCCTCCCAGGGACAGCGAGTGGAGTAAGAGGACAGAAGCCCTGCCAGGGCCTCAGGGACAAGGTTGGAAATGCAAAGAAGGAGGTGGTTGCACAAATCCATCTTCAGGGCAGAGACCCTGAAATGTGAAGGGCAAGCCAGGCCCTGGGCAGCCCAGGGGCTTGGGAAGGTGTCAGGCAGCAGTCTTGTCATTGGGACAGAAATTCAACTTGAACTAATCAAGGCAGAAAGGAGAATGTGCTGGCTCCTGGTATCTAAGAAAGATTGGCTACTCTAGATTGAGGCCAGGCAGTGGGCCCTTGGGTCTCAGCAAATCAGACACATGGGCTCAGAGGCTGCCAGGACCGTCTCTCCATTCATTTCTGCTTTCCTTGTTCTCTCACATTGCATCCTGACTCCTTCCATATAATGGGAAGCATGACTACCTGTAGCCTCCAGATCTAAATCCCACAACTTGTACCTTGGGAAGAGATTGGCTTTGCCTCTAGGTTTAAAAATCCAACGGAAGTTTTCTGATTGGTTTAGCTCTAGTCCACTGTCCACCTATGATCCAATCAACTATGGCCAGAGTGGTGGAGCCAAGTTAAAATATGCCCACTCCTTCGGGAACCATATGGATGGATAGAGGAAGGAGGGAAGCGGGGGTGGGGTGTGGGGAAGGGGAGCAGGTATGGCAGGATGAAAGTAGGCCCAATATAGCAATGGATATCCTTGACGTCAGGAACTAGTGACATCAGCATTAAGTCCAAGGGGTACCTCTCAGCAATGAAAACCGCAACGGGGGTGGGGAAGCCAGAGAGTCAAACAGATCAAGGAGGGAAAGCGAAGGCTCAAGCCAAGCCAGAGAGAACCAAACACTGTGGGGCAGGCCAAGGGCTTAGCTTTATTGTCTGCTGGCTGTGTGCTGGGTAAGGCCCAGGCTGGGATGGAGATGCTGTCCACCTGGGGCTGATCTATGGCCGCAGAACCTCAATTCCACCTGTTATAACTCCTGCCAGAGAGTGTCTTGATCCAGCAAGTGCCATGACCTGACCCCAGTACCTCCCTTCTCCTCCTCCAGATTCAGGAATGCAATTCTAAGACCTCAAAACCTACATAACCACCAGTGTTATGGGAACTGGATTTGGGCGAATAGAGATCAGATGAGTCTAGTCTTAGGATGAGTACGGGGAGAGTGTAGAGGCTTTCACAGAGGCAAAAAATTCAGTAACGACCATAGCGACAGCCAGCACCAGTATGAAATATCGAATAGTTATTACATACCCTGCACTTGTGCTAAACAGCCCTTTTCGTGCATTACTTTATTTTACCATCAAAGTCCTAAGATGTGAGTATTCTCCTGCCCAGGAACTGAATCTCACAGACATTAACTGATCGGTCCAAGGTCACACAGCTAGGTAGCAGCCAAGCTGGGACTTGAATTGTCTCCATCTGACTGCAAAGCCTGTACCTTAAGCTGCTCCAAGCCTGAGTGGTGAAAACAACCACTTGGCTTGACATCCTTTTTACTTCTTGTGTCAGTCAGAACGCTTTGGGCTGCAAAAATGAAACCACCAATTTAGTTGATTAACAATGAGAAAAGTGCATCAACTCAAAGATTAAGTTCAAAATTTTGATGGCTGTAGGAGTCATTAATTCAGCAGCTCAATGATGTCCCTTCCATCTTCCCATGGTGTCACCATTAGTGTGTTGGTTCATCCACCTGGTCACAAGATGGCTGCTACACCTCCAGGCATCACGTACAGACATGACCACAACCTGCAAAAGAAGAGGTACTTTCTCTTTCTGGGCAAGAAAACCTCTCCCAGAAGCCCTTGAGAAAACATCCCTTATACCTTATTGGCCAGAATTGTTCCCACTCCTGTTTCCAAACCAATCATTCACAGGGGAAATGGAAACTTCATGAATGGTTTGATAGAGCCCATGGCCATTTGTAGGAGGATGGATTACCCCCCAAAATCAAGGCTCTGTTAGAAAGGAGAATGAGGGCAGTGCACAGTTTGGGGTAAACAAACAAAAATGTATGCTACTCCTCTCTTTTTTCTTCCCAATCTCCAAAATTCTCTTTCTCTACCGGTTAACATTTTATTCACCCCTCAAGAAGCAACTCAAATATTTCTTCTCGGCAGTCTTCCCTGACTTTTCCCCATCAGATTAATCGCTCTCTTTACTATGCTTTCAAGGAACTTGACACATGCTACTTATGTGGTCTTTACTACATCCTTATGCGGAGAGGTCAGGCTTTGGAGCAACTGGACCCAAGTTCATATCCCAAGTCTGCCACTTCCTTCACAGGGAACTTTGGGTATATTACTTCCTCTCTTCAAGCCTCAGCTTCCTTGTCTGTAAAGTACACATTCCTTTTTAGGCAGTTTTGAGGATGAAGGCAGGTAATGTGTCTGGGATTATTCAGTAATCTCCTTGGAAGGAAGAAAGGGAGGAAGAAAAGAAACTATCAGGCCGGACTAAGCAAAACTCAGCTCTCAGCAAGAAAAGCAAAACTCATTCCAAGTTGCCAACCACACGGTCCCTTTCCCCTGAAGTTCCCCTCCCCCTCGTTCTCCCAAGAAAGTCGTTTTTCATCCCCAAAGTCATTTGGTTTAGAGAGAAGGGGGAGATGCAGTGGCAGGGTCTGTATTGTGCCTGCCCTGTCGCCATCCATCACCTGGCCGACAGGAACTCACCTCCCACAAATAAAATTATGACAAGCGTCTCCGACCCATCTTTCAGCCGTCGCCTCCCTGTTTCCATCATCTCTGACATTATAAGCCATCAGCCAAGCTGTTTGTCACGCCTCTGACAGGGCCTTGGCATCGCAGGCAGGAGGGCTGTGCTAAGGTACGGCTGGACTCAAGGGTGGGTGTCCCACCCACACCTGCCACTGGTGATCTCGAGCTATTTCACACGTGCTCTCAGAAAGCGTTTCTCCCGGGAGGGAGAGAGGCAGGGGTCCAGATGTGGAGCAGAAGTGGAGGGGAACATTCATTCATTTATCCAAATTATTTAGCAAACATTAATGAATATCTCTACTGTCCTGACCCTGTGTTACGCACAGCTGCAGCCACAGAGAGAAATTATGCACAGGCCTTGCTCGTGAGCAGTGCCCAGTGTGGTGGGGGAGTGGAGAACAAGCCGTTTCAACAGATAGTGCCCGCACAACTGTGGCAAAGGCAGTCTAAGGATTATGGGCACACAGAGAAGGGTAGGAACATAGGGAAGGCTTCCTGGAGGAGGTGGCATTTGAGCTGAGACCTGCAGGATAAGAAGAAAAGACATGTGAGGGTACAGTGTGAGCAACTCCTTAAAAGGTTCCCTTTCTTTCTTCTCTGCAGGTTTGTCTACTTATACCCCAAAGGGCAGAGTGGAGTGGAGATCTGGGGAAGAGAATCATATTGCAGGCAAATGGAATGGCATGTACAAAGTTCTGTAGCAGTTTCTTAGGGCTATCGTAATAAATTACCACACGCTTGGTGACCCAAAATGACCAAAGTTTATTCTTTCACAGTTCCAGAGGCCAGAAGTCTAAAACGAAAGGATGGGCAGGGCGGGCACTTTCTGGAGGCTCTGAGAGAGAATTTGTTTCATGTCTCTTTCTTAGCTGAAGGCTGTTTCAGGCAAGCCTTGCTGTTCCTTGGCTTACAGATGTATCATTCCAATCTCTGTCTGCACATGGCTTCCCCTCTGTGTCTCTGTCTCAAATCTCCTTCTCCTTTCTCTTATAAGAACATGTCACTGGATTTGAAGCCCACTCCAAATCCAGGATGATCTCATCTTCAGATCCTTAAGTTAATTATATCTACAAAGACTCTATTTCCAAATAAGTTCACATTTGCCGGTACCCGGGGTTAGGACTTGAACATATCTATTTTAGGGGGACACCCAGTACAGCCCCAGAGGCCAGAGAGTATTCACGAGACAGAGAGCGGCTAAATGTGGCTGGAACATTTGAGACTGGGCCAAGTTCAGATCCCATCTCTGCCACTAATGAGCCAGATGACCTAGACCAAAGTCCCTTAACCTCTTTGAGCCTCGGTTTACTCACCTGCAATGTGAATTGTCCCCCGGACCTCTCAGGATGCTGGTGAGGGTGAAATGTAGTCATTCCATTAAAGGGCCAGCTCCTCAATGGGAGTATATCAATAAGGGACCTTCTGGTTGTAAAAGACAGAAGCCAGCCCACAGTGGCCTAAGCCAAAGAGAGCTTATTCGCTTATGTAGCTAAAGAGCCCAGGAATATGCCTGCTTCGGGCTCTGCTGGATTCAGGGGCCCAGAAGACATATTCAGGATCCAGTTTCTTTCCACCTAACCTCACTGTCTTCTGCTGTCTTGTTTCATTTTCAGGTTTCCCAAGGCCAGCCTTTCGCGCTGGCTACCTTCCTTGGGCCCTGCAGATCTGCTCTCTACCCTGGTCCACTCTGCTGTGTGGCGTGGATTCAGCCAATGGGAAACAATGGCAGGCAATCAGAGGAAGGGAGAAGAAGAAGACAGACTGTTCCTCTTTCCTGGGTTCCTCCCTGTCAGCTCCCTCTGCCAAAGGCCCCAGCTCCTGCCAGGCAGAAGCCTCTTGGAGCCACGGCTACTCTCCCTGCATTCCAGTAACCACACAGTGTTCTTGACCTTCAGACCTAGGGGTGCCAAAGGCTCCCCACTGTCTAGCCCAGAGGAACTGTACCACCGTCTGCTGGATTCCCTAAACACCTTTGTGAATAGCCCCTTGAAAACGCTCTCCTGAAATTACAGCTTGAGTGCCTCTGTTTCCTTCAAGGACCCTGCCTGATGCACCCCGGCAGCTCACGGTTCTGTGTGATCCTCCTCTCCGGGCGGTAAGTAAGCCCCATGTGGTAGACTGTAACATGGGTGGCCCTGGTGAACCGTGCCTCCCAGTATTTGCGCCCTTCTGAGTCCCCTCCTACGGCGAACACTGGACTTGGCCACGTGACTCGCTTTGACCACTGGAATGTTAGCGTAGGTGAGGCAAGAAGAGGCTTCAGAAGCACTTGTGCCTTTGTGCTTGACGTCTTGGAATGCTCCCTTTTGGAATCCTGACGCCATGCTGTAAGGAATACTAGGGTATCTTGCTGAAGAGGAGACACCATGCAGAAAGATCCAGGAAGATGATCTGCCACATGGGGAAAAAGGCAACACAGGGGAGAACTGAGGTACCCCAACTAATAGTGGCCACAAAGGTCCCAGACCCTAAGAGAGATGCCTTTGTAATAAGGGGAGAACAGTGATTTGCCCTAGAAGTGTGAGGTATTTAACTCTAACATCATTCAGAATTGCCAACACCCAGTGATAAAAAGCAGACTGACTTTTAGTTAGTGCTGTTATCATTTTTAACCTTTCTGCAAAAAATGCTTCTCCTTATCGCCAGCACCTGGGGTGGAACATGCCCGCCCCCGCCCCCCACACATAACTCTATTGCTCCCTGGCCCTTCCAGTCCAGCCACAGCTGGATGCAGCCACTTGACTGACCCCCGCCAACATCACGTGGGGAGAAGCACCACTGTCAACCTACAGAATCTTGGGAAATAATAAATCATTGCTGCTTTAAGCCACTACGTTTTGGGGTGGTTTGTTACACAGCAATGAGTAACTGAGACATACCAGCAGCTCCAGCTCTACATTGTTGCAGGTTCAAGGGCAACTAGAAAGAGCCCTTTCCGGCGCCCCTGCTTAAGTCCTGGAATCACTCTGATTGGTTTCCCCTGGGTCATGTGCCAGCTCTGAAATAATTGCCTGACCAGGGGAACATGATACACTGACTGGCTCAGTCTGGGTCACATGCTTTATCCCGGAACAGGAGGTGGAGCCACACTTGGACCACTGGACTGAGAGTGGGGGATGGAGGGAGTCCTAAGGGAAGATGAGGGAACAGGAGGCTGGCTGCTAAGGACAATTTATGGGGGTAAAACTCGGGGAAGATTATCCTTGGTGCTCCCCATCTAGCTACCATTTGTGCCTATAAGAAACGGATAGGAGAATTCCCTGGCAGTCCAGTAGTTAGGACTCTGCACGTTTACTGCTGTGGGCCCAGGTTCGATCCCTGGTTGGGGAACTGAGGTCCCGCAAGCTGCGTTGCACAACTGAGAAAAAAAAAGGCTAAAAATGGATCCCCAGTGCAAAAGTGTAAAAGATCCGCTATGATGCGACAAGAAGCCCATAAAACTCTGGCCATGGACAGACCTGGCTTCTCTCACTTTCTTTTTGGAAGCTGCTTTGGGCAAGGTGCTCAACCTCTGTGAACTCATCTGAAAAATAGGTTAGTTAACTCCTGCACAGATGCGTGGTGGGGGTAAGGGCGGGGTTCAATTAGATCCTGGCTGGTGTGGTGGACAAAGAGAGGGGCTGCCCATACACCCCTTCAAGAAAGGGCTTGCTGCCCAGTGGGGGGCGGGGGGCGGCAGCAAACAGCCGTCAGCCCTTCCAGGGCTGCCTCAGCCGCAGACAGCCACCTGGCCTGAGGTCACACCCTTCCCAGGGCAGCCTGTGTTCGGTCAGTGAGGGAGCCAGGGTTTAAATGCTTGATGTAGAACCGCTCTGCCAAAGGAAACCATAAACTAGATGAAAAGACAGCCCTCAGAACGGGAGAAAATATTTGCAAATGAAGCAACTGACAAAGGATTAATCTCCAAAATTTACAAGCAGCTCATGCAGCTCAATATCAAAAAAACAAACAACCCCATCCAAAAATGGGCAGAAGACCTAAACAGACATTTCTCCAAAGAAGATATACAGGTTGCCAACAAACACATGAAGGAATGCTCAACATCATTAATCACGAGAAATGCAAATCAAAAGTACAATGAGGTATCACCTCACACCAGGCAGAATGGCCATCATCAAAAAATCTACAAATAATAAATGCTGGAGAGGGTGTGGAGAAAAGGGAACCCTCTTGCACTGTTGGTGGGAATGTAAATTGATACAGCCACTATGGAGAACAGTATGGAGGTTCCTTAAAAAACTACAAATAGAACTACCATATGACCCAGCAATCCCACTAATGGGCATATACCCTGAGAAATCCATAATTCAAAAAGAGACATGTACCTCAATGTTCATTGCAGCACTATTTACAATTGCTAGGACATGGAAGCAGCATAAGTGTCCATCGACAGATGAATGGATAAAGAAGATGTGGCACATATATACAATGGAATATTACTCAGCCATAAAAAGAAATGTAATTGAGTTATTTGTAGTGAGGTGGATGGACCTAGAGACTGTCATGCAGAGTGAAGTAAGTCAGAAAGAGAAAAATAAATACCGTATGCTAACACATAAATATGGAATCTAAAAAAAAAGTTTCTGAAGAACCTAGGGGCAGGACAGGAATAAAGACGCAGACGTAGAGAATGGACTTGAGGACACGGGGAAGGGGAAGGGGAAGGGGAAGGCGAAGCTGGGATGAAGTGAGAGAGTGGCATGGACTTATATATACTACCAAATGTAAAATAGCTAGTGGGAAGCAGCCGCATAGCACAGGGAGATCAGTTCGGTGCTTTGTGACCACATAGAGGGGTGGGATAGGGTGGGTGGGAGGGAGGCTCAAGAGGGAGGGGATATGGGGATATATGGATATGTATAGCTGATTCACTTTGTTATACAGCAGAAACTAACACAACATTGTAAAGCAATTATACTCCAATAGAGATGTTAAAAAAAGAAAAAAAAGAACCACTCTGCCAGTCAGTGTTCATTCCAGAGCCGCCTGCTGGGCTGGCTGAGGCTTTGTAGAACCTGCATCAGTTGATTTCCCCTCTTCCCCCGCACCATCCAATCCTGCTTTCTCCCCTTCCTTTCACAGGTGTTGATCCCTAATAAATATCTTGCATCCCAAACTCTGCTTATGGAAATCCCAATCTGTGATAGATGTTTCCAATGCTTCACCCAGCGCTCGGCACTTAGTAGTCTGTTGATACAGGTCTACGGAGTGAAAACTGGCTCCTTGCTCAGGAGAATGAGAAACGGAAAACAGTTGAGGCAGGCGACAGAGGCTGGTGTGGGGACTGCCAGGCGTTAAGCAGCTGTTGTGGAGGAAGGGGCCTGGGGCTGGCAGAGGCAGCTGCTTCCTCAGAGAGGAGAGGAGGGTCTCTCCAGGGACACCTGCTCCACCCCCATGCATCTGCAGCCCCCTGCTCGCCAAGCAACTGGATCAATTATGAATGAGGCCTAACACATGCTGGCAGGCCTGAAGACAGGCAAGTCAGGGCTCTCCTCCAGGCTGGGCCCAGCCCCACGTGGCCTGTCTGGGGTCCTGAGGCCTGGTGGCCCTTGGAGAGGTGGCAGAGACCACTCAAGTCCTAAAGTAGAAGCCCCCTCCTCTTTTTGTAGAATCTTAAGAGTTCTGGAATCTTGGAAGATTCTTGGAGATTCAGTGTTCCAGGACCGTCACAGAACTGGAAACAATACTATAGAGTCTTGGAACAAGAAAATCTCTGGTTTAAAGGATCCTGGTATTTTGAGGCCAAAGGGGCCAGGAAGGCTCTTCATTTGAGTGTTTCTCTCTCTGAGAACTCTGAGTGCAGACCCTAATCGTGTGGCCTGGAGGCACTTACCACCTTCGTCTAGGTGCACAGGAGGAAAAAACAGACCCTACAGGAAGCGGGAAACTTAGACAAGAGGGAGGGTATCATAGCTGGAAAGAACGGTATGTAGGGTTGAGATGAGGAACTGTCTTTATGAAAGTGAGGGCTTCAGATGACACAACACAAGTAAATCATCTGACCAGCACATTGTAGGTAATAAATGTTACCTCAGTTCCCTTTCACTTTTGCTCACAATTCTCTGTTTTCTACATTTCCAAATTATCCACATTCACACTGAGGAGTTTTGGGAAAATACAAGGTTATCTGGAAGGGAGACTCTGAACTGATTCCACCCTCCCCCCGCCCCCCCAGAAAGAATCACCTATCACGATGTATGGGGACCTGTGCTCAGTACAGGCCAGGACATGCTTCTGTGGAAACAGGAGGATTGATGACTGATCACAGAAAGAAACCCAGGAGGGGGATATCTGAACAGGGTTTTGAGAGTAAAAGAGGAGTTCACCAGGCAGAGGGGGTGGTGGTGGAAGGAGGGGAATTCCACGCACTTTCTGTGCCTGTTAAATGAATTGGCAAGGTCTCCCCTTTCTAATCCATACCTTAGGTATGAATTCAAGCAGATACCCACTCTGACTTTACAAATGGAAAAACTGATGGACACGGGCATATCCAAGCAATCTTCACATCTATTTCCTATTTCTAAAATCCCCAAGCCAAGAATACAGAGGGAATAACAATGTGTCCTGAGCCCAAGTTAGACCTTGAAATGGAGAGATATTTTCAAGGGTCAGGGCCAAAGTGAAGGCATTTTTGATAAAGTTAAATTTATTTCACTTAAAGGTCTCTCTTTATTCCAAGATCATGTCCTTCCTACATGATCTTGGAATAAAGAATTTCATAAATGAAAATGGCCTTTCATTTATGAAATTGGCCTTTCATTTATGAAATTAGGTGACAGTAAATGATTATCACAGTTTGGATTTTTTTAGTGTTTTCACTTGGCAAAATAAAAAGTTAATAACCCTACACTGGTTCTCAAAACAAAATTTTCTTACATCATACCACTCCCCCAAACCGCAGATTTTCAAAACTGCCGAGTCAGAAGCCATTGGTGGTAGGAGGTTCCATCTCACCATTTGGGCTCTTCCTTCTGTCACCTCCCCAGATTGACCCTTCCTGGCAATCCTGCCTAAAATGGCTCCTCTCCCTCTCCGCATGTTTTCTCTCTGCTCCACCTCCTTGTTTCTTCCACTCAGAACACTTACTCTTGGCAAGAATCTTATTAACGTGCACACACACTTACTTATAGTGTTTTCTCTATTTGAATGTAAGCAGCACGTTCTGTCAGGTCAGGAGCCAGGTCTGCCTTTTTCACACACCCTCCCCAGCACCTAGCACAGTTTTTAGTGTATAGTGGGTGCTGGGGAAGTGTTTTTGGAAGGAAAGAAGAGAGGAAGGAGGAAGGGAGAAAGGAAAGGCCATGGAGCTTGGACACTCAGGCTGGAGAACATCAGGGGCAGTAGAAGGTAGAAGATGCTGTGGGGACCCTGTGCCAGAGCCTTTCATCGTACCTTTCAGCCTCAGCCATGGTGCACAGCACCCATGCACACTGCCAGCATCCTCCCTCAAGTGCCCGCTTAGTCTCTTAGCTTTTCCACCTCAAGGCTTTCTTGGGAGCCCTGATCCCTTGCTCAGCCCACCCATAGGCACAGCCCAGAAGTACAAGGGAGTTCATGCCCCCTGTGGCAATGCTTAACACCTAGAGGGAATGGGAGTTGGTGTATAAGTGCCCCAGCCTCCCATCCTCGGGGTGAATGATTCTATATAGTACTCAGAGGGTCTTCCCAGGACTGAGCCCCAGTTGTCCACAGCAGCGACCACCTCCTTCCCTGTCTCCCCATTCCCTCACTCCTTGCTGTGCTCACCTCCCAAGTAAATTACATGTACCAAGTCCTTGTCTCAGGCTCTGCTTTGGGGGAACCCAGTCTAAGACAAGCTGGGTCACTCCCTTGCATCTCAAAACTTCCCTTTTGCTCATTCTCCTCTCTGAACCCCAAGTTCCACCAGCCCTGCTGTTGCCAGGTGACATCTAGAGAATCACTGCCCCTCCCCCATCCAGCAGACAAGCTGGCAGGTCTTGACCATCTTCCAACCTGGCCCTCATCCTGAGAAGTTTCAATGAAGGGGCTTGGCACGGCATGTGGGGGTCCACATGCTTTGGAGACAGCCAGGGAGGAAAAGGCCTCTCTAAACAAGTCTGTAATGATTAAATCATCTGCTGTCCCTCTGCTCCTCCCTGCCTTTTGTGCTTTGGCTGAGATGTTACCTCCAATCCATTATCTTCCCTTTCTTCTCTCAGCCTCCCCAGCCCTCAGCCACCTCAGCAGGAAGACTGAGCTGGGCTGAAACAGGACAGCCCAATGTGACTACAGAACTTTCTAGTTTACCAAGAACTTTACAGGCTTAGAGCTGTTTATAAAGCCTTTTCTGTTTACAAGATAATTCACTAGTACTATTATTGATGTTGTTTTAATACAAACATTTATTAACCTCAGGGAGAAATTCCCTTTGTCTTGCCAAGGAAGAGTAGAGCCTGGCTAGAGAAGTCGTGTAATCGAAATTCATTTCTTTCATTCATTCATTCGTTCACTCTCCTTTTGTTTGCTTCTTTGTGTCCAGGCCCTGGGGATACAAGATGAAGCCCTTCCCACCAGGAGCTTGCAGCCTGGTAGGGAAGTATTTGAGTCTGAGTCTAACCAGGAAACACTTGAATATTTACAAAAGAAGAACTTTAGGAAATGGAAGGCGATGGAAGAGCTGAGAAGCCAACTGGACATAGTGAAGGAGCCCAAAGACAAGTAACAGCTGGTGGCTGCCACCACCCCCGGACCTGAGGGACGGAAGGCAGATGAAGTGCCAACAAGTATTTGTGGAGCATCTCCTCTGTGCTGGCCGTTGCTAGATGCTGGGGATACAAGGATGACGAGGACGGCCATGGGACTTGCCCCCATGGAGCTGGTGGTCTACTGGGAGAAACAGACCCTAAAAAACGTATTAGAAATGATTGTGTGAACACCCATAATGGGCAAGGTGCTGTGACCAAGCCCATACTGGTTGTAAAAGGAGGTGTGTAATAGGAGAACCTAACCTAGTCTGGGGGGCAGGGAAGGCTTCCTGGAGGAGGTGATGGTTAAGCTGAGGGTGAATGATGGACAGGCATTATTTAGATTCCACATCACAAACTCTCACCTCTACGGGGGCCTGTGATCAAGTGCTTGGCCCTGCATGTCCAGCTTGGGCCAATCTCCCAGCATCCCTCGGAGACCCCACCTCTGGCCATCCATGCATGGACACACTCTTGGCTGAAATGATGGCCTGGCCCACCACTGGGCTTAACGATACCTCCTAGGCCACCGTTGATGAGAGATTCCTGCCTGGGCTAGAGCACCTGGAATGCATTCAAGCCCAGCACAAGCCAGTGCCTTCAGGAACAGCCTGACCAGCACTGAAGCTTGTTCTCCAGACCCTGCTGGCCGCCTGGAGCCTTGGCAGACAGTCAGGAGGAGGCGTCTGGGAGGAAAAGACAAAGAGAATTTGATTTCCATTTTGCTCCTGGTTCCCTGTTTTCAGTCCAGATGCCTCCAGATCTAATTCCAAATAAATAATTGTACAGAGTAACCCAGGTCCCTTGGTGATTAAGTAAACACACTGAGGCGGTAGAAATTGAATTAGTGCAGTGTGCTCAGCCATTATTATCCACCCCTTCTCATGAATATTAATGAGGGTTTATTAAGAAATGTAAATGCTGCCTCAGGGGGTGGGAAGATGGGGGGGGCGGTCAGGGCCAGAGGACAGACTGTTCAGAAGGCAGCATGATTGAAGGCATTTTAAAAATTATGTCAGATCTTTCTCTTCCGCACTGTGGCCATGTTTCCGGATGCTTCATTTTTATTAAAACGAGGATAAAGGAACGAGTTTTAATTCGAGGATAAAATTAGCATTTTCCAAGCAGTGTTGGCAGCAGCAAGAACATATTTTGCCAGAAAATGGACATTCGGGCGGGGTGGTGCGGAGTTGTAGGAGCTGTGGCTGATGGACGATTAGTTCTCTCAGTTCATCTCCAGGCAAGGGAGTAAACAAATTAATCTCTGAATGGGGAGCAGCCTGGAAGCTGATGGAAGCCTGGAGGATCCAGCGGTGTCTTTGCTGGGAAACCAGAAAGTGTCATCCAGGCCTAGGATCTCCTTTACTGCTGGTTCAGAGAGGTTAGGCACTTGTGTGAGGTCACACAGCGAGGTAGGGCGCTCCGCCTGGGTTCTATGCGCAAGTTGGGAACGGGGCTGTGTCTCTGAGACAAGCTTTGAGCAGAGAGGCAGACTCTCCTCCCACCCTTAACGCTTGACCTCCAGGACCCTCTGGTTGTCTCACCTCTGTGGCTCCAGCTTCTGCCCTCACCATTCCTTCCCAGTCTGTGCTGTCAGGTTCATCTCCCCACTTTCACTATATTCTGTTTCTGCTCTGCAATCTTCAATGGCTCACTATTGCCGTTTGGCTGAAGATTAAACTCCTTCTTCTGACGTTTAAGTCCCTCCAGGATCTGACCACAAATCCACTTTTCCAATTTAAGTACCCACTACCCCTCACAGCTGCAATCAGATGCATCTAGGAAAGTGAGAAGGTGAAAAGGAAGGAGAAGAAAGGAAGGTGGGAAGAAAGGAAGAGAGGGAAAGAGGAAGGAAGAGAAAACTAGTGTTAAGTACCCAAATGCTCCGGATTTGCTAAATATCTTACCTAATAATAATGGTGACGATTACAATGATTGTAGTAATTGCTATCATCTACTGATGATAGATGCCAACCCCCAGCTTAACACCACTAATCCTCTCACTGTCACTGTGAGGTAGGTATCGTTATCTACATTTTACAGAGGAGGAAATAGACAACACACACACTGTAAATGACAGAACCAGCCTATTGGACATTGAAATCTGAATTCTTAACTATTGCACCTCCCACATCACCTGGCAGTCATTATTATCCCCATTTTACAGTTGAAGACAAGGAGGCTCAGTGAAGTGATTTGTCCTACAAATACCCGAAAGAAACAAACAAGCAGAAACGAGAGGAATCAAAATTCTTTAAGCCAGGCTTGCTCCATTGTCATGAGCACCATTCCTGGAGAATCCAGGTAAAATGACTGAACAGCCTGGTGGTCCCTGCTTCCCACAGCCAGTGGCATCGGCACTCCAGAGGAAACTCAAAAGCTCTCAGAGACACAGCCGAGCTGTGCCCCCAGCAATGTCCACCAGATGAAGCCTGCAGGTTGGTCCTCTTGGTTCCCAAATGTGTCCTCACCCAGGGCCACGAACCCCAAGCCTGTGGAACAAAGCCCAGATGTGGAGTCCAAGCACTCAGCTCCCAACGCTGTGCTCTGCACAGGAAAGAGTGAATCTGATCAAACTCACGCATTTTAACGACTTCAACATGCCTCGCTCCATGCGATTGCAGGAATAAAGGCCGACAGGTGCGGCTGAGTTAATCAGAGAGGAAAATAGAGGAAAAGACAGGAATCGCTGGCCAAATTGCAGCAGAGAAAAATAGGGCAAAATCATGAGACGTAAGTCAAAGGCATCCAATTAAAGTGTGATAATGTTTAAAGGGCAAGAACCGCATTCTCAGTCCCTTGGAAGTTCTAGTGCAACACGTACCATGAGGATGTGTGGAACAGTGGTACATGAGGTAATTTCTGGCAGTACACAGGTGAATAATTTTTTAATTTGAGTAAGGACGTTTCACGTGTGTTAGAAAAGATATAACGAGCACATAAAACCTATAACTAGCACGTAAAACTTGATGTCTAGAATGAGTCTGAACCTCACCCAAAGAAGCCATTTAATTGCCAGTCAGTTAAAAGAAAAAATATTTTAAAAAATAGTATAGATGGAAGAAGAATATGCAAAAAAATATGAAGTTGGCACTTATGTGACTGAAGTTTGGGAAACAATATTCTAGTTCTTTATTACTCCAAGGGGGGGGGGGTCCCTGGATTAGCAGCTGCAGCATCACCTAAGAGTGTGTGAGAAATACAGAATCTCAAGACCCTCCCTAGACCTACAGAAGCAGTATCTACATTTTAACAAGATTCTCTGGTGATTTATATACCTGCTCATGTATACTTTGTTTTCAAAGCACTGATCTATCTTGTTTATCACTGGGGGCAATGAAAACCTTTTAAGACTTGGTCCCAGGGAGAGAGCACTGGACTGGGATTCCATTCCAGCCATGCTCTTTGACTCTGAAGTGTTTAAAATCTTATAATTACAGAAGAGGAGACTGAAGTCCAGAAAAGGCAATTTCAAGATTGCAATGTGTGATTTTTCTCAACTTTGGGACCAGTCCAGGTCTCCAAACATACTGGCTGGTTCAGGAGGAGATGGTTGACAACAAAATTGCTGTCAACGATGTGATGTGACTTTTTAAAAATTGTTTGTTAAAGACATCACAAGGAAAGAAATCTATAGAACAATATATTTTATAAATACAGATGTAAAAATCCTCAATAAAATACTAACAAAGCAAATCTAGCAATAGAAAAAAAAGATTATACACTATGACCAAGTGGGATTTATCCCAGGAGTACAAGGTTGGGTTAATACATGAAAATCAATTAACATAATACACCATAGCAATAGAATAAAGGAAAAAAACCACATGATCATCTCAATAGATGATGGGAAAGCATTTGACAAAATCCAACACCCTTTCATTATTAAAAAAAAACAACACTCTACAAAGTATGAATAGAAGAGAATTCCCTCAATCTGATAAAGGCCATCGACTAAAAAATTACACCTAATGTACTCAATGTGGCCAAATGCGTTTTCTTCCTAAGATCAGGAGCAAGTAAGGAAGCCTGCTCTCACCACTTCTATTCAAGATTATACTGGAGGTTCTAGCCATGGCAATTAGGCAAGAAAAAGAAACGAAAGCATCTAGACTGGAAAGGAGAAGTGAAACCATTTCTCATTGTAGATTACATAATCTTATATATAGAAAATCCTAGGAAATCCATATTTTTAAAAAACTTTTAGAACTAATAAGTGAATTCAGCAAGGTCACAGGATACAAGATCGATTTTAAAAAGTTAATTTTATTTCTATACACTGGCAATGAACAATTCAAAAATGAAATTAATAAAACAATTCCATTTACAATAGCAGCAAAAAGAATTAAATGCTTAGGAATAACTTTAACAAAAGAAGTGCAAAGCTTGTAGTCTGAAAATTATAAAATATCGTTGAAATAAATTAAAGAAGATCTAAATAAATGGAAACATATCACATGTTCATGGATCAGAAGACAATATTTTTAAGATGGCAGTACTCCCCAAACTGAAATACAGATTCAAGGCAATTTCTACCAGAATTCCAGCTTGCTTTCTTTCTTTCTTTTGCAGAAAATGGAAAGGTGATTCTAAAAATCATATGGTATCTCAGGGGACTTCAAATCGCCAAAACAATCTTAAAAAAGAGCAGCAAAATTAGAGGAGTCACACTTTCTGATTTCAAAGCTTACTATAAAGCTACAGTAATCAAGACAGCATGGTAATGGATAGAGATAGATCAATGGAACAGAACTGAGAGTCCAGAAAGAAACCCTTACATTTATGTAAACTGATTTTCAACAAAGGTGCCAATGGGAAGGAATTGTCTTTCCAACAAATGGTGCTGGTACAACTGGATATCCATATCCCAAAGAGTGTAGTTGGACCCCTACCTCACACCGTATGCAAAAATTAACTCAAAATGGATTATAGGCCTAAGTATAAGAGCAAAAACTATAAAACTTTAAGAGTAAGTCAACCATAGGAGCAAATCTTCATTACTTTGGCTTGGTCTCTTAGAGCACCAAAAGCACAAGTGACAAAAGAAAAACTAGATAAATTTCATCAAAACCAAAAACATTTGTGCTGTAAATGATACCATCAAGAAAGTGAAAAGACAGCCCATAGAATGGAAGAAAATATTTGCAAATCATATGTCTGATAAGGGACTTGGATCCAGAACATATAAAGAACTCTTACAACTCAATAATAAAATGATAACTAACTCAATTTTTTAAATGGGCAAAGAATCTAAATAGGCATTTCTCCAAAGAAGATATATAAATGGCTAAAAGCACATGAAAAGATGCCCAACACCACTAGCCACTACAGAAATGCAAATGAAAACCAAGAGATACAATTTTATACCTACTAGATAGTAACTAAAAATAAAAGAAGAAGAAGAGGGCTTCCCTGGTGGCGCAGTGGTTGAGAGTCTGCCTGCTGATGCAGGGGACACGGGTTCGTGCCCCGGTCCAGGAAGATCCCACATGCCGTGGAGCGGCTGGGCCCGTGAGCCGTGGCCGCTGAGCCTGCGCATCCGGAGCCTGTGCTCCACAACGGGAGAGGCCACAGCAGTGAGAGGCCCGCGTACCGCAAAAAAAAAAAAAAAAAAAAAAAAAAAAAAAAAGAAGAAGAAGAAAGAAAAAAAAAGACTGATAATAACAAGTGTTGGTGTGGATGTGGAGAAATTAGAACACTCATTCACTGCTAGCGGGAATGTAAAATGGTGTAGCTGCTTTGAAAAACAGTCTGGAGGTTCCTCAAATGTTAAATACAGAGTTACCATATGACCCATTCATTCCAACTCTATGTATACATCTAAGAGAAATGTAAACATACGTTCACACAAAAAAAGTGTTCACGAATGTTTATAGCAGCATTATTCATAACAGTCAAAAAGTGGAAACAACCCATATGTCCATCAAGTGGTGAATGGATAAATAAAATGTGATATATGCATACAATGGAATATCATTTGGCAACGAAAAGGAATAAAATACTGATATATGTACAATATTATGCTAAGTGAAAGAAGCCAAAGTACTGCATATTGTATGATTCCATTTATATGAAATGTTTCGAATTGGCAAATCTATCGAGGCAGAAAGTAGACTAATGGCTGCCTCTGTCAGGGTCAGGGGAGGGTTTGTGTGGAATTGGGAAGAAATGAGGGTGACTGCTAATAGGTACAGTATTTCTTTTGGGGGTGATGAAAGTATTCTAAAATTGAAGTGGTGACGGTATCCAATTACTCTGCCAATATACTAAAAACCATTAAGTTGCACTCCTTAAATGGTGAACTGTATGGTGTGGTAACCCCTCAAAGATGTCTGTGTCCTAATCCCTGGAACCTGTGAAAGTTAGGTTACATGGCAAACAAGAATTAAGAATGCAGGTGGGATTAAGGTTGTTGATCAGCTGACTTTAAAATAGAATAGAATAAAACACAAATAAACCAGGGAGATTATCCTGGATTATCCAGTGGGCCCAATGTAATCTCAAAGGACCTTAAACATTGGAAGAGGGAATCTGAGGAGAGAACCAGAGAGATGGCATTGTGAGAAGGACTCATCCCAAAGTTGCTGACTTTGAAGATGGAAGAAAGGAACCACAATCCAAGGAATGCAGGCAAGCTCCAGAAACTGGAAAATGTAAGGAAACAGATTCTCCTAGAACCTTCGGAAACACAGCCCTGCTGACACCTTAATCTTAGCCCCGTGAGATCTGTGTCAGACTTCTGATCTACAGAAGTGGAAGATAATACATTTTTGTTAAGTCACTGAATTTGTGGTAATGTGTTGCAGCAGCAGTAGAAAACTAATACATATGCTATGTCAGTTATAGCTCAGTAAAACTGTCTTTAGAATGATTATTATCTTAGGCTACATAAATAGAAGCATGGTGTCTAGAAGGAGGAAGGTGATGGTCTGCTTGCGATCTAAGTGAGGCAGACTGCATCTGGAGCTCAGCTGTCAAGGCCACACTAGACGAGGAACGGGGGAAAACCAGGGTGGGTCCAGAGAAACGTCACTGCGATGGTGAAAAGACTCAAGATGATGTTGGGATGTTGGGTGAGCAATCATCCCCTGAAGTGGGATGAGTTTAGTGGGGATGAGAAGACAGATCCTGGGACAATGGAGTGTGTTACCTACAGGCAGGGTTCAGCTTGAGATGAAGATGAATTTGCTTCTTTGTTTTAAAAAAATATTTTGTTTCACCCAAATACATGTTTACTTAGAAAAATTAGAAAATACAGTTAAGCAAGGAGAAAGAAAAACCCCACATATTCACATAACATTTTGTTGCAAGTTATTAAGGCTTCTAGATGACCTGCTGGGAAGGTAAACTGTGTCCGTCTTTTATTGTCATGTTCCCAGAGTAGGCAGATGATCATGGAATGCTTATTGAATGAATACATAATGCACACACACACACACCCACATTTATAACTTACAGAAATGGGACTTGACTGTACATATTGCTTTATAATCTTCTCTTCCCCCATTACCAATATATTATGAGCTTCCTTCCAGTTCAAAAAATATGCATTTACATTAGGGATGTAATAGATACTGCCAGACTGCAAATACAGTTCAGGAGGTCTGTGAATTTGAATGGGAAAAAAATTATATCCTTATTTCCACTAACCTGTAACTGAAGTTTCTCATTTCTTTCAACTTCAATGTAGGTAACAAGACATAGTAGCATTAGCTGTATCCTTGCCATAGGTAGTGATCATAGATGTTTTCATAGCAAATTACCATCGTTGCTTGAAATACTGTTTACTCTCATCACTCTTTGGAAATGCCAATGGCTATTACGCCTGCCACTAGATCTTGTTAGTGAATGTAATAAAGAAACATGAATACTACTATATCAGAAATTTAAAAATATTTAAATAGCTGTATTTAAATATAATTGGTCTTCTTAGAAAGCTTATACATCTTATTTTACATGTTTAAAGCCATTATTCTTGAGAAAGGGTCCACAGGCCTCACCTAAAAGGTCCATGGCACAGCAAAGGTTAAGAAACTTTGATCTACACTGTCACATTTTTTCTTAATTTTTATTCTGAAATAATTTTAAATTTACAGAAAAGTTGCAAAAATAGTACATGTACTCCCCACCCAGCTTCTCCTAATGTCAACATGTTACATAATCATAAAATAATTATTGAAAGCAGGAAATTAACATTGGTACAATGTTATTAAGAAATCTTTAAATTGAATTCGAATTTCACCCGTTTTTCCACTAATGTCTTTTTTCTGTTCCAGGACCTAATCCAAGATCCTACATTGTATATAGTTGTCACGTCTCCCTGGTCTCCTCCAATCTGTCATAATTTCTCAGTCTTTCCTTGTCTTTCATGATCTTGACACTTCTTAAAAAGTGTTGGCCAGTTAATTTGTAGACTGTCCATCAGTTTGGATTTGTCTGATATCTTCTCACAATTAGATGGAGAGTTTGCATTTTTGGTAAGAATGGCACAAGAGTAATATTGCGACCTTCTCCAGGCATCACATCAGGGGTACATGATGTAGACATGTCTTACTCCTGTACATAATGGCTGCAGCGTATCCATTATATATTTAATTGGATATAACATATAACTTACTTAATTGGTCCCCTTCCAATGGACTTTTAGCTTATTTTCAATTTAGGGCAGTTACAAATATCACTACAATGAAAAAAGAAGTACAGGGTAGGGCAGCCTGAAGGAGCAACCAGCAGCCAGGGGTGGTGATGAGTATCCTGTCCCTGGAGGCATACAACAGTAGAGGGGCACCAGATGCCATTTCCACTTCCCCAGCAAAGAGCATCTGGTGTCCCGGAAGACTGACAAAATGCACAGGGGCAATAACAAAGGATGCTCCCCTCCCTTGGATCTCCACTCAGGTGTCCCATCAGCAAGGCGAGGCCTCAGCCCAGGTGGAGGGTAAAAAATGCTCCCCAGAATAGACCAGCTCTAGTTAGTATTCTGAGCTCTCTGCTCTACTGATGGCTAATTGTCCCTAAGAGCTGAGATCAGTGGAGGGGAAAATGGAAGACAGCCTAACCTGTGCTGGGCTCAGGGAGCCAGCCAGCCTCCCAGCAGAAAGGTCTGCACTGCCACTCAGCTCGACCCTCCTTTCTCTGCTATGATTGCTAATGGAGCAGGGTGGCTCAGAGGCCCAGCATCCGGCAGAGGAGTAGCTCTGTGACTTACCCAATCTCAGGAAGTTTGGGGGCTGCAGGGGAGACAGTGCTGAACCTTCTAGTTGCTGGGTTCCTAAAATGTACAAGGTACAACCATTGTGGAAAACTGACAGTATCTGGGAAAGCTAACTGCATACCTAGTCTGTTACTAGGTACATACCCAACAGAGTAAGTGCTCACGTCTACCAAAGGATGTTCATATAAGTTTTATTCACAATCACTAAAACCTGGAAACAACTCAAATGCCTATCAGCAGAATGGATAAGCAAATCATGATATATTCATACAATGGAATCCTACACAGCAATAAAATAAAAAAAACAAGCTACTGCTACAAGCAACAGCACGGATGAATTCCCAGATGTTGTGTTGACTGAGACACAAGAGGTCATACTGAATGAGTCCGTTTACGTGAAGCTCAAAAACCGGTAAACTATGGTGATAGAAATGAGAATAATGGCTCCCCTTGGAAGGGGGTGGTATTGACTGGGAAGGGGTCCATTGTGAGGGGGCTTCTAAGATGCTGTGCTACATCTCAGTCTGGGCGGGGGTTCTGTGAGTATATACCTAAGTAAAAACTCATCAAAAGTATGCTTAAGCTTTTATGGCACATAAGTTATGTTTTAACAACAACATCAACAAAAAGATGGGTGACGGCCAGGAGCAGGCTCTGCTGGCCCAGGGAGGTGGGAGAGGGAGTGACAGGTCCCAGCTTTGTCAGGACTTGCTATGTGAACTGGGCCACCAGATCAAGTGCTTCAGGTTCTTCCACTGGGGAGGGGCTGATGCCGCCTGCTGCCCTTGCCACGTTATTGGGAGGAGAATCTGGGGAGATGTGTCAGAAACCAACTTCTAAATCAAAAACTGATGTGTGTGTTGACTCCTCCAATATGTATTAATCAACTCGGACGTGCAGGCAGATTAGACCCAGTCCTGGCCCTGGCAGGAAGTCTCTGACTAAGCAAGGATAAAGGCGACCAACGCCCAAACGAACAATTACAACCCACGATGAGGGTTATAGAGAGGCCATCGGGCCTGGAGATGGTAACTAATCAAGAGGTGGAATGGGGATGGCGGGTCAGGAGAGATGACTTAGAAGCAGGGAATTAAAGGACAGGAAGGAGCCGGGCCTGCAGGACAACATTTCAGACAGAGGAGTCCTTGATGGCAGAGACCTCGCAGCTGGAAACAGCTGTGTGGGCTCACAGGGAGGCCTGTGTGGCCAGAGAGGGCAAGCCAGGGAGTGGGGTTCATGGCAGGGGCAGACCGTGCACAGGGTGGGCAGGGTAAGGGTTTGGGGTTTTACTGGAAGCTTACCGGAAAGACACTGGAGGACTTTTAATCAAGAAATGACATGATCTGATTTGTGATTTTAAAAGATGACTTCAGTAACTAGCTAGGAGCCAAACACAAAAGATTACATACTTGATAATTCTATTTATGTGAAATCCAGAGATCTCCCCAGACTAACCAGTAGTGATGGAAATCAAAATACTGGTCAACTTTGAGGGTCGTGGTCTTGGAGCTGAAGGGTTGGAAATGTCCCATATCTTGATGTAGATGGGAAGTAAGAAAATGCAAAAAGTTGTCACAATATATACGTAAGTTTGGTGCACTTCATAGAGTACAATACTATCTGTATGCTATACCTCAATAGAAAAGCAAAATAAAATGTGAAATTGCTAACATTTTTATTGGCTAACTTTTTTTTTTTTTTTTTTTTTTTTTTGGTGGTACACGGGCCTCTCACTGTTGTTGTGGCCTCTCCCATTGCAGAGCACAGGCTCCGGACGCGCAGGCTCAGCGGCCATGGCTTACGGGCCAGCCGCTCCGCGGCATGTGGGATCTTCCCGGACCGGGGCACGAACCCCTGTCCCCTGCATCAGCAGGCGGACTCTCAACCACTGCGCCACCAGGGAAGCCCTGGCTAACATTATTTTTTAAAGTAAGATTTATTGAGGTATAATTTCCATGCAATAAAATCCCCCCTTTTAAAGTATGCAGTTGGATGAGTTTTGACAGATGTGTACACCAGCATAACCCACCACCACAATCAAGATATAGAACATTTCCATCCCCCCCCCCAAAGCTGCCTTGTGCCCCTTTGCAGTTGCTTCCCACCCGTCTCACCCCCACCCCCAGCCCTAGCTCCTGGCAACCACTGGTTTCATTTCTGTGCTTATAGGCTGGCCTTTTCCAGATTGTCATTAAATGGAATCATTCAGCATTTAACCTTTTGAGACTGCTTCTTTCACGTAGCAGAATATTTCTGAGATTCATCCATGTTGTTGTGGATATCAGTAGTTTGTTTCTTTTTATTGCCAAGCCATCTGCCATGTATGGATGTACCACAATTTATTTATCCATTCACCAACTGATGAGCCTTTGAACTGTTTCCAGTCTGGGTCGGTTATGAATAGAGCTGTTATAAACCCTTGCAGATAGGTCTTTGGTGGACCTAGGCTTTCATTTCTCTCGAAGAAATATGTTAGGATTGGGATTGTTGGGATATATGATAAGCGCATGTTTAATGCTGCAAGACACTGCCACAGTGTTTTTTGAAGTGATTTCCAGGTAGTAAATACATTATCTCATTTTCTCCTCAGAATGGGTGAGGAATGTGAGGCCCAGAGAGGCTAAGCAATTTGCCCAAGGCCCCACAGCAAGTAGTTGATAGTGCTGGGCCCCCAGATCCCACACAGGAAAACCCTGCTCTCAAGCTCCTCCAGAGGGGCCGCTCTCATGAGCAGGGCCAGTGGGTGAGGGCTGGTTTGCCCAGAGCCAAACTCAGACAAGTTCCAGACTAAAAATTAGTGACAGAGGAGAGACGGCAATGGACCATGTAACCCCTCCAAGAAAGAAAATAATGAAAGAAGAAGAAAGAAGAGCCAGGCGACATGAAAGCGGAGAAAATTGCTGGCTACAAGCCAAGTATTAATTCACTTGAAGTCAGCCTTTTCCCTCTGCTCCCAATGTCCCTTGGTCCCCTGGCAAGCTTTCAGATTAAAGTGCTCAACGCTCCCCTGTCTCCCCTGACCCCGAGACGATGAGGGCGGGCAGGGCTGGGGGTTATGGCCAGAATATTGTCTGGATCCAGCAAGCCAGAACGCCCACCCTACTCCCAACCTCAGACAAAACCTGGACCCTGGCTTGCTGGGAGGTGGCTTCCCCCAGCCCAAGACAGGTCTGACCCCCACAGGGGCACAGGGGGAAATGGAGGTTAATGAGATTTTGATGAACCTGCAGTTTTCATTTTGCGAGGGAAAAGGCTCAGACCCTCGCTCATTAAAGGGAACTGACCTGTAAAATGAGTCTGGGGATGAATGGCAGGGCAGGAGGGCCAGCAAGGGAGGAAAGGAGGAGAAGTGGGACCCCAACAGCCTGGTCAACACAATCTAGTCTGATGGGGGAGCAGGCCCAGAGACTGGAAGGGATTTGCCCAAGGACACACAGCAAATCAGACTAGACTTGGGTCCTGAAAAGAGGTGGGGAGAACCGGGGGACAAACTGAGAAACAGGAAGATGGACAAAGAGATAGATTGAAAGAAACAAAGAAAGAATTCCATTGACTGCATATTCAATAATAACATCTAACTTTCACTGCAGGCTATGCTAAGTACCTGTCATCCCATTGTCTCATTTAATCCCCACAACTCTAGGAGGTAGGTATTATTATGCCCATATGCGGAAACTGAGGTTCAGAGAAGTTAAGTGACTTGCCCAAGGGCACTCAGCCAGCTAGTTCTACCCAACCCCATGCTTTTAGTCACCTTCCCCTACACCTGGGGAGACCCTGGGTTCCAATTTACACGTGCTGTCCCAGTTTAAGTATTAAAATGCCTCCTTTCATTGTCCAAAGTGACTCAGTTTAAGCCAAATATTATATAACTACCCTACCTAGGCTGCATCTTATCAATTGCTTCCTGTGTGACATGCGTAGCCCAGGATCCAACACACAAATACTGAGGCAGAGAGCACAGTGGTAAGAATCTACTTTAGCTCTGGAGTTAGCCAAACTGAGGCTCAAACCCAGGGATATGACTTTGGATTAGTCACTTGACCTCTCCGGGCCTCAGTTTGCTCATCTGGAAAGTGGGGGTAACCATGGCTACTCCACTAAGTTATGGAGGTGATATAAAGAAAGGGGTATAAAGTGCCGGGGCATGTTTGCTATAATTACATGGCTGATGTAATTACAGGGTTTTAATGTAAATTACATAGGATTTTAGCCTATGCCCTTTCTGCTGTACCCTGTGGATTTCCATACTGTGTACTTGGTTTGTGTTTGCTGACCTTTCTCCCACGACTCACTTTTCAGTTCCCTGCCCCAGAGCCTTTGCATATAATGGGGCTTTTTGTTTGCTTGTTTAGCTAAGACTCATTTGCCAGGCATCATTCTAAGCATATTACATATGCTAATTTATTTAATCCTCACCATAAGCCTATGTTTACAAATGAGGAAACTGAGACAACAAGAGGTTAGTCAACTTGTCCAAGATCATACAGCTGGTTAGTGACAGAGCTGGGATTTGAACCCAATCAGCCTGGCTTAAGGGTCAACCCTATATAGTACTTCCCTCTGTCCTGAAGGTGCTACCCCACTCCCACTACTGGCCCCTCCTCTGCCTTTGCAGGAATAACTCCTACCGACCCTGCCTTTGCTGAAATATCACCTCCTGCAGGAGACCCTCCGTGACTGCTCAGCCTAAATTACATTTCCCACCCCTGCCAGAGGAATAATCACTCACCCTACTCTTTACTGTCTTTCAGAGCTGAATCCAGTTTGTTATTCTCTATTTATATGCTCATTTGTCTTCTGCACTGGACAGCGCATTCCAGGAGGGCAAGGACCATTTTTCTATCCCAAGCATCTAGCAACAGACACATGGTAGGTCTTCAATAAATATTTGTTGAAGGACAGAATAAGGGAAAGGAGGCCAGGGGGGAGATTAGCAGCCCCCTAAGGACAGGAGCTGCCCCTGACAGTGTTTTATTGTCCCAAGAGCCTGGCCCAGGGTCTCCAGGCATACAAGAGGGCTCTCAGTAATTGCTGACTGACTACATCAGCAACGTGGCCAACCCACACCCTTTGGGCCCAGGGCTGTGGACAGCCAGATGGAGCAGGGCTGGGACCCAGCTTTCTACAGCCATCAGCCTTTCCTCTCCCCCCACACCTGACCCCTCCCTTCTCCCTTCTTCTTCTCCTTTCTGAGATGAAGCAGTGAAATGATTTTTCTACTTGAGCAGTTTTCAATTTAGATTAAGAAAAATGTGGTTTGCAGTCACTCGGCAAAAGGCCCTGGCAGCCCTGTCCCTTCAGGGACTGGGGCTTTCTCAGCCATTGACAGCAGAGCTGGTTCTGGAGTGGGGGAAATGTGGAGGGGACTTCCCAGTCCCTCTGTGTCTCCTGCTGACATTCATCCTCACAACTTGGCCTCCTCCTGCCTTCTTGGGTAAGGGACCAGGATCTGGAACCAGACGGAACTGAGTGGGTTCAGGCTCTAACCCATGTATACTGTGTGACCTTAGGCAGGTTCTGTGCCTCTCTGAGTCTTCTTGTTTCATCCATAAAATGGGTCAACGGTAAGCCCTCTAATTTGGTCCCTGCCTCCCACCCAGATCAAAAGGCTCCTTCTTAAACTTCCAGACTGTAAAGAACAAATAGGACAACACAAGGACGTTTAGCTGGGATATGCCAAGGTGGGCAGACCCTCAGAAACCCCAGGGCCAGAGCAGAAAGCAGGAGAGACAGGCTGATGGTAAGGGAGGCTGGACCAGCCCAAGAATAGATGGAAGTTTCCAAGGAGGCCCTCAAGGAGCCAGAGGTTAACTAGGGCCAAAGACAAGGGCATCCATATGGGGCAGGGGGCAGAGGAGGAAGGAGGCAGAACTCTGGGACCACTTAACTCCTTCCTAATTCTGAAACCTTTATGCCTGGGATAGATTTCGTCCTGTTTGTTAATGTTGCCTTTCAATATGAAAGTGCTTTTGTTCATGTGGGTAAATAAAGGGCGTGTATTAACCCTAGTTAATGGTACCAATTCTGGAGTCAGGCATACCTGGGTCTCATTTCCTGCCCCTCCCCTCAGTAGCTGTGTGATGTTAGGCAAGTTACTGAACTTCTCTGAACCCCTCCAAAATATTCAATACATGATTTTCACACTGCTCTGTTTCTTAGGTTTTGTGGGGTTTTTTGTAAATCAACTTTACTGAGGTGTAACTTATAAATGATACAATGTACCCATTTTAAGTGTACATTTCCATGAGTTTTGACAAATGTATACACCCATGTAACCACACTGTGATCAAGAAACTGAACATCTTTATTATCCTAAAAAAGTCCTTTTGTGTCCCTCCTCAGTCTTCCTGTTGTTTTTAATGTAAAAATAATAGGTTCTCCAGGCCCCATGATAACAAATCTTGGCATCAAAATAGATACCGGAAGGTTGCGGTATTTGCACTGTGACTCTGCCTACCTGCTCCTCACCCCCACCCTAATACACACACTGTCAGGTAGCCCCAGGGATGCTTGATTCAAGCCCAGCACCACAGGATTCTAGGTGGATTCCCACCCCGCCGACTGCCAGTGGTGAGCCATTAGACAGCCCATCCTCCCTCCACAGACAACCAGCTGGCAGCTGGCCTCTCCGGGGCCACTCGCATGTGTCTTTCTAGCTGACACCTCCAGGGGTCATGAGCTGCTCCAGGGAGGGCACGTGGCTGCCACCTGTCATCCACCACTGCGTCTTCAGTGCCCTGGAAGGGACTGGCGCACAGTAGGTGCTCAATAACTAGGTATAGGATGAATGAATGAGAAGGGAGGCTGCCAGCCGGGGGACCCCCTGAGAAGGAGTGAGGATCACCGTACACCTAACCAAGCGTTTCCCAAACATCTTCAAGCCCAACTTTCACAAATACCAGGCACTATTATTTAATATTCGTTAAATTGGCTCAATTAGTTTTTATTCTCTTTGTGTTTGCTTTGCCTTAAGCTACCATGAAATCATGGTTTGATTTGATATGTATATGTAACTTTTAATTTTAATACAATTTTTTTTTTTGGCTGTGCCGTGCGGCTTGTGGGATCTTATTTCCCTGACTGGGGATAGAAGCCGGGCCCTCAAAAGTGCAAGTGCGGAGTCCTAACCACTGGACCGCCAGGGAATTCCCTAATATGATTTTAAACTTTACAGAAAAGTTGTAAAGAACATCCATACAGAGTTTTTTCACCCAGATTCACCAGTAATATACATTTTGCCCCATATGATTTATCTCTCACATACAGCTATGCATGCGTAAGTATATATACATATATACATATATATGCATAGTTCTGTATTTTTCTAATACACCTTAATGTAAACACTATACTACATTGTATCAAAAAAGAGATACTTGTTGCCCTCATTACCAGGTGCCTCCCTGCAAAGGGTTGTTCCTCCTACCTCATTGCCATCAGGTTTGGCCACATGGCTTGCTTTGCCTAATGACATGTAAGCAGAACTGTGCGCGTCTTCTCTGAATGGAAGCTTTAAAGCGCTCATGTGGTTCTGCCATTGTTCTTTTCCTGCTGCCATGTAACCAGCAGCATTGTAGGCAGGGGTTGCCCCTTTAGCCTGGCCCTCAGAATGGTGATACAGAGTAGAATCAAAGCAGACCTGTGGCCGACACGCAGTGTGAACAAAAAATAAAACCTTATTGTTGAAAGCCATCGAGATTTGGGGGAGGGTCATTTGTCACCACAGCACGACATTATTTAAGCTGACTGATATAAATGCATCACTGTTAAAATGAAGAATGTTTCTGTACCACCTACAAATACACAGCAAATTCAAAAAATGTCGTGTTGGCCACGGTGACCCCAAATAGCCCATGAAATAAAGAAGGAAACTGAGGCCCATTATGGCTAAGTCATTTGCCTAAAGTCTCTCAGCTAGGGAAGGTGGGAAAGAAGATTCTGGGTACTGCTGTCTGGGGATCAGTTAAGGGAGAGGCAATGGAATTGTCCTTTGGCAAAACAGTTCTGTCAGGGATATCTCTCCTGGACAATCTTCTCTCCTTTCAGAACCCCTTTCTTCTGCTCCTTGTGCCCCAAGACCACCAGGTGCCCTTCCTGGCCCCATTCCTGGCCCCATTCTTCTCACAGCTGAATGCGAGGTGATTCCCTTTAAGGAGTTAGCTGCTAACTAAAGGTGTTAACTGCTAATGAAAGCGCCAGCACTAACTAAGGTATTAGCTAGTGAGCATTAACACCTCTTGAGGTGTTGGCATATTAATAAGGAGCTTCAGGAAGGCCCAAACGAGTTCAAGAATCAGAGGAACAGAGCTCAAAAGGTGGCAGAATAATTGGGTTCTACAATTCTTCCTGTCCCTGTTACAAGCTGGGCCCTGAGCTAAGACCTGCGGCTAACATGTTGCATATACACAAGGCTTTACAGTATACACAACACTCGACGGTCTGCAAAGCACTTAACAGTTTACAAAGCACTTCCTTATCCATCATCTCCCTCGCTCTTCACATCAGCCCAGTGAGGTAAGTTTTGCTATCCCCAATTTGCCAATGCGGGAGCTGAGGTTCAGAGAGGGGGAGTGACTTATTCAAGGTCGCAGGCTGGTGAGTAAGGGGACTGGGCTTGCCTTCAGGACTGTCAGGCTCCCAGCATGGTGATCCTCCCATGGACCCCAAACCCCTCACACAAGTGAAGCAGTAGCAAATGGGAGCCAGAGCATTTCAGCTCACAACTGCTTTCCTCCTGGGCCTATGGTTGACTGTGACCCCAAGGCGTCAGGGGCCAAGGCCAGGCTAGTTCTTGGAATACTCATGCCTATAGGGGCCCCCTTTTCTGCTAACTTCTATTCACCTTTCAACTCCTTTCTCAGCAACATCTCCTCCTGGAAGCCTTCCCAGATGGTCATGGGCAGTCTCTCTTCAAACTCCCAATATATAGGGCATATCTTGATCCTACACATTGCATTAGAATGATCTCTTTACAGATTGGAGAAATCTCTGTATCTCTGTGCCACGCATGCAGCACAGAATGGAGGAAGATGACATAAATGGTTGTTTATTTGGTTTGGTTTGGTTTGGTTTTTTAGTATGTATGTATGTATGTACGTATGTATTTTGGCTGTGCCGGGTCTTAATTGTGGCATGCAGACTCTTAGTGGGGGCATGCGGGATCTAGTTCCCCGACCAGGGATCGAACCAGGGCCCCGCACAGTGGGAGGGCAGGGTCTTACCCACTGAACCACCAGGGAAGTCCCCATAAATGGTTGTTGAATGAATGAATGACTCCCATGGTTGGTAGAGAGAACTGATGAAAGTGAACACCATTGCCTACCCTCCTAGGAACAGATTTACACAAAATGTGGTCATTTTAAAGTAAAACAAGAGATGAGCTAGTCTCAATTCCGTAAAGCCTGATTAATATTTTACTATCCAGCAGTAGTAGTTATTTGTATCTTTGTGTGTCTCTCTGTGTGTGAGCATGTGTACAGGCTATAGCGGAAAAAAGAGAGGGAGGTTTCAAGGCCAAATAAGTTTGGAAAGCCCTGGGTTTAAGAGGGGTCTACGGCCAGACTTTTCAGAGCCTTTAAGGGTAACATTTACTGAGCATTTACTATATGCCAGGCACTATGCTAAGTGCTTTACATACATTACCTTATTCCTTTATAGTCCAATCAATCTGTTAGCTTATATTCTACTAGACTGTAAGCTCCTTGAGGACAGAAGTTCGTTTGTTGATTAACGAATTAATTAATTAATTAATTACTATGCCCATTTGGTAGATGAAGGAACTGTCTGACTACAGAGCCTGGGCTCTTAACCACTGACTTGTTACTAGTCTTCAATGTGGTAACTAACGAGCCTGGCAGATCTGCAGGACAGAGTGCTTGCACTTAGCATTTCCGTTCTTTTTTTTTTTTTTTGTCATACGCAGGCCTCTCACTGTTGTGGCCTCTCCCATTGCGGAGCACAGGCTCCGGACGCGCAGGCTCAGCGGCCATGGCTCACGGGCCCAGCCGCTCCGCGGCACGTGGGATCTTCCCGGACCGGGGCACGAACCCGTGTCCCCTGCAATGGCAGGCGGACTCTCAACCACTGCGCCACCAGGGAAGCCCCTCCATTCTTGACTTGACTCTGAACCTTTTTTTCAATAAGTGTCTGGAAGGACAGTATCTTGAGGAACATACTCTATGAAGTAATACTCTAGGCTCTGTAGGCTTTAAAGGCAGGGGCTATCTTCTTTGATTTGTCGTCCCAGACCATAGCATATAGATATTGGAGGGCAGGAGGGAGGGAGAAGTCTTTCTGCTCTTTGTACTTTTTTCAGGAAGGAAGGAAGGAGGGTGCTGAGAGAGAGAGAGAGAGAGAGAGAGAGAAAGGAAGAAAGGAAGGAAGGAAGGAAGGAGGGAAGGAAGGAAGGAAGGAAGGAGAGAAGGAAGGGAGAAAATAAATGGATGGGAGGGAGCAGGGATGGGCATATGGATGGGTGGATGGTTGGGTGATGAGAGTATGGATGAATCCGTGGATGAGAAGATGGATAGATAGAAGGATGGAAGGATGGGAGGATGGATGGGTAAATGAATGAGGGGCTGGATGAATGGATGGGTGGATAGATCGAGTATACAGGGACCGCGAGGTGCTGTGCAGTGGATGCCCTGTAATTTCTATGTGGGTGCAACAAACTGGTTGGAAGAGGGGCTTGACGCTATATTCGAAGAACAAATTACATAAGTTTGAGAAACTATCAGCTGTCCATGTGAAAGAAAGGAGAAAGGGCTGATGGAAATTAGAGAGTTAAAGCCCCACGAAGCCACCCCTTAGCACTCTCACTGCAGGTGTGACTGTAATAGTCTATAATAGCGAGATTCTGAAAATCCATGTCCCTAAGAAGATTCAAAGGTTTTAAGGTTCTGTGTCTCTAAGACGGAGAATTTAAGACACTGTGTCTTTAAGAGCTCTTTATCTCTGCTAACATAGTAAGAGATGTACTATGTGCCAGGCAATGTTCTAGGCACTTTACAAAGAGTAGCTCCTGGAATCTGCCACCCGTGGTGTAGGCATTATTATCATCACCATAATGAGGCATGGAGATATGAAGTCATTTGAACACAAGAAGGCTAGGCAGCATCCAGAGTCCATGCTTTCAACCACCACACGATCTTGCCTCTAGGAACTGAGGATTCTATGCCTCTAATTTTCAAAGATTCAGTGCTCAAGGCTTGAAGAGTCTGCAGTTCTGTGGCTCCGAGTGTCTCTACACCCAGGAGGGCGAGGCTTCCTCCTGGGGAAGGCATGAAGGAGTCTTCAAAGGCTGAGGGAGAAAGGGGGGCCCTGGCTAGCTCCTGCAAGCACCAGCCCTGCTGATGTCAGGTGCCTCGCTGTCACTCTTCCTGTTAACTTTGGGGGAAAAACACATCTGTGGTAGATACCAGGCACGAGGGTGTACCAGCCCTCCGCCCGCTCCTGGGCCTGATGGATGGGCTACATGGGGCTCCCCTGACCTCTGTGTGTACTGTTATCTGTTCGGCTAAGGGAGGCTGTTCATCATGCCGACAGTTTGACAAGGCACACCTGCTGGGCCTGCATCAGCCAGAGCTGCCAGCATCCCAGGAGGAGAGAGGCGGGGTTATGGGAGGGGTGGGGCAGGACAGACACAGAGAGGAGAACCGAGGACCCCACGACAACAACATCCCTAGGCCCAGGATTGACCCAGAGGGTGGCACTGACTGTCGGGTATGATGCTGTTTCTGGTGGTACCATGGATATGCTGTGTGACTGTGGGCTAGTCACTTAACCTCTCTGGGATGCAAAATGAGATTAAGATTTGCCAGAAACCTGAGGCTCCTCTTTTTTTCTCCTTCTCCTCATGCTCCATATCCAATCACTAGGTTCTGTTGGTTTTACCTCTGAGTCTGTCATGGTCCTGTCCATTTCTCATCATCAGCTCCACCGGGACCACCCTGGTTCAGGTCACCATCATCTCTTGCCTGGGCTCCCTTCTTCCTTTCCTGCCCCTATACTCCGCTGTCCACACAGGAGCCAGAAGGATCTTTATTACAGAATCAGATCATATCACTCCCCTACTTCAAACCCACCAATGACTTCCTTCACACTTAGAAATAAATCCAGGGACTTCCCTGGTGGTGCAGTGGTTAAGAATCCGCCTGCCAAAGCAGGGGACACAGGTTCGAGCCCTGGTCCGGGAAGATCCCACATGCTGCGGAGCCACTAAGCCTGCGTGCCACAGCTACTGAGCCTGCACACCTAGAGCCTGTGCTCTGCAGCAAGAGAAGCCACTGCAATGAGAAGCCCGCGCACGCCAACGAAGAGTAGCCCCTGCTCACCGCAACTAGAGAAAGCCCGTGCAGCAACGAAGACACAATGCAGCCAAAAATAAATAAATAAATTTATTTTTAAAAATAAAAAAAAAGAAAGAAATCCAAACCCCTTGCCAGGGCTCTGCAGATTCTGGTCTCCCCTCCTGTCCATCATCACATTGTACCTTCTTGCCCATTTGCTCATCAAGTTCCAGCTACGCTGCCAAGTCCTTTCCCATCTCTTGGTCTTTGCATATGCTGTTCCCTCTGATGGGAAAGCTCTCTCCCCAGTTCCTTGCATGCCCAGCCAGCTCCTTCTCAACCACAGATCTCAGCTCAGTTAACACCTCCGCAAAGAGGTCTTCCTAGCCTGAAATAATATCCCAGCCTCTAAGTTCACTCTATCACAGCACCAATGTATGCCCTTCCCAGCACTTATTACAACCGTAAACTATGTTGTTTATTTATTTATTTTCTGTGTTCCCCACTAGACGGTAAGCTCCAAAAGGTCATGGATTTTTGTCTCATTCACCACTGTGATCCTGAATGTTTCCTCAGTGCCAGGACACATAGTGTCCTCCACCCCAGGGTCTTTGTACTAACTATCCCTCTTCTTAGAACCTCTTCTCTCTCTTCTTCCCCTATTTAACTCCTACTCATCCTTTAGATGTATTGAAGAGTGTATTTTCCAAAGATGGTCATACCCTACATGTTGTTCATAAAATATAACCTTGACACTCTCCCCCTTCATTTGGGGTAGGCTTATGACTTGATTATAACCAATAGGATGCAGCAGAAGTGACACTAGAACACTTCTGAATAGAGGTTGGGGACACCGACTCTGGAGCCCTGAGCTACCAGGTAAGCAGCATGACTGTCTGGAGGACACCATGCTATGAGGAAGCTCAAGCTGGCCTATGCAGAGAGACCACATGGAGAAGCCCTGAGAGTACATGCAGAGAGAGAAAGGGATACCCAGCAGCCCCCAGGTGCTCCAGCCCCAGCACCATTTGACTGAAACTCCTTGAGACACCCTGAGCCAGAACTGCTCAGTAGAGCCCTTTCCAAATCCCTGAGCCACAGAAACCAGTAGCAACAACAAAATCATTGCTGTTGTTTTAGCCACTAGGTTCAGTTGTCATGCAGCATCAATAACCAGGACAAGATCTCGGCTCAGGTGTCACCTCCTCAGGGAAGCCCTCCCTAACTAAAGGCACTAGGTCAGATCCTCCTAGTTCCATTTTATTTTTCTTCGTGACACGTATCACAGTTGGTAATTATGCAGTTATTTATGTGACGGTTGATTTTTGTCTCTCTTTCTTCCACTAAAATATGAGCTTTGCGAAGGGGGAAGGGATCACTGTCTTGATCACTGCTGTGTCCCCAGGACCTTGAATAGCACCTGACACATAATAAGTGCTCAGTAAATACCATTGAATTGATGATTTCACTAAAATATCACGTTAGCCCTGAAAAGTGGGCTTTATTCTCTCCATTTCACAGCTAAAGGAACTGAGACTCAGAGATGACAAGTCCCTGCCCAAGACCACACAGCAGAGCAGGATCTTAGCTTGATTCTCTCTGACCCCGAAGCCAGAGCCCGTCTCCAGATAGGAAGAGGAATGAGGTACTGGTTTGGGACCCTGGAAGTGAGAGGCAACAGGGACCACAAATGTCGTTTTGTTTTACACTTGGAGGAAGAGAAGCCCAGAGAGGGGAAGGGACTTTCCCAAAGTCACACAGCTCATCGATGTTCAAGTTGGGACAAGACCCAGAGCCCACATTCCTAGCCTAGAGCTCTTCTAGCTACATCCTCAATGCTGCCCTGAAGACCTACCATGCAAGGTCAAGTCTAGACTCCAGGAGGTGACAGAGGCAGGAAAATCAGTTGTCCCTTTAAGGAAAAGAGAACCCAAATTCCTATGTACAAAACAAAGGGGACAAGAAGAGCAATTATATATGGAAATCTACTGTGTGTCAGACAAGCCTAAAAGATATTTCTCTCAACACACCTATAAGGTATTCTTATCACTGCCTTTCATAAGAGGAAACTGAGGCTCAGAGAGGTTAGAGGACTTACCCAAGTCACCAAGCTTGCCAAGTGGCAGGGTCAGGACTTGAACCCAGATCTGTCTGTCACCAGGACTCCTCCCAGGATGCCATCCTTCCTTGACAAGAGCTAAGGGAGCCTTGAGGTCCCATAAGAACAGGGAATCAAGGAAGGCTGCATGGGGGAGGGAGTTGGGTCTTGAAGGAAGCAGTGTGATTTCTTTTGTTTTAAATATTTTTTATTTTGGCTGCACCGGGTCTTTAGTTGCGGCATGTGGACTCTTAGTTGCAGCATGTGGGATCTAGTTCCCTGACCAGGGATGGAACCTGGGCCCCCTGCATTGGGAGCACAGAGTCTCACCCACTGGACCACCAGGGAAGTCCTGCAGTGTGATTTCTAAAGACTGAGCTGGGGAGAGCATTCCAGGTGGAGAAGGGGAGTATGGGAAAGGCTAGGGGTGAGACAGGCAGGCAGGTGTGCGGCTGAGGTTGGGGGATCCTGCTGTTCCTGCCCCTCATCGCCTCTGCAGCCTTCCCCGGCAGCCACCTCCCAGCCCCCAACCTCACAAGAGTGAGGGATGGAAAATAAATGAATCTGTTTATGAAGCCCATAATGTTGCCAGCAAAACAAGGACTCAGCAGAGCAGCTCGGCGCCTCTAATGGGATATTATTTATGTCATTTTCCTCCTGGCGCTGGAGCCATTACTGCACGGCATGGCGTTCCGTCACCCTCCACTCCCCCAGCGATGTTCCAGTGTCACACTGAAGGATGTGCGCTGCAGTCGTCACGGCTGGACCTGGGGGAGGGGGCGCTGAGTGGGCGATGGGGCAGCCCCCGACTCCCCACCAATGGAATCTAGCTTGTCCTGAGTTGCTCTTGGTGCCAGGCATCCAGCCAGGCATTCAGGATGCTCCCATGGCTCCCCACTGCCCTGCAGATCAAGTCCCATTTCTCCAGTCAACCAGTAAGGCTCTGGGCTTTGGGCCTTGCCCACATCTGCCAACTCAGCTCTGGCCACTTGTGCATAAATTCCAGAATCAGGCCGACCCGGTGCCCCAGATCCAGTTTATGCATCTTCTCTGACTGACTCATTCCCACCTGAGCCCTCTTGTTCAATGGCAAGCCCTGCCTCTGCCCTTGCCTCATTGTCTAACCCAGCCGCCTGAGTCCCCTCTGAGTGAGGACCAGCCTTCCCTTCAGCATGGACTCCATCAAGCTTGCCAGGCTGCAGCAGCTGACACTTGGGTCCAGCCCAATCTGAGGGAAGCTCGGGCTCTTTCACATTCAGATAAAGAACCACGTGCAGGGCATGGGATCTGGTTTCCCCAGTGGCTTCCCAGAGATGCCAAGTAACAGCACCCCATGGAGTAAACTGGGAATACTCAGTCGGGAGAGAGGATGGAGCCACAGATGAATGGACTCTTCCAAAGAATGGAGGCTCACGTGGCTTGTGGATGTGCCACCCCACATGACCTAGCGCCCCACTGCATTGACTCCAACCTGGGGCCAGCTTGGAAACATATCACTGTGTGTTTCCCTCCTTCTCTACCTCACTTCCCCTTCCCCCTCATTCTTGCTGCCCCAGAATCACACCCCCATGAAGTATGTAAGCTTTGCCTCAGCCTTTGTGTTCAACCCCTACTTCATCACTTCTTGCTGAAGTATCTGAGGAAAGTTAAGGAACCTCTCTGAGCCTCAATCCCCTCAACTACAGACGGAGATAATAATAGTCCCTACCTCACAGGGTTGTTGTAAGTACTCAGTGAATGTCAGGAATGCTTGTTTTTCCTTCTGGGGCATAACTTGTCTTGCATCAGACACTGGTACTTGCTGTTTTCACTGCCAGAAACACTCTTAGGACGACCCCATTTATCCTTTGTGCTTACCTTAGATATCAGCTCTGGGGAAAACACTTCCTGCTCTCTCTGGAAACTCCTCCAGCCCCCTTTGCTTCCTCTCCGATTTCACTAGACATCGTTCGTACTGTTTTTGCCTCTTTCATTAGACTGAAAACTCCCTGAGGGCAGGGCTGTGTGCTTTGCTTCCCTTTGTCCCCCTAGTACTTAACACAGTGCCTGGAATACAGGATGTGCCGGACATAACAGTGTGTGCACTTTTCTCGAGTGAATGAATGATCCTACTTTATTCTCGCCACAGCTCTACTTTGTAAGTGTTATCATCTCCATCTCATTTTCTGATTTGTCCATTTCTGCTTTGGTCTTTTAAAATTCCTTCCTTCCATTTTTTATGGATCTATTTTCTACTACCTTGAACGGAAGATTTAATTAATTTAATTTTTCAATCTTGCTTTCTAACAAATGCATTAAAAGCTATAAATCTCCCTCTGAATATTTTCTTGTCTGTGTGCCACCAGTGAGGATATGACACACTCTCATTGCCTTTCAGTTCTAAATGGCTTGTATTTTGTTTCCATTTTAGATAAGGAAATTGAGAGTCAAAGGGGTAAAAAGACTTGCCTGAGGCCACAAAATGAGAATGGGGCAGAGCTGGGATTTGGACTCAAGACACTCTAGACCCCATTCTGTGTGTGTGTGTGTGTGTGTGTGTGTGTGTGTGTGTGTGTGTCTGCCTGTCTGTCTTTGTCCCTCAGTTTTCAATTAAACCTTTATTTTGAGATAATTGTACATTCAAATGAAGTTGGAAGACACAGTACAGAGAGATAACACGCACCCTTTACCAGTTTTCCCCAATGATGACATCTTGCAAAACTATCATACAATATCCCAACCGGGATATGAACATACAATCCACTGACCTTATTCAAATTTCCCCAGCTTTACTTGTATTCACATGTGTGTGTGTGTGTGTGTGTGTGTGTGTGTGTGTGTGTGTTTCATACAATTTGATCACATGTACCAATGCTCTTTGTATTGCAAGATGGCACCTCCTAATACATCAGTTTCCTGAGCATCATTTCTGCCAAGCTAAGGCTTTCACACTGTTCCCGGGAACAAAGCCACATTCTGTTAACAGTGTCCTTTCCTTTTCCCCTGGGTCTGAGCCTCAGCTGAGCTTCCCTTCAGAGGCCCAAGTCCTCTACAGCTGACTGTACTTGGAGCCCAGCCCTACACTTGGAGCTCTGGTGGCTGACAGTCAATGTCTCTAAAATCCTCTCCTCACTCACCTGTCCACCTCTCATCCTCCCCTCCTGCAGACCATTCCCTAAGCCAACCCCTCCTTTTGCAGGTCACTTGTTCATGGAAGGATGAAACTGGGAGCCTGCCCAGGGTGGTCTGGGGACACCTGAACAGCCCTGCCCACGTCAACAGTTCTCATGGGAGCTGAGGGTTGGATTTGACCCTCCAGTGAGAGATCTTCTGGTGCCACCTTCTTGTTTTACAGATGGAGAAACAGTAGCTGGAGCTACCTTACGGTGCGTCTACTGTATACCCGGCACTTCCACACTCATTACCATTTATTCTCATCGTTTTGCAATGGTGTACAATTTATGGGTGAGGAACTAAGTTTCAGAGAGGGGAGGTGACTTGCCCCGGACCACATGTGCTGAGATGAAAGTGCATGGTTAGTGTAATTCCGTAGGCACTGAGGTTTCTACTACACTTCATTTTAAGATAGAAGTCGAGAGCATCTCAGACCCTGGAACCAGACTGCCTGTTTCCATCACTTCACTTCTCTTCTCCGAGCCTCAGTGTCCCAATCTGCAAAATGGGAATAAGACTCCCTCAGCAAGGATTAGCCCCATATAAATCTAAATAGAAAACGAGGCCTCCAAGAGGTAAAGTGGCTTCTCCAAATGTTCTCAGGAAGGGGGTGGCGAGGGTGGGACTTGAATTTCAATCTGCCTGAATCGGGGGCTGAGTAATTTGACCTCCCTGACCCTTGGCCCTTTGAGGAGTCAGTGGGACCAAGTCTGTAGCCCAGAGAGGTTTAAGTAGGTACTGAGGGAAGCACTGGTTAGATCTGTGGCTTCTGGACAGGGCCTGACTCCTGATGAGACTTTGCCCCCAAGCCATACTCCAGGGGAAGGTCTTCAAAGTGGACAGCAGGCACCTGTTGGCTGCCCAGAGGTCCTCCTGTGCTTGAAGAAGCCAAAGGAAGGCCAGCAAGGAAGCTCGTTGGAGAGAGGGCTCCAGGGACAGAGAGGAGAAGCCAGCTGGGCTGTGACCCAAAGACACTTGGCTGGGCCCAGCCCTGACCCCAGGCAGAGATCTAACCCAAACAAGGCCTTTGCACACAGCTGTCCCTGCCCTGCTTCTCCTCCCCCACCAACCGTGGCATCCCTGTTACCTGGACCACCAGCCTCCTGCCCATGAAGGGACACTTTGGTGCAAGGATTCATGCAGCTGTGGGGCTTGAATCTCAGCTCTTCCTCCCCATCCCTGACCCCGGAGCTGGCACATCTCTGAGCCTTGGTTTCTGCATCTGTAATTGGAGAGAACAAGTCCCAGCTCACAGAATCCATCATAAAGATGAGGGAGAAAGAATGTAAGGAACGTGGCCCGTAGCAGGTTTCAAGGAATCCTGGAGCATCCCGTGACACCTTCTGCCTGTTTACACACACGCTTAGGGGGAGATACTTTGGAGGACGGAGCCACAGCAGATGGGCCCTGTCTTCTGGAAATCCACGTGCTGGGGAGGAGGCAAGGTTTAAGGGAAAACACTTTGGGTTTGGACCAAACAGTCCTGGGTTTGAATCCTGTGCGACCTTAGGAGAGTTGCTTAACTTCTCTGGACCTGCTTCTTCATCCATACAATGGAGCTCAAAATTCCTCTGATATGGAGCGTCCAGTGAGCTACGGGAGCCGAAGATGCTGTGTAAACTATGAAGTCCTGTCCAGATGATAATGCCCACATGGGTCAGATATTCCAGAGCAGAGAACTGAAAACAGAAGACCTCTTTGGAGTGCTAAGGAAGTAAGAAAAGCGGGTGGGGGAGGAAGGGAGGGTGCTGACTGAGCCTCCACTGAGTACCAGGCTCCTTCTGGAGGCTTCATGTGGAATTCTTATAACTACCCAAGAGAAGAGGCATTTCCCCTGCGAGTGGTGGGCCTGATATAGAGTAGGGACTCATGGGTTATTCCCTTCTCAGCCTTCCCCCCTGTTTCAGGTAAAGGAGCAGACCCCGAAGGGAGAAGTGACTTGCCCAAGGTCATGCCGCTGGTAGGTGGAGGAGCTGGGATTTCCACCCACCAAACTGGGTGGATGACTGGGGTATCTGAGGGTCATAGATATTTCAGGGGGGGAAAGGGGATGTAAACCCTAGGTTTTTCTCCTCTTTCCTTCCCTGGTACCCTCTTGGGGATTGGGGTGGGCATCAGGGTGGGCATCCCAGGTGGCCAATGCCCATCAGCAGGGAGCCTGGGTCTGGTTACCACTGCCAGCCCCCAGCTGCTCCCCTGACATTCTGTTTAAGCTTTAGCATCTCCCACCCAGAATACCAGCCCTCTTGTGGAAGCCCTCTCTGCCTCCTGTCCCCCTAACCCCATCCAGGCCACTTCAGACAGATGTTTTAAATCCCAGTGGCCACACTCCACCCCTGCACAGCCCCCTTCAGTGGTTCCCATACTCCTGGGACAGTGTCCAAACTCATGCCCTCAGCATTGGAGGATTCCCTTGATCTCACCCCCTCCACCTCCCCTCCCTCCTTTCCTTGTCTCCCACCCTACACACACACACACACACACACACACACACACACACACACACACACACTCACCAGGAGCCTGCAGCTCCTCCCACACCTCTGTGCCTTTGCTCCTTCCGTCTTCTCCACCAGGAGCGCTGGGCTCCTGGATGCCCTGATCACATACCGCTTCCTTGGAGACTATACCCTTGACCTTCCATGTCAGGATCACTTGCTCCTTCCCAGCAGACCCTCAGCGCGTGGTTTCTTCCTCTATTAGAGCTCACATAGTAGGAATCGTAGATCAATGGCCACTGTTCACTGAGCACTCCTAGTACCTGAGGGTATGCTAAAGCACATTTCAATGCACGCCCTCACTGACTCCTTACAACGCCTTCGACCATCCCCATTTTACAGATAAGGAAACTGAGGCTCAGAGGTATAGGAAATTCTCCCGAGGTCACACAGGCCAGGTATTCTGACTCCAGAGTCAGTAGTCATAACTCCTCTGTTCTGCCACCTTGCCGTGAGTCCCCCCAATTCAAGTGCATGGATGGGGACTGTGTGGTTCATTTAGATGCCACCAGCACTTCACCCGGTACCTGGAACTGATAGGTTCATTTATTAGCATCAACATGCTTTGAATGAAGTATGAGATAACAAAGAGTGGCCGAGTGCCTACGTATGTTCCGCACTTTATTGAGCACCGACTAAGTGCTGGGTGCTGTTCTAGGTGCTAGGAATAGAGCAGTAAGCAAAACACAAAACCTCTGTCCTCAGGGAGTCTGGTGAGAGGAGACCGTCTGCTGGGGAGAAACAGGCAACAAAAAAATAAGTAAATAAAGGATCACTGTGTCACATGGTGAAAAGGGCTATAGAGAGAAATAAAGTCGGGGGGGTGACAGCATGAACTCGTGTGCGTCTGTAGTGGAGGACAAGGGTCCCTTTTCTGAGATCCACTGGGAGAAGCTGATGTAAGAGGAGACAGATTTCCATTCGGGGGGTGAAGGGCAGCATGGAGGGGTAGGGCGGGAGAGCCCCTGCAGCCTCGCTGTGACGGTGGCGGCACTAAAAGTAGCAGCGTGACGGGACATGGCCACCCAGTTACTGCCTCCTCGTTGGCCTTATTTATGGCCCGCACTGTCTTCACCCCTGCCCTCTAGTGTGGGCTGGAGGGAGGGAGGGGCTGCTGCTCTCTGCCTGCCTGGTGCAAGATGACCTTGGGGACAGTGTCCCCCAGGGTCCCTAGAGGAGGGGTGGGTTTTGGAACCTGGGTCACTGCCTTTCATGTGGCAGCCCCAATGCTAGGGTCACATCCTCTAGGAAGCCTCAGACATCTCAGCTTCACTCAAGACGGGGCATGAGAGGAGTCTGACCTTTACTGAGACCTCTGTGCCAGGCATTTCATGCACACAATTTCCCTCCACCCTCGCGATCGTCCTATTGCTCCATCTTAGGAGAGGAAATTGAGGCTCAGGGAGGTTAATTAATGGGCCCAAGGTCACACAGCAAGTACAAAGCAGATCAGGATCTGAACTCAGGTTGGTCTGATTCAAAGGCCTTCATTTAGAACTCTGGTCCTCAAGGTCACTTTTTATTTCTCTTGCAACTCCTGGCAAAGTCCACCGCAAGGCATTAGCAGGCTGCAGACGGAGTAAAGCAGGGTCTCACAGCAGCGTGGACTATGAGACCAGAGAAGCTTTGATTTCTAGTCCTGACTGTGCCACATCGTAACTCTGAGACTTCAGGCAAGTCTTTTTCCCTCTCTGGGCCTCAGTTTTCCCATCTACACAGTGGACATAATAATAGCTTTCCTCTTGACCTGTTGTTTAAGGGTGGATGAGATGTCAGGCAAGATAGTCTTTGGAGAAGGCACTGTCTAGGGATAGTTCAGTTATGGTGCGGTCAAAATCCAGGAGAGGGTTAAGGAGAAAGGAGCTTTTATTGTTCCAGCAGCAGTGGCAGCATCTTTGCAGCAAACTTCACCTGTTTACAGTCCATTAGAAGCCATTATTGCTGTGTCTGGGGCAAATGCACACCCCTGGCCTTGATGCGTGCCTGACAGCCGCAGGCAGCAATCTGGGGAGTAGAAGTCATTTCGCGGCACTTAAAGGGCCACAGGGGGCCGAAGGCCTCTTCCAGTGCCCTCCTCCCTCCCAACTCCTCTGAGAGCCAGAAGGCTGAGAAAGGGGCCCTGCCTGGGTTCCAGGTGCTCAGGCATCCCCCAGCCCTCTAGGCAGTCCCCAGATCACCACCTTGAATTTGCAATCTTAGTAGGGCAATAGTGAGTGAGGAAGAAATAAACAGACAGCTAGGGCTGTAGGGACCTCAGAGAAATTGAGTCCAGGCCTTCCCTTGTGTGTAAGAAAGGAAAGGACAAGCCCAATGTCAGAAGAAGGGAGCCAAGAATGAGAACCAGGCTCCTGGCACTAGCCTAGGCTTTGAGATGCTAATGGTGGGAATTTCAGGCAGTGACCAGTGGCAAGTTGGCAGCAAGACTGAGCAGAGAGGAGGATTTTATATGGAGTTGCATAGGCGGCTGCCACCTCTGGCTTCAAGCAAAGCAGGCCCTGGGCATGGGTGGCTCCAGGCCAAGCTTTTCCCCCCCAGCTTCTAAAGCTTGCATGAGAGAAGGAGAGAAGCTATAAGAGAAGGTGGGGCAGCTGCACGATGCAAAATCAAGCTTTTCTCAAAGCTCTTGCTTTCCTTTTCTGCCCAACTCCCCTTTTCTGTTTGTTTGTTTGTTTGTTTTGCGGTACGCGGGCCTCTCACTGTCGTGGCCTCTCCTGTTGCAGAGCACAGGCTCCGGATGCGCAGGCTCAGAGGCCATGGCTCACGGGCCCAGCCATGTGGATCTGGCATGTGGGATCTTTCCGGACTGGGGCACGAACCCGTGTCTCCTGCATCGGCAGGCAGACTCTCAACCACTGCGCCACCAGGGAAGCCCTCTGTTTTTTTTAAAATAACTTTTCTCCAAAGTATTTATTGCCCCCAGACTTTCTCTTCATTCCTCTTCAGCAAACTCTTTTCTCAGAAAAGAATTAAAATCTCATCCATACTCAAGTGTAAATGATTGACAACAGCTTTAAGGCAGTGGCAATCCCTCCAATTTTAGTAGGACTGTAAGAAAGAAGTAGGAAGACAGCCACACATCCCCCCTTCCCCACCTAATTACAACCCCATCTTTCACTGGTAAACTCATCCTTCAGACCTATACTCAAAAGTCTCTCCTCCAGGAAGCCTTCCTTCACCTCCAGGCTGACCTGGGTCCCTCCGTCATACATCCTCACAAAACCGAGCTCCTTCTCTTCAGAGACCTTTGTCTTTTGGTGTGATTATTTGACAACCATCTGTCACTTGCCCTTGACTATGAGGTCCCTACGGGCACCTTTTGCTCTCCAAGGTTTTCTCCAGAGCCTAGTAACGTCTCTGGAACATAGGAGATGCTCAATAAATAACTTCAGAGTGGATACATGAATTATTGAGTGAATGAAACTTGAGGCAGCTATAAAGTCTGGACTCCGCCTTCATTCCATGAACAACCTCTCAGTGCCCTGAAAGCAGTGACTCTCTCCTAAATCACTGTAGTGGGTCTTTTTGGTACCCCATCTAGACCCCCTTTCCCAGGCAGGCATACCCATCCCCCTGCCACTGTAGGGTTGGATGCCCCCTCAACAGCTGCTCCCTTCTCTGCAAAATTGCCCTCACTGACCAGGCCACCTCTTCTGGGAGGTTACACCCTCCATCTCCCTCCCAGAGGCAGCTCACAGCCGATGATGTGTGACAATGGGGCGTATGCTCCAGAGCCCCCCGTGGATAACCAGAGATGACATCTGTGCTTGTCCTCTTTCCTTTCCCTCTCCTGCTTCCCTCCCTCCTTTACTGGTTTTTCTTAAGGGCACTTCCTCAGTAAATCCTGTGTACTCAATCTTTCTCACACTCTGTTTCCAGGACTCTGACCTGAGACAGGCACTTGTCATCTTTCCTGGGCTCTAGCTTAACAACATCTCCCTACCGGGCAATTAATATTTATTGAGCATCTACTGTGTGCCAGCGTCCATGCTAGATCAATTACATCTAGCATCTAATCCTCAAAACCACCTGATGAGATGGGTCCTATTATTATCCCCATGTTATAGAGGAAAAAACTGAGGGTCAGAGAGAGTACACAACTTGCTCAGGATCATACAGTTGATAAATGGTGGAACAGGGATTTGAACCCAGTTCTAGCAAGTGAGGTGATGACGGCTACCTATCACTGTACTACAGGGTGACTATAGTTATAACGGCACAGAAAAAAGAGAAATCAACATTGTCAGGAGTTGTGGAGGATCGTAAAGAAACCTTTCTCTAAGTAGAAAACGTTATAGAGTCTTAAAGAAGATGTAGAGGACGGAGGGCCTGCAAGGCAAAGAGAACAGCACATGCAAAGGCAAGGAGGCAGAGATCGCATGTGTTTCATGTATTGATAGTTCCAGCAAAGAGTGTGAGGTACATTGACGGGTGTACTGCAGATACAGGCTGGGACCAGATCTTAAAAGGCTTGGGTACTAAAATAAGGAAACTGGACTTTGTCCTAGAGGAAGTTAGATGCCACTGTCGGGTTTTAAGCAGAGGAGGAACATGTATGTTTCTGTTTAGGAAAATTACTCGTGTTCAAGATGGAAGATGGATTGGAGAGAAAAACTAGAGCCGCAAAGACTATTTAGGGGAAAGAAGGCGAGATTGTATTTTAAGGCCATGGGGATACAGAAAAGTAGGTGAATTCAAGAGAGAGGGATCCAGGAGATAAAAATAGCAGGATTGGGGTCTGGACATGGGAGATGAGGAAGAAGAAGGAGTCCGGGATAATGCCCAGGTGTCTGGCATGGGTAGCACCACTTGCTGAAGTGAGGGAAAAAAGGGCAGATTTGGGTAGAAGGATGATGAGCTCTGTTTTGGGCATGTCGAATCTGAGGCTTCTCCAGGGCAAATGTTCAGGAGGTAGCAGATAAATGGCCCATCTCTCCTGTAGCTCAGGGGAGAGGTGGGAGGTAAAGTTCTGTATCAGAAACTCTGATTGGCTCTTTGTGACATCATAGAAATGGGGAGTGGGTAGCAAAAGAAGCCCTTGACCATGAAAATATTGAGAGTAACTGGTCTAACCCAGTCTTTCGTGTTAAACTTACTGTCCCAGGTGAGCTTGCCAGAATTGAATTCTTTCAACTTAAGCTCTTTGGACTTTTTCAAATTCTTTAGGGTCATGAACTTCCTGATGTCAAACATCCCCTCACTTTATCCACTCCTGCCCCACATTGCCTTTCCAAAAAAAGAAAGAAAAAAAAAACAAGAAAACAAACAAACGGTGGAATGGATGATTTGGGAGCTGAAAACCTCCAAATGGGGAGGTTATATCCTCTAGACAGCAGCATCAATCACCACATTTTCATTATTAAGTAACATCGAGGTATGCAGGACTGATTCTGCACCTTATCTGAACCTAGCAGCTGTGCCCTAAATTCCAGCCGCGGCGCCTGTCTGCAGGAATTCAGTTGCCTGTGTTTAAAATGAGTGTTAGCATCTATCATTTCCCCACACCAAATGGTTTTGTGTCGGTGGTTGGCAGCACTAATCCGTCACCGGGGTACTCCACTGCCCGGCTCAATACCCTCTTCGTAACTGTTGGGAGGAGAGGAACGAGAGGCCCCGGGACGGGGGAAATGTCACTGTGAGGACAATTGCAACATTTGGGACTCTTTCACAAAAAACAGGAGGGAGAGGAAAAACCATTTGTATCTATTACAAGCTCTGACTTCTTATCTCACTGATTCTGGGTAGTCAAGGGTCTTCCATCATCCATTCTTTGGGTCAGTATAAAAGTTGGTGGGACCTTGCCACAGAAGACAGCGGCCTGTGGCTCTGTCCGTGGTGCTGAATAGCTTTGGGGCTGTGATCTTTCGGCTCTCAAGGGTGCAGAATTGCAGCACATGTGAGCTGAAGAGGACCTTAGACCATCCAGTCTGGTATGTCTCAACCTCTTTGGGGATTCAAAAACCTTTTAGGACCCTCTAACCAGAAATATATACAAGTCCAAAATTTTGCTCATATATACCAAACTTAGCCTATTATTTCATGGGGTTTGTGGACTCCTGGTTAAGAATCTCAGATTAGTTTAAACCCCTCATTGTAGATGGAGAGGCTGAGCCCCATGGAGAGGAGGCCATCTGTCAAAGGCTTCAGAGTGAACAGGTAGAATTTTGGGTTGTGTGAATGAATCTCAAGCCAGTGAGATGTAGTTGAAAAAGGAAGGGGTTAAGAGCCAAAAAGATCTGGGTTTGAATTAGCTCCACCACTAATAGTTACTAGCTGTGTGGCTTGGGAAAAGCCCAGTAGATACATTCTCCAAAATTCAGTTTTCTCATCTGTGAAACTAGGTAATAATATCTATTTTGTAGGATTGCAATAAGGTTTAGTGTTAATGGAAGTAAGTAGCAAGCTACATTGGATGCTGTGATGCACACCCAGGTCCCCCTTCAGAACTGAAGGATTTTTTTTTTTTTTTTTTTTTTTTTTTTTGCGGTACGCGGGCCTCTCACTGCTGTGGCCTCTCCCGTTGTGGAGCACAGGCTCCGGACGCGCAGGCTCAGCGGCCATGGCTCACGGGCCCAGCCGCTCCGCGGCATGTGGGATCTTCCCGGACCAGGACACGAACCCGCGTCCCCTGCATCGGCAGGCAGACTCTCAACCACTGCACCACCAGGGAAGTCCCAAGAACTGAAGGATTTTTTCCACCAATGGGAGTGTCATCATCAGAAAGTCACCAGCTGTCAGTCCCCTACAGGGATTGCCTCAGCTGAAGAGAGCTGCTTCACTCGACATAACACATTTTCCTGGGGCAGGCTACATCAGTAACTGGTTTATATGGAAGTGTAAAGGCCCGTCCCAACTCTGGACAACTGACATGTCATCCTAGCTTCAGAACCATCCATAGGGTTGGCTGAGACCTCTGTGGAGGCTGTATTACAGCTCTGCTTTCCCCCTGTTCAATCCCAATCCTTTCCCTTCTCATGACAGGTGTTGACCCTAAGCACTCCCTAATAAACACCCTGCATACTGAGCTCCATCTCTGAGACTGCCTCCTGGGAAACCCAGTCTGTGATATAGGACTATATCAGATCTTATTGGTTAGCAGGCTCTTGGGTGTTTTCCTGATGTTCTTGTTGCGATTTGAGTTTAGAAGCCAGTGCTCCTGACTCCCAGTCAAGTGCCTTACTGGGCCGAAAAGCTGTCAGTTCCAGTGTTTCTATCGTCCCATCCCTCTTCTCTCAGTCTACTGGCTTGGTGCCCCTTGGAAGTAGATGATACGTGGGCTACTGTCATTCTTTCAATCCAGCCCTCTGCCTCCCGTTATCAAAATGTCTCAAGTTGACCAGGTAGAGATGCCTGGGCTACTCATGTGCCCCCGCTTCCTGCTCCACCCTGGAGATGCCCCTCTTCCCCTCTCATATCCACTTGGTCCTCAAGAGATACCTGGGCAGTAGCAGCAAATGTGCAACCAGAAAACTCACATATTCAATATTCAGCCAATGGTTGATGAGCACATGCTGTGCTCTAGGGGAAATCGTGTCTAGTCTTTATCTTAGGGGGCTCCAGGAATAGATATACTCATTCATTAAGTTGGTTGTTCAACAAATATTTATGAAGTCAAGACCTCTGCTGTGCCCTGGGGAGATACAGTGAACAGGAAAGATGTGATCCCTTCCTTAAAGAGATCACAGCCTAGTGCCTCCCATTCCAATAGGGTTTTCCCAGGGTTTTGCTCTCCCTTAGTTGTCAAGGACATTTCCTTCTGCTAATCAAAATCCTCTGACTTTAATTCAAATTTGTCATGTGGTTATTTTCCCATTCACTGTGTCTTTTATCTCACCTTTGAGGAGACTCTTCCTCACTAGGCCTTGCCTTTCTCTCAGCTTCTCCTTTTTTAAAAACCAGAATCATCTTCTTAGGATAATTCTAGGTTGAATCAGACTGACAGTAAAAAGGCCAAGGTCAGAAGACCATTCACCACAGTGGTTCATTGGCATCACTTGGTGACCAGATGGTGTTTGCTCCTAATCTTTGCCCACCTTCCAGGCCCAAACCCAGAGGGTGGGTGAGACTGCCCATCACTGGTTGGAAGCATCATTTTCCTTTACGAAGGACTGTCTTGCTAGGCTTAGTGTCCCTCTGCAAGGAATAATTATACTCCCTTTTATGAAGATTGGAAAACTGAAGCACAAAGCTGAAAAATGACTTCACCAAGGTCATACTACTCTCCTGAGGTTGAAATTCTGCACTGAATTAAAAGTGAGAAACTGACACATGCAAACACACAGTCAGGAAGAGCAAGTGACTGGTGAGAGGAGAGGCGAAGACAGGGACTAAAAAGAAATGTAGACGGGCGACAGAATGAAGGGGAGGCAGAGGAAATGAGAGAAAGAGAGAGAATTCAGCCCAAATGATGACTTCTTTGCTTTCCAGAGGCATTTACCTTTCATTTGACCTTATAAGAGTCTATTTGAGTTGAGATTTTAAATTGAGGATTTTTTCTTTTTAAAAAGCATCCCTGCACAGTTAGCACGATTCTACATTAATTTCTATTCATGCCAGTGGCTTAGGTATTTATTCTCCTCCAAAATCACTGAGTTGGAAGGGACAAAGTGAAAGGCATTTGGCTTCATGTTTGTTTGGATTCAGAGCCTGAGGCCCAAGGGGTAGGGATGAGGTGGGGTGGGAGCTGGGTGTCGGTACACCAGGCTGGAAACTAGAGGGGGGGGTGCCTGACAGTGTTATCAGGTACCCTACTTCAGTCCAAACCACACTGTATCCTGCATTGTCAGCTGTGAAGCCCCTGGGTGAGGGGGTTGATGGAGAGGCCAAAGCCATGAATCCCCTGGAATTCCACTATTCAACGTTCTGGAGATGGTGTCTAAACTGGATCTTGAAGCTTATGGCAAATTGAGAGTCAGTGTGGCCAAGAGGTCAACTTTGGGCCTGGGCATCTGACTGCCTGGGTATGTGTCCCAACTTCACCACTTACTGGCTGCATGACCTTCACTTCACCTCTCGACCTCAGTTGTCCTCATCTGCAAAATGGGATCAGTAAAAATGGTGACTGCCTAGGGCAAGTGTGAGGATTAAGGAAGTGACTGCTCCTGAAGAGCTTGGCTTAGTGCTTGGCACCAAGCAGGTGCTCAAACAATGTTTGTAGGTTGAAAGAATATAGTTCATGCACTTGCATAGGAATTCTGCAGGCAGAGGATGCATGGAAAAGTGACTAAATACATAGGCTCTGGAAACAGATAGACCTGGGTTCAAATCTGTTGTCTATTTTCCTGTTGACTAGGAGTCAGACTGCCTGGATTTGTGTCCTGGCTTCACCACTTTATAGCTGTATAACCTTGAACCAGTCAGTTTACTTCTCTGGGCCTCTGTTTATTCATAATGAAAATGGGGTTGATAATAATACCTACTTCATCGTGCTGCTGGGAAGACTAAATTGGAACACACATATAAAGGATTTAACGTGGTACCTGGCATACAGTAAGAGCTTGACGAATGTTAGTTAAAAACAAAATACACTCTATAGATGGGAATTCACAAAGCAGAGAAATGCAGTGGCGGACTTTGAAAACAGATGGAACCGCAGGTGCAAAGACCCAGAGGCATGAACAAGCACAGGGTGATAAGGAAGCTGACTGAGAGCCATGAGTCATGACTGGAGCAAAGAGTGAGTAGGAAGAGGCAAGCCGTAGATGTGGGCGGGGGTAGTCATGCAGGGTCTTGAATGCCGGCTCAGGGAGCTTTGACTTCTCTAAGGTCACAGGGAGCCACTGAGGGTTTTAAGTTGGGGAGGGACATGGCTATATCTGGACAGACTAAGCTCTTATTCCTTGTAGCTATAATCTATGAGGGGCTTCACAAGCAGGGGGAGATGTCTCACTCTATGGATGGGAAAACCAAGACCCCACACGGGGAAGGGTTTGCCCAGTGCCTAGGATGAGGGTTTGGCAGATTCAAGGCCAGAATCCTGGGCTTCAGCCCAATCATCATTCTTCCCACCCTCTTGGGCTTGGATGAAGGTGGGAAAGGCCCAGCATTCAGGGACAGCACTGGAGCAAGGAACTGGGCTATAATAAACAGCAGGGGGGGGGGGGGGCGGGGAAACCTCAGTGGTAAACAACAACAAGCATTTAATTAGCTTGCAAATCTATGGCTCAGCTGGGGTGGCTCTCCTCTGCCCCCACCTCTTCCCAGGACCAGCAGGCCAGGCTGGGGCACGTTCTGGTGACAATGGCAGGAGAACAACCGCACAAGTGTTTTTCAAGCCTCTGCTCGCTGCACCTCTGCTGACATCCCACTGGCCAAAGCAAGTCACACAGCTGAGCAATGTCAAGTCACAGTGGGAAGTCATTGCAAAGTAACATGGCAAAGAGCAGGGACCTATAACTGGGGAAGTACTGAGGGATGTAAAGATTTGGAACCATAATCCAGGCTACCACAGGTGCTTTTGGAGGCTGTCCGGGGATCAGGCTCCCTTCTTGCCCTGAGATGTCCATTTGTCCCTCCAGCCATCCCCCCAAAAAGAGATAGGCGGAAAGCCACAGCATTTCCTGAGCACATATGCCAAGTGTCCTGCCATGTGCTCTGCAAGCCCATGGTTCATCATGTACCCCTTCCTCCCCAGCCTCTCGTGTCATGCCCCACTCCCCCACCTGACCCTCCCCAGCTTCACTGTTACTCCAATACACCAAGCACTCTAGGTGTTTCCCCACCTCAGGACCTTAGCCCATGCTGTTCCCTCTGCCACATTCCTCTCTCTCGCCACCCCCATGCCTTCAGATCTCTGAGATACCATCCCTAACCACTGGAGCAGAGTCTCTGGTGATTCTCTATCACCGAAGCTCGTTTATTTTCTTCCTAACCCATCACTGTTTGCAAACTGTGTTATAAGTTATTGGTCTGAGGCATGTCTGTCTCTCTCAAGACTCTAAGCACCTTGAGGGACCTTATCACCAGTACCTGTACAAGACCTTCTACACAGTAAGCATTCAATAAATATCCATTGAAAGAAAGGAAGGAGGGAGGGAGGGGGGAGGAAAGAAAGAGACCATGAGGTAAGAGTTCTTTATGCCCATTTTACAGATCTCAAGAAGCTCAAATAAGTGAAGTCCCTTGCCCATAGGCCCATAGCCACACCTCTAGGAAGCTGTGATATAAACCCAGCCCCGGCAGACTCCCAAGTCTGCTCCTCCCTCTAGACCACTGATGACCAAAGATGACCTTGACCTACAAAATATAGAGTCAATTATGTAGTAAATGCCCCCTGTGCCCAGCACGGTAGCTTAAACAATAGAACATCTCGGAGACCTTTGAGGTTCCCTAAGTTTTCCTCCGGAACTCCATCTCTCCCTCCCTGCCTCTCCAGAAGTAACCATCATGCAAAACTGACTGTTTAGCATTTGTATCCATGTTTATAATACTTCTACTCTGGTGCGTATGTTTAAACAGTACTGTTTTATACACTTTTAGATTTTATATAACGAGCATCGTCTTCTGTGTATCTTTCTGCAACCTACTTTTATTCACTTGATATTATGTTGTGAGCTTCATCCTAACAGCTCTCTTTCATTCATTTGTGTGGTTGCGTAGCGGTCCCCTGTATGACTAATCCATGGTTTATTTATCTATTCTCCATATTGATGGCCATTTAGGTTGTTCCCAGCTTTCCGCAATGTGGAAACCTTTCTTCAAAAGAAATATTTTGTGGAAGCTCAACATAAAAAGCAGATAAAAGCAGAAGTGTTTCATTTGTGTTGAGGAAGGGGCTGTCCTGAGGGCCTAGGATGGGGTTCTGCTGCCAGGAGGTCTGCAAATATTCCTGGGGCTTTCCCCCCCAGGCAGTAGGCAGGCGAGAAGGCAAGAGGAGGCAGGACAGTGAGAAAGAGGTTGACTTTGCCTCTGATTTACATCTGCAGATTCAGAGGAGGGCCAGACATCCTTGCTGAGTCTTTTCTGGGTCAATTCAACCTTCTCCCCATATGAACACACGTGGGCGCACACAGCTTTCCGTGATCCTACGCGTGTACCATGTTTGTTCCCACCTCTGTGTCTTGCTCACACCTCCTGTGTGCCCTCCCTCCCCTCCTCAAATCCTATCATTCAGGTCCCGGCTCCAGTCTCACCTCCTCTATAAAACCTTCCCTGATCGTCCCAGCCTAGGTCATCTCTCCTGGACAGCCCATCACCATCTGTGAGTTGAGACAAGTAAAATTTAGGCCTGTTTGGATATTTGTTCCTGGTAAGTTGAGGCAGATGTATTCCAAGCTGTACACCCAACAGCTTACTAGACTGCTCCAAGTTCAAAACCAAATACCCCAACGTCCCTCCAAAGCTGCTGCTCTTCCCCGCCTTCTGAGATCTCAGGGCCCAGCCCACTACCTGTCCCATGCCCAAGCCCCACACCTGTCCCCTCCCTATGCCCCATAGGCAAGGCACCCCGCCTCCTGGTAGCTTTGCCTCCTATTTCCCCTTGCCCCCCCACATGTCCAAAACCCTAGTCCAGCCACTGCCCTCCGTCTCAGGCTACTACAAACACCTTTTTGGTCTCTCTGCTTCCACGCTGGCAGCCCCATAATCCATTTTCCAGACCTCAACCAAAGAGATCTTTGCAGAATACAATTTATTTATTTATTTATTATTTGCTTCTCTGCTAAACCCCTACAATGGCTCCCCATTGCGCCTGGGATGGAACCAAACTCCTTCTCGTCACCTGCAAGTCCTGCGTGCTCTGGGCTCTGCTCATCTCTCCAGGTTCATCGTGCTCCCCACTCCTCCTCTCTATCCTGCAACCGCACAAGCCTTCTTGCCCTGCCTCACCTGTGCCTGGTCCCTCCACCCCCATCCCCAGCAGGCCTTGGCCATGCTGTGTCCTTGGCCTGGACCCCTCCTCTCTGTCTCTCTGCCCAGTTAACTCCTACAGCCATCAAGACTCCACTCAAAGTTACCTTCTTGGGTCAAAGTGGGACAGGACGGAAGGAGGCAGGGCACACCCTTAAAGAATGACAGAGTCGTTGCGGATACAACATAAACTGGTTAGAACCAACTAGGTCCAAGATGGCGGAAGATTCGACTTCCAGTAGACCTTGAGCCTCATTATACACTCATTGTATCTCATTAGCATATGTTAAATGACACGCCCACAGGTGCCAGGACAGTTCCAAGGCTAACCATAAAAGGCCAAAGAGTGGGCAGTGGCCCAATTCCTGGAAATCTCCACCCCTTCTCCAAAATAGTTGGAATAATCCTCCCACTCATTAGCCTATGAAATTATCCAGCCCATAAAAACTAACCACCCCATATTCTGGGGCCTCTTGCTTTCTGAGATGGCCCACACTCTGTCTGTGGAGGGTGTTTCTCGCTGGGCCATGTGCCTTTCAAGATGGACCGCATTCTGTCTCCGGAATGTGTATCTCTCTAAATAAATCCACTTCTTACCTATCACCTTGCCTCTTGCTGAATTCCTTCCACGTTGAGACATAAAGAAGCTGAGCTTCATTAAGTCCTGAGACCAGGTGTGTGATCTCAATTAAAAGACAGTGGGTTCAAGGGATTTCCTTGGTGGTGCAGTGGTTGGGAGTCCGCCTGCTGATGCGGGGAACGTGGGTTCGTTCCCTGGTCCGGAAGGGTCCCACGTGCTGTGGAGTGGCTAGGCCCATGAGCCATGGCCGCTGAGCCTGTGCGTCCGGAGCCTGTGCTCCGCGACGGGAGAGGCCACAGCAGTGAGAGGCCCGCGTACCGCAAAAAAAAAAAAAAAAAACAGACAGTGGGTTCAAGGGATTTCCCTGGTGGTGCAGTGGTTGGGAGTCCGCCTGCCAATGCAGGGGACACGGGTTCGAGTCCTGGTCCAGAAAGATCCCACATGCTGCAGAGCAACTAGGCCAATGCGCCACAACTACTGAGTCCACGTGCCGCAACTACTGAAGCCCGCACGCCTAGAGCCTGTGCTCTGCAACAAGAGAAGCCACCGCAACGAGAGGGCTGCGCACCGCAACGAAGAGGAGCCACCACTCGTGGCAACTAGAGAAAGCCGGCACACAGCAACGAAGACCCAACACAGCCAATAATTTATTTATTTATTTATAAAAAGTGGGTTCGAGTCCTAGCCTGTGGGTTCAAGTCTCAATCTGGGTTTTGTCTGGGTTCGAGTCCCATCCAAGTTGTGCGGTTCCAAAAGCAAGTCAAACTCCTATGACTGTGTGCTAAGCACCCATGGACCTCTCCTGCGTGGCACCTGTCATCATTGTAATTGAACATTTCTTTGTGTGATTCTTGGAATAACGCCTGTCCTCCCCTCTAGGATGTGAACTCCACGAGGGCAGAGGTTACACCTTGTTCACAGATTTCTCCTTAGAGTTCAGTTCAGCATCACGTTCAAAAATACTTGTTGAACAAATGAGTGATGAGAGCTGTGCAGAGGCATGCCTCACGAAGGTCACAGAGATGGTGGAGGAAGAACTGGCAGGACTGGGATACTGGTTGGATGCGGAGGGAGGAGGGAAGGAGCAAGGCAGAGGAAGGCAAAGGCATGAATTCGAGCATCATGGAAAACCTTATGCTTTCAGTAGGACCAGAGTTTGAATCCCTGCCTTGCTACTTGCTGGGCCATCCTGGGACGGTAACTTCATTTTTCCGAGCTTTAAAACAAAACTCTTAGCTGTCTGTGCCAGTGCTTCCCAAACTATCTGTGGTGAAGAATCAGATTGTCTTGTTCCAGACTGTCATGGACATTCTTTTGGTCTATGCTCTGATCACACATTTGGATGTTGCAACAGCATCGAATTGCTGTCAATATTTCTAGACACCTACTCTCACTGTCTGTCTGCTCATCTCATATCGGATCAGGAACAAATGGTTCTCAGATCAGCACTGGTCTATACTTGCTGTCTCCAATTGCCCCCACCTCCAATTCCCTCTCTCACTTTTTAAAATATTTTATTTAGGGCTTCCCTGGTGGCACAGTGGTTGAGAGTCCGCCTGCCGGTGCAGGGGTCACGGGTTCGTGCCCCGGTCCGGGAAGATCCCACATGTCGCGGAGCAGCTGGGCCCGTGAGCCATGGCCACTGAACCTGAGCGTCCGGATCCTGTGCTCCGCAGCGGGAGAGGCCACAACAGTGAGAGGCCCACGTACGCAAAAAAAAAAAAAAAAAAATTACGAGAAGAGTACAAAGAATGGCATATCTCCTTAATCAAAATTCCCCAATTGTCAACAGTTTACCACATTGCTCCACTTCTACACACACACATACACATACCTTTTTTTTTTCCCAAATTGTTTGAGAGCAAGTTGAAGAAATCACCTCTAAATATCCTAGTGTATGTATCCTCAAACAAAGAACACTGTCTTATGGAACCTCATAACAACCATCTAAATGCGGATGTCAATGCTAATTCAGTATCATTGTCCAATCCACAGACCACTTTCTGATTTTGTCAGTGGTCCCAACAATGTGTCATTTTCTTTTCTGGTCTAAGACCCCACATAGAATCATCCCTTCCATTTAGTTGTTGTGATGGTGAATTTTATGTGTCAGCTTGACTGGGCTAAGGGATGCACAGATAGCTCGTAAAACTTTATCTCCCAGTGTGTCTGTGAGGGTGTTTCTGGAAGAGATTAGCATTTGAATAAGTAGACGAAGTAAGCGAGATCACCCTCCTGTGGGCCTCATCCAATCCACTGAGGGCCAAACAGAACAAAAAGGTGGAGGAAGGGTGAATTTACTCCCTCTGCCTCAGCTAGGACACCCATCTTCTCCTCTTGGACATGAAAACTCCTGGCTCTCAGGCCTTCAGACTCAAATTGGGACTTACACCATTGGCTCCCCTGATTCTCAGTTGTTGGGTCTGAACTAGAACTACACCACCAGCTTTCCTGGGCCTCCACTTTGCTTGCAAATGACAGATTTGGGACTTCTCAGTCTCCATAATCATGTAAGCCAATCCTACATAATAAATCTCTATCTATCTATCTATCTATCTATCTGTCTATCTATCTACCTATCTTATTCTGTTGGTCTGCTTCTCTGGAAACCCCTGACTAATGCGGTCATCATGTCTCTTTAGCCTCCTTCAATCTGGAGCAGTCCTCCAGTCCTTTCCTAACTCCCGTGACCCCTGGAAGAGGAACAGGCTTTTAGCTTCCACTATGACATCCACCCGACCAGCCACCACCATGAAGGTTGCCAAATGGAGATCCTCTATTTCCATCATTTCTTCTACACTGATGAGCTATCATTCTACCATAAGGGAGAGCTTTCCCTTCTAATCCTATTTGTTTATTTGTTTTGTTTTCTGGGTTTGGGTTTGTTTGTTTGTTTTACTATTTACTTATTTGTTTGTATCAGTATGGACTCATGGATTCCTATTTTATTTGATGGATTGTCATTTGTTACCATTTGTTATTCATTTTGAGGCTCAAGTTGCCCCAGGTGTCAATGGGAGGCCCTTCAGATTGGATCCTGTGTTTCTTTAGTGTAAGATGGTATTTGAAAAACAAAACGGGGGACTTTCCTGGTGGCGCAGTGGTTGGGAATCCACCTACCAATACAGGGGGCGCGGGTTTGAGCCCTGGTCCGGGAAGATCCCATATGATGCGGAGCAACTAAGCCCACATGCCACAACTACCGAGCCCACACCCTGGAGCCTGCCAGCCACAACTAGAGAAAGCCCACGCACAGCAACGAACAACCAAAAATAAGTAAATAAATTTTTTTTAAAATGGGGAATTCCCTGGCAGTCCAGTGGTTAGGTCTCTGCACTTTCACCGCCGAGGGCCCGGGTTCCATCCCTGGTCAGGGAACTAAGATCCCTCAAGCTGTGGGGTACAGACAAACAAACAAACAAAGAGATAAACAAAAACCCCAAAATGACTGAGTGTCATTGCTTACAGGCCCTCTCAACAGAGCTAGGAAATAGTATGCCACATACACACACACACCACGCGTAGCTATACATGAATACCTATATCCACATCTATAACTATCTGTAACCGTCAGTTCTTGTCAACACCTCCAATTCCAGCCTAATACCTCAAGTTTCTTTCTAGCTTGGGACACCTCATTCCCATCATCCTCAATATATTTACTTGTTTGCTCAGTCCCCCTATATGTAAACCATGCCCTGACCATGCCAACCCTGTCCTTGGCCCTGCTGCCTCTTTGGTCCCACTGTCATCTTATAGCCCCTGGCAATGCTGTCCCCTCCAAGAGAAGGGAAGGAAAGAGAAGGGGGGAAAAGGAGAGGGAGGGAGAGGAGAGAAAGAAGAGGAAGAATCCTCCATTCTCTTCTGAGCTGCTCCAAACAAGCTAAATCTCCCATTATTCCTCCAGAACTGCTTTGGTCAAAGTCACCAACGACCCCCTGACTGCTAAACCCAATGGTTAAGTCTCAGTTCTCATCTTCCTTGCTCCGAAAGTCACGATAGATACAACTGATTATGATCTCTTTCTGGAAACACTTTCTTCACTTGGCTTTGCCTGGTTTTCCTTCCACATCACCGGCTGCTACTTATCTGTACCTTTTGCCAGCCCCTCCTCAAATCCCCATCTATTCAGTTTGGGGACCCCAGGGCTCAGGCTTTGGTCCTCTTCTTTCTTCATCTACCTTCACTGCCTTGGTGATCTCATCCAGTCTCATGACTTTAAATATCATCTATGCCCTGATGTCTCCCAAGTCATATCTTTATGCAGAACCTCTCTTCCAGACCTTTATAGCTATATTCATTTCCTGGGGCTGTCATAACAAATTACCACCAACTCTTTATTCTCCTACAGTTCTGGAGGCTAGACGTCCAGGATCAAAGTGTTAGCAGGGTCGGTCCCTTCTGGGGGCTCTGAAGAATATGTTTCCTACCTCGCTCCTAGCTTCTGGTGGTGGCCAGCTCCTTGGCATGCCTTGGCTTCAGATGTATCACTCTGACCTCTGCCTCCATCTTTACATGGTTTTCTCCCTATGTGTCTTCACATCATCTTCACTCTATGTGTTTCTCTGTATCCAAATTTCTCTCATAACACACCAGTCATCGAATTAAGGGCCTGCTCCAATCTAGTATGACCTCATCTTAACTTGATTACAACTGCAAAGACCCTATTTCCAAATAAGGTCATATTCACAGGTTCCAGGTAAACATGAATTTGGGGGAGGGGGACACTATTCAACCCTGTACAATACACCACTCAACATCTCGCTATGGGATGCCTCAATACATTTCAAACTTAAGATGTCTGAACCCCAATCTTCCCTTTCTGCCCCCAAACCTGCTTCTTCCTCAGCCTTCTCCATCTCAGTAAGTGGCTACTTCGTCCTTTCAGTCATGCCGGCCAAAACCCACTGAGTCACCTTTGATTCCTCTTTCTTTCATCCCCCACATTTAATCCAACAGGAAACCCCGCTTGCTCTACCTGTGACGTGTGCCTAGAATCTGACCCCTTCTTCACCACCTGCCCCACTACCACCCTGGTCCAAGCCTCCACCATCTCACACCTGGATCATCTGTAACAACCTCTTTATCAGGCTCCCAGCTTTCACCATTACTCCCTTTGGTCCACGCTCCCCACACTAGCCAGAGTGATCCACAGGAAACACAAGTCAGACCACGTCACCCTTCTTCTATATGACACTCTCCCACGTTAGGTCGCCAGGTAAAATATGGGCTGCCCAGTTAAATCTGAACTCCAGGTAAACAGCAAGTAACTTTTATTGTAACTATGTCCCATGCGCTATATGGGACAAACTGACACTAAAAAATAGCTGTTCATTACCTGAAATTCACATTTAACCGGGTATCCTGTATTTTTATTTGGTAGATTAAACAGTCGTATCCCCACGGCTCCCATCTCATTCAGAGAAATACCCAGAGTCCTTACACTGGCCTCCAGGGCGCTGCATATTCTGGTCCTGCCCCTCACTTCCCGTCATTCTACTTTCTTGCTTTCTCACCCTGCTGCAGCCACACTGGCCTCTTTACCAAACCTGAGAGACACCGACCTTACCCTCACCTCGGGATCTTTGCCTGGTACGCACTTCCTCTGAATATTCACACGGCTCGCTCTTCGCTTCCCTCAAATCTTTGCACAAATGCCGCTCAGTAGGGCCTTTGCTGACTACTCAGTTTATTCAGCCTTTCCTGCTTTATTTTCCCCCATAGCCCTTGTCATCAGCTGATATATTTTACTTACTTCTCTTGTTTATTATTTATCCCCTTGATTAGAATGGCAGCACCATGAGGGCAGAGGTGTTTGTCTGTCTTGCTTGTGGCTCTATATACAGAGCCTAGAACAGGACCTGGCCCACGGCGGAGCTCAATAAATATTTGTTTAATGAATGGCTCTCAGTTTCTTCATCTGTAAAATGGAAGTACCTCCCTAAGTCATGGAGTTATTATGACAATCAGATGAGTTAATAAAAGTAAAGTGGTGCTTAATAAATGCTCCCCCTGCCCCGCACCGCCTTCTAGGTTCCCTGCCAACTCAGAGATTCCATAAAAGGTCTCTGAAGAATTCTGTCTACTGTGAGTTGGCTACCCTTAGAGTTGTTGCTGTCCTCCTAGTGGCAACTTCTGGAACTACAGGCATCATGCCCTGGAAGGACTAACCTGTTATGAGGGACCAAGCCCAGCAAATCCCCGTTTTAGGTTAGCAAACATGCTCAGAACTCCTGATCAAGGCTCCCAGGGACAGAGCAGCCACCAAGTGTCTCAGAGACAGTTGCATCTCTTCCCCAGGCCCACATCTACCTGCTGCAGGCTCTCACTCTCCCCAGCACCTGCCCCTGCTCTTTCCTGGGTCTGGTTTTTAACTCCCTCTCGCCGTCCGCTTTTACCTTCGTTATCCTCTGCCTGCCATGGAAGGGTTAGTTAAGTGTTGGAGCGATGTCATTTACAGCCTCCTGTTGCTAAGCAACGGACCCAGGTGAGCCCTTGATCTTCTTTCTTAACCACTGAAATGTATCTGGTGGAGTGACGGGGGCCCCCGGCTGAAGTATTCCATCCCCTGGGACAAGCTGATGGCCTGATGGCCCTGTCCCTCTTGGGCCCTGGACAGGACTGATCCAGGCCTCTGGGCCCCACTGCCTTCAGCCTCCCCTAATTAACCAGCACTGCTCAGGGACTCCTGGGTGTCCAGCCCCAGGGTACATATTCCCGGCAGAAATGAACCAGATCTGGCCCAGCCTTTGAGAGTCTCTCTGTCTCAGTGCACAGAGATTCCCAAGGAGGTCACTACAATCTGGGGTGAGTCAGATTCACTCTGCCTGCCAAGAATGCTCCAGAGAAGATGACTCTTTGAGTCTCAAATGAACAGGAGTTGGCCTGGGACAGCTGGGCGAAAAGGGCTTTCCAGGGGAGGGCACAAGCTATGCAAATGCCTAGAAGCAGGAAACGCCCTGGCTCCTTTGGGCACCAGCTCATGTCCCAGAGTGGTGGCAACAGAGGGAGGGTCTGCACTCAGCCTCAGCACTTGCTCTGTGATTTCAGCCTTACCCCTGCTCCTCTCTGAACCTTGATTTACATCGCTCAGGATGCAGGGGGTGAGGATTAGATGAAATCAGTGTTTTGCAAAGTACTATGTGCATGCTGCCCGGGGTAGACACTAGGTTTGGGGGTGTTTCAGAATAACACCTTTTTATTTGAATAGTTTTGAACTTACTTTAAAGATATACAACCGGTACATCAAACAACTGATGTGACATAGTGTCTTTAAATACTTTTATTTAAGTTTTTTAAAGCAAGTTATTTTAAAGAAAAATATTAACTAATAATACAGGTGGTACCTAAAGGGTGATCTGGGAATGTTCAAGATTTTGGAAACACTAAAGCAGTCTTTCTAGGCTCTTTCTACCCTGCCGTTCATGCAAGGACTAATACCCAGTGCTCTCGGGCACTCTTTTTTTTTTTTTTTTGCATCTTTACTGGAGTATAATTGCTTTACAATGGTGTGTTAGTTTCTGCTTTATAACAAAGTGAATCAGCTATACATATACTTATGTTCCCATATCTTTTCCCTCTTGCGTCTCCCTCCCTCCCACCCTCTCTATCCCACCCCTCTAGGTGGTCACAAAGCACCGAGCTGATCTCCCTGTGCTATGGGGCTGCTTCCCACTAGCTATCTATTTTACGTTTGGTAGTGATGAATGGATAAAGAAGATGTGGCACATATATACAATGGAATATTACTCAGCCATAAAAAGAAACGAAATTGAGCTATTTGTAATGAGGTGGGTGGACCTAGAGTCTGTCATACAGAGTGAAGTAAGTCAGAAAGAGAAAAACAAATGCCGTATGCTAACACATATATATGGAATTTAAGGGAAAAAAATGTCATGAAGAATCTCGGGCACTCTTAAACCACAGCCCCGGGGGCACGCCAGGTGAGATTGTCACCTTCATTTCACAGATGGGTCACTTAGACCCAGGGAGGTTACTAAGCAAGTCTGTAGCTAGGAGAGCTGGGCTCTGACATCACTCATGGGTCTCTCCCAGCTCCCACCCCCAGCATATGTGTAAACTGTGAATTTTCCCTGAAAGCATCCAGGAGCCCATCTGCAAAGTCAGACATGCTGGAGAGAGCCCACCACGAGACTTTGGGCCAGTTGTTCCAGACCTTGGTTTTGCCATCTGTAGTACGGGAGTGTGCCCAGTGAGATTGGGTGAGGGTCAAGGTCTTTTCCAGCTACGAGTTCTTGGAGTCAGAGTTTCTGAGAGCCCCTGAATGTTCAGGAAACTAGGGAAGGGTGTTAAGGGAAGGAGGCAGATGCCGCATCTCAGGCCTCCTTACTGTGCAAATGGCTCTGAACTGCAAAGGGCCCAGAAACGCTTCCCAGCATCGCCTTGGGCAAGACTCCTCCATTGCTCTGAGGGACCTGGCTTGCTTGATCCTGATCTCTGGGGTCCTCTGAGGACACCCTTCCCTCCCTGCTGTCAGATGTGGGTGCCTGCCTGAAAGGGTGACCAACCATTCAGTTTGCCTGGGATGGAGGAGTTCCTGGATTGTGAGACTTTAAGTTTTAAAATCAGGATGGTCCCAGACAAAGGCGGATGAGTTACGTCCCTGCTGCCTCTGCCAGGCCTTGGGCTGAGAGCTTTACTCTCATCTCCTCCTGGTGTCCTTGACACAACCCAGAAGGTAGGGCTCATTGTTGCTGCTATTGTCTCATTTTCCAGATGAAAAGGACAGAGGCTCAGAGGGGAAATGACTTGCCAGGGTCAGAGCTGCCAGTGGTAGAGGTGATTTTCAAATCCAAGTCTGGAGTATCAGAGGTACAGGTACTTGACATAAATCCTTTCAGTGGTCCAAGAGTCTCAGCATTGGTCATGCCAGGGTGAAGTCAGAGAGGAGGTGGGTCACACGGACCTCTCGTGTCTCTGTGTCTAAAATGACATTGTCTTCTTTTCCATGAGGGTCAGAGACTTGGACTACGGTGCTAACCCCACACTTAAACTGGGTAACCTTGAACAAATCACTTGCCTCTCTGGGCCTCAGTTTTTCCTATCTAGAAAATGGGAAAGTTATCTTGGATTCCCTTTAAGACTATAAAGCTATGAAGGGGGCTTAGAGGTCATCAGATGGAATTGCCTATTCATTTTACAGATGAGGGAAATTGAGGCCCAATGAAAGAAGAGACTAAGTCTTGTGATTGCGCTTGCCTATGGTAGTAGAGAACGTGGTCAAAACTCAAAGAGATGGGCTTCCCTGGTGGTGCAGTGGTTAAGAATCTGCCTGCCAATGCAGGGGACACGGGTTCAAGCCCTGGTCCAGGAAGATCCCACATGCTGCGGAGCAACTAAGCACGTGCGCCACAACTACTGAGCCTGCGCTCTAGAGCCCACAAGCCACAACTACTGAAGCCCACACTCCAGAGCCCGTGCTCTGCAACAAGAGAAGCCACCGCAGTGAGAAGCCCGTGCACCGCAACGAAGAGTAGCCCCTGCTCGCGGCAACTAGAGAAAGCTCGCGCACAGCAATGAAGACCCAACACAGCCAAAACTAATAAGTAAATAAATAAAAATAATAAATAAATTTATGTTTAAAAAAAACTCAAAGAGAAACAGAGTCAACATGAACAGAAATATACAGAGAGGGAGGGAAGAAGAAAGGGAGAGGAAAAGGGGAAGAGGGGGAGAGGGAAAGAAAGAGACAGAGACAGAGAAAGACACACAGAGAGAAACAAAGAGAAGAAATGAGCGAGCATTTGCAGCTGACCTTATTCGGTTTCTGGATCTAGCCATGCCTGAAGTCCACTTGGGCATGAAGTGAAGCCAATAAAGTCCCTCTTTTACTTAAGCCAGCTTGAGATGTGCTTCTCTGATTTACAACCCAAAGAGCCCTAAGTAATGTATACCGGTTCCTTTATCTTTCCATTCAGGGATCTGGGGATATGTGTATTAAGTAATTAATTCATTCATCCATTCAACAAACATTTATTAGCACCCACTATGTAATAAGGACTGTGCAAGGGGCACAGTGTGGATACAGTGGTAAACAAGATACATGGGAGGCTTCAAAGGACTCACAATCCAGTTGGGAAGGCAGATAGGAAAATAAATTAGTGCAATGAAGTGTGATGGAAGTCGCAGAGAGAGACTGCGTGCCAGGGAGAGAGAGGTGAGGCACCGTAGGGGAGGTGGGGTGCCCAAAGAAGCAGGCTAAGAGACGGAAACAATGGCCGGTCCCCGGGACATGATGCTAAATGGTTGGGAGCGGGGTGGGGAGGTGGAAAGGAGTGAGAGAGGCAGAGGGAAGAAGAGGGATCTGAGTGCACAGCCGCAGCCGATTTGAACATGGATTAGTGCCTCCTCTGTTACTTAGTCCCCAGTGGACCTGGTGGTTTCCAAGATGAGTAAGACAGGATCCTTCCCAGAGTGGCAGGGGAGCCAGAAACCCACAAACAAGAGCACGGGGATAGTATAGAGGCTGGGACTAGAGGTCTGTCCACTGAGATACAGAGGGGGTGGCCAATTCTAACTGGGCGAGGGAATGTCAGACAAATTTTCTTATAAAAATCTATCTAAGTTGGGTCTTGGAAATGAAGGTGAGGTGATCAGGGATGGAGAGTGTATTCCAGGTAGGGTTTTAGGGGTAAGGGTGGGCTGGGGCATGCGGCTGTGAACAGAGTAGCCCCAGGCAGACAGACTGAGTGCAAATCCCAGTCTGAGGCTGCTTCGTGTGGGTTTTCCTCAAAGCAGATCCTGAGATAAGAATTTACGTGCGAGCGATGCATCTGGGAGGTGACCCCACAACAGTGAGGGGCGTGAGACTGGGAATGGAAGGGAAGGAAGCCAGTGCAGGGAGTGTTCATGAGTGGGCAGCTGCTGTGGGCAACTGGACCCCAGTCCTGCTGGGGACCCTCGAGAGCGTGGGCAGAACAGGCTGCAGAACTGTCTCTGGTGGGTGGAGCGAGGAAGCTGGAATCCTGCCCTCCCCGAAGTAGGGCTGTCCCAGAGGTTTTAACTTCCTGCATGTCCTGCCTGCCCCTGCGTCCACTGCTCGCCAACTGTGTGAACTTAGCCTCTCTGTGCCTTGGTTTTCTGATCTGTAAAATGGGGCTGATAATGGTACCTCCTGCACAGGAACCATGTGCATGTAACATGCTTAGCACAGGGCCTTGGAAGTGGCTCAGACAATAGTCACCATTATCATCTTTAGGGAACAGGAATGGTTCGCAGGGCTGGAATAGAAGGTGGAGGACAGGAAGAAATGAGTCAGGAGGAGGAAACAGGGATGGAACAGGACTTGTCAAGGGCCTTGATTATCAGCACAGATGTCAAAGTCTGAACCAGAGCTAATGAGGGGAAGGGGCAGGACTTGGAGGCAGACAGAGCAGAAGGAGTTCAGGAAGGCTCACTGAACATGACCTGGGCCGGGCGTTCGTTCACGTTCATTCACAAAGAATGGCTCCATGACTTCTCTGTACGAAGCACTCTCCTGGAAGGTGAGTCCTGGCCTGCAACGATCTCTGAGTTTCTCTTGAGCAGAAATAATAAGTTGGGTAAAAGCCATCAGAACGGCCATCAGAACGGGATAAATGAGCTGAGGGACCTTGGGAGAGGGAAGCGTCACTTCTGGGAGGAGAGGTCAGGAGATGCTTCTTGCAGGGAGAGGGGGTGGTAAATAGGACATGGGCCTTATGGGAAGGACAGAGCTATGGACAGGTGAAGCGAGCAAAGGCCTAGCCTAAGTAAGGGCAGAGAGGTGGGAATTTACAGGCAGCGCGGAAGGAGGGGCACGTGGGTCAGTGTGACTGTACCTCTGACATGCAGACCTCACTGGGTAATCCTCTTTGGAATCAGAGTTCTTTTGTCATGTCCAATTCGAGACTATATTTGACTTTAAGAGTGTGATGGCACATGGTGCTGGTGAGGCTGTGAAGGAAACAGCCCCTCTCCCCTCCAAATGCCAGCAGTGGCCATTGTACAAACCCTATAGGGGTAGGTGGGCTGGTTTCCCAGAAGCAGGTGAGGATTCCTGTGCACATGACTTACTAAGGGAGTGCTCCCTGGGAAGACCAGGAAGGATGCGGGGGAAGCAAGACAGGGAAGGGAGGAAGCCAAGCAAGATGCATGTATCAGTTACCTATTGCTGCATAACAAATTTCCCTAAATTAGAATCTGAAACCATCAACGTTTATTATCTCATAGTTTCTGTTAGTCAGGAATCTAGGAATGGCTTAGCTGGATGGTCTACCTCGGGGTCTCTCAAGAGGATGCCGTCAAGGTGTTGGCAAGGGCTGCAGGCATCTCAAGGCTTGAATGAGGGAGGATCCACTTCTAAACTCATTCCTGTAAGTGTTGACAGGCCTCAGGTTCTCACTGGCTGCTGGCCAGAGACGTCAGCTCCCTGGCACATGGACCACTCTGTAGGGCTGCTCAGAACATGGCAGAGTGAGAGATCTGAAAGAGAGCAGGGGCAAGAGAGAGCTCCCAAAACAGAAGCCACAGTCTTCTTATAACCTACTCTTGGAAGTGATGTCACGTCACAGTCTAGACTCAAAAGGTGGGGCTCACACAAGGGTATAACTACCAGGAGGTGAGCATCTTAGAGGCTGCATGCCCCGGTGAGACTTTAGGCAAAACTCCAGCCTCAGCCTGGTCCCATGGGGAGCTCTGGAGTATAAATTACATGTCAGAGTGTGTCCAGCCTCAAGACACGAGAACTGGGCTTTCATACTACTGGGCCAGTCATTGACTAGTCCCCCCAGGTGGGACTTACATCCAGGCATTTCAGTTGTTTTATGGGTAAGGCAGCTCCAGTAGCCTATGGACAGGCGGCTGAAGAAAGTCACAGGTGTGAACTATTAGAAGTAAAGCACACAAAAGTTGGAGCATTTACACCAAACCAGTAAAAGAGATCCAAGGAGATCATGGTAGAGCGCCAACAGTGTCCCCTACAAGGGGATCCTTCGGAAACATTTATCAACATAAAGAATGTCTGGGGGTTTAACTATCAATCTCACATCTAGAAATTTAACTATCAATCTCAAATCTAGAATTTAACTATCAATCTCAAATCTAGAAATTTCTCCTACAAATACACTGAAGAAAGAGCTGAAATATTTATTAGTAGGGTCTGGTTAGGTAAATTATGGCCCATTTACACACTGGATTATTATATAGCTGTTAAAAGAACTAATATGAAAAGATCTCCCAGACACATCATTAAGTGAAAAAAGCAAGGTGTAAAATATTGACTGTGTTGGAGAGAAAGGGATAATTTGTACATATCTGTGCTTGCAAAGGGATGGAAGTTTTCAGGTAAAATAAACAATAAATTATTATCAGTGAGAGGGAAGGCTGGGAGCCTGGGGTGGGAGAGAGAATTTTTCATTCTGTGTCATTGGTAATAACTGAATATTTAACTGTGTGCCTATATTTCTTTTGTAATAATTTTTAAGCTAGTTTCCAAATGAAAGAGAGCGAATCTGGAAACTCAAGTCCCTGGAAACCACATGTATGTTTATGACTCTTCTAGTTGCCTGACCCTGATGCTCTGAGAACCCAAGAGAAGTGGTTTCCACACCACCCAGCGCTGTCACTGGGAAATGTCTGGTTTGGTTCAATGAGATTGTATCATCTATCTAATTTGTTTCTGCTTCGTGTTTTATAATTTACTCCGAAGATTAGATTGTATTTTATATTTCACGCTAAAAAAATTTTTTTTTTGGCGGTACGCAGCCCTCTCACTGTTGTGGCCTCTCCCGTTGCAGAGCACAGGCTCTGGACGTGCAGGCTCAGCAGCCATGGCTCATGGGCCCAGCCACTCCGTGGCATGTGGGATCTTCCCGGACCGGGGCACGAACCCGCGTCCCCTGCATCGGCAGGCGGACTCTCAACCACTGCGCCACCAGGGAAGCCCCACTCTAAAATTTTTATGATAGCCGTTGGCCAAAAGCATGAAAGATCTGATTTTGACAGCTTTGTAAATTACCAGCCTGCACCAGCCTGTTCCTGTCTTGCTCTGTCCAGGTCGTCCTCCCCACAGCCACCTCCAGAGCTCTCAGGAGCAAATCCAATCCCACGACTCCCACAGCCGCTGAAAGCTCCCCAGGACCCCCTGCTGCCCTCAGCATAAGTAATAATAACAAGGGCATCCATTGCCTGAGCACTGACCATGGCCCAAGACCTGCTTTACATGAACTGTCTCTCTGAGTTTTCACAAAGACCCAGGGAGGCAGAGATCATCTGAACCATTTGAAAGGTGAGGAAATGGAGCCAAAGAGAGGTGACGTCATTTTCTGAGTTCACATAGCCAGCATCTGTCTGAGCCCAAATCCAAAATCCTATTTGGCTTAAAGGGCCGGATCTGGGTTGAGAAAAGCACAATCAGGGCTGGAGAGGTCAGTAGGACCAGATCATGAAGTGCCTTCAGTACCAAGCCTGGGGATAATGGGAACCAAGGAAGGGTCTATCCCGAATCCTCTAGTCTTTGTTTAGAATGAGCCCTGGTGCCCCCTTAAGGCCTTCATGGTCACTTCCCTCCAAAAAGTGTTTCCTGGTTTTCTAGCCTGTAGGTATTCATTCATTCACTTATTCATTCATTTATTCATTCATTCAACAAATTAATGTTCCAGAAACTGTCAAGTCTAGGGACACAGACCCACATCAGATATGATCCTCCCTCTAGAAACTCAGTGTCCATCAGCAGCGACAACTCAGGGATGCATGTTTTGGGCTGGAGGAGGCCCAGGGGGTTGCAGGAGCACAGAGGAAATACCTGTACAGTCTAGCGGATGGAGTCAGGGTCTAGGAAGACTTCCGGAGGAGGCGTTGCCTCACTGAGCTCTGAAAGCAGCAGATAATGAGGGAGCGTGGTGGGAAAATGGGAAGAAAGAGCAAAAGGCACATCATCTGCAAAGGCCTGGAGGAGAGATGAAGGGAGAGACTTTGAATTGTTTGCTATCCATCCCCGCACTGTGCCTAGAACAGCATTAGGCACATAGTAGGTGCTTAAGATCTGTTGAGTAAATAGAGCATGGCACGTTCAGAGAACAGCCAGTGATTCAGGGCAGCTAGACTATAACTTGCAAGGCAAGGAGAAGTCAGGCACAGGCTGGAGGGGTCAGATTAGGAAAGGTCTTGAATGTCAAGTTAAAAATTGTGAGCATCAGAGAGCCATTAAGGGGTTTTAATTAAGGGGGAGGAGATTGCTTGGTTGGATTCGTTTTTGAAAGACCATCACGTGCAAAATAAACTGGAAGGGACAAGCCTGGAGGCAGGCAGACCAGGTGGAGGCTGGTGCTGTCATTCACATAAGAAAAGATGATTTAGAATCTTACCTTCTAACCAGCTACTACACCGTCCACCAGCCTACTCAGGTTTATTGAGAACCCCAGAACCTCGCCCAGATCAGTTCCATCTCCAGGTTGGACTTTTAAACAGCACAGAAGGGATCTAGACATCACCTTCCTAGATCCAGGCACTATACTCCTAGTAATGCAGCCAAGGATGGCACTCATGTCCACGGAAGCATGAGGTCTTTTTCACGCGTTTCTAGTTAACCAAGCTCGAGGTATTTCAAGCAAAGAGGAAATTGAAGGCATGAAATTTATAACAAACGTGCTGGGATGGGGGAGCAGAGGAAAAAAAGCTCACCCGAAGCTGCTACCACTTGGAGTTGAGTAGTCACAGCTGCTGCCACTGTCACCAGGCAGAAGCCGCCACCATGGTCACTACTGAAGCTATTGGCACTGCTGGAGCCCGTGTTAGTCAGGGGTCGACTGAAGTTGTCTGTTGCTGCCACTGCTACGTTTAATCTCCTGCTAGGACCTCCCATTAACAGAACCTACTAGCCCCAGCTGACGAAATCATCTGAGAAATGTAGGTTGCAGGCTTCTAGCCCTGGCAATAACAAGAGAGCAGAGAGGGGTGAGGTGGGACTGAGAGCCAACGGCAAATAGTTGGCCCACAAGACCTCTTCAGCCATCAAAGCTAATAACATAAGAACCCCTCTGATAACATCAAACAGAAGTGGATGGATTTATGTCAGTTATAGCACCAAGGTGGGAGCCAGACAAATCTTTGACATGGGGGAGTCCTCAGGACCAGCATTTTCTGACATTTAAGGAGCAGCAAAACTCTTTTCCCAGCTGTGGCAGCTGCATGTATCCCAGAGAGCAGCTCTAGTTGAGGTCGAGAGGGGACGTGTCACCCACACATCCAGTCCCCTCTCCGCAGCTGGCCCCCTCCTCACCATCGTCCTCCTGCCAAGCCCCTCAAGGGACTTCACATAACCACCTGACTCTGAGGGACTGGCTTGTGTCCAGGTCTTAATTTATAAAGATGACTGAGGGACGGCATGTCATTGAAAGAAGAATTTATTACTTACAATTCCCGGGAGCAGGGAGCACGCCACACCGGGGGTCCGCAACCCCTGGGCCGCAGAGGGTACCGGTCTGTGGCCTGTTAGGAAGCCGGCCGCACAGCAGGAGGTGAGCGGCGGGTGAGCAAGTGAAGCTCCCCATTGCTCCCCAGCGCTCGTGTTACCGCCTGAAACATCTCACCCCACCACATCCCCTGCCCCCGTCCGTGGAAAAATTGTCTTCCACAAAACTGGTCCCTGGTGCCAAAAAGGCTGGGGGTCGCTGTACCACACCACACGGGGCTACACGAGGAAGGGCCAGGTTTGGTCAGGAGGCGGGAGCTAGGGGAAGACAGAGGCCACAGCCTTTACTGGGCCTTCTACAGGAAGGGCAGGTGGCCAGAGAAGACAGCTTATGACTGGTTACTTTGAATAATTCCAGTGGGCTTTGGGGCATAGGGGCTGTCCCTAGCTGTCTGGTACTTGGCCCTGGGTGGATTTAGGGCAGGGGAAATACTGGCTTTTTGTGTGAGGGCTAGCTAAAGGAGGTGGTTCAGAGTATGGGCTCTGGATCCCAGAGGAGCTGTAAACAACTTTGGCCATAGTTTGGCCCTGTGACTAATGGATGCCAAAAAGACAAATTCAGAATCTCAGGAAACGGATTTAGAAGAAAACCCAGTAGAAAACCTCTGATCTTGTCTTCTTTTCACACATACAGCCATTTTACAGATGGGAAAGGATAAAGGACCTCCCCAAAGTTTCACACTGAGTTTGAGTCGAGGACTTGGGCCACCCGTTGTCTCTCAGTCCATACCCTCTCCCTGACTCCTTCAGGCTGGTAAGTGTTGGGGCGTATCTGCAAGGCTAGATAAATATTTCCCCTTACATGGCTTGCCCTTCCTTCCCCATGCCAGCTGTCTGCACTGAGCCTCCAGCCCTGTCAGCTTTCTTGCCCCTCCCCAAACTAGCTGAGTTCCGCTGGGTAGCAGATGAGAAATCACCTCTGCATTGGTGGGTTCTGTATCAACATGGCTCCATCTCTGGGACATCTGAGTCCAAACAAGCAAGCTGCAGGGACACGCACAATACTGGACCACTGCTCACCAGGCCTTTCCTGCCCACCTCTCCTGGACCCCTTCACACACATGCACAAACGCGCACACACACACACACCCCACCCCCACTGTGTTCTCATCCCTCAGACCTCAGTTGTAACGTCCCTTCCACAGGGAGGCCCCCCTTGACCACCCCATTAGGAATGCTGTCCTGCAGAATATGTCTCTCCCAGCACCTCTGTTTGTAATAATAAATACTGGTTGGTTGGTTTGTCTCCCCACTGGCGTTTAGCTTCCAGAGGAGGGAATCGTGTCTGTCTGATTTCAACTTCATCTCCTGTGCCTGAAACACATCAGGCGCTCGATAAATATGTTGAGTGAATGAGGGAATGAATGAATGAGTTGAGTAGATGAATGAGATTGGGGCTCGAAGAGGAGAAAGCATTCGGCACTGGCCGCCAGCTGCTGGAAGAGGCAAGGATAGATTCTGGGCTATTTCCCTTGCTCCCCTCCCTCCCCAGGAGCTCAGGCACCAGGGAGGGGATTCAACCTGGGTTGGGGGGGCTCCCCTGTCCCCCACTACCCCCCACCCCGCCTGGAGTGTCCCATCCCGTCGGAATCGGAGGGCCCCCTCAGCGTCCCCCCTCCACCAGGAAAGGACGGGGGCGGTCGCTCGCCCCCCCCCCGCCCCGCCCCCGCCCCCGGCTCCCGCCCCGGCTCCACACCCGGCGCTGCAGGGGGAGGGAGAGCGCGTAGCCCCGGCGCCCACCGATGCAGCAATTTGCAGCCCGACCTCAATTAGCCCGGAGACTAAGCTAGCCAATTACCGCGTCAATCACTGCGCCGGAGGCAGCGGAGGGAAGAAAAGGAGGGGGAAGAGCGAGGGGAGAGGGCCAGGCTGGAATAGCCCGCTTGCCCTGGACTGGCTGAAACCGGTCCGGGCTCCCAGGGAAGAAGCTGCGGAGTCCCCTTCCCCTCTGAGCCCACCTCAGAACTCGGGTGACCTCTCTCATCACTATTTTGGACTCCCCCAGATGGAGACTGGAGGGCCTCCTCCTACCAATCCCACCCACCTCCCCATGCCCCACTCCGCTTGGCCTCTGCCAGCCTCCGTTTCCCCATCCACTAGATTGTAAGCTTCGCGAAAGGGAGCCAGTATCTTGACTGTCTCGCACACCCTAGACACTCGATAGCAAATAAATAGTGACAGAAATAAAAGAGCAGATCTGTTATATGGAAATCAAAATAATACCACAGAAGACAGTTGTGAGCATAAAGCAAGATGTCTAGAAAATTATGGAGAATTGGTACACGGTGAATGCTTGAGAAATGCTGTTATCGTCCATTTAGTCAACAACATCTGAAGGCACCACCTTTGTGCCAGGCTCTATGATTCCATTCCAACAAAGTTCAAGAACAAGCAAACTGCGTCGTTGGTACTAGACGTCAGAAACGTGGTTACCTGGTTAGCCGACCACAAGGGAGGCTGCTGGAGTAAATGGAAACATTATCTTAATCTAGGTGGTGGTATACATATGCAAAAGTCATTGAGCTGTACACTTCATGACCTGTATATTTTACTGGGTGTATGTTAGACCTCAATAAAAATTTTTAAATAGAAAAGTAACATATTGGACTTCCCTGGCGGTCCAGTGGTTAAGACTCCGCACTTCCACTTCAGGGGGAACGGGTTCGATCCCTGGTCTGGGAACTAAGATCCCACACGCGGCGCAGCCAAAAAAGAAAGAAAGAAAGAAAAGTAACATATTCATATCTCTGGGCACCTTACAGCTCTACAAGTCCTCTTCATTTAGCCCACTATCCCACACGAATTTTATATGGAAAATAAGAAGTCTTTTCTTCATCGAGATTCTGAAACACAACTTAAAACAATATAAGTTAAACATTGGGCATCTCTGGTGGCGCAGTGGTTGAGAGTCTGCCTGCCGATGCAGGGGACACGGGTTCGTGCCCCGGTCCGGGAAGATGCCACATGCCGCGGAGCAGCTGGGCCCATGAGCCATGGCCACTGAGCCTGCGCGTCTGGAGCCTGTGCTCCGCAGCGGGAGAGGTCACAACAGTGAGAGGCCCGCATACCGCAAAAAAAAAAAAAAAAAAAAAAAAACATTAAAATAAGCAAAGACAAGATCATGGGGACCCCAACCATCTCCTTTCACTGCCTCTGGAAAGCCTTTCTTCCCTGCTGAGCCCTCCAGGTATTCTCACCACCCCCTGGGGTACTTTCTCAGAATAAGATGTGAATCAGAATCTGGTAGATTCAACAGAACTGCATCCTCTTAGAACAAAGAACAGTCTGGCATTTGGAATAGAAAAGCCTTGCTTTCCCAGCAACTTTGCAAAAGTGATTTATAGTATTAATGGGTGGAAACTTCACCTGGATTGACCCCCTTTTCACAGGACTAATTATAGATTTATTAATATTTATGGACCTCTTGTCACAGCCAATAGCTCTTGTTTGAGGACATTAAGCCTTATCTCACTACCTCCAGGAAGGGGCATTTGAAGCCAGCTCTAATTGGGTGACCCACAATCAAGATAGAAGGGGAAAAGTGACAATAGCTCACCTGTTGCCATATATTAAAATACCATCTGCCCAGCTTAATGATTATCTTTAGAATTAATAATATTGCTAGCCCAGGTTTGGTCCCTAATAGCAGGAAATTGTATTAAATACTTTGCTAAGAGCAGTCAGCTTTTTGATAAGGCTAATGGCTGTGCCCCTGGCTGTTTCTCATCTCTGAGCTCTCTGTTTTCCTTCCCCAGCAGAAGGCCACTTTGTCCATATCACTTGTCATCTAATGTCAGCATCACCTGGTGCTGTCTCCTGATGGGGCTCCCACTGCCTCTCTCACCCTCATCCAATCCATCTTAGGCACTGCAGTGAGATTTATCTTTGGAAGACGCAGCTCTGGCCCTGTCATACCCCTACTCTACAATCTTTAGTGGTTCCCCATTGCCTACTGTATGAACGGGCATCTAGCCCTCCACCATCCAGCCCCAACTGCTCCATGCCTTGTTCCCTTTAAGGACCCAAATCTTTAGACATACTAGACAATCACTTCTCTGTTCCCAGGGCACACGACTGATGTCTGTGTTATTCAGAGAAGTAACATGGGTTTGGGATTTGGACGATCTAGACTCAGATGCCGGTGCTACCACTGTCTAGTCTGATCTAGTCTGATCTGAGGCTCAACTACTTCGAGCCTCAATTGCCACATCAGCAAAATAGAGATAAAATGTTGTCTACCTCATATGGCTTGTTATAAGGATTGCATGTGACCAAGTAGGCCAAGTGCTTAGCCCAGGGTCTGGCATACCTCCAGAACAGGTGTGCAATTAATGTTTGCACTCAGCCTTTTTCTAAGTCTGCAACTTTACATCCGTCTACCTGGAGTGCAGAGGAGTGCGGGGCTTCAGAGCTCAAGTAATTGAGAATTCAAATTCAGGCTTGAGTGATCTTGGCAGGTATCTTAATCTCTCTAAGCCTCAGTTTCTTCATCCATGAAATGGGTACAATAGTCCTAACTAATTACCACTATTATGAGCTTTAAATAACATAATGCAGGTAAAACACAATACTATTGGCACATAGTAACTGCTTGATAAATATTAATTACATTGTTGTTGCATTTGCAGTCATCAAAGCACCAGTCCAGTCAAAGTCCTTCTCCTCCAGGAAGCCCTCCCACGCCTCACCTTTTTCTGACTCTCTCTTGTAATGTTTTGTACTTTCCACGGGTCGTTTGGATGCCTCCATCTTTCCCTTCTTCCATCTCCCAAGTGGACTGAGTGCTCAGGGACTAAATCATGTCCAGCTCTGCACTCTCTCCCAAGACCCTTGGTACCTGGCATGAAGTTTGCCACAGAGCAGGCACTCAAATGTTGACTCAGTAATGACAATAATTATAGCTAATAAGTACTGAGCGCTCACTACGTGTCAGGCACTGTGATGGGTACTTTAGAGCAATGAATTCTTACAGCCATTAATTTTTAACATTCATAGCAATTAACAAGTAACTCACTCCTATAGCAACTAATAGCGATTCATTCTTACAACCAACCTCCATTTGTTTGTCTTCTATTATCTAGTATCTCCAGTTTATTGGACAGGAAACTGAGGTGTAGAGAGGTCATACATACAGTTAAGAAGTGAAGGATTGAGGGGTCAAGTGCAGCCTGAGGGCTGCCTGGAGCCCTTGCCCACCAACAACAGGGAGCTAGAGTTGGCACTATCTCCCTAAATTTTCTTGGGCAACCCTCGTAGGCAGAGCTGTGGTTTTCTTTCCCCAAGGTAGATACCAGTGCTTGCTATGTGCCCATCTCTATGTGGGGGCCTCCCCAACATCATCTCCTTATACTGAGTACTGTTATCTTCATGTTATAATGGTGGCAACCAAGGCTCAGAGTGGTGAAGCCACTTACCTAAGGTCACACAGCTGATAAATGGAGGAGATGGGATTTGAACCCAGGCCCAGGGGGCTCCAGTCTTCTTCACGATTGGTGGGCTCAATTAGAAGCATGAGGTTTTCCCTCCAGTTTCTGCTGGACTACAGCCCTGTCCTAACATCTATGCCTCTTTCCTGGGACCCTGACACCGTGCTCTGTGGTCTGCAGCCCCTACTCTTGAGAGGCAGGAGGGCTCTGGGTCCTTCTCTATGCCCTCTACGCCTTCTCCTCCCCACCAGCTGGTGGTATCATTTTAACACAAACAGAGTTGCCTTCCTGGGGTTCAGACGCTGCCTTGTCTCTGGGCACCTGAGTCCACCTGGTCTCCCTCCTTGAGCCTCAAACATTGGGATTGGGAGTCAGAGGCAGGTGTCCACCTTGTCCTTCCTGGCAACTAATATGTATAACGGCAGAGAAATGAGCAAAGAGCTGGGGGTGGGGGTCTGGGGAGGAAGCATCGGCCTGGGTGAAGCAGGACAGGCTGTCTGAAAAAGAAGATTGTGAGCTGGCCCTGGAAAGGGTGAATTCACCAGGCAGAAGAGGGAAGCCAAAGCCTTGGGGGCAGAAGGAGAGGGAAACACAGGGAGGCATAACGTTAACGCTGTCTTCCAAAAAGAGCAGGAGTGGAGACCGTGGATGGCGGAGGCCAGTGTCAAAGCTGGTGACGTCAGTCCTTTGGTGGTGGAGTGGGAGGGGGTCTGTGATTCCAGAAGATGTACAGGAACTGAAACTCACCCTTCCATGTGGAGGGGTCAAGGAACAGTGAAGAGCACCCAGACCCCAAGAATAGCTGCCCCATATCACCTTTCCACTCCCTCCCAGCAGCTGTCACCAGGACAGTGATTAGGTGCTGCCGACAGGTGCCAGGTGGACTGCTGGCTATCGCCAGCGAGGCCCCTGACAGCCGCTCCAGCTGTCTCCCATCAGAGAGAGCACACATCTGAGACTAGCCTGATGAGGCTATCTCTAGACAGGCGGCTGCAGAGGGAGAGAGAGGTGGGATACGGTCTGCTATTACAGCGCACACCCTGGCCAGCTCCCCACTGCCACCCGACAAGAGGCTCTTAATCACAAGAGAGCCTCTGGGGGCCTTTCTCAGGCTCCTTCGACCTCGCCGGCACATGACACATGAGTACGTACATGTACACATTCACACCTGATCTCGAACAGAAAAGCTGCCATAGGTGCACACATACGCACACTCATGCCTGGGCTCCTACACACTCAATGAACACGAACGTGTGTGCACCACATTCACACATGTACGCTCAGAGTCTAAATCTGGGTTCTCTCCAAAACAGACTCTAAGACAGAGGTTTTGGGTGCAAGTCGTTGATTTGGGATCGCAGGAAGCATAGTGCGGAAGACAGGAGACAAGGAAGATGTGTTAATGAATGATTTGCCAATGGAGGTCCCTGGGGCTCAGTCCTGCTGAGTTGGACACACTCTGGAACACACTTTGGAATTGTGCATGGAAGTTGGAGTGTTTCTCTGAAACCCCTGTCCCTCATTGGCTGAGTGTTGCCCCTGGGCATTAACTCTCTTGCATTTCTAAGTTGAGTACACACCCTTAGATGGAGACACAGAAAGCCATAAGTGTAAGCGAGAGCTGTCCACAGGAGACCTACAAGGCAGGCCAGGAATGTGAGTACGGCACTGAAAGTGTCCACTACACACAAGGTACACGACAACACATATGCTGTCAAAAACAAGTAAGAAGGCGGAGGGATAAAAGTACATAGAAAGCTATACTACATGCATTTGTTCTAAGAGGCACATTTTAAACATGCTAACACCCCTGAAACTGGCATACGCCTTACAATTAAAATAAGCAGTGATTTTTTTCTCGGCAGTGAAAACGCAGAGTCCTAACCACTGGACCGCCAGGGAATTCCCTGATTTGTTTTATCTTTTTTTTTTTTTTAGTACATAAAATGATGGTACGTATTATCATTGATAGAGTCTTAGATTTAATGAAATATGATATCAACATATGGGCTGCCTTGTGCCTAGACTATCTCTGGAAGAATACACAAGAAACCGGGGAAACAGCATGGGAAGGATATTAAATTTTATTTTATAACAGCTGTACTGAGATATAATTCACTTGCCAGAAAATTCATCCTTTAAAAATATACATCCAGTGTTTTCAATGTATTCACAAAGTTGTGCAATCACTACTGTCTAATCTTAGAGCATTTTCATCACCCCAGAAAGAAACCTCATACAAATTGGCAGTCACTCTCCATTCCCTCCTGCTGCCAATCCCAGGTTACCATTCATCTACTTTTTGTCTCTATGAATTTGCCTATTCTGGATATTTTGTATAAATAGAATAATACAATACGTGGCCTTTTGTGTCTGGCTTCTTACATTGAGCATAATGTTTTTAAGGTTCATCCATGTCATAATATCTATCCGTACTTCATTGCTTTTCCTGACTTAATAATAGTCCGTTGTATGGATATACCACCTTTTGTTTAACCATTCATCAGTTGATGGATATTTGTGTTGTTTCCACCTTTTGCTGTTACGGATAATGTCGCTGTAAACATGCATGAACAAGTTTTGGTGTGGATATACATTTTTATTTGTCTTGGATATCCACCTAAGAGTGGAATTGCTGGGCCATATGGTAACTTCATGTTTAACCTTTTTTTTTTTTGCGGTACGCAGGCCTCTCACTGTTGTGGCCTCTTCCATTGCGGAGCACAGGCTCCGGACGCACAGGCTCAGTGGCCATGGCTCACGGGCCCAGCCACTCCGCGGCATGTGGGATCTTCCCGAACCGGGGCACAAACCCGTGTCCCCTGCATCAGCAGGCGGACTCCCAACCACTGCACCACCAGGGAAGTCCATGTTTAACCTTTTAAGAAACTGCCAACTGTTTCAAAAGAGGCTGCTCCCTTTTACATTCCCAGCGACAGTGTATGAATGTTCCAATTTCTCCAAATCCTTGCCAACATCTGTTCTTGGCCTTTTGTTGTTGCTGTTGTTGTTGTTATTCCCATCCCAATGTGTATAAAGTGATATCTCACTTATTTCCTCTCTAGTTTTTATTATTTACTTCTGCTTGCTTTGGGTTTAGTTTTTTCTTCTTTTGCTAGTTTCTTATGGTGGAAGTTTAGGTTACTGATTTGAGAGCTATCTTCTTTTCCAATATCAGTGTTTACAGCTATAAATTTCCCTCTTAGCACTGCTTTAGATGCGTTCCATAAGTCCATACGTTTTGTTGTGTTTTCATTTTCATTCATCTCAGAATATTTTCTAACTTTCTTTGTGATTCTTCTTTGACCCACTCATTATTTAGTAGTGTTGGTCAACTTCTACGTTTGTGATTCCTTACATTTCTTCCACTGTTAATTTTTAACTTCATTCCATGTGTTCAGAAAACATACTTTGTATGACTTAAATCCTTCTAAATGTATTGAGACTTATTTTGTGACCTAACATATTGTGTATCCTGTAGAATGTTCCATGTGTACTTGAGAAGAATACTGTTGTTGAGGGGGAGTATTCTACAGATGTCTGTTAGGTCAAGTTAGTTTACAGTATTTTTCCAGTCTTTTATTTCCTTGTTGATCTTCTGCATAGTTGTTCTACCCATTATTGAAAGTAGAGCACTGATGTCTCCATCCATTACTGTTGAACTATTCCTGCCTTCAGTTCTATCAGTTTTTGCTTCATATATTAAGGGGCTCTACTGTTATGTGATGTGTGTCTATAATTATGTGTTCCTGATGGATTGACCCTTTAATCATTTTTAAATGACCTTCTTTGTCTCTAGTAACAATATTTGTCTTAAAGTCTACTTCTTCTAATATTAGGGTAGCGCCTCCAGCTCTCATTTGGTTCCCCTTTGCATGTTATATATTTTTTCATCTTTTTACTGATAGAGTCTGTGTCTGCCATTTTGCTTTGTTTTCTGTATGTTCTATGTCTCTTTGTTCCTCTATTCCTCCAATACTCCCTTCTTTTGTGCTAAATAGATAATTTCTAGTATATCACTTTGATTCTCTTGTCATTTCTTTTATTATATTTTTGAGTTATTTTCTTAGTGGTTTCCCTGGTGATTACAATGAACATCTTAACTTAAAATAATCTAGTTTGGATCAATACCAACTTAGTTTCCATAGTATACAAAAACTTTGTTCCAATATAGCTCCATTCCCTGCCTCCTTCTTTGTACTACTGTTGTCATACAAATTATATCTTTATACATTATAAGCTCATCCACACAGTTTTATAATTATTGCTTTATGCAGTTGTCTTTTAAATCAGGTAGGAGAAGAAAAAAAGTTACAAACAAAATTGCATTTACACTGTCATATATTTGCCTATATACTTACCTTTGCTCTTTATTTCTACACTCTTTGTTTCTTCCTGCAGACTTGAATTACTATCTAGTGTCCTTTCATTTCAGCCTAAAGGACTCCCTTTAATAATTCTTATAAAACAGGTCAGCTAGTGACACATTCTTTAATTAACAAAAAAATCTGGAAATATTCCCCCTTCCTTTTTTTTTTTTTGTTTGTTTTTGTTTTTGTTTTTGCAGTACGCGGGCCTCTCACTGCTGTGGCCTCTCCCGTTGCGGAGCACAGGCTCCGGACGCACAGGCTCAGCGGCCACGGCCCACGGGCCCAGCTGCTCCGCGGCATGTGGGATCTTCCCGGACCAGGGCACGAACCCGTGTCCCCTGCATCGGCAGGTGGACTCTCTACCACTGCGCCACCAGAGAAGCCCTCCGCCTTCCTTTTTGAAGGGTAGTTTTGCTGGATAGAGAACTCTGAAAGTCAGTTCCCCTCTGCAGGGTTTGTTGTTGTTGCTGTTTGCTGTAGTCACTGCTGCTGTTTCTTTGCTTAGTGATATTCCTCGACTACTTCTGTAAAGCCTGTATTCTTTGTCATATGTGGTCATTGACGTCTCTGCTCAGTTAATTTAGTGGTCAGCTAATGATTGGACATTTAAGGCTTTCTTAAATGCTGTGAACCAATAAATATCACAGTCTTTGCCACGGGGCTGTGTGTATGTGTTGGGGAATTTAAAACTCTGTCTTCACTTCCTGCTTACACAGAGCCTCAGGTCAGCCACAGGTAAAAGACTATGGCTTTCTCACATATTTCCTAGGCATGCACATGCACGTGGACTTCTAGATTCCCAGGAATATGTTAGAAATTTGCAAAGTCCTTCACTCATTCCCTCAATCTTCTTTTAAGATTTTTGCTTAGTCTTTTCTTAGCTCTAACTGAGGTAATGCTGCCTCAGACAGCTGTGATGTTAAACAATTGTCTCTGATTGTTGTCACAAAAGCCCTTGGAGGTAGAACTTCTGCATAGAGAGGGCTCTAATTCAGGACAAATAAAGAAATGAAGCTTTTGAGCAACCTGCCAGACAGGTCAAAGAATGACAGTTCTCTGGGAATGGAGATTTTGGGGACCTCCAAACCTGCTCTGTCCTCTCTAGTGGCTGCTAGGCTGCTGGATTACACAGTTACTATGGTTGCAAGGCTGTTGGTTTTCAAGGCTACTATGGAGCTGGGGAGAGGGGATGGGATTAAAGCAAATTAAAACGTCATAAAACTCACTGTTCTTACCAAAATTCAGCCATTTTTTCTTGTTGTATGTCTTTAGTTAATTTCCAACATTCAAAACAGGTGTATTTGAGAGTTTTTCCAGCGTTCTCATTGCTTTTACGGAGGATTAGATTTTTGGAAGTCTTTCCTGCACCATTCCAGACGTCAGCCACTAGGACACTAACTTTTCCTATGTAACTTTTGCACTGTATGAGGTTTTTACCATGTTCAGGTATTAGCCAATCAAAAAATTAATATATATAAAAGCAAAAATGGTATTTACACACATGTACATGTGCACACACATTAATGCAGGCACCCATATGTGTGAGCATATTAATCTGTGACACATATTTGTTCATCCACATGGGGGAGTGAGAGGGTCAGTCTTGTGCTTCAGAAAGATCTCCCCCACTCTTGGTTCAATGTGGAGCATGGAGAGGATGAGATGGGAGGCAGAGAAGCCAGGAAGAGGCTGGGAGGCATCCGGCAACAGTGATGATGTGGCCTGGACTTGGTCCAGGGGGAGCTACACACGTCCACAGCTAATTACCCCTGGGCACCCCATGTGTACACAGGCCCAGGCATATACATATGTAGGTACATGGTCCATGTGTTCAGGCACACATGAATCCTGGAACATGCTGCTGAAGTTAAAGAGGAGCTGGAGGACTGGACTGTAAGCCATAAGGGGACTTGGTGAGAAGAAGAGTGTTCTAGAAGGGAGGGTATGAGGGAGGCATGGTATTCCAGGCCTGATACCCAGGGCCCACCAGCCTCCCCTCTGTCAGGCTGGACCTGCACACCACATTCTGCTCTGGAACATCCCTTTCCAGCTATGCAGACCCCATCCTGGTTTTCCCAGCAACCCATCTCTAGGGCACAGCTTTAACAGTCGCTGGGGGCCCCTCCTTGGTCCCCCTGATGTGTTATCAACTCCTCCTGTATCACCCTAGGTCACCTCTCTTCCCTGTGAGCAATTTCTACAGATGAGGGTTATGTTTGTTTCTTGACCTCATCCACCCCCAGAGTTCATCTCATCTTCAGTTCCAGGCCACTCCACTGCAGGGAGCACATAGACAGAGGCTGGACGCTAGCTGGGTGAGACCCCGGGTGTTACGGACACACTAGATCATCTCGAATCCCTGCTGACACCAAAGATTACAGGTCTCCTAAGCCCAGGATACTGCAATTCCGGATTTTTAAAAATACAATTTCTTCAGACTTCCCTGGTGGCACAGTGGTTAAAAATCCGCCTGCCAATGCAGGGGACACAGGTTCGATCTCTTGTCCGGGAAGATCCCACATGCCACGGAGCAACTAAGCCCGTAGGCCACAACTACTGAGCCTGCGAGCCACAACTACTGGTCCCGCATGCCACAACTACAGAAGCCCACGCGTTCTAGGGCCCGCATGCCACAACTACCTAGCCCATGTGCTGCAACTAAAGAAGCCTGCGCACCTAGAGCCTGTGCTCTGCAACAAGAGAAGCCACTGCAATAAGAAGCCCGTGCACTGCAACAAAGAGTAGCCCCCGCTCACTGCAACTAGAGAAAGCCCATGTGCAACAACGAAGACCCAACGCAGCCAAAAAAAAAATTTTTTTTCTTTTTATTATGAATTATTTCAAATATCTAAAGACTAATATAATGAAGATCAATGTACTCACTACCCAGTTTTTTTTCTAACATCTTTGTTGGAGTATAACTGTTTTACAACGTTGTGTTAGTTTCTGCTGTATAACAAAGTGAATCAGCTATATGTATACATATATCCCCATATCCCCTCCCTCTTGCGTCTCCCTCCCACCCTCCTTATCCCACCCCTCTAGGTGGTCACAAAGCATCGAGCTGATCTCCGTGTGCTATGCACCTGCTTCCCACTAGCTATCTATTTTATATTTGGAAGTGTATATATGTCCATGCCACTCTCTCACTTCGTCCCAGCTTACCCTTCCCCCTCCCCGTGTCCTCAAGTCCATTCTCTACGTCTCCGTCTTTATTCCTGTCCTGCCCCTAGGTTCTTCAGAACTCTTTTTCTTTTTTTTTTTTTTTTTTAGATTCCATACATATGTGTTAGCATATGCTATTTGTTTTTCTCTTTCTGACTTACTTCACTCTGTATGACAGACTCTAGGTCCATCCACCTCTCTACAAATAACTCAATTTCGTTTCTTTTTATGGCTGAGTAATATTCCATTGTATGTATGTGCCACATCTTCTTTATCCATTCATCTGTCAATGGTCACTTAGGTTGCATCCATCTCCTGGCTATTGTAAATAGAGCTGCAGTGAACATTGTGGTACATGACTCTTCTTGAATTATGGTTTTCTCAGGGTATATGCCGAGTAGTGGGGTTGCTGGGTTGTATGGTAGTTCTATTTTTAGTTTTTTAAGAACCTCCATACTGTTCTCCATAGTGACTGTATCAATTCACATTCCCACCAACAGTGCAAGAGGGTTCCCTTCTCTCCACACCCTCTCCAGCATTTATTGTTTGTAGATTTTTTGATGATGGCCATTCTGACTGGTGTGAGGTGATACCTCATTGTAGTTTTGATTTGCATTTCTCTAATGATTAATGATGTTGAGCATCCCTTCATTGTTTGTTGGCAATCTGTGTATCTTCTTTGGAGAAATGTCGATTTAGGTCTTCTGCCCATTTTTGGATTGGGTTGTTTGTTTTTTTGATATCGAGCTGCATGAGTTGTTTGTATATTTTGGAGATTAATCCTTTGTCAGCTGCTTCATTTGCAAATATTTTCTCCCATTCTGAGGGTTGTCTTTTCGTCTTGTTTATGGTTTCCCTTGCTGTGCAAAAGCTTTGAAGTTTCATTAGGTCCCATTTGTTTATTATTATTTCCATTTCTCTAGGAGGTGGGTCGAAAAGGATCTTGCTGTGATTTATGTCATAGAGGGTTCTGCCCCACTACCCAGTTTTAACTTGTATCAGAATGACTTGCTTCAGTTCTTCCCTCTTATTTTTTCAAACGAATTTTGTCAGCAGATGAATGCCTTCAGCCACTGTCAGGCTGATGAGTATTTGGATTTGCTTCCAGGTTTCCTGCTGTTGTGGGCAGTATGATTATGAGTGCTCTTGTCATGTTTCCTGCTGTGTGCACGCAGGAGCTTCTCTTGGGTGTATACCTAGAAGTGGAAACGCTGAAAGTTCAGCTCCATGAGATACCGCCAAACTGTGTTGCCAAAGTAGTTGTATCAATTTGCACTCTACCAGCAGTGTCTGAGAATTCCTGGGGGTCCACATCCTCTGGTATCCTCACACGTGCAATGCTATCCAGCAGTCAAAATGAGTGGACAGTAGCAACAAGCAACAATAAATATGAAGCTTAGCAATACAGTAGTAAGTGAAAGAAGGGTGCAGAGAGCACGCCCTCTAAAAGAACCTTTATAAACAACTTACACAAGCATGTACGTTTCTATATCTATATATATATATAAATACACAATTTATTAGTTATGACCTTTTAAAGGAAAAAAAAGTGTTACAGCTACAATTGAAGACCCTTGTATATACCCCTCCCCAATTCAATCCCTTTCTCTTTTTTTTTTTTTTAAGAAGATGTTGGGGGTAGGAGTTTATTAATTAATTAATTTATTTTTACTTATACTTAGTAAACATACATTTCATAATTATTCATTACTCTAAGCTTAAGCAGGGGTTTTAAATATGGGTGAAGATCTTTTTTTTTTTTTTTTTTTTTTGCGGTACGCGGGCCTCTCCCGTTGCGGAGCACAGGCTCCGGATGCGCAGGCTCAGCGGCCATGGCTCACAGGCCCAGCCGCTCCGCGACATGTGGGATCTTCCCGGACCGGGGCACGAACCCGTGTTCCCTGCATCGGCAGGCGGACTTTCAACCGCTGCGCCACCAGGGAAGTCCCTGTGTTATGTTTTAACTGCTTATGAATGTATCCATGCTGTTGGTGAGGTCTTGATACTTACTAAGTGGTATTAAATCATTCATAGTCTTCTGCGACTTGCTTTTTATTTTTTTTTCACTCACCATTATAGCTTTGAGATTTATCCATGCCAATACACATGGCTGAAGTTCATTACCAATAACTGGTAAATTCAGTTTATACTAATTTGCCACACTTTATCCATCCTCCTGTGGACGGGAATTAAGTAATCCTGGGTTTTGTGATTTTGAGATTCCAAGATCCCAAGATCCCCAAATTATACCATTCTAATATTTCTATGTAGTCGAATGATGCTTTTGAAATATGAATGCATTTTCTTATTTCAGTTGGTATCCTCCTGGTCTTGAGTTTGCAAAGCCGCAGCTACGAGGGGAAGAGGAGTGCTTGGGGGCAGAGACAGCAGAGGGGGAAGAAGGGCCAATGGCCTGGGGAGTGACCAGGCTCTCAGTCACCCCTGAGACCCCAACACCGTCCCTTTGGCTGGGCTTTGGGAGAGGAATCAGAAAGAGCCTTGAAAGCTGCAGGCCCCCAAGAAAGGAGTCCCATCCTGGTTCCAGGGCTGAGGGTGATTACAGATCTGCAGCCAGGTCTGGAGGACCTAAGAGCAGGGGTGACCTGCGCCCTATTCCAGACTGAACCCCAGAGAAGTCTGGGTACTCAGGCCTGAGATGGCCTCACAGAGGCCCCTGGGCCTGGCATGGTGCAGGAGTATCAGGGAGACTCCCCAGACCCAGAGGGGCCTCTGGACCGCAAGAACCCAGGGTGGCCAGCAACAGAGAGAGGAGGGCAGCACGTCTTGATGGCGGACAACAACTGAGGGTCAATTGTCCTCCCCAACAATGCATGTCGTCCCCAAAATGTCTTCCAGCCCCATGAAAAAGGGACCCCCCCCAAGACCCTGAGTTTCTCCCACCATGGCAGAACAGGGCCCCCAGATGGAAATGACCTTGCACTATGGAAAAGCGAAGGAAGCAACATTCCTTGTATACTTGCTGGGAGTGGAGAATTACACCCATTGCACTTGGCATTGAGGAATCTGGATTTCTAGGAAAATGTGTCCCAGGTTCTAAGATTCTAAGCTTCCCAAACCTCACGGTTCAAGGACAATTTGGAAGTAGGGAAAGTCTAGCATTGGGGCTCCTGAGACCTCTGCAAGGATTGTGTCCATTTTCCTGACTCTCTAGCCCCGCTCCGGCAGCTGAGGAATGAAGAGGTTTGGTAGGGAAGCCCCTGATCTTCTTGGCCCTAGATTCTGCCAGGCCTTGAAGAGGCAGGGTACAGAGACTCCCACCAGTCAAAGCTGTATGGCCTCCCCTTGTAGAGTCCTTGGTCCATTCACTGGGCCAGAGGGGGAACTGAGGCCCAGACAGGAACTGATCTGCCCTGGTCGCGCAGCCAGCAGCGCAGACCCAGGCCATCTCACACACACCCTGCTGCCCCTCCCCTGTCATGACTCCTTCCCCACTCCGGGGTGCCTCCGATCCTTAGAGAGGGAGAGCAGCCTGCAGTGGGAGTCGGAGATCGCCTGGGAATGTGTTCCCCTCTGCTTGGGCAGTCATGGCCGGCTCCCCCAGCCCCAGGCGTCTCACTGCCAAAGGTTGCCATCCATTTTCTGTCCACCTCATTTGTCTGCAAACCATGAAGAAAAATCACTCCCGGTCTCTCTGTCTTAGCTGTCGCTGTGATGTATGGCCTCCATCAGAGCCCCCTACCCCAGCGGCACCCTCCTTCTCCCCCAAACTCCCCAAGGCTGGGGTTCGGGAGGTTGGAGTGCTACTGAACCAGCTGACAACATGCATTTTAAGAGATCATTCAGGACACGATACCCCTGCATTGTCTTTGCAGAGGGAAGACATTACTGATCACTGCTGGGTGGCCTTGGGCGATTCCTGTCACCTCTCTGTATAAAAACCCCCTCCCACTTCTTCCCCCAGAAGCCACACGAGGTCTATTTACAGCCCTTAGTACATCTGTTCTTTCCATCATCTCTGCAGGGTACCTGGTGAGAATAGTCCTAATTTCTATTTACCCTTTGTGCCAAGCCCCACGCCCAACACGGGGGACCCACGCCACTGCCCTTGGTAAGCCTTGGCCTCTCGTGAGAGAGCCAGATATGCAAAAAATTAAGAGCAAACACCCCAGTGTAGAAGCGCAATAATCAAAAATTTCCTGGCTACATAGGTGTCAGAGACAAGGAAGGGGGTCCATCTGCTGGGAAGGGAATGGGTGTGTATAGTCGAGGGTGTGCTCTGAGGAGGCGGTCTCTGAGCTCGGTTCTGAGCCTCTGAGGTTGGGAGCATGGGCTCTGGAGTTGGGCTGCCTGCACTGGTATCCTGCTGTGTGACCTTGGGCAATTTGCTTGGCTTCTCTGAGCCTCTCCATTGAATTCTGGAGAACTGGTATTGGGAATACTTCTTGGGGGGCTGTGAGGGCCAGGTGAGTGAGGCATGAGAGGTGCTAAGTATATGCTTGGTACAGAAGGCTAGCTGATGTTCTCACGATTTGTGGAGTGCTAAGAGTTTGCCTAGAGGACAAGGTGGAGGCAAATGGTCTGGACAGAGGGAACAGCCCATGCACAGGTGTGGACATTGGGAAATATGAGCTGCTGGGAGATGCGGAGCTTAGGGTGTGTGGCAGGAAGTGCTGAGAAAGGAGGCTGATGTGGACGGGGCTTGAAAGGCCAGGAACTTGTAAGCAAGCCTGAGGGCAAGGGGGAGCCATGGGAGGGTCTTGAGCAGGAGGGTGGCATAGTCAGACTGTTAGAAAGACACCACTGACGGTGACCGAGGAAGAGAGGTTGGAGGGGTCAAACTGGGGTTCAAATCTGGTCTCCCTTCTCAAGTGCCCCTGCATATTTCCAGTAGGATTTCAAATTCTTTGTGAAAACCAGAGCCTAATTATCCTAAAGGGCCCAGGTGCTGGTGAGGGTCCCATCTCAGATACGCCTATTGGGGTGCGAGGAGTGGAGGAGTCCAGCTCCCAAGCAGGAGGCGCATCAGTCAGATTCTGGCTGGGGATGGGGAAGGTGCGGGGAGCAGGGCAGCCTCCAGCTCACCTTCTGCTGTGGAGTCGGTCAAGCGTTCCTCCTTCTGAGGAGCGGTGGCTTTCAGGCATGTCCAAACTGTGCTCCTGGCTGCCTCGATTTCGCATCCCCCAGGTAGGGCAGACACTGTGAATGGCCCGGGAATTGAATGCGAAATCAAAATGCAGCAAATAAATGGATGCAAATGTCATTTGGAGCCAATAATAAGAACCAACTCCGGACTCTGAGGCCGCGAAAGTCCCGCGGAGGCTGAGCTGCCTGGAAACACCCTCCCCCCACCTCTGCTGGCCCCAACTCTCTTTCCACTGACCTGCATTAGTGGATGACCTCCAAGGTCACCCCGTTCACCTCCTCAGTGTACAGGCCGGGAAACTAAGGCTTGGAGAGAAACGACAGGTCGAACCCAATGTCTCCAGAGAATTAAGACCCTAGAGTCAGACAGATGTGAATCTTGATCCACGTCCTCTGCTTTCTAGCACACAGGACTTGGGGCGGGTGGCCTGACGCTCAGTTTCTTCATCCGACAAATGGGGAGGAGAAGGCCCTCCTCACAGTTTGAAGGGGCAGACTGAAAGTAATGCTGAGTGTGGAAGGGCGCCCAGCCCCGAGCATAGACAGAACAGTGGGAGAGGGGAGTGGCCATACCCGGCTCTTCCACGGCTTCTCCCAGCGCCTGCGCAATGCCCAGCACACAGTAGGTGCTCAGTGCGTATCTGCTGAATGCATGGAAGGTGGAATGACCACATGGGAAACGAGGAGCAGGGTTCTGCTTTGTTTGCTCACAGAGCCTGAGTCTTAACCAGTGCCTGGCACACAGTAGGTGCTCAATAATTCACACATGAAAGAACTGTTTCACACTTCTACTTCCTTCTCCCCCTAGTCCCCTCACCCAAGAGCCCCAGCACCCCAAGTCTCGCAGTCTGGGTTCCTGGAGGCAGAGGGGTGCAAATTGGCTTTTCATCCCCTCTGTGTTCGGACAGCAGAAGAAAATGTGCTAACATCCGATGGTCACAGACACCAACCAGGCACTTCATGGTTTACAGCGCATGCTCTCATCAAATGTCTTTGGCGCCCCTGCCCCCAGCCCAGCCCTGTCAACTTCACAGATGAAGAAGAAAACTCAGAATTGTCACGACTTGCCCAGGGTCACATGGTGCTGAGCGGGATGGCAGGAATTGGAATGCCAAATCCCTTTCTCTTTACGTCACTCATTCCTTCAACAAAAGTACAATGAGCACCTGCTGGCTGGGTCAGGCTTAGCATTTTGGGGCCTCATATGGTCGCTGGTCTCCACTCTGGGCTGCGAGGGTCCTGGGTCAGCAGGCGGAGAGCCAAGGTCCACCCTGCGTCACCGGGAGCTGTGGGGACCAGGGGGCGGGAGGATAAATGAAAGACAAGAGGAGCCTCAGGCTGGGGCAAGCGGGCAGCCAGGATACAGCAGAGAGGAGGAGGAGGGGCAGAAAGAAAGGCAAAACACAAAAACATCTATTAAGCACCTCCTGTATACCAGGCACTGTGGATACAGCAGTGAGCAAAGGCAGAAGCAGCCATGAAACCTACACTCTGGAGGGGAGACGGAGACAGACATTAACTAATCACCCTGATTTGTAATCATTCATTAGAAATAAAGGTAAGGGCTCTGAAAGGAAGGAACATGGTTCTAGAAGTGTGTGACGCAGGGACATAAGCTGGGCCTGGGGACTTCCCTGGCGGTCCAGTGGTTAAGACTCTGAACTTCCAGTGCAGGGGGCATGGGTTCAATCCCTGGTCAGGGACCTAAGATACCCCGTGCCGTGGAGCGCGGCCAAAAAAAAAATTTTTTTTAAATGGGGAGGTGGGTCAGGGAGGGCTTTCCGAAGGAGGTGATGCTGGGGCTGAAATCTGGAGGATGAGGGAGGGAGGGAGGGAGGGAGGGAGGCAGAGAGAGAAGCAGAGACAAAAGGAGAGGGAGAAAGGGGTAGAGACAGAGACAGAGAGACAGAGAGGGGAAAAGACAGAGTTAGAGAGTTTGAGAGAAGATGATGATCAAAGAGAAGGAGCCAGAAATGAGAGAGACAGTTGGAGGGTGAGGTAGAGAGTAGCGATCCAGACTCAGCCAGCTGGACAGACTGAGGGCTGGGGAGAGAGGGGACTAACACAGAGACAACGAGCCAGGGAGGAAGGGAGGGTTGAGAGGAAAGAGAGAGACGGCAGATTACTCCCAGCTCCTCTCCCTCCACCGCCTGGACTTTCATCTCTGACTCGAGAAGAACCCGAGCTCCCCTTGAGGGAAGCTAGGGGCGTTTAGGCTGGAGCTGAATAATGCATTTCACGTTCCAGGGCTATTTTATCTTTCCCTTTGTAAACCTGGGTTCTGGAGTGGAGCCTGGCTGCAGCCCGTCGCGGTGTGGAGTGAGCAGGCGAGGCACTGCTGAAGGAGTGCAAGGCTGAGTTCCTGCCAAAGAATCAGCTGCTAGCTACGGTGCTTGTTGTTGAGTGTTAGCTCTTAATGACGGTGGTTGACGGTTAACTAGGATGTGTTCACTGCAGACTAGCGTGTTCATTGTCAACCAAGGTTTTTGTTAAGTAACATGTTTGCAGTTTACTAGGGTGTTAATTGTTAATAAAGATGTTTGCTGTTAAGTAGGGTGTTCACTGTCAACTAGGATGTTCAACAACAAGAAAGGTTTCTGTTAAGCAGAGTGTTTGCACTTAACTAGGATGTTAATAGTTAATGAAGGTATTGGCTATTAACTAGGGTGTTAAATGTTAACTAAGATGTTTGTTAATAGGATGTTTGCGGTGGCCCCAGCCTTGGCGCCTCAGTTTACATACTCCTCCCTCCTCCTTCTCATTACCTGATTCACTGGAGGGCCTCCTTTCTCCCAGCCTGGGGCTCCTCAGGACCAGTACAAGGAACTGGCTTGGTGTCAGAGCACACCCCTGCCACACCACGAACTGGCTCCACAGATATTCCCACCCAACCCCCTGACTCCAATCTTACCTGACAACCAAGATGGAAAGTAGAACACTTCTTGAAAAGACCTACATTTATTAAAAGGAACACTTGAAGTATACACACAGCCAAATGACTGACTTGATAATGGTGGAAGGACAGGTGGGCAGGTAGAAAAACTGTTTCTTGGCCCTGAAATCCTAAAGAATGGACAGGGTGGGAGTGATGGTGGTGGGATTCCTATGTCATTTCAGGCTTTGAAGGGAGCCTGTGGATCTGCCAGGATACGAGGGGCATTGTCTACCAGTCCTGTCCCTTCAGGCTGAAGCATTCTGCTGTGTGACATCTGGAGAACAGGAGCCCCCATGCTGGTGTTCCAGGATTCCTGAGAGGCCCTGGCCCAGGAGGCCAAAGGAGGCCTGGGGTCTGACCTCCAAGCAGTCACTGACTTGCTGGGCAACACTTATCAAGTCATTGCCCTCTCTGGGCCATGGGTGTAAAGTGGGGTTTGCACAAGTAGATGTGGGAGGGACCAGTCACCTTCACCTTTTGGGGCTGCTCATCAAGGCCCATTTCACAGACCCAGAGGCCCAGGGAGGTGGCTCTGTCCTAGGTGTGTAACCAGCCTCCTCCAGGCCCATCCGGCTCTACTCACCATCCTTGTTCCCTCCAGCTCGGCCCCTCCCCAGATCCTGCGAGCCTCCTCCAGCCCCAGGTGATGGCACTGTCTGGAGGGGGTCTGCAGTCACCATCCCTCCTGCTCAGTCAGGAAACTAACTACTGTGAATGGGTGCTCCAGAGGATGCCAAGGCTGCCCCATCAGGCCTCTGTTCGGGGCCTCCAGCCCCTCTGCCACCCCAGCCTGCTGGGTTTGGGCCAGACACACACTCACACAAATTTGCAAACACACATTTGCTCTTAGGGCAAAGACCAAACCCTGACAGGCCCACTGCCCTCCTCAGCTCACCACACTCCCACTCTCCAGCCTCACCGGCCTCCTCACCGAGCCTCCTGAGGCCCACACTGCTCCAGGCCTGGAGCTTCGGCATACACTGCTCCCGTGCTGGAATACATGCCCCTCACCCCCTCCTCTTTGCCTAATGACTGACCCTTACTCAGCTCAAACACCAGTTTGAGGAAGCCCTCCCTGAGCCATGGTCCTGCTCAGATCTCCCTGTTTTATGCTCTCCTTGGAAGCACTGGGCAGAGTTGCAATGACGAGATATGTGAGTGTGGCATGTTTTTCTCTCTCGTCTCCATTAGGCTGGGCACTCCCTGAGACCGGGTCAGTTTTGGCCCCCTTCACATACATCCCCAGTGCCTGTCATAGGGCATGGCACTGGAGACATTTCATATGCATTATTCAATGAAGGAATAAGTAGACAAAGAAATGAATGAATAATGGTCAAGTCTTTATGTATACACACCCGGAGAGAGAGAGAAGTATGCAAACACACAGGACTTGGAATTAGGAGACCCAAAATCAAATCCCACTCGCTCCTTTCTGACTAGGTGACACAGAGAAGTGACTTGACCACTGTAAGGCTCAGTTTCCCCATTTGCAAGATCAGGATAAATAAATAATCCCTGGAGTGAAATGGGTAATGAAATGCACTGGTGAGTGGAAAGTGCCCCAAGCTGGTCCCACCACAGGGATGCTGCCCAGTCCTCGCACACATACATTCAGCCCTGGCACCCCCAGGCCAGAGGCAGAGCTGTCATCTGGCGCCCAGGCTGGTGCCTCTCAGCCAGGCAGAGAGCACAGCTGTGGTTGTCAGTCCACACAGTGGGCCACCCTGACCGAACACTTGATGGGCACTTTCTTATTTAATTCTCTCAACAGCACCATGAGAGAACAGGTACCTCTACCCACCCCATTTTACAGAGAAAAAGACTGAGGCTCTGAGAACTGGTTGAGGATGTTTGTGGGAAGGAGAAGGAGGCCCTGTGTGAGCCCTGTCTCTGCAACCCCACCTCCATACTTCCTTTGTAGCTCTCTCTCTCTCTCTCTCTCTCTCTCTCTCTCTCGCTCTCGCTCTCGCTCTCGCTCTCTCTCTCCCTCTCGCTCTCGCTCTCTCTCTCCCCTGCTGCTGGCATCTTTCCCCACCTCTGGTCACCCTTCTCATCCCTCACCAGCCACCTTCCTCTCCTCCCAGAAGAGGATAAAGGGAGCTGGGGACAGGCTTTGGCTTGGCCTGGGCTCTGCCCAGCTCTGCCACTCCCTAGCAGTGTGATGCTGGCCAAGTTGTGCCTCATTTTCCCTATCTGCAAAGTGGGGGGAATAATAATACCACCTAGGGTTGTTGTAAGAAATAAATGAGCTGATGCAAGTGGAGTGGACACTGGATGCCCCAAACCCCTTTAACCTGTTCTGTGTGTTCATACCTCACCTCCTATGGGTTTGCAAACCTTATTCAGAGGCCTGACCTTGCACTGAAGTGCCTGAGTCTATGTACCCCTGGAGGGGTCCATAGCCAATGACTGATAGATACAGGAGTATGAAAGTCCAGTTCGTTTCCTTCCAGGTAGGACAAACTCTGAGGCATTCCTCACACTGCAGAGCTCCCCATGGGATCACGCTGCTCCCTTACCCATCACCTTATCTGGAAACAATTTCTTATTAAATTTCTTGCAAAGAAATCTTGATCTCCACATCTGCTTCTGGGGACCCTGGCCTAAGCAACAAGTCAAGCTGTTCAGCCTGGGCCTGGCTCAGAGTACAGGCTCAATCCATTTTACCTACTATCATTTTAACTTTTGGCAACTGGAAACAAATACCTTTGTCTCTCGAGGTCTTAATTTCCTCATCTGTAAAATGGGCACATTGATACCTGCTCTGCATAAACCAGCAGTGAAAAACTGACTGAACAAATAAACACATGTCCCACCTTAGCTGAGGGGTAGCCCCGGGGGAAAGCACAGTTTCTGCCCTTCTTTGTCCCAGCTGCCTTCCCAAGTCCCAGCAGCTAGGAATCCCCGCCTCTGTCCCTGCCATGCTTCCCTGACCCAGAGGAAGAAGCCTCTGATTCCCTCCCTTAGAAGCAGGAAGGCTTCCCATCAGACTCCAGATATGCTGAAATCAGCTCAGCCCTCATCCTATTTGAACAACTGCCTTCATAGCCACAACCTCCCCCCAGCCCTTCCAGATGCAACTACAGCGGCCTGGGCAGCCACCCCATCCCAAGATGTGCTACAGCCAGCTTTTGCTAGGTCATAAGAGACAACTGGTAAATTGTTGGGAATTTTGAGAACTGGTGGTTAAACTGTTGGCAACTTGAATTGGCCACATTGGGAATATTTCCATCATGGAAATTGGCAAATGCTACAAACCAGGCTTTTTTTGAAGAGCTGGTTTACCAGCACACAATGAGCTCTATACCTTTAGCAAACCCCCACCTGAGCCCCAGTGCTGTCTGGACGCATGTGGTCTTTTCACAGATTTCTTTTCTGTGGGTAGATGGTTCACCTTGGGAACCAAAAAAAAGATTTCATATCTCCCTCTCGGCACCTCCACCTTTCCATATATGTTCCTCATTAAAAAAAGGCCCATCTTGATCTCCTCTTTAAAGATTTCTTGACTCAAAGGGTCTTAAGAATGTTGACTCCCAGAAACTCCAAGTTATAGAAACTTTAGATTCTGGAATCCTGAAATATTTGACTCCTGATCTTAGACTTGGAGTATCCCATTTAGGGGAGTCACATCTTATATGAGGATTTGGTTCCAGAGTTAACAGGTGAGCAAATATTCCAACCCAGGACAGTCAAACTAACCCCCTCCCCCTGTAAACCCTTCAGGAGACCCCATGCTGGAGCCATCCACTGCTCAGTGAGTCCAGGGATGGAACGAATCCCTGCGTTTTCAGTTGAGCTGAAGATTGAGTATTTGGTGTGCGTTTAGGGGCTATGGTGTAGTAAAGTACATATCTTTAAACCCTGGAATGTCACTCAAGGTGACAAGATGCCGCAAGCACCATGAGAGGTACCTAGGAGGCAAAGCCACATTCCTGCCATTTTACATTCTCGTGACATATGCGGAAACCCCAAACTGCTCTCTCCCTCTCTCTCCCTCCGCAGTCACAGTTGAAGCTCTATATAGTCTTCAATCAAAGGAAATTAAAATCACAGACGTTTGGGCGTGGAAGGGACCTCACAGCCAGGCCCTGTCAAATGCTGAAGTCTCCTGTACAGCAGCCCCCCAAAGAGTTCATTCAGCATCTGTTTGAATTCCTTCAGTGGTAGGGAGTTCACCACCTTGCAAGATAGGTCTTATCACTTTGGCTCACCTTTAATTATATTGTTGGAACAAGATGTACCTATAGCTCTGATCATTATTGAACATCTTAAAGCTCCTCCCCTGCAGCAGCTGGGACACGGAGAAAATTAAGCCCCGCCTGGATGGGGAGACCTAAAGTGCCAGTGTTGAGATAGAAATGATGCTCTGGGCACTCGGAGAAGGACCAGTCACTCTAATGAGCCTGATGAGCCCCTTGAAACCACTCCCCCCAATTTTGCATGTAATTTCTGAATATTCATGGACCCCTAAAGTCCCATGAGCCAGTCCAAATCTCTTATAATATAGATGAAAAAATTGCAGCCCAAGATCAAGGTCACACAGCACCTAAGGGGCAGAGTCAGGATCCAAACCTGCATCTTCTGCCTCAAATGCTGCCGACTCCCCCCACCCCACTCCCGCATCAGGCCCCTTTTCCCAGCCCAGCCTAGACAAGCCCAGAATCTGAGATCTAAAGCAGAGCCTCCCCACCACTGCTCTCCCAGCACCGCCCCCATCACTGGGGTTGGTGGGGGTGGGGCAAGTTAGATCTGCAGGACAACCCTCAACCACAGGAGCCACAGGAGACCTTGGTGTGTACCCAGGCCACCGAAGGGGCGGACAGCTGGGCCGGGTGATGTGTGGTTTTAATATTTAAACACAGGTTGCTGCTGCACAGCCAAAGGCAAAAGCAGCTGCCTCCTTTTTCTTCTCCTTCCTCTCCTTCCTTCCTTCCCTTTTTTTAAATCTTTAATGTCTCCCGCCAGCCCACCAGTGGGGGAGGTGTTGTTGGAGTGTCATATTTCAAAGGGTTGCCACAGCTGGAGGGATATTTAGAGCATTTTCAGCCAATCCATTGTGTATAAATATAGACATATATTTCATTATCCCCTTCGGGGCCGCCGGAGAATATATTCTTTTAATATGTGTAATATATTTGAGCTGCTACATGACTCCTAGAGGGGAGGAGGGAGGTTGGCCCACAACTGACATTTTAGAGGCATTTCCAGGCAAGAAAAACAGCTGACTTTGGGAAAGGGGAGGGCTCCATTCAGCTGAGGTTGGCCTCTGGGGTCCTGTCGCAGGGAGGGAATGGAGTCTAAAGTCAGATCCCTACCTTGCGTCTGAGCCCCGCGTGGGTATTTCTTTGGTCCTTTGAGATGGCTCATCTGACCCTTTCGGGCATCCATAGCTTTCCGCTGCTCAGTAGTATTCAGCTATAACAAAGGATTTGGGGGCAACATCTCCCAGATCTGCTGCAGCTGCAGGTGTTCAAGGCTATATGCTAGCTGTGTGACCTTGGGCAAGCTGCTTAAACTCTCTGAACCTTAGTGCCTTCGTCTGTAAGAGGAGATCGCAGGCCTGCCTTGCAGGGTGAAATCAGATGGTGTATGTGAACATGGAAAGAGATTGCCAAGAGAGTGCTCACAACTGGGGATGTGACCCAGTTATGGGGGGGGGGGGGGAGGTGAGAAAGGGCTTCCCTGGAGAAGTGCCAGAGACCTAAGGGATGACTCCAGATGAAGAGGGTCAGGGAGAGAAAATATTCCATTCTCTCCCAAGCCAATATTCCATACCTCCCAGGCCAGCAAGGCAAGGGATCTTTAGACCATTTGAGACCCACTAGCGGGATGAGTACGGAATGAACTGGGCTGCCCTCAGCTGGCAGGCTTAGCTTGGAGTAAGCCTGGGGCCTGAGTGGCCCTCAGGGCCTCAGCCTCCCTCGCCTTAACCTCTGCAAGTACATCGTGCAAGGACTTGAACCTCCATACCCTGTTTTGCTTGCCAGTTCCTCTTGGTGATTCCCCCAATCGCTTCCCAGGAAGCAGAGTAATATCTTCCTTGGTAGCTGGCATCATTTAGAAACGAGGTCAAAATTAAAAGGTGGCTTGTTTTTCCCTGGCATTTCTCAGCATCTCAGAATCTCCAGAAGCCCTCTGCCCATTTGTCTCTCTCAGGGCTCCCTCCTCATTCTCTTGCCACTGCCTCTTCCCTCACCTGGGTAGAGTCACCTGGCAGAGGAAGACAGGGGTCACCAGGGTCCCAGTGGGAACAGAAACCCTGAGCTCTGGGGCAGGGCCTCCACACATAGACCCAGACCAGCCGAATCAGCACCACCTGGAAGCTTCTGAGTCAGTAGATTTGGGGCCCAGGGATATTTCCCAACACTCCAGAGTGATGCTGAGGCCAGGCCAAGTTTAGGAGCCTTAATCCTTGAGTTCAGAACCACAACCCACCCCCAAAGGCAGGGGAATACAGAGGCAGGGCTGGACTCCGTTCTGGGATCCCTAAATTTCTGCCAGCAGTTCTTAAATTCTGTGACTCTCGCCACCAGCTTTCCTCACAGCCTCCCCCATCTCAGCAAAGGGCACTTCCAACCACCTAATTTTTTAAGGCATCATCTTGGATTCTTCCCTGTCCCCTACCCCTCATCTAACAGAAGAACCATCACCCCTGCTTTAAAATATATCCAGGATCCACAACCTCCCTGGCTACCACCCTGAGGCACCAGCATTTCTCCCCTGAATTATTGCAACAGCTTCCTCTCTGGTCTTCCAGCTTCCATTCATGCCCTGCCCCAGCCTATTCTCCATCCAGCAGCCAGAAGGACCTTTTAAAAATATGAATCTGACCGTTTTCCTTGCCCTATTCCACCCTTTCCACTTGCCTCACCTTTGCATGACGGGCTCCATCTCATCTTTCAGCTCCTGGTTTAAATGCTGCCTCAGTAGAGTCCCTCCCCTGACAGTTCCAGCTAAGGGCAGCCTCCCTCTCCTCAGTTATTCCTTTTATTTTTCTTTTTTAAAATTTATTTATTTTATTTGTTTATTTTTGGCTGTGTTAGGTCTTTGTTGCTGCACGCGAGCTTTCTCTAGTTGCGGCGAGCGAGGGCTACTCTTCATCGCGGTGCGCAGGCTTCTTATTGCGGTGACTTCTCTTGTTGAGGAGCACGGGCTCTAGGTGCACAGGCTTCAGTAGTTGTGGCACGCGGGCTTCAGTAGTTGTGGCTCAAGGACTTCGTTGCTCCGCGGCATATGGGATCTTCCCGGACCAGGGCTCGAACCCGTGTCCCCTGCATTGGCAGGTGGATTCTTAGCCACTGCGCCACCAGGGAAGCCCCTCAGTTATGCTTTATCTCTGCCCTTTCTTGGTTTCCTTCACAGCACTGATCCCAATTTGTAATTGTTTGTTGTTTACTTGTTGGACAATCTGTCTCCCCGCTCAGGAAGGCGAGGTCCCCAGAGCAGGGCCTCATTTTCCTGTTTATTGCTCTCTCCCCTGGACCCAGCACAAAGCCTGCTGCCCTGTGGGGGCCCCATATACATTTCTGGAAGAGCAGATACTTGATTGGCCCAATTCATCATTTTGAGTCAGGCTGCTTAGGTAATAAAAATACACACTCTTGGGTCATATCACCATCCCATTTTCCAAGTGAGCAGGGTCCAGGAAGGAGCAGGGTGGTCTCGTCTAGAAGTGGTTGTCTGGACAGGGCAAGGATGGAGTCCCCAGGACATGGTCCAGCCACCTCTTAAGCCTCTAGCCTGAGCAAGGGTGAAGCAGAAAGGACAGGAGAGAACTGGGGGTGCTGGTTCCCTACATACCCATTTTACAGACGAGTAAACATCTCATCTTCAATCCCTTCAACCCCTCCCTTATATTGGGCAACCTCCAGAGGGGCGCCTCCCCAGCCTTGCCCTCCAGACCTCACCCCTGGGCTCACAGACTCCCCAGCAGCTAATGAAGGACTTAGAGGGGATTGAGAGCTCGAGTCCATCCCTCTGCCTCAGAGCAAGTCTGAGCGGCCCAGCTAGACGGCAGTACTCCCACCCTATCTCCGAGAGACGCCCTCTTTTCCCACGCTACGTCTGGAGATTTGGGACTGGGATTTAGGAGATCTGAGTAGCCTCCCTCCCCTTTTCTGGGCCTCAGTTTCCCTTTCTGGACTAGGGGGGGTATTCTGAGGCTGCGGGAGTCTCACACGAGGCCGAGCGGTGTCTCTCGAAGTCCCAGTCCGCCCTCCGCCCGCGGCAGACGAGCGTGGATGGGGCGCCGCTTCTCCGTGGAGCGCTGCCGCCCCCTGCTGGACAGAGGTGGGAGGGCAGACCTGGCCCTGGCCGCCGCGGGTGCTGTCTGCCGGCGGAGGGCCGCGTGGCCTCCCAGGTGGACAGCGTCCCCGGGGCCTGGAACCACGGGTGGCTGCCGAGAGATTCGGACACATGGAGACACAGATACATTCTAGGCCCACCCTAAAACATGGACCCAATACCACCCGGGCCCTTCCAGTGGTCCCAGGAGCCCAGAAAAGCACCAGGAGACCGTCAGGAAATTCCGGGTGTGGGGTTTGAGACCCCTGGAGCCACCATGTCATGATTTCTCCTCTCCTGTGTACACTGTTCCCCTGCGGGGTTCAGAAAGTGTCAGGCTCTCCCAGGAACCACAGCAGGAACCTGCCACTTGGGAGGAGGACCCCAAAATCCAGCAGATCCCTGGCTCAGAGCCCTCACATTTGGAAATCAGCCCTGCTGGCTTCTTATTCATTCATTGTGGGCATGCCACGTGTTTGCTGGACACTATTCACATCAGGTGGTGAGCAAAGTCCTTCCCTGATGACACTTAGTGGGGAAGATGGACCATATACAAAAAGCAAGCAAATAGGTAACATAATCCCAGTTGATTATCCAGCAGTTCCACGGCTCGGCATACCCAAGAGAAATGAAAATATATGTCCATATGTCCACACACACACTTGCATGTGAATGTTCATAGCAGCTTTAATTCTGATCGTTGAGAACTGGACACAGCCCAGGTGTCCTTCAACAAGAAAGCGAACAAACCACCTGAAGTACAACCATATGATGGAATACAACTCAGCCATAAAACTGCATGAACTACCCATACGCACAGCAAAGCGCGTGAATCTCAGAAACACTACACTGAGCAAAAGAGCACATGCCGAATTATTCCATGCGAAATTCTAGAAAAGGAAAAGCTGAGATACAGTGACAGAAAGTGGGCCAGTGAGTCCCGGGGGCAGGGAGAAAGCCATCTAACTGAACTTTGGCGGGGGGGGGTGATAGAAACGGTGATTCCCGTGCTGGTTACGGACATACATATTTATCAAAACTCATCACGCTGCACACTTTAAATGAGTGTCTTGTATGGAAGTTATACCTCAATAAAGTTGATTTTTTAAAAGATGCAGTGCCAACAGCTATAAAGACAATAGGATGAATGGAGAAAGGATATATTTAGGATAATGTGGTCAGAGATGCCTCTCTGAGGAGCTGATATTCAAACTGAGAATTGAAATAGGCAAGCTGGACTTGGCTGTATCTTAGGGGAAACATCTCAGGAGCAAGACCAGCAAGGGCAAAGGCCCTGAGGCAGGAAGGACCCTCCCTTCATGCCCCAAATAACTGAAACAAAGCTTATACCATCACATACCCAAGGGCTGCCAACTTCTGGCCTAAGTAAAACAATAAAAAGGGGGCTTGCTCCCCCTTCATACTGGTCTTGGTTTTCTGGTTGTGCCCACAGACTGCTGTAAGTGGTGTGCTAATAGGGCCCACTCCAGCTCTGGGTTTCATCTGGGTGAATGAAACCTGCAGCTCCAGGGCAGGAGGGGGACGTAGGGGTGTCCCTGGCATTTCTTGCCTCTCTGTCTCCCTTTGGGTTCCCATGAAAGCAGACTCTGAGACAAAGGTTAGGATGCAGGTGATTTCTGTGGGAGGTGGTCCCAGGAAGCACAGTTTGAGAGCAGAAAGCGAGCCTGGGAAGGGAAGAAAGCCAGTGCAGGGTTGTTAAGAAGGAGGTCCCTGCTGTGTGCAACTGGGGCTGATCTGGCTGGAGGCCTCCGGGACCCCGCCTGGAGCACATGTTCGAGGGCCAGTCCTGGGGCATGAACTCCTTGGTGAGCCCCGCTGCCTGATGTGTGTGGGCTGACCTGCTTCTGGCTAGAGGATGCCCTCAGGCAGAGAGACACAGAAAGATGTCAGTGAGGGCAGTACTGTCTGCGGGCCACCTCCAGGATGGGGCGAGGGAGGGGTATGGGCAGGGCACCAACCACATCTGCTACAGCATCTGACTGGGGACACGGGGCAGGAGGTATAAAGCATTCTGCAATTTTTATTTCATTGCAGGTTATAAGGATCTGAATCTTATAAGGTGCAGCCGCTCTAACATGGCTGACTCTAGCACCTCCTGTTAGAAGCAGCCTGGTTCCTTCAAGCCAAAAACCAGGGCTTCCCTCAACTCCTCATCTTCTTTACTCCCATATCCAGTCAGGCCCCGAGGCCTGTGGATTCTGCCCTCCCCCCTGTCCTCTAGGCCCTGGCCTCACATCCTCCTTATCACTCCCCAGTCAATCCAGGCCAATGAGGTGTCAGAGTAAACCTCAAGGTTCCAGCCTTGCCAAGCTCCTCCCTCTCTCCATCCTTGCTGTGGCTCCCACCAGTCTCAGCAGCATTTATCAATCATCTAACCCTGACCCATCTGCATTTGTTACTTACTTAATATTTTCTTCAAGATGAGTTGCCTGTTTGATTTATGTACATTTATCTTCAAAATGAAGCTATTAAAATCATATACTATTTAAAAATTCTTGTGAAATCATGAACTTGATGTCCTATCTCAAATCATCCAGCCTCTTTCCTCTTCCTTCCCTGGTATCCACTTGAGGATCAAGAGTGGGTGTCAGGGTGGGCATCCCAGGTGGCCAATGCCCATCAGCAGGGAGCCTGGGTCTGGGTACCACTGCCAGCCCCCGGCTGCTCCCCTGACATTCTCTTTAAGCTTTAGCATCTCCTACCCGGAATACCAGCCCTCTTGTGGAAGCCCTCTCTGCCTCCCGTCCCCCTAACCCCATCCAGGCCACTTCAGACAGATGTTTTAAATCCCAGTGGCCACACTCCACCCCTGCACAGCCCCCTTCAGTGGCTCCCATACTCCTGGGACAGTGTCCAAACTCATGCCCTCAGCATTGGAGGATTCCCTTGATCTCACCCCCTCCACCTCCCCTCCCTCCTTTCCTTGTCTCCCACCCTACACACACACACACACACACACACACACACACACACACACACACACACAGCTAGAGCAGCACTGCTTCCAGACTTTTAGCTACGCTGTTCCTTCTGCCTGACATTTTCTTCCCACATCCTTATACACCTGACACTCTCTTATTCATCCTTCAAAATCCATTTCAAATAATATTTGCTTTCTACATTTTCTCCCCTCTCTGAGTTCCCAGAATAATCAATTTCTCCCTCAGCTGGCTTCCCATACCCCTCTGCTCACCTACCTGTTATAGTATGGACCATCTGGTGCCATAGACGCTGTCCAGATGCTTCCTTTCCTACGTGGCTGGGAGTGTTTGTTTTGAGGAGAAGGGTCTGGGGTGTGTCTTATTCATATAATGTTCACAAGTATTTCTTTAGTAACTTCTGTATGCCAGGCACAGTGAAGGATACAGTGGATACAGCCATAAGCAAAACAGACTCAGTCTCTCTCCCCTGAATCTTGCAGCCTTAGGGGGATTAAATACACAGACAAACAAATGAGTATATAATTTCCAAATTGTGGTAAGTGCTATTAAGAAATCACTCTGGGTGTTTGAAGAGAGAATAATGAGGAACCCATTTGGATAGGGCAAGAAGAGAAGGCCTCTGTGAGATGACATTTGAGCTGAATCCTAAAGGAGTCAGCAAGAAGAAAGGCTGAGGGCAGTGTTCTGAGCAAAGAAAACAGTCGTACAATGGCCCTGAGGTGGGAAAGTGATGTGTTCCCTGATGAGAATGGAGGCCAAGGTTGCTGGAGCAGTGTGGTAAGAAGGAGAGCAAGATGAGATTACAAGGGTGGTGGCGACTATATGACACAGGGTGTAGGAGACATTGACAGTGCTACAGCTAACAGCACCCTCACACCCTGGGGGTTTCCAGTGTCTTTCTGCCTAAGGGAGTCACTTACCCACAGCCCTGAGCTTGGCTGGGTGCAGAGGAAAAGTCTGGAGAGTTAAACCCCAAGGGTGACCCTTGATCAATGAGGATCAGGGTTTAGAAGATAAAATACCCCACCTTCCCTCGGGGCCACGATGAAGCCAGTTTGTACCCCAGGAAGGGAGACACCTGGGGCACGAAATGTGAGATACTCTCGGGGTTGTGCAAGCGTTGAGTCAGCGCCCAAGAGCAAGCACCTTCTTAAATGTTTTTATAACAGCTTTATCAAGATGTAATTCACTTACCATAAAGTTCACCCTCTTAAAGTGTACGATTCAATGGTTTTAGTATTTTCACAAAATTGGGCAACCATCACCACGCCCTAATTCCAGAACATTTTCCTGATCCTGAAAGGAACCGTGTACCCGTTAGTCACTTGCTAGCTCACCTCCCATCCCACCCCACCCCCCAGTCCCAGGCTGCCACTCATCTGCTTTCTGTCTCTGTGGATTTGCCTATTGTGAACATTTCACAGAAATGGAATCATACAGTATGTGACATTTTGTGACTGGTTTCTCTCACTTAGCATAATGTTTTCAAGGTTCACCCACGCTGTACTGTGTGTCAGTACTTCATTCCTTTTTATGGCTGAATAACATTCCATTGTCTGGTTAAATCACATTTTGTTTATCCATTCATCAGTTCATGGGCGTTTGGGTTGTTTCTACTTTTTGGCTATTATGACAAACGTTGCTATGAACATTCATGTATAGTTTTGTGAGGATGTGCATTTTCATTTCTCTTGGGTGAATTACTGGGTCATACGGTAACTCTGTGTTTAACCATGTGAGGAACTGCCAGGCTGTTTTCTACGGCAGCGGTACCATTTTACAAGCCTACCAGCAGCATATGAGGGCCCCAATTTCTCCACATCCTTGCCAACACTTGTTCTTGTCCGTCTTTTGGATTGGAGCCATCCACGGGGTGTGAAGTGGTACCTCGTGGTGTCTCTTTAGCTCTGGCATCCTAGGTACCTCGCTCGCCTCACCTTAGTCCCGGCCCCTGATTCTTCGGCCTTCTGATTCAGGTACCTTTATCTCCACACAGTCCCTCTGAGGGTCCCCTGCGGATTGAGCCCATGGCCTAGAGCAGGAACACACCCATCCCAGCGCCCCCTGTTGGCCCTCCCTCTCATGTCGCTTCCCAACTCCCACGTGTACTTCCTGTGATCACCTCCCATAGAAAGTTCTTGCACCCAAATCCTTGTCTCAAGGTCTGTTTGGGGGTTTTTTTTTTTTTTTTTGCGGTACGCGGGCCTCTCACTGCTGTGGCCTCTCCCGTTGCGGAGCACAGGCTCCGGACGCGCAGGCTCAGCGGCCATGGCTCACGGGCCCAGCCGCTCCGCGGCATGCGGGATCTTCCCGGACCGGGGCACGAACCCATGTCCCCTGCATCGTCAGGCGGACTCTCAACCACTGCGCCACCAGGGAAGCCCCTCAAGGTCTGTTTGAGGGGAACATGGGCTAAGACATATTGCCAGGAGGGTCGCAGTGAGGAATTAAAATTGAAACTCTCCAAGAGCGATGGGCGGAGCCTGAAGAGTTTTAAGCAGACAGGTGACGGATCCTGATCTCTCTTTTAAAAGATCACACTGACTTCCCTGAGGGGAACAGAGTGTGGGGCGTCCCGAGTGGGCGGGAAAGACCAGGGAGGCCCAGTTGCCGTCATCCGAGATGGACTTAACAGGGCCACAAGCAGCAAGTGGACCAGCACGGTGCCTGATGAGAACCTGGTGCTCCGTAGCTGCTTGTGGAATTAAATGGAACTGGGTGGGAAGGGACAAGAAAACCTCTAGGTCACAGTGGTGTCTGGGATGGGATTTGGGGGCATTGTGAGATTTCAAGAGATGGGGTTGTGGGGCTTTCCTGGTGGCGCAGTGGTTGAGAATCTGCCTGCCAATGCAGGGGACACGGGTTCGAGCCCTGGTCCGGGAAGATCCCACATGCCACAGAGTAACTAAGCCCGTGAGCCACAACTACTGAGCCTGCGCGTCTGGAGCCTGTGCTCCACAACAAGAGAGGCCGCGATAGTGAGAGGCCCGCGCACCGTGATGAAGAGTGGCCCCCGCTTGCCACAACTAGAGAAAGCCCTCGCACAGAAACAAAGACCCAACACAGCCATAAATTAATTAATTAATTTTTAAAAAAAAGAGAGAGAGAGAGATGGGGTTGTGTGTGTGGCATCCCGGTGGAGGGCAGTGTGAACAAAGGCCAAGAGACAGGATTCTAAAAAAACAGAAAGAAAGTGGGCTTGCCCAGAGTCCAGGGTGCCTGGGAGGAGCAGGGAGCAACTACGTGAAATGGCTGTGAGAGAGTGTCCCTGCTTCTTGGAAGCTTCTTAGAAGCTGCAAGATGCCAGACAGACCTTAAATAATGGAAAATGAGACTGTGGCAAGAGTGTGCTTTTGAGGGCTCAGAGCAAGGGAGGGTCACGGCCAGGGTAGTGTTGGAGGTGGGAAGGGCTTGTCTTTTTATCCTTTTCACCTGGTCTTTCATGGAGCAAAATTCATAATGAGGTCAAAATTGATGAGGTCAGTTTTTCCTTTTATGGATCATATTTTTGCTGTCATATATAACAGCTCTTTGCCTGGCTCTAGATCCTGAAGATGTTCTCCTATATTTTTTTTCTAAAAGTTTTTTCTGTTCAGCATCACTGATATCCACCACTCTGTCTTCCGGCTCGCTGATCCGTTCCTCTGTATCATTTAGTTTACTGTTGATTCCTTCCAGTGCATTTTTCACCTCAGTTATTGTATTCTTCGTCTCTGTTTAGTTGTTCTTTATATCTTCTTTTTTAATGTTTTTTATTTTTTAAATTTATTTATTTAATTTATTATTTTTGGCTGCTTTGGGTCTTCGTTGCTGCGCGTGGGCTTTCTCTAGTTGCGGCGAGCAGGGGCTACTCTTCTCTGCAGTACATTGTTGTAGCTTCTCTTGTTGCAGAGCACGGGCTCCAGGTACGCGGGCTTCAGTAGTTGTGGCTCGCGGGCTCTAGAGCGCCAGCTCAGTAGTTGTGGCACAGGGGCTTCGTTGCTCCATGGCATGTGGGATCTTCCCGGACCAGGGCTCGAACTCATTTCCCCTGCATTGGCAGGTGGATTCTTAACCACTGTGCCACCAGGGAAGCCCGTTCTTTATATTTTCTAATTCTTTTTTTTTAAGTGCTAACGTCTCACTCTGCGCATCCATTCTTCTCCCGATTTCTTTGAACATCTTTACAATCATTACCCTGAGCTCTTTCTCAGGTAGATGGCTTGTCTCCAGTTCATTTACTTCTTTTTCTGAGGTTTTATCTTGTTCCTCCATTTGGAACATGTTCCTCTATCATCTCATTTCATCTAACTTTCTGTTTTTATTTCTATGTATCTGATAGGTTGGTTATGTTTCCAGAATTTAGAGAAGTGGCCTTTTGTAAGAAATGTCCTGGGCATCCCAGCATCACACTCCCCTCTTGTCACCAGAGCTATATGTTCTAGGGGTGTCCGCTATGTGGGCTGCATGGGTCCTTCTCTTGTGGTGGGCTGACTACTGAGGGTAGTCTGGTAGGCTTGGTCGGCCCCCAGTCCGGTTGGTTGCCAGGCCCTGCCTTGTGCAGAGGCGGCCGGCCCTGGTTGGTGGGGCCACGTCACAAGGTGGCTGGCTGCAGAGCCCCAGGGGGCCCCAAGGCTTGTGCTGGCTCACTGGTGGGTGGAGTCAAGGTCCAGGAGATCACAGGGTGGTACCCACCCACCGGTGGGTGAAGCCAGATCCTGGAGCTAGTGCCAGCCCACTGGTGGGCAGAGCCGGGTCCTAGGGTCCGACTGCAGGGCCCAGGGGGCCCAGATCTGGTGTCAGGTGGCTAGTGGATGGGGCCAGTTCCTGACACAGCTAACTTTGGGGTCCCGAGCATCCCAAAGCTTGTGTTAGCCTGTTGTTGGGTGGGGCCGGTGCCCAGCTGGTCCCAGGGCAGATGCTGGCTTGCCGTGGGTGGGCTGGGTCCACAGGCTGGGGGGTGCTGTTATTGTTCTGGGGCTGGTGCCACTGGTGGGTAGAGCTGGGACCCGGAGACTAAAGCTGCAGGGCCCTGGGGGTCCTGGGTCTAATGCCTGTGTACTGGTATGTGGAACCAGGTCCTGGGCTCTCTGGTGGGCAAGGCCAAGTCTAGGGCTAGCTGTGGGTTAAGAAGGTCTTAAGGCAGCCTGTCTGCTGATGGGTGGGACTGTGTCCTCACCCAGTTAGTTGCTTGGCCTCAGGTGTCCCAGTACTGGTGACTACAGGCTGTTGGGCAGGGGCTGGGCTGGCTCCTGAGGCTAGTGAGCTCTAGGGAGGATTCCACAATGGCACTTGCCAGCACTAGCGTCTACGTGGTAGAAGGAGCTCCCAAAACGGGAGGCAGTGTCTGTGTCCCCAGGGGGAGCTCCAGTTGCCTCCTGACTCTGGGAGACTCTCCAAGATCAGCAGGTAGGTCTGACCCAAGCTCCTTTCAAATTACTGCTTCTGCCCTGGGTCCTGGAGTGTGTGCGACTTTGTGTGCACCGTTTAAGACTCCTGAAAGCCAGCCCTGCTGGTCTTCAAAGCCAAACATTCTGGGGACTCATCTTCTTGGTGCAGGACCTCCCGACGGGGGAGTCCAATGTGGGGCTCAGGCCAGTCGCTCCTTGGAAAGAATCTGCCTGTCTTGTTGTGGTTCCTTCTTTGTAACGTCTGTCATAGAAAATCTTTTCTGGTAGGTTCCAGTCTTTTTCATCAATGCTTGTTGTACAACTAGTTGTAATTTTGGTCAGTGCTGTTGTATAACTAGCTGTGATTTTGGTCAATGCTGTTGTATAACTAGTTGTAATTTTGGTCAGTGCTGTTGTATAACTAGTTGTGATTTTGGTCAATGCTGTTGTATAACTAGCTGTGATTTTTGGTCAATGCTTGTTGTATAACTAGTTGTGATTTTGGTCAATGCTGTTGTATAACTAGTTGTAATTTTGGTCAATGCTGTTGTGTAACTAGCTATAGTTTTGGTGTGCCTGTGAGAGGCGGTGGAGTTCAGGGTCTTTCTACTACACCATCTTGGCCAATCTTCCTATTCACTTTAGTTATTATACAACTTACTTAAATTGTTTTTATTGTGGTAAAATACACATAAGTATTTTATTCTTTTTGGTGCTCCTGTAAAGGAAATTGTTTTCTTAGTTTCCTTTTCAGATTGTTCATCGTTTGTGTACAGAGATGCAACTGACTTTTGTGTGTTGACTTTGTATCCTGTTAATTAGCTGAATTCATTTATTAGTTCTAACAGTTCTTTTGGTGGAATCTTTAGGGTTTTACATATAAGCTCATATCATCTATGAACACAGATCACTTTACATTTTGCTTTTCAATTTGGATTCTTTTTATTTCTTTTTATTGTCTACTTAATCTGGCTAGAACTTTCAGTATTGTGTTGAAGTGGTGAAAGCAGACATCCTTGCATTTTTTCCTGATATTAGAGGAAGAGCTTTCAGTCTTTCACCATAAAGTATGATGTGCGTGTGGATTTTCATGTATGGCTTTTATTATGTTGAAGTAGCTTCCTTATTCCTATTTCGTTGAGTGTTTTTCTCATGAAAGGGTGTTGCATTTTGTCAAGGGCTTTTCTGAGTCAATTGAGATGATCATGTGGGTTCCTTTTCCCCTTCATTGTGTTAATGTGGTGCATTACACTGATCGATTTTTGCATGTTGAACCATCCTTGTATTGCAGGAATAAATTGCATTTGGTGATGATGTATAATCTTTTTAATATGCTGCTGAAGCTTTATCCATAGCTTTATGGATCTAACTCCTACGGTAATGAAAATAAAACAAAAATAAACAAATGGGACCTAATGAAATTTAAAATCTTTTGTACAGTAAAGGAAACCATAAACAAAATGAAAAGACAACCCACAGAATGGAAGAAAATATTTGCAAACCGAACAACTGACAAGGGATTAATCTCCAAAATATACAAACAGCTCATGCAGCTCAATATCAAAAAAACAAACAACCCAATTAAAAAATGGGCAGAAGACCTAAAAAGACATTTCTCTAAAGAAGACATCCAGATGGGCAAAAAGCACACAAAAGGATGCTCAACATCACTAATTATATGAGAAATGCAAATCAAAACTACACTGAGGTATCACCTCACACCTCATATGGTCAGGATGGCCATCATCAAAAGGTCTACAAATAATAAATGCTGGAGAGGGTGTGGAAAAAAGGGAACCTTCCTACACTGTTGGTGGGAATGTAAATTGGTACAATCACTATGGAAAACAGAACCGAGGTTTCTTAAAAAAACAAAGAGTTACCATATGATTCAGCAAACCCACTCCTGGATGTATATCCCGAGAAAAGCATAATTCAAAAAGATACATGCACCCCAGTGTTCACTGCAGCACTATTTACAATAGCCAAGACATGGAAGCAACCTAAATGTCCATCGACAGAGGAATAGATAAAGAAGATGTGGTATGTATATACAATGGAATATTATTCAGCCATTTAAAAAGAACGAAATAATGCCATTTGCAGCAACATGGATGGACACAGAGATTATCATACTAAGTGAAGTAGGTCAGACAGAGAAAGACAAATGTCATATGATATCACTTATATGTGGAATGTAAAAAAATGATACAGATGGGCTTATCTGCAAAACAGAAACAGACTCACAGACTTCAGGGGCAGGCTTGTGGTTGCCAAAGGGGAGGGGTGAGGAGGAGGGATAAATTGGGATTAACATATGTACACTGCTGTATGTAGAATGGATGATCAGTGGGGACCTACTCTGTGGCGAAGGGAGCTCTACTCAATATTCTGTAATGGCCTATGTGAGAGAGGAACCTGAAAAAGAGTGGATATGTGTATGTGTGTGGCTGTATCATTTTGCTGTGCACTTGAAACTAACACAACACTGTAAATCAACTAGACTCCAATATAAAATAAAAAATTAATTAAAAAATAAATAAAAGCAGTTATAGAAAAATAAAAAAATATGCTGCTGAATTTGGTTTGCTAGTATTTTGTTGAGATTTTTGTGTCATAGTTCATAAGGAGGTTGGTCTGTAGATTTGTTTTGTTTTGTTTTGTTTTTATGTAGTATCTTCATCTGGCTTTGGTATCAAGACAATAATGCTGGCCTTATAAAATAAGTGAGAAAATGTTCCCTCCTCTTCAATTTTCTGGAAAAGTTTGAGAAGGGGTGGTATTAGTTCTTCTTTAAATGTTTGATAGAACTCACCAGTACAGCCATCAGGTTCAGGGCTTTTACTTGTTGGGAGATTTTTTTTTTTTTTTTCCTTTTTTTGCGGTGTGTGGGCCTCTCACTGTTGTGGCCTCTCCCGTTGCGGAGCACAGGCTCCGGACGCGCAGGCCCAGCGGCCACGGCTCACGGGCCTAGCTGCTCCGCGGCATGTGGGATCTTCCCGGAACGGGCACGAACCCGCGTCCCCTGCATCGGCAGGCGGACTCTCAACCACTGCGCCACCAGGGAAGCCCTGTTGGGAGATTTTTGATTACTGATTCAATCTCCTTATCAGTTATAGATCTATTCGGATTTTCTATTTCTTTATTATTTAGTTTTGGAAGGCTTTGTGTTCTAGGGACCTGCCCATTTCCTCTAGGTTATCCAATTTGTTGGTGTAGGATTATTTTAGTATGATCTTATAATTCTTTTTTTTCTCCTGAGTTGGTAGTAATGCCCACACTTTCATTTCTGATGTTAGTATCTGAGTCTTCTCTTTCTCTCTTAGTCCATGTAGTTAAAGGTTTGTCAATTTTGTTAAAGTTTTCAAAGAACTAACTTTTGGTTTTATTGACTTTCTCTCTTGTTTTCTATTCTCTATTTCATTTATCTCTGATCTGATCTTTATTATTTCCTTCCCTCTGCTGGCTTTGGGTTTAATTTGTTCTTCCTTTTCTAGTTCCTTCAGTTGTAAAGTTAGGTTATGGATTTGAGATCTTTCTTTTTTGTTTTTTTTTAATATAAGCATTTATAGCTATAAATCACCCCTTAAGATTGCTTTTGCTAAGTCTCATAAGTTTTGGTATGTTGTGCTTTCATTTTCATTCATCTGTAAGATTTTTCTAATTTCCTCTGTGATTTCTTCTTTGATCATTTGCTGTTTTAAAATGTACTGTTTAATTTCCACAAGTGTGTGAATTTTCCAGTTTTACTTCTACTATTTTTTAAAATTTAAGAATATAGCATGTTAGTATATATGCTCCTCAGTAAAGAGAAAGAAATATTTATGATCAATCAGAACAAGCCCTTCATTTCAATGCTACTTAGTTTGGGATGAAGATAAAGTTCTAAACAATAAGGCAATTATATGATTCTCATTTTCAGAGTTTTTAAAAATCCAGCAGTGAGAATCCCTCTTCAGATATATATATATATATATATACACACCTCAGAAAGTATGAAGATTCTTTCATTCAACAAATATGGACTATTTCACCAGGTAGTCTGCTAGAAAACAGGGTTGCATCAGTGAATTAAACAGGCAAACATCCCTGCCTCCCAGGAAGAGGAGGAGACAGATAATAAACAATAAGCACATTAAATGAATAAATTACATAACATATTTCAAGGTAACATGTTACAAGGTAAGTGCTATGGGAAAAAATAGAACTGAGTGAAAGGGATCTGAGTGTGGGGTAGGTTGCAGTTTCAGATAGGATGGTGAGGTCAGCCTTGTTTAATAGATGTTACTTGAATATAGATTTACAGGATGTGAGGGAATAAGCCGTGCAAATATCTGAAGGAAGGGCATTCCAGCAGAGGGAACAGCCCATGCAAATTCATAAGAGGGGGGTGGGGGGAAGATGTGTGGAATCTGCAAAGAACAAACATGAGGCTGGAGTGCTGCCGAGGGGATGCCCAAGGTGTAGCAGGGAGGCAGCTCAGGGAGAGTCTTATAGGATTTAGGATTTAACTCTGGGAGAAATAAAGGGGCATTGAGGATTTTGAGTCTTGACATGATCTGATTTATTTTATTTTTAATTAATTAATTAATTTATTTTTGGCTGCGCTGGGTCTTTGTTGCTGTGCACCGGCTTTCTCTAGTTGCAGCGAGCAGGGGCTACTCTTCGTTGCAGTGCACGGGCTTCTCATTGCTGTGGCTTCTCTTGTTGTGGAGCACAGGCTCCAGGCGCGCGGGCTTCAGTAGTTGTGGCGTGCAGGCTCAGTAGTTGTGGCTCGCGGGCTGTGGAGCGCAGGCTCAGTAGTTGTGGCACATTGCTCCAATCCCATTGCTCCGAGGCATGTGGGATCTTCTCGGACCAGGGCTCGAACCCGTGTCCCCTGCATTGGCAGGTGGATTCTTAACCACTGCGCCACCAGGGAAGTCCAATCTGATTTATTTTTAACAAAATCACCATGGCTGCTGGGTCTTGACCACAGCAGAGCTAGGCTGGAACGAGGTGGCCAGTAAGAAGGCATTTGCAATAATCCAGGTAAGAGATGATGGTACCTTGGATCAGGATGTTAGTGGCAGAAATAGTGAGAAATGGTTGGATTCTGGAGCTCTTTCAAAGCAGGAGTCACAGAGATTGACCAGAGGTAAGGAAAGTGTCACAGATGACGCCAAGGAGAAAATGGAGAAAAGGGAAGGAGGGTCTTGCCATCAGCTGCGATGGAAAAGACGGCAGGTAGAGCAGATCTGGGGTGGGGGAAGGGTCAAGATTTCTGTTCTGGACACTGAGTTTGAGATGCCTGTCAGATACCCAAGTGATGGTATCCAGTCGACAGTTCAGAAGAGTGATATTAACCTCCTTCTCTGGCAAGGTCAGACACTGAGAATTAATTCCTTATCAACATGATGTCATGACTTTTGCATAACAAACTTTTGTTTCTGGAAACCATCTGAAGCAATCTCCAGGATCAGTCTTTCATAGAGTGTGTCAAGTTATTTACCAATGTCTGCAAAGTGATGGGAGAAGTGTTCTTAGCCTCTCAGGGCTGCTTTCCAGCTTGGAAAAATACTCACAATCTTTTTGTTTTGTTTTGTTTTGTTTTAATGTATTTATTTGTTTATTTATTTTTGGCTGCGTTTGTTCTTCGTTGCTGCACGTGGGCTTTCTCTAGTTGCGGCGAGTGGGGGCTACTCTTCATTGCGGTGCGCGGGCTTCTCATTGCAGTGGCTTCTCTTGTTGCAGAGCACAGACTCTAGGTGTGTGGGTGTCAGTAGTTGTGGCTCGCGGGCTCTAGAGTGCAGGCTCAGTAGTTGTGGCACATGGGCTTAGTTGCTCCGTTGCATGTGGGATCTTCCCGGACCAGGGCTCGAACCCGTGTCCCCTGCATTGGCAGGCGGATGCTCGACCACTGCGCCACCAGGAAAGCCCACTCACGATCTTTTAATTCAGTTTTTAAGTGTCTCTTTATCTTGTGCAAAATACTTTCAGCGAGTCCTTGAGCTGAGTTTATAACCAGATCACTGAGGCCACAAAAAGGTTTTCGGCATTCGTCTTATGGCTGACAGACTGTGTGGGATTGGCGATCTCCCTCCTATGGCACAGGGGGTTGTGTGGGGTCCCAGAGTTCATCAGGGCAGCGACTGCTTCCTGAGTGTTTGCTGTGCGCCTTGCTTTCTGATCACACAACTTCTATGTTTATTCAGTTCTAATATGCAGGTTTTTTTCACATTGCTAAGATTAGGATTTTGATGAAATATAGAAAAAAATGAGGAAACCATGATTTTTAAAGGATTTTTTTTATTTTTAACTTTTTTTCTGAAATAACTTCAAACTTAAAGAAAAAGTCACAAGGGCTTCCCTGGTGGCGCAGTGGTTAAGAACCCGCCTGCCAATGCAGGGGATACGGGTTTAAGCCCTAGGTCCGGAAAGAGCCCACACGCCACGGAGCAACAGAGCCCGTGCTCCACAACTACTGAGCCTGTGCTCTAGAGCCCACGAGCCACAACTACTGAAGCCCATGCACCTGTGCTCCACAACAAGAGAAGCCACCGCAATGAGAAGCCCCCACACCGCAACAAAGAGTAGTCTCCCCTCACTGCAACTAGAGAGAGCCCCTGCACAGCAAAGAAGACCCAATGCACCAAAATAAATTTTAAAATAAATAAATTTATTTTTAAAAAAGTCACAAGAATAGTGGAATGAACTACCATAGGCCCTTGACCCAGAATCCCATATTATTAACATTTTGCCACATTTACTTTAAAATTCTCTCTCTTTCCTGTTCTCTCTCTCTGTCTCCCTCTCTGTCTCTCTCTCTATGTCTCTGTCTCTGTCTGTCTCTCTCTCTTGCTGTTTCTCTCTATATACACATGTATACTTGAATCATTTGAAAGTAAATTACAGACATCATGCCTTTTTTCCCCCTAAATTTCCCAAGAACAAAGATATTTTCTTACATAATCATAGTATAACTCTGAAAATCAGAAAATTTAATGTGGAAAAATAGACCGTTATCTAATTTATAGTCCCCATTCAAATTTTGCCAACTTCCCCAATAGTGTCCCTTATAGCCATTTTTTTCCAGGGCAGAATTCAATACAGAATTTCATGTTGCATTTAGTTGCTACATCTCCGTATCCTCCTTTAAGTTCTTTTCTTTTTCTTTCCTGACATTGACATTTTTGGAGAGTCAGTTACATTGCCGGCTGTCCCAAATTTCAGTTTGTCTCATTGTTTTCTCATGATCAGATTCAGGTTCTGCCCTTTTGGCAGGAAGACCACATAAGTGGTACCCTTCTTGGTGCATCTCATTGAGGGGTACACATGTCGGTTTGTCCTGTCACTGTGATGTTAACCTTGATCCCTGGGCTAAGGTGGGGGTCTGCCAGATTTCTCCACTATCATCATTTTTTCCTTTGTAACTAATAAGCCATTTGGAAGGAGACACTTCGAGACTGTGAATATACTATTCCTCATCAAACTTTCACCCAGAGGTTCTAGCATTCATTGATGATTCTTATTCTTATTCATAGATTATTCGTATTTTATATTTTGCTATTATGGTTGCAAAATAGTGATTTTTCTAACCCCGTCATCCCTTCTATATGTATTAGTTGGCATTCTGCTGTAAGAAAGAGCTCTCCCTGCTCTCCCGTTTATTTCTTTATTAAGAGTTTGGACTCATGGATTCCTATTTTATCCCATGGGAAAGAATGTATTACTGTCATTATTTAAGCTGGTGTTCTACTGTCAAAAGAGGCAGAATTTGAACCCAGATCTTTCTGATTCCAAAGCCTATGTCTTAACCACTCTTCTCTACTCCAGGCTGCTCCTTAGCTTCACCTGGAGCAAATTGCTTGACCTAAGACTCAGATTTACTATTGGAAGGATATACGAGGCATGTGTGATGACTGACAAAGATCCCAAAGGGAGAGTCTGTAGTGTTCCCACTCAGCTGACTCCTAGGACTAACCCCCATTCCCTGCCAGGACCTCAGCACAATTCCACTCAACCAACTTCAGGTGGTACCGCCCTTTTGCCTGGTCCTGGGCTAGGGTCTTAGCACACACAGATGAGTCAGATCTAGTCCCTGCCAGTATGAGGGTGCTCCATCCGACTGGGTCCCAGAGTGAAACAATCTAGAGCAGAGCCACAGCTGAGCCACAATGGACATGAAGCATGAATGAGAAATAAACTTTTGCGGTCATCAGCTATCGAGGTCTTGGGTTGGTTTGTCCTTGCAGCATAACCTCATATATCACTCCGTGTCTTAGGTTCTGGAAGTACAACAGGGACCAAGACAGACTTAGTCTCTTCCCTCATGGAGCTCACACTCCACTGGGGAAAGCAGACGCTAACCAAATGAATAATTATTTAGTCAATATTATGTTAAGGGCTACAATGGAAAAGTACTTGCTACTGGGAACAGCATGTATAAGGGTACCTGAATTCATCTGGAAAACCAGGGAGACAGCTGACGAAGCAACAGTAAAACCAAGACCTTAAGAATGAGTTTGAGGCCTTCCCTGGTGGCACAGTGGTTAAGAATCTGCCTGCCAATGCAGGGGACTCGGGTTCAAGTGCTGGTCTGGGAAGATTCCACATGCTGTGGAGCAAGTAAGCCCATGTGCCACAACTACTGAGCCTGTACTCTAGAGCCCGTGAGCCACAACTACTGAGCCCATGCACCACAACTACTGAAGCCCGCGTGCCTAGAGCCTGTGCTGTGCAACAAGAGAAGCCACCACAATGAGAAGCTGTGCACTGAAAGGAAGAGTAGCCCCATTCACCGCAACTAGAGAAAGCCCGCTCACAGCAACGAATACCCAAGGCAGCCAAAAGGATTAAAATAAATAAATAAATTTCTTTTTAATTAAAAAAAAAAAGAATGAGTTTGAGTCAGCCAGATGAAGAAGGGGAGGGGAGGTATTCCAGTAGAATGGTAGAGGGCATGGCATGTGCAAAGGTCCTGAGGCAGTAAGGGAGGTTTTGACGCTTGCTTCTTTAATTGCCTCTCCATTCCATGAGCCCCAAGATTCTGCTGATACATTTCCTTTTTTACTTAAAGTAGCTGAAATTGCACTGCTTTCCACCAAAGGAGTAAAAATTTCAAATTGTGGGTGGGAATTTTTGGCCACAGTCTGCATCCTTTCCTCAGAGTCACATCAACTTGAGTTTCAAATAAATCCTCACCTCAATGGACTCATTGGTCAGAAAGAATTTCCTGTGCTAATGAACATGTGGGCCCATCTGCCTTCTCCAAGGAAAAGTCAAAAAAGTATTCTTTTGTGCAACTAAGTATGGAAAGCATTCTGATTTCCTTTTCTCCTCGCGTTGATTCTTCAGAAGTCATCGGCACGATCCTATACACATCAGGGCATCAGAGCCCAGCGGTCTCTCTCAGCAACACTTCCGGCACCCATTATCTCCTCCCATCCCTGAGTCTGGGGCAATGTCACAGCATAACCTGAGGCGAAACGACGACAAAAGGAATCTCTACCTGCTGGGGTAGATCTGAACTCAAGATAGTCTCCTCAAGTCTGCTATTCCCTCAGTCTTACCCATTTCAGTAAATCCATCCATTTTTCAAGCCCAAATCCCAAGAATCATCCTCAATTCCTTTCCTTACCCCCTCATATTTAAGCAGTCAGTCAATTCTGACAGCCCTGCCTCCAAAGAAACAAACTAGTCCACCTCCCTGTATCACCATTTCCTCTACCCTCCACGAAGCCACCACCGCCCCCACCCCCAGACATCTGCCTCAGCCTCCCCTCCATCTCCCCACAACCTCTCTGGCTCTCAATCCATTTACTTCACCTAGAGTGATCTTTTAAAGATACAAATATTCTGCTTAAAGCCCTCCATTGGCTCTCCATTGTCTCAGGATCAAATCCAAACCCTCTCCTTGGCCTGTAAGACCCTGTGTGATATGACCATGACCAGGTCAATCCCCTCTCACCCTCAGAGATCCAGCCACACTGACCTGCTTGTGTTCTCTGGACCAGCCCTAATCTCTCACTTCTAGGCTGTCTCAAATTCTATTCTCTTTCCCTATAATGCTGTCACCCACATTCATGATCCAGAAAACTCCCTACTCATCCTCAGTGTTCAGGTTAGATGTTACCACCTTCAGGAAGTCTTCCTTGGCCATCCCCACACTAACTTAGTTTCCCCTGTTTACGAGTTTTCGCCATGATACAGTGACATGTTTATAATCTCGTGTACCGTGTCTGGCTCCTCCGCCGTCAGACTGTGAGCTCAGTGAAGTCAGGGGCTCTCTCTCTTTCTTGTTCACCCCTGTATCCCTAGAGCTTAGCACAATGCCTGGCTTACACTAGGTACTCGATGTGTTTGTTGTAGGCTTGAATGAATGAATGACAACTGGGACTCAGGAATCTAGGCTTCATAGATAGTCCTTGCCAGGATCCCATAATATTCTGGGATTGACTTGACCAATTGGGAAGGAAGAGCTCCCTAGGTCTTAAATTCTCCAAGGAATATTAGGGAGACATTTTACAACTTAATCAAACATGGAAGTCTAAGTTTCATTTATTCTCCCTAAAATAACTATAGATTATAGTTATGTTCTGCATGAGGCAGGAATATAACTTTTCGTGTTTTCCAAGTACTCATGCAGGGGCCTGACGTAGAGGGATTAATAATGCAAACTTCAGGTCTACGTGGCCTGAATTCAAATCCAGTTCTGTCACCTATAGCTGCGTAGCCTTAGGCAACTGACTTCTGTAAAATAAGGTTAATGACAGTCTATCCTTTATAGAACTACATTTAAAATTAACTAATACAGATCATTTAACACTCAGTGTCTAGCATAGGAAGAACTTAGTATACCGTACCATTATTGTTCATTAATGTTTTCACATCATTAATAGGTTGAAGACACTTTAGTAAGAATGTTAGGCATTTCCCCATACTACCACTAGATGTCGCCACGGACTAGGCTAAAACAGCAGCACTAACCTCCCAAATGTAAAAGCCCTCCGTCTGGAACAAAAGGACCTTGGAGAAACTGAAGACAGCGACACAGGGACCTCTCGAGGTCCTGAAAGCAGGGCCGGGATTTGAACCCACTTGTCCTGCCTCCTTAAGGATGACAAACCTAAGGGCCATGGTTGGGAGGGGCCCTCCCCATCTGGGTTCCCACAGCTCATCCAGCCCTTGGGATAGGCTGTTTTATCCATTTATACTAATAGGTAGCCCTCTGAGTGCTAACTTTGTGACAGGTGCTATTCTAAGCTCTTTAAAACATGAACTTACTGAATTCCCAGAAATAAACATTTGGGGTAGAGTCTCAAGTTTTCCTCTTTATACATATGGGAAAAGTGAGGCACAGAGAGGTTAAGTAACTTGCTTGAGGACACACAGTTAGTAAATGCTGAGTGGGATTAAAACCCTGGCATTCTGGGGACTTCCCTGGTGGTGCAGTGGGTAAGACTCCGTGCTCCCAATGAAGGGGGTCCCGGGTTTGATCCCTGGTCAGGGAAGTAGATGCCGCATGCATGCCTCAACAAAGAGTTTGCATGCCGAAACTAAGGAGCCTGCCTGCCACAACTAAGACCCCACACAACCAAATAAATAATTTTTTTTTTTTTTTTTTTGCGGTACACGGGCCTCTCCCGTTGCGGAGCACAGGCTCCGGACGCGCAGGCTCAGTGGCCATGGCTCACGGGCCCAGCTGCTCCGCAGCATGTGGGATCTTCCCGGACCGGGGCAGGAACCCGTGTCCCCTGCATCGGCAGGCGGACCCTCAACCACTGTGCCACCAGGGAAGCCCAATAAATATTTTTTAAAAAGAAATGGCTAACTATTAAACCAAAAAAAAAAAAGTAATTCTGGCTGCAGTATGTACTACCCTAGAGCTCACTTCTTTGGTCACCTTGGTAACAATGTTTCTTATTACATATTTTTAATTAGAGTATAGTTGAGTTACAGTATTAGTTTCAGGTGTGCAACATATTGAGTCAACATTTCTATAGATTATATTCCATTTAAAGTTAGTACAAAATAATGACTATTTCTCTGTGTGGTATAATATACACTCTTTAAATTTTTATTTATTTATTTATTTATTTATTTTTGTCTGCATTGGGTCTTCATGGCTTCGAGCAGGCTTGTTGCTTACTTATTTTATACATAGTAGTTTGTATCTCATAATCTCTTATCCTTATCTTGTCCCTCCCCTCTTCCCTCTCCCTACTGATAACCACTAGCTTGTTCTCAATATCTGTCGGCCTGTTTCTGTTTTGTTATATTTGTTCATTTGTTTCTTATTACATTTTAAATCTTTTGATATCACGTAGCTTCTTTGCTGATTTAACAAATAACTATTGCTCTATTACAGTTAAATTTCCTGAACCTAAGTCTTGGTAAGGAAATAATGTTGATCTTCAAAAAACATCATTGTTGGGGACTTCCCTGGAGGTCCAGTGGTTAAGACTCCACACTTCCAATGCAAGGGGCGTGAGTTCGATCCCTGGTCGGGGAACTGAAATCCCACATGCCGTGCAGTGCGGTCAAAAAAAAAAAATTGTCACATGGAGTGATGATGTAGGAAAGCAGGTATTATGCCTTCACAAAACCTTGTTCTAGAAATACCAACCTTTTGCTGATTCTTTATCATTTAGCTCCAAATTTGCCATCCAGTTCCAACTGAATTCCATGGACCTGGTTACCAGCTAAATCGGAGGCTTGGAGGAAAGTGAAACAGGGAGGAGGTTGGCCTAGCTTTTCATTCATTCAAAAGTTACTGCCCCCTCCTCCCTGCCAGGCCCTCTACTGGGCTCTGAGGCCAAGCAGTGACCTCAGAATGAGCCCTGCCCCCAAGGAACTCATAGCCAAGTCAGAGTTAACAGACAGAGGGAATGCACACCCAGAGGCGTTGCTTGATTGCCCGTCTCCCCAGACTGTCTACAGACCACGTTTGTCTTACTCACTTCTCTATCCTCCATGCCTAGCACAGTGCCTGGCCACATTTTAGGTGCTCAATGTTTGCTGAATGAATGCAAAGGCTTCATGGAGGAGGTGGCACTGACCTGGGGCTTGGACACTGGAGAGGCTATTGACAAGGGAAGACAGGGGAGAGGGGACACTCCCTCAAGAGGAAGAATCATTTTAGGAAGATCATTCTGGCTGCTGTGTGGAGGACAATGGTTCTGGGGAAGATGCGGGGGACAGGAAGACCAGCAAGGAGGCTGGTACAGGGCCGAGGAGAGAGAGGGTTGTGGCCTGGAGTGGGGACAGAAAAGGCCCAAAGGGGGATTCTGAAGGGAGGGACAAGACATGGGGAGCGCAGAGCACGAGAGGGCAGGAGTCACAGGTGCATCCAGCTGTCTGGGGGAGGGGGCAGGCTGGAGAGGCCTTGACAGGAAGTTAAGGTCTGTTGAACAAAATTGTAGGGCAGAAGGAACTTCCAGATCCCTCAAGTCAGAGCTCAGCTCTGGTGTCATTTCTCCCACCTGGAACGGAGCTGGGGGCGGTGGTGGAGCAGTCCTGTGGGTCCAGGGGAAGGGAAGAGAACTCAGCTCCATGTGAATAAGGCCCTGCCTCACCTTCTCCTGTTTTCTGGGGCCCTGAGGGGGAGAGGGTTGGCTACCACGACTTTGTCAATGCCCAGACCTGGCATGAAGTTTACTGGAGGGTGAAGTCCCTCCAAAAACAGACCTTCTGATTCTTCCTCAGCAGCACACATCACACGCCATGGATGGCAGGACCTCCTCCTTTCTTATTATATTTTATTTTTCTCGGGGTATAACATATATAAAGTACGTAAAGTCCTCTAATCTTAAGGTACAACTTGAATTTTTGCCCATGTAATTACCAACCAGACTAAGATATGGACCTTTTCCAGCACCCCAGAAAAGTCTCTCTTGCTCTTCCCCCATCTCTATCTCCCCCTCCCCCAGCCCCTTCCGACCCAGGTGGCTTCTGATTTCTAGAACCATAGATTAGTTTTGCCTGCCCTTGAACCTTCTGTGAATGGAATCATACAGTATGTACTGTTTGTGTCTGGACTCTTTCAGTCCACATACCATATGTGAGTATAATCTATGGTGTCACATGTGTCAGCAGTTTGTACTTTTTTTTCTTATGCCACGCCGGACGGCTTGCGGGTTCTCCTTTCCCTGACCAGGGATTGAACCCGGACCACAGCAGTGAAAGCCCGGAATCCGAAACACTAGTCCACCAGGGAACTCCCAGCAATTTGTACTTTTATATGTAAAACATAGTAGTCCATTGGATGGACATGCCGTATTTTGTTTATCCATTCTCCTGTTGGTGAACATTGGGCTATATCCACGTTGAGCTCTGAGTAAATCTGCTATAAAAATCCATGCCCAAGTCTGCTTGTAATAGCCACGTATTTCTCCTGGAATGAAAAGCTAAGAGTGGAAATTCTAGTCACAGCGTAAGTGTCTGTTTACATTTAGTAGAAACCGCCAGTTTTCTGAAGTGGTTGTACCAGTTTCCTCTCACGGGCAGTGTGCAAGAATTTCCACATCCTTGCCAACGCCTAGCCTTTCTCTTTTCTAAACAAGAGTTTCCACTGTGAGACTCCTCTTTTCCTCCAGTGTTGGATATTGGGTGTGCCTGGCATGAGTGCATAGATCCCTCAGCCCAGAAGCAGCAAGACAGAGGTCACATCTAGTTTGTTTGAGTCTCAGCTACAGGAGGAATGGTCATCTCCTCGATGTGGATGAGACCCCAGGAACTGGGGTGGCAATCTTATGACCACGAGCATGAAACCAACATGAGGACAGCACAGCAGAGATGGAACGGACCTAAGAGATGGAATGTTTGTGATGACATGGTCAAGCCACTCAACTAACCTGCCACTGAGTGGCAGGGTATATTTATTTTTTTAAGCCAAGTGATTTAGGGTCTTGTTTTTGGAACTTGAATCATAAAGGATACAGTCCCTAAGCCTCCCCCCCCGCTCGTAACCAAACCGAATGGTGCCATTTCTGTCCTCCATAGCAGTCATCTCCACTGAACATTCTTTCCTTCCTGAAACCTCCTCTCTGGGATCCCATGCTCACCTGGTCCTCCTCCTACCCCACGGGTCACTGCTTCTCAGCCTCCTTTCCTGGCTCTTCCTCTGCCTACTTATTAATCTACCTTCACTTTCTTAGGACTTCATCCAGCACCATGATGTGTGTACTGTGTGCCGATGTTACTGAAATATGTATCTCCAGCCCAGATCTCTCTTCTGAGCACCAGTCTCATATAAAGCGGACTATTGACCCTCTCCACCCAACCATTGCCCAGGCTTTTCAAACTTACCTTCTTAGCCAAACTCTTGATCTTCCCCCTCAATTTGAGCCTGCTGCAGGCTTTACCACATTAGTCAAGGGCTCTTTCATTCTTTCATACTCAAGGCAAAGATCTAGGTGTCGTTGCCAATGCCTCGACACCCACCCACATTCCATTTTACATTCTCTACTTCTCTACCTTCCAGGGTCACCATTCCTTTGCACTTGGAAACCTATAACAGCCTTCTGGCTGGTCTCCCCACACCCACTCGAAAGTGCTTTCCAAGCCATGTAGGGTGGTCTTTCAGAGACCCAAACCTGGTATCATTCCCCTGATGAAAATGATAAAAAGATAAAGATAAAATCCAAATTCATTAGGTAGCACTACCTGCCCTACTTGCTCCTTCCTCACCCTCAGCTGCTGCTTCCCACCTCCACATCTGGGACAAGTGGTTCTTTCTGCCTACAACATTTCCCCTCTCACTCTTGCCCTACAAAACTATCTTTGGTTTTTAAGCCTAAATGCCAGCTTCCCAAGGAGTTTCCACCCTTACCCTTCGCACTGCATGAGGGCTCCATTAATTTTTTTTCTTGGCCAGACTGCGCAGCCTTCAAGATCTTAATTTCCCAACCAGGGATCGAACCCGCGCGTTTGGCAGTGAGAACATGGAGTCCTAACCACCGAACTGCCAGGGAATTCCCCTCCATTAATTTTTCATAGCACTCTTCATATTCCCCCACAGCATTTCCCATCATGCATAATTATATATTGATTTGATTTAAATTATTAACAGATAGTGATCATTTGATGATTAAAAAAATTTATTTTATTGACGTATAGTTGCTTTACAATGTTGTGTTAATTTCTGCTGTACAGCAAAGTGATTCAGTTATACCTATATATACATTTCTTTTTCATATTCTTTTCCATTACGGTTTATCACAGGATATTGAACACAGTTCCCTGTGCTGTACAGTGGGACCTTGTTTATCCATTCTATATACAGTATAATAGTTTGCATCTGCTAATCCCCAACTCCCAATCCATCCCTCCCCCACCCCCTCCGCCTTGGCAACCAGAAGTCTGTTCTCTATGAGTCTGTTTCGTACATATGTTCATTTGTGTCATATTTTAGATTGCACATATAAGTAATTTGATGATTGCTTTTCCACCCCTCCCCCACTCTCCCCCAGTAGCCGGGCATCTCCTTGAATTAGAACAGCGCCTATTTCACGCTCCATTCTATCCTCTTGCCTTTAGCACTGCATTTACACACAGTAAGTGCTCAAGGAATGTGCTTATTTAGCTAATAAATCGATACATTGACTCATTTAATCCCTATAACAACCCTGTGAAGTAGGCATTTCATCAGATTCGGGGAAGCTAACAGTCGGGGTGGGCAAGTGGCTCGCCTAAAGTACAGGGCAAGAAGAGTCAGGTCCTGACCCAAGTCAAATCCTAAATTCTGAGCCGGAATATTTCCGCTACTGACCTTTGGCCTTGGTAAAGGGGCCAGGGAGGAGGCGGACTTTGAGCCACGGGAACGTTTTCACAGATTACACGGGTCATCCACGAGGACCAAAGCGAACAAACGTTCACCTACAAAGACTAGGGTACGCCCCCTCCGCTCTAAATGTGTAAAGATCACAATCCATTGCATATGTATGAGGGGACCAAGGCGGGGGGAGGGGCGTGATTCGGGGCTGTCCTGGATGCGCCTGATCAAAAATTCTTCGGATTTGAAGACTTCAGAACCCCCAGATTTCTGAACACGTTAGCAAAAAGTCTTCAAATGGTCATCTGTGGCACACGTTAGGAGGATATCGGGCATAGAAGACCCCCCCCAATTTAGGTCGTATTATCAGGCATCTGCCGTAGGCAGCCCGATCCCAGAAGGGGTCCTCGGTCGGCTCGACTAGAAGACGAAGGGGGCGTCTCCCCTGCTTCCTGCGGCGTCGGAGGCGAGTTGAGGTGGTGGCAGGCTGCGGCTACGAAGGCGTCAGCGGTGGTGGCGGCGCCATGGCAGGGCTCGCAGGTACCGTGGCGTCGGCCTCCTGGGGGCGGGATGAGAGGCCCTCAATGCGGCCGCGCCGCCATGTTGTCCCTTCGGGGTCACCTTAGGCGTCGTCCGGTCCCTCTCTGGGGTTTTCCTTCCGCGCACCCTGGGGGCCGCCTCTGTCCGGTGTCACGTGATTGCCCTGTTTGGCCCCCAGCCTGGGCCTTGGGGGTCTCTTCGTGGCCCGAGGGCAGGGCACTGGACTCGTGGGTTCTCGTTCAGGCCTCCAAGGTCAGCACTCGCTTGTCTGCTTCTGGGATGGGGCAGGCAGAGCTGGGGAGCTCGGGGCTGGGGGTGCGACAACCTTCTCTCCGGCCCCGGTGCCCGTGGCAGGGGGCCCAGCTTCTGAGATGCCTGTCACTCTGTCCCCGCCACTTAAGTTGCCTTTTTTTTGTTTGTTTTTAAACCAGAAGGGGCGTGGGGGAGAGGAGAGAAAAGGGTCTCCCTCCCCGGGTCCCCGCCTTGGTGTCTGGGGTGATAGGTTGACGCTCTGCTTTGGGTCGCGGGTGCTTCTTACTCTAATTTTACACCAAGTCCGGACACCCGTTCCCTTTCCTACAATATATGTGGGGAGTGGCCCTCAAGGGCAGCTGAAGGAATGGATTGCCTGGCACACTAATGGCCTGGAGAGAAGAATGGGGGATGGGGGACAGTTGCTTTTTCCTTCCCTCTTCCACACCTTATTTAATTTCCTTCCAGGCCTCCGTGTCCCTTTTCAACGCTAAATGTTGGGGCAGACTGGGGTCTGTCCTGGGAAAGAAACGGCCTTTCTGTTTATAGGTTCGGATCATGTTTTATCCCTTTCAGGGAACTGGTGTTTTGGGGACAGCTTCTGTTTGCCCTGCTTGACATGGTACAGCCATCCCCTCAGCCTTCTGGACGGCAACACTAAAGCCAGGACACACACACACACACACAAGTTCCAGCTTAAGTGCTAATGCCAGGTGTTAGATCTTGTTTGTTTGTTTGTTTTAAATCAGAGACTAATTAATATCAGCAAATCTGTTGAAAGATTGCCGAGCCCTGGTCGGTTTCCAGTGACCAGATCACTTCCATATCTGAAATTGGTCTTGTTAGAATTGCTGCCAAAAACAGTTTAACCTTTTATCTGTAACATGTTGTTTCAAAGAGGAATCTGGAAGGCTGGGTTTGGCTGTCTTTTTCTGTTGTTGTTCTCTTATCTTTGAAACATATGCATTCCATTTCAAGCCTGTCGCTGTATGATATACCAAGGACCATGTGTTGCCTGCCTCTCTGACTTCCTGTTCTGGGAATGCTCTGGAATCTGGATCCTGCTGGGGAATGGGCCCCGTGGGAGGGAGAAAAGGAGGCGGAGGGGAAGCAGGATCATAACCAGAGAAGATGGTGACATGTCTCTGGGGCATATAGAGGAAATCAGATGTCTCCAGGGAAAAAGAGGCTGTTGTTAGACTAATGTTTTGTATATATGTGCCCGTTTAAATCTCTGGGGGAAAACTCACTGCAAATTCAGAATCTCACTGTAGGGTACTGGCTTCTGAGTAGATAGAAGTTTGAAAATAAATGTCTAGCAAATGACTCACAGCACACCTGCTCCCTCATCCAATCCAACCCAACCCAACCCACATGCAATAAGCTGTTGCTGTCCTGCAGTGGAAGCTCAAGAAACTTGTCCTTCATTCGCAATCCAGATATTCCACAGGTAGAGGTAACAGTGTCACATAGCACACACACTTCCGACAGTCATGGTACCTAAACCCCTCTGCGGTTTAACCTTAGCTGGTTAGGCTAAGAAACTAACATCCTTTGGGGGCATTAGTCCCAAGAGTCTTGCCTGTTGCTGGAGTCTCACAAAGCCATTCCATTCCAGTTCCCTCATAACTCAACTGCTCTATCCTTGGCCTCGTGGGGGCAAAGTCTTGAGGATGTGGTAGAGAAAATTTAAGCAAAGGGGGGGCCTGTGGACTAAGGACTTTGCAACAAAACTGTAGTCATTTTCAACTCTTTTTGTTGCTCTCTATCAGAATAAAATGTTTTAATGGTATTGCTTCTGGAAAAAATTTTATAAACAAGATGTGTTTGGACTAGACTTCTAAGCATTGCACAGGAATAGAAAGTGAACACATTCCTTCCATCTTCTCTGATGGACTGTGTTTCCTGCCATAACATGAGGGTTTGGATGGGGCATGAAAGGGGGGAGTGGACATTGCACATTCAAGCCACCCATGCGGGTACAGCCCATCAGGGAAGCCCTTGCCTGGAAGTCTTTCATTTCATCATGCCACACTCAGAGCCCTGCTGATGGATGGATGGAGAAAGCCCTGCAGTTGGGCTTTGCCAAGATCATCTGGAAAGCCCTGGGGCTGCCAGCAGCCTCCTGCCTTTTAAAAGGGGACCTACAGTGTCGAGAGCAGCCCGACACTTCAATGCTGCTGCAGCCTGTCCCCCTGAACCCAGCTACCTTATAACTGGGCTGAGATCAGAGCATCTGGGGCACTGGGGCCGTGGGTACATACACCCTTGAGGGCTCTGAGGGGAGGGGCACCCTTTATTGAGAACACGTGTTGAAATATGTTCATGGTTCTCTGCATTTAGTGTGGAAAACCACAGAAACTCCCAGTCTTGAGGCTTGCCAAGATACAGGCTTCAGAAGGGAGGTGTGGGCATTGTCTGCTGCTGCGCCACCCTGGGGCAAGAGGAGACCTACCCCACCCATAGGCTACGGTAGGGGCTGGAACCACCCAGCCTGAGGAAGATGAGGCTCCGATCGCCCATCCGCACCCTAGTCCCATTGAGTCCTGATTGCCACTTTGATGGCAGAATGTTTCTAGTATGTTGGGGTTCACTGGGATCTTAGCAGTCCTTTTACAGAGGAGAACCGAAGGTGGCTAGGAGTGACCTGACCAGGTTCCCTGGACTGACTGATGGCAAAGCCAATACTGGAATTGAGGTCTACACCCTCCATCTCCATAATTCTCTTATCTTGAACTGAAGTTATAGGTGCCTCTAAAGGTGCTAGTGGTTGGGCTGAGAAACGCTAGGACCCTAGCGCAGGGGCGGGTAACATCAGGTTCAAGGGATTGAGGTCCTTTGTGCTCCAGAATTGTTTGTGACAACTGTGACTAAGGGATTTGAGGAAGTGACAGAAAGATTTATAGCCCTCCAACTCACGGCCTGGATGTTGACCCAGGAACAGGTGTGTGGTGACAGGGGCACACAAAGCCAGAGACAAGGCTGAACAGGCGGCAGGGCCATTTGGTGAGGCAGTCAGCTGACCCCACGTAAAAGAAGCCCTGACTCACTGAGGAGTGGGAGAGAGAACTTGGGAGCCGAGCAGGCAGCCCACCCTACCACCCTGGCATGATGGCAGGGGAGAGCCCAGGGCCCGGGACCTGGTAAGCACCCTTAAGGATATGGAGGCTCGTGCTGGGAGAAGCAGAGGACCCAGTAGTGGGGAGAGTGAGCTGGAGAGAGGTTCCTGAGGGTGGGGGAGGAGACCCTGGGAAAGTAGGCGGGCCTGGCAGGATGCCCTTGTAGTGGTTCTGGTAGAGGTGATAGGGCTGGGAGGGATGAGCTGGGTGGGGGAGGTGCCACACCACACCTTTTACCCCATAGTCATTGTCCAAACCAGTGCCCCCCCACCCTCCCTGCTCATTTCCTTGGGGATCTTGGATGGAGATAAGACTGTGTTCTGAATTCCTCCTGATCACCCTCTTGGTCCCTAGTACCTCCATTTTGAGGGCTCTTCCCACTTTCCCCCCTCCTATCTTCTCTCTCCTTCCATCTTTCCCACTGATTACTTGCCAAAGCCCCTTATCCCAGGAAAACTGAAAGCACCCACACCTTTGGGGAGGTATAAGTGGTGCCTTATTCCGAGACCGCAAGTGAAGATGTCCACCTTTTTCTTTGGGTGGTGGTGCGGGCATGCGGTCCTTTATCTCAGGACAGTGTTGAGATGGAACTGGGTGTGTGAAGGTTTATTCCCATTTTGTTGCTTCCCCTCCGTCCCTCCCCCAAGTACAGTGCACATCAGCCCAGTCTTAGAAGTATGTGTTGAAGCCGGAAAAGAAGTCACAGGAGACAAAACTTTTTGGTGCGCCTCCACCGCCCCGCAGGGTCCTGGGACACTGTGCGAGACAAGGGAGGTACTTTTTTTAATTTTTTTGTAGAGGCGGTCCCTGTCCTCCAGGAGCTTACAATCTAGCCGGGGAGACACAACTAATGCACACTTATACAATCATTACAATTAGCAATTACCACAATATTGACCACAATTGCGTGAGACCTGGGGGATGCAAGATCAGTGAGGGGTTGGGGGCTTGGAGAAGGTGTTTTGGTAAAGATGGGATTCGTTTTCTTGTTCAGTAGGTCCAAATTGAGTGACACATTTCTTTTGGGTGGGAGTGGGGCGAAAGAGGAACTGAGGGAGCAAAGGCAGCAAGGCTGGAATGCACATGCCGTAGGCAAGGGACAGTGAGAGGGCCCCACTCTGTTTCTTAAACCTCCTCCCTCACCCTCTGCCCTCCAGCCCCGCCACACAGGCACGCAGTTGTCACTTGTCTGCTGCACGGAGATTCAGGGCTTCGGCTGGTGAAGTTGGAATGTCCATTCTGCTGGCTGGTGTGGTTGTCTGGATCTCTGTGGTGCGGCCTGCTGGCATGGCCGTGGCTGTGGGGCTGGGATGGCGCTGTCCCGACTTGGTCCAGATCTGAATGCGTTGCCTGTGCCCAGATCTCAGGGGTCTGCTCCCCCCATGCCCCCCTCCTCCCTCTACCGCCACCCGCAGTAGGAAGGGTGCAAAGGGGTGGGGAAGGGATCTGGTGGTGTCGTCATTGTCGGTGCTGCTTCTCCGGGGGCCTACCGGCCCCTCACTGACCTTGGCAAGTGCTCCTCTGGCGAGAGGGCACAGGGGACGCCCCATTCCTGCGCGGCACTGGCTCCCATGCTGGTGGAACTGCACAGGAGCACCTGGTGACACGGCCGCCCAGGGGAGGGGGCTGGAGCCTCAGTTGGGGGCCCGCTGGCGGCGCTCTCCCAGCACGTGCCGTCCGGTTCTCGACACGGTGTACGCCAGCTTCTGCAGGGAGTACCTGAACACCTGTGGAGAGAGAGAGACCCAGGACCTGCCCTTAGAGGCGAGCACCCGCAGCGTGTCTGTAGTGCTGCCGTGCCCGCCCCCGCCCCGCCCCCTGCCCCGCCCGCCTGTCCAATGAGGAGAGGCGGGTGCGGGCGCAGCTTGTCCACGAGTCAGGGCAGCTGGAGCTTTTCCAACTGTGCTGAAGGCTGCATGGCCGCAAGCTGATTGGACCCACAACTTAGGTATACCTCACTTCTCGCAATGGGCTGTGTCCCTGGAGGATTTCGAAAAGCGAATCCTACCCAGTAAATGCAGCATTCCAGGAACACCTTGAAGGAAATATGCGATTCCTTTGGCAAAGGATTCCTTTAGCAGGGAATTCTTCCTGCAAGGGGTGCTTTTAGGGTAGATGATTTTATGGGCAAAGCAATTTCTTCTGATTTATTTCTTTTTACACAAAGCGCTTTGCCTCTATTTGATTTTTTTTTTTTTAATAAAGCGAACTGTCCTTTTTCGGAAGCGCTTTTTTTCTGTTCTATTTTTCCTGCAAAGAACCTTTTCCTCTAATTGTTTTCTTCAAAGCGCTCTTATCGATTCATAGTTTGTTAGCTCCTTTGTCTAATATTTTTTCTGCAAGGCGCTTTTTATCTAATGCATTTTTTTCTGCCAAGTGCTTTTGTCTGATTTATTCTTCCTGCAATGCGCATTTTCTCTAATTCATTTTTTCCCGCGAATTTTTCTGATTTGTTATAATCTTGTTTGCGGAGTGCTGTTTTTGTTTTTCCCTGAGAAGTGCCTTTTTCTAACTTATTTTTTGTCCCACCCCCGCAAGTACTATATTTTCTAAAGGAAAATTTCCCCGCAATGCGCAATTTTTTTAAGGCGGAAAGATTCCGCTGTGTGAGCGGTAAAGTCTCTTTTCGCAAAACAGAAGTGCCCCGCCTCCCTCCTGGGGTCGAGTCTCACGTAGCGGTATTTTCTTACCACGTTGGTCGCTAAGAGCCTCGGCGATCATCCGCGGCTGGCGCCCGCCGCGCCCCAACTCTTTGTTCCCGGGCGGGCACACTGGGAAGGGTCTACGCAAGGAGGAGGGCGCAGGGGACGGGCGGGGGCGTGCGGTGCCGGCCGCGGCACTTGGGTGGGCAGGGATCGCGGCAATCAGGACAGGACGGGTCGGGATGCGGCAATTGTGACGCGGGCTTGCCGGTTCAGGGGGCGCACATTGCGACCCTCTCCTACCCAGCACCCGGGCACACTTACCTGCAGCAGCACGCGGAAAATGTACCAGCCGATGATGAGCAGCTCAGCCGAGGCTGCCGCCACTGCCGCCATGGTTCCGAGAGTGGTCGGTGGGTGGTTGAGAGCGAGTGCTGCCGGTTCCGAGGTCCGTTCGCCTCTCGGAGTCCGCTGTTGGGCGCACTGCCGCAGCCGCGGTGGCCGCGCCTTAAGTATCCGCCCACCGCCCAAGTGCGCATGCGCGCTTGGGGGTGGGGGTCCATGAGGAGGGGTGGCCGGGGGCGCCCTTCATTCGTCAGGAGAGGAAAAAAAATAATCCATCTGTTCTTTCCACACCGACCCCCGCCTCCTGAGTTCATCTTAGCCCCTTTCCAGAAGATTCCGCTGTGCCCGCGTTTGAATTTTAATGTAAAATGGAGGGGAAATGCAACTCTGAGTTAGCGCATAGGGTAAGAGTACGGGTGCGCGCCCCTTAGTAGCGGAGCCCATCTCTCCAAGCCCGGGCCTGCAAATTCGAGCCCAGTGTCCGGTGCCACGCCAGATCACACCTGGGCAAGGATGGAAAAGCAGAGGGACCTAATTTAGAGAGGGATCATCTGCCCCGCGGAGCAAAAACAGGTGCCCCTTCCAGAAGCCTTGGCTTCACAGGCCCCCCTGCTCAGCACTCTTTTTCTAATATTCGATGTATTAGAAGACCACGTCCTCTGCTTTGCGAGAGCCTCTGAGCGCAGAACCTTTCCCTGATGCCCGCATCTCGCTTCTAGATCTACATCCCGTTGCTAGATCTACAGCGGTGGCAGCTGTAGGGAGCCGAGCCAGGGCACTGAGCCCTAGGTGTAAAAGCGATAGTCATCGGGTGTCTACCCTGTAGGAGGGATGGCGCCTTTGTATGCACGGAAGGGATGGGATGAGCTCTCCAAAGAAGTGGTCTGAATGCGCTCTGGGATAGTATTCTGCTAGGCGGGTAATTCAACCTCTGCTCCCCTACCCCCCAGGCGCTGGTAGGTCTTCCTCAGCCAGCGAGGTTCTTTGTACCCGCTGCGCTGGGCGTCTGGAGCTTGGAGGAGGGTTTTGCTACCGCCGCCAGAGGGTCGTGGCTGCCGCCGCTCCGATTCCTGGCGCGGCACGAAGACCGGAATGCGGTCTGTGAGCGCGGCCCTGGCGCACCGGTGGCCCGCTGCTCGAGAGCACCATTTCTCTCCAGCAATCTGCCTGGCACAGGTGCCAACTGGCATTTGCCCCTATGTGGATAGAAAATTAATTTTGATTAAAAGCTCATAGAGGTCAAGTTCTATACAATGCCGGCAGCAGATGGAGAGCACAAGTCAACCCAGAGAGGTCAGTTTGGACTAAGTAGCATGGTGATTTTTTTTTTCCCCCTACATTGACTTTCGAAGAAGTTGGCCGATTTTAGCAAAATGATGCCGGATTATTTGAAAAAGGCAAGCTCATTCTAGGCTGCCATTTTAAAACAAGATATTCGGTGATGCTGCCGCGGCGCCTTCCCAGAGCTTGCAAGGATCCATTGCCGGCAATCTCCCGCCGGCAGTGCGCCGCTAACTCCTTTAACTCTCCACTGAGCAACTGCTGTGAGAGATACTAGATACAGAATCCTTTTCTTATTCCTCAGGGGTCACAGCATGGAGCCCATGGCCGTCCGGTGGCAACCACAGGGCGGTATTGTGAGGTCTGGGTCCCTTGAGGACGGGCCGCAGCCCCAGGAGGCGATACATGATCTCTGCTGGGCAGGGCCCAGGCAAAGCCAGGCCACTGTGCCGGACCTGCCTAGAGCCCTCTGGCCTAGCCCCCAAGAAGGGGAGACACCCAGGATGCTTCTGGAAAGGGTGACTTGGAGAGGAGTAGACTTCCATGGGTGGGCAGGGAGGAAAGGGCATTCACATTTGCTGTTGTTAACCATGATCCATTTTTCCAAATAAGTATACATTCTGTTCCTGTTTTTTTTTTTTTTTTTTTTTTTTGTCTGTCTGTCTGTTCCGTGTCTGTTTGTCTGTTGTGTTGACTTTTCTCTTCAGGATCCCTGCTGCCTTGGTGATCCCGGGCTGACAGCCAGAGACCACAGCGGCTCAGCTCCTGGAGAGCGAGGGTTGAAGAAAGCAGAGGGCAGCCGCCCGCGCCCGCTGGCTCCCATTAGGTCGGTTCCTGCAGCGGTGCCCGGTGGCCTTGGCGAAGGCCCTGTCCAGCAGAGATCATGTATTGCCTCCAGTGGCTGCTGCCCGTCCTCCTCATCCCCAAGCCCCTCAACCCCGCCCTGTGGTTCAGCCACTCCATGTTCATGGGCTTCTACCTGCTCAGCTTCCTCCTGGAACGGAAGCCTTGCACAATTTGTGCCTTGGTTTTCCTGGCAGCCCTGTTCCTCATCTGCTATAGCTGCTGGGGAAACTGTTTCCTGTACCACTGCTCCGATTCCCCGCTTCCGGAATCGGCACACGACCCCGGCGTTGTGGGCACCTAACAGCCAGCCCAGTTAGCTTTCCAAGGAAGCAGAAGACGGGAGGGGAGGCATTGACATAGGTCATAAAGCATTGGAGTTTCAAATCCCGCGGCCCTGCGGGTGCCACATTCCTGATGGCGCCTTTTTGGCCTGTGACATTTTATCCTTATAATGTGAATAATAGCACTGACCGGTGCTTTTATCGTAGAGTCCTGTAGTCGTGGGTGGTCTTGTGGTTGTGTGTGTTCTGTCCCCATCTTGGCCCCTGACTGGCAGGATGGCCACCCCCTCGCCTCATTCCCACGAGGAGCCTGCACCCATCCTGGTCAACTGCCCCAGCATGATCCGGGCAGATAAAATGCCAGTCTCATTGTCACCTCTGTGACCCTTCCTTGTCAGAGTGTTACTGACTCCTCCGTCCCTCTCTTGGCTTCCTGTTAGTTCTCTTTAGCCCTTTCCTTTTTTGGGGAGCACCTGTCCAAGACAGGGCTCAGTTTTGCACTTATCTCGAATATAAAGAGATTGCTGATGCCCGAGAGCCTCGCTTTTTTATTCTTCTTCCCTGGCCGGCAGGCTAGACAGAATTGTGTCTTGACTGCTGTCCACAAATCTTCAGTATTTTCCCCACTTCATTTTGCAGGAAGAAGTAACAGATACATGTTGCTCTTTCACCTGGGGGTCTGGGCTCTGGCTCAGTAGCCCAGCTTCGCTTCCTCTGCCCTTCCTCCTGCCTTTCTCAACTGTCGCAAGGCGGGGGCCTCATTTTGTCTCCCATGCATGCTCTGCAGGATTGATGTGTGGTGTGTTTACGTAGATCTAGCAGTCCCCAGCTGAGTGAATGGGAGAGTACTTGAGTGTTTCATAACACCACGATCCCCTGATAGGTGTTTGGATATTTTTTGGTGTGGTGTGCCGTGTGTGCGCGTGTGTGTATACGTACGTGTACAAGTACATGTGTAAATCCTTTTTAAAGAAGCTTTATCGAACGTGTTGTGATTTTGAGGTGTAGCAATAGCTAGCTTGTAGGGGCTGCTACAGTTGGTATTTAGTATGGGGATTGCAGAGTGACCAGCACACTGGACTCCGAGGTGGTTCAGACGAGACAGAGGGGAGCAGTGGCCATCGTCCTCGTGCCAGGAGCTTCTCCGGTCCTGCGCGTATAGACTGTATACGTTACGAAGAATACACGGGAAGACTTTGTGACTGTCACTTGCTTTTTTCTTTTTCTGCGCTTCAGTAAAAGTGTTGGCACATGAGACTGTCTCCTGGCCCCTGCCCGCTGGGGATCAGCATGGTTGTCCTTCCAGTCTAAACCATCCATCTTTCTCTTGCCTGAAGGGGGAGGGAGGTGGGCCAGGCAGAGGACAGAACTGGAGGCAGTCCATCTAGGGGATGGGACTGCGGGGCCACACTTGTGGAACATTTGGACTGCTATTCTGGAGCTTTTATTTCTGGTGTGTTCGTTGCACAGCTGTTTGAAATGTTTAATAAAGCTTTATAAACTTTACTCTGTGGTTTTATGTGGCTGCAGTCCATTTGGGTCGTGGTGTTGGATTTCTAAGTTGGTGGGGGGCAGGGGGTAGCATGGAGGGGCTGAGTCCTTGGCGCCACAGTACCTTAGGCTGAAAATTTGATCTGCTCTCTGGAGAGCAGATGGTGGGATTGGGGGAGGGGGAGCAGGGGGCAGGCCAGGCGGTGAACAGGAGGGAGTCTGAAAGTTTTCAGAGATGAGACATTTGCGTTTCTCAGCTCCCATGGCTTCTCGCCTGAAACTGTTTCCCTCCGTAGGAGATTTGAGTAACCGATCCCTTGACAAACAACTTAAGACAGCTGGAGCTCTAATCATCAAGAATTTTTATGGTGCTGCTTTTGAAGTAAAAATAAAGTGAAACCCCTTATGGCATTTCAAGTGGAAAAATAAATAAGGTTGGCCGTCCACGCAGGGGGCTCCGGGCGATGGCTGGAAGTGCGGGAGTGGCGTGGTTCTGTGCCGTCAATGTGCACGTGCTCCCATGGCCGTGACCTTTGAGACAAAGCTGGGTGGCTTGCCAGGGCCCTGTGCTGGGTGTCCTCCTCTCCATCTCTTCTCCTTCTAGAAAACATAACAGGAACACTGCCTGTCCAAGGCACAGGGCTGTTGTCAGAGTTTATTGTTGTAAAAGGGCTTGGGTGGTTTCATAAAAGGTCATCTGTTATACCTAGATTGGTAATTTATTGCTATGAAGTTTTGTGTAGTTTTCTCCTGCCCTTTGCAATCTCCCCATTGTCAGTGTATCCCTTTTTTCATTCCTACCATCGCCTATCAGTGCTTTTCCTTTTCTTCGTCAAAACTTGCCAAAGGTTTGTTCATTTTGAAAGTGTTTTCAGAGAACCAAGCTTATTGATTATATCTGCTGGGTATTTTCCCTATCTGATGCTTTTGTGTTTTTACCTCTGCATTCTTTTTTTTTTCTGCATTTCTGGATGTATTTTGTGGTTCAGCAAAGTCTTGACAAGTTGAGGAGTGTTACACGTGGAAAGGATGGTTTGTTCAGCAAACATTGAGCCCCTGTACTGGGCTTGCTGGGGATTTCAGGGGCAAGACCCAGGCCTGACTCTCCAGGAGCGCATGACTCTAGCCTAGTGGGAAGACTTAAGAAAATAGACAACTGCAAATTCCAAAAACAAAACAAACAAACAAGGCTTTTGTGGCCACGCTCTCCTGTGGAGCCACCTGGATGATGAATGAAGCCAAGATTATTGCTTACTTTGCTCTCCCTCAGAAAGCAGCTTTCTGTCATAGGTCAAGCTCACTAAAGAGTCACAAACAGGCCTCCCTCTGAAAGATTTGTGGCCCTTTGCAGCAGGGAGCCTGCAGCCCACCCTTTCCCAAGGTGATGCCACATCAGCGTTCTGTTGCCCAGCACTGCTCTCCACCTGCCGAGGCAGCACCAGCAGCACCCTGCCCCCTCTGCCTGAGATGCCTTTCAGGAAAATGAGAAGTGCATACCTCTTCTGGAAAAGAGCAGGGTACCAGGTCTTAGAAAACCACACCCTGCAATTCTGCCAGTCGCCGTGGCTCCTAGTGTTGCTCATGTGGTACCTGGTAAGCACAAGGTCCCATGAGGCCTAGGTCTGGGCTTCTTTAGGAACTGGTCTGTGCCCTGCTCTGCGCCTCAGTTTCCTTGTAGGTAAGATGTGGGCTTTGGAGCAAACACAGTCTTCCTACCCCTAATATACTGGGAATCCTTTCTCCGAGGATCTTCGGGTCCTCCTGGATGCATTTGAGGAAGGTGATTGAGCTCTGGGAAGGTGTCACTGCCCTTGCAGGGCAGCCTGCATATGCCTTATACTTTAATGATTGTACCACATGCGCCTAGATATGCCTCTGTCAGGAAGCATTCCTGGACTCTTCCCTCTCCCTAAAGATCCAGTTGCCTAGACGACTTCACTCAGCCCTCTGTTGAGTGCTAGTGGTCATGCAGACTTTCTCTTTCGCAGTGATTGGGCTCCCCCGACCTCCCTAGGGGGCTTGCATTGTTATTTAATCCGAGGTACTTGTCAGAATCCTGTACAGGACCAGGCCTTGGGGTCACACAGTGGACAGGGTGGACCATCTCTGCCATCAGGGAGTCATCCAAGCTAATGGGAAAGGGGATGACCTTGGGCAGAAAACCCCACAGATAGATATAATATGGACTGTGGCAGGTGCCCTAAGAGCAGTCTAGGGGGGACCTGGTGTGGGCTGGGGAGGATTGATGTTCAGGCTGAGACCTGAGGACAAGTGTAAATGTTGGAGCAGTGAAATAACAAATGAGATGTTATTTCTCACCATCTAATCAAGCATCTCTGCTTACAGCTGAAGAGACTGGGCTGAAAGCAAAATGAAGGACCACCAGTATCTGGCTGCCCTGGAGGGCTGTATTGGGAGATAGTGAGGGGGGTTGAAGGTTGACGTGTTGGTGGCGGTCCCCCAAACTCAGTCCTAAGTGAGAAGTCTTCAGTTTCCAACTGACTGGAACCATCACAGACAAGAATCTGATGGGAGTAGGGGGTGACCCAATCAGAAGAGCATTTAATTTAAGGTGGGATTTTTTTCAGTAGGGAACAGGATAGCAGCAGGACTGTCAAGAAGGTCACTGCCCTGTCTAGATCATTGGGAATGGGGAGAAGTAGATCCAAGGAGCCATGGTGGGTGAGGAGGGGAAGGCAGGAGAAAGAGCAGGCTGGGGAGGGAGGACAGAGAAAGATGAGAGACTCCCATTGAATAGCTGCAGGAAGTGAGGTCAGGGAGGGGTCATCCCTTGTGTTCAGTTGGCTGCGGGAGCCAGAACCCAGTCTCCTGGCGTCTATTGCAAAGCTCACCCCTCATCCCCCAGCCCCCTAAAGGGAGAAAGGGTCACTGCTCTGAAAAGAGGGAGGAACTAAGCAGTGCTGTCCTCAGCAAGCCAGGGAAGGTGATTCTGACTAAAAGCCAGAAGAGGGGCAGAGTTTGGTCTGCCAGGCCTCAGGGAGAGAACTCCATATCGCGAGAAAAACTTTGATTATAGAGCGGGCTCAAGATGAAGGGGAGGAGCTGGCTGAGCAGCAGCTGGAGGCTTCAGACAGAAGCCCTGGGTCTCCCTCTCGGGACTCAGTGGGCGGGGACTTGGGGAACACTTTAGGACCGACAAACCTTGAGCGACAAGGTTTCAGGGAGCCCGGGCCCTGTGCCCCCACCTCTTCGACCACACGTCCCTGAGCCTCAGTTTCCTCACTGGCAAAATAGAGATGATAACACCCCCTGTAGCCTGGCTCAAGGCCAAGTCTTCACAAATGTTACTGCCTCTCTTCTGTGCCCTACCACCCTCCACCGACCCTTACTGGGCTCAGGCTTCATAGGGATGTGGTATGATCGTCCAGCTCTCCCATTCATTCGTTCCTGCAGGGAGCATTGCCAGGCCCTGCGCCCAGCCCAGAACCTGATAAGACCATGCCCTCCGTGAGGAGCTCCTGCAGCAGCGGGGAGGGCATCGAGGCAGTCCTGCAGGTGCATGATTACTGTGCTGTGTCATTGGGGCTGTGTGGAGTTAGGGAGAGACCTCATTTGCGAGGCCGTATGTCAGCACCTCAACATGAATTCCCTTAATTATTTTTTACAAGCCCCGAAATGACAAGATCCTAAAAGAGAGAGGAACACCTAGACGGTGCTCTTTCCTGAGAGGCCAGAACCCTGGCTTTGCATCCCTGCTTGGCCACCAGCTCACCTAGGACGGTCCATGGATTTTTCCCTCTTGGAAAGAAATCACTGCCCATTCGGCCTCCTCCTCATGAGGAAGTGGTGCGGGGATGTTTTGAGAGTGCCCTGTCAGACACGGGGTAAGCACGAACCTTCTCCACAGACTAACCCTTCGAGCGGTTCTGGCCTCTCACCTCTTTTCCTGGACAACCTGTGGAGAGTCTACAGGGGGACGCCTCACTGCTTCTTCTGAAGCTAAACTCTGCTGATCCCCGCCCCACACTGCTAGTGGCCGCCCTCTAGGGCAGGGCGGGCAGCTGAGGCCCTGGGCCTGATCCCCACCCCCTTACCACGTGACCTTGCTCTCCTCTGCTCATTCTTCTCCAGGCACCGCCCCCCAACGCCCATCTGTTCACCTAGGAGGGGTTGGCCCAGGAAGTCTTTAACGTTTCGAAAGCCATCTTCTGTGAAGTATCAGTGAACTTTAGACTTGTTACTTCAGTCTTAAAGGTGTTGGTTGAAAGAAAGTATGTTAAGACAAGCAAGCATTTAATCAAAAGGGTTTTTTGCATTAAAGAATAAACTTTACATCTCTGGGGTGCAGAAGTGTCAAGAATCTTAGAGTCAAAGCAGACTTGGGAGGGTCTCTGGGGGAGGAAGACAAACATAACCCTTCCTTGGTTCCCTGTTGCTTGTGGTCCTGACTCAGCTTGGCTGTCAAAGCCCTGAACCACCCTTGAGGGTGGGGCCTTGATCTTTGTCCCTTGACCGGGCACAGCACCTGCCTGACCAGGCCTGGATAGAACCTGCTGGTTGGCTGGCCAGGGCCGTGGATGGGTGGAAGGCTCAGTCAATCTCTAGACTCCCTAAGGAGCTAAGTGGCCCTGACTCTCCTAGAAGTGAGGGAATTCCATGTGCCTCCCAAGTCTCCTCTTGGCAGCTCGGAAGTGGCAGTATTTTCCAGCCTCTAGGGTCATATTTTACACACAGATATCACAGACACTAATATGTCACAAAAGATACGTGAGAAGAACCTCGTAAAAGGCTCTATAGCCTGGTGTCCTTCCTGTGGCAACAAGTGGCTGTGAATCACCTCCCCTCCCTGGGCCTCAGTTTCCCCATGTGTAAAATGAAGCAGTTGGACTAGATAATCCTTGAGTTCCTTTCTAGCTCTAGCATCACCCTCAGATGCCCTGGTACCCAGAACAGTAATTGGACAAGGGGCATGGTGACCCCAGGATCTGGGTCAGTCCACATCTTGGAGCATGGCGGAATCGATGGCTGCAGCCCCCTGGAAGCTGAACGTGGCAGGAACTGGCTGAGAGATATTTTTGCTGATGGTGAAATGTCCTGGCAGAGTCTATGCAGGTAGGTTGATACAGGTGAGGGGAGGGGTTGGGCTGTCCCTCCTTTGTGGTCCCCGAGTAACATATCCTTGCAGAGTCAGAAGCTTCCAGGACTGTTTGTTGGGTGCCAGCTAGATTCAGCCACTCATATTGGCAAAGTGGGTGAACCGTCTTTCCGCACACTGTCCTGGCAGGGCTTGCAGGACTTTCTGCTGCCACCCCTTAAATGCTTCCCTGCAATTCACCGTTACTGTGTCTAGAATCATACCTTCCTATAGCCTTTTGGTTCCCTGTCCAGGTGGCATACTCTCTGAGGATGTTGTGGTCCTGATGCCATAATCAGCCAGGAATAACTTAGCTCAGTGTCAGGGCCACAAGGGGAAGACTTGTCCAAAGTTGGAACTCTGACTATTGAAAGAAAAATAATAATCCATTTTCAACCTCACCTCAGAGCACACTCCCAGATTCAAAAACTTTTGATCAGAAAGGAGACATAAACCCATTAAAAACCAGAGAGGAAAAAAAAAAAACAGAGAGAAAAGGAATTGGATATTTAAAGTGTCTGAAAGGGGAGCCCCTCTAAGCTAAAAAGCAACAAAATGCAAGAAGGCAAAGACCGACCAATTTGAATACATCAAAACTAAGTATTTCCAAAGTCAAACAATATCACAAGCAGAACCAAAAGGCAGAGTGGGTAAAGTATTTGCAGATCCATACTGTGTAAAAGATCACACACAGAAGCTTAACAGTGAAAATGCAACAGTTAGGTATGTAATTCATGTAAACAGCTTACAGAAGAGGAAAATAGAACTGACAACATTTTTTGAAAAAATATTCAATTTCACTAATAACAGAAGATCAAAGATAAAAAACAAAAAAGAAGCACTAGTTTTCACCAACAAATTAGGGGAAAAATGTTTAAGAATACTCAGTGCTGATGAGGGTACCGTGGAAGAGGCACTAAGTGCGAAGGGGAATGTGAATTGGTGTAAGATTTTGGAAAGTAATATGATAGTCAAAGAGAGGAGAGAGATGAAAGTTTCAAGAAAGGGCAAATGGCCTATATATTTATACAACATTTATTGAGTGTCTACTTTGTGTCAGGCATGGTGCTGGGTGTTAAAATGTGAAGATAAATAAGATATATTGTCTGCTCTTGGGCACACAGTCAAAGAGGTAGAAAAACACAGATTCTAAAATGATATGTAGTAAGAAGGCCAGAGATATGCTTGGGACACATGCAAAGCATGGAGCAGCTGGGTTGGGTGGTACAAGTGTGAAGCTTTATGGGAGTATCCAGGGAGGTTCCTAGAAGAGGTGCCTGGATGAGTAGGAGTTATTCACGTAGAGGGCAGAGACAGAAGTGAGAGGCATCATGGATGAACTCATAGACAGGGTTGCCAAAGTGTGAAATAAGAGGCAGGGGATGGAGAAGGCGGGACCAGATCACCTAGTGCCATGACTGTCTAATTGAAGAGTTTGGTCTTTTTCCTCTTGACAACAGGGAGTCACTGAAGCATTTTGAGTGGGCACGTGCCATGGTAAGATTTCTGTTTTAAGATGATGACTCTGGTTACTTGGAGACATTTGGAGGTGTGAGAACCAGTGAGGAGATGATTGCTTTGGTCCAGGTAGAGAGGGCAAGGCCTGAATTAGGGTGGGGGCCAAGAGGATGAAGAGAAGGTAAAGTTAGGAGAAGCTGCTGACTGACTGTTGCTGGGGTCAAAGAAAGAGAGTCAAGGATGCCTCCCCTGTTTGTGTCTTGGGCGGATAGAATACCCAGGAGAAAGGGCAGGCTTGGGGGCTAGAAGAGGATCGTTGAGCTCAATTTTGGGCAAGTTGAATGAAAGGTGGGCATCCAGGTGGAGACGGCTTGTGAGGAGCTAGGAGAGAGCTTGGATCCCAGCAGAGATTTGAGTGAAAGATTTGGGTTGTGGCTGATGGCGGTTGTAGCCATGGACTTTTGTGAGCTGCCCTAGGAGAATGTGGCAGCTGCGAAGAGAAAGGGGGTCTAAGACAGAGAACCTCTGCCCCATTTAAGGGTGGGCAGAGAGAAAGAAAAGCTCTCAAAGGCAAAAGAGAAAGCAGAAAGATATGGAAAACGCACCTGGAGCCTGTGTTGGCATGGAAACCCAGGGATGTGGAGCGTTTCCAAGAGAGAATAATCAGCCGACAAAAGAGAAAAGCCAGTTAAGTAAGGACTGAGGGCCCACTGGATGGAGCAATTAGGGGCCCCCTAGATCCTCACAGGGGCAGTTCCTGTGAGAGGTGGGTCAGAAGCCCCCCCAAGGTGGGCAGAGGAAAGTGAAAGGGGGAGGGAAAGCAGGCAGCATGGCACCTGTCCTGGGGAGTTTGGAATATGGGGGAGAAGCTGCTAGGGCTATGATTTGAGTCAGGACGAAATTCTGGGCTGGGCTGAGAGGAAACAAGGATAGACATGATGGAAAAGAGGTTGAAAGGGCTGTTACCTAGAGTCCTCTTCAGGCAAGATCAAAGGGCATGGGTGGTAAGGAGGAATAATGGCTATTGGTGACCCTGACTAGAGCTGTTGTCAAGTAAGAAAGTCTACATGCCAGTTTGGAGCTCACAGAGGAAGTGAGGACATCTCCCTAGGGGGCAGATGGAGAACTAGGAGAAGGTGCAGAGTTCATGGAGCAGGGCCAGACTCTGAGCTGTGACTGACGCTTCAGGGATGGATGCAGGAAGCGGATGCTGCTGCGGAGACTGAGAAGCAGTGGCCGGAGGAGAGGACCGAAAAGGTGGGGGCCCTAGAAGCCCAGGGAGGAGAGAGTTTCCAGAGGCCAGGGTGGCCATTTATGTGCCAGATGCACAGAAGTCAGGGGAGGTGAGAGCATCCCGTGGACCTGGTCTTTGGGGACCCCTGCCATAGCAACTCTGGGGGAGGGGGAGAAGCCCAACTGGGTGGGGGTGATCTGGAGACTGGCTGAGAAAGCAGGAGGGAAAAGGGAGACCTGAGAGGACAGAAGTTTCTAGAAGGTGCTGTTTCTTACACACTGACATTTGGAGGGAGGAGGGCTATGCGAGGACAGAAGAGCAGGGACAGGTAATGAACGGGGCCCCCGGAGCAGTGGGATTAAGTGTATAGATGAAGGGATTAGTTGTGTTCGTGGAAAGGGGAAAAATTAAATCATGTACATTTTACCAAGTAACCTGATCTCTGTGTTTTTCTGGAGGTTGTTTTTATGCCCTCCCAGTACTGACTACAGCTCTAATTAGCAGTAGTTTCATCCTGCCTGATGTCTGGGGCTGTGTCTTATTCATTTTTGTACCTTTCGGTACCTAGCAACAGGCAGTGAGCTAGGTAGAGACAGAATAATTGTTTTCTGCTTGAAATCAAATGTCTGAAATGGAGGTTCAGAATTTTTTAACCACAAAGATTTTGTGACAAATACCAAGGAATTAACAAACAGGGAAATAAAGAGTCAAGCTGTCTGTACATGAGGCTGTCTGGGTCTCAGGAAATGCACTCTGCACTCTGATGTGGGCACAGCTCTTTATAGTTTTTATGGTGAGGTTGTGACCATTGTCTCATCTGGTCATGGCAAACCCACTTTCCTTCCCCTAGTGAGGCAGACAGCTACCATTAGTCCCATTTCACAGGTTAGGAAGCTGAGGCCCAGAGAGGCAGGATAGAGGGAAGGAATGACGGGCATTGAAGTCGGTGGGGATAGGGCACAATCTTGAATGCTTCATTCAGGGTCTTCACCACCACTACCTGGTGGTATCTCCTAGACATTGAGGAATTCTATTTTTTCCAAAATCAAGAGGGAGCCTTGGTCTAACTGGCTGAGCTCGGGCCTCATTCCATCCTCTGACAGGACTCGGGTGGTGAGAGGCAAGACCTGAAGGAGAGGCCTCTGTGGCTTCTGTGTGAGAGAGCATCCCATGTCCCACCACAGCCACGTAAAATAGGGAACAGGAAATCTCCCTAAACAAGCGTTGTTAGGGTGGAATAAGGGATGCTAGAAAGCCCAACGCCACCCCCCACCCCGCCCCCGCCAGACATCCATTATAGGAAGTAACCAGGCAGAGGCAGGGAGACCTGTTAGGAGGCCAGGGTCCAGATTAAGAGAGGGAGAGGCCTGAACTAGACCAGTAGATATGGAAATAGATCCAAAACTTGGAGATAAGAACCAGAAATGATGGATCATTAGCTATTAGGGGGAGAGAGAGGGTGAAGACAAAGACTCCTATGTGTCTCTGGGGTCTTGATGATGGAGAGACCTCTGGGAAGGGGACCACAGCATGGGGAGCCAGTGTGAGGGGCAAGACAGTGGTCTCAGATACAGCCAAGGGGTCAGAGTCATAGCCAGGTGGAGCCCAGCAGGCACTTGGATCAAGGGTCTGGGGCTCAGGAAGAGATTCTACTGGAAGTACTGGCCCAGGGCCCAGGAAGTAATCCCCTGACCGCTTGAGTAATGGGAACCCAGAGAATGAGTGAGATCACCAGCGAATGGGGCAGGGCCCAGGGCAGAATCATGAGTTACAGTGACATTTGAAGAACCAATCAAGGTGTGGGTAGGCGACAAAGGAGAAAGAAAAGGAAAGGCCTGAGACGGGGGACAACCAACCAGAAGAGTGGTTGCCATGGAAACCAAGGTAGTGAAGAGTTTCAAGGAGAAAGTAATCAACGCTGTCAAATGCAGCAGAGAATTCCAGTAAGATAAAGACAGGATTTTTTCTTTAGATTTGATGATGAGTAAGCTTTTGATGACCTTAATAAGAGCATTTTGGAGGAGTGATGGGGCATAAGCTTAAATAATGTTGAGATGTGAGGGAGAGGTGAATCTGTCGCCAAGAGTCCTTTGAGGAATCTGGAAAGAAGACTTGGAGATGTGAAGGACAGGGGTAGGAAAGTTGAGCGTGGGAAAGGCAGGAGCAAGTTCATAGGCAGATGTCAACGCCCAAATGTGACGTGTTGTTTAGTGACGACAAAAGTTTATTCATTCTACGTATTCTAGTTTACCACCTATTTTGTGCCTGGCATTGTGCCTAGCACTGTGGTTTCTGTGGTGAATGAGTTAAAATAGGCGGATTTCCTGTTCTCGTGGAGCTTGTATGGTAGTAGGGGAGAAAGACGTGAATCAGATGATCACACACATAAATGTATAACTCTTGACAGGCACTCCAAAAGAAAAGTGCCAAGTGCTGGAGGGTGCACAACAAGGGGACCTGCCCTAGGCCAACTCCAGGAGGCTTCCCGGAGGAGGTGACACTTGAACCAAGTTAAGGAGACAGAGCTAACTGGACAGAACAAATTGGAGAAGAGCATTCGGGGCAGAGGGAACAGTGAGTGCAAAGCAAGGTGCTGCGAGGCCAGAGAGGCAGGCAGTGCTGGCTGGGCAGAGCTTTAGAGGCCAGGGCTGAGCTCCTGTGTCCATCATGAGAGTGAGGGACACGTGCCTGAGGCCTGCCCTAGTATTTCCTGTGATCTGAGACTCTGGCTGGTCCATGGAGAAGTCATTAGAGGAATCACTTAGGGAGACCAGGTAGGAAGCTTCTGTCTGGACACAACACATTCTGGCCAGTCTTGGTGCTGGATGGATTGAAGAGGGGGAGGGAGAGGAGGAGGTATTCCAGAAGTCCCCGGAGTTTCTGGCTTGCCTTACTGGTGGCGTGGCAGTGCTTTTCTACAAAGAAACTAGGCCTGTGAGGCAGACCCCAAGTCTGGTGGTAGACAGCTGAGGCACCCAAGCTGGGACATGGGGAGGAGGTGGCTGAATGCATGGACCTGGAACACAGAGTGAGACCGGGTCAGAACTCCTGAGGGGTCCTGAGTGGAAATGTAAATTGAAGTGGTATCAGGTTTCTGGAGCATTCTGAGGGGATGAGGGAGGCTGAGGAAGAAGAGGCCAGGCACCAACGACTGGGGCCTGTAAAAGGAAAGAACGACCCTCCTAAGGTACAGAAAAGAAAGGGCCAGAAAGGTCTTTCCCCAGAAAGATGGAGTGGTCATCCGTGGGTATGTGCAGAAGGGTCAGGGGTCAAGGGCACATCCACAAGCCCCTCCAATGTGCAACTGCACCATCACCGTGGTGCCCCTGGAGTTGGGCAGCCTGGGGTCCCTGCTGACTGCCACCCCCAGGGCCCGTGGGAGGCCTCTGGGGACCCTGACGGAGGCAGCTTTTGTGGGGGGTGGTGATTAAGGAGAGGAAGGAGAGAGGCAGCAAAGTCTAGGCCCTTTAAATTAGATTTTAGTCTTCAAGGAAAGAGCAGCGCTGGCATATGAATATTCTGAGGGAACGGAGCCTGAGTAATGGAGTGATTAAGGATGGAGACAATTAGTGAAATGAGTTCCCACGGGGGTTGGGTTCAAGTGTGGTGATGGATAAATTAGTTTGGGGCAATAATGTGTATTTGACTGAATGGGGCAAAATTTAATTATTTACCTTTTAGAGGGTAACTTGATCTCCATGTTCTTTTGGGAGCTTTTATCTGACCCATGTACCAACTACAGCTCTAATTAGCACCATTTTTATCCTGTCTCATGGCTGGGATCCTGTCTTCTTATTTTTTTGTGTTTCTCAGCACCTAGCAACGCAGTAAGCTCTCTGGGTGCTGAATCAATATTATCTGCCTTAGAATGAAAAATCTGAAGTCAACATTCACACTTTTTGACCAGAAAGAATCTGTGACGATTCTCCGGAATTATGATGCAGGAGAGAATTGGGGTATTAAGTCATGGTGGCAGGGGTTTGCACGGGTGGGTAGGTGGAGAAAAAGTAAAGAAGTCGGCTCTCCTCATCCTTATAAGCTCTGTGCCATTTATGCATGTTCACATTCATCATCTCATATGAACTTCACCTTCCCCCACAAGCAACAGAGCATCACCCTACATCATAGAGGAGGGAACAGAAACTGGAGAAGCAAGTGCCTTTCTGACATAGAGCACAAGTAGCAGGAGCTGGATTCAACCTCAGTCCATCCAGGATCACAATCCTTCTTCCCAGGACCAGGTTGAGCTGAGAGGAAGAAGAAGAGGGGTCTGTGAGGTCCAGGTGGAGACGCTCCGCAGGCACGTGCGGAAGGTTGGAGGTACGGTCCGACTGGAAACAGGATATTAAAGCATCATATCAAACTGCGGTGATAACATCTGCAGCGCTAGCACTAGGGCAGGTAGCACTCTTGTCTAAGAAACCTCCCCCCCACATGAATGATACATACATTCTGTATTTACATTGAAGCCCTCTGTATTTTTTTTTTAATGTTTTTCTTTAACCCATCTGAAACGGATTTCCGTGTATGGTGTGACACAGAGATCTAATTTGATCTTTTTCCAAATGGATAACCAGTTGGCTAAGCACCATTTATTGTCCCAACACTATCTTTTCTCCCAGTTCCCTATGTCTACACTCTGTTCAGGTCTGTTGATCTGTTTGTCTACTTCTGGGCCAATACCAGATTTTAATGAGCAAAAGCTTTATCTTACTACCCAGTAAGTTAAGCACCCCTCCCTTCCTTGCCCTTTATTCTTTTTTAAAATTACCTTGGTCGTATTGCACAGTTACTTTTTCATATACACTTTAGAATCAGCTTGTCAAAGTTCCATGAAAAAAATCCTGTGGGAATTTTGTGTGGGATTTCATTGAAGGGAGAAATAACATCTTTAGGATATCAGTTCTTCCCATCCGTGAACATGGTATCTGTCTCCATTTAATCAAAGTCTTATTTGTTTGGTTTGATTTTTAATGTCTTTTAATAAAGGTTGGTTGCTTTTGTCATAAAGGTTTTTCACATTTCTTATTAGGTTTATTCCTGAGTACCTTATCAGTGTTGCTTCTTTTGTGAGTGTAAAAGGTTTTGCTTTTTGCTTTTTGCTTTCCAAATTTTAATCGATTTACTAATCACGATGCTTCATTCGCAGACACACACTCGGAGTAAATGTGCTTTGTCCCTGGGCACACAAATGAGAGCACAGCACACATATAAAGTAGAACTAATTGGCTGGAAATGAATTAGAATTTTTGAATTAAAATTTAATTATACAAGTAATACATGAATACATTTTCCTTTAAATAAAATTAGAGTATTACAGATAAAGAAGTCTCTACTGAACAGCCGCCCGCCCCTAGATCCCTCTCCCCCTCCCGAGGTAGCTCTCTTAGGCTTTTGCTGTTCATCCAAAATGTTTTCCAATGCCCATTGAAACACATCTTCTGTTCTCTTTTCGTGTGTTTGTTTGCACAGACATGATGTGTACAAGCTGGAGGTGTTGCTCTCAGCTAGTGCGCCCTGTGGGACTCCTGGTGTAGCCGACGTGCTCTGCCGCAGTGTTCCTTGCAGCTGGCGACTGGCGGCCTTAGGATTACACATGTTTGATCTTCTTGTTTCCTATTGATTGACTATTAAAATGTTTCCAGTGTCGTTCCATTAAGACAAACCTGTAAGAGCATCTTATAATTGTTCATTTTGCACATGTACAAGTATTTCTCTGGGATAGATACTTAGAAATGGAACTGATGGGTCATAAGGTATTCATATCTTAAATTCTAATAGAAATTTCTGAAGTGTTCTCCAAATTGCCTTCTAATGTTATCTCCTGCTAGCAGTGTGTGTGTGTCCATTTCCCCAGACCATGTCCAAGTTTTCCATTTTTAACCAGTCTGATGAGTGAGAAATAGTATCTTGCTTTAGTTGGCATTTTTCTGAATTACCTGCAAGGCTGAAGTCTTCATGTGTTTACTGTCCATTTTCATTTCCTCCTCTGGATTGCTTGCGCATATCCTTTGCCTGTTTCTTTTTTTTTTTTTTAAGGTTTTTTTTCTTTTTGCTATTGATTTTTAAGAGTTCTTTATTTGAATATTAATACTTTATCATGTATATTGCAGATGTTTTCTACATTGTGATTTGTGGCATTTAATTGTGTAGTATCTTTTTGTCTTAGAGAAATTTTAACTTTGATACGATCAAATTTGTCAATCTTACTTTTAAGCCATTTTTACAGTCTTATTTAAGAAAGTATTCCCTGTATCAAGGTCATAAGTATTTACTGTATTTCCTTCTCTAAAATTTATAGTTTCTGTATACATACATATTTAAGCCCTTATACTATATACAAAAAATAAATTCCATATGTACAAATCTTAGGATCTAACTTTAATTCCTCCCCATTCCCCCCAAATGGATAGGTAATTGTCCCAACACCATTTATGGAATAATATATCGTTTCTCCACTGATTTAAAACTGCCTCTCTGCCTGACGCTAAATTCCAATGCGGGTCTATGTCAGAGCTCTTTCTGGTCCACTGATCTATTTGTCTACTCCTGAGCTTGATAATATGCTTTGCTAACTGGCAGAACAAATCCCAACCTCTCTGTTGTTTTTGTAAAATTGCCTTGATCATCCTTGCATATTTGTCCCACCACATGAATTTTAAAATAGCCTGTCGAGTCTCAGGAAAAATTCTGCTGGGATTTTCATTGGGATCACATTGAGTTTTAGGTAAGTTTGAAGAAAATTGGCACCTTTATCATATTTGAGTCTTCTGCCAATGCTTATTGCTATTATCTCTCAGTTCCGGTCACTCTCATGTCTTTCAGGGAAGTTTTATGGTTTTCTCTAAAGTCTTGCATATTTCTTGATAAATTTATTCCTAGGTTTATTACAGGTTTTGTTGTCAACTGTGAATAGGGTCTCCTCTCCCTTTATTTGTTTGGCCCTTGTTTTTCCATATTTCATTTCAACCTGTTTACCGATCAGCGGGCTTGACTTGCAGACACACACGCAAAGTGAACGTTCTTCCTCCGGGGGCACAAATATGCAAGCACCACCAAACACACAGAGCCGGCGTAATTGGCTGAAAACAAATTAGAGTATTTTCAGATTATACTTTAATTAACGAAGTAAAGCATGAATACATTTTCCTTTTGAAAGTAGGACAATATGAATGTAACTAAAGTTTCCTTTGGCCACCCTCTGAAATCCTAGTTTCCCTCCCTCACCCGCAGTTTTATGTGTCTCCTTCCATAGAAATGTAAGTATCAATGGAGGTATTTTGAATGAATCATCCCACTCTATAGAGATTTTACTGTAAGCTGTGTTTTTTCACTCCATCTTATATTTCTAAGATATACTGATATAAATAGCTCTTGCCAGTTCCTTTTAGTAGCTGTGTTATATTCATTCCCATGAATGTGCTACATTTTTCCTTCCTAAGATCCATGGACATTTAGTTGCATCCTTTTCTTTCCTCCATCATAAGCAGCGCCACAGAAAACAGCCTTACACCTGCCTCTTCTGTAATGTTTCTCTAGGGTGGTGATTGAGAAGTGGAATTTGTGTTCTCAGAGTTTCCACATTTTTAGTTTTAGACGTTACCGAAGTGTCCTCCATAATTTCTGTACCATTTAAACTTCTAGCCAGAGGATATGGGAGGACTCCCCACACCATAAGTGATTGTTTTAAATGTTTGCCAATTTGCTGGGTGAAAAATTGAATAATTTTTTAAAGTTTATACATACCTGTGTGCTAGTGAGATTTTCATATGTGTTTTAGGCATTTGTATTTTCTCTTTTCTGAATGATCTGTTTATTTTTGCTCATTTAAAAAAATTAGGTTGTTTGTCTTTATCTTATTGATTTTTGAGTTTCCTAATGTAATCTGGATATTAATCTTTTGTGTGTGTGTGTATATATGTATATATATATATATGGCAAATGTTTTCTTCCAGCTTGTCTGTTGCCTTCAAATTTTGTAGGGGCTTTTGTTAGACAGAAGTTATCAATTTTGACATAATCAAATTTATCCATCTTTTCCTTTATTCCTTGTATTTATATATCATGTTTAGGCCTTTCTTACTCCTAAGGTTTAGGTATACTCTGTATTCCTTTCTAGTAATTTTGTTTTTATTTGGGTCTTTTCTGTGTAGGGGGGGTATGCGGGCCCCTCACTGTTGTGGCCTCTCCCGTTGCGGTACACGGGCTCCGGACGCGCAGGCTTAGCGGCCATGGCTCACGGACCCAGCCCCTCCGCGGCATGTGGGATCTTCCCGGGCCGGGGCATGAACCCGTGTCCCCTGCATCGGCAGGCGGACTCTCAACCACTGCGCCACCAGGGAAGCCTTATTTGGGTCTTTAATGCAGCTGGAATGTATGTTTATGATTGAAATGAGATATGATCTAACCTTTCTGCAAACATACAGCTAATTATTGCAACATGACGGACTGTCTAGTTCCTTCTCTCTCCACTGATCTGAAGTGAAACTCCCTCATATACTGAATTGCCATGTCTAGGTAGGTCTGAGGCGCTGGTTCTCTTTCACCAGTCTATATATTTCTGTCTGCATCAGACTGTTTTATCCACTCTAGCTTGAGACCACCTTTTGATATCTGTTAAGTAAAATGTTCCATTTCATTGTGCTTCCTGTTCAATTAACTCAGCTAACAATTACTGCACGTTAACTCCTCCACATGAATTTTAAAAGCTGCTTGTCAGGTTCTGTGAATTTAAAGATTAATTTGGGGAAAATCAACATCAGTACAATCCTGAGTCTTTCAGTCCATGAACACAGTATAGCCCTGCACTCATTCTGATCAGCTAAAGGGCAGCCTTTAGTCCTATTTTATGGTTTTCTCCATAACGAACCTACCAATTTCCTGATGGGTTTATTCCTATAGTTTTTATTGTTGTTGTGAATGAGTTCTCTCTGCACCCCCTGTTTTGTTTTGCTTTTGCTTGCTACATTTTTTTTTTAATCCACTAATCACTGTACTTCATTCATAGACACACACAAAGTAAACGTTCTTCCTTCCTGGACACAGACGTGCAAGCACTGCCAAACACAGAGCTGCCATAATTGGCTGGAAAGGAATGGGAATTTTTTCAAAGAAAGTTTAATGACATAAGCGCAACATGAATATATTCTCCTTTTTGAGAAATAGAACATTGCAGATGAACCTAAAGTCCCTTTTGGGCACCCACTGCCATCCCATTTCCTTCTTACCCAGAGGTTGCTACTGTAATGGGCCCAATGTACACTTTTCTAGACTTTCTAAAAATTTGTAAATACATAGGTAGGTACCCACAGGAAGTTACATGGTATAGTTGTCTCAAGTAATGAGAATTTTATCTTTTCCTTTTCACTTTTCATTGATACTCAATTTTTGTATTGACCTGGATTTTATTATGGTTACAGAAGAGAATGTCAGTATTATCACCCATCACGATGTGATGACCAGTGACCTTCTGTAGCCAAACCATAGGCAGATGTGAAAGTAAAGATGTAGAAGCTGGGAGATAGCAGTGGAGGGAAGGGGTCAGAGGACTGACAGGGACGGTAATGGGAGGCACAGGAGTGTCTGTGGACACACAGTGGAGTCAGGAGTGAAGAGGCAAGTAGGTTTCTTAAAATTAAAAACCAACAGAGGTACTTGACAACTGTGGTGGGAGAAGCAGGGATGGTGGGGAGTAGTTTCCAAGTGACCCAAAGCCTAATCTGCCACACGGGACATCAGTGGGTCTTATGAACTATTTAGAAATAGGGTATCATAGATGCTGGTCAGAAAACTCTCATGACCCGATTTTGACTAGGATCTTGTGAATATTGTCAGGCAGCTTCAAGGAAGCATTTTCCTCCCTGGTTAAAGGGATGCATCTGGAGAGCTTTATTGGTCCTGCCCCTTCCTTTCTGCCTAGGTGCTGTTGGGTAAAAACGTGATACTTGGAGCTCTGACAGCCATCTTGTGACCAGGAGGGGAAGGCCAGGAGATGCAACTGTGTGCTGACTCAGTTCGGACACGTGGCACCACTGACTTCTGGACTTTCTTTGAAATAAATAAAACGGTCTTACTGTTTAAGCCACTCTCGGGTGTTTTGTTAGATGCTGGTGAAAGCATCCTTCCTAATGCAAGGGATCTAATTGTTTCTTAGAGCTGAGAGGTGACCTCAAGGAACAGATCACATATCTGGGGTGAGAGCTTGGGGATGGGGAGAAGGCAGAGAAGGCTGCTCTTCTATCCTCTTGGAATTTTTTTTTTTTAACAATGTGTATGTATTACATGGAAAGAAACAGAAGACTTGTTTTAAAACAGTTCTGATGAGAAGTGTTTCAAGATGTGAACAGTGGTTGCCTCTGGGTGCTTTGTGTACTTAGCAATTTTCTAAGATGTACACAAATTATTTTTGCAATTAAAAAAATGCAAAGACCCAAGTTCTTAGGAGATAAAACATGAGAGAGGTAAGTTTTTTGGGGTTTTTTTGTTTTTTTTATTAATAAATTTATTTTTGGCTGCATTGGGTCTTCGTTGCTGCTCACGGGCTTTCTCTAGTTGCAGCGAGCGTGAGCTACTTTTTGTTGCAGTGGGCGAGCCTCTCATTGTGGTGGCTTCTCTTGTTGCGGAGCACAGGCCCTAGGCACGCAGGCTTCAGTAGTTGTGGTGCATGGGCTCAGTAGTTGCAGCTCAGGGGCTCCAGAGCACAGGCTCAACAGCTGTGGCGCACGGGCCCCGCTGCTCCGCAGCATGTGGGGTCTTTCCGGACCAGGGCTCGATCCCACATCCCCTGCCTTGGCAGCCGGGCTCTCAACCACTGCGCCACCAGGGAAGCCCGAGAGAGGTAAGTTTTGATATAGGAAAAGGAAGGGCCCAGAGTTTAGAAGAGACTGCCCAGGTGAAATCCTAGATAAAGACTTAGGAGCTGCGAGATTGCGGGGAAGCGAGGGGAGCAGGCAGAGTAGGCGTGGATCTCCTCTCTTACCTGGTCCCCATGAGGCCAGCAACCTCCATGGGATACACCAAGGACAGAAATGAGTCCAGCATGTGTGGGGCACACAGGTTTGGGGCCTGGATGCAACACGAGGGAGAGCAGTGACCTGTGTGTCATGCTGAGGAATTTGGGCTTTTATCCCAAGGGTAGTGAGGAACCAGTGAACACGCTTAAGCCGAGAGACCGATGTGATCACGTTTTCATTCAGTCATGTTTCTCTGCCAGTGAAAAAAAACTCACACCAGCTCAGACAGAAACAGAACTTGATTGGCTTCTGTAGCCAAACCATAGGCAGGCTAGTTGGGCGTCCAGGTCCCCTGAAGCCAGAGACTTGACTGTCAGACCCTTCCTCTCCCATCTCCATGTCTCCATGTCTCGCCGCATGCCAGCCCCACCCTCCCAGACCTGCCTCTCCACATGCTGGCATTCATGGCTACCGCTGTTTTCCATCCCTCAGGTTCGTGACCAAAATAGCCCGAGGTGAGAATGCAGGAATTTGGTTAAGAGGCAATCAGTGATGGCCAATAAGGTGGGTAATGTAATAAGAAGGTGAACTTTGTTCAAGACGGGACAGCACAATGATTTTCCAGGAGAGTTTGCATTGGTTTAGGTAAAGAAAACCATAAGTCCCGTCACCCCTCTGGCTGCCTGCAGAAAAGGGTTTGAAGGGGTCCCCCACAAGCCTGGAGGCAGGGAGAATATCTAAGAGGCCGCCACAGCTGTCCAGGTGAGAAGGGATGCAGTGCTGAGCTAAACAACGCGGCCGGTGGCGAGGAGGTGGATTGAAGAGACGATTAGAAGTAGAAATAGGAGCCCCGGGGCCAACCAAGCACGAGAGATGAGAGAAGATGAAAAGTTGAAGATGGCCCCAGTTTGCTGGCCCAGAAACAGCCACAAACAGATACAACTGTATTGCCAAAATACAGTTTCTTTATTTCTCCGTGACTCAAGGTCACTCTTACCCCTGCTCCTTTTCTGTTCAGTAGCACGGACTTAGTCGGTTTGAGGTAAATGCAGCCACATCTGGACGTTCCCTGAGTCTCTCTTAAGTAGATTCTTGGTCCACTTCCAGCTTCTCCACTTTCCACTGCTGCTTCCCTTCTCCTTGAGGGTGGTCCATGTTCTGGGCTCTCCTAATTTGCCCTGGCCCCAGGGTGTACATCTGATTCTGGATCCCAGGCTCTATCTACTGCCATCCACTGAACCAAGACGTCCCCACCGAACACTTGCCCTGACCGCAAAGCATTTCCAGGTCCACCAGCTACACTCACGCTCTACCCTATACCCTCATCGTGATCACCTTGCTACAGGGACACAGAGGACTGTGGAGGACACCCCCAGGCCCATCTGTCAAACACCTGCTCCCATCAGGTCAGCCTTTCCAGCCCTTGCTAGGAGCTGTTGGTCTCCTGGCAAACACCATGAGGAACCAGGCGATATCCCCTTCTACTCTGGGATAGCCCCAAATTTCTTTTTGGAGATCTAGCATTGACTGTTAGTTCTGTCTCCGTGTGATTCCCCTCTTCCCTCTAGCTGGTCAAATTTTATCCCTTACAGGCAGAAAGACAGCTTCTGCATTCTCCCCATTTACTGTTCATGGCATCGGTTTCAAGTTCTGAGTCTCTTGGGTTCTTTTGTCTTTACAAAAGATCAGTGACCACAACCAGACACCGTGTCTCTGTTGTAGGTTTCAAGAGACTATTTGAAATCACTGACTGTCTTTCTCATTGCCTTCATGCTGTAACAACCCAAATCCTCCCCCAAAGCTCTGACTGAATGGGGAGAGAGTGACCATGGTAGCTAGTCTCCAAAGATGGCCACCATCAATTCCTGCCCTCCCTGTATGCACATACTACTCCTCACATCAATAGGTAGAGTCTCTATCCTTTCCCTCCCTGTGAATCTGGGCTGCCCTTAGTGTTTACTTGGCCAGTAGAACATAGGGCCAATAACAGAAAAGACGTTCTGGGACTTGGGAAACTAGGTCATTGGGAGCCTTGTAGTTTCCGCACAGGCCTCCTGAAACACTTGGTCTTGGGACATTCCCTCTTGCAACCCAGCTGCCATGTTGTGGGAAGTCCAACCCCTATGGTGAATCCACATGTGAGTGCTCCGATCAACAGCCCCGGCTGCCAGCTGTGTGAATGAGCCATCTTGCACAGTAAGCCCAGTTGAGCCTTCGATGACTCAAGCCCCAGCTGCCTTCTGACCGTAACTGCATGAGTAACTTTAAGCAAGAACCACCCAGCTGAGCCCTGTCAACACCCAGAACCATGAGAAATAATAAATTGTGTTTTCAGGTCACTAAAGTTTGGACCTGTTTGTTACGCATTAAAACAGTGACAGGCAAGGAAGTGGGGGTGGTGGTGGTGGGAAACACACGGAGAAACATACAGAATAGTGTCCTACTACACAGCATGTAAGTGGACCATTATAATACAGTATGGTAAGTGCGATAATGAAACATAGATATGTACAGAACTTTCCAGAGCAGGTGACCACTGGTCTGATGTCTTAAAGATGAGTAGGAATAAGCAAGGTAGAAGGGACTGGAAGGACATTCCAAGCAAAGGAAGCAGCACAAGCTAAGCCCCAGAAGTGAGGAGTAGCAAGAGTGAGCTTCAGGGCATTTGGGGTTCCTGGAAAACTAGAGAAGAAAGATGGAATGAGAAGAGTGGATTGCAGAACGGACAGAGATCAGACCCTTCAGGGCCTTGGATGCCCTGGAGTTTGGACACCATCCTGCAGTCAGTGGGTGCTATTTTTACACTAGCGATGTGTTCGGATTTGTGGTGTGGGAAAATCACTGTGGGAGCCAGTGTGAAGGCTAGATTTGGCAAGTGACGGTCTCTGGGTAGGGAGATCAATTAAGAGACTCTGGTTGTGGTCCAGGTAAGATAGGATGAGACCTGACCTGGAGCAACGGCAAGAGGGATGGACGGAACCCAAAAACCTTTAGAAAATAAAGTCAGAAATGCATGGTGATTTTTGGCTGTTGGGATGAAAGAACCAACGGTGATTCCCATGTGTCTTGGGTGGGGCCCTCAGTGGATGGCGGGGAGGTCCTTGGGAGGGGAAGCACAGCATGGGGGGCAGTTTGAGGGGGGCAACAATGGGCTCAGTCTCAGGTAGAGCTGGGCTGGGGGCACAGCCAGGTGGGCCCCAGCAGGCAGCTGGATCCCAGTCCAGGAAGAGATTTGACTGGAGGGGCTGACCCAGGGGCAGAGGATAACAGGAACTCTAGGAGTGAGTAATATCGTCATGGAGAGAATGGGAGAGGACCCAGGGCACAATTGTGAATTATGGTGACATTTGAGGGGCTGACTGAGGCGTGGGCGGTCGACAAAGGAGAGAGAGAAGGAAGGACCTGAGGGATGAGATAAACAACTAGGAGAGGGGGTTGCCAAGGCAACCAAGGTAGTGAAGAGCTTCAAGGAGAAAGTAATCAACACTCTGATATGGCCCAAATCTCAGAAAAATAAGAAGCAAAGCCCTTTGAATTTAGCAATCAGGGGGGCTATTATGAACGTCAGCAAGTACTGTTTTGGGGGGTGAAGGGGTAAAAGCTAGCTTACAGGGGCAATGGAGTGAATGGGTGGAGGAGATGCAGAGCTCTCCTGAGGCTGGATGACTAGGGGAGGAGTCGGGTGGCAGCAAGAAAAAGGCAAGTGATCAATGGAGGAGTTTTGAAAATGAGAGGCCCTAGAATTTTCTTTCCTTGAAAAAGGGCATCAGCAGAGAGGGAGAGGATGAAAAGAGGAATGATTTGTGAGCTGGGATCCATCTTCTGAACCCAGCTGAAAGGAAACAAGTGGGTATGATTGGAGATGCCTCGAGGGAGGAGAAGAAGCCACGGAGAAGACTCCCTGTGATGCCCTTTCTGATCCTGAAAAACTTGATGGCGAGGTTGTCTACCCTGTCAAATTCTGCAGCGTGGTTAAGACTGATGACAAAGGGAGAAGGTGCATTGAACTGAGTAGCTAGAGGGTCATTTGGTGACTGTTCTCGATACTCTACACTGACCCCTCCAGGGCCATTCTCTTTTTGCATCCTGTTCCGTGCCCTGGATGACCAACCTTTATACCGCCGATGCTTTCTGCCCTCTGGTTTCTAGTTGAGTTTGACCAACGGAGGAACCAGTGGGAGAGTCGAGGGGGAAGGAGAGTGAGGTTCTCCTGGCTGCCTTCCTATGGGCTGTGGGTTGGCAGTGACTACCATCCTTTACTCATGGCCACAGGTGGGGTCCCTTTCTTAAAGCCACAGCTTTCTCTCCAGGTTCTGAAATCCCACACCCTTCTCTCATCTCTTTAGGCCTAGAGGTACTCATGGCTTCCAACCGTTGCTCATCTCTGGGTCCTTTGTCATCTCTTGGAACCCTTAATCCTGCCACACTTTGTGAATAGTCCTTTCATTAAAGTAATTTCAGTTAAATCCTTTGGGTGCACCACCCTACCAGAATCTTGACTGAATCAGTGGTTCATCTAAGCACTGGGACAGATGCGTGGGAAGGTACACAATACTGAGCAAAGACAGACCTTGTCTCTCCCCACATAGAACTGCCAGTCCAGCGAGGAAGCCAGATATTAATCAAGACAATAAAGAAATCCCTGATTTTAAACTCTGACAGGTGCCATGGAGAAATCGTCCTAGATCAGAGAAGTAACATTCGATCAGAGGAGTGGACGTTAACTAGAAATGAGAAGAGCTTTGCATATAAGGATACAGCATGTGTGAAGCCCTGTGCTAGGAGGGTGGTACGTTCCAGAAACCAGAGGCCATCATGGCTGCAGCACTTATCAGGAAGAACGACTTTGACACAAGTGACAGAAAAGCCAACTCAAAAATGGTTAAACTATAAAAGATTTATTATCACACATAATGAGGAATCCCAAGGGAGGCAGCTCTAATGTCATCAAGGACCCAGTTTCTGTCCATCTTTCAGTTCTCCCATCCTCTGCTTATGGGCTCCTGTCCCCATGGTCACAAGATGGCTGCAGCCACTCCAGGCATTGTATCCACCGTACCAACATCCAGAGATGGATGAAAGAAAGTGGTTCTTCCTTAAATTGATACTTCTTTTTGAGGACTAAGAAACCCTTCCCAGAAGACTCTACCACCAACAACTCTTATTGATTAGATTTGCACCACATGTCCACTCAGAAGCCAGTCACTGATGAGAGGAATAGACCTGCCCTTCGTGACTCTCATAGATCAGTCTATGTCACCTGGAGTGGTTCCTGTTAGCAAGAACCAAAGAGAAATGACTGTTGGGTAGGAACAGTGTCAGAGAGCGAGGGACCGTGGTGTATGGTGAAGCTGGAGAAATCAAAGTCGATCTTTCTCGAAGAGCCATTGAATGATTTCAAGTAGGAGGTGGGCATGAAAAAGGTGTGTATTCTTAAAGGACCCCTCTGGCTGCTCTGTGAAGATTGGATCATTGGAAGGAATGGTGGATTTGAGGAGACCGATTAGCAGGCAACTGCAGTGGACCAAATGAGAGATGATGGCTTGGACTAAGCTACTGGTGATGACGATGGAAACAGTTAGGAGGTAAGATACACCGGCCTCACGATGGGATGTCTCAGGTGAAGTAGGAGGAGATTCTAGGTGACTGCCAAGTGTCTCCTACCACAGCGGTGTTGTCATTCTCCAAAATAGGTGGACTTCCCTGGTGGCGCAGTGGTTGGGAATCCGCCTGCCAATGCAGGGCACACTGGTTCGATCCCTGCTCTGGGAAGATCCCACATGCCGCGGAGCAACTAAGCCCGTGAGCCGCAACTACTGAAGCCTGCACGCCTGGAGCCTGTGCTCCACAACAAGAGAGGCCGCCACAATGAGAAGCCCGTGTGCCACAACAAAGAGTGACCCCTGCTCGCTGCAACTAGAGAAAGCCTGCACGCAGCAACAAAGACCCAATGCCACCCAAAAAATCTTTTTTAAATTAAAAATTAATTAATTTTTTAAAAAGTAGGAAACAGCAAATGAGGTTAACTGGGGGGAAGAAGGATTAGGAATTTGAACTAAAAAAGGGTAATCATGTGATTCAAAACAGACCAGGAGTTTCGTTGCGGTCACAGGGTGGAGATGTCTGAGATGTTGGTAGATGTTTGGCTTTCGGGTTCTGGAGCTCAGGGTAGAGCTCTGCACTGCACATGGGAGGGTGGTCATTAAAGAGAAGGATGGATGTGTTGGTCTAGAGCTCAAAGGAGGCTTGGACTGGACAGTCAGTTTGGAGAATCAGCTCCCAGGAGGTCTCCAAAGCATTAGGGATGCATGAGATTGAGGGGAAAGGTGCTCAGTGAAATAGAAGACCAAGCCCTGGACAACACTGACATTGGACGGGGCTGGTCTGGACATGGAAGTGGAGTGTAAGAAAGAGAAGATAAGGAAAGATGGGCTTCAGAAGCCAATGAACAAGAGTTTCCAGGACAGAGTAGCCACTGGTGGGCCAGGTGCACAGACATCGGGGGAGGTGAGGGCACGCCCTGGACCTGGACTTTGGAGACCTCTGCCACCGCAACTCTGGGGGAGGAGGCAAAGCCCAGCTGGGTGGAGGATGATCTGGAGACTGTCTGAGAAAGCAGGAGGGAAAAGAGGGACCTGGCGGGGGTGGGGGGGGGGGAGGAGGGGAAGAAGGTTCTAGAAGGTGCTGTTTCTTTCAAGTTGACATTTGGAGAGAGGAGGGCTGTATGAGCCTGAGTTTGAAAAGCAGGGACAGGTAAAAGGGGTCCCAGAACAGTGGGATTAATTGTATAGGTGAAGGGATTAGTTGTGTTTGTGGAAAGGGGCAAATTAAATCATGTACATTTTACCAAGTAACCTGATCTCCATGTTTTTCTGGAGGCTTTGTCTCTGCCCTCTGAGTAGTACTACAGCTCTAATTAGCAGTGGTTTCATCCTGCCTCATGTCTGGGGCCATGTCTTTATTCGTTTTTCTTGTGCCTTTTGGTACTTAGCAACAGGCAGCGAGCTAGGTAGAGGCAGGATAATTATTTTCTGCTTGAAATCAAATGTCTGAAATGGAGGTTCAGAATTTTTTCTTTTTACCAAAAAGACATTGGGAGAACTTCTGAGGGAGTGAGATTAGAGGCAAAAGAAGCTGTTAGTGTAGGTGGGGGTGGAAGGGTTGGGGGTTGGAAATGTCACCAGGTTAGTTCCATGGCTGGACGCTGGGAGAGGCTCTCAGAGGATGTGCACAGCAGGAAGGGCTGGGACTTCTCCCAACATGGACCCAGCTCTTCACAGGTGATGGCATTGCCCACTGACCAGGTGTCATCCCCACCTGTTCTTTTCAACAACTCCCATTGCCCGATCCAGCTTTTCTCTCCTTACATCACTTGGCCTCGGGGCAGCAACTGACCCAGCTGATACCCCCTCCTGAAAACACCTTTCCCTGGCCTTCATGACACCAAGACCCCCCAGTTAACTTACCCCCTCACTGTCTATTCTTTGGCTTCGTCCACACACCACCTAAGTGTTGGGTTCCCTCAAGACTCACATCTTGGCCCTTTCCATCTTTCTCTATCTTCTCACCCTGGGTGGGCACTAATGACCCCAGCCCTGCCCTTTTAAGACTGGCCCGCCCAACTACCTGGCTGACATCTCTACTCGGATGTCCTTCACCAACACCCCAAACTTGCCACAGCCAATCAGGATGCTAACTTCTTCTCCCCAAAACTTTCTCTCCCCGCTTGCCTTCCCCTTCTCTGCCAAAGACCCGGGCTTCAACCCAGTTCCCCAAACCCGGCCCTTCGAGTCAGCCTCGAGTCTCCCCTGCCCTCACCCCTCCCATGGAGTCCCAGGAAATCCTGGCCGTTCGGTCTCCAGAATCATCCCCAGTCTGACCCTTACCTCCGCCCGTCCCCTCCACCTGCTTCCCGCCACCTCCCGCCTCCCATCTCCTTGGCTGCAAGGGCCTCACGGCTTCTTTCTTGGCCCTCACCTATCCACTTATCACACAGCAGTAAAAGCAGACGCTTAAAAAGTAAAAGAGACCACGTCATTTTCCTCCCCATCAGCAGCCCGCAGTGACTTGCCTGTGCCCTTTCTCGAGGCCAGCAAGGCCCGATCTGCCCATCCGTCTCTTCAATCCTACTGACTATCCTCAGGCTACAGCGAATTCCTCCAGTTCCTCTCTTGGAGGCTTTGCTCACTTTGTCCCTGGTCCCAGGAAAGCTCTCCCCTACCTCCTCTCAGCCTTTTGGGCTTAAATGTCCCCTCGGAGGAAGCCCTCTCTGGCCACCTGTCCAGGCAGGATCCCTGCCCCACTTCCTTCCTCAACATTCCATTCATTTCCCTCATGGCCGTGGTAACCATTTCTTCAGTAGTTGCCTTTTTCCTCTGTTTTGAAAGGCTCTCCGCTGAAAGAGTCCTTACTCTTCCTTATTCTCCTAAAAGCTCCCTGAAGGCCATTTCTTCCCATTCTGGTACTCCTGCTCCTCAAACACATTTGTTGAGTGGAGAATGCAGCTGTGTTGATGTTCTCCACCTCATTTGGTTATGGCAAGCCCATTTTACAGACAAGGAAACTGAGGCATCCAGAGTCACAGTGCCTGACTGGCAGGGGCAGTGCTAAATCCAGATCTCCTGACCCTGCCTCCAGATTTCAGGACCGTACCCACCCCTGGCCTTACCCCTATGGAGCACAGTGATACGATTTGACTTCCAGGGAGAAGAAATAGCTAGAAAAACATGTATATGTGTGGACAAGTGGTGTTGTGGGAAACCCAAGATGAGATACCCAAAAGGAAGTTGGACGTGGGGGTTGGATGCTTGGGCAACTGATCTGATAATAAATAGAGATTTCAAGGCTTCTAACCCGAACAGATGCTGCAGTATAAAACAAAATAATATTTTTTTCAAAAATAGAAAAACATCTCAATGGAATAGAATAGAAAATCCAGATGGCGATCCCTAGAATATCACTGTGCCTTCTGAGAAGAGCAGAGGCATCACACATTCATGGACAATGGAAGGATTTGTCACTAAGTGGGGCGGCAGAATGATCTTTATTCTATTCAGGAAACCCAAAGCAATTTTAACCTCCCTCTGTGCTAACGATCAAAATCAACGTCAGGTGATTTAAAGAGTTCAATGCAAAAAACAAAGGGGAAAAATTATACTACTAGCTAGAATAAAACGTAGAAATGATTCATTATCTAAACTGTGATTGAGAGAGGCCATTGTAGCCTTCGCAGCCATAGAGAGAATTATAAAGGAAAATACAAATATAATTGACTATAGGAAATGTTAGGTTCTGTGTGTTGAAAATTCTCATTAATAAAACATTCACAGAGCAGTAAGAATTTTCATAATGTAATGTTGGGGCAATAAAAGGCAGCAAGAGTCCATTTATGAAAGATGAAGTTCAAAAGGCAAATTCAGTTGAAAATGTTGAACTTAGTCATACTAAAATAAATGTAAATTAGGATGGAGAGATACCACTTTGGGCCCATTGAAGGAGCACTACAGAACGAGAGGCTGTCAGTGCTGGCTCCGTCCTAGTGGCATGGGACCTCTTATGCACAGCTGGCAGGACTGTGAAGTGGCAAAACCATACTAGAAGGCAATTTGCTTAAGACGTGTGAAGAGCCTCAAAAAGGTTCGTACTGTTTGGCTCAGGAATTCCACTTACGGGAAGCTCATCCCAAGAAAATGATCTAAAGGAGAGAAAGATTAGTGCAGAAAGATTTGCACTGTGGCTTTATTTATGAGAGGGAAAATACAAAGGAAAAAAAAGAAGCTATCAAAATCTCCAACCCTGGGGGAATGGTTAACCAAATTATGTTTCATTCATTAAATAGATTATTAGGCAGCCATTAAACATAATAATTACAAAGAATGTTGACTAACACAGAGAAGTGCTTAGCATATAATCGGTGCAAGAGGATGGTGCAAAATTATATGTATGATAAAAGTATTTATTGTAAACGAACGCGTAAAAAGGCTAAGAAAAGATGTGTTTTTCAGATGCATTTTCACAGAACATGACTGTGGGTGCTGGGACTCGAGATGTTTCTGTTCTTCGTGCTTTAGCCACTGTACACGTTTTCTGTAATGATCAGGTATCACTGTTCTTATGATAATAGGTTTCAAAAATACAGGCGAGAATAAGAATAGCTAATGAACACAGTATACAATATACTCACCCTCCAAGATCATATATTACTTTTATAATGGGAAAACCAAGAAAAAAGAAAAAAAAAACAAGTCTTAAGGGAATGGTACCTGCATCAGACAAGTTTTGAAGGTAGGGAGTAGGGATGATCAGAAAAGGAAAGAAAATGGTCCAGCTTGAGGGAGGCTGCTTGGGAGGGCCCCTTTCAAAGAGCTGAGGAATGGGGGCTTCGTGCTCCTGGAAACCAATGCCCATCATTTGAAATGCCCGTCCTAGAATATGGTAAGAATCCTTCAGTTCTATAGATCAATGTGTCTGTTCCCGGCCACACTGTTTAATCACTGCTGCTTTACCCTATGCTACCTAGTAGGGCAAAAACTCAATCCTTCTCCTCCTACTGTGTCCCCACCACTTGTTTTTCTTTCTCAGAATTATCTGGGCTATTCTTGCCCATCTCCTCTCCCTTATGACCTTTAGAATCAGCTTATTAAGTTCCCATTAGAAAACCCTGGTGGGATTTTGATTAGGAAGGCATTGAATTTGTACCTTAATTTGGAGAAAATTGACATCTTCACAATATCGTGTCTTCAAGACCCTACCATTTCAAGGGTGGTTGAGTCAGAGGCTCTGATTAATGAGACTGGGAAGGAAAAGGCGTCATAGAGACGGGTTAAAAACAAGGAGAGGGTGTTGTCATGGAAACCAAGAGAGCCGAGCATTTCAAGAAGGCGGGGGTGATCAACAATATTAGACCCTGCAGAGAATTCCAATAAGACAGGGACGGAAAAACACCCACTGAAGTTGGTAATTAGGAGGTTATCGGAGCCCTCAGCAAGAGTGGTTTCAGGGGTGAGATGGAGCAGAACCCTGACTGCAGCGCCTGAGGTTAATAGATAGTTGGCCAAGATGCCCCTTTTGCCGAAGTTTAGATAATGAAGTTTAGATAATTAGAAAAGTCTCAAGGATTATTTGGGAGCTAGAAAGTGAAGTGTGGACTCAGGGGAAAGTTTTCGACTCAGGTCAACAAATATTTTCTGAGTATCTCCTTCCTATGTGCTGGCTGGCTGTTGGGGAGACGGTGTGAACGGGGCAGACACACGCCTGCCCACGTGGAGCTGATGGTCTAAATGGGGAAACAGACACGAATCAAGCAGTCATAGGAGTAAGTGGATAATAACAAAAATGATAATCACAAAGAGGAGGTGCCTGGTGCCGAGAGCAGCCCGGGGGCCCGAAATCAGGAATGAGAGGGTCAGCTGATGTTTCCTAGCGACGTCTGAAAGACGAACAGGTATCACCACTAAGGGGAATCAGGATGAGTGTTCCATGTAAAGGCCCTGCAGTGGGAGGGGCAGGACTCTTGGGAAGGGAAGGAAAAGAAGACGGGTGAGTGACGGTGAAGAGGGTGAGAAATCAGCTGGAGAATTCAGCAGGCTGGGGAGGTTTGAGGCTTGATCCCAAGAGTGATGGAGGGGGTTTTGGAGGAATTCTTTTTTTTGGCAACGCCACGCGGCTTGTGGGATTTTAGTTCCCCGACCAGGGATAGAGCTCGGCCCTTAGCAGTGAGAGCGCGGTGTCTTAACCACTGGATGGAGGAGTTTTAAAATAGTGGTGACATGTTCCCACTTGCATATTGAAGATATCACTCTGGCTTCTAGTGAGGAAAGGATTGCAGGATTGCAGGGGTGCAGGGAAACCTGGTAGAGGGCAGCTTCCCGTTCATGATCCAGACCAGGGCTGTGGCTTGGACTAACACGTTGGCAGTAGACTTGAAGAGAGGTGGAAGGATTCAGGAGCCATTGGGAGGTCAAGTCTCCAAGGCACGAGGCAGCCTGTAGATGGGGGACAAGTGCAAGTAAGCGGGGGAGGAAGAGCCCAGGTGTCTGTTTGGTGGTGTCTTTCCATGAGATGCGGGACTCTAGTGAAGGATCAGATTTTGGACAGAGTTGTCTGTTGAGTGTGTGGAGTGTGAGGTGCCTTTGGACTGCTGGATTCTGGAGATTGGGCTGGAGAAGAGGACTGGCAGGGGGCTTCCGGCACGGGGGGTTGCAGGGGTACTGCAGCAGCTCGGGCAATGGGTGAAATTAGAGACTAGAGTATGGAGGGAATGAGCAGAGGACAGAGGCTGAGCCCAAGCGAGCATCAGCGTCTAGGGGGCTGGATATAGATAAAAGAGGCTGAGAAGGAGGGACGGAGGGGGAAAAGCACGATGGGGAGAGTCCCCAGAAGCCCAGGGAGAAGAGTTTCCGGAAGGACAGAGTGGCTGCTCACGGTCCACGGACAGAGGGTCAGGGGAGGTAAAGGCTGATTGGCTACTCTGGACTTGGCCTTTGGGGCCCTTTGCCAGTTTTCTTTGGGGGGGTCGGGGGTGAGGGTGATCCAGGGTCTACCTGTGAAGGAGGAAGGGTAGATAAAGTGTGCAGGATTTTTCATTTGGCTTTGGTTTTAATAGAAGAGCCATATGCACCTATTAATTTTCCCAGAGGAAGGCACCTGTGGGATGTGAGCCACTGCAGAACAGGGCAATTAGCTAAATGAGGCCACGTGGACGAGAGGGATCCGTCCTGAGCAATAGTGTGCACCCGACCCCCGGGGGGATTCAATACTCAGCCTTTTACCTGCATCCCACTTTCTTTCAGGGAATTTGTATGTGACCTTCGTGACTTAATAGTGTCTCACGTTAGCAGGAATTTTTCATCCTGCCCATGGCCGGGTCTCTGTCTCATCCGTTTTGGAATCACCCACAGCCTGGGGGCTGGGGGCTGCTGAATACGTTATTTTCTGACTTGAAATAAAATGTCTAAAATGGAGGATCCAAACCTTTTAGCCAAAAAGAGTTGGTGATCAATGGAACAATCAGAAAAACATTGTGTGTGTGCTGAGTTCTGCGCGGGAGAGTGAATGAGAGGTTAGGAGAGGGTTTTTGGCAGGGGGCGGGGGAGGAATGGAAGAGATGGCTGGCACAGGTCTTTACAGTTTACACAGTGGGGCCGTAGCCGTCATGTGGTTGCTACAGACACTGTGAGGCAGATAGAGAAGGAAGGTGAGACCGGCATGGGACATTTGCTGTGGAAAACCTCAGAATGTGTTGGTGGACGGCTGTCCCTGCCTCTGATTGGAATCAGAGCCTCTCTGTGTCCCAGGATGAGCTCCGACGGGAGCTGCTGTTCCAAAGCTGACTGCTAGCAGAAATCAAGTCCAGAATCAGAAGGAAAAGTTACGAAAGATGAACAGAGAGTTTGTGGATCGTCAAGAGAAGACATTCAACAGAAGGCTTCCTGAAGCTTGAGATTTGACCAGCCCTCCTGGACATCGAAACATAACTCAAAACCACATCAGTGAGGCTGCGGTGGCCAAGTGCGGGTCCAGGCCCTAGTCTCAGGGAATGTCACGTGATCGCAGGCCGGCCAAATAGGCAGTGCAGCTTCACCCGGCAGGACCTCACCTCTCCTGGGCCCGTCCTCACATGCCGGCAGCCACAGGCCATTGTCTCCGCGAGTTCTGCATCTTCCCCAGCTCTCCCCAACTCCCCCAGGCCTACCAGCTCACTCGGCCCCTCTAGTCCCTTGGCGGGCACCCCAGACACTCTCAGATGCCCCCACGAGGGCGCTCTGCCAGTGTTCTCTGTGATGTAAGCACCCTGTTGGACTTAAGACTTCTGCTCTGGGATCCCCAGACTTGTCTGGGACCCCATCTTATTCCTCCTTGGGACTCAGCTTAGGGGCTGAGCCTCTCCTGGGGCCAAAGTTCTGGTCAATCCCTTTGGATTTCTCTCCTGCCCACAGGTTCAACCCTTCGTCCCCCTCATGGGACCCAAGCACAACCTTGTGAATTGTCTTTTCAATCTACCATCTATGCATAAACTTTTGTCTCTTCCGTTAGCCATTTTTTTTAAATTGAAGTATAGTTGATTTACAATGGTGTGTTAATTTCTGCTGTACAGCGAAGTGACTCAGTTATACCTATATATACATTCTTTTTTATATTCTTTTCCATTACAGTTTATCACAGGATGCCTCTTGCATTAGCTTTTTTTTTTTTTTTTTTTTTTTTTTACTGTACGCGGGCCTCTCACTGTTGGGAGCGGCATGTGGGATCTTCCCGGACCGGGGCACGAACCCGTGTCCCCTGCATCGGCAAGCGGACTCTCAACCACTGCGCCACCAGGGAAGCCCCTTGCATTAGCTTTGACTCTAAATCTTCTAAGCTGTGTGGAATCCAGAGTCTTTCCTTTCTCAAGCCTCAGCTCTCACCCTGAAAAGCTCTCACCTCAGCTCTGGTTCTGTAGGCTCCCTTGTAGACAGAAGTCTGCACAACCATTTTCTGTGCTATGGGCTTACAAAAACCCACAGCACAGAAGCTAAAAGCCGTGTCAGAGACTCTATATAATGTCACCCAGGACCCCCACGAGCAGTGCACCCAGGAAGCTTGGACAGTGGGGTGGGTGGTGAGGTAGAGGGACTTCTACGCACACACAGTACAAGAGAAAAGTACTACCATACACCACACAGGTAAAAATGGGCACCCCGAAACAGTGAACAAAGAAGGGCTTAGTCAATAAAAGGTGCTGGAATGATTGCTAAGCTCTTTGGAAAAGCAAATCCACCTTATTCTCCACTTCATGCCATACATCAATATCAAGTTCAGATGGATTAAAGATTTAAATTAAAAATCACACTTGAATAAAGTAGAAGTGAATATTCATCCAAAACTCTGGATAAGTGCTAGGTTTAAAAGCAAGGAAAGCATTCACAAAGAAAAGAAAGAGAAGACAGGTTTGAAATTTTAGACAAGTATAGGAACACTGAAAGCAACTTTTAAAGATGTCACGCTGAGGGTTAATATCCTTGGTGTTTAAGGATCCATACAAATTGAGTTTTAAAAATTCACATCACTGCTGGATAAATGTGAAGGGAGAGGGACACTCAGTTAACAGAAGATTAATTTTTTATGGCTCATAGGTTGAACCTATTTTCCAATATCTAATTATTTTTCAAAAAGTAAATTAAAACAACAGTGAGATAACACTTTTCGCCCATCACAGAGTAAAGAAAAAAATTTTAATGAGAATACCCCATGCTGGCAAGGGTGTGATGAAACCAACAATACTGCTCTTGGGAATGTAAATTACTACAGCCTTTGACCCAGTACTTACACTTAGGGCACTCCATCAGAAGAAAATAATCTCAAATTGACAAAGATTTATGTACAAAGAGATGTAGTATGGCCTTGTTCATGACAAAAAAAAAAATTGAAACAACAAAAATAATCAACTTGGGGAAATGTTACGCAAATTATTTTATATTCACTCAATGGACTATTATTTAATTAATCATGATTTTTACCAAAAGACCTGAAAAATTCTTATGATATGAAAGTGGAGCAGCAAGTGAGAAACCAGAGTGCAAAATGTATGCCAGATATGACCTCAGCTATGGAAGCAAACAAATAACAGAAAAACATTTTAAAAAGACTAAAAGGAAACGTGCTGGGACCCTGAACACAAAGGCATGGGACTCAGGACAATTTTGATGGAGGACAGGGAAATAAATAGTTGAGCCATAGAACATGGCAGAGTGGGGTCCTGGTTGTCTTCTCATATTCAAAGAACTTTGTATCTGGAGAAGCAGGAAAGTGGAGTCTTGCTTCAGCCTGGTTATCTGGTTCAGCCTGCCCTAAAGCTCAAAGAAAGGGTTGCACTGGCCACTGAGCTCAAGATACTGCCATTTGGGGGTGGGGTGGGGGAGAGATGGACTGGGAGTTTGGGGTTAGCAGATGCAAACTATTAAATATAGAATGGATAAACAACAAGGTCCTACTGTATAGCACGAGGAACTATATTTGATATCCTGAGATAAACCACAATGGAAAAGAATATTTTTAAATGCATATATATATATCTGAATCACTTTGCTGTACAGCAGAAATTAACACACCATTGTAAATCAACTATACTTCAATAAAAAAAATTTTTAATAAAAAAATAAATCACAATTTGTTCAGTATATCTAGAGCAAAGGACCAAGTTCAGTGGTAGGAAATCACCACTGAGCCATACCAGAGGGGTTAGGATATTATCCTAAAGACAATGAGGACCCTTTGAAGATTTTTAAGCTTTTCCTTCTAGACAGATTACATTAGCAGGGATTCTGTTCTTTGCAATATCAAACACCCAACATAAATTAACTCAGGCATAAAAATAAAAGTAAAAATTAAAAGAGTAAAATCTAAAACTATAAAACTTCTAGAAGGGCTTCCCTGGTGGCGCAGTGGTTGAGAGTCCGCCTGCCGATGCAGGGGACGCGGGTTCGTGCCCCGGTCCGGGAGGATCCCACATGCTGCGGAGCGGCTGGGCCCGTGGGCCATGACCGCTGAGCCTGCGCGTCCGGAGCCTGTGCTCCGCAACGGGAGAGGCCACAACAGTGAGAGGCCCGTGTACCGCAAAAAAAAAAAAAAAAAAAAAAAAAAACTTCTAGAATAAAACATCTGAGAAAACTTTTGTGACCTTGGGCTGGGCAAGATTTCTTAGATATGATGCCAAAAGCATGATCATAAAAGAATAAACTGATAAGTTGGACTTCATCAAAATTAAAAACTTATGTTCTTTGAAAGACACCGATGAGAGAATGAAATAACCAACCTCAGACTGGGAGAAAATATTTGCAAGTCATATATCTGACAAAGGACTTGTATCTAGAATATCTAAAGAAGTCTCAAAATCAATTTTCAAAACCCAATTAAAAATAAGCAAAAGATTTGAACAGACACTTCACCGAAGAAAATTTACAGATGACAAATAAACACAGGAAAAGATGCTCAACATTATTAGTCATTAGGGAAATGCAAATTAAAACCACAATGGGATGCCACTGCCTGCCTATTCGAATATCTAAAATTAAAAAGACTGATCGTACCAAGTGTCAGTGAGGATGCAGAGCAACTGGAACTCTCATACATCGTGGGTGGGAATTGCTAAATGGTACAAACGCTTCGGAAAATGATTTGGCAGTTTCTTAAAAAGTTAAACACAGGGCTTCCCCGGTGGTGCAGTGGTTGAGAGTCCGCCTGCCGATGCAGGGGACACAGGTTCGTGCCCCAGCCCGGGAAGATCCCACATGCCGCAGAGCAGCTAGGTCTGTGAGCCATGGCCGCTGAGCCTGCGCGTCCGGAGCCTGTGCTCCGCAACGGGAGAGGCCACAACAGTGAGAGGCCCGCGTACCGCAAAAAAAAAAAAAAAGGTAAACACACACCTATCGTATGATCCAGCCATTCTTCTCCTTGATATTTATCCCAAAGTAATGAAAGCGTGTATCTATACAAAGCACAGTACATGAATGTTCATGGCAGTTTTATTTGTAATAGCCACAAACTGGAAAGAGTCTGAATATCCATCAAGAGAAGAATGGATAAACAATCTGTGGTCCACCCATACGATGGAATACCACTCAGCATTAAAAAGGAATAAACTATCATACACAACAAATTGGATGCATCTAAAATAATTATGCTGAGTGAAATAAGCCAGACAAAGCAAGAGTATATTTGTCTCCATTTATATAAAATTCTGGGAATTGCAAATTAACACATAGTGACAGGAAGCAGATCAGTGGTTACCTGGAGAATAAAGGGAGAGGGTTAGGTTGGAAGGGAAGAAGAGATGACAAAAGAACACAAGAAATCTTTTGTGGTGATGGTTATGTTCATTATCTTGAGTGGTGATGGTTTCATGGGTATATACATAGGTAAAGCTTTCCAAACTGTACACGTTAAGTAGGTGTAGTATTTGTATGTCAATTATACTTCAATAAAGCTATTAAATAAATAAGTAAGAAAATAGGACTTATTGGATGCAACTTGGTGTCAGGAACTTTTCCCCAGTCTCTCACCTCTGCGTTCAATTTCCCTGGAACCCAGATGAACCTTTGCCCTTCCTGAGCTAATAAATTCCCTTTTTGCCTGAGTTGTTTCAAGCTTGGTTTCTGTTGCTTACAACCAAAGTGTTCTGAATAGCATGGAGATAAGCCTGGAGTGTTATAAGAACAGATGAAGGGGACTGTAACCCTCATTTGGGGACCCAGCATTGGGAGGTGGTCACGAAAAAGATGCCTAAAGAAGGTGACACTTCAGTTGATTTCTCAAGGATTCGGGACCAGGGTAAAAGAGGCTGCAAAAGTTTTTAGGCAGAGGGAGAACCTCTGCCTAAAAACTCCATGGAGGACAGAAACTGTGAGGTGTGTGCTTGGGGGAAGTTGGGTGTCCCAGGAGTTTGGGATGATAGAAGCACTGCTGGAAAACGAGACTGGAAAATTCAACAGGGAATAGCTTGTGCCAGATTTTTGTTTTGCAGAGATCTCGCTGGGACTTGGAGAAGCAGGTGGACTAGGGAGGGGTCATTGCCATAGTTCAGAGTTGACCTTGAGGAACCTGTGGACACCTAGGGGAGATGACCAGCAGGGAGTCAGGGCTAGAAGTCTGGTTCTCAGGTGGACATCTCACCTGGAGGCGCAGAGCAAAGGTGGTCACCATGTCAATGGCTGTGGCTTGGGAAGACTGAGAGGTAAAGAGAGCCCACCAGAGTCTGAGGACCCCCAACCCGCCATTTCAGGGGCTGGCAGAACCCGGGGCGCCTACAAAAGCAGTGGAGGGAAGGAAATGTCAGAGCCACGTGGCCACCTGAGCAGAGCCAAGAGCAGGTTGTCATGGAAACTGAGCCAGTGAAGCATTTCTAGGAAAGAGGGATCAGCAGGACCAAATGTAGCAGAAAATTCCAAACCAATGAAGGCTTAAAATTTTCTTTTGATTTGGCAATTAGTAGGACATTGATGAGCTTAATAAGAACAACTTCAGGGGATCGTGGGCCAGTGAAGGGGTGGAGATGGTAAGAGATTTAGGAGGTAAAATGGACCAGAGTTGGTGATGCGGTGCACACTGGAGGAGGAGGGGGCAGTGTCAGGCAAGACCCCCCCCCAGGATTCTGGCTTTCCGAAGGGACTGGACAGCCGTGGAGAACACTGAAAGAGGAAGATCAGGCGTTCTGGCTGGGACATTTTTCTCTAACAAACACATTTTGGCTTTGACAACGTGCTGGACACTTTTCTAAGAGTTTTACTTATATTAATTCACTTCTCCTTATAACTACCCTATAAGGTAGCTACTAACTCATTTACATCGCCATTTCCACATGAAGAATCAGACACAAGAGGCTGAGAAAGCTGCCCATGGCAAGAAAAGGCAGAGTATGGATTTGAAGCCAGGCAAACTGGACAAGTTGGTGTGAGCACCCTGCCCCTTCCCCAAGATAAACAAATGGGGATCAAGAGGCCAGTGGATCTAGGCTGGGGGTAGGGTGGGGGTCTGGGTGGGGAGGTGTAGAAGCAGCCGCAGGCAGGGAAGTGCCCTGACTTGCCTCAACCCGGTGCCAGTGGAGGGTGCACCCTGGGGATCACCGGGTCCAGAAGGGGGTTGGAGCTTTAGGGATAGGTGATACTGCGGCCCAGACCACGCCAGCATTAAGAGGGGCCCCCAGGGAGATTGAAAAGGCAGGGCCGGGGACTTCCCTGGTGGTCCAGTGGTTAGGACTCCATGTTTCCACTGGGCGGGGGGGGCGGGGGGGCCGGGTTCCATTCCTGGTCGGGGAACTAAGATCCTGCAAGCCACGAGGCAAAGCCAAGAGGGCCAGAGGGCAGGTGAGGAGAGGAGTGTCACTCCCAAAGGTGGAGCGGCCGACAGTAGGCCCTGTCCCCAGGGGTGAGGGAAGGTGACTTCACCGTGGGGATCTTTGCCAAGCAGCCTCAGGGGAAGGCATGGGAACCCCAAAAAAGGAGGCAATCAAGCAAGGGTCTGCCCGTGAAGGAAGGAGGGACGAGGGGAGCTAGGAAGACATGCAGAGTCCAGAAAAGTATTATTTTTTAATGGAAATTGGATTTTTTTAAAAATAAATTTATTCTTATTTTTGGCTGTGTTGGGTCTTCATTGCTGCATGCGGGCTTTCTCTAGTTGCGGTGAGCGGGGGCTACTCTTCACTGCGGTGCGTGGGTGGGGGCTTCTCATTGCAGTGGCTTCTCTTGTTGCGGAGCATGGGCTCTAGGCACGCGGGCTTCAGGAGCTGTGGCACGCGGGCTCAGTAGTTGTGGCTCGTGGGCTCTAGAGCGCAGGCTCAGTAGTTGTGGCGCACAGGCTTAGTGCTCCGAGGCATGTGGGATCTCCCTGGACCAGAGATCGAACCCGTGTCCCCTGCAATTGGCAGGCGGATTCTTAACCACTGCACCATAAGGGAAGTCCCCAAATTGGTTTTTTTTTAATTAGAAAATGAATTCACGTGGTTAAAAATTCAAAACCTTTACAAAAGGCTGCCAGGTGAAAAGTCTCCCTCGGGTCCCTCTCCCCCTGTCCCCCCAGGTCACTTCCGTAAAGGTAACCAGCATATCCTTCCAGAGACAGAAGAGAAGAAGTCACTATGTGGAATTCTGGAATGCTGTAGATACACAGAAAAAAGAAATTTCAGAGTATTGAAGCTCTTAGGGGAAGGATGCCTTGCAGAGTGAGTGATGGAACAGAGGGACACAGGAGCTGGGGGCTCGTGGGGTGTAGGGAAATTAGTTTTGGATGAGAATGTGTGTTTCATTGAATGGAACAAAATTAAATCGTCCTCCTGCTGCCAAGTACTGTGAGCTCGGCCTTCTCCTGGGCCCTCTGGGCGCCCGGGCCGGGTAGCAGCTCCCGCTCTCCGGAGTCTATCCAGCCCCACAGCTGGAGCCCCGGCCCTGCCTTTGAAACACTCCACACCTGGCTGCTGAATTAATCCCACCAGCTGCTCGAGAAACGTTTTCTGACATGAAATGAAATGTCTGAAATGCAGCTCAATCTTCTTTTTTAATTACTGAAACCAATTGGAGTGTCAAGGGGACGTGAAGGGAACCCCTAGGGCTAAGGGACAGGAGGCAGAGGGGGATGGGGGAGGGGAGGCAGAGGGGGAGGGGGGAGGGGGAGGCAGAGGGGGAGGAGGGAGGGGGAGGCAGAGGGGGAGGAGGGAGGGGGAGGCAGAGGGGGATGGGGGAGGGGAGGCAGAGGGGGAGGAGGGAGGGGGAGGCAGAGGGGGAGGGGGGGAGGCAGAGGGGGAGGAGGGAGGGGGAGGCAGAGGGGGAGGGGGAGGGGGAGACAAAGGGGGATGGGGGAGGGGAGGCAGAGGGGGATGGGGGAGGGGAGGCAGAGGGGGATGGGGGAGGGGGAGGCAAAGGGGGATGGGGGAGGGGAGGCAGAGGGGGATGGGGGAGGGGGAGGCAAAGGGGGATGGGGGAGGGGAGGCAGAGGGGGAGGGGGGAGGGGGAGGCAGGCAGACACCAGGCTGCCTACCAGAAGGTTCCTGAATCTCTGGCTGCCTGTGGCCTCAGAAAGTGACGCTGCAGCAGCAGGGCCATCATTCCCAAGGCCGCCGGACCCCTCTCACAGTTGGTGGGGGGCGTTTGCTCCCCTCGCCTTAGCAGCACCCCTCCCCCATTCAGCAGAGGCAGGGGCTGCACTGAGAGGAGGCCCAAGGGGTTATGAGATGGGCTCAGGGTCAGGGGTCACTGTGTCCCCCAGTGCCTTCCCCCAGCCTCATTCTGTGACTCCAGGCAGGTGGCCCCTCTCGCTGGGCCTCAGTCCCTCTGGTTGTAGAAACAGCGGGTAGGGTTTTGAGGAGAGCTTGCACTGGTTGACCTTTCCTTGCTTCCACCATTTTCGGCCCTGACCACGTTGGACTCTCAGGATCCATGGGCCACTTTCTCTATCTATAGTGATGCCCGGGAGGCCACCAGGACTCAGGTCGCTGTCCATAGGACCCCATCGTCCGATACACACCAGCATTGTGGAACCAGAGCAAGGGGGCTTTGGGGGTCAGTAGGCATCCCCAAAGACAAGCTTCTGGTAGGTTGGAGGGCTGAGGACTGGGCCCAGGGTTCCTCCTGAACCGGGGGTGGTGCATCCTTGGGGAGCCAGGTAGAGTCCATGGGTTCAGGGGTTCACAGGGGGGCCTTACACCACCTCACGGTATGATGGAAGCTCTGGTCAGTGCAGTCCCTGCCGCCCTCACGATGCCGGTCCCCCTTTCCTGCTGCCTCGGAAAGTGGCTTTCGAGGGCCTCATTAAGTGCCATGGCCCCTGAAAAGGAGGAACCTGGGAAAATGTTCTAAGACACTAACACTCTTTACATACATTTTAGTATTTGTAGTTGAAAATGAATACATCTACAGGGTGAGAGCCCCAGGCTCCTTCCCCAGAGGCCACCCCTGTCACCTGGCTGATATGAATCTTTGAGGCCCTCATGGGGCTGATGTCAGGTTGAAGGGGAGGGACTGGAGGTGTACTGGACGAGTTGGCCCATTGGAGGTAGGGGTACAGGAGGGAGAGCATTGGGGTGCTCCCACCTGGGAGACCTGGTGGGTGTCTTCAATGTTCCCTGCGAGGACCGTTTATAAAGAGCGGTTCTCACTGGAAGACAATGGATTCGATGTAGGACATCTTAGGCTTCAGGAGGCCCGAGGGACAGGAGCGTCAGGTGGGGGCCATTGCCTGACCCAGCAGACTGGCCCCATCTCACCAGGAACAAATGGCCTTTCACCTTCCCTGTCCCTCTAGAAGCTTCCCCTCCGTGTTCCCAGCCACTATTTCATACACTCTCCACTTTCCACAAAACACTGACCTTCCTCCCCACCCTGCTCCCTTCCCACCGGGTGGTCCTGCCCCTGCTCCAGGGTGGGCACCACCTTGCCTCTGAACCCTTCCACCCGATGTCAGCAGGTCTTCCCCAGGCTCACCCCTCCCTCCTGGATCTCCAAGCCGTCACTCCCTGGGCAAAGGAACCCCAACCCCATCCAAACATGCTTGTGTAGCTGCTCCCTGGACCCCACGCCCCTCCAGCTCCTGCCTCTCTCAACATCGTGGCAAATCCCCCATTTTCTTCCACCCTGCAAGCCAGGTCTACTCCCACTAAGACCCTGAAACCCTTCCCATCCAGGTCCAGGCAAATCCACAGCTGCCTCTCAGCCTTCACCTTACTTGGCTTCTCAACGCCTTTGGTACCATCAACCGTTGTCCCTTCTACAGCCTTGTCTGGGGTCCCTGGTGCCACCCTCTCCTGGCTCTCCCCTCACTCTCCATGTCCCTTGCCAAGACTTCTTCTCCCCTCAGCCCCGCAGTGTTGAAGTCCTTCACGGTGACCCAGAGCCCTTTGCTCACTCACACCCCCTCCACACATCACTGTAAAGACCATCTACACACTGCTGCCGATTCCCAAATATCCAGCCCACCCAGCCAGGCGCTGGGCTCCAGACCCAGGTAACATCTCCCACCTGATCTCACCTGTCTCGCTTGCCCTAAAATGTAGGGGTCATCGCCGACCCCACTCCTCTCACACCTCTCCCGACCGTCAGAACCAAATCCAACCTGTTCAGTCTTGCTAATATTTCTTAGACCCACCCCCTCATTTCCATCCCCACTGCCTGGTCCAAGTGTTATTCTCACTCTGCCCATGACTATGATAACCCCTGACCTCTTCCCCCAGGTCCACTCTTGCTTAAAACAATCTCCACTGCTTTGGACAATCAGTGGCTCCTCACTGCTCTTAGCATAAAATCCATACTGCATGATTCTGACCTCTGACCTCTTTTCCAACCTCATCGCCCACCACTCTGCCCTTCACTCACTACACTCCCACCACAAGGGCCCATTAACCCCTCACACATTATCCTCTTCTTCCTGCCTCAGGGCTTTTGCACAAGCTCTTTCTACTGTTTGAACAAACCTCCCTTTGTACATGTCTCCCTCTGCTTCAGCCAGCTAACACCCATGCTGGTTCTGCCTCACCCCAAACATCACTTCTCATGGGGAGCCTTCCTTGAAGGTCACAGCAAGCACCTGGTCTGTCTCCTTCATATCTTATTTTCTGTAAGATTGCTTGTTAATATGGATTTTTCACCTGCACGTGGGGTGCTCCATGAGGACTGGGACTGGGGCTGTCCTGTTCCCCAGCATAGATTTTCATTAAGTATTTTCTTTTCTTTTGGCCATGCCTTGTGGCATGTGGTATCTTAGTTCCCCAACCAGGAATTGAGCCCATGCCTCCTGCAGTGGAAGCTCAGAGTCTTAACCACTGGACGACCAGGGAAGTCCCTCTCACTAAGTATTTTCTGATTGGCTAAATGTATCCAAGTGGAGATATTAACCGGCAGCACCCACATGCCAGGCAAAGATGCAAGAGGTACACGTGAAGATGCGAAAAGCCCTTGACCGCATAGAGCTCATAAGCAAGTAGAGGAGACAGGCAACAGACAGGTGCACAAATAACTACATCCTTGGCCTTCAGTGATCATAGGCGTGATGATGAAACGCAGGACCAGGGCAAAATGCTGAAAGTGGCCAGAGATCTTCCTTGCTGGTGAGGTGGGGGAAGGGTCAGGCTATCTAGATGGGATAAGCAGGGAAGGCCTCTCTGAGGAGGTGGCATTCGGTCAGAGATCTAAATGACACAAGGGAGTGAGTCATGTGAGGATTGGGGGAAGGAGGCATGCCAGAAAGAGGGAGTGTATTCGTTTGCTAGGGCTGCTGTAACAAGCAGAACAAATTTACACAAAAGGAATTTATTGGCTCACAGTTCTGGGGGCTAGAGGTCCAAGACCAGGGTGTTGGCAGACTTGGTTCCATCCAAGGGCTCTGAGGAAGAATCTATCCCACGCTTTCCTCCAGCTTCTGGAGGTTTGCTGGCAATCTTTGGTGTTCCTTGGCTTGTAGACAGAAATATCCCCCCAATCTCCACTTTTATCTTCACGCGGTTTTATTCCTGTCTGCATATCTGTGTCCAAATTTCTCATAAGGACATCAGTTATGTTGTGTTAGGGGCCCACCCTAGTCCAGTGTGACCTCATCGTAATTAATTACATCTGCAGTGACCTTATTTCCAAATAAGGCCACATTCAGAGATAATGGTGCTTATGACTTCAATATATGGACTTGTGGGGACACAGTTCAACCCATAAGAGAGGGCCTCTAGAGCAAGGGCCCTGCAGTAGGACAAGCTTGGTGTGTCCCCAGAACACACAGCAAAGAGGCCAGGGTGGCTGCAACAGAGAGCAAGGATGATGCGGGGACAGGCAAGTACCTCAATCTTCTTGAGCTTATTATTTATTCTAAGTGCAGTGGGGAGCATCGTGGGTCTGAGATATGACTTCCATTTGTAAAGATCCTTCTGGCTGCCTTGTAGAGAATGACTGGCACAGAGTTGAATCTGTTTGTGGGAGCCCTTGCAACAAGAGAGGGGGTGAGAAGGCCCAACAAGAGTGCAATGGGAGACAAGACAATATTACAGAAAGGACAGGCTCCAAAGGTGAGCTGGAGGAGCCAGAAGGCCAGCAGGATTTCTGGAGTCAGTGGCTCTGGGGACCAAGGAAGAGATGAACAGGAAGGCCTGAGCCATCTGTGTACACCGAAGCAGGGAGGAGACCGAGAGGTGTCCGGCACGGTTGGCATCCAGGGAGCTTTAGGTGTCCGGGTCTACAGCTCAGAGACCAAGTCTAACCCAGAGCTCAGGCGGGGAAGGAGGAGACAGTCCATGAAGGTGAGGACACAGTCCACGAAGCTGAGGACACACTGTGGAGAGGAATCCAGGGGCCTTTCCCTGGGCCTCGCTAGAACAGGGTGCTGGATGCAGGGAGAGAAGCCCAGCAAGGTGACTGGGGAAGGTCTAGATGGGGTCAGGGAGACAGGAGAGGATGATGTGCCAAAGGAAGGAGGAAGGCGTTTCAGGAAGGTGGGAGCTGTCACCCGTGGGCTGTGAGCAGAAAGGTTGAAATGGAGGAGACGAGGAAAGAATGGTGACCCTTGGGCTTGGCAGCTGGGAAGCTTTGGGGAACCACTATGAGAGGAGCTGGTCAGGAGAGGGAGTCGGGGGACAACTGGTTGGGAATCCCCCTGCCACCCCAAGAAGGGAAAGACAGGAAAGGGAGAGGTGGGGAGGTAGGGGCCAGTGGGAACCTGATCTCTGGAAAGGGAAAACTGATATGCTAGTTTTCTGAGAAGACACGTCAGGGACATTGAGCAAGTAGGGATGTGACAACTAGGAACCAGATGGGGCCAAGGCTGTAGGTAGGGGGATTATCACTGGACGTGTGTTAAGTCCAACACCTAATTAAACCGCCTCTCTTCCTGGAAAGCTTGATCTCTTCTGTGTTCCTCTCCATGGTGATGGGGCCCCACGTAGGCACCGGTTCCGTCTAGCATCATGGCTCGGGTCATGTGTTCCCACCTTCCGTCACCCTTGCCCACTTGCAACGGTCAGTAAAACCGATGAGTGCCGAATATATTTAGTTTTGTATTAAAGCTCAGTACACAAGTAGTACAGCAGGCAAATCCGAAGTGTGAAGCTCAATGATTTTTAAATTATGAACACCTCCATGAAACCACCACTCAGATCAAGACAAAAACAATTTCATCCTCCTAGAAGTCTCCCAGTTAGCATCCACCATCCAGAAGTAATTATTATCCTGACTTCCATCACCCAACAGTGGTTTTGCTCATTCTTGAACTTCACATGAATGGAACCGGTGTATACAGTTTTGACAAATGCATATAGTTGCATAACTGCCACCATTTCATCTCCCACCCCTCAAATTCCCTCAAGCACCACCAGCCCCTAGCCAGCCCTGATCTGTTCTCTTCCTGCCTTTTCCGGAATATCCTATAAATGGAATCACAGGGCGTGTAGCTTTTCTGGGTCTGGCTCTTTTGCTTATCATAATGCATTGGGGATTCATCCATGTTGTTGTGTGTTTCAGTATTTGTTCTCTTTTATTGCTGAGAACTGTTCCATTGGATGGATGTACCATAGTTTTTGTTGTTATCTTTTTAATCTCTTTACCAGTTGAAGGATGTTTGGGTTGTTTCTAGTTTGGGACAATTGTGGACAAAATTGCTATAAACATCTATGTAGAGGTGTTTATGTAGAAAAAAGTTTTCATTTCTCTAGGGCAGACGCCCAGGAGGGGATTGCTATGTTATATGGTAAAGTATATGTGTAACTTACAAGAAACTGTGAACAGTTTTCAAAGGCTGTGCCATTTTGCATTGACCCCAGGAATGTATGAGAGTTCCAGTTGCTCCTCATCCCTGACAGCACTTCATATCATTAAGTTTTGTTTTGTTTTCATTTTAGCCATTCCTGTGGGTATGTAGTGGTCTTTTGTCCGTGTCCTTACTGGGTCGACTGGGAGGGTTTTGAGTGGAGGAAGGGTACGATCAGATGTCAGATGTGTGTTCGAGGGCTGGCTGGAGGGGACCAGAATGGATGAGCCTGTATCCTGGGATATGGGAGGAGTGGGTGCATTGTCTGGCCACACCAGGGGTGACCCTGAGAAGCAGAGAGTGAAAGAATCTGAAAGGGGCTGCAAGCGTGTTCAGGAGGAGCTGGTAAGCCTTGGCTGTTGGGTTTTTTTTTTTAAATAACTTTATTTATTTATTTATTTTTGGCTGCGGTGAGTCTTCGTTGTTGCACACGCTTTCTCTAGTTGTGGCCAGCAAGGGGCTACTCTTCGTTGCGGTGCACGGACTACTCACTGCAGTGGCTTCTCTTGTTGCAGAACACGGGCTCTAGGCATGTGAACTTCAGTAGTTGTGGCTTGCAGGCTCTAGAGTGCAGGCTCAGTAGTTGTGGTTCACGGGCTTAGTTGCTCCGTGGCATGTGGGATCTTCCCGGACCAGGGCTCAAACCTATGTCCCCTGCACTGGCGGGCAGATTCTAAACCACTGAGCCACCAGGGAAGTCCCACCTTGGCTGTTGTGATCACCACTGACTGAGGTCAGGGTCCCCAGAAGCAAAACATAGGACAAGAATTATGGACAAGTGGCTTTTTAAGGAAGTGATCCCAAGAAAAACTGGTAAGGGAATGCGGACGTGGGACAGGCAAGGGGAGGAGGACTGGCAAGGCTGCCATCTCAGACAGGTCCCACAGAAGGTGGACACACCTGATCCCACAGGGAGCTCAGTAGGGTCAGGCACACCTCCAAGTTGTCCCCCCTGGAAGAAAGAAAGCTGGGCTTGCCCACTCCTGCACGAATCAGGCATTGGCTAAGGGATGTGAGGGTGCATAGTGGGGCTGGAGGAGGGAGCTGTAAATCCCTGTGCACTTCTGGTTTTAATACCTGTGGGGAAAGAAGCTCCTGACACCTAAGAGTAATCGCCTCCCCCAAAACTGCAGGTGTTAGTTGTAGGAAACCAAACACACCAAAGATGGGGATTGGGGGGCACAAAAAATTGGTCAAAGGGGGTCTGAAAGGATGTAGACAGAGCATCCACACTATCCAGTCCCAGTGTTGCATCACAGCACCTCAACCAGGGCAGGCACCTAGCAGATGCTCAATAAATCCTGTTGACTGACTGAGTGACAGAAGCCACTGAGATGGGACACTCAAGGAGAAGAGCTGGTTCAAGAGGAAAGATGAAGAGTTTGGTTTGAGACCTGATGACCCTGAGGCAGTGATGGGTAGAGTGGGCAGTTTTTTTTATATATATAAATTTATTTATTTTATTTATTTATTTTTGGCTGCGTTGGGTCTTTGTTGCTGTGCTCAGGCTTTTCTCTAGTTGCCGTGAGCGGGGTCTACCCTTTGCTGCAGTGTGCCGGCTTCTCATTGCGGTGTCGTCTCTCATTGCGGAACATGGGCTCTAGGCGCACAGGCTTCAGTAGTTGTGGCACGTGGGCTCAGTAGTTGTGGCTCGTGGGCTCTAGAGCATAGTCTCAGTATTTGTGGCGCATGGGCTTATTTACTCCGCGGCATGTGGGGTCTTCCTGGACCAGGGATCGAACCCATATCCCCTGCATTGGCAGGCGGATTCTTTTCTTTTTCTTCTCTTTTTTTTTTTTTTTTTGGCTGCGTTGGGTCTCCGTTGCTGCGTGTGGGCTTCTCTAGTTGCAGCTGGCGGGGGCTACTCTTCGTTGCGGTGAGCAGGCTTCTCATTATGGTGGCTTCTCTTGTTGCGGAGCATGGGCTCTAGGGGCATGGGCTTCAGTAGTTGTGGCACACGGGCTCAGTAGTTGTGGCTCGCAGGCGCTAGAGCGCAGGCTCAGTAGTTGTGGCGCACGGGCTTAGTTGCTCCACAGCATGTGGGATCTTCCCAGATCAGGGATCGAACCATTGTCCCCTGCATTGGCAGGCGGATTCTTAACCACTGCGCCATCAGGGAAGTCCCTGGGCAGTTTTAATTAAGGATCTGGTACTCAGAGCTGGGCACAGAAACTGGGTGCGGAGAGAGGAGAGAGGAGGTGGAAGGAAGAAGACTTAGAGGCTTGGAGCGCAGGGAAGGGGAGCCACAGAGGGTGGAGAGAAGGTGGCCAGAGACGGGGAGGGAAACCAGGAGACAGGTAGGCGCTGAGGAGACCCAGGGGCAACATATTTGAGGAAGAAAAGGTGGTTGGCGATCTCGGATGTTGCCAAGCTAAGCTGCTGACTGTGACCTCGCCGAACAGGCTGATGAAATTGGCCAGGAAGGTTTCAATTGCCGGAGGACCTGGAGCAAGACCGGAAGGGGCAGCCCGAGGAGGGGGACTGGGGGCAGACGGGGCGGGAGGAGAGAGAGAGGCTGTTGTCAGAGGGAAGAAACAGGCCGGGAGCAGTGAGGGCATGGGGAGGGGCATGTTGACGGGATCCAGGCCAGGTGGCAGGATTAGTTTTAAACAATACCTCAGTGTTGGGCTGAGCTGCCTGAGGTGAATTAATTAAGTTCTCAGCAGGAAACTTTATCCCTCTGTCCTGGGTGAACCTCCTGGGGTCCCGAATGCTCCCCGGGAAGGGCAGGTTGCATCCTGCCTGGGGGCCCCGCTAGCTGTCCCGCTTAACTGTGGCCAACATCGAAAGCCCCCAAGAGGGCGAGTGGGCAAACAAGCCCCTGGGAGCCCTTGGGAGCACCAGCTTGGGGGTAGAAGGTGAGGATGGCAGGCAGGGATGGAGGCAGCTTGATGGAGATGCTTGTCCAGGAAGGTGAGGAGAGGGATCTACTCAAGGCAGGGGCGGTGGGATGGGAGCCGCTGAGAATTTTTATGGGCAGAGAGAAAAAAGCCGGTAGAGTGGGAGAAATCGGAGGAAGAAGAAGAAAGGGGGTGTGAGGCCCAAGAGGAGATGGGCAAGGGACAGCTGGCCTTAGACATACGAAAGTGCTGGCAGATGGCTCCGGAGACGTTTGGGATGGGAGTAGGGGGAGCCGGTGCCCCCGCAAAGGCCTCTGTTTGCTCCATGGAGCGGGAGCCCAGGTATCTGTTGAGCCTGGGGACGGGGCTGGGGGTGCTCAGGTAGAGCAGTTGCTGCAAGGGTGGAAAGGGAGAGAGTTTGGGGACCACTTGAGGGGTTGCTGAGCTGCAGTTAAGACCCAGCTGAGGTTGGAGAAAATTAATCTCTGTTGGCGCCACCGAGCATGGTGATGGGATTTTCGCCTGCCGAACTTGGCAGCCCAGAGGTGGAATGGAGAGAACGGACGGTTTTCTTAGCTTCCGCTCGTCCACCTTCTAGTTTAATCTGCCGGCAATCCTGGCCACCTCTGATTTACAGATGGGGAAACTAAGGCCCAGGGAGAGGAGACCACGTGCCCGGAGTGTTGCAACATGGAAGTAAGGTGGGGCCGAGCCCAGGGACCTGAACCCTGCCTGGTGCAGCCCCCATGGCCCTACTACCTTCTGCTGGCTTGCAGCTCCCTGCCTCCCAACCCAAATACTCACTGAACCCACTCCCTTGTGTGTCCAGAACTGCTCAGCTCAGCTTTGCCTGCTCACTAAAACCTCTCCCCCAGGGACCAGGAGGAAACAGAGGCTCAGAGATGACACGTGGTTGGTCCAGGGTCACACAGCATGTGAATCAACATTGTTAAGATGACAGTTCTCTCCAAATTGGTGTATAGATTCAACACAATTGCAATCAAAATACCAGTAGGCTTTTTGAAGACATTGACAAACTAATTCTAAAACAAATATAAAAATGCAAAGGACCTAGAATAGTCTAAACAATTTTGAGAAAAAAAGAACAAAGTAGGAGGACTTGCACTACTTAGTTTCCAGACTTACTACGAACCTATAGTAATCAAGACAATGTGGTATTGGCCTATGGATAAATGAAATAGAACCACATATATATAGTCTATTGGTGTTTGGACAAGAGCGCTGAGGCAATCAATGGGGAAAGGATGATTTTTCTCAAATGGTACGGGAACAATCGGAAACCCATATGAAAAAAAATTGACTTCAACTCTTAGCTCACACCATGGCCCGAACACATAAAGAACTTTTACAATTCAATAATAAGATAGTCAAGCTGTTTTTGTTTTTAACTGGCAAAGATTTGGACAGATATTTCACCAAAGAAGATATATGAGTGGCAGATAAGCACGAGAAAAGATGCTCAACATCATTAGTTATTCCAAAGATGCAAATTAAAACCACAGTGAGATACCACTACACAGCCACTAGAATGGCTAAAATGAAAAAGACTGACAGTATCAAATGTTGGCAAGAACGTGGAGCAGCTGGAACTCTCATACACAGCTAGTGGGAGTACAACCACCTTGGAAAACATTTTGGCAGTTTCTCATAAAGTTAAACATGCACTAACCATTCAATCCAGCAATTCCACTCCTATATGTTCACCCAAGAGAAATGAAAAACATGTGAATAAAATGAAACACACAAAGACCAGCTCTCAAACGTCATAGTAGATTTATTTGTAATGGCCTAAAACTAGGGGGGAAAAAAACAAATGTTCATCAACACGCAAAAGGTTAAGTAAATTTCTATATATTTACACAAAGGACTCCTCCTCAGCAATAAAAAAGAAAAAATTATCGATACATCCAACAACATGGATAAAATCTCAAAAACATGATGCTGCGCAAAGTCAGATGCAAAATAGTACACACTGCATGATTCTATTTACATGAAACTCAGGAAACTGCAAATCTAATCTATAATGATGGAAAAGAGATGACTGGTTACTTGGGGTGGGGAATGGTAGGAGACTGACTGTCCAGGGGCATTGAGAGGAATTTCTGGGGGGATGGAAAATTCTATATCTTGATTGTGGTGGTGGTTACATTGCTGCAATAGTTTCAAAACTCATCAAAATGTACACTTAAAATGGATACATTTCATTGCATGTAAATTATACCTCGGTAATTTTATTATACCTCAGAAATATTATTTAAATTGTCAACATGAGAAAAATTAGAACTCTGTAGACCTCCCTTATACTTACTTTATGATTTACCGATCGTTTTTATTTATAGTTGGGGTAGAGGAGCCATAATCTTGAAGCCTCTGAAGGTCTTAATCCAGCCCTGGAAGGCTTGTGAGGACCAGATACTTGGAACTTGGCCAGGCATTCCCATCTCTTCCCCACCCTAGCCTAGACCAGCCCCAGCAGTTGCTCCAAGATGTATTGGACACCTACAGAACACCACCTCAACTTAAATCCACCGTGAACCTCATAGTTGTGCTGGCCCATCCCCACTGGGGGTGCAGAAGTGAACAAGCAGGCAAAATTCCCTGCCCTCATCAAGTTTTCATGTTGGCGGAAGCAGACAGGCGACAAGCAAAACAAAAAAGTTAATATAGGGGCTTCCCTGGTGGCGCAGTGGTTGGGGGTCCGCCAGCCGATGAAGGGGACATGGGTTCGTGTCCCAGTTCGGGAGGATCCCACATGCCGTGGAACGGCTGGGCCCGTGAGCCATGGCCGCTGAGCCTGCGCGTCCGGAGCCTGTGCTCCGCAACGGGAGGGGCCACAACAGTGAGAGGCCCGCGTACTGCAAAAAAAAAAAAAAGTAAATGTATCACAGAGAGAAATGTACACGGTAATGAGGATTACAAGTTGTGACTGTAAGTAGGCACCATCTACTTAGAATTCACTGAGAAGATAAAATTTGAACAAACACCTGTGAAGTGAGCAAGTTAGCCACATTGATATCAGTCTTCCAATCGAAGACTGAAAACAGTCTTCCAGGCAAAGTGAACGGCCAGTACGAAGGCCCTGTGGACAGATCATGACTATCAGCACCTCACTAACCAATAAAGAGCCTTCATGCAAATTAGAAAAAGGCGTCCTGAATGAGGAACAAGGACTTGATTCACCCTTCTGCCAGATTCTAGACAAAATTTTAGAAAAAATGATTTTCAGATATTGGACAAAAAGCAACATAAGACAGTGATCCCTGAGAAAAAGTTAAGCAAATAAGGTGAGCCCTACAACTGACCCAGCTTTCTACCTGGACACATCTTGAGTGTAGAGGAGGGAAACCCAAATAGAGCCCGGGGTACTGCTGAGCTGGTCTTTGAGACAGAGATCAAAGTTCAGGTAGGCTGAGTTAATTTGTAAATTGAAGCTCAGAGTGTCTGACAGGAGGAAACTATGCAGAAAAATAGCTCCAGCAATCTACCTAGGGGTCCCCTTGAATCATTACTAAGTGCGAGGTTTGCATATGTAGAGTGAAACTCCATGAGACCAGGCAAAGAAAGACAGGGGAATTTTAAGCTGAACAAGGCCCAGATCTCATACAGGGTGGGGGGACCTTCATGTGTAGACCAGCCAGAGCTTGAGTCCGCAATGATCTGATGAAGCATTCGATCGTGCCTTAGTGGAAGGGATAAACTATCCCATGAGTGAAGGCTACCCACCCTGAAAGAGCTTAACAATGGACCTCAAGATGATCAAAGTAATTAACAGGTAATGTAATCGCATGGCACTGTCTTAAAGGAAGACAACAAAAACCCAGACCATCAACAGTGCAACATTCACAGTGTTCGGCATCCAATCAAAAATTCTCAGACGGGCCAAGAAACTGAACATGTGACCCGTAACTAGGAGTAAAATCAGTAAATAGATCCAAAGGTAACACAGACGGTGGAAGAATGTTAAAGGGGCTTTTGTATCGATGTCTTTAAAAGAAAAAGGCAACCTTTCTTCTAGGCAAAGGGAACCCCAGACCAGAGCTCATGGCTTGGAGAACAGAACAAGGCATGGACACCCTCAGCCAGGTGCCCTCATGAAGGGTGCGTCTTAACCTCAGGTGACAGCCCTGGCGTCTCTCTGTCCAGGGGACACCAAGGAGGCTGGCGTGGCTGCAGCAACATGAGCGAGGGGGAGGGGAGGAGGGGATGAGGGCAGAGGTAAAGGGCAGATAGACTAGGGAAGGCCTGTGGGCCACCGTGAAGATATCAGCTTTTACTCAAGTGACACGGGAGCTATGGGAGGACTTGAGCAAAGAAGACTCGCGATCTCTCTGAAAGTTAATGGGGGATGAAGAGGAGGGGGTGACAGTGGGGGCTGGAGGACCACGGAGGGGGCCTCTTCAGTGAACCCGACAAAAATTGCTGGGGCCTGGCCAGAGCTGGGGGCTAAAGGGGTTGGGATTCAAGGTGTCTTGGAGCAGCCCCAAGGAAGGAGACTCCACGGGAAGAGGGGACAGACAGCTCTGGGCAACCAAAGGGGGAGGAGCCAGAGACGACTTGGGCTCCTGGCTGCTGGCACAGAGGCGAAGAGAAGTACCTCCCAGGGGTGAAGCTGATGCAGTGGGTTTGCAGCACCGGGGGCAGGTCCAGCCAACGCTGGCTCCAAGTCTATGGCTTGAGAGATAGGGAACAAAGGATGAGGGTCTTGGCTGCAGGAGCAGGTGGGAGATATCAGCACAGAGGGCAGGGGGTCAGTTCCCCCGGGGAGTGTGCAGGGGTGAGAGGAGGGGGAGGGAAGGAAGAGACAGGACAGAGAGACAGACAGACCCTACACAGAGCTAACACGCGTGCTGTTGGCAGATGGATGGATGGATGGATGGGCAGACAGATGAAATGACCGTGACAGTGACAGCGAGGGTGGGAGCCAATCCCAACCAGGCCTTGGAGAGACGTGACCCACTGGCAGGTGCACACATGTAAACACACAGAGACACACGCACAGTGAAACACACACACACAGCAAAACTCTACAAACTCCAGAAAGAGAGAAGGAGTGAAGGAAGGGCCGCAGAGGCGCACGCGCATACACGCACACGCACGCACACACGCACAGCAGGAATGACTTACAAACAGCAAAATTCAATAAGGCTCCTCTGGAGAGCAGGAAGGAGAGGGTGTGGCTGAGTGAGGTGAAGCCAGAGGCAGTGAAAGGAAGGGGCAGAGGGAAAGGGGCTCAGAGCGACAGACACATGGACAGGCAAGACACTGACACAGCCCAGGGGGAGGGCACACACACAGACCCACATATGCAAGCCCTCCCAGGCTCCAACACCTGGAAGACGCTCGGTGTCCAAGCCGGTGGATGAATTGATGGGAGGGTGAGTGACTTTGAAGTCACTCAGCAAATTAGAATTAGAATGAGAAAAATGGTAAAGAGGAACCCACAGGTGTGCCCTGTGGTGAGAGACATGGACACAATTGTGACACAGTGTGAGGACCAAATCTAGAAGGACAATGCAACAGTAAGAGAGACAATGGGAAAAGGAAATTCAGAGTCAGAGATCCAGAGAGGAAGAGGTGTGCACACAGAGACAGATAGAACAGGCGCTCCACAGCCTGACGCAGGACCCCAGGCAAGCGAGATGCAGAAAGACACTGTGCGTGGAAGCTTTCCTTCTTTCCTCCCTTCTTTCCTCCCTTCCTTCCTTCCATCTATCTACCTGAATAATGCACACCAACCTAATAATGTGGATCCATATGGGAGAATAAGTTAGAAACCAGGATTTAGGGTAACTTTAGTCCTTCCCGTAATGTTTTACTTTTTCAAGTTGAATGTATTTACACTATCACTTGGATAATTAAAAGTTAATTTTCCAAAGAAAGAGAACGAAAGAGACAACAGAAAAGGGGATAAGAGACAGAGAGTAGGAGAAAGAGAAGATACCCACAGACAGACATGTCTTCTGTTTGTCCATCCATCCTCCCCTCCAGCTACAAACATTCCTCAGCCCCTTCTCTGCACCAAGAGCCAGAGAGAACTCGGATTCAGTCCCTGCACTCAAGGTGCTCGTGGTCTGGTGGAAAAGAACCCCATCACCACCACACCCATGTACCTTGTTCCCAGAGGCTCCTACGTTACCATGGAGGCTCTCAGGGGAGAGGGGCCACTGGGCTTCCTCAAGAAGGATTAGATGCCTGAGCCAGCTTTGCTGGGTGTCTGACGGACCAGGAGAAAGGTCGTTTGTGCAGAGGGCCAGCTTGAGCAAAGATGGGGAGGTGAGAAACAACCCGTGCTTTCCTGCCACTGCAAGAGTTTCAGTGTGGCTGCAGATGGGGCAGAAGGAGAAGTCACCAAGGATGAGAGGGTTGAGTCTGATCCAGAAAAGCCTTAAAGCACGGCCAGTCAACTTGAACCTGACCGGGAGGGCAGTGGGGTACCAGACGAGCAGGGGTCAGGCCAGTAAAGGGTGAGTTGCCGAATGGGAGATTTAGTAGAAAGGTGGCTTGGGCAGCCGCACCAAGTGTGAATGGGAGGGGCAAGACTGGAGGCCGGCCACCATATAAGACAGTGGTGGTCTGCCAGAGGAGGGTCCCTAGTTGTTATGGAGGGGATCCGACAGCCCTATGGCAGTACTGGGTGTGGCCAGAAGGACTCAAGAAGATGGCTGTGACTTACACAGGGGTGAGGAAGTTGGTAGAGAAAACCAGTGTGGGGATGGCGGGGTAGAGTCTTCGGATGTCCATAGGAAGCCCCTGTCTCCTACTTCCCTGCTCGGGTACATGGATGAGCAGGTCCCAGCTCGGGAGAACTGAGTTCTGGAGAACATCAGTACTGGGAGGGTGGGAGGATGCAGGTAGATGGAGGAGAAGTGGCCCAAGGGATGGGAGGAAAGCCAGGAGCATCCAGTGTCCTGAGGGAGGAGAGAGGGCCTGGAAGCAAAAATGGGCATCGCAGTCAGGGCTCCTGATGGGCCACTGGAGGTGAGCAGACAAAAGGGGCCACAGGATTTGTCAAGCAGGAGGTCTATGGAGGGCTCACTTGAGGATCACGACGGACTAGAGGCAGCTGTGGTCAAGTGCAAAGGCTCAGGTGGGGTGGGGCTGGAATGGAGGCAATCAGATCTGAGGGTTCCTTTCCCAGCCCTTGTGTGGATGGAGACAGAGGATGGCATAAGAGGGAGAAAAAATGGATCACTGAGAACGTCTCTCCTAGTGTTGGAGAAAAGTGGACCCCCAAAGAGGAGAAAGGATGGCTGCTGCCAGGGCAAACGTACTGACCATGGGAAGGAAACGGAGTCAAGGAAAGATGAGAAATTTTGGAGCAAGAAGCAGCACAAACTTGAAGGATGGAGTCAGGGAGAGAGTGATGCTTGGATTCTTGTTCCTGGAGGTGGAGGCGGGGGAGTGTAGATGAGGGGTAGACGGCAGAAAGTTTGGTCTAGCTTGGTGAGTCTGTGATGCTGGTGGTATGACGGAGTGAGGCTGAGCAGGGAACAGCAGACGCACAGGGTTGGAGCTGAAGGATCTGGGAGAGGGGGAGGCCAGCACAGAAACAAGGGCATCGGTGTGGAAGGAGTGTCTGGAGTCCTGGTGTGGACAGTGTGGTGTATGAGAGCATGTGGAGGAGAAGGCACAGCCCTGGGGAGCACTGACAGGGAAGACCAGGAGGAGATGGGTCTGAAGAGGCGGCCCAGGCAGACCACACACTCGCACACACACACACACACACACACAGCAATGCTGAGAGTGACTTGGAGACTTTAGAAGTCCCCATCGCTCCGTCTTCTAGTGGGTGATAACTGGTTTTTCTTCCCCCTGGACTCCTTAGAACTCAGCCTGGGGCTTCAGAACTCCCATCCTCAGAGCACCCAGGTGCCTGATGGATGTCTGCTGGTGGATGGATGGATGGTTGGATGGTTGGATGGATGGATGGATGGATGGATGGGTGGGTGGTACAGTCATCCACTCATCCATCCACATGATGCCTCAGCAATGGCTGAGAGGATGGGGGTCTCAAGCAGTCCCTTAGAGGGAGATTTGGCAGGGAGGGGGAACTAAACGGGCCATGGGCGGCTAAACAGGAGTATTCAGAGACAACTCAGGGCTCCTGGCTGCAGGATGACACCGGAGAAGCAGTGGCATTCTGTGTTAATGAGAACAGGAAAGGGGCTGGGTGGGGGTGTGGCGACGATGGGATGAGTTTGAGGCATCTGTGGAGGGGACCAGTCCACACTGGCTCCAATCTGTGGCTCAAGAGAGAAAGGGGGTGGGCCAGTTCTGAAGTGCAGGAGGAGACTGAAGTGTCCTCACAGAGGGCAGGGGGTAAGTTTGTGCCCAGAGCAGGTGGTATGAGAGGAGAGGCATCACGGAAAGAGAAGAGAGACAGGACAGACAGAAAGACCCTGGTCCAGAGCTCACCAGACATTCTGTGAACAGATGGATGGATGAGCCATCAGACGAAGAGTCCATGAGAGTGATGGAGAGGGTGGGAACCAGCCCTGACCATGCCCCGGAGAGATGTGACTCACATATGTGTACACACAGGTACACACACACTCAGAGGAACACAGAGAAAGAGCAAAACTCCACAAGTTTCCAGAAAGAGAGAGAAGGAGCTGGAGGGGAAAGTAGCAGACACACACACGCACACACAGGCACACATACACACGGAGCAGGAATGACGCACACACTCGAAGCGAAACTCAATAAGGCTCCTCGGGAGAGCGGAGCGAGATGAAGACAGAGGCGGGGGTGGTGGGCACATCAATAATAAAGTCAAAAAATAAAATGAAGAGGACGAGATAGGAGGCTCAGGGAGACACAGGCAGGCAGACGCAGGTACACATCTCGCGCACACACACACACAGAAGAGTGGGCGGGGGTGGGGGGGGGCGGAGTGGGAAGGAAAGCCTGCTGTGAAGCCTCAGAGAGAGGGGCCCCCATGTGACCCACGGTCCACACAGCAGACACCGCTTGTGACCCTCAGGGCAAGGGCCAAATCTGGAGGGAAAAAAACATGAGGCAGAAAGAAGGAGGGAAGGAGAGAGGCAGCCCCACAGACCTCTGCACAGGCAGCTATGTGAACACCCAAGACAGACAGACAGAAAAGAACCACATACATGGGTTACAGGGACACCTTCTGGAGGCCAACCCCGAACCCAGAAGAAGAGAAAAAGGCAGGAAGGGATGTCCCAGCACGGACGTTTGTGGCAACTCTATCTGTCATAGTGAAAAAGAGAAAATAGCCTACGTGTACATCCACAGAAGGGGAGCGAATCAACCACATGTATTCTGGAATGCGCTCCGGTGCAGATTTTTAAAACAGGGTGCATCCTGGGCCAGGCTGGCAGGCTGGCTCTCTGGGGAGGAAATGCCCAATTTGTAGCTTTTGTTGATTTCTGTGGTGTAAATACAACCACCAAGGTCAATTTCAAGCTACCAACGTGCCATCGCTGGACAGAGTTGGGAAGAGATGGCTGCCGTTGGCTCCTGCAGCTGGAACAAGCCGACTCCAGCACAGTGACGGTGGGTCGGCGTGTTCACCAAAGAGCTCAAAGACTTGCCACTGGGAAGAAAGCTTGTTGGCAAAATCTGTGCACGGTAAATAGCACGTATATTTGAAACACCCCCCTTCAAAGCAACTCCATTTTATCTAAATAAGAAGACGGACAGACTCACACAGACTGGGTCCCAGTGGTTCCCCTGGGGCGGGGTTGGGGGTGAGGAGAGGCAAAGGGCTCTCAAGTCTTTCCCATCATGCTTTAAGTTTTTGCATAGAAGGTGCCTTCACATATCACACGTATAATTAAAAACTATTTTTTTTTAATTAAAAAAGGAAGAAAATTGGAGAGGGAAAAAGGATGAATGAGACTGAGGAGAAGGAAGAGGCCTCCAGATCTTTGGTCTGTCTGTCCATCAACCCCCTCCTCTGTGCTGAGACAGAGAGAGAAATCAGATGCAGACCCTGCCCTCACGGAGCTCCCAGGCCCTGGAGGCAGGGGGGGTGGTGTGGGAAGTAGATTGGGGGAGATGCCCAGACACACGTACTCCTGGGTGCCGCGGATGTGTGGAATCCTCACCCGATAAGGTGGGGGCCCCAGGGAGAGGTGGGCAAATACTTCTCTGAGGAGGGCATGGGCTTCCTGGAGAGCACCCGAGACCCCACTCAGCAGAGCTCTAGCAGGGAGAGAGAAGGGTGCCGGGCATGGTCAGCATGAGACCGCTTACCCAGGGCAGCTGACAGAGAGGGAAGTGGGAGGATGGGGCCCTAGGAGACTGGGCACAGAGGGGTGGATGAAGCAGAGGAGGCTGCAAAGGAAAGAGAAGAGGGATGACCTCAGAAGTGGGGTTCAGGGAAGTAAAGGAGGTCCAGACACCAAGATAGACCCCTGTCGTCAGAGACCTTGGATGGATGAGGGAGGTGAGGGGAAATGGGCCATGGGGTCTGGAAGCCTCATCCAGCCACCCCAGTGAGCACAGAATGGCTGCCATGGGAGGTTACAGAGGACCAAGGATTGGGGAAGGAGTGGGTAGACATGGCCAGAGCTGAGAGCCCCTCCTCAACTGTTCTGTGGACGAAAAGAGACAGGACAAGAGGGAATCGGGAGCAAAATGTCAAGGGAGAGCATGACTCTTCAGGTGGGAGAGATGTGAGCGCGTCTACCTGCTGAGAGAGCCCAGGGGAGGGAGAGAGAAGGGGACAGCTGTTGCCAGGGCAACCACATTACTGGGAGGATGGAGAAGATGGGACTTTGGGGGTAGAATCAGCCATGGGTTGGATGTGGGAGGCAGGTAGAGGGGAAGGGGCTAACGTATGTTTTCAGTCCTGGATTTGGGACATGGAGGGAACACAGAGCTGATAGCAGACTTGGTGAGTCTATGAGGCTGGTGGGGTCCTCAGTGGGGTGCATGGTGCTTCAGAAGAGGGGCCTGGAGTGGACTCAGAGACGTGGGGACATCTCTCTCTTTCACATACAAAACCACATACACCGATGCTCAGAGTGACATAAAAACATGAGATGAACTTACTCCTATACTCTTATTACAGATAACTGCTTCCCTGTGGACTCAGCTCCACCGGGATGTAGCCTGGGCTGTGGGGTCTGTGTCCTCAGCAGAGCAACCAGTAGGTGTTCAGTGCGTGCTTTGTTGGATAGATGGATGATGGATGGATGGGTGGGAGGAAAAGAGGGAGGGAGGGAGGGAGGGAGGGAGGCAAACAGATGGGTTGTTGGGTAGAAGAATGAATGGAGTGGTTGGTCCATGCCTGAACCGTGACAGGGGCTAAGGAGCTGGGCTGGGGTCTTGAACAGCCACTTGGAGATTCAGCAGGAGGGGGACACATTTGGGCATGGGTGGCAGGAGAGGAAGGAATCAGAGAAGACTCCTGGCCTCTGAGCCTGAGGAGGGTGGCGATTCAGTGCTAGTGAGGCCACGAAGTGTTTGGTTGACCCCGGGAGGTGATCACTTGTGGTGTGAAGATGCCTTGAGAAGCTCTAGGTCGGCACTGGCTTCAAATATGAGGCTGCGGTTGGGGCAGAGTCCAGGCTGCGGGGGAGAAACAGGGGTGTCAACCAGAGGAGCAGGGCCAGGACAGGGAGCAGGGCCTCACACGAAGGCAGAGGGAGGAGGTGGCCAAGAAGGAGAGGGAAGGACAAGGCCTGACCGTGCCTGGAGCTCAGTGAGCACTGTGTGGGCGGACGGGGAAGATGGGTGGACAGATGGAGCTTACACCAGGGACCTTGACCACGCCCCGGAGAGAGAAACACGTTTCAGACATGTATGGACACATACGCATACCACGTACACACAACGAGGCTGACATACAGTTAGAGAAAATGCCACAGATCCAGAAAGAGAGGGCTGAGGGGATGGGTGGCACATACGGACACTCACACAGCAGGGATGACACGCAGACTCAGAGCAAAATTCACAAAGGTCCCTCTGGAGAGAAGGAGGGAGCCCCGCTGATAGAGATGAAGACGGGGCAGAGAAAGGATTGATTGCAGAATCCTCAGGGAGGCATGGACAGAGGAGCGCACGGTGGATGAACAGCTGGGATGACAGGGGAGACAGAGCGACTTAGAGACACAAGCGGCTGACAGACAAAAAGGACAGGCTAAGGACAAATGCTGAGAACCCTCTAGAGCTACGCTGTCCAATACGGGAGCCAGGAGCCACATGTGGTTCTTGAGCACTTGAAATGTGACTAGTGCAAATCGAGATCTGATGCAAGTGTAAGGTGCACACAAGATTCCAAAGACTTCGTACCTGAAAAGAAGTAAAGTAACTCCTTACTAAATATTTATATTGATTACATGTTGCAACAGTGATGCTTTGTATACTTTGGATTAAATAAAATATATTATTAGAGTTAATTTCACCTATTTCTTTTTAAAGTGTTCTTTCTACTTTTTAGTATGGTTATGACAAAATGTAGAATTATACACGTAGCTCCCACTACATTGGACAGGACTGGGCTAGAACCTAGAAGAGGGGGAGAGAAGAGGAGGCAGGGGCCCTGGAGGTTCGTATGGAACTTCCATCAACTACTCGATGATGAGTAGTTAGCTTGTTTTCACTTTTTTCACATTATCACCATTGTTTGGAATGGTGTATGGAACGGTGATAAAGTGAAAAAAGTGAAAACAAGCTAACTACTCATCAAACGAGTGTTCAACTAAGTAAACACTCATGTCAGAGTCCTCTGGCCACTACGCCTCGGATTAAAGAATGGCAGACCTTCCCCGTGAGCTGCCAGGGAAAGTAATCCAAGCTGGATCATCGGGTGAAAACCCATTACAGAACAAACACACTTACAGTAGCTTTTTTTTTTTAGCCACACCGTGCAGCGTGTGGGATCTCAGTTCCCGACCAGGGATAGAACCCGGACCCCCTGCCGTGCAAGCACGGAGTCATAACCATTGGACCGCCAGGGAAGTCCCTACAGTAGCATTTAGATTTAGGAGGATAAAAAGAACTAAAAACACTGCATTTCTATGAGTACCTAGGAAAGGGGGTGCAGAGGACTCATCCCCCCACGCTGATCCCCTCAGTTCCCTCCCGGAAGGAATCGGGGGTTGTCCAAAGAAAACTTAGTCTTGTCTGTAAAATGTTAGTATGTAAACAAAAACTGTTCCTGTGCTATTTCTGTAATGAAGTTATTTTTTTTTAGAAAAAGAGAGAGAAGGCAGAAGAAGGAGGGAGAAACTAACATAGAAAGATGGAGAGCCACAGACAGATACAACATCTGTGTGTCCATCCGTTTATCCTTCTGCCCAAACATCCCACAGCCTGTTGAAAGAATCACGTACCCTGCTCTCAAAAGCTTACAATCCAGTGGGGAAAAGACCTCCCCACACTGGTGTCTGGCCTCCCCTAGGGGGTGATCATGTGGGCTGGTGGGTGTCCCCAGAGGAAAAGGGTCAGCAAGGCTCCTTCAGGGAGGACAGAGTGCTGGGTCCCAACAGAAGCCCAGCTGTGTGTCAGACCAGAGGGAAAGGCGTTCCTGGCCACGATCCAGCACAAGGAAAGGCCTGGAGGTGGGAAACAGACTTTATAAGAACCTCAGGTGGTTCGGGGGGCTGGGCTACGGGAGGAGTACGGCTGGGGGAGTAGACAGCAGCCGGTGCAGAAAGACCTTGAAGCTGGACCAAGGGCCTGGGTGCAGTAGAAGGCCACCAAGTAAGAGCCACGCTGGGGAGAAGCAAGCTGGCCAGGCATGGTTCTCAGTATTCACAACAGCCAAGACATGGAAACAACCTAAATGTCCATCAACAGATGAATGGATAAAGAAGATGTGACACATATATACAATGGAATACTACTCAGCTGTAAGAAAGAACGAAACAATGCCACTTGCAGCTTCATGGCTGCAACTAGAGATTATAATACTAAGTGAAGTAGATCAGAAAGAGAAAGACAAATACCATATGATATCACTTGTACGTGGAATCTAAAATATGACACAAATGAACCTATCTACGAAACAGAAACAGACTCATGGACATAGAGAACAGACTGGTGGTTGCCAAGGGGGAGGGAGTTGGGGGAGGGATGGAATTGGAGTTGGGTATTAGCAGATGCAAACTATTATATATAGGCTGCATAAACAACAAGGTCCTACTGTATAGCACAGGGAATTATATTCACTATCCTATGATAAACCATAATGGAAAAGAATATATATATATATAACTGAATCACTTAACTGTACACCAGAAACTAACACAACATTGTAAATCAACTATACTTCAATAATAAAAAAGTTTTCCAGGAAGGGTGCTCAGGCAGCTATGTGGGCATGGCAGGAGGAAGCCAGAGCTTGTGTTCAGGGATCAGCCTGGTGGCCTGACTGGGGGCAGAGGCCGGGCAAAGTGGGAGAGCTCAGAGTTAGTCACTAAGGAGGCAGAGGGGCTGAGCTGCAGTGGGATGGACGGTGTGAGAGGAGGGGTAGCCTGGGATTCTGTACTGAGCTAGAGAGTGTTCCCCCAAATCCACATCCTTCCCAGAACCTCAGGATATGACCTTATCACCCAGAGGGCAGGTGGCCATGTGAAGACAGAGGCAGAGATTGGACTTTGGTAGCTGCAACCACCAGAAACTAGGAGAAAGGCATGGAACATATTCTCCCTCTGAGCCCCCAGGAAAAAACCAACCCTGCCCACACCTTGATCTTGGACTTCTAATCTCCAGAATGGGAAGAGGATAAATCGTTATTGTTTGAAGTCACCCAGTTTGTGGTACTCTGTTATAGCAGCCTTAGGAGACTAACATAGGTTCTGACCTGGGCAGGTGGGCAGTGGGGAGGGAGCAGGAGGGAGCGGATTGGGGGAGAAGAAAGGATGAGGCCTGTGGTGATCACACCAAGTGTGAGAAGGTGCCCGTGGATGTCCACGGCATCCTTCAACGTGCCATTGGGGCTCAGCAGAGCATCTGGGTCCAAGAAAGGAGCGCTGGGAGGTTAGCGTGTGGACAGGTAGTGCCACCTAGGGGGCGGGAATCTCCTCCAGGGGATCAGGCAACTCAGGAATCTGAGAAAGAAAGGATCAAGCCCTGGAGAGCAACACCTATGAGGGGTGGATGGAGGCAGAAGTGGAAGCAAAGGAAACTTAGGAGGGACTGCCCAAATATGGTCAACACGTTGTCAATACGGGTGCCAAGACAATTAATCGGGGAAAGAATAGGCTCTTCAACAAATGGCGCTGGAACAACTTGACATCCACGGGCAATAGAAGGAACTTGGACCCCTATCTCATACCATATACAAAAATTCACTCAAAATGGATCTTAGACCATAGCTCATGAGAGAGCTAAAACTACAAAACTTTCAGAAGGAAACATAGGCATAAATCTTCGTGACCTTGGACCACAATGCTTTCTTAGACACCAAAAGCACAAGCAATGAAAGAAAACATAGATAAACTGGACGTCATCAAAATTAAAAACTTTTGTGCTTTAAAAGACACCACCAAAACGTGAAAAAACAACCAACAGAATGGAATAATATTTTTGCAAATTATATATCTCATAAAGGACTTGCATCTAGAATATATAAAAAACTATTACAACTCAATAATAAAAAGACAAATCGCCCAATTTAAGAAATGAGCAGAGGGCTTGAATAGACATTTCTCCAGAGAAGGTATACAAATGGCCAATAAGGACATGAAAAGATGCTCAACATCATGAGTCATCAGGAAAATGCAAATCAAAACCACAATGAGATATCGCTTCACACCTGCTAGAAGAGCTATAATCAGAAAGATATATAATAAGCAAGTGTTGGTGAGGCTGAGGAGAAAAGACAGGTATCAGTGAGGGCGTTGGAATCCTCAGTACTAGAAGGAGTGTCGCTTTGGAAAACAATCTGGTAGTTTCTCAAAAGATCAAACATACAGTTATCATCTGGCCCAGCAATTCAATTCCTGGTCTATACCCAAGAGAAATGAAATACCTGCCTACGCAGAAACGTGTACCTGGATGTTCACAACAGCACTATGCATCATCGCCAAGAAGTGGAAACGACTGAAATGTCTTTCAACTGATGATGGATAGATAAAATGTGGTCTGTCCATGCAATGGAATAGCATTTGGCAAGAAAAGGAATGGAATACTGGTACATGCTCCAACACGGATGAACTTTGAAAACGCTAAGCTGAGTGAAAGAAGCCGGTCACGAAGTACCACATATTGTATGATTCCATTTCTATGAAATGTTCAGAATAGGCAGATTCATAGACAGAAAGCAGATTCATGGTTGCCTGGGGCTGCAGGGGATGGGGAAGGAAGGGAGGTGATGGCTGAGGGGGGGGGTCTTTTTTGGGGTAATGAAAATGTCCTAAATTTGATCATGGTAATGGATACACAATTCTGTGAACGTACAAAAAGCCATTGAACTGTAGACCTTCAATGGGTATGTGGATTCTATCTCAATAAAATTGTTTAGAAAACAAAAAGACGGGGTGCTTGAAAGGTGGGAGGAAAACCGTGAGTAGCGGGTGGCCCATGAGGAGAGTAGGAGGCAAGAAGGGAGGGGGCATCTTGAAGTGAGGTGAGGGGCCCCCAGTGGGCTGGGAGATGAATAGGGAAGCAAGGCTGTGGGATCTGGGAAACAAGAGGCCAGTGGGGCCCTCCTCCCTCACTGGGGTGGGCTCAGGACTGACTGGGTGCGCCGGGTGCAGTGGGAAGACTGAGGGGTGGATGCATGCGATATCCCATTCCTCCCCAGCTCTTCTGGGACTAGGGGAAGAGGAGGACAGGTGCTGGCTGGGAGCAAAGGATCCGGGGAGAAAATTTTGTTTCTCTGGGAGAGAGGTGGCTGTCCATCTGTATGCTGGATGTTGCCTTGAGGAAGGAGAGGAGAAAAAGGACTCTGGGAGAGACAGCTGAGGGAGGAATCAGGAGGAATTGGTAGGAAGATTGGAGGTGGGAGGTCAAGGTGTAGGGAGGGGGAGGTCTCTGGAGTTCTTACCCCAGAGATGGGGCCACGGGGAACATAAATGAGGGATGGGAAGGTGAGGAGCCTGACCCTGCACTGGTTTGCACTGCTGGGACTGAGGAAGGTGCCGTGGACGTGTGGGTCTAGTGCTTCCTCAGCAGGGGCTGGAGAAAATGCAGAAATGAGGCAGCCATCTACAGGAGGGAAGCCCTGGGGATGGATGACGTGGCCCCGGACAGAGAGGAGGGAAGAGGGCACAGCCCTGGGGAGCACTGATGCCAGTGTAATGGGAAGATGGGGAAGGATCCAGCGAAGAAGGGACCAAGAGAGGAAAGAGATAGGCAGATTCCCCACTTTCTCTCCTTTTCTCTCTCCCCATGTGCAAGTGTAGGCACGTGCGTGCACACACACACACACACACAGCATGCAGCTCAGAGTGACAAAAAGATTTGGGACTGCTCTATTGCTGTCTTCTCATGGCATGTTAGCTTACCTGTCTCCCCTGGGGCTCTGAAGTCCTCAGCAAAGAGCCCAGTGGATGCTCAATTAGGTTAGAAGGATGGAATGGTGGATGGATGGATGGATATGGTCCAAGCATAAAATTCTTATATCTGAGCTGAGGCAGGGGCTCAGGGGATAGAGAGGGAGTCTTAACCTGTGCTTTGGAGGGAGAAGCAGGAAGGGAGGAACAGGTGGGCCATGGAGATCAGAGTAGGAACAGTCAGAGATGACTTGGGGCTCCTGGTTGTGGAGCCCTACGTGGTGGTGATGCCCAGTGCTAATGAGAATGGAGTGGGTGTAGAAACAGAGCAGTGGGGTTGAGGAGCTGGGTAAGGGCTTCCTCAAGTTCAAGTCTGTGGCTTGAGGGAAAGAGAAAGAGGTCTGAGCTGTGGAGGCACGGTGGGGACATCAGCACAGAGGACAGGGGACAAGCGTGTCCAGGAATGCATGTGTAGTGAGCCGAAGACCTGGGAGGTGTGAGAGCAGGAGGAGGAGGAGTTGGGGAAGGACAGGACAGACAGACACTAATTAAGCTGTTTACGAACATGTAGGGGAGCCGGCAGATAAACAGGCAGGGAGAGCAAGAGAGAGGGTAGGAGCCAGCTCTAATCACGTCTCAGCCGAAAAGACGAGACACACACGTGCTCACACATGGAGAGACGGAGCAAAGAAAGGACGTGGGTCCTGGCACCTGCTGCTGTGTGTTTGTGGATGATGGGTGGATGGGGATGGAGAAATTCAGGGAGTAAGAATAAAATCAGATAATGGGACCCGAAAGAGAAAGATTCATATGTGACCACTCTGCTGGTCACCTTCCTGATAACAGATTTCCTGTGAGGAAAGGGGATGGTAACCAGGATCAAGGGAATCAAAGAGAATTTCAAGGCTTTAGAACAAAACTCCACAAGCCCCCAGAAAAGAAAGAACTGCGGGGGAAGGGCAGCCAGCCCAAGCACGCACACACATATACGCAGCAGGAATGACGCACAGCCTCAGAGCAAAATTCAATAATTCTCCTCTGAGAGGGAAAGAGCAGAGATGAGCAAGACACAGTGAGATACAGGAAGAGAAGGGGGATTAGACGTCAATAAGAGAGTTGAAAAGAAGCGGGGGCGGCAAGCCACGCAGGCAGATAGATGGGGGGCAGGCAGACACTGAGGCACAGGCTCATGTGTGCTCACACGCACCTCACGAGACACCCCACCCCGCTCAGGGCACGGGGAGAGGCTCCGGGTGAAACGCTGGATGGATGAATGGACGGATGGATGTCTGGAGGGGGCTGGATGGATGAGTGGAGAGGGAAGGGCAGATGAATGGAGGGGGATGGATGGATTGATGGATCGATGGATCGATGGATCGATGGATGAAGCAACCCAGAGACTGGAAACAAAACCTGATAAAGGGCCCAGACAGAGAAAGTTCTAGATGTCTATTACTGGCTCCTCCAGTTCCCACCTCCACGTTTCTCCTCTGCTCCAGGAGGCTGACTGCACTGACTACCATCAGTGGGCTCCCATGGGATGCCCTAGCAGGAGACAGGTGGGGGAGGAGAGAGATTCCGTGGGTCACCTCCGGCTGGCTGGTCCCTTGACTGAAGGTCACTGCTCCTCTCGGGGCAGCCCTCCTCCACAACTATTGCCTCCAAGTTCTGGTCATTACACCCACCCCTCATCCCCTACGTAGCAGAGGTGGTCACAGCCTTACCGCTATCATCCCCAGGTTTCTGCAAAATCCCTCAGGGTTCTTCTATTACCACACTTGACAGCACAGTGCCTTTGTAAATAAACTGCTCGAATGTTCCATCTCTTTCCTGTTGGGATCCTGACTAACAAAAACCCACCGTGAGAAGAACAGACAACACATACTTGTGCCTACATGAACACACACACGCACACACGGGGACACGGTAACGACCACATCCAGAAAGAACAGGGACATTGGAGAAGCTGAGCGAATGAGGAAAGCAAGGAGAGACAGAGTGACTCAGAGACCCGGAAGGCGACACGAGAATGCACAGGCAGAGTAGGGACGCGGGAACACACATGTCAATGGCAATATCGTTTTAACGGCAAAAGTAGAAATCATCTAAATGTCCGTTACCAGAAGAAAGGCTAAATAAATCATGATGTGTCTGTTCTCTGGAACACCATTCAGCTGATAAAAAGGCTGGTGCACCCTTACGTACTGAGAGGAAAAGAGATCCCCAAAAATTGTTCAGTCAAAAATCTCTCTGGGGGGCTTCCCTGGTGGCTCAGTGGTTGGGAGTCCGCCTGCCGATGCAGGGGACACGGGTTTGCGCCCCAGTCCGGGAAGATCCCACATGCCGCAGCGCGGCTGAGCCCGTGAGCCATGGTCGCTGAGCCTGCGCGTCCGGAGCCTGTGCTCCGCAACGGGAGAGGCAACAACAGTGAGAGGCCCGGTACTGAAAAAAAGAAAACAAAAAAAAAATCTCACTGGGAATTCCCTGGCAGTCCAGTGGTCAGGACTCAGTGCTTCTACTGCTGTGGGCCCGGGTTGGATCCCTGGTTGGGGAACTAAGATCCCACAAGCCACACGGTGTGGCCAAAAAAAAAAAAACCTTGCTGAACAATAGTCACAGGTCAATAGAATTTCTATGGAGAAAAACACCCTAAACCAAAACCTACCAAAAACATTCTCTATTCCATAGGAATAAAGCATACATGTACGTATATGTGTATATGTGTATGTGTAAGGATCTATGAATGTGTGTGTGTATATGTATCTAGTATGGAATGATTCCTGCTAAAGTAATGACTGTGATTTCCCCAGAGGAAGTGGATGGGAAACAGGATGGGACGAGGGTCAAAGGGACCCCTTAGCCTTTTTTTTTTTTTTTTTTGGAATTTTATTTTACTTATTTTTTTATACAGCAGGTTCTTATTAGTTACCAATTTTATACATATTAGTGTGTATATGTCAATTCCAATCTCCCAATTCATCCCACCACCACCACCCCCCGCCACTTTCCCCCCTTGGTGAGGGACCCCTTAGTCTTATCTGTGATACTTTCTTTTTCATACAAAGATGATGTGTTCGTGTGTCACTTAGGTAATTAAATACTGATTTTAACAGGAGAGGAGGCAACAGGGGAGAAAGAGAACAAGAAAGTTGAAATAAGAGATCCTCTAGACAGACACAGCTTCCATCCATTTATCCACCCATCCTCCCCTCCAGCCACGGCTATTGGTCAGCCCCTCCTCTGTGCCGAGACACGAAGACCCTGTCCCAAGACATACAAACCCACATGTGTCTGGGCGCTCCAGACACCCCTGGGGGTGCTTCCCCCCGGGAAGGGTCAGCCAGCATTTCTTGGGAGGACACGGGCCTTCTTCTGGATAGACAGTGGGAGGGGGAGGGGGAGGCCCATGATGGTCATGCCAAGGAGAGGCATCCCCTCCGGCCAATGGATGTGGAGGTCCCGGCTCCTCAGGAGGAGGCTGGACCACAGACACAGTCCGATGTGGCCAAAGTGCGAATAGTCCCCAGGCCCTGGGAGGGGTGGAACTGACCTGGAGGAAGCAGGCAGGGCAGGTGAGGGAGGTAGGGAAAGGTTGTGGAGAGCAGAGATGCTGCAGCCCCGGGAGGACGAGAAGCCTCCAAAGGAAACAGAGGAGAGACAGCTCAAGAGGTGGGAGGAAAACCAGGACCCTCAGCGTCCCCGGAGCTAAGGGAGGAGCAGGGCTGCAAATGGCAGAACGAGTCTCCAGAGGCAGGGTCCCTATGGACCAGGGGAGGGGGGAGACTAAAGACCTGATTCTGTTTGAAGGTCAGTGGGGGCCTCAGTCGAGCACCACGATGGGCTCAGTTCAGCTGCAGATGGTTGCAGGGGGGTTGGGGAGGATGGGGAGAAAATCTGAGCCTAATGTTTTCTCCCAAGCTCTTCTGTGGACTGAAGGAGAGAGCAGACAGGAGGTACTGGGAACAAAAGGTCATGGAGGGAGGTGAGCGCTTTTGTCTCGGAAAAACCCAGGAGAGGGGAAACATGGCGTTGCCAAGGCAACCACACTGACCAAGGGTGATGGAGAGGAGTGAAGGGGAAGATGGGGATGGGGGTTCAGAGGAAGAATCAGCCAGACTCAAAGGTAAAAGGCAGGATAGGAGCAGGGGGCCTCGATTTCTGTTCCCGGAGATGGGGAAACAGGGACAAGGACAGTCAAGGATTTCCTCCCAGACTTGGTGAGTTTGCAATGCTAGGGACACCTAAGTGGGGATGGAAAGATGTTTAGATACATGGGCCTGGGTAAACACAGGCAAGAATGAGGGGGGTGTCAGTAACCCCCAGTGTGGATGGCATGGCCCAGGGAGCATTGGTGAGTGGAGATGAGCAGAAAGGAAAACACAGCCTGACAGACACTGATGCTGGAAGGGTGAGGAGGGAGACCGTCCGGAGAAGTGGACATACAGGAAGACCCCACGCACAGCCTGAGTGTGAGACTCAGAGACCACAACCTAGGGAGCCTTTATGCCTCTCCTCGTCTTCTCATGACATAATAAGTGGTCTATCTTCCCCTGGACTCTGAGTTTCCTCAGGACACAGCTTGGGACTTTGGGCTCTTGACCCTCAGCAGATCACGTGGTAGGTGTTCCACGGCATTTGTTGAATGTCTCCTGGATGGGTGGGTGGGTGGGTGGGTGGACGGGTGGGTGGACAGGTGGATGGGTGGACAGGTGGATGGGTGGACAGGTGGGTGTATAGGTGGATGGGTGGGCAAGTGGAAGGGTGGGTGAGTGGATGGGTAAGTGGGTGGATGAATGTTGTCCAGGTACAAATTTCTGGGTCCTTGCTGACGCAGGGCTGAAAAATCAGGCAGAGGTCTTGAGCAGTCTCTTCGAGGGTCACTTGACAGGAAACGGGGCCGTGTGGGCCGTGAGTGGTAGGGGAGAGAGACAGAAGTGACTCAGGGCTCCAAGCAGCAGAGCTATTCAGCGCCGTTAAGAACCTAAGGCGGTGCCCACCAGCGGTGTGGAGAGGCGGTGGGGGTGCCGTGATGCTCTGGATTTAAGACACCCGACGGGGGTCCCAGCCAGCGTTGGCGCAGAGAGAGTCACATCTCCAGGAGCATGGTGGCGGACACACACATGGAGGGCATGGGCAAGAGGGTCCATGGAATATGTATGGCGTAGAGAGAGTGGGCACGGGAGGGGACCCAAGGCGTCCCCAGGTGTGAGAGTGGACGAGGGGCAGTAGTTAGGGAAGAACATGCAGAGACGCAGGACAGACACATAGATCCTGGCCCAGAGCTCTCCAAGGACCCCATAAATGAGTGGGTGGGTGAATGGATGGATGGATGGATGGATGGAAGGACGATGGACAGACAGGGAGACAGATGAAGCAGGATAGAAAAGGTGGGAAACAACTTTGACCATGAACACACCTGTACACACACACACACACACACACACACACACACACACACAGAGTGAGGTACAGAGAAAGAAAAACTCCACAAGCCTCAGAAACGAGAGAGAGAAAGCTGTGGGGGAAGCAGCAGCTACACACACACAAATACACAGACACACGGAGCAGAAATGACGCACAAACAGAGCAAAATTCAATCCGGCTCCTCTGGAGAGCTGAAGGAGATGAAGTTAGAGGCCGCAAGCGAGGGAGCAGCACGTCAAAGCTTCAAACTTCGCAGAAGGGGAGCAGGACCCCAAGGGAGGCAACGGAGTGGAGATGTGGAGCGTCCACAGTTCAGCATAGACGCCACCCGGCCCGGGCCCGGGCTCCGAGGAGACGCTCACGTGCGTTTGCAAGGGGGTAGATGTAACCAAAGGGCCAAGCACTAAGCCCGAGGAGGGCGCCAGAGACAGATAGACCCTGGGGCACCCCAGACAACTCCCCGCAGCTCCACGCTCCACCCTCTGCCGCCTCCCAGCTCTCAACCCTCAAGAGGTTGGGCTGTGCAGACCCCCAGCCCGAGCCCCCCAGCTTCCCGCCGAGCTTGGCCAGTGGGATGGTCAGAGGGAGGGAGGGATGGGGGAGGTCAGTATGTTTGGTCCCCTGGACCTCAGGCTGCTGTGTCCTCTTCCTCTCGAGGCGGCCCCCTCTACACGATTCTGGAAGCTTCTCCCAGTGGCGGTAACAATTCATGGCCACCATCCGTGGCTTCCGGTGGCCCCCTAACCCACACCTCGGTACCTATGTCCACAGACCCTCCTCAAAGTCTCTGCATCGTGGAGAGTCCTGCTGGGGCCTGACTGAGGCTAGGATGGGAACAGGGGTCAACGGAGACCTCAGTCTTATATAGAAAGCCTTAATTTTTTTTTTAACAAATATAATCCATTCTTATATCTCCTGTGGAATTTAAAAATTATTTTCCAAAAGGAGAGATGAAGCCAGAGGGGAGAAAGAACAAGAGTGCAAGAGAAGAGACCCACAGACACTTGTCCAGCCTCCCTCCAGGGCAGACCCCAAGAGAAGGCCCGCCCAGAGGGAGAAAGATGACCACCCGTGCAGTGCTTCGTGCTGCCCGGGGAGCGCTTGCTGGGTCCCACAGGGCCCCAAGGGAGGGGTCAGCAGGGGCTTCTCCAGGGAGGACCCTGGACCCAAGGCCTTTTTCTCTGCCCGAGGTGTGGGTCTGGAGAAGGAGAGGGGCCAGTGGCACCCAGTCCAAAGGGAGCCTCCCTCATGCCAACACTTGAGGTGCAGGCTGGGCAGAGTGGCCTAAGCCTGAGCCAGGTGGAGCTCAGCATGGCTGGGGAGAGGTGGGAGCCAGAACAGAGCTCTGGGGAGCCCTGAGACCCCACGGAGACTGGCAGGGTCGGGGGGGATCCCTCCAAAGGAAACAGAGGAGGCACGGCCTGAGAGCTGGGGGGAAACCAGACATCCTCCATGTGCGCAGTGCTGGCCCCCAGCATCAGGGCCCCTGGGGGGCAGAGAGAGTGAGGAGAGAAACGGGCCAGCTGGTCATCACCGAGCAGGTGGAGGAGGCCTTGCTGGAGAGCTATGGGTGCCGAGGCAGGGGGCCTCACTGCAGAGGATGGGAGAGAAATGACCAGTGCCTAATGTCCCCCCACCCCAGCTCGTCTGTGGACGGAAGGAGAGGGAAGACAGGAGGGAGACGGGAACATCTCTCCTCAGGTGCAAGGGAGGCGAGCAAACCCACCAACCGAGAGGGCCCAGGAGGAGGGAGAGAGGACCCGGGAGGAGGGAGAGAGGACAGCTGTTGCCAGGGTGACGACACTGGCCGTGAGGATGGGGAAAAGCAAGGAGGAGGTGGGAGAAAGCCTTTGGGGAAAGAATCGTGAAGAACTGGGGGCTGATTAACGCTGGGGGCAGGAAGAGGGGAAGGGTGGTCAGATTTCTGGCTCTGGAAATGGGGGATGGCCCTGGTCGGGGGATGAAGAATTTGGGCCTGGTTTGGGGAGTCTGTGATGCTGGTGGGACCATCAACTGGAGCCAAGGAGGGCTCTGGAGCTTACGCCGAACAGAGGGCCTGGGTTGGGGGTAAGGGGGTACGTGAGGTGGGGCAGCATCTTGTGGAGCGGGCCCTTGAAACCCCAGGAGTGAACCACAAGGAAGTCTAGGAGGGAGAGAAGGAGGAAGGTGCAGCTTCGAGGAGCATCGTTGCTGGACCAACACCAGGAAGAGGGAGAAGCGTCTGGAAAAGTGACCAAGACAGACAGACAGACACACATACTGACGTTCAGAGTGACATAGAGCTGTGAGAAGCCCCTGTCATCCGTCCTGTAGTGCAGTGATAACTGGTCTCTGAGCTCCTGCAGGATGTGGGCCTTGGTCCTCAGCAGAGACCCAGTGGGTGCTTGGGGCAAGTTTATTGGATGGATGGATGGATGGACGGATGGTCCAGGCATCAAAGAGCTGATGACCGAGCTCTGAGAGGCTGAAGGGATTGGGGTGGGGAAGGAAGTGCCAAGCAGCCCCTCAGAGGGAGTCTTGACAGGAAGAGGGGACAGCTGGGAGTGGACGGCAGGAGTGAGTGGAGTCAGAGATGACTGACTCCCGGCTGTGAAGCCCCAGGTGGCGGTGATGGTCAGCACTAATGAGAGCTGGGAGAGAAACACATTTGGAGACCTGAGAGATGATGCACCGGGTTTGCGTGCGAGCCCAGAGTCAGTGGCAGGAGTGGGAGGGAATGAGTAGTGTCGGGGCTGAAGGAGGATGCTGGGGGGTCAGTGCCAAGAAGTACTCTGTGAACTCATCCAGGAAGTAGGTGAAAAGTAGGAGAGGGAGGCTTCCCTGGTGGCGCAGTGGTTGAGAGTCCGCCTGCCGATGCAGAGGACGCAGGTTCGTGCCCCGGTCCGGGAAGATCCCACATGCCGTGGAGCGGCTGGGCCCGTGAGCCATGGCCGCTGGGCCTGCGCATCCGGAGCCTGTGCTCCGCAACGGGAGAGGCCACAGCAGTGAGAGACCCATGTACCGCAAAAAAAAAAAAAGTAGGAGAGGGAAAGATCCAGGACAAAGAACTAGGGGCCCCGTGATGTGAGGATGTATGAAGCAGGAGGACTCGGGGAGGAATGATGGTCAGGACAGACAGACAGACCCTAGTAAGGGGATCAGCAACAGTGTTGTGGATAGACAGAAAGGCATAGGGACATAGAGTCATGAAGGATGACAGAGAGGGTGGGACCCGATCGTGACCCTGCCTCACAGAGAGAAGCATTATCTAAACACGTGTACACTTGTGCGTGTTGCACACGGAGAAAGTAAAAAGCTACAAGCTTGAGAAAAACAGAGACAGAGCTGAGGGGGCGAGCTGTGCACGCACACGCACGCATGAACGCACACACACTCCCAGCAGGAATGACGCACAAACACAGAGCAAAATGAATAACACTTTCTCAGGAAAGTAGGAAAGAACACGGCTGAGCCAGAGAGATCAAGACAGAAGGAAGAGGAGCAAGACGAGGTGTAGATTAAAAAGTTAGAAAAGAAAAACAGGAAGGGAGGTGGGGCCTGCAGGGGACCCACAGGCAGGCAGGTAGGGACACAGGCACATGTACAGGCACACACCCCCTAACACCCGCACACACACGCACACTGTAAACTCTTCTCCTGGAACAAGCTCCATATGTCTTTGTTGGTAGGTGAGAGGATGCAGTAGCCCGGGAGTGAGAATAAAACCTGAGAAAGTCCCCAGAGAGAGGAAAGCTCCTCAGATTATCCAAATTTGATTGTGACATCGATTTCCTGATGGGACCTTTACTGATCCACATACAGGGTGGGGAACAGGCAACACAGAAACACACACACACACACACACTTGATAACTAGGGCCAAGTCCAAAAAGAACTGGGAAAGATGAGGGACAAACTAAGAGAGAATGAGGCAGGGAAGGAGATACACAGACCTCTCAGGGAGCCAGGAGATGGATGAATGCACAGACAAGGTTTGGAGTACCCCTAGGACCCGAAGAAAAGGGAGCCAGAAGGAGACAGCACGTGTTTGGTACAGCCTTATCTGTAACGATGAGAAAGTGAAAACAACCAAAATGTCCATCCTTGGCGGGGAAGAGCTAAATAAACTCCAATTCAGCCCTTCTCTGGAATCCTGTGAGCAGAGGAAAAGAATTGACTGCAATATATGTTCTAATAAGGAAAAGGAGCCCTCAGAGAACTGCTGAGTGTAAAAGCTCACGAGAGAATAATATACATAGTATGAGGCGATTTCTTTTAAAAACAAGAACAACAACAGTATTTTGAATACTGTTTACCAAACCACATTCTGCATTTTCCAGGGAAATATATACGCTTCCATTTCCAATTGCTCATTGATTTTTGTAGATTGACTTTGTATCTTGTGGCCTTGCTAAACTCACTTAAAAGTTCTAGTCTTTTTTGTAGATTCTTTAGAAGTTCCTATGTAGACAATAACGTCATCTGCTAAGAGAGAAGGTTTTGTTTCTTCCTTTCCCATCTGTATGTTCTTTTGCTTCTTTTTCTTGCTGTATTGCACTGGCTAGGACCTCCAATGTGACGTTGAATAAGAGTGATGAAAGTGGGTATCCTTGCCTTGTTTCGATCTTAGGGGGAAAGCAGTCTTTCACCACTGGGTGTTATTTAGGGGTGTGTGTGTGAGTGTGAGAGAGAAAGAGATGAATTTTTTTGCACTAATTTGATAATGCTAGTTTCTTCTTGGGAAAGGAATTGAGGAACAGGATGTAGGCTGAGGGGGACAGGGGAAGGGACTTTAGTCTCATATGTAATGTTTTAATATTTTAAGATAACATATTTGTATATCACAGGTGAGACCAAAAAGTAACCTTTATTAAAAAAGAGTTTAGGGGCTTCCCTGGTGGCGCAGTGGTTGAGAGTCCGCCTGCCGATGCGGGGGACATAGGTTCGTGCCCCGGTCCGGGAGGATCCCACATGCCGCCGAGCAGCTGGGCCCGTGGGCCATGGCCGCTGAGCCTGCGCGTCCGGAGCCTGTGCTCTGCGGCGGGAGGGGCCGCAGCGGTGAGAGGCCAGCATACCGCAAAAAAAAAAAAAAAAAAAAAAAAAAAGAGTTTTGGGTGGCAGAGAGGGGAGAAGGAAACTGACAAAGAACAAGGAGAAAGAGGAAACCCACAGGTAAAATTCCATCTGTCTGTCTATCCTTCCTCCTGCCCCAGACCCATATATCCCCTAGCCCTCCTCTGTGCTGACATCGGAGAAGAAATCAGACACAAGGTTCAGTCTGGTGGGCAGAAAGGCACCCAAACCAAGGCATGCCTGGATGTTCCTGGGATATGATGGGGATATAATGGGATATTGGGAGAGAGGCTGTCAGGGGCTTCATCAAAGAGGATATGGTGCCTTATTCTTGAAAGGTGGGTTTGGAAGGGGAAGGGAAAGAGGCCATTGCAGCCTTGCTGACAGAGAGGAGGGGACATCCACAGGGACCTCTCCATTGGGCAGATGGATTTTCTTTTCACAATGGGATAGAGACTGTTGATCTGGCGAACAGGAAGTCGGTAGGGGGATTTGCCGAGCATCATGGCTGGCCCAGAGGAACTGGGGGCGGCTCTACTAAAGCCAAGGCTTCTGCAGATGGATGGAGAGAGTGGACAGGAGTGAGATAGGGCAAGATGGAGTGCTTCTCTCCAAGTTAGAGGAAAGCGAGCACGTTCCCCTGCTGAGAGGAGCCTGGAGAGAAGGGAGAGCATGGTCGTTGCCAGGGCAACCATATTGGCCATGAGGATGGGCAGGAACAAGGGGGAAGACTCGAGAGAGATGTTGGAGGAAGAATCGGCAAAAAATTGGAACTGAATTGGAAATGGAGGGCAAAGGAGAAGAGAAGGTGATGTCTGGGTTTCTGGTCTTGGAGATGGGAGGTAGGAACCTCCCATCTGGGAGGAGGGTGGGGATGATGGGGAGTTTGATCCTATCTTGGTAAGTCTGTGATGCTGCTGGGGCATCCAAATGGTGCTGAGGAAGGGACAGGGCATGTGCACGAGGGAGTTTCTGCACGGAGAAGGAGCTCTGAAACCCTGGGCACAGACAGCTCGTGGAAGGACAGGAGAGAAGCAGGAGGACGCAGCCTTGGGGAGCACAGATTCTGGAGGACTGGAAGGAGGAGGAAGGTCTGAAAAAGTGGCCAAGGCAAATAAGACAGATGTCACCCCCCAAAACATGCACAATGTAGTGACCAAAGTGACAGAAAATCTTGGGAAGCTCCATCACACGTCTTGCAGAGCAGTGATGACTGGTCTGTCTTTCCCCTGGACTCTGATGAGGTCCTGCACGACATGGGCCAGGGCTTTGGGGCCTGTGTCCTCAGCAGAGATCCAGTGGGCGCTTAGGGCAAGTCTGCTGCTTGGATGGATGAATGGATGGATGCAGTGGTCCAGGCTTCAATTTTCTGGGCCGGCTGAGGGAGGGGCTGATAAGATGGTGGGGGCTGGGTGCTGAGCAGCTTTTGGAGGAAGATTCTACAGGAAAGAGAACAGATGGGCTGTGGGTGGCAGGAGAGTGAGGACTCAGAGATGACTCGGGGCTCCTGGCTGCGGACCCAGGCAGGCAATGACACTCTGCGCTAATGAGAACAGGGAGAGAAACCCATCAGAGGTGCAGAAATGATGCTGTGAGCTTGTCATATGCTGGGTTTGAGGTACCAGAGTCAGCTGCGAATTGGCTTTGAGTTTTCAGCTCGTGAGCGAAATAGGAGTCTGGCCTGCAGGCTGCAGGAGGAACACGCACAGAGGAGGGGTAGCGTCCAGTACACACACTGGGGGCCCGGGCTGTGAAGGCAAGTGGAGGGACAGGAGATGGGGAGGCAGGGTGGTGGACAGCAGACAGCCGTGAGCTCACACCACACACCCTCACAGCCCGGACCAACCCAAGACCTGGCAGGAAGCAGGTGTTTAATAAACTTCTTGTGGATGAATTAACAAATAGTTGGACAAAGCGTGAATGACAGTGATCCAGAGACTGGGAACTACCTCAGCCCAAGCCCTAGAGGGAATGACGTGAGAGGCTGACAGATGTTCACACACACACACACACACACACACCACGAATGGCTCACAGACTCAGAGCAAAAATTCAACAAAGCTCTTCTGTAGAGAGAAATGGAATGTGACTTTGGAGTGAGATAAAAAGAGAGGCAGTGAGGGAGGGGGAAGGGGCGCTCAGACAGCAGGACACAGATATAGGCACACGCACACACACTCAGTCTCACTGGCTGGCACAGAATCTGGCACTAGTTAGATGATGGCTGGCTGGCTGGATGGCTGGCTGGCTGGCTGGATGGATGGGATCAATAGGTGGATGGATAGGTAAATGGATGGATGGATGGATGGATGGACAGATGGATGGTTGGAAGGGTAATCCAGAGATGAGAATAAAATTTGATAAAAGGCCCAGAATAGGAGGGATTCACATATGTCCACGTACACACATCACACACATACACTGCCTAGCACAGCATTCACCACAAGATATTTAAAGATGGAATAACTGAATAAACTAATAAATTAACAAAGGAAGGAAGGAATGAAGCAAACTAGAAATTAGGTCAAAACCCAATAAATGAGAGAGACAGAAGTATAACCCACAGTGAGACAGACACAGATGCACACACCCAAGCATGGGTGTGAGTTCACACTCACACACAGGATGATCCACGCACAAAGGGAGGGCCAAATCTGTGAGGGCTCAGAGAGGGAACTCGGAAGCTAGGAGACAATGACGAGCACAGCAGAGCAAGGCAGGGAGGCAGAGGGGTGAGCTGGAGTGGAGGATACAGGAGGAGAGCTATGAAGGAACAGACTTGATAGGATGTGCTCACCATTCAGATACATGCACGTAATTCGTGAGCATTTATAGAGCACCTACTATGTGCCAGACACTGTAATGAGCAGATTACGACAGGGAGCTTCTGTTGTAGGAGATTCAGCTCCTCCTCTCCCAGGACTGATCTTCTAGTACAGGAGACAGAAAAAGGCCACGTAAGTTAGAAAGATAATTTCTGATACTGATAAGAATGAAAAGGAGGTTAGTGCAGGGTGGTGAGATAGAGCCCAGGGGGAGGGGAGGCATGATCAAGGAAGTCTTCCCTGAGGAGGTGGCATCTGAGCTGAGAACTGAGTGACAGAAAGGGTGGAGGTGGCAGCCTTGTGAATTTCTGGGAGAAGAGTCTTCTCAGGCTGAAAGAATTAAAACGGCTAGAGCCCTAAGACAAGAATGAGCTTGCCATGTTTGAAGAGTAGCAAGGAGGTGGGCGGAGCCAGACTGAGTGAGTGAGAGAAGAATGCAAGAGATGAAGCTGGCAACACGGTCAGGGCCAGATCATGTTAGACTTTGGCACAAAGCTTGGGTTTTACAGTCAATGCAGTGGGAAACCATTGGAGGGGTTTAAGCAGGCAGTGGCCCGATCTGATTGATAAGATCCCTCTGGTTCTGGACACAGGAATAGAAGCAGGGAGCCCAGGGAAGAGGCTGGGTTATTGTCCCAGAGAAATGATGGGGGCTTGAGTTAGGATGGAACAGGTGGCGTGAAGAAAACAGAATGATTTGGAAGTTCAGTCAATGAATTGACCACGAGTATGTATGAAATGATGAGGGTAAAAAGGGACCCCTGGATAACTTCCAGGGTTTCAGGGTGGTGTAATTTATTGACCTGGGGAAGAATGAGGAAGGAACAGGTTTTCGAGGAAGATGGGATGATTTCAGCTTTCGGTGTAGTGAGTTTGAAATGCGTGTTGGGTATCCCTGCAGAGAAATTGAATGAGCAGTAGAGTCCGGAGTTCAGGGAAAGGTAGAGTTTGGGAGTGGTCAGAAAACAGAGAGTACGCCAAACTGTTGAATTGGAGGGGTTGTGTAACTGAAGAAGAGAAGGGGGCCATTTAGAGATTGGGGGAAGTGGGAGGATCCAGCAAAAGAAATAGAGAGACCGAGAGGTAAAATCAGAGAAATCTGATTTTCAGAGGTAAAATCAGAGCCAAGAAAAGTGAATGTTTCAAGACTGAGGGAGTGTTCAACCACATCCAACATTACCGATGGGACAGGAAGATGAGGTCTGAGAACTGAGCATTGGATCTGACAAGATGGAGGTCACTGGTGACCTTGCCAAGAGTAGTGTCAATAGTGAGGTCAGGGTGAAAGGCTAATTAGAGGGGTTAGAGAAAGAATGGTGGGGGCTGACTTCCAAGGTCTTGCTGAGATCCAAGACATGCTCTAGTAAATGAGGTGGAATGACGACAAGCGATGGCTTAGGAGTAGGGTAGCTGGAAGCTGGGACTTTGGAATTGGAGCTGTTGTTGCAAGGTCAAAGATACGATCATGGTTGAGGTCGAGTAGAGAACGAGATTGTTAGCACTTGGGAGGTCAAGAACATGGTGTTGGCTACACCATCCATGTGGGTGGTGAAGTCATCAAGGAAGGCCACAGGACTAGGAACAGAGAGAAGAACCAGGAAGTACAATCCTCAGTGATTGAGGGGACACAATGGGAGACTGGAAAATGACCATCCCAGCAAGCAGGTGGAGAGAACAATGCAGAGTCAAGAGGGATGCGGAGGTACCACCCTCATGATAGGGCACAGCGTGGTCTTGTTTACCGACCCAGGGAGCCCAGCAGGAGGAGTACCTGTAGGGAAGATGCTGAGTCCACTTTGGGACACATGGAGTGGCAGGTGCCTGGAGGGATAGCCAGGTGGAAGCATCTAGGAAATGACTGATCATACAGATCTGAGGCTCAAAATAATGATTAGGCAGGAAATAAAACGTCAGGAGTCATGGTATTTGAGTGGTTATTGAGACGGGGGCAGGGAAACAGGTGGGAAGAGAAATGAGAAGGGCTGGGGACACAGTCTAGGGATGAAGGAGGGCAACGATACGTTGTTTTAGGTTCCGATGGTGGTTGTACCAGGTACTGAAGTGAGGGAGGCGAGGTGGGTGTCAGGCTTGGGGAGTGGACGTCAAGGGCTCATTTGGAGCATGTTAGAGTTGAGTTGCCTGTAGACTCCCACGTGGAGATGTGGGTGTAAGAGTCTAGGGTTCAGGCTGGGAGTCAACAGCATGGGGCTTGCTGGGTTTTCAAGTCATAGGACTGGATGAATCAAGATCCCCAAGGAAGTAAGGAGAGAGAGACCAGAGGGACACAGAGAGAGGATATCCAAAGACTGAGCCATTGGCTCACCAATATTTCATCAGCACTTACAAGGGGTTTCCCAGCTTTTCTTCAGTGGCCAGTCGTGAAAGACAGGAGAGAGATGGGGATGAATGTCCTGGAAACTGAGAACAGCGCTGAAATGCTGCAAAGACTAAAATTAAAATGTCCGTTAAATCTGGCAGCATGGAGGCCACACCAATGACCTTGATAGGGGGCAGCTGATCACAGTGTGGGGAGGTAGGGCTATTTGGGGTCGAGGGCAACTCTTCCCACAAGCTTTTCTGAGAAGGGAGGAGAGAGAAGGAGCTGTAGTTAGGGGAGAGGTGGGGTCACGGGGAGGATCTTTTTTCTAGGATGGGAGAGATTTGCACGCTGGCTGGAGGGATGCAAATTTTTTTTCAGAGGGTAGCCATCCTTCCAAAAGTACAGCATGTCAGACAAGGAGATGGAAGCGGGTACTGAGAGGAGGACGAGGAAGAGAAGAAAGGCGCACCCACTGGGTCATTCATTCATTCATTCAGAAAATCTCTAATAACAGCTATCCATGTAATCCTTAATAACAACTGCGGATGGTGAGGCTGGCCCTTCCATAACAGCTTTTCAAAATTCATCTAATCCTTGTGATACCCCATGAGGAACGTGCTGTCTGTGGCTTCATTTACAGACGAGGGGACTTGGGAAGGTGACAGGTGTTGGAGTAAGAAGTGGAGGGATGAGTGCAGAGGTGGGGGGCCGGGAGGGGGCTACGCTGCAGGAGGGGCTGCACAGGGGCTGCTGAGGGGCTCCCAGAGGGAGCGTCAGCAGGAAGCCAGACAGATGGCTGTGGGCTGCGGGAGCTGAGGAATCAGAGATGACTCTGGGCTCCTGGCTGCTGCCCCCAGTAGGCGCTAATGAGAACAGGAGAAAAACATGTTTGGGGGCTACAGAGACAAGATGGTGGGTTTCAGGCATCCGTGGAGAGGCCCAGATGGAGACACATGCTGGCATCATGTCTTTATCCTTGTGGACTGCAGGAGCAGGGGATGCACTGCCCAGGGAGAAGGGGCAGAGTGAGGATACAGCAGGCTCAGGGTAAGACAGGAGATGCTGAAAAGAGAAAGACTTCAGGGCCCTTGACACTTTGAGAGAAAAATGCTTAATACCACCTCATATCATTTAGAGGGTGACTCTAGAGACAGACATCTTGGTTCAAAACCCACCTCCACTACTTACTTGTTGTGTGAGCTGGGACAAGTCACTTAACCTCTCTGAGCCTTGGTTTCCCCACCTGTAAAATGGGGATAATAATAGTATCAAGAATCATATTGTAAGGGTTAAATGAAAAATACAGGCAAGGCACTTAGGACAGTTTCCGACATGTAGTAAGCCTATATGAGATTAGTTGTTGTTCTTGCTGCTGTGGTTATATTCTGTCTCACTCTGCCCCTGAATACCCACAGCCTTTAGGAAGGCAGATATACAAAAAGGGAACAGTGATGTGACCTGAGATTTGTTTTAACAGCCACATTTATGAGAGAGCCCAGGAGGAAGCCATTTACTAATACGGGGTCAGGAAAGACGTTAGTGAGGAAGGGTCATTTGAGCTGGGCCTTGAAGGATGCATACGAGTCAGCAGGTGGAGGAGAAAGGTTTATTCATTCTTCCAGCCTCTCTCCGGCATCCCCTGAGTGCCTCGCTCATGCCTGGCCCTGTGCTGGGTGAGGGAGGCCAAAGCTCCAGAGAGGAACTGAGCACCAGACTGGCTCCTCTTTCTGTCACTCCCAGTCTCGTGGGGGAGACAGACATGGGAGAAATAGATTGTTATAGGACAACATGGTAACAGCAGCAACAGGGATATGCCCAGGAAGTTACAGGAGCTTCAAGGAAGGATGCCCCCTTGGGGGTGACAGGAGGGGCACCAGAAAGAAGCAGAGGAGGGAGCCACGTAAAGAGAATGACAAAGGAAGGAGAACTGCATCCCAGGCCAGGCACGGCCATAGCCAAAGCCTTCAAGGTGGGCACTCCGTGTTGTGAAGGTCACTCGTGTCCCCAGGCTTCCCAACCAGCCTTCCCTCCCCCATCCCCACTGCCCACAGGCCTCCCTGATTTCCCTCGCTCCCTAAGTCCTCAGAGGAGCCACACCTGGGTGGGAGGGAGGAAGGAAGGAAGGGACCTGTGGGGTAGGGTGAGCTGTGATTCAGCCAGAGAGGAGAGAGGATGCCAACACAGAGGCAGCAGCACTAACCAGCATGCACTGGGCACTGCCACGTGACCGCACTGCACTGAGCATCCCTGACGTGAGCCGTCCCACGGACCCTCAGAACTCTTGTTATCCTCATTCTGCTCTGAGGACCAGCATAAGATGTGAACAGGCGTTGGGCACCAAAGTCCAGAGGCTTGTTTATCTACTGTGTCTCGGTGAGAGGCAGGAGGCACAGGAAGACCCAAATGGAGAGGAGACGGCTGAGTTCTCAGCAGGAGGCGACCTGGGCCATGGGTAGAGGCTGGGAGGGCTCAGACCACCCCACTCCTGCTGCCCGTGAACCACGTCCCACTTCCCGGCCCCCAGCCCTCACGAGACTGAAACAAGAGTGAAGCCCCTCCATGCCCCGGCACCTGGTTCTCCGCCACCCTTATCTCCCGGGCTGCACAAGGAAAAGTTCCCAGAACCTCTGTCCCGTGTCCTGGCTCCACTGCGTTACCCACGAAAGCCCCACCCGCAGCCACCAGCTCTTCTTCATTCTTAAGCAACCCAAGAACAAAGTGACAAGGGCAGAAAAAGGGATGGTGGGACATGGAAGGCACCCAGCAACCTGAGGGAAGCAGCAGAAGAGAGAGAGGGAAGGGAGGGGAGGGAGGATGGGCTCTCTGTCTCTCTATCTCTAACCAACACCCCTTCGCTATTTTTTTCTCTGGATTTCTCTATCTAGCTTCCTCTCCTCTCTCTCTCTCTCTCTCTCTCTCTCTCAACACACACACACACACACACACACACACACACACACACATATCAGATAAAGCCCCAGAAGGAGGAAGGGAGGGATGGAGGAGACTGTCAGACAGACAGAACTTCCCAGACAAAGACATTCAGACCATTCAGACAGGCTGACAAAGACACACAGGGGTGTCCCAAGTGGAGACGCCCAAATGCTCCTGAAGGAACAGATAAGTAAAAACAGTGAAATCAAATTTGCAGAGAAAAACTCACGCCGAGAGAAAAGGTTCACAGATACAAGGAACATTGCAAAAAGATCTCCAAATGTTAATAGTGGTTCCTTTCCCTCTGGGAGGTGGGATTACAGGGGATTTTTTTTTCATATTCTCCTGCACGTTCTTTCTGGTATTTCCCACCTTCTTTGTGGTGAACACATATTACTCCTGAAACCAAAGGAAAACAATAAATGTCATTTCTGAGGGAAAGAAAACATCCGAGGCAGGGTGGCCGATAAAGCCTGCCAAAGAAGCAGCGAAAGTGTAGACCACACGCACACACACTCCTCCACAGACGCTTGCACACTCACGGGCTCACACGTTCACACACTCCTCCACGATCACAGTACTCCCGCACACACACAGGCCCATGCTTTAGGCGCACAGCATGAACAGCTAGAGTGAAATTCCAGAAATCTCCAAGGAAGGAAAAGGATGGAGAGGAGGAGGAAGGAGAGGCAGACAGGGAAGCCTGGAGATGGATGGACAGACACACGCACGACCCTCTAGCCGAGGGCATGACTCAGCACAGCTGCTGACAACGGGCCCCTTATGCCCTCGTTTTTCTGATGGTGGTTGTGGTTCATGGGTTTTTCTTATTACAAAGGTAATAATGCAACTTGTGTTCCTGGCAGACAATTTAGAAAAAATGATGCTCTGTTTTTTGAATGAGCAAAAGAACTTATGAATGGGAGTGACCGACGGAGACAGAGGGAGAGCAAACTGTGAGGAAACCACAGAGAGGAAGTGAGAGAGGCTGAGAGAGGCGAGAGCCTGTGGAGGGACACACACACACACACACACACACACACACACACACGCACGCATGCACACACGCACATACACATGCACACAGGCGCACACAATGGGACAAGAGCAAGATGGCGATTTTGAAAGGCTGCAGAGAGAGGGAGGTGGCCAGCAGACAATCAAGTAGATGGGTGTCCAGGGAGCCAGACACACGGACACAAGCCCAACATGCACCCCTTGAAGCTCACACAGAGGGGGGCAAAATTCAGGGAGGCCTGAGTGGCGGGAGGGAGACCCACCATCCCACGGACACACACTCCTGGTCTGGGCATCCTCAGGACGGGCTTTATGAATGAATGAATGTGGATATCCGTGAGACCCCCCAGGGGGAGCGAGAGCCCATGCAGACAGAGACAGGAACCCAGAGACAGAGGCACAGGCTGAGAGAGACGCAGAGAGGGGCTCCGAGTCAGACCGGAGACAGTGACAGAGACTGAGATGGGCAGAGAGTGCGAGACAGGAGGAAGGGCGGTGGAGGGGGCATGAGGGGCACTGCGAGGTGGGGCCCTGGTCATAGCCCAGCCCAGGGTCCGCTCCCCAGCACGCTCCCAGGGGCCCCTCCTCCAGGAAACGGGATCAGTAGGGCACTTCTATTGTTTTCTCTGTGCTTTTCTGTATTTTCTAAAAGATTATTAATGAAGATGGATGCATTACTTTTCGGATCAGGAGAAAACATGTGCCTTGAAAGAGAAAGAAAACTGGTTCAGAGATTGAATGGAGATGAAGCCACGGAGAGCAAGCAGGGGAGCGGCCAGACACGCCCGCTCGCGCAGCCCTCCGGGACTGAGGGCAGACCCGAGGAGGGGGAGCAGGGAGCAGTGGGGGCAGAGGAAGTAGGCAAACTGAGGCTCCGAGCCCCAGACTTCCAAACATACCCGCACTCACACAGAGAGGACGAGCTCCTGGAGGAGACTGCGGGCGCATTTGTTGATCACCTAGTGTGCACGGGAGCCTAGGGTTAGGTTGCCTACTGCAATCTTGGGTGGCAAGTCTGGGCTGACCCAGAGGCCCGGGCAGGGGACGGTCTCCCAGAGGAGGGTCCCAGAGCCCAAACACTCAAAGCAGGGCCCGGGGTGGGGGAGATGGGGAAGAAGGTATGGGGCAAAGGGGGAAGCTTGAGCACAAGGACAAAGGCTTGGAGGAGCAGAGGGCATGAGAGAGAGAGAGGAGCAGAGAGAGGCAGAGGCACAGACAGAGGCAGAGACAAGCGAGGGAGGCTGCGGGGGGGCCCCTCAGCCAGAGCCTGAGGGCCTGGAAGAGCTCAGAAGTTGGCTTTGTTCGCTGTACAAAGAGAGTTAAGGGATTTAGGGCCTGGGGGTTGGGTGTTGTTTGTGATCCCTGGGAGGAGGGAGGAGAAGCAGGAAGGCCAGAGAGGAAACCAGTGGCGCCTTCCAGGGAGAGATGGGGTGCCCTGACCAGGGTTGGGGGAGAGGTGGGTGGATGCGTAGGGAACAGCATCTGCAGGACAGGTTACCATGGGGGTGGGGGGAGGGTCAGGCTGACCTGAGCAACTAGAGGAATGACAGCGATCCCCAACTCAATGGGGTCTCAGGAGGAGAGGGTGGGGTTAGATTTGTGGTTCCTGCCAGATGTGTGGCAGGGGTGTGAGGACCCCTCAAGCACGATGCCCCTAAAGGGGATGGAGTCAGAGCTGGGGGTGCCATTGGGAAGACAAGCCTCCCCAGGCAGGGTGCCTCTGGGAGTTCCAGCAGGTTAGGGGCAGGTGAAGGGAGTGGAAGGAGACCCGGATGTGAAGATACACTCACAGACACACACAGACACACTCACGGACACACACAGAGACACAGAGGTCGGGAGGAAGGGGAGCCCGAGAGAAGAGGAGGGACTGAGGGAAATACGTGGCGTGAGACAGTCAGACATGGACACATCTGGAAAAATCGAGGAGGAAGGATAGGGAGGCTAAGAGACAAAGAAAAAGGGCGAGCGTGGCGGGAGCGGAGAGACAGAGATGGAGATGGTGCGGGGCAGAGAGGGGGAGAGGGATAAAGAGCCGTGATGGGGAGAGAGAAGGAGAGACCCAGAGTCAGAGACAGAGCTGAAAACACACACACACACACACACACACACACACACACACACACACACACGCGGAGGCTGAGAGGCGGAGAGTCTGACAGAAAGCCCAGAGAGGGAAGGGAAGTGGGGAGGGGGCGCCCCTCTCCCTTCTTCCTCCTCCCTCTCCCAGAGCAAGGGCAGGCTTCTGTAACGCCTTAGAGACAGAGAGGGAACGGGCTGGAGGGAGGGGAAGAGAAGAGAGTCACACACACACACACTCACACACAGCCCAGCGCACAGGAGGCTCACAGAGTGAGCACAAAAGCAAGAACCCCGCAGAGATGGGGCCAAGGACGGGGCTCCAAGGCTGGAGCACAGAGAAAGCGAGGAGTCCAGTGTGGTGGACAGACAGAACAGTACACACACTCACACACTCACACACACACACACACACACACACACACACATGACAAAGCATTTGATGCTTAAAGGGAGCACAAAGCCACCTGGTGAGAATGCCAGGGGACGGGTCTGGGTGGCGGGCTTGGGGGTGATGGAGGAGGGAGGAGGCTTGAGAGGCAGACAGTGGCGGCTGAGGCCTGGGCTTCGTTTGGGGTAGGGGTGGGGAGCCAGGGAGTGATGCAGTGGGTAGACAGACATGGTCAGAGGCATGTTTGAGAAGGTGCTGGTGTCTGGGGAGTTTGATCTGGGGGAAGCGGGGATGGCCGGCCAGCCAAGGGGCAGCAGGAAGCAGGCTGGCAAAGGGGAATGGCAGTGAGATTGAAGAGGTGGTCATGGTAGGTGGCTCAGGAAGGAGGGAGATGCAGCCTTGGGAGTCCAGGGTGTGCAGTCAGCCAGGGGTGGCCCAGATCATCCCAGGAACGGGAGGGCCAGGAAGGGGAGGGCCCAGTGTCCCAAGACAGGAGGGCTTTTGAGACTCAAAAAGAGGCAAAGTGGACAAAGTGTGGTCTCTCCTTACAATTAAATATTATTCAGCCATAAAAAGGAACAAAGTCCTGACACACGCGACTACGTGGATAAACCTCAAAAACATTACACTAAGCGCAAGAAATCAGACTCAAAAGGTCACATATGGTAGGACTCTGTTTATCTGAAATGTCTGGAATAGACAAATCCACGGAGACAGAAAGCAGATTGGTGGTTGCCGGGGACAGGAAGGGGGGAGGGGAAATGGGGAATAACTGCAACTAAATGCCACTAAATTGTTCACTTTGAAACGGTTAATTTTATTAACCATTAAAATAAAACCTCAATAAACCTTAACCTCAATAAAACCTCAATAAAAAATTTTTGTTTTATTAAAAAATAAAAACTAGTTCACCAAGCAGGCATGTGAAGAAAGGGATTTCCAGGTGGAGGGACCAGCACCTGCAGAGGGGGTAGCGGCATGCAGGCGCGTGGGCGGGTGGGAGGGAGTGTGGCAGGGGGAGGGGCTTGGAAGCTTGAGGAGAGGAGATGGGGGGGTGTGCTTGAATACTTCTTGGAGATGGGAGCCTTGGGGACCTATGAGGTGGGAGAGCTGTGACTGGTCCCCCCTAGGGTGAGATCAGAGACCGGAGATGGACAGAGATGGCAGGTATCAGCCACTCAAGTGGGGGCTGGTGAGGTGCGAGCAGCGGGCGCTGGGGTTGAGAGGTGGTTCAGCCAAGGGATTTCGGAACCAGTTAGGCACAGGTGAGAGCAGATTGGGTAGCGAGGTGGGAGCTAGGGATTGCCTCCCTGGGGACTGGGTGGGCAAGAAGAGGCACGTCCCTGCATCCTGGCCAGGCAGGGTTTAGAAATTAGATTGTTCAGTCAGTCAGAGAACATGTACTGAGTGACTTCCACGGGCCGGGCAGTGTTCTTGGAGCTGGAGACACCGCACTGAACAGACACTCCATGCCCTCCTGGGGCCTACAGCACAGTGGCAGAGAGGATAGTGTGAGAGATGGAAAATAACCCAAGAAATCCACACATAAGATGATAGCTGGGGGACTTCCCTGGTGGCGCAGTGGTTAAGAATCCGCCTGCCAATGCAGGGGACACGGGTTCGAGCCCTGGTCCGGGAAGATCCCACATGCCTCGGGGCACCTGGGCCCGTGCGCCACAACTACTGAGTCTGCTCTAGAGCCCGCGAGCCGCAACTACTGAAGCCCATGTGCCTAGAGCCCGTGCTCTGCAACAAGAGAAGCCACCGCAATAAGAAGCCTGCACACTTCAATGAAGAGTAGCCCCTGCTCGCCGCAACTAGGGGAAGCCCGTGCACAGCAACGAAGACCCAATGCAGCCATAAATAAAATAAATAATAAATTTATTTTAAAAAATAAGATGACAGCTGGCAGGGAAAAGTGCTTTGAAGACAAAGACAGCAGGAGCAGGATAGGGGTAAGGAGAGCTAAAACAGAGGATGCTGCATTAGATTAAGTCACCAGAGAGGCCTCTCTGAAGAGGGGACTGTGGAGCGGAGACCTGAGGAGATGGGCGGGCACACAGATCTCAGGAGAGAGCTCCAGGCAGAGGGGACTGCACCTGCAAAGGCGCTGGGGTGGGAGCAGCACCTCTCATTCAAGGAGAGGCAAGGGCGGGGTGGCTGGAGCAGAAGGGGTGGCAGGTGGGGGCTGGTGGTGAGGAGGGAGCAGCAGAGCCCTGCCTGGAGCCAAGGGCCTTCCGTGTGGGTGATGGTGAGAGCCTGGGTTCTGCAGGGGGCGCCCCTCAGGGAGATGGACCCTAATAAGGACAGTGGGACTAACAGAAGGACAAGGAGGACCTGTCAGGCCCAAGCGCTGCCCGCTCTGCCCCCCGCAGGGTTGGTTGATGGAGATTTTATTAAACCCTGAAAGTTTCCCCAACAAACTCACTCAGCAACATAAAAGCAACAGGAGGGGCAAAAGAGTGAGGAGCTTTGGACAGACTTACACAGAGGCAGGCCTGACCCCTGAAGAAAGGAGAAGAAAGCTTGAGAGAGCCTCCGAGGGAGAGCAGGAGCGGCGAGGCGAGGCCCCCATGCTGCCAGGCGCTAGGGATGACGCACACACCCGACCCACGCAGGGCTCACGGGGTGTGACACACCGCCGGCTCTCAGGCTGGCGAGGCTGCCAGGGGCAGATGGTGACGTGCAACCCCGACAAAGCCCCCAGGAGGGGGATGCAGAGAAGGAAGAGGATGGGGAGGGAGACACGTGAGCCAGATGGGCGGGTGGTGGGGGAATCTGTGGCCAGACAGACAGACAAGGAGCCCCCAGAGAGAAAGGGAAGGACACACAGACAAAATCACCCAGACAGATCCCTCCACTCAGAGAGACACAGCCAGAGACACAGTGACCCTCACAACACGTGGAGACACAGCCAGGAGGGGCCTTCCCTGAGATACACAGACAGACATCCCGCATACACTCAACACTGCACACAGACAGGAGACAGAGACACACGCACACACAGACACATAGACAGACAGCTGCCGCACAGCAGAACACACACAGAGACCAGCAGACACTCCCATTCACACAGGCAGAAACAACCAGAAACCCAGGTCAGGACACACAGACCGTCGGATAAACACACAAACATATCAACACAGAGAAACAGATACATACACACAAATACAGACAACAGACAGTCAAACACACACACAAACGCATCCACGGACACACACAGACTAGGACCAGATACTCACACGCACTGGTGCACAGGGACAAACAGACAGACCTCACATGGACAGAGACACACAGCCCCTCACCCTGAGTAAGACAGAAACACACACACTGACGTTGGGGGAGAGACAGGCAGGACACCCACAAGGGCAAGATGGAAGGACAGGGAAGTTGATAGAAGTGAGTAGGTGAAGATGAGGAGACGGTGTGAGGTCAGGTGCCCGCCCCCCCCACCCGCCGCCCACCAGGCTCGGGGTCCCCCCTCCACACCAGGGTGCCCAGTCACGGATATGCTTTTGACTCTGAGGCCTGCGACACAGCAGGGGATGTTTGTCCCCATCATGGCCTCCCACCCTGCTATGGGGCAGCAACTATGTTTGTTGACTGAATGCACGACCAAATTTGCCTGATGTCATAGGGTCACTCTGGGGGGCCAAGTGAAGGCCGGAGCACTGCAACAGGTGACAGATGACAGGGAAGCTGGTGCGGGGCAAGACATGGAGAAGGAGCCGGCAGGGAAGTAGGGGGAGTGTCAAGGGGACGGTGTCCCCGAGGTGCAGCGCCAGACCCCGGTTTGCTGGAAGGTGGGAGAGGCCACAGTTAGAGCCATTTCAGGGAGTCAGGAACAAAACGCCACCAGACAGGTAGGGAGAGGGAGGGGCCGACATGAAGACAGCCCTAGGATGGGATGGGAAGACAGGCGGGGGCCTGGAGGGGGGCTCTGCAGGTGGGGAGACGGACCGCGGTGGGTGCACGGGTCTGGGGCTCAGCTTGGCTAGAGACCCCGATGGCAGCGGGTTGCCTGTGGACCACATAGAGTTTGCAAAGGGGGCTGGGGAGCTGCGAGGGGCAGGAAGGGGAGGGCCAGGCCGGCACACACACACACACACACACACACACACATACACACACACACACACACTGCCAGCCAGCACCCACCCACTCTCAGAGACAGTGAGGCGAGAAAGGAGGAGAGAGAGAGAGAGAAATAGAGCCAGGCTCACCTGGAAAATTCTAGATGGAGCCCCCAGGAGCGGGAGAGGAGGAGAAAGAGGCAGAGGTGGGGGAAGCAGGAGCGAGGGGGAGGTAGTGGGCGAGCAGGACACACACAAACACACTCTCACGCACACATACACCCCTGCAGTGACACACAGAATGGAAGCAGAATTCAATAATGACTGGGGAGACGGGGCGCAGAGCGGAGAGAGCAGAGTGGAGCAGCGGGGGGCGGGAGGGGGCGGAGGGAGCGAGCCAGACACACACAGCCCCGTCTCAGGAGGTATTCAGTAATTGTTGATCAAATGGAGGAACAAACATGAGGGACTCTCAGAAGGGAAACTGCGCCTAAGAAAGTTCCAAGATGAATAGACAGAATGTCACGCATCTATACAGTGAGAAAAAAAAAAAATCCCCATCAACTTTTGGATTTAAAACAATAATAATAAACAGTACTAGAGTCAGAATAACTGTTCCCTTGAGGGGTGGGGGTAGTCCTGAGCGAGAAGGAGGCTGCTGAGGGGTCTGTTTCTTGCTCCGGGATGTGGATCCACAGGTGTAGACATGGGTAAAATTCATCGAGGTTTTTCCCTGAAGATGTGTGCATGTTATGGTATATAAGTTATACCTCAATTTTTTTTAATGAGAGAAAGAGGATAAGAAAGGGAAGAAAAGATGAATGTCAGGTGGCGAGAGAGGAACAGATACACACACACACACACACACACAAATGATGTAACAGTGTCCAGGTCAGAACAAACCCCGAGAAAGTCTGACAAGAGAAGAAGTAAAAAGCTAATGCGACCAAGAGAGAAAGCCTGATGCCTAGACCCTCACATGGAAAGAGAGAGCGACCCCAGAGAGACCTGAATTGGAAGGGGTTCCACAGGGCAGGAAGGACGTCGCCAACATTGGCCCCGTGAGCCGGAGGCACCGAGGATGGGGGCTCCTGGAGAAGGCGTCCACCACCAGTCGTGGAATGGCCTGGCCAGGGTGACCCGTTGGAGATGGGCATGAAGCAGAAGGGGAGAAGGGAGCTGGGAAGGAGCTGAGGCTGGGGTGGACTTCAGAGGTGCAGGGGCCGGGCTTGGTGAGGGGCCCGGGAGCAGCCGCGTGCTCTGGTCCGGAGCTCATAACCCAGGGACAGGGGGCAAGAGAGGCTGGCGTGGGCACCGAGACGGCCCAGAGGGCAAGGATGACAGTGGACCCAGGAAAGGCGGTAGGAAAAGGGCCCGGAAATAACTCTCGGACAGACAAGCGGATGGCTAGATGGACGGAAAGATGCTCATCTGCAGAGCGAAAGCAGACGCGGGACAGAGCCTTGGAGATGGATGTGGAGGTAGAAAGAAAGCCTTAAGGGACAGAGCCTTGGCGATGGATGTGGAGGTAGAAAGAGAGCCTTAAGGGACAGAGCCTTGGAGATGGATGTGGAGGTAGAAAGAGAGCCTTAAGGGACAGAGCCTTGGAGATGGATGTGGAGGTAGAAAGAGAGCCTTAAGCGGAGGTGGGGAGAGAGACAGATTCCACTGTGTGTGGAAAAATCAGAATGGAGCCGGAGAAAAGGAGGACGAGCAGAGAGCAAGGGGTGAGAGGAGACGTGTCACACACACACACTCACACACAGACACACTCACAGGGGGTGTCCAACGTGTGCTGACCGAAAGAAAATACAAAGGAACTGCCTGCCCGAGTGTGAGCAGAGGATTTAGGTAAAGTAGTCCAGTTGACAGAGTGACAGACAGCTTGTCACACACAGATACACACACACATGCACACACAACCTTTCTCTGTGAATCCAGGCGCACAGCGCCAAGGCAGCTTTCAGAACCGCCTGGGAGACAGGGTGGCCACACACAATCACCCCCAGCACAGGAGAGGCTCAGGGAGTTGACTGAACATAGGGACAAACGCAAAGGACTCAGAGAATGAGCACAACAGCCGAGGACCCCAAGGAGAGGGGGTCCGGGCAGGGGGCAACTGTGTCCCTGTGAGTCACTCTGTGTCCACACACACACACACACACACACACCAGCCAGGGAAGGAGCAGCTGCTTCATGATGAGTGATCTAGGAAGAGCTGGGGGCATGAAAGGAAACAAAGCCCCCAGCCGATGGCAGGCACCCCCCAGACTGGAGCGAGGGTGGCGGTGGCTGCCCACACCGGGAATTCGACAAGCCACAGGGACAGGAGAGCCGGAGCCTCAGGGGTCAGATGAGCCAGACCCCGGCTTGGCCACACGGACACACGCTCAAGCCTGAGGATACTACACAAGTGTTCGGGGGGTGGGTAAGCGAATGGGGGGACATGTTGTGGGACACAGACACACACGCACACAGACGACTGTGCAGTCACATCTTGGCAGAAAAGACGAATTAATGCAGGTAACACGTAGAGTCAAGCTAAAACTGAGAGGCAGAGACGGAAAGAGACAAAGAACAGAACAAAAAGAAAGCCAGAGACACAGACACAGAGACAAAGAAAGACAGGAAAACAAAGAGAGAGAAAAGGAGAAAGGCAGCGGGGATGGAGAGATGACTGACCGACACGAATGCAAGAAGGACACAGACGTCTACAACCAAAGGAGCGACCCTGAGAAGGGAGTTTGGAAGGAGAAAACAGAGATGGAGGCCAAATGACAGAGGGAGAGAAAGATCAGCAGAGGAAGAGAGAGAGGCACCCAGGCCACCCAGGGCTGCCTCTGAGGACCGGCTAGATTGGGGGTTTAAGACACAGCAAGCAAAGGAATGAATGAAAGAAAGAAAGATGCCTGAATGGATGGGAGGGACCGTCACACAGCCCGTGCTGGATTCAGGGAGCAGCCAGGGGGTCAGCAAGGGACCACATGCCATACACCCCACACCACATGCACCACACACACACCACACACACCACACGCACACACCACGCACACACACCCCCCACACACACCCCACCACACACCACACTACACACACACCACACACACCACGCACACACCACACACACACCATGCACACCACGCACACCACACACACACCACACACACCACACACACACCACGCACACACACACCACACCACACAAACACACCACACACCATACCACACACACACCACACACATTACACACACACACCACACGCACACCACACACACACCACGCACACACCACACCACACACACTACACACCACGCACACACACACCCCACACATACCCCACACCCCACACCACACACACTACACACACACTATACACACACACTAACACACATACCATGCATACCACACACCCACCACACACCCCACACACACCACGCACACACACACCACACACACCACACACACTACACACACACTATACTACACACACACACCACACCACACTACACACACACCACACACACCACGCACACACCACACACACCACACACACCACACACACCACACATACCACACACACCACACACACCACACACACATACACCACACCACACACACCACACACACACCACGCACACACCACACACACACCACACACACTACACACACACCACACACCATACCACACACACACCACACACACCACACGCACACCACAGACACACCACACACACACCACACCACACACACACCACACATACCCCACACCCCACACCACACACACTACACACACACTATACACACACACTAACACACATACCATGCACACCACACACCCACCACACACCCCACACACACCACGCACACACACACCACACACACAACACGCACAACACACACAACACGCACACCAGGCATACACACACCATGCACACACACACCACACCACACACCACACACACTACACACACACTATACTACACACACACCACACCACACAACACACACACCACACACACACCACGCACACACCACACACACACACCACGCATACTACACACACCACACACCACACACACACCACACACACTACACACATACACCACACCACACACACCACACACACACCACATACACACACCACACACACTATACTACATGAACAACATACATGGACCATGGACGCCACATATACACCACACAGGTGTGTGCATACATAAACAATTGCAGGAAGCCCAGAGAAAAGATAAGGTTTCGAGGAGCCCCAGAGAGAAGGCGGAAGGAGCAAGCTGGAGAGAGCGGGAGAGTGGAGTTCCGCGCACCTCTCTCGCCCTCTCCCGGTACTGGTCTGTACGTCTGTCTGTCTCCCTCTCGCTCACTCCCCCACACACAATCACACCCCCTAAAAAGGGGGAGAATGGGGGGTGGGCAGAGAAACGAGGGGATGTGATGACTCGGTGGCTGTCCCACCCCAGCCCGCTGGCTCCCACCTCCTGGCCTTCGCATGGCTGTCCTGCTGCCTGGAGTGCTTCCCGCCCGGCCACAACCCTCCCTCCCCGCCCCGCTTCTCCACCTGCTGCCCCCGGGCCTCACTCAGCCCACTCCTCAGGGGAGCCCTCCCGGACGCTCTGTTCAAGCTCAGGACCCCGTCTCTACTCTACTGGGACCGTGGGCCTTTCTGCATCTGTTCTGCTCATCTGTCCTTCTGGACACTAAGTGCCTTGTCCACGGCTGCTCCCCAACAGATTTTTCTCCCCCCAACCCCCTAAACCCCAACCGGGGTCAGGTATACAGTAGGTGCCCACCGGAAACGTGTTCAATGAATGCTTACACACCTGAGTGAGAGCAAAGCTGGAAGGCATTTAGGATGAATGTGGACGGAAAAGGCTGAGGAGGGCGGAGGGAGGGAGAGCCCTGGAGGGCAACAGCAAGATGGGGCAGGCACAGCTGGAATAATCTAGATGGAGGTATGGGGGTGGGGCAGATTCCTGGGAGCTGGTGGGTAGTCGGGGGGCAGGGGGGGCGGTGATGCACTTCGCGGATACAGGCAAACACACACGTACACGCGCACACGGCCGGGCAGGGGCAGCTGCTCCATGATGAGTGCTTTATGAAGAGCCTAGGGAATGAAAAGAAACACCTGCCCCCAGCTCATGGCAAGGAGAGGGGGCTACAGGGAGAGAGCCCACATTGGAAATTCAACAAGCCCGAAGATCTGGGAGGGCAGAAGGCCTGAGAGAGACACAGGGAGCCAGATCCCTGCTCCCCGGCAGACACGTAGACACCAGGGCCACGCATGTTTGTTGGGGGAATGAATGAATGAACAGGGGACCCCAGAGCAAGGGACAAACCTGTTAGGGTGAGAGAAATGGACAGAGAGGGAGAGAGACTCAGGAGGCCGGGTAATACGTCATGTGGCTTTGATGCACTCAAACGGAAGTCAAGGGCAGTCCGCAGGGGGCAGAGTCGAGATGAAGAGAGATTCAGAGAGGGTGGAATGTACAAAGGACACACAGCCTGCCCCCAACAGCCATTGCCCATGGTCAGCACAGAGAAGGCGCTCAGTAAACCTGCAGCCCACCATACCTTTAGGTGCCCATGAAAAATGTTTTAATTTCTTTTAAAATCGGAAGAAAAATGAAATTTAACTCAAAGAAAATGTTTTCATATATGTTAATATATTCAACTTTATATCAATGTTGTCATAAAATAGAATTTTTTAAAATATTTTTTATGGAGAAAGGGGTCCATGAAGGCAAAGCTGACTAGGGCCCATGAACGTCATAACGGGGTCCTGGTTGGGTGCCCAGCCTGGGACTGCATAACACGAGGCCAAGGTTAGGAAGGACGCTACTGCAGGGAGTGCTGGAGCCAAGGGAAGCCAGGGAAGGGGCAATCAGGAGGCCTTCCCGGAGGAGGTAGATGTCCAGGCTGAAGGAAGGAAAGACGTGTCAGGCAGTCAGCGTGCCACCGGCAACTGGAGCCAGCCTGGCAAGGCCTGGAATGGCAGGTGAGGGACATGGGGCTTCCTCCACCGGAGACAAAGGATTCTGAGCAGGGCCAGAGGTGGGAAGAAAAAAAGGAAGGCCACGGCAGAGTGAGGGTGAGTGATGGTGAGTGCGGCCCAGGGCTGGAGGCTGAATGGTGGAGCCCTCCCCAGAGTGGGCAGGAGCGGACAGGAGTTGAGTTGAGGGTCAAAGATGAGTTGTCCAGGGGATAGTCGCCAGGGAGACTGTCCAGGAGGGAGGCCTTGATGCAGAGGTTGGAGGGAGCATGGGGCTGAGTCTGGGGCCAGGATGGGGAGTGAGTAGAAAGTGACCCCAGAAGCCAAGTCCCAGGAATCCCAGGGAAGGGGAAAGGGGTGGCCGAGAGGTTCATTCGCAGACATGCATGTACACAGATGCACACACACCGAGAGGGCAGCAAGAAACGGAAGAAGAGAAGGATATTTAATAAAATTGCAGGAAGTTGGAGGTGGGAGGTAGAGACAGACCCACTGGCACAGAGATCCAGCCGCAGACACACGCACCCACACACACACACACACACACACACACACACACACGCAGGACAATCAGAGAAAGAGAAGGGCATTTAATGAGACCACAGCAAGGGGGAGGCGTGGCGGCAGAGGCAGACACACAGACATTTGGACAGATGGACAGAAGGCAGAGCCCTGGATCCCACGGGACATACTCTGAGGGAAGCACAGCCCAGCACTGGGTGGGAAAAGCCCCAGGGAGGGAGGGCTGGGGAGACTGGGATGGACAGACAGACGGACAGAGCTCCATCTCCCAGCCTGATTCCCCCACCCCCATGCCACCCCCCCATCTCCATCTCTATCTCCGTGTTTCTGTCTCTGTCAGTCTCTCTTTTTTTCTCTGCAAACCACAGCTTTTTGGAGCCCCCAAGAGAAAAGTGGGAAAAGAAGACAGAGATGAGAGAAAAAGATGAGGGACCATGTGTGTGCGTGTGTGTGTGTGTCCAGCACAAGGTCTAGTTGGAATTTTAGGAGGTAGGGAGGAGATGAAAGGAGCAGAGGATGAGCGAAGAGACCAACAGCAGCACGGAGCCGCAGCCTGGAAGGACCAGCAACACGCACGTGCCCCGAACACTGCACACATCACACACCCATTGCACACACCAGAAGTGCAACTGGTGGAAGGGAGGTCAGTGAAACCATGGAGAAAGGAAGACAGGGAGGGGGTGCTGAAAAAGAGCCGGCACAGGGGGCCTGACACAGATCCACAGGCGAGCACGTGCACCCACCCGGACGAGCAGGGCTGCAGCAGGATGGGGCCCAAGGTTCACCTTTAGTGTAAGTTTTACATATGAATATGTGAAAGAATCGATAGGCCAGCAGCCCAGAGTGGCAGCCAGTAACTATGGGCCAGAGGAGGAGAGACAGAGAGAGAGACAAGGAGACACTGAAGCCACTGTGCAGAGCACAGGCGACAGGCCCAGATGGACACACACCCAGAAACATGCCCCATCGTTTCTAGGTGGGAGGGAGGGGGTAGAGAGCACAAATTACAGTCTTCTTGTATGTGCTTTTCTGTATCTTTCCTACACTACTATAAGGAATTGTTTTTCCCATGGGGGCAAACATCATCTTACTTTTCTCAAAAAGAAAAAAAAAATGCACGTAGAATGAGAAAAACCACTGAAACCAGGAAGGGAAGGCGGAGGGGACGAGGGGGGTCCCAGGGTCTCCAATCGCCTGAAGTGGGCTGGAAACTGAACAGGGCAGCAGAAGCAGGAACGGGCAGAGGGGGCAGTGAGATGGTGGTCCCAGCAGAGGAGAAGTCACTCGCCTTTTCGCTCTTTCTCTTGAAGAGTCGAGCAAAAGCAAACTGAACAGGGCTTCCCTGGTGGCACAGTGGTTGAGAATCTGCCTGCCAATGCAGGGCACATGGGTTCGAGCCCTGGTCTGGGAGGATCCCACATGCCGCAGAGCAACTAAGCCCGTGAGCCACAATTACTGAGCCTGCGCCTCTGGAGCCTGGGCTCCGCAATAAGAGAAGCCGCGATAGTGAGAGGCCCGCGCACTGCGATGAAGAGTGGCCCCCACTCGCCGCAACTAGAGAAAGTCCTCGCACAGAAACGAAGACCCAACACAGTCAAGAATAAATTAATTAATTAATAAACTCCTACCCCCAACATCTAAATTAAAAAAAACAAGCAAACTGAAAGAGGGCCAGAGTGAGGAAGTCAAAACCAGCGGAGCCAGAGACAATAGGTGGGAGAGACAGAGCAAACTCCTGCCTCCCTTCTCTGATCAGACAGCACCCCGGTGTGCTAGATCTGGGTGCATCAGCCAGAATTTCCCCAGCCCCTCAAGCTCTCATTCTAGGGGGGGAGCTGTGTGAATGGCCGTGACCACCCTTGCAAGTTCCAGGGGGTCATGGAAAGCGCCCAGAGGTGGTCTGTGGCCTTTGAGATGTTTTGAAGGATGAAGAGGAGTTTGCCAGGTTGCGGAGAGGAAAGAAAGGGCACTCTAAGTCGTGGAAACAGCCTGGGCAAAGGCACGGAGGTGTGAGAGGGTCTGGAGGAGAACCAGAGCCGTACAGAGATTGATAAGGAAATAAAATCTGAGACGGAGACACAGAGAGAGAGAGACTAGAGAAATAGAGACGGCCACGAGGCACAGAGAAAAAGAGAAACTAGCAGCAGTGAGAAACAGACACATACAGAAACGGAGACAGAAAATCAGAAGCACACAGAGGAAGACCAATTAGTGCGGGGGGAGGGGGTTTAGGGAAGAGGAAAGAAACACAAAAAATTGTGAAGACAAGAGAGCCAGGGCCAGAGAGCCTGAGAGAGAGCTGAAGAGGCACAGACAGACAGAGACAAAGACGGAGGAGGCAGAGAGAGACACACACGCATTGAATCACTTGGCGAGAGCGGCGAGAGATGGAGATAAAAGGGTCTCGGGGCTTCTTCCCCGGCTCGACCCGCGGCTCACCACCGCGCAGGCGCACTCCCGACCCGCCGCGGTAGCGCGGACGAGCGCTTTGTCCCCGCCGGGGCTGGGGCGCGTCCCCGGGCTGGGCTGCTCGCAGGTGTCCTTGCGCCCCCCGGTGCATGGGGGCCCTGGCGGAGCGGCCGACGCCCCGTGCACGCCCTGAGTCCACAAGCATCCACGCGGACACACACACTGCCCCGCGCAGACAAGCAGAGCCCCGCCACACACATCGGGGCCCGCGCCTCCGGGGGAGCCCACAGATTCAGGCAGAACCACCTAGAGTGGTGTCCCCGCAGTACACACAAATCTCTGCACACAGGGCCAGGAAAAACAGGTTCACACATCTGGACGTCCAGACTCACAGGCCACCTGGACACGTGTCCACACACCAACACAGACACCCATGAGCAAACAGGGCCACACGCATACCCCAGTGAACACAAAGGCGCACACCCACAAGCGCACACTCACACCCATGCTCCTACCTCTGCTCCCAAGACACATGTTCACCCATGGGGTCTCCAGGTGTCCATTCTGACCGGACATTGTGGTATTTGGCTTGTGAAAATGACAGTGAACGAGAAACATCCTGATTTTGAAATCTTTTTTTAATTATACAGATTAAACAGTGTTACTACGACCAGAGGTAACTTACATGGATCGGTGTGTGATCTGATATAAAAGACATTTCTTCCTATAGACTGCTGCAAATGAACTTCCCAGATTGTGTGCCTTGGTGGAGGGGAGAAGGGAGGAGAGGAAGGGTCTTTGGATTTTTCTCCAGGGTGCCCAGGGCTTTTGCTAACCCAGTCTCACCAACTCCCTACCCACCCAGCCCAGCACTCCTGGGAAACACACAGCATGCACACAACCGCATCTCCCTGTGAGGACATCCACAACTCCACAAGGGCCTGACAGCCCTGAGGGGTCCCCAGAGTGTCAACTGCCACCATCCACCCAGGGCAAAGAGTCTTCAACTGCTCACACTTCCTGCTCACAAGCCCTGGGCTTCGCCTGGTGCATCTCAGACATAAGCAAGGTTTCTGCCAGGCACAGTCACTCCCCAAACTCAGGGATGGATGTGCACACACAGGCGCATTCCAGAGATCTCCAATCTGATTATGTCCCTCTCTGGCCTCAAGCCCTCCAGCCACCAATGCTGCCTGCACAAAGGCCCCTCTGACACAGTCTGTCCTCACATCCCACCCCCTCTCACTCTCCAGCACACAATAGATACTCAAGAAACCGCTGACCAAACTCTGAGGTCTGTTTGTGTTTAATCAGACAATATGCAAAGTATTTACAACCAATTCCAAATCCCCCCTCCCCCCACAGGCCTCGGCCATGGAACGCAGGAACCCCAGGCCCTGCCCAGAGCCGGGGGTCCCCTAGGCCTCTGCATAGTCATCTGAAATCTACAAAACACTGTTTGTTTAAAAAAAAAAAAAAGACAGTATTAGGACACCTTATACAAAGGACACTGGGCAGTCAGAAGGGGATTTGGGAGCGCGCTGGGGTAAGTGAGTCCAGATTCGACTGGGACGGAGACAGGACAGGAGAAGACTTGGGTAATAAACATGTATGAAAGGAAAAGTTGAAATTTCATAGGCAGGCACCACTTGGCCTCCCTCCCCACTGGCAGGGCCTGGCTGGCTCGAGAACCCCTGGCAGCAGGAACGTTATTGCTATGATGGGGGGCTGTGGGTGAAATGTACAACAGGTCTGGGGGACAGAGCAGAGGGCGTTTTTACATGTTAAATATGAACACACATGGAGGAACATACACGTGCACACACACACACACGCACACACACACATGCACACAGGGGCCCTTGGCAAGATGCCTACAAACTGTTGGCTGCCCCATTTAAGAAGGACACACTGAGGTCCAGGGAGAAGCCACCACATAGCCCAAGGGCCAAAACACGGTCTCCTGATGCCATGGGCTGAGCTCACCACGTGATGCCAGGCCACAGGGTCTGGACAGGAGTGGAGCAGTTGCAGAGGGCATGGCCACAAATGGAGGCAGACAATGCAGCCCAGAGAAGGAAGCAGGGGCTGCCCGAGGGCACACAGCCAGTCCTGGTGTGTGACAATAGACACCCCAGTCCTCTCTCCTCACCCCAGTCTAGGCACTCCTTTCCGTACTCGTGAGTTAAAGGTGCCAACTTGGGGAGAAGAGCAGGGGCCAGGCGTTGAAATGACACAGGACAAACTGGGCGAAGGAGGACCTGGGGTTCCTTCCTGAGGCCAGAGCCTCCCAATCATATGGATCTTCTATTTCTGCTTGATTGCCTCCAGAGCCGGTGAGCTCACTCTCTTTCATGATTGGCTAGCTCCAAAGGTCAAATCCCTCCCACCTTCTGATTGAAACCTGCCTCCCTACCCTTGTACCTTTCATTTCTAGCTCAGCCCCACATCTACCTCCACTCTCTCCCCCCACAATAGCCCACTGAGCAAACAGAAGCAGCAGGACTCTCTCTGCTATCTCTAACCCGTCCTCAGGCCCCTTGTCCCCTGGGCTGCCCCAGTCTGTCCACAGTGCCTCAAAGGACAATCCTGTTGGTTCCTGAGGAAGACAGAGGGAGCACCAGGTTCCAATCCCACCTGAACCCTGAACTGCCCTGTGGCCTTGGGCAAGTCACATCCCCTCTCTGGACTCAGTTTCCCCACGGGTAGTATGGGGACAAGGAATTGAAGATCTCTAAGGATCCCTCAGGTCTAAGAAGGGCAGGGTTTGAGGGAGGTGTCCACCCCACCCACCAGCAACAAGTCAAGCTAGGCCTCACCAGCCTGGGAGCCACAGCAGAGGGGGCTGGACCCAGCAGCCTCCACCAACAGGCGTTTCAGAAATGGATGGCAAGGAGCAGGGTGGCAGGCAGGCCGAGGGCCAGTGGCCCATCACTCCTCTTTGGAAAGGCTCTTTGGCTAGCTCTGCAGACAGACCTGGGGTGGCGTGGAAGTGGGAAAGGGCCAGTGCGTGCAGTAGGTCGAGGCTAAGAAAAGGGTGCCCTCAGCCCGGCCCTTCTTCCCAGTTCCTCCTGCTGAGACGCACAGAGCTCCAGGAGGGAACGCAGGGAGGAGGTGTGTGGCTGGCCAGGGGCTGGGGCACAGTCACTGCGCCAGCCTTGGACCCCGCCCCCAGGGCGGCCCCAGGCCCCAAGCCCTTCCATGCCACAAAAGAGGGAGGGGCCTCGTCACTGGCAATTCAGCCCCACAGAGAGGATCAACGGGGGGGCGGACAGGCAGAGGCAGGCAAGACCCCACGTCAGGGGCCACCCAGCTCAGGATCCAAGCCAAGAAGGCAGTCTGGCCCTGTACCCCACGCCCTATAGGTTCTCTCCGGGCTGGTACTGGGGCTCGGTGGACGTGAAGTAGTCCTCCAGGAAGGCCTGCAGGTACTCGAAGGTGGGCCGCTCCTCTGGGTCCTTCCGCCAGCACTGGCACATGAGGTCATGCAGAGACTCGGGACACTCGGGCGGGCAGGGCATCCGGTAGCCCCTCTCCACCTGGTCCAGCACCTCGCGGTTCACCATCCCTGTGGGCAGAGGGAAGCGTGAGTAGGCTGGCCCCACTGAGGAAAGTGGGGCAGAGGGAGGTTGATGGGAACAACAGAGAGGGCTTCCTGCCTAGGAGAGGGTGGCTGTGACCGTGGCTAAGGCCCCCCCGCAAGGCTGGGAGCCCTCACCAAAGACAGAGCCTAAGATCAGATGGTCAACCTCTTTGTTATACAGATGGGGAAACTGAGGCCCTGGATGGGGTTTGACTTGCCCAAGGTCACCTGAGAGGGGTCACCAGGGCAGGGGCAGAAGGACCAAAGATGGGCTGTGGGGAGCCCTCTTACCGGGGTAGGGCACCCGTCCCTTTGTCGTGAGCTCTGTCAGCAGGATCCCAAAGGACCACACATCTGACTTGATGGTGAACCGGCCATAGAGGGCAGCTTCTGGAGCCGTCCACTTGATGGGGAATTTGGCACCTGCAGGACCAAGAAGGGTCGGGGGAGCTCAGGAGAACATCATGACCGCTCTGCCAGATAGGCACCATTCTCATCCCCACTTGACAGAGGAGGAAACTGAGGCTCAGAGAAGGGGTGTGACTGCCCACGGCCACACGGCATCTGCCGGGAGCCTCTGCCCACCTTGCCGGGCTGTGTACTCATTGTCTTCGATGAGCCGAGCCAGCCCAAAGTCAGCCACTTTGCACACGAGGCTTTCTCCAACCAGGATGTTGGCAGCACGGAGGTCTCGGTGGACATAGTTCATCCGCTCCACGTACGCCATGCCTGAAGCGATCTGTAGGCAGAACCCAGGAGCCTGGCTCAGGGGCCACCCCTTGCCCTTCCCAGATCACAGGGCACATGCCCAGGGGTGGTGTTATCCCCAGGAGTGGATAGCCAACCAAATGCCCCACCCTTCCCAGTTCTTCAGGCAATGACGTCAATTTACAATAAATACTGTTGGCACAAAAAGCAGGACCAGTGCCCAGCAGGAGGAGGTAGCATAGGGAAAAGGACAAAGGGGAGGCACAAGACTAGATGCAGCCAGGGAAGTGGGGTGACCATGCAAAAGAGGCCCCAGATGCTCCCAGAGACACAGATGAGTGTCAGGTCCTGCCTGTTGTCCCAAGTACCCTCCCTGAACCTCAGTTTTCTCACCTGTCAAATGGAATAATAGCCATCTCTACCACCTGATTGTATTAAGGATTAAATTAAAAAGTAGTTGTTGGGGCTTCCCTGGTGGTGCAGTGGTTCAGAGTCCGCCTGCCGATGCAGGGAACACGGGTTCGTGCCCCGGTCCGGGAAGATCCCACGTGCCGCGGAGCGGCTAGGCCCGTGCCATGGCCGCTGAGCCTGCGTGTCTGGAGTCTGTGCTCCGCAACAGGAGAGGCCACAACAGTGAGAGGCCCACGTACCCCCCCCACCAAAAAAAAAAAAAAGTAGCTGTTGAGCACTGCCTACAGCAAGCAAGTACTAATACATGTTTGATGAGTGACTGACATTGACAGAGAAGAAAACTGAGGTCTGAGGTCCCATAGCAAGTCAGTGACTCCTGATGCCCAGGTAAGGGCTCTTTCTTCTGCCCGAACCACCACTCACAGCACCTGTAAGTGGTCCCAGTAATACATGGGATGAGATCAGTGAGCGTGGGGCAACCAAGACAAGTTCCTTGGAGGGGGCACTCAAGAGGCCAGACATGGCTGAACCAGGTGGGTCAGAGAGCTCAAGGCCAGGTGTGGGAGCGGGGAGGGGCTGGCTCACCTGAGCAGCCATGTCCACCAGCTGAGGCAGCCGCAGGTACTTGCCCGTCTCCCCCTTGAGAAAGTCCAGCAAACTCCCTGGAGAGAGAGAAAGCAGCTCTAGCCCCCACCCTGTCCTCCCTGAGCCAGGAAGCAGTGACTCCCAGATCTCGTCCACCGGGGCAGGCTGGCCTCACTTTAACCACACAGCAGATTTTGTGCAAACCCATCTCTGAATAAAGTCTGTGTTTGTCACTTAAAAGGCAAGCAGGATGGGAAACAACCAAATGTCTGCCTCTAGGCAAACAGAACTGTGGTACGGCTATACTACGGAATACGACTCAGCGACAAAAAGGAACAAACTACTGAAACACACGACAAGAAGGAAAACCCTCAGATGTAAAAGATGTAGCTATACGAAATTCTAGAAGAAACAACTCTGCGAAGACATTAAGCCCATCAGCGGCTCTGTGGGTTTGGGGCTGGAGAGCATTACCTGCAACGGGGTACGAGGGCGCTTCTGGGGGTGACGGCCATCTATATCTCGGTTGTGGTAGGAGATACACAGCATAGCCATTTGTTAAAACTCACCGAACTGGACGCTTAAAATGGTGTATTTTATCCCATGTAAATTATACCTCCAAAAAGTGGAATTTTGAAAAATAATTAATTTCAAAACCAAGTAAAAGTCAAGCCAGGAACTTGACCCAGATGTGCTGTGGCTCAGCTTGGAGGATTCGGGGAGTTCTCCTTCCAGCCCCAGAACGGCAAATGGCTTTACAAAACCAGCAAATGGGGGGACGTAGATGCATCGTGGGAAATCATTAAAAACAAAATGAACGGAGAAAGGCAACCTTTGGTTTAACTTTCCATTGACATGGGAAGTTGGTTCTTTCCATTCATTCCACCTTTAAAGGCGTATGCTCTAGATGTGGTGGGAGGTGAAGCACATCCCACCTGCCCTTTTGTGAGGACCCCAGCCAGGGGTCACCCATGTGTCCACGCCATCATGCAGGCCTCACCCTTGCTCATGTACTCCGTGACGATGTAGATGGGCTCCTCAGACACCACCGCGTACAGCTGCACCAGCTTCTCATGCCTCAGTTTCTTCATGACCTGGGCCTCCTGAAGGAAGGCCTCCGGAGACATCGTGCCGGGCTTCAGAGTTTTGATGGCCACCCTGGTGGTGCCATTCCAGGTCCCTGCATGGAAAGGGGTGCAGGCTGCCTCAGGGGAGGACCACCATTCTCACCCCACAGGGACCAGGATCTGCCGGCCTGGGTACCAATTTCAGCTCTGGCCTCCCAGGCCACGTGACAAGCCAAGCCAAGGCCCAGCCCCTTTCTGGACCTCAGTGTCCCATCTGCAGATGGGCAGGACGCTCCTCACACAGGGCACGCTCAAGAAACAGGAGCTGTTGTTCGGACGCTGATTATTAGAGATGTCCCCCAAAGCAGCACCCTCGTCTGAGAGCTGGGGGACCATGGTTCCAACTCAACCGCCCTCTCCTGGGTAGGCATGTTCCTTCCGGTGGCCCAGGTGTTAGCAGATGGAGCACGTACTCGTGGGGGCGGGGGGTGAGGCAGAGCCGGCCTCAGAACAAGGCCACCAGAACAAGAGCTTGTCTCAAGCCACACTCCCCAAACAGTAAGGCATCACACTTAGAAGGGCTCGGACGTCAGTCTGGCAGGAGTTTGCCTCCCACCTCTGCCTCCTCCCAGCAGTGAGACCATAGGTGAGCCAGTTCCCCTCTCTGAGCCTCGATTTTCTCATCCGGAAAATGGGAATGCTATAGTATCCACCTGTGGGCTGTCTGAGGATTAAATGAGATTTTAGCCACTGGGCCAAGCCCACTGTAAGGACACAGTTAATAATAGCTGCAGCTGTCATTTTATTATTATCTGGTTTTACATTGTGAGGCCTTAGGGGAAGCTGTGCTCTAAACCAGTGTGTTTAATCTGAGTTTTGTCCCAGCTGGGCCTGAGGCGCCTTGGGCCCATTCCTGCCCATCTCTGGGCCTCCAGGTGCGAGTTGGGGCTTGGGCCCCTGTCTGTGGCCTTCCCGGCACAGGCCCTCTGGGCATGCGTACCAGGCGCTTCGTGAGTCTACCTGGATCATCCAGGGAAGAACGGGAGCCTCCCCCACTGACTGTTCACCGCACGCCCAAGCCAGGAATGAGTTTTGCAGCCACAGGAATGGCTGACGCCATGGATTTTTCAGGTTTTGCTCACATCCTCTTTTTGTGCCTGTGCCTGGGAGCTGGCTTCTCATCCCCCTCCCCTCTCCCCAGCTCAAAGCCTCCCCTTCCCTGACTTGGCCTGACCTCCAGCCTGCAGGCCTCTGTCCCTGCAGTGCTGCCACCCAGGAACCCCCTCTGCTCTCCTCCATCATCTCTTCCTCTGAAGGGAGGGAAGTGGTGGTGGTGACGCCAAGTGAATACTGCGGCTCAGATGAAACAACCTTGAAAACAGCACACGGCCATCCACCACCACCCCCCCACAACATACACACCCCCTCGCTGGACGCGCAGGCTCACAACAGCCAGGCCTGCCTCACCGCTGCCTCTGTAACTCCTGTGTCAGCAGAAACCAAAGCAGAAGGGGGCCTGGGTTTTGTCAGGGCTGCGTGGCATTTTGTTTTCAAGGACGGTTTGGCCGTCTCTCCAGAGTTAGACAGGAGATCATTAACAGGCCTGGAACACGCCAGACCCTGTACTCCTTCTGTGAGCGGGGGCTTCTCTTCCCACAGCTGAAGCTAACGTGTGGACCCACACGGGGCCAGCGTTCTCTCAACCCCACCAGGGTGTCCTATTATCACCAGTCCCATTTTACAGTTGGGAAGATCAAGGCTCTGTCCATGAGTGTGACAAAGGAGAGCTGTGCATGCAATAGCAGGTGGGCTGGGTGGCATCCTGGAAGGCTTCCCAGAGGAAGTGGCACCTGAGCTTGGATCCGCAGGAGGGTGAGTGGTTGACTCGGAAAAATAGCCCTCCAGAGTGAAGCCACCCAGCCCAGGCCACACGGCACGTCACTGGGACGTCACGATGCCCAGCCCTGAGCAGTTCTGGGTAAACAGGTACCACGGTGTGTGGAGGTGTGGCGGTCTACACCTCAACTTGCTGTCAGCCACCACTGGGGGAGCTCCATGTTGAAAGTAGGGCCCACTGTTCAGCAGAGGTGATGGGGCTCGTGGAGGCGAAGGCTGGGGGACCCATGGGGCCTTGAGCTGCCACTTTGGACAGACATCTGCCTGGTTCGCAGGTGGGCACATGGCGGAGTGTGCGGGGCCGGGGCAAGGCCTTACCCATCCACACCTCTCCGAAGCAGCCCTGGCCCAGCTTGACCTCCAGCCGCAGCGACTCCCGGGGGATCTCCCAGGCGTCCTTGGCCAGGCCCTGAGTCTGTGGCTTGGACATGGGGCACACAGTGGTGAGGCGGTGGCACAGGCCGTCAGCGTGTTCTGAAGACAGAGGCAGGGAGGTGGAGTTCAGGCCCGGCATCCGTGCTGGGGTCTCCGTGTCCTGCAGACTTACACACTGTATGCACACAGGCTTCGGGGAGGCACAGGACACCCCCAAGGCCAGGCATCCATACCTATGTGTACAGAACCGTCCCCAACACAGGCCCACACCGCCTCATGCATCTGCTCCCTGAGTCATTCATTCATTCATTCATCAGACTTTAAGCGGGGGCTACCTAGGCAGGTGCCAGGGACCCAGTGGAAACCTGCCCTCAGGGAGTGCATAGTTCAGGATGACACCCAACTTCCCTTAATCACCTCCGAGGACCATGAGTGTGACAGAGGAGAGCTGTGCATGCAATAGCAGGTGGGCTGGGTGGCATCCTGGAAGGCTTCCCAGAGGAAGCGGCACCTGAGCTTGGATCCACAGGAGAGTGAGTGGTTGACTCAGGAAACTAGCCCTCCAGGCAGAGGGCACGCTGCCTCATGCATGTGCAAAGGCCCTGAGGGAGAAATAAGCCCCTGGGTTGGAGGAACTGAAAGGAGGCCAGGGGGCTGCTGGAGAGTGACTGGGGGAAGGAGGGCCCCAGATAAGGCAGGGAGGCCAGCCAGGTTTAGACTACCCAAGGTCTCAGAGGCCACATGGGCGTCTTTATCCTAAAATTCCAAGGTAACCCCTGGAGGGTTTTGATCTGGGGGAACGGGGTTCAGAATGAAACCTACAGTGGTGGCCAAGGGGACAGAGCGGGGTGGCAGATCCTAGAGGGAGTCGGGAGGCCTCAGGAAAGGCCACACCTGCACGCGCAGGCCACAGCCACGTGCCACAGGCCCACAGACACCCACAGAGAGCTGTCCACGTGGGAGCACCCAGGCCATGATGCCTCAGTCCAGCGGGCAGCCCTGAACATCCAGATGGGTCGGCCACACTCCCGCACACTCGGCCTGGCCCGCGCTCACGCCCTGCGCACGTGAGCTCCCCAACTGCGCGCGCTCTCTCCCGCTCTCTGCTACAATCCAATCAATAGAGCCGCCCCTCCTTGTCTCCCGGTAACCATTCTAACTGGTCCTAAGGCTGCAGGGGCAAATGACACCGGCCTATGACACCGGCCCCCTCCTTCCCAGCTCACTCCTCCAGGCAGCCCCCTCCTCATCAGGCAGCTGCGGAGGAGGAGAGAGGTTAGAGGGGCAGGTTGGGGTGGGGGGAGGGAAGAGGGGAAACAGTGAAGAGAGGGCACAGGGAGGAGAGAAGGAAAACAGAGGGGGTGGGAGGAGGGAGAAAGGGGAGAGGAAGAGGTGGGGAGGGGAACAGGAGCCCACATCCCCAGGGTGACAGAAGTCCTGGCCCTTGTTGGCCCCAAAGCCCCCCTCCTCAGGGTCTGCAGCTCATAGGATAGGCGGAGACCCCCGCATGCTCTCCGAGGGCCTACTCTCCCCCGCGCCCCGCTGGCCGCCCGGGAGACCTGCCCGGCACTCACTGGAGTAGTAGGCCACGAGCTGCTGCAGGCTGTTGAACTGGGTGCGGGAGGTGATGTAGAAGCCGCCGCTGTCCAGCTTGCGGATCTTGTAGTGCTTCACGTTGAGGCCCTTGGCGTTGTCGAAGTCAGACACTGAGAGGCAGTAGGCGCCTGCAGGGCAGGCCGAAGAGGAGCCGTGACCACCATGCCGGCCCACCGATGGGCCACGACACCGAGCACACCTACCCAATGCGGGACGGAAGGGAGGCACAGGCAGAGCCAGGTCTGGCCCAGCCTGTCTCTGAGCACCCAGTTCTGGGGCGGCCACTGGGGCAGAGCCAAAGGACAAAGGGGCACCTGACCGGAGAGCCTTTCCATGAACCCTTGGCCCTAGCAAGACCTCTGAAGCCCAGGTGTGCATCCCCACTGTGTGACCTGAGCGGGTGGCTAGCCCTCTCTGGGCCTCGGTTTCCTCCACTGCACATGGGGCTACTTCCCGGGCTGCTGGGGAGATTCAATGAGACTACATATAAGAGGGCCTGACACACAGTAGGTGCTCGATAAATGCTGGCAGGGAACCTAACAGGAATGGTCCCAAGTGGCTGTGTGTCCCTGGCCTAACTGCCTCCCCTCTGTGGGTCTGCCCACGGGCACACTGTCCGGGCCCTGCCCCTTCCTGAAGACTCCAGGCTCAGGCAGGAGCCAGTGGTTGGCTGAGGCTGGGGCGATCCTGGGCAGAAGACCACGTACTGGGTGTGGCCTGAAGGCTGCCAGAGCTAAGCTGGGCCAATCCCGATGGCCCCTCCCTGTTTCCCTTGAGCCTGGAAGAGCTCTGGGCTGGAAAAGTTTCCTTCTGCCCAACAGGCCTGGCTAAGCCTGAGCCTAAGAGATGCCTGGGGTGGCATCAGGGAACAAAGCTGAGCCCCAGGGGTAGGGGAGGAGGCTCCAGGGGCCAGAGAAAGCCTTTCTCGGGAAGCAGCACAGAGGCATCATGCTAGAAGCCCAGTCCACACAGCGCACAAAACCTCTGGACAATCCTCAGGTGGGGGTTACAATCTCCAGTGTAAAGAAGGGAAAATGAGGCCCAGAGAGGGAAAGCAGCTAGCCTCAGGTCACCCAGCAAGTCAGGCACAGAGCTGGGACTTGAACCCATACCTGGGTCTCTAAAGCCTGCATTGGACAGCCATGACTTTCTACAGATGGCCAGGCCGTGTGCGTATAGAAGCCACAGGCCTGAGTCTAAGGCCAAGCCCTGACCACATGTGCACACACACAGGCATGCCTGTGTCCAGTGGCTGTATGATCACACAGGTCCACACTCCCTAGGCCCTTGGGCACAAGGACAAACCCATAACAATTCGCTCCCACACAGCAACCCACAGACAACTCCACCCCCATGTGTGCACACACATGCCTGGACCCACACACGGCATGCACAGCCACATGACCTCTCATAAATGCACACACATGACACGGATGCTCTGCCTTCCCATCTCCCACTGAGCCCCAGGCCCACAGGAAGCGGGAGCTTCGTAGCTATGGTGATGGAGAGTCTGCAACCCACGTGCGGAGGGGCTGGAGAGAAAGGGGTGATCATTCTCTGGTGGGGAGGAAGAACAGGAGAGGAAGAGAGGCCAGGACTGTCGGGGGAAGGGCAAAGCCAGGTCGCAGCACCCAGTCCAGCCCCTGAGGCCCCTAGAGAAGGGGAAGGAGAGGGGCCCACTGCATCAACACCCTCCCTGGGAACAGCCTTTTGCTCTGTGACCCTCAGACTCCCTGACAACCTGTGCCCATTCCTCACCTGAGGAACCTGAGGCCAGAGAGGCTGGCCTCTTTTGCTGTACCTGTTGCGTCACCTTTTGCTGCATCTCTGGTCAACCCAGAGTGACTCAGTGTTCCTCAAATGGACCTCCCTGCCTTTGATCCTGTCTTTTTCTCTAGCTAGAGGGCTCTTCCCACCCCACTCCATATACCAAACTCCTATTCATTCCACAATACCCGGCTCAAATAACCCACAAAAGGCTCAGTTCCCACTGGTCAGCAGAAGCACTCATACCTTTCGTGGTCTCACTTTCTCGCACAAGGAAGGTCCCTCTTGGGTTCTCCGCATTGAGCAGTAACCGCTCTGACTCCCGTCTGGTGATCTTGCCAAAGTACCACCTGGGGAGGGAGGTGGAAGGATGGTGCTGGTGGTCCAGGCTTCCGCCCACCCACAGTGCCTCTTCCTGGGATGTGGCTGGGGCCCTGGGCAGCCAGACCTCCCACTCTAGCCCAGGAGAGAAGCTCTGAACTGGCAGCGATGGTAAGCAAGCAGGAGGCCAGAGTCGATACTCACTCCTCGGCCTGGATGGAGTCGGAGGGCGCGACGTAGTTGCTGGGGATATAGCCCGTCTGTCCTGTGCTGAGTGAGTGGGCCAGCCACCAGTCTCCCTCTCTGAGCAGGGGGAGAGGGAGGGAGCAAAGGAGAAGGGAACCATCAGCAATGGAGCCCGATGCCTGCAATCTTTATAGGTGCTGTGCTGGGGGCTCTTGAGGCTGAGTGAGGTGCAGGGAACAGTGAGATCAGGCCTCTCACAGCTGCCAGGCCGAGGCGGCCTGGGACTCTTCCCCTCCCTACCCCAGATGCCTCTTGGCCAAAGCTGACTCAGATGACAAGGCCCGAATTCACGGGGCAGAGTCCTGGGACAGGAAGTGATCTGCTTTCCTTCAGATAGAACAAGCAGTCTCAAGATGCCAAGAGCCGCCTTGGGATTGAGGGAGGGAGTTCCCTGTCTTTGGGGAGCAAGCAAGTTGTAACAGGAGAAGATTCCTCCTGAGATGGATGTCAAATCAGACCTTCAAATCCTCCCCAACTCCTGAGATTTGGAAGCCCAAGCCTGGGAGCTGGTAAGACCTGAGTGGAGGCAAGGGGTGGCTCTTTGGGGGCTTGGTGACAATCCAGGCGCCAACCCTGCAAACTGGAGCAGTGCTTGCCTTTGTCACAGATCATGGGTCACACCCACAGGGCTCCTTGACTGAAAACTACAGGCCTCCTCCTGCAGCCTACCCATCTATGGGGGAAACTGAGGCCAGAGGGGGCTGGGACTTGCCCAAAGTCACACAGCGAGTCGTGTCAGAGGGAGCTGAGGTGGCAGAGCCCCAGTACCCAGGGCCCTCTACACTAATTGCCCCATGAGGAGGAGGTGATGGGGACAGGGTGATGGGCGGGAAGAGCCCCCGGCAGGGCGGGTCCCCTGGGTCTGGGTGGGAGTGGGGAGGGGGCAGAAGTACCTTTGCAGCCATCTGAATGTGAACCAGGTCTGGCTGGAGCGGGGGTCCAGAGACACAGAGGAGGGAGGAGAAAGCGAGAGCCCAACAGGAAAGAAGAGGCAGAAATGGGGGTGGTGAGAGAGAGAGAGGCAGAAAGAGCGAGGGAGAGAGCTGAGCGCCAGGCGGTGCTGGGGACGGGGGAGGGGGGACAAGGCGGGGCAGCCACTAGGGCCTCGCATCCAAAGCAATCCAAGGGGACAGGGAGAGGGGTCTATGGGGAGGGAGGAGAGGCCAATGGGAAGGGCTGCCTGGGAAATAGGGTCCAGCCCCCTCCCATTCCCACTGTGCAGATGGGAAGACTGAGGCTAGAGAAGCAAAGGCCTCTGCTCAAGGTCACGTCACGCAGCCAGGCCCAGGTTCCTAACTCCCAGATGAGAAGGAAGCCTTCCCTACAGGGTGCAGCAGGGCTTGATACCTTGCTGAGCTTCTCAATCCAAGGCTGCCTTTGACCTCATCACAACCCTGAGAAGACACAAGCAAGCAGGATGTGCTCCCCCACTCCCTATCACCGGGACACAATGAGAGAAAGGCCCTTGCCCACAGCCACAGTCTGGACTTGAACCTGGATCCCTGGCTCCTGGTTTTTCTGAGCTGCCTCTGACCCATATTCTTCAGCCCATTTTGAAGATGGAGAAGTTGAGGCCGAGAGAGAGTGGGGCTGGGGGAGCTCTCTGAGAACAGGTGAGTACAGGTGAGCATCCCAGAGCCAGGGGCCCAGCCAGGTGGGCCGAGGCTCAACCAGAGAGTGTGGGTCCCTTCTGGATGGAGTGAGGTGAAGAGAGAGAGATTGGGGCTGTGCGGTCTGACTTGGCTGTGAGACCACCGCACGCATGCTCAGGCGGGGGCACAAGCTCACATGGGGGTCTCTGTGGGAGAGGGAGGGCCCTGGAGTAAGAGGGCGAGGCCCGCCTCAAGGAAAGAGTCTAAAGATGCCCAGGCCCTCCATCTACCTCTCTGTGTGCACCCACATGGGGTGGGGGATCCACACTTGTCTGTCCCATTTGACCCTCAAGGCCAACCTGCTAAGAAGGAAGGCAGGCCTCAGCCCCCCAGATGATGAAACTATGGCTCAGAGATGTCTAGGGACCAGCCCAAGGACACACAGCACCCAGGCTGGAGTAACCCAGCACTTTCTTTGTAGAGTTGGGGAAACTGAGGCACAGAGTGGGGCAGAGACTTCCCAAGGCTACACAGCAAGGACTCAAATCACAGGGAAGAGCTGAGATCTTCCAGTCCCAAGTCTTCATTTCACCAAGGGGGAAAATAAGGCATAGAGAAGGGCGGTGATTTGCCCAAAGCCACACAGCGAATCAACAGCAGAGCAAGGGTGAGAACCAGGGCCCCTGTGTGCCCACAGCCAGACACAGCAGGCCTCCTGGACCCCTGCACCCTCCCCAGGCCTCTCAGAGGCTCAGAGACCCTCAGAGAAACCAGAGGAAGATGTAGGAGGAGGCAGCAGGACTGGGCCGAGGTCTAGGTCAGAGACTACCAAATGAGGCAGATTGACAAAGCCAGAGTGTGCAAGCTGGCTGGCCTCTGGGAAGCCCCCAGCCACCCACTCACAGTGGAAGGCCGGCAGGAGCTTGTGCCCAGGGGCCAACCAAGCAGGGCCCCAGAAGCAAGGGTGAGGGTTCAGCTCTGCTGACACTACCCAGACTTCTGCCAGCAGAGCCTCCACCTGCCTAACATCAGCCCATGTGTGAGTTTGGGCTCACAGTCCAGTTTGGGGGTTTTATATCACAAGGGCAGGGATGGAGTTGCACTGCAATCTCACTAAGGATCCAAGGTCCACCTTCAGCCTGGCCCCAGCTTGAGAGGTACCTCAGAGCCTGAGCGCCAGAATCAGAGCGTCCTGGCGCCAGCCCAGCTCACCACTTGCAGGCTGCATTACCTTGGCCTTGCGGGACCTTGGTCCTCATCTGCAGGAAGGGGATACTCATGCCTCCCTCTGAGGATGTAAAATACCGGCACAGGGCCTGGCACATAGTAGGTGCTCAGCATGCATGAGCTGTTAGTATCTTGATTTGGCTAAAAAAAGGAAAGCAATTAAATCTGCAACTCTGTGGTACTCCTCCCCACTCTCCAAAATGTTTTTAAAAACCAAAGCAGCTCAGTTCCAGTCTCCGATAAGGATTTGCTGTGTGACCTTGGGCAAGTACCCTATCCTCTCTGGGTCTTAGTTTCCTCATCTGTAAAAAGGAGATAATATTCACAAAATCTCCCGTGCAGGCAAAGTGTGTAAATCAGTCAGCTTCAGGCCAGGCTTTGGGTAAGCTGATTACTGTGATTATCATCTGAGCCTCAGTTTGCCCACCTGTGAAATGGAGATATCAAGCCCCATCTTCCCATGTCAATGGTCTGGGAGGCTCAAACCTGCCTCAGGTGGCTGTGAGCTGTCTCAGCCAAGGACCAGGGACTGCCCTCACAATGAGGGGCCCCACAGCTTCCCAGATCAGTCCAGTCTGGTGGGGATACCGATCTGCGCCCGGCTCAGAAGTAACAGCGGTGTAAACCTAACAGGTTGAGCAGATGTACTGCATCTGGCGCCTTCCCTAGGGCCTGGTTCCTATCAGATAGGCAGGAAGAGGGAAGGAAGGGAATCACACATTCCCTGCCTGACCCCTCACCTTCCCACATGTGGCAAGAGGAGGAAGCATTGGACCAGGAGTCCCCAAGCAACAATTTTACATCCCAACTGCTGTCACTAGCTGTGTGACTTCACGCTACTGACCTCACCTCTCTGAGCCTCAGGATCCTCTTTTTGGAGCCTAATCCTTGTGGGTAATTCAGGCTGGCGTGTGCATTGGGAGTGTGGCAGCTTTGGAACCTGGGACATTATGCCCCGTGGGTCCTTCTGTTTAACTCATTTGGGCTGTTGGGACTGGCCAGAGGAGCCGTCTGGGGATTACAGGCAAGCCAGGGCAGCTGGGTACGGCCCAGGCAGTCAAGTTTCCGAGCCCTGAGGCCTGGACCCATGGTTGGTGGGGAGAGAGCAGGGTGAGGCCAAGGCAAGTCGTGTGAGGAGGGCCGGAAGGGGTCCCTCACCCCATGGTGGGAAGTAGAACTGGAGTGCCCAGGGCAAGGGGACAGAAGCCAGTGCCTGCTGGAGCACTGCCCCAGAGAAGCTGCTGGAATCATCTGGGTAGGAGGAAAGGGCAATTTAGGAAGCATCCCAGAGTCAGACCCAGAGGGGCTCTGACTCCTGAAGACTTAGACACCAGGGCAGGGGCTCAGGGCAGTCACACCTCAGACCCCAGTGGCTTCCTCGGACCCAAGACCACACAGCACCCAGGATTCTAGGAGCAGAACCGTTTGGCATGGAGATCCAGGGAGTGCGGGCTCCAGGCTGCTACTGTGAGGACCCCAACCCAGCCAGCCCTGGCCAAACTCCAACAGACAGGCTCAGCCTTAAGCTCTCCCTCCCCGACTCCCAGCCCAGTCACAGGTTAGACTCGGAAAGTCCCTCATTCCTACAGGGAGCGGGGTTGGAGCAGGGGGTTCACAATAATAGACCTTAAGCAGTAACAGTGGAAGGACATGCAGGGTGGTCCCTGGGTGAGGTATGAGACATGAGCACCTCAAATGTGGGTGGCCCATCTTCCACTAAGCCTCTCCCCCCCATCCCATTATCCCTCTTCTTCCTCTAATGCCAGCCCCCAACTCTCCCAGAGGAGCAGCTGAGCTTTGTGATGTGAGGAAGGGTTCCCCATCCACTCCCACCCTCCCCCACTCTCCAATCGGGGTGCCTCACTGCCACCCAAGGGCTTCCCACGGATGGAACTCCATCACTTCCCGGCAGCCCCCAGCCCATCATGGAAGGCAGGAAGAAGGAAGGGAAGGGGCTGGACAAAGGAAGACGTGAGGGCTGCCCTCTGACTCTGAGTGAAAGAGGCAGAATCAAAGTTTTGAGAGCTTTGCTCAAGCTGTGACCCCCTGAGACACTCTTCCTATTGTTGCTGGTTGAGATCCTCCAGTACTTCAAAGCCTCTAACCTGAGGCATCCTCCCCAGCTCAGGCCCTTCCCTCCTCCCGGCTCCTCGGCACCTCCACAGAGCTCCTCTTCCAAGGGCTCGGGGTCATGCCTACCCCTCCCAGCTCTGCCACTACTAGCTGTGTGACCTTGAGCAAGTCACTTCACCTCTCTGGGCCTCAGTTTCCTCATCTGTAAAATGGAGCAAGTAAGCATTTCCACTTTCCAGGGCTGTGGTGCTGTATAAATAAAACAACGCAACTGCTCTGCACGAGAACAGGCCCACACTCGAGGCACGAGAGACGGGGGCTATTTTATGACTGTTCACTCATCTCATGCAAAATCACCACCCAGGCACCCACAGTGTGCTGAGCAACAGGTGATGGGGGACCCAGAAATGTGGCAGGCCCAAGAGCAGCCCTCAAGGAGTTCCCAGTTTGAGGGGAGGGAGATACAAACAGCCGGAACCATAAGAGAACTGGAGCGGCATTGGGACTCAGACAGAAGCGGGTCGGGGGAGCTGGGAAAGCCCCCTCCCTCTGCGAGAGCAGCTTAAGGAAGGGAGAGAGCTGCTGCCCAAGTTCCAATCCTGGCTTTGCTACTTGGTAGCTGTGTGACCTTGGACAAAGGCCTTCACATCTCTGAGCCTCAGTTTCCTCATTTGCAAAATGGAGATGGCCCCTCCCCCATCACTACAGCCCTGGTGGGAGGGCAGCAGAGCAAATACAAGGACATGGGTAAAAATGCCTGCTACCTCTTTTCCCCTTTGCCTCACAAAGGGGGCAGTTCTGAACTGGATCTTGAGGGATGAATAGGAGTTTGCCAGACAGAGATGGGAGAAAGGGTGCTTTAGGCAGCGAGAACGACATGCACAAAGGGCAGGGAGGCATGAAGAAGCAAGAAATGCTTGGAGACGGTGGAGACGTCAGACCCCCTTAGCCAGGCCTTCGAGGATGCTCACGGATCGATTCTACTCTACCCTCTAGAACCTTCTCGCCCCCTTAGCCAGGCCTTCGAGGATGCTCACGGATCGATTCTACTCTACCCTCTAGAACCTTCTCGCCCCCTTAGCCAGGCCTTCGAGGATGCTCACGGATCGATTCTACTCTACCCTCTAGAACCTTCTCGCCCTTCTGCAGCCCTGAAGGCCACCAGTCCCCTCCAGCGCTGCACCCTCCCACGAGCTGCCTTTCTGCGAGGGGAACCGCCTTCTTCCCCTCCCTCCATCCCCTCGACTTCACTGTGCTTCCTGCAGGGTCCTGCTTGAAACTCCCAGGCCCTGTGGTCGCCATCAGAGGGGGGTCACACAGCAGGGGCCCTAAGGCCTGAGCTGACCCCGGCCCCGCCCTCTGCCTGCCACTTGGCCTGGACTGGGGCTGCATCCCGGCCACACTCTGGCTCCAGGAGGGCATGGCCTTCTCCACCCAGACCTCACTGGGCCCAGCACTGGACCCTGCATGCAGCTGGCACTCAGTGTGGGCTGAACAGGGAGGGGATGGGTTAGCATGAGGTGGACGGGGAGTGACAGGGGTGATGGGAGGACCCTCCCCATTCGCAGCCTGGGATTAAGGTAGGGATCTGGTCAAACTATTGGGGGTGCGGACAGAAGCTGGGGAAGCGCAACCAAGGGAGCCAGAGACCATACGAAGCACATGCCGGCGGCAGCCCACCCCACCAGTGAAGCGCCCCTACCCGGCCCGCCGCCCACGGCGTGTGTACACACCTGACATCCACCTTCCTCCTAGGGCCAGCAAGAGAGAAGCAGAGAGGGAGAAGCTGAGAGAGAGCTGGAGGGAGGAAGCACGGGCCAGGAATGGGGAGGGGTTCCCCGAGGCTGTTGGGGGGATGGGAGGTGGCGGAGAGGGGACGCAGGCCCTCCGAAGGCAGGAATGCAGCAGGCGTGGAGCTGTAGCCCGCCCTCTGTCGGCAGCTCCGCCCTCTGTCGGCAGCTCCGCCCCCAGTGTGATCACCCCAGCTGTGACCACCCCAGGGCTCATGACCCAAAGCCGGCACCCCCCCACCCGCCATGACAGGCGTTGCACCCCACCTCACTGCACTCTAGGCAAGGAAAGGAGGGGAGTGGGGAGGAGGGGAAGGACGCCACCCCATGGCCAGAGCCTCACCCACCCCTCGCCAGTTCACTATCCCTGCTCACAGGGGCCCCCAAGCCTGGCAGGGGCCCCCATCCCCCCCATACGCCAACTTGGCCCTAGGATGCCCCACCCCAAGGCTGGAGTCCCTGGAGGTGAAGCAGAGATGCCCACCAGGGTGCCCCGCCCTCCACACCCTATCGCACCATCTCACCCCCTTGCCCTATCCTGACTCCTCTCACACTGGGTCCCCAGGATGGGTCCCCCAACCCTCCCAATGAGGGCCCTCCCTCTACAGCTGCAGACTCTGGCTTTACTGGTTGCCCAGGCTCTCCAGCCTCTCTGTGGGCACAGCCTCCAGCTCCACAGGCCCTGCTTTTTGTAGTCCTGGGTCCCCGGCCCAGTCCTGCGCTGATCACACGCCCCTGTGCGGGTTCTGGGATCTGGAGTGCTGTGCCCTGCTGTCCAGTTACGGACCCAGATTGCTGTCCCTGGAGCCGTCCCAGACCCCCGACCACCGGCGCCTGCCTCATCACCCCCAGAGGCCCCAGGACAGTTCCCTGCACCTCAGCTGCCTGGACACCCAGTTCTGCCTGCTGCCCATGAAGCTGGCCCTGGGACGCTCAGAAGTGGCTCTATCCCAAGACCAGGCCCAGGGTTGGGGTCCTGAGGGGCAGTGGGGTAGGGAGGCACTCACGTGTTGTTGACAATTTGGAGCCGCTCCCCTTTCTTGAAAGACAGGTCAGTCTCTGTCCGCGACTCATAGTCATAGAGGGCCACAAAGGTGGTCACTCCGCCTGCACAGAAGGTGGGGCGTGTCAGAACAGCCAGAGCCATGGCTGGGGGGAGAGGTGGACAAGAGAGCCCTGTACCCCGGGCAGGGGTGGGGTTGGTCTCCCACCGCCTGCCCAGAGGCCTGGTCCCATTCACTGGGGGTGGGCCTCTACGCATGTCCCCCTGTGCCTGTGTGTCCCGCACGCTTGTGAGGGCGTGTAGGAAGCACGTGCGTCTCTCCAACTCTGAGTGCGCCCACTGGGCTTGAGGGGATGCTGGGTTTTGGCTTCTCTGTTTGCTATCTGTCTTCCCCACAGCACCAGAAGTCCCCAATAACAGACATCTTTGTTTTGTTCCTCGAGCCTGGTGTATAGTACGTGCTCAAGAAACAACCATTAGATGAATGAAGCAGTGAACGAAGGAAAATGCACCAGGGGACGTGGCTCTGTTCTGGGGAGGCATGACTCTGTATGCTTCTGTGTGTCAGGGAAGATCTTGGCTGCAGGTAACTGTCCCCTCCGAAGCCTTCTCTGTCCCCCCGTGTGAAGTTACAACCTCCAGCCATACATCCACCAACACTACTCCCTGCCCGCTTTGCTCTTTCACAGCAGTTACCACCCACTAACACCCTGCACGGTTTACACACCTTGCCCTTTGCTTCTCTCCCCCACAGGGGTTTTGTCTGTTTTACACGTTGCTGTGACCCCCGCACCAGAAGAGACCTGGCACACAGAGGGGGCACCACAACTGTCTCTTGAACAAACGAATGGTTATGTTTGTGGGTCTGTCTCACTTGGGTGTGTGTCTGTGCCTGTGTGTTCTCACTGCACATATGTGCATCTGTGAGTCTGTGGGTCTCTGGGATGGCATTTCTAGCTGGGCACGTGTGTGCTTTTGAAGGGCTTCTGACCACATGTGTCTGTCTCCATCTGGGAGTATGAGGTTTTTTGCATATGTGTGTTTGTATTTGTGTACATTTGCCTTGGGTGTGTGTCTGTGCCTGGAGGGTGCACATCCATGTGTCCCTGAGTGTGTCTCTATGTGCATGGTGTGTCTGTTTACGAAAGCGTCTCTAGCTCAGCACGTGTAAATGTCCTGTATAGGTGTCTCTGAATGAGTTGCTGACTGTGTGTGAGTGTGTTTATGTGTGTGTGTGGGGCTCTGTGTGAGGGTGTCCGGGTAAGAATGCACATGTTTGTGTGAGGGTCTTATATCTGTGTGCCTCCAGGACCACATCTGCATCTCTAAGCATCCTTTGCCTGGCGCTGCTATACCCACAAAGCGCCAGTAGAGGGTGCAGGGGCGCATCTAGGCATTGGGCCGGGCCTCTGAAGACCCCAGTTCTCTTTCTCCGTTCTAACCCGCCCCGCCCCCTTGGCCACTCACCGCCTCCTGTCCTGATCCATCTCTGGGCTGACCAGAGCAAAAAGCAATGCCTCAGACCCGTCCCCGTGCTTCCGAGAAACCCCCCGGCTCTCTGGCCTGTTTCCGCCTATAGTCCTATATCTCTAGGGCCCTTTATACGCTACATCGGATTCACCCCTAAAGGCAATGGAGTGTGCACCACACTTTCCAGTTTATAAAGCCTCCAGGAAACTCCCAATGGTCCCTAAAGCCAAGTAACCCCCAGACTCCTCCCCGTCACTGAGCGAAAGAAACAGCAGCCCAGAGAGGGGGCGTCGCTCCCCCAGGGCACACAGCCCTCCTGGGGGAGGGGCCAGGACCACCCGGCTCCCACACTCCCAGGCGCACTGACCAGCCAGGGGCCCCGCCCTCTGCGGGGAGGTGACTGTGTCGGAGGAATTGAAACCTCCGAACAGCTTGGGCTCAGCGGCTGCAGGGGCGAAGGCCGTGCTGGGGCCCCGGTGTCCATCAGCGGAGGCCGGCTTGCTGGGGGTCTGTGAGGTGGGGAAGGCACCCCCGCCGCCGCCGCCGCCGCCGCCGCCGCCGCCGCCGCCGCCGCCGCCGCCACAGCCGCCATGGGTGTTATCAGCAGGTTCCAGGCTGCGGCGCCGCTGGCTGGCATCTTTGGGCTTGCTCTTGTTGCTGCCCATGGTCCTGCTGGAGACGAGAGAGGACCCTGGGTGAAGGGCTCTGGGAGCCGGCAGGGTTGCCTAGGCCCCTTAGCCTGCACTCCCATCCATTCTACAGATGGGGAAACTGAGGCCCAAAGAGGTCTTTTTGGGTACGTTACCTTTCAGAACCTCAGTTTCTCCATCTGTAAAATGGGAATAGTGATGGCAACCATAAAGGGCTTCCTGGGTACAGGGCCAAGCACAGAAGAAACACATCATAATCAGAAGCCCTAACCTTCCCCACCTTCCTCTGAGGCACTGTTTCTGTCTCTCATGGGTAGGGATAGTATCTTGAGTCATGTCTATGTCCCAGGCATATAGGAGAAGGCTGAGGGTTTGTTGAGTGAATACATGACTGACTGAAATTGTCTAACACCAGGGGGAAAGGTGCTAAAAGTTGCAACTAGGGCAACTAAGGAGAGATGGCTGGGAGCTCACTCCAGGCCCAGGGCCTTTGCACATGCTGTTCCCTCTGCCTGAATGCTTTTTCCTGACCACGTGAGCAGAGTAACTCATGCCTCCTTCAGTTCTCAGCCCAAACATTGCCTCCTTGGAGGCAGCATGTGGCAGGTGGGAGGGAAATGTTTAGGGGTGATGGATTATCTTGACTGTGCTGATGGTTTCCTGAGTGCATCCACGTGTCAAAACTTATCAAACTGCACACCTTAAACATGTGCAGTTTGTGGCATGTCAATTATACCTCAATAAAGCTCTTAAGGAAAAAAAAGTCACCTCCCTGGGAAGTGTTTCCCAACTTCTTTCACTGGTTTAAGTCCCCTTGCCTTTTGTGCCTCTCCTTGATAACATGTGGCCCAGTTGTGTGTGTGTGTGTGTGTGTGTGTGTGTGTGTGTGTGATTACATGATTATCGTCATGGGCTTTTGTCTGTCTAGTTCACTGCTGTGCTCCCAGTACCCAGCACAGGGTATGGCACACAGTAGGTGCTCAATAAACAGCTGAATGAATGAGTGTGAATGTGTGACTATTCAATAGTTAAGAGAGTTCTAAGCCAGAAATCTGGGAGGGCTAGAGATCGGGAAACACAGAGAAACCCAAGTTGCAAACTCCCCAGTGACGCCCTTAGCCCTGCCACCCCCCCCCTTTGCTCCCCACGTTGCCATCCGCAGGTCCTCATGGAGCCTAGCCAGGGTCTCCCCACACACCATGGCCGCCCCTCCCAGCTCCCTCATCTTGGCAGCCCTGATGGGTCATCAGCTCACCTGGTGCAAGGCAGGGGCTATCCCAGAGGACCTGGGAAGCAGCCTGAGGTCTCAGCACGAACACCAGGTGTAGAGTCGGTGGTCTCGGACTAGAGGCCCTGCTCTACCTCTCCCCGCTGTGTGACCCTAGGCAAGTCACTTCCCCTCTCTGGGCCTCAGCGTCCTCATCTGCAAAGTAGGGATAAAACAGATTTCTCAGAACTGTTGGGAGGATATGACTAGAAAGAGAAATCATCAAGGTTCTGTCTCTTGGGTCATGATTTATCAGGCTCTGACTCTGGCAGGCCCGATACTAAGGGCTTCCCAGACCTGAAATATCCTTCACTCCCCCAAAAGCAAGAGAGTGAGGCCGTGTATGGCATGGCATAGTCTGAAGCCAGACTCCCCAGACTCAGATCTTGGCTTTGCTCCTAATCGGCTGTGTGGCCTCAGGCAAGTGACTTAACTTCCCTCTGCCCCACTTCTTCATCTGGAAATGACTGTGACAACTGAAGGAGGCAAGGCAGAGTGCTGGGAACACGGTAGGTCACCCTGCCACATCAGCTATTACCGATACTGTGATTCTGGACACACTGGCGATATGAGCTCCGATTATTCTCCAGGGGATGCTGCAGGCCCTGAAATCAGTCCAGAACTTCCTCTGGGAACCCGTGAATGGGCAAAAGTCCCCTTGACTGGCTGGGGCCTCAGGCAAGACTGTTTGCCCTGAGCGCCAAGCCCAGCTCTGTGACACCCCTCCCTATGTGAACATTAGCCAGTCCCCGTAACCCTCTGGGCCTCAGGCTGCCCGCCTGCACAATGGGGGCGTGGCCTGCATGCTCCCTGGGGGTCATCCAGCTCAGAGAATGTGGGGCTGGGGAGGCCCTGGGGAGACCTGCTCAAGGGATATGCCAACAAGCCTAGGAAGGCCAATTTCTACGGCAACCCAATCCGTTGAGGTCACGATGCCCATCAGCGCTCATACAGTTGGTGTCCTGTGGGATCTACTAACCCGGTTACCCACAGCCCCAGGCTCGATGGAGGCTGAGCCCCAACCACCACATCCCCACCCACCTGCTCCCTGGTATAGTATTCACAGCACCCACTGTACATCAAGCCCTCTGCCAGTCACCACAGGGAGACACAGAGATGAGCTGGCCAGGTCCTGCCTCAGAGGGTGCATGCTCTAACAGGGGACTTGTTTGTGGGACTTTGAGAGGAAATAAAAGTTATAAAAACACATTAAAAATATTTTTTAAATTTTAATGAAGAACTTTCTAAGAGCCCAAACTTTCTTTAGAATGAACTAAATGATGAAGAGTGACCCCCCTGTCACTGGAGGTGATCAAGGACAGGAGAAAGTATACTTGGCTAATGTGCCATGGAGGGGGAGGGAAAGCCAGGGCTGGAAATTGAAGGCCCTTCCAGCACAAAGAGGATGCATTTGCCCACTTGGGAGGGGGCAAAGAAAAAAGCTCTTGACCCCTAAGCTCTTACACTAACCCAGAAGACCACTCCCCACTGAGACACTCGGAAAAACATAAGAGGTCCTTCAAGACCAGACTAAGGTGGCCCAGGGCCTCTGCTTGCAATGTTTGTTGGTGTGTGGGGTTTGGGTTTTTGTTTTGGGTTTTTTGGGTGTTTTTTGTCCTTGTGGTTGATCCTGATTATATAAGTACCACCTGTTTGTGGAGAGGTGGGCAGGTCGAGGTTAAGGGCCAGAGTACTGGAGCAGACTACCTGTGTGTGAATCCCAGCCCGACAAGCCCAGTGTGGGACCCTGTGCCTCAGTTTCCTTCTCTGTCAACTGAGGATAACAACAGTACCCATGTCATAGGGCTGCTGGGAGAATCCATGAGGAAGTACACGGAACATGCTTGAGATGCTGTGGCACGCCGGCAACCTGCCTCCAGTGGACAAGCCCCTGGGCATGGCGGTGCATTTCCTTCCGGCATCATATGAACATAGGACTGTATACTGGGATCCATCTAGTGCCCTTGACTCTAAGCTCCCTGCGGGAAGGACCGGGTCGGACCCATCTCCATATCCCTACTAGGTGCTCTGAAATATTTGCAGAATAGATAAAAGACTAAATGAGCACAGACATGATTTGCATCCTGCTTTGTTCCTGCAATGCCATGTTGTAGAGACCAAGTATCATTCTGCAATATTCAAACACTCCCAGAGCCTGGACCTTGTACTGGGCCCTGCTCTAAGCACTTTGCAAATATTGACTCATCAAATCCCCATGATAATCGAGGAAGTAGATACTAATAGTGTCCCTATTTTACTGATGAGGAAGCAGAAGCACAGAAAGGTTGAGGCACCTGCCCAAGATAACATAGTGAGGGTGAGAATGAAAAAAAGTGGGGACATGAAACCACACTGGGCGGCAGGAATCAGGGGCTGCTCACAGGGTCCACCTCCTGCCCTCCGGACATCTCTTTCACATGAACAGCAAGATGGGGTGTGAGTGGATAAGGCAGCCTAGCCCCATTCCTACAGAAAGCCCAAGATTTCAAGCTTTGACATAGCAGAGTGTGTGAGAGGAGGGACAGCACATTTAGGGTGGGATCTAGTCCCTGCAGGGCTGCCGCTGTGCTGTGTGACCTTGAGAGAGACCGCCCTTCCAGACCGTGGTCTCCTTTCTTGAGGCAGGACCCTGTCTCAGAGCCCAGACGCTAAGTCACCATGAGCTGCCCATTTGAGAAGGGACACACTCCAAGGCAGAGATATATCCTTGGGGTCCAAGAGGAAGTGGGGGGGCTCCATACTCGGGGTGTCTGAGGCTCCCAGAGGAAGGTAGCCCCTTTCCTCTGGGGCGCTGCTGCTGACCACAGGCTCCGGACAGAAGGCCTGAGCTATCGCTACCGTGAGAGGTACTGGGATGCCCTATAGCACCTCCCCATCAGTGTCCCCAGTGCTTCGTGCTCAGCGGGTCCCAAACTAACTTGGCATCTCCCTCTACGACTTCCCCTCACCCCATGTCTCCATCTCAGGGCTGGTTCACCCGTCCTCCCCGCCAATCTTCCTCAAATGCATCCCTCCCCACACCCCATCTCCACTCCCTCAGGCCAGGCCCCTGTCGTCCTGACCTGGGACAGCAGTGGGGGCCCCTCCAGGGCGCCCTCGTCCAGCACCCAGAGGCATCTCTGTAACGCACACAAACAGATAGGGCCCCTGCTCAACACTGCTCATGGAAAACTGGAAAAGACCTAAGTGTTTATCAGAGGGGGACTGGACAAATAAATGCTGGTCTGTTCATCAAGCGGACAGCTGTGCAGATAAACAACCAGAATGAGAGCTCGGTGTGGCCTGGGAAGATGCTCACAGCACACTGTTAAGTGAAGAGGAAGATGGCAGTGTAGAACGTCCTCTGGGCCACTCGGGGCCACAGTTTCCTCATCTAGAAAATGGGGGCAATAGTGCTACCTATGTCAAAGGGTTGGTGAGAGGATTAAAGAGAATGCAGACAAGGCCTTAGTGGGGTGCCTGGAACGTAGTACACATGAACTACAATTATTTCTGTAAAGAAAATTAGCATGTGAATGTGTGTGTGTGTGTGTGTATGTGCAGACGTGCACACACATGTGCTGTAAGGTTTAGAGAACATTCTGGAAGGAGTCCAAATTCTTCACAATATTTAATCCAAAAGCTCCCCATCATCCCCCTCTGGATGAGGCCTAAACCCTTCAGCTGGGTCCATGCAGCCCTGTGGAGCTGGGGCTGTGGCCTCCTTCCGTGGGCCCCCTACAGGACGGCACCACACTCTCTCACCTCCTGGCCTTTGCCTAGGCTATGCCCCTAGGCACAGCTACTTACAACATCCAGAAGAGTCCAGAAAAAACTGTAGTTCAGTCAGGTCATACCCGCTCCTTCCTTCCTGACTCTGAAGAAGGTCACCTCCACCTCTTCTAAGAGTGGAGGGGAGGCCAGGAGCTTAGGAGTTGAGAGTGAGGACTCCAGTCAGACCTGGGTTCAAGTCCTGTTCAAGTCCACTACTTACTAGCTAAATCTTCTTGGGCAAGTCACTTCACCTCTCAGTTTCCTTATCTTTAAAATGGGCGTAATAAAAAGGAATGAAATTGAGTTATTTGTAGTGAGGTGGATGGACCTAGAGTCTGTCATACAGAGTGAAGTAAGTCAAAAAGAGAAAAACAAATACCGTATGCTAACGCATATATATGGAATCTAAAAAAAAAAAAAAGGTTCTGAAGAACCTAGGGCCAGGACAGGAATAAAGACGCAGACGTAGAGAATGGACTTGAGGACACAGGGTTGGGGAAGGGGAGGCTGGGACGTAGTGAGAGAGAAGCATTGACATATATACACTATCGAGTATAAAATAGATAGCTAGTGGGAAGCTGCTACATCGCACAGGGAGATCAGCTCGGTGCTTTGTGACCACCTAGAGGGGTGGGATAGGGTGGGTGGGAGGGAGGCTCAAGAGGGAGGGGATATGGGGGTATATGGATATGTATAGCTGATTCACTTTGTTATACAGCAGAAACTAACACAACATTCTAAAGCAATTATACTCCAATAAAGATGTATAAAAAATGACAGATAATAAACAGATAAAAAAATTAAATGGGGGTAATAATAAACTTAACATCTGAGAATTAAGTGAGAGTCCATGTGCCAGGCAGAGAATAAGTGCTTGATAAACAGCGCTCACTGTTGTTTGCTGTTATTACCGTTACAGGTGACAAGAGGAGCAACGCAAGAGGAAGCAAGAGTTAGTGGCAGGGCCTTGAATGCCAAGCACAGAACTGAGCACGTTGCATGCAGTTGATACTCAATTGTCCCCACAGCACAGTGAAGTAAGGACTATAACTACGTCCACTTTACAGATGGGACCAAAGTTCATGGAAGCCAAAACCTTGCCTAAGGCCATAAAGCAAGCGAGTGCAGCAGGGTTGGGATGCTCGAGGGTCAGGAGAGTACAGTCAGAAGGCACCTCTGGTGCCCTGCCCACTGTGCTGATACCCTCCCTGCCCCAGGTACCCCCACCATTCCACCATCTCCACCTCCCTAACACAGAGGCAACAGGTGCCCTTCCCTGACTGTACCTCTCCCTGACCCCTCGAGCCATTCCCAACCCTGCTGCCACTCGCTTGCTTTATGGCCTCTCAGGCAAGGTAACTTTGACATCTTACTGTGCTGTGGGACAATGAGTCATGCCAACTTGCTTCGGTATGCATTCAAGGCCTCCATTACTCTTCTCCTCTTGCTTGCTCCTTTGTACCTGTAACGGTAATAACATAAGGTAATACTGATAAAGTGCCTGGAACATAGGAAGTGCTCAATAAATACTAGCTATTATTATCATCACTGTGGAAGACCTCTCTTCAGATCCTTGCTCTCTTTTCTAACCACTCTTACAGTTGGGCAAAGGCTTCCAAAACTCCAACTGTGTGTAAAGCCCTGTGCATGGCCCTGGAGGGATTGTCTGGTAGAGTTGATTGGAACCAAGGCCTACAAAAGCCACTTCACAGGGAAAGAGTCCAGAAAAGACAAGCATGTCCACTAGTTAACCTTGCTTGCCAGTGCAATGAGCTAAGAAATGGATGGAATTGGAAAACAGAAGATGAGTATCATCAGTTGCAGCTGTTATCAATATAGATCTGAGAAATCCAAAAGAATCTTCTATAAAACTATTGAACAAAAAGTGAATTAAGTAAAGCAGAAGGAAATTAAATGTAATATCCAAAAATCAATAATGTAGCTATGTACCAACAGCAATCAGGAAATAAAATGAAAGAAAGCTTAGCATGGGAATTCCCTGGCATTCTAGTGGTTGAGACTCTGAGCTCTCACTGCCAAGGGCCTGGGTTTGATCCCTGGTCGGGGAACTGGGGTCCTGCAAGCTGTGTGGCGTGGCCAGAAAAAAAAAAAAAAAGAAAGAAAGCTGAGCATTGCAAAAATATCGATTCTTCCTAAGTAAATCTACAAATTGAATGTGATCCCAATAAAACCCCAACAGGATTTTTTTCTAACTAAGCAGGTCAATTTTAAAGTTTATGAGTAAATGTATAAGAATAGCCTGGAATGGGACTTCCCTGGTGGCACAGTGGTTGAATCCACCTGCCAATGCAGGGGACACGGGTTCAAGCCCTGGCCCAGGAAGATCCCACATGCCACAGAGCAATTAAGCCCACGCGTCACAACTGCTGAGCCTGCACTCTAGAGCCCGCAAGCCACAACTACTGAGCCCGTGTGCCACAACTACTGAAGCCCACGTGCCTAGAGCCTGTGCTCTGCAACAAGAGAAGCCACCGCAATGAGAAGCTGGTGCACTGCAACAAAGAGTAGCCCCCACTCACTGCAATTAGACAAAGCCCGTGCACAGCAATGAAGACCCAACGCAGCAAAAAAAATAATTTTTTTTTTTAAAAAAGAAAGAATAGCCAGGAAAACCTTAAAAAGAAGAATAACGAAGAGAAAATAGTCCAATCAGGTAGTAAAACTTACTATAAAGTCACAATGATTAAAACTGTGTGATATCACTACAAAAATATATAAATTAATGGAGCAGAAAAGAGGGTCCAAAAATTGTCCCCAAACATATGGAAATTTAATATATTATGAAAGTAGCATTTCATAACAGTGAGAAAAAGGTAGACTATTTTTAAGACAGAGTTGGGACCAATGATCTGCCACCAGGAAACAAAGCTGTATCTCAATCTCACTCCACATGTCTATAAATTCCAGATCAATCATATTTAAGCCACACAAAAATAAAACCATAAAGCTCTAAAATAAGTTGGGAGAATAAGTTTTCTAATCCCAGAATGGGAAAAGCATTTCTAAACATGACCAAAAAACCTAAAAATCATTTTTAAAATAATACATCTATCTACATAAAAATCTAAAACGTCTGCATGGCTTGATAAACATCATAAGTTCACAAGACAAACCAAAAACTAGGAAAACATTTGTAACTCATAGATAGGCAAATTTTTTTTCCCTTAATATATAATGAGCTCCCATAAAATAAGAAATATAACCACAGATAGTTTACAGCAAATGAAATGGTACTTAAACATATGAGAAGATGCTCAATCTCACTTAGAAAATAAATCACATTAAAACTACGCAAGCCACCCAGCAACAGCAGAATACACATTCTTCTCAAGTGCACATGGAATATTCTCCAGGATAGACCATATGCTAAGCCATAAAACAAGCCTCAATAAATTTAAAAGGAGTGAAATCATACAAAGTATGTTTCTGATCACAATGAAATGAATTAAGAAATCAGTAACAGGGCTTCCCTGGTGGCGCAGTGGTTGAGAGTCTGCCTGCCGATGCAGGCGACATGAGTTCGTGCCCCAGTCCGGGAAGATCCCACATGCCGTGGAGCAGCTGGGCCCGTGAGCCATGGCCGCTGAGCCTGCACGTCCGGAGCCTGTGCTCCACAACGGGAGAGGTCACAACAGTGAGAGGCCCGCGTACCGCAAAAAAAAAAAAAGAAAGAAATCAGTAACAGAAATAAATTTGGGAAATTACAAATATGTGAAAATTAATACACCTAATAACCAATGAGTCAAAGAAGAAACCACCCAAAAAAGTAGAAAATACTTTGAGATTAATGAAAATGAAGACACAACTTATCAAAATGTATGGGATGCAGTAAAGTAGAACTTAAAGGGAAATGTATAGCTGTAAATGCCTATATTAAAAAAGAAGAAAGATCTTGAATCAGTAACCTAAACTTCCACCTTAAGACACTAGCAAAAAAACGAAAAAAAAAAAGAAGAAGAAGAAAAAGAAGAGCAAACTAATCCTAAGGCAAGTGAAAGGAAGGACATAAAGATTACAGCAGAAATTAGTGAAATAGAAAATAAAAAACAATAGAGAAAAATCAACAAAACCAAAAGTTTGTTCTTTGAAAAGCTTAACAAAATTGACAAACAAGAAAATTGTTCTGAGCAAGAAAAAAAGGGAGAAGACTCAAATTACTAAGCCCAGGAATGAAAGAGAGGACAACTACAAATCTTACAGAAATAAAGAAGATTTTAAGGAAATGCTATGAACAATGCCATGCCATGCCAACAAATTAGATATCTTGGATAAAATGGACAAATAGCTAAGAAAACACAAACTACTGAAACTAAGAAGAAATAGAAATTTTAAATAAAGCTAAAACAAGTAAAGAGATTGAATTAGTAATTTTAAAACATGTCACAAAGAAAAACTCAAGCCCAGGTGGCTTCACTGGTGAATTCTACCAAACAGATAAATAAGAATTAATACCAATTCTTCACTTGAGAACACTTCCCAACTCATTCTATGAAGCCAGTATTACCCTAACACCAAAGCCAAACAAAGACATCATAAGAAAAGAAAACTACAGACCATTATCTCTTATGACTATAAGATGTAAAAATCTTCAACAAAATACTAGCAAACTGGATCCAGCAACATATAAAAAGAATTATACATCATGACCAAGTGAGATTTTCCCCAAGCATACAAGGTTGGTTTAACTTCTGAAAATCAATCAATGTAATATACCATACCAATAAAATAAAGGACAAAAACTATACAATAGTCACAGTAGATAAAGAAAAAGTATTTGGCAAAATCCAACACCCTTTCATGATAAAAACACCCACCAAGCTAGGAATAGAAGGGAATTTCTTCAACCTGACAAAGGGCATCTATGAAAAAGCCATATCTAACAACATACTTAATGGGGAAAGACTGAATGCTTTCCCCCTCAGAAACAAGACAAGGATGTCTGCTCTCACCAGTTCTATTCAACATTGTATTGGAGGTTCCAACCAGGGCAATAAAGGAAGAAGATGAAATAAAAGACATCCAGATTGGAAAGGAAGAAGTAAAATTTTCTTTATTTGTAGATGACATAACCTTGTATATAAAAATTCCTAAGGATTCCACTAAAAAATTATGAGAATAAACAAGTTCAGCAACTTGCAAGGTACAAGATTAGTATATAAAAATAAATTGTATTTCTATACACTAGCAATAAACAATCCAAAAATAAAATTAAGAAAATAAATTACAATATCAAAAGAAGACTTAGGAATAAGATTAACAAAAGAAGTGCAAAATATATACTCTGAAAACAACAAAAATTGTTGAAAGAAATTAAAGAACTAAATAAATGGAAAGACATCCCATGTTCATGGACTGGAAGACTATGCGTTATTAAGATGGCAATAGTTCCCAAACTAATCTAGAGTCAACACAATCCCAAACAAAATCCCAGCTAGCTTCTTTGCAAAAATTGACAAACTGACCCTAAAATTCATATGGACAGTCAAGGGACCCAGAATAGAAAAAACAATCTTGAAAAACAGAAACAAAGTCTGAGAGCTCACACTTCTCAATTTCAAAACTTGCTGCAAAGCTCTGGAAATCAAGACAGTGTGGTACTGGTATGAGGATAGACTTATAAATCAATCCAGCAATAAACACTCACATTTATGGTCAATTGATTTTTGACAAGGGTGCCGATATAACTAAATGGAGAAAGAAGAATCTTTTCAATGAATGCTGCAGGAACAACTGGATACACTCAGGCAGCAGAAGGAAGTTGGGCACCTTCCTCAAACCCTACACAAAAATTAACTCACAGTGGATCACAAATCTAAATGTACAAGGTAAAACTTTAAAAATCTTATAAGAAAATACAGCATAAATTTCCCCACTTTGGATCAAAATAGTTTCTTAGTCATGACACAAGCAACAAAAGAAAAAATAGATAAACTGAACTTCATGAAAATTAAAAACGTTTGGACTTGCCTGGTGGCACAGTGGTTAAGAATCCACCTGCCAATGCAGAGGGCACGAGTTTGAGCCCTGGTCCGGGAAGATCCCACATGGCACGGAGCAACTAAGCCCATGCACCACACCTACTGAGCCTGTGTGCCACAACTACTGAATCCCACACACCTAGAGCCTGTGCTCTGCAACAAGAGAAGCCACCGCAATGAGAAGCCTGCACACTGCAACGAAGAGTAGCCCCCACTTGCCACAACTAGAAAAAGCCCATGCACAACAACGAAGACTCAATGCAGCCAAAAATAAATAAATAAAATAAATAAATTTACAAAAAAAGATTAAAAACGTTTGTGTGTCAAAGGACACCATCAAGAAGGTAAAAAGAATCCACCAAATGGGAGAAAATATTTGCAAACCATATATCTGATAAGGGGCTTGTATCTAGAATATATAAAGATCTTTTACAACTCAACAAACAAAAAGAGAAATGACCCAACTTAAAAATGGACAGAAGATCTGAATAGACGTTTCTCCAAAGAAAATATATGGCTAGTAACTGCATGAAAAGATGTTCAACATTATTAGTCATCAGGAAAATGCAAATCAAAACCACAATGTGATACCACTTCACACCCACTAGGATGGCTTAGTGCCAACAAGTTGTTGGCAAGGATGTAGAGAAATTCGAAACTTCATACATTACTGGTGGGAATGTGAAATGGTATAGCTGTTTTGAAAAAACAGTCTGGCAGTCCCTCAAAAGGTTAAATATAGAGTTACCATATGACCCAGAAGTCCCACTCCTAGATACAGACCCAAGAGAAAAGAGAACATATCCACATAAAAACTTGAACATGAGTGCTCACAGAAGCATTATTCATAATAGCCAAAAAGTGGAAACAACCATACGCCCATCAATTGATGAATGGGTAAATAAATGTGGTATATCCATGTAACAGAATATTATTTGGCAAGAAAAAGGAATGGAGTACTGATACATGCTACAACATGGGTGAACCTCGAAAACATGCTAAGTGAAAGAAGCCAGACACAAAAGACTAGGTATTGTATGATTCCATTTACATGAAAGTTCCAGAATAAGCAAATCTATAGAAACATAAAGTAAATTAGTTGTCACCTGGGGCTGGGGGAGGAAGGTTTGAGGGGCAGTGGAGACTGACTAAATGGGTTACACAATTTCTTTTGGGAGGTGATGAAATTGTTCTAAAATTGATTGTGGTGACGGTTGTACAACTCTGTGACTACACTAAAAACCATTAAATTGTACCCTTTGGGGGAGGGATAAATTGGGAGGTTGGGATTGACATGTACACAAGACTATATATAAAATAGATAACTAATAAGGACCTACTGTATAGCACAGGGAGCTCTACTCAATACTCTGTAATGAGCTATATGGGAAAAGAAGCTAAAAAAAAAGTTTACATGTGTATAACTGATTCATTTTGCTGTACAGCAGAAACGAACACAACATTGTTAATCAACTATACTCCAACAAAAATTCAAATAAATAAATACGTACATACATAGATACATACAAAATAAATAAACTGTACACTTCAAATGGGTGAATTGTCTGGTATGTGAATTCTATCTCAATAAAGCTGTGTTTTAAAAAAAAAAAAAAACACTACACCAGAGGCCACTGTTCATCTATTAGATTGGCAGATCCCCAAATTCTAGATCCACCTGTGTTGGTGAGAGCGAGGGGAAGAAGAGGATGCAGTGTGAAGGTACATCAGTGCCACCTCCGTGAAGGACCCTCTGGCCATATCTAACAAAATTACAACTGCACACGTTCTCGGACACTGCAATTTGGGATTAATCCTAGAGGTATCCTCACACGTGGACACTAAGCACACGATGGAAGATATGCATTGCAGAATGTCTGCAATAAGCAAAAGGCTGGAAACAACCAAAAGTAGTCTTCTCTAATGAAATAAAGCATGGTCTCCATCCACACAACGAATACTACACAATCAGGAAAAAGAAAGAAGCAGCACTAAATGATCTCCAAGGCACACTGTCGAGAGCAAACAGTCACATGTAGAGCAGAGGGTACCATGCATGATCGCTTGAGGTTTTTAAACTATTTTTTCTAATATCCATGCTTACATATGCCTGGACTCCCTGGAAGAACACACCAGAAACTCCTCCCATGGCTGCCTCCAGCAAGGAGACCTGGGTGCCAGAGAGGTTTACTTTTCCCTGCCTTCTTCTGTACTGTTGGAATTATTTTTTACTGTGTGTGTTAATGCTTTTTCTTTCCTTTTTAAGACAAAAGTTGACATATACACACTACTATATATAAAATAGATAACTAATAAGAATCTACTGTATAGCACAGGGAACTCTACTCAATACTCCGTAATGACCTGTATGGGAAAAGAATCTAAAAAAGAGTGCATATATATATATATATATATATATATATGTGTGTGTGTGTGTGTGTGTGTATAACTGATTCACTTTGCTGTACAGCAGAAACTAAAACAACATTGTAAATCAACTATACTCCAATAAAAACTAATTTAAAAAGAAAGAAAGAAAGAAAAAAGACAGGTTTACCTGGTATCAGATCCTGGTGCTCTCTCTCATAGCTGGGAAGTCACTTCACTTCTCTGAGCCTCTGTGCTCTGCAAAGAGAGGGATAATAATAGTATCTGCCTTGCAAAGTTGTTGTGAAGGATTAAATAAGACAAGGCCCCGCACGCACACACGCACAGGGCTCCCCACCGTGTCTGTGTCTGGCTCCTAGCAGTAGGTGCATGGTTCGTGCTGGTTATTAATACGTTACTACGTACACCAAGGTGGATGGTTAACAAGTGCCACCAGGGAGACTTGGGACCAAGTGTTCAGAGCATCAGCAAGCCCCTCCAACTGGGAGGAACTGGGAAAGGATTCCTGGGGGAGGCAGCATTTGAGAAGGGCTTCAAGGTCGAGAAGGAGGTCCACAAATAGAGATAACTGGGGGCTGTGCCTCTGGCAGAGGGAGCTGTGCAGGCAAAGGCCTGGAGGTAGGAAAGCCCTGGGTATTCGCTCAGTCGTTCATTCACTGGCTCCTTCAACAAAGCTCAGCTGAGCACAGACTATGTGCCAGACACTCTCATAGGAAAGACAGACAAAGCCAAGTAGCTGGACCATCGAAGGGAGGAATTACAGAGAGTGTGAAGACAACAAGGGGCTGGGGCAGAGCCTCACCCAGGTCCAAGTGTTCATAGAGCAGACCAGGAAAAGGAGGCTCAGAGAGGGAGAGAGGCTACCTAAGGTCACACAGCACCTTCTCAACTTCTGGAAAGGTCCTCTCCCAGCTCCACCCTTCCCATGTCCCACGAGCCTGGAGAAGAGAAAGCCCACAAGGGCCGTCCCAATGTGCACTCATCAGAAGGTGCATAAAGATGCCATCTAAACTGGGGTCCCCAACAAAGAGGAGGGACAACTGGTTCTCGGATGATAACAGCACCTGGCTGATGGGTAGAGAGACTCCTGTGTGCCAGGCACCATGCTGAGAAGCGCACTACATCTGCGAGCCCCGGTGAACCCTCTGCAGTCCTATGTGATCAGCCCCATTTTGCAGATGAGGGAACTGAGGTCCAGAGAGGTCAAGTTACTTGCCTAAGGTCACACGGCTCATAAGAGACAACATCGGCAGGCAGACTCGGATTGTCTGGGCTCCGTAGCCTCAGGTCCCAGGGCCCATCGCCCAAGGGAGCCACTGCCAGGGCCTGTATCAGCAGTCACATCCCTTCTCAAAAGCACCCAAGGTGGAAGCTGTTCTCAGCCAGTCCAGGAATGTCTCCTGATAACAGTGGCCCAACCGGGGGTGGGAGGAGTGGGTGGTGGTGGTTGTGTGGGGAATGGGGGGGAGGGGGCGGCAGGAGGGACACAGCCCATTTGAGTCCATCTGTCCTGCCTCTGGAGAGGAGGAAGCAAAAAGGTCCCATCAGGCACCCATCAGAGTCAGGTGGGTTGCAGCATCCTGGTTAAGGGGGATCCTGCTGTGGTCCTGGGAGAACTCTGGGCAAGGCAACCAAAGCCTCCTTCAGTACCATGGAGACATCCATAATCACCCCAGACAGTTGCAAGAGCAACTGAGCTAACCACGTGTGCCCTGGGCACGCAGGCCATGCTGGATAAAGGTGGGGGGGCGGGCGCGACCACCACTGCTACCTTATTATTTCCATTGTTATTGTTTAGCTCTCCAGGACCCTGCTTCACAGGGAGGATCAGCCCCCATCTCCCAGAGAAGGCAACAGAGAGAGGCTCAGAAAAGCCAAGTCAGGTGCCTAGGCCACCATCCAAGACAGCAGAGGACCAGCTGGGGATTCTGGCTCTCCTGGCCCCGGGCCACTTTGGCCCCTCTCCCCAAGGGCACCAGTCCCAGCTGGGCTCTCGCAGGGAGTTATTACACCAGGGACTAAGCAGGGCCCTCAGTCAGTCCTTTTTCTACTAGGGTAATGGAGGTCAAGATAGGGGGAGTGGCTGGCCCAAGGCCACACAGCCCAAGAAGGACCACTTACGGAATGAACCTGTCACCCTTCTGAACCTCCAAAGCTAGGTCCCCAGCTGATGCCCCACCCTCCTTGCAACAGCCCTAGGGGGCAGGTACCACCAGCACTGGCCCGTGTCCACAGGGGAGGAAGTTGAGGCTGGAAGAGCGTGGGAGAGGGTGCTGGCCCATCATGCCCATCCCAAAAGTGGGGGCTGTGACCCTTTCCTGCCTCCCCTGGAGCCTCCCACACGTAGGCAGGAATCTTCTGATTCCCTTTCTTCCTTCAGACTCTCAAAAGAATGACGTGCTCAACTGAGGTGTTTTTCTACAAGTGGTTTCGGAATATAGAAGGGAGTCCTGCTTCAGAGCAGGGGAACATCAATAATGACAGTGATAAGAATAACGGCAGTAGCAACAGCTAATATTCGTTTAGCGCATTTTTTTTTTTTTTTTGGCCGCACCGTGTGGCATGCAGGATCTTAGTTCCCCGACCAAGGATCAAACCCGCACCCCCTGCAAGGGAAGCGCAGTCTTAACCACTGGACCGCCAGGGAAGTCCCTACGTGCCATTCTTTTTTTTTTTTTTTTCCTATGTGCCATTCTTATCACCCCATTTTACAGAAGAGGAAACGGAAACACAGACAGGTTAAATGATGTGATTAAAATCCCACCTCTTAGCAGCTAAGTGACAAGTTCCTCCCTCTCTGAGCTTCTCCCTGAAGGGGGGCTGCCACCCCTTGGGCCACTGGGAAGGACCCAAGGAAGAAGCCAGGGCCACGGCCAGCTCAGCCCCCTCCCCAGAACTCAACACCATTGGTTGCTCCAGTGCAGGCTGGTGGGGTGGAATGGGGCATGCTGATGGCGGTGTGGAGACCACACCTTTCCCCCTCATGCCCTCCCACCTGGGGTTCACACTACCCCTTCCATGCTCCCAACAGCCTTGGAACAAGCTATGGCCACAGTCATTTTACACATCAGCACACAGGCCTCCAGGAAACTGCCCCAGCCAGGAAGTGGAGTGCAAAGGCCCTGAGGCAGGAAGGTCAGATGTGCAGGTCTGGACTGAGTGGGTTCCAGCTTAACTGGGTCGCTGCAGGCTTTTGGTCCAGGCACGAGGAGGTCGGAGGGAGGCCCCGAGAGGGACCCATCCAGCAATTTAGGTCAGAAAGACCTGAAAATTTGAGAGAGAAGCCCATGAAGATTTTCTCAGGCCCCTGAGTGTGCTGGGAGGGATGGGGGCGGGGGGGGGGGGAGGTTACTGAGGCTTCATCCCACAGTGATCTTATCAGAGCGCAGTGATCAGCTTCAGAGGAGACACCTAAACCATGGTGGACTTCCCAGAGGAGGGGACGTCTCAGCTGAGGTCCAAAGGCTGAGCAGTTTGTGAAAAGAGGAAGGGGAAGCATGATCCAGGCAGAAGGGATTACTTGGCCAAAGGCCCAGAGGTGGGACCATTTAGAGAAAGGCAAAGAGCCAGGTCAGTTTAAGTCATGTAGTCTCAGTTTCTCCAGCAGCAAAGTGGGGGGAAAGACAGGCACACAGTGGGTGCCTCCATCTCCCCCACACCCACTATCTCCCTTCTCCAAGGCCCCCACCCAAGAGGAAGGGCACTGGGAAGCTGGCTGCTGGGTCCTCCTGCCATGGAGCATCTTTGGGGCTGGTGAGGTTGGCAGGTTGGGAGGTTTCACTGACACCCCACCCCCCGACACCCTCTACCCCAGAATCCAGGCCAGGCAGCCTGGCAGGTGGATGGGGAGGGCAGCTCACAGGCCAGGAGGCCACAGCCCTGGTCTCAGAGAGCTTTGTGAGATCTCCCCCTTCACAGATGTGGAAGTGGAGGCTCAGAGAGGAGAGCAGTCAGCCTCAGGTCACACAGCAAGGCGGAGGCCAGCTCTTGAATGAGGGTGTGGGACTGGGACCCGGACTGAAGATAAGATTTTTGGGGCACCAGGCCCAGGAGCGCTGGGCTGAGGAGGAGCTAGAAGAGGAGATGCTGGCCCCAAAGGACCACAGACTAGGCAAGTCCCAGGGACCCAGCCAGACACCACCTGTCCCGGCCAGATGAGGGCTGGCCACCATGTGGCTAAGTGGAAGGCCTCCATCAGAATCTCCATGTGACCTCGGCAAGTCACGCCCCCTCTTGGGCCTCAGCATCTGCACCTGGACAAAGGCCCTGGCATGCCAAGGATTCCTTAACAGACCCCCAGCAACAGTGGTGACCACAGGGAACACTAAGGTGACACGTTTTGCTCTCTCCCAGCCTCTCCAAGGTCATGTCTCCCAGGCCTCGCCCCTGTGGTTCCACCCCCGCTGGCTGATGGCCGACAGGCCTTGGGGGGACAGATGCCAGCCGGCCCCTGCCCACAGTGCCCGCTATTCCTGCCAGCAGCTCTGCCTGCTTCCCTGCTCTGGGAACACACAGTGCCCCCTCGTCCCCGCCCCCGCCCACACCCACGCAGGAGCTCCGTCCAGGGACACGGGTGGGCAGAAGCACCTGGAGGCCAGGCCCCTTGACACTGTCGGCCCTGTGCTCAACCCCACACACTCAAAGCTCACAGGTTCCACCCTGGACATGTGACCTCAGGAAGGTCCAGGCCTTCCTTTATTCATCCATGAAATGGGGGCTCTGGCAGGTCTCTGAGGGAGAAGGCATCCAAGCCTGAGGTAGAGCACAGTGGTCAGCAAGAGAGCCGAAACCCTTAATGCTCCTATGGGCTGTTCATGGGATCAAGGCCAAGGGTGGAGGGGCGTCTGCTGTGCGCTCCCTCCTCCCCACCACTTAGCCCTCCCTGGACTCGTAATTACCCTGTAGCCTCCAGCCCTCTGCACACGCTGTTTCCTCTCCTGAGGCTTCACCACCCACCTCCCCATGCCCCCCATGAACTCCAGGGCACCCTATGGGCCTGACCACAGGTCATACTTGACCTTGGCCTACCCTCCAACTGAGAGAGGTACCTCTCTTTTTCTGGGCTCACATAGCCTCCATCACATGGGGACTAAGAGTTGTACTGCTTGGGGACTTCCCCGGTGGTCCAGTGGTTAGGACTCAGTGCTTTCACTGTGATAGCCTGGGTTCGATCCCTGGTCGGGGAACTGTGACCCGAAAGCTGTGCGGTGCAGCCAAAAAAAAAAAAAAAGTTGTACTGTCTGGGTTCAAAACCTAGCTCTGACCCTTCCTAGCTGTGTGACCTTGGAAAAGTTACTCTACCTCTCTGTGCCTACATTTCCTCACTTATAAAATAGGGACAAAAATAATAATTACCTCCAAGGATTGTTGTGAGGATTAAATGAAGTCATATTTGTAAAGGGCTTAGAACAGAGCCCAGACCTTAGCAAATGTGCCGTAAGTATTTGCCATTAACCAATAAGAGTAGCAGCTGATACCTGTTGAGCACCTACTGTATGCCAGGCCCGGTGCTCAGTATTTTACCTGGATTATCTCACAACAGCCTGGGAGGAGGGGCCGTTATGAACCTCGCTTTAAAACGGCAAAGACAGGGAGGCCCGGAGGCATCAGCTTCACCTCAAAATATATCTGGGGACGAAGGGGATTTTGCTGATATTAAGGAACTACTGTGCATTTCTTTCAGGTAGATTATGGTTTTTGTGGCTACTTTCTCAACATGAGTCTTATCTTTTAGAGATACATACTGAAAGATTTACACGTGAAGGAAGACATGCGTGCGGGATTTGCTTTAAAATGACACAGGAAGGGGGTGGCACAGAACAGGTTTGGAGGGGCCAGGCCTGGCCATGGGTGGTGCTTGGGGCTCAGTGACAGGTTCATGGGGTTTGTTATACTAATATGCTTCCATAATAAAGAGTTTAAAAAGGAAGATGAAATAAAATAATGCAAAACAATGTTGGACCCCCTGCAGCCCCACCAACTGCCTTAGCCTGGGCCAACCATTGTCACCCCTTCCCCTCGCTAGACCAATGCAGTTGTCCCTCTGGTCCGCCTGTCTCCACCCTCAGCCCCCAGTCTGCTCGCCACACAGCAGCCAGGTGCTCTCAGAAGGCCTCCTGCGGCCCCGGCCTCACTGGGAGGTAAGAGCCAACATCAGAAGGGTCCAGAGGCCCTCCCTGGACACCCCCGCATCTTACGGCCCTTCCTCCTGTCATCCTCCCTGCACTGGACACCCCCGCATCTTACAGCCCTTCCTCCTGTCATCCTCCCTGCGCTTGTTCTGTTCCCCTGGCCTCCTCGCTGTTCCTCCAGCCTACCACTAGCTTCCGATCTTTGCACTGGCCGTTCCCTCTACCTGGGTTCTCTTGCCCCAGGGAGCTACATGGCTCCTCCCTCCCCTCCTGGGAGGTGAGCTTCTGGGAGAGGTCTCCCCTCCCGCCCCCCTACCCCCAGGCCCGCCATCCTATCTAATTACAACCCATTCTGTACAACCCAGCCAGTCTTTGACCCATGACACCTATCACGTTGTAACAGACCACGTGCAGATTTTCCTTATTTGTTGTGTTTTTGTCTCCCCCACCAGAATGTCAGCTCTGTGAGAGCACAGATTTTCGTCTGGTTGGTTCCTTGCTGTATCTCCAGCCTCTAGAACATTGTCTGGCACATAGTGGCGCTCAGTAAATATTTGTGGGAGGGAGGGGTAGATGGAGGGAGGGATGGAAGGAGGGATAGAGGGATGGAAGGAGAGAGGGAGGGAGAAAAGGATGGTGGGATGGATAGAGGGAGGGAGGGAGGAGTAGAGGGAGGGATGAAAGGAGGGGGGGAGGGATGAATGGGTCCTACCCAGGGCCCCAGGAGATAAAGAGATACAGGCCTCAGCCCCAGGTCTGCCGAGCCCCACAGCCTGTGCTCCGACCACTGCACTCTCCTGCCACTGCCTGGCATGTCCCTGTGGCAGAGCCTCTGACCACCCTGGTTACATGGGACAGTGTGCAAGTCTGAGACAGCTGTAGACCCCGAGCCTCACCCGGCACGGCCGCAGGCATGGCATGGGTAGCGGGGTTGCCTGCTGTATGAGCCAGGAGTGAGTGAAGCGTGAGCCAGGGACTGTCCGTGTTCCAGGGCAACCAGAACGTGTCTGGTCCCGTGTTCCCGGTGCGAACAGACTCAGGGCTGGCGGGCCTCAAACCGGCTCTGCCAGTGCGGCCAGGGCGGGGCGGGCGCTGCAGGCTCAGGCTGGCATGGCGGGCAGATGAAGGGGTGCCGCCAGAGCCGGGACCCGCCACTCGGGGAGGGACAAAGCTAAGCAAGTGGACGGCGCCGCTCCCACTAATCCCGGCCCCGTGCAGACAGAACTGTTCTGGCCCGAGCGGCTCTTGGGTTTCTTCCTGGGCAGTAAGGGGATCCCTTTCCAGACCCCAGGCCCTGCCCTGCTCTGTAAAGGGCAGGATCCCTTCCCGCTAGGATCCGTCCACAGGCTAGAAGCCCGAGACAGAAGGGCAAGGCCGGGAAGTGGCCGGCGCCGGAGCAGGACAAGGCAGCAGGGAACCTGGTGTAAAGCCTGGCTCTGCCCCACGGTGCTGCACAGCCCTGAGCCAATCGTGGCCCTTTCAGGACCGTTTCCCCAGGTGGAAAGCAGTGCTGGGCATGGATTCCAGGGACCCTCCATCCCAAGGTGCCGATTTATCTAGAAGAGGCCACCTCGGTGACTCCAGCCCTGCCCCCAAAGCCCACCTCTGAGGATAGACATGGCCAGAGCCCGGACTCACACACGTCCTTACTCCCCACAGAAACAACAATGATAAAAATTACCTGCTGAGGGCTTCCCTGGTGGCGCAGTGGTTGAGAATCCGCCTGCCAGTGCAGGGGACACAGGTTCAAGCCCTGGTCCGGGAAGATCCCACATGCCGCGGAGCAACTAAGCCCGTGCACCACAACTTCTGAGCCTGTGCTCTAGAGCCCGTGCTCTAGAGCCCGCGAGCCACAACTACTGAGCCTGCGTGCTGCAACTGCTGAAGCCCGAGCACCTAGAGCCCATGCTCCGCAGCAAGAGAAGCCACCGCAATGAGAAGCCCGCACACTGCAACGAAGAGTAGCCCCCGCTCTCCACAACTAGAGAAAGCCCACGCGCCGCAAAGAAGACCCAACACAGCCAAAAATAAATAGAATAAAATTTAAAAATAAATTTAAAAAAATACGTGCTGATCACTGAACACTTAACTCTATGCCTGGCATCCAGCTCTACACGCACTGTTTCACCTGGTCCTCCCAACAGCACTGTGAGGTAGGGACTGTTACTGTGCCCATTTCCCAGCAGAGGAAACTGAGGCCTAGTTGAGGCAAGTTGGAGTTCAGGCCCCCCACCCCACCCCTGGGCAGCCTCTATCTCCCCAAGACAGTTCAGGGTAGGAAAGAAATCTCAGGTACCCCCTGAAATGGCAGGGCCCATATTCCCCAAATCCATTGATCTTCCTGAGTCCTTAGAGGCCAAGCCCCAACCCTGCCCCCACTGTGTAACCCAGGCCATGGGTGTACCACTCAGAGCCTCAGTTCTCTCATCTGTAAAATGGGTAGGATCCTGCCGGGTTTGCCTAAGGGATACCGCTGTTTAAAGCCACGGGAACTGGAAGACTCAGTCCAACCCTCAGGACAAGGTGGAGAAGCTGCTGGGCCTACGTGCCTCGAGATGGATTAGGGGGAGGGAGAGTGAACATGAACCAGAAGCCCAGTGGTCTGTGGCGGAGACTCAGCCCCTCATTACCAGCAGCCCAAGAGAGGAAGGATGATTCTTCCTGTGCCCCATGTAATCCAGTTCCAAGCCCTGTCAGTCTCACCTCCAAACACATCCTGAATCCACCTCCTTCCCTCCCACCACGGTCACCCCCTCGTCCAGCCCAGGCTGGCCAATTGTAGGCAGAGAGCCTTTCTGAAATGTCCATCTGAACCCATCACTCCTGCTTACACCCCTCACAGCCCACACTCCAAGACAAAAGACAAAGTCCTTGCGGGGGGCCTCCGAGGTCCTGCAGTGGACACTCCCAGCCCCACCCCCTTCACTCCTGCTCCACCCACACTGGCCACTTCCCCTTTCCCTGAGAACCCAATACACTTCTGCCTCGGAGCCTTTGCACTTGCTGTTCCCTCCACCCAGAGCATACTTCCTCCAGACAAATGCCTGACTCCCTCACTTCCTTCAGGTGCTTTACTCAAATGTCTCCTGCTCAGAGAGGCCTTTCCTGACCACCGTTTTAAATAGCAACACGCCCAGCCAATTCCGCTCTCTCTTTGAGCCTCATTTCAAAGGCTACTTCCTCACGGGAGGTCTCTCTGACATCCCCCAGCCCAAGTGAGAACCTTCAACTTCTCCTTCCCAGCATGCACCATGGCTCTGATGACATAACATACCGTATGACTACATGTCTGATGAGGACAGGGGCCACTTCTGTCTCACTCACAGCTGAATACTCTGCAGTGGGCGTAATATTCAAAATAGTTAACAGCTGGGATGCTGCGGCGCCATCTGGTCAGAACAGACACTGGCCCAAAGTACAGGGCCTAGCATGGAGTGGGTACTTGGTAATTACTGAATGAATGAACAAATGAACAAAAGGATGAATGGAGGGATGGATGGATGGATAAGATGGACGGATAGATGGATGGATGGATAAGTGAACAGGGCACACACAGTGGGCCTGGGTCTTACCAGGGATGCCCGGGGCTCTGAAAAGGTGGCCCGGAGAAGGGAAGGGTGCATCCAAGCTCACCAGCCAGGCTCTGCAACTGCAGCCTCTCCTCCTGCACAGCCCGACTTTCATTTCCCATCCTTTCGGTCTGAGGAAGCTCCTTCCCCCAGGGGAACTGGGTGAGAAGGCGGGGCAGATGGCCCCCTGGTCCCAAAGAGGGGGGGCTCCCAGACTCCATCTGTCCCACCACAAAGGAGCTTTGTCCTCGGTGCTGAGAGCCTGGGGCAGACCGGAAGCTGCCCCTCAGTCTCCCAACAGGTCCCGGCACCCCCGGTCAGCTGGGCCAACAGCTCCAAAGCCAGATCCCAGGGACTGACACAGTATTGGGCACAGCCTTCTAAAATCTCATTAATCCTCCCTGGGAGCCCTAGGAGGGAGGTTCTAGGACGACCTGAATTTTTACAGATATAGAAACTGAGGCAAAGTTATCTGGCCAAGGTCTCCCAGCCAGTAAAGAGCAAAGCTGGGATTCAAACCCAGGCCCACCTGGCACCAGAGTCTTCAGCCACAGCTCTCAACTCACCATGTCTGGAGTATAGACCCTCTGGGTTCAGCAGGGTGGAGGGGCCTTTTGGAGGTACAAGTGGGCAACCATGCCTGACCCTTCACGCTACCAGGAGACTACCACCCTGGCGAGGTTTACCCAACAAGGGAGGGAGGTCGGGCCCTAAACCCCGGAGCCCTCGCCCCATGCCCAGCCCGTGCCCCAGGTGCCTCTGGAGTCTGCCGGCCCCAACACGTCTCCACCGCTTCCTGCCGGGCAGGCGTGCACAGGGAAAGGCTGTGCGGGCAGGCAAACCAGGGGGCAGACACCCCCCACCCCTCACCCGCCTCTCCCCTGTCGCTCCCAGACCTGCCACCTGCCTGGCCGCCACCCACCTTCTCTCCAGGCCCATCTGCTCTCAGGGCAGTCACCAGAGCCACTTCACCAAAGCCACACTGCTGACGGGACACCTACCCTCAGCTGGGCACTACCCACAGCACCAGACAAATCAGTTCTGTCCCCCCTCCTCCGCGCCTCTCCTCGCTGCCCGAGGGCAGTGTGTAGTCTCTCCAGGCAGGTACTCCCAGCCCTCCATTGATTGGCATCAGCCACCTCTCAGGGCCAAACTCTACCACTCCTCTGAGCTCCAACAAGAGCAACTATTCACACTGCATCTTCAGGCCTTTTCTCAAGCTCCACCTGCTCCCAGAGAACCATTCCATTCTTCCAGGTATGTCATATGTACCGCTTCCTCCAGGAAGTCTTCCCTGACCCACTCTCTCCAAGACCCCAGACCAGCCCCTACCTTCTGTCCCAGATAGGGGTTCTTGATCCTTATCTTAAACCCCAGCCTCTGTGGGCTACCTTCACTTGGCAACAGTAACTGAGCACTTGAGCCCGGCCTGATCCTTCTCTCTGTCCTCCCTTTACACCTTCAGCAGGAGGCCTGCCCTGCTCCCAGCAGCCCCAGGCCAAAGCCTTGCCTGGTCAACTGAGACATCGTCTAAGTACCTTGTACTTGACCTACCGCTCCCCACCTCCCCAGGCTACGTGGACACACATCAGGCTCTTTCCCACCTCCAGATCTTTGCTCATGCTTTCTCTTCTTCCTGGTAGGCCCTCACCCTTCTTTTCCCCTCATGAGCTCCTGCTCACCCTTTAAGCTTCAGGCCAGGTTATCACCTCCTCTGCAAAGCCCTTCTGGCATCATAATAGCTGCCCCAGTTCATATGGTTCCTACCTCATGGTAGGGCAATGATCAGGGTCTGTGTCTGGCTCCCCCAGGTTGTAGGCTGCTCCCAGAGTGAATCTTTGGGGTCCCCAGCACCCAGCACAAGGCCCAGACCTCACCAGCAGGTAATCAGAAGTCCAGCTGCCGACTCCCTGCCTGGAGAGCCCAGGGGCAGAAGCCAGGAGCAGCTCCCAGAGGCAGTACTGAGTCCGATTTTGCCCACACTGCCCACAGATCTAAGGTAGGGGCGGAGTGGGGGAGAGGGCTTTCCACCAACGGCCAACTGGTAACCAAACCCACGTCGTTTCTGAAACTAGGGCACAGGAGAGAAACGGGAACAGCAGAATTGTCCCCAAATAGAACTGTGGCTCATCTGGTTCCAGGGCCTCCGGGAACACCTGGCAGGGGTGGGGGAGGGGAGGGCAGGTGGCTGCTCCAGAAGCTGTGAAAGGAGATCTAAAGTTTGGAGGGTGGGGAGGTCGACACCACCGCAGTCGGCACTGACACCCTGCCCACCTCCCACAGGGCTGGTCCAAATCCTGGAAGGTGGGGGGTCCTCTCCCACTTTCCCCCACCCACCCATGGGGCGCTCCCTAAACCATCCCACCTCCCAGCCTTTGCTCAGCCGGGTCCTCTGCCTGGAACGCTGCTCCCCTTGCTGCTAGTCAGAATCCTGCCAATCCTTGTAACCGTAGCCACGGACTGGGCACTTTCTATAAGCCCGACATGGGCAGGCATCTGGGGAGAATGAGCTTATCACATCTTCCCAACAGTCCTGTGAGGAAAAGACTCCTGCCCCCATCTCACAGATAAGGAAACTGAGGCTCAAAAAGAGAAGCCATTTGCCCAGGACACAGAGCAGAGGAGGCAGGTGGACCAGGTGATGTGGTGGGACCTGGGTGGCGGCAGCCAGAGGGCACCCAGAAGGCCTGGCAAGGCCTGGTTCAGCTTCCTAGGCAGGCCCAGCCTTGGGGACTTGGCATAACTCAGGGCCAGAGAACACAGGGCACAGCCCCACGGGGCACAGGGGACAGGACAAGAGCCCCTACATCCCTCTGACCCCCATCCTAGGGTGGCTGAGGACTGAGGAGCCACATTGGTACAAAGTGATGGAACTATCTCCCCCCAAATATGCACAGACCCACTGCACAGATGAGAAAACTGAGTCCTGGAAGGGGACAGTTTCCCCATCTGGAAAGTGAGATGTGCCACAGGAACCTTCTGGCTGTGACATCCCCCTGTGGTCTGGTGGATGCTATTTCCTTTCTCTGGGTCTCAGTTTTCCTATCTGGAGAATGGGGCTGTGATTCCCTTCCTCCCCAGGTTGAAACAAATTATAAAACAGTTAACATTTATTGAGCATTTACTACGTGCTGGCATTGCTCAGAGCATCACGCATAGTGCCACACTCGATCCTTAGAACAAGTCTGTGATGTGGATACTGCCATCAGGCCTGTTTTTCAAATGGGGAAACTGAGGCAGAGAGAGGTGAGCTGACTCACCAAAGTCACACAGCTAATATGGAGGTAGAGGAGAAACCCGTGGGGCTAGGGGCGGGGTGGCTTCCCAGAGGAGGCTCCTGGCCTTCACACTGCCCAGAGAGGAGCGGCCGGGAGGGGCTGGAGGAGGGGTCAGGGGTCAGGCAGGAGGCAGAGTGGGGCTCAGCCCAGAGGAGGCAGGGCAGGCCTGCGGTGCTGAGGAGGCCCTGGGTCCAAATCCATGCACTGGGTGGCTTCGGCAAGCCTTTTTGCTCCTCTGAGCCTCAGTTTCCTCTTTGGTAAAATGGGGCCAGAACTGCTGCCTCGCAGGGATGCTGTGGGGACCAGACACAGCCATTCGCCTGGCACTGGGCAAGGGCTCAACTATGTGCTCAAGGAACGGATGACAATGGAAGGAATCCTCAGGGCTGGGCCACTGGGCTCACTGTTCCTTTAGGATCCGGGTGGTATCCGACTCTCCACTCCGAAGGGGTGGGAAGGGGGGCCCAAGCTGCCTCTTCTCTAATTCCTAGATAGAACCCTCCCAGCTCTGCCAGCTTTCCAGGCTGTGTGACCTCAGACAAATCACTTCACCTCTCTGAACTTCCGGATCTTCCTTTTGATAATAAGTCGAGGCTTCCACAGGGCTCTGAAAGAGGAGTTCCTCACTGGAAGGACTAAGGGCTTATGCGGGGAGGGTGGTTCAGTTCCACCTGCCCGAGCAGAGAGAGTAGTGTCTGGCATGACCCTGCCTTGAGGCCTCAGTTTCTTCATCTGCCAAAGGAAGATTTTTTTTTTTTTGCCATGCTGCGTGGCTTACGGGATCTTAGTTCCCCGACCAGGGATCGAACCCGCACCCCCTGCAATGGAAGCACAGAGTCCTAACCAGTGGACCGCCAGGGAATTCCCCAAATGAAGATTTTTATGAGGGTCTGTCTCCCTCCCAGCCCTGCTGGGGATGGCCAGAGGTGATTGAGGAAAGTGCTTTGTAAACTGTAAATTGTGGCACCCTTGGGAGTGATCACTATCACCGTACTCCCTTAGAGGCAAAAAGAATCCTATGACTTGCCATCTAAGGCAGAATGTGCTAGAGCCATGAGGGAGGGCAGAGAATGGGCAAGGCAGGTGCAGAAGAGGGGAGCGTGGAAAGTATGGACTTGGGTTGGGGCAGAGAGGATGGTCAACAAAAGCTTTCCGGAGGCAGAGGCATCTTAGCCATGATGGGTGTGGAGAGGGAGGGCACACCAGGCAGCAGGACCCACAAGGTAAAGCACGGATGCTGGAAAACCCGGGGCCAGCAGGAAGGCAGGTGATGGTTCAGAAAGGCTAAAGGGTCACCTGAGTGAAAGGGAGGTGTGGGAGGTGACAGAGTGAAGCAGAGGAAAGAGCTCGGCCCAGACCACCAGCACCCCCAGGGGCCCTTGCTGGGGACCTTCCCCAAACCACAAGAGCCTCCAGGCCACGTGGGCAAAGACGCAAAGCACCCAGTGCTCAAACGGCAGCCACCTTCAGAGAGATGGACCCATTCAGTGAGGGGGGCCTTGAATGCCAGGGCTCAGGGCACTGGGAAGCCTTGACAAGCCACAGAAGGGCAAGGGCTGAGGCGGGAGGTGGGCTCAGGGAGGCTGGCTGGAGATGGGGGCTTCCAGTAGGTCCAGCCACCAAACTTGTCTGTCTCTAGTTAACCTCCCCACCAGCCCCACCCCATAGGACTAGCCTGAACACAGGCGTCCAGTCTCAGCCCTAGCGTTCCTGGATCAATTGACCTGCAGAGACCCAGAATTCCCACCTCGTCAGGGAACTACCTTCATAATCACAGACACTCAGAAATCGTAAACACTTACTGTGCGGGGGCCCTGCGCCGGAGCAGACACAAATTCGCTCACCTGACCCTCATGCCACCTTGTCAAAGCTGTACTGGCATTGTTGTCCCCACATCAGAGATGGGGAGACTCAGGCTCAGAGCAACCATTTTCCCACAATCACACATAGCAAACAAGTGGCAGAGCCAGGACTCGAACCAGAACCAATTCGCTCCAAAGGTCTGGCTACTTCCACTCCCTTTAGTCCATGAGCATCCATGGAGCACCCATTATGTGCCAATCCTGGAAGCTGGGGATCCCAGCAAGATCCCAGTCCTCCAGATCTGAGTGTAGATCCACCAGCCAGAGGTGGAAGTCCAGAAAGTCAGGATCTCCTGCCCGCCCAGCAACACATCCACCCTCTACCCGGGGAAAGAGCTCAGCCAAGCTGAGCGCACACCCAGTGGGACTCAGATGCCTCACATCAACCAGAAGCCAGAAGTCTGGGCTCACATCTCACTCCCCTGGGTGATTGTGGCCCCAGCCCTTGGCCTCTCTGAGCCTCATTTCCCTCTTCTATGTAATAGAAACAAAAATTCCATCCACCCCAGGGATGGGACAAAGAATGGAATAAGTCACCTTGCTATGACCTGGCCGGAGAGGGCACAAGTGAGGACATCGACATCAGACAGAGTAAAAGTCAAGGCCACAAATTTGGATAAAGCAGCGGGAGAAAAGATAATCAGACCTTGACAGGGAGGCTGAGCTTCCCGACACCACACTTACCCCAACTTCCATCCCCCCGCCGGGAGACCACCTGTGCCGGCCTCACAGCCCAGCAGGTCTGAGGACTCCAAGGACCCATCCCCACAGTCTCTCAACAGCCACCCACAGCCCCGCTGACATTGCCAGGCTCACACGGCATCAAAGAGGACTCAGCCAGGCCAGCCCCTGGAGAACTCCGGCTAATGTCCCTGTCGCAGAACCTCAGGAGGGAAGATCCCATGCCGGACAGATGAAGAAACTGAGGACCAGAGGAGGAAAGGACCTGGGCAAGATCACCTGGCTTCTTCTCCTCTCTTGCTTCTCATTTTATACTGGAACTTCTCTGGGTAGTTTCAAGAGGAGGGGAGGTACTGGGGTTCAGGTTGGAGGGGAAGTCACTTGCTCAAAGTCCCACAGAAAGGGGTGGGGAAATCAGGGTTCTGGCTTCCACCTCTGGGATCTTCCCCAATCATCTACTCTTTGACTCAGCCCCCCATCCCCTGCATTGTATTGTGGGAAGGAACAGGCTGGCTGGGCGGGGAGAGCCCTGGATGAAAAGATAGGAGATGGGGCTTCCCTGGTGGCACAGTGGTTGAGAGTCTGCCTGCCAATGCAGGGGACACGGGTTCGTGCCCCGGTCCGGGAAGATCCCACACGCCGCGGAGCGACTAGGCCCGTGAGCCATGGCCGCTGAGCCTGCACGTCCGGAGCCTGTGCTCCGCAACGGGAGAGGCCACAACAGTGAGAGGTCTGCGTAACACACACACACACACACACAAAAAGATAGGAGATCTGCATTTTTCTCCCTGCTTGGACAATATGTTCTGGGTCTTTCTGGCCTCAATTCCCCCATCTGTGAAAAGAGGAGGTCAAAATAGATCAGGAACGACAAATTCATGGCACACATACAGTGATGTCTAATCCTCTGTCTGAGGCAGACATTACTAATCTATCACAGCACTCTTTCCCATGAAGCCAAGAATGGACCTCAGAAGGTTTTTCAACACAGCAATCTTGGTCTGGGTTAGGCCTAACCCTAACCCGAGCCCTAATCTTAACCCTAACCCTGGGCCATCCCTAGACTGGGTAATATCTGAGTCCCCGCAAGGGACGGGAAGGGGGAAAGAAAGACGTAACATTTACTGGGCATCCAATAGTTTCAAGCTGCTGGGAGACATTCTCTGATTTAATCCTCACAAGGGAGGTGTGCAGAAGCTGAGGTTCAGGGAGGCTGAGTGATTTGCCTTTGGACAGACAGCTGGGAACAGGGCCTTGAACACAGGGGAGGTACCTACTGGGTCACCCACCCCAGGAACAGTGATGCAGAGCCAGCTACCAGGTGAGAGCCTAAGGTACAGCTTCACGCCATCCTCCTTTTGGCCATACTAAGTGCAACATCCATGCCCATTTTACAGCTTCACAAACTGAGTCACAGAAAAGGGGGTGTCAGCTGCCAGAAAACAATGGCCTCGAGCAGGTGTCTGGCTGTTCCCCACCCCTATCTATCGAGCTAATGTGTGCTAAACGCTTTACTTCAGTCCCCTTGGGACATCCTGAGAGCCATGACTCATACTACCCCACTTCATAGATGAGGAAACTGAGATGCCCCCAAAGGAAGGGGCCCCCACCCCTCTAGGGGCTCGAGTGGAAACCAGAGTGGTTTACCATGGAGATAAGGTGGTAGGAGCAATGGAGGGGAAGTAAAGGGCTGGGGGAACCCAAAGGGAGATAGAGGCTCGGGGGCCACACAGCTCAGGCAGGAAATGAGGCTCCGCTCAAAAAGCTCAGGGCAGGGGGGTGGAGGCCTTTGAAGGGGCTGTAAGCCCTGCAGAGACACGGGAGGCCCAGCCCTGGAATAGGAGCCCAGAGCCCCACAGCCTAGGTGCGGCCCTGTCACTTGGCAACTGGGAGACCCTAACAAGTGTCTTCCCCTCTGGGTCTTAGAATTTACATGTGGAAAATGGGGCTAATCTCACCAAAGGCAAGCTTTCAAGAAGTTGGGATGGGCTACACCAGCGGACCTCTCCCAGCTTAGCCTCCTCACACACAGAGGGCAAGGCAGGACTCAAGTCGCCCGGTATACGGGTGGCCTTGGCCGCCAGCATCCTTTCCTAGACCAGTACCTTCAGAATCAGTGGGAATCATCCACTCAAATCCTTCACCGGACAGCTGGGGAGGCCAGACCTATTGGATGAACTGACCCGCCCAGTGTCACACCATACAAGGCAGGTCCCATTTCCTGAGCACCTGCTGGCTCCAGGCACTGGGCATACGGCCCTCCTCTAAACCTCACCTGATAGGAAGATATTTACTGTTCCCATTTTCAATACAAGGAAGCTAAGTCTCAGAAAGATAGAATGAATGACCCAAAGACACACAACAGGCGGGCACGGTCAGAACTTGAACGCAAGCCTGTCTGAGTCCTGAGCCCTTACCCTACCTTTGTCTCCATCTCCCCAGCCGACCCCTCCCTGCTCCCCACCTCACTCCCAGCCTCCAGCCACCCTGCGTGGCACTGCCCCAACCCCTGGCTCTCACCCTCTCCTGCCTTCCTGCTACCGAACTCCTACGCTACTTTCAAAGCCCAGCCTCAAATGCCTCCTCCTCTTGATATCTGATCTAGGCCCTCACAGAGTACCTGGAGTCCAGCCCACAGATCTTTTTCCACCAGGTGCCTTGGTCACCTCTGCACCCCTGGTCTCCAACATGGGGCTGTTAACCCCGGGGACACCAATCAGCCCCCTGTGGGAAGATGAAGGCCAAGCTCCTCCTCAAGGCCTACATGGCCCCACATGGCCCAGTCCTGCTGACAACACCCCCTCACTCACCTCTCACCCACTCCCCTTAATTTTCTACGCTCCAGACTCACAGGCTTTCTCCTTGTTTCTCCATAAGAGCACACGCTTCCCCACCTCAGGACATTTGGAGTTCCCTCTGCCTGGTAAGCCCTACCCGTAGCTCCATGCCTGGCCAACTCCTCCACGCTTCCTTCGAGATTCCTCTGCACCCCACGCCTCTCCCTCTGAGCTCTTATCACATCTGTGATTATGTATTAATTTATTTGGTAACCTGTTTGCTGCTTGGCTCACTCTCTAGACTTAAATTTCTGGGCAGCCAGGGACCTGTTCACAATTCCCCAGCAAGGACCCACCCAGGCTGACCACTCCTCACAACCCCAGGGGCCCTGGGGCGCGTCTGAGCTGAAGGGAAGAAATAGCGCTCTGCCCCTTCTTTGTTGAGGGAACTGCTGCCCCCTCCTGTCACCACCTCCTGGAAGCCTCCTGAGGCCTCCTACGGCTCCCACTGCTAACCCATCACCACACTGCTCAGCCCAAGTTCAAAGCTCCTAGAACATTGTAGGCGCTCAATACAGGGCCATGGATGCTTGTATCTCGGCAGGTTTGGGGAAACGGGGTCAGTTGAGGACCAGGGATGGGCGGTCTGTCAACAGGCCACTGAGCCATCTCCTCCCTGGCTCCTGGGGCTTTGGGGGAGCTAGACAAGCCCCCCTCCCCACCCCGCCAACCCCAGGTCACAATCAGGGAAGAAGCCAAAGCAGGAACTAGCTATGAGCTGGGGATACTTCATGCTCTGGGAAGAAGCGAGGGGAGGAGAGGAGAGAGCTGGGGGGCCTTCCTGGGAGAGGTGAGCCTTAAGCTAAGCCTTAAAGAGCAAGAGTAGACAAGCAGCTCTTAGAGGAAAGGGCACTCCCAGCGGGGACACCAGCAAAGGCCCAGGAGCCGCACAGGAGGGCCTAGGCAGACAGTCAGCTGAAAGGGGTGACACACTGTAAATCATCCCCCTGGGTGGAAAGGCCACATCACCACACCACCAAAAGGGCCTCGTGGCTTCCACCCACTCACTCACTCATCAGCAGAGTCTTTTCCAACACTGTCTCGTGCCTGGCCCCATAACGGGAAACCACAGTTCCCCCACCACTGGAAGGGTGCAAGGGCAGCCAGACCAGGGACTCTGAGGTCTAGGCTCTCATTCCAGCTTCAAACTGTGTGGCTTGGTCAAGTCACTTCCCCTCTCTGAGCCTCAGTTTCTTCACCAGCAAAATGGAGATACACGAGAGTCCCTACCTCATAGGAGGTGCTCAGTAGATGTTAGCAGCTATCATTATCATGGGCCCATTTTATACTTAACAAAACTGAGGCCAGAGGGAGTAGTGAGTTGTCTCAGGTCACACAGCTGCGGGGTGGCAAGACTGTGCCGGGGCTGTTTCTTTCTCGAGGGTTAGGAGGTGGCTTTGGGGGCACCAATCCACCCCCCTAGGACCAGCCATCTCACCTCCCACCCATCTTTTTTAGGCAATTCATCCAGTGAAGTGCTCATTTATTGAACACCTACCACATGCTAAGCCCCTCCCTGCAGGAGTGCCTACAGTCTTCCCCTGAGGATCCCCACTGCACACATGCGGACTCAAAGGGGTAGTCCCTTGGCCCAGGTCACCCAGTGAGACGAGAAGCCTAGGTCTTGTCTCCCCGGCCAGGAGGCCAAGATGAGGGTCAGCAACAGAACCAGCCCAGTCCATTCTTGAAATCGTCTGGTCTCGGCTGCACTATGGCTGGGCCCGGACTCAGCCCAGGTGACCCAGAGAGCACGTCCCAATTGGACAGAGTCCCTGAAGCCCGGGAACCTTCACCCAGGGCCACGCATGGGCTCCGTCCACTCTCAAGTCTGCCTGAAGGCCCCAGAGGCTGAACTGCTACCCCACAGGTGACCCCCTTCTGTTCACCCCAACCTTCCACCAGCCCAGTAAGCCCAGCCAGGCCCGCAGTGGGGCCTGATGAGGACCCCTAGCTCAGAGAGGGCAGGCAGCTGTTTGAGGACACACAGGAGGGCAAGTAAGTGGTGGTCCCTGTCGGGACTCAAACCCACCACCAAGCCCAGCCCAGGCGGACAAATGGACCCAGCCTGGTGGGGAAATCCCCAAACTTTTGCCAACTTCTGAGCAGACAGGCGGCTGGGCCTGACGAGAGGCGAGGCTGGGGGCTGTGGGCAGCAGGGACCAAGCACAGTTTGGCCAGTCCCTTCCAGGCCGGCAGCACCAGGCCCTACCCGAGGCCCCACGAGGACAGGGAGATCCTGGTGCCCCGGCCCGGCACCCCCAACCCGGCGCCCCCAGGCCCACCCTGTCCGCCCCCTCTCCACCCCCCATCCAGGGCTGGGGGCGCCAGGCCGGGCAGCCGCGGCCAGAGGCGGCGCCGACTGGCTCAGATTTCAGATTTGGCCTAGACCTGGCCCGGGGGCTCAGGCCCGGCTCGCTGCTTGCTCTCAGGGGGCCCGTAGAGGGACGGTGAGCCGGAGGGGGTCCCCGCGCGGACCGGACCTCTACACCCCCGCCCACCCAGCCCCCTCCCCCGGCGGCATCACAACAAAAGGCCGCGCCAGGCAAGTCCCGGTGCGCCCGCCCTGCGCTCCTGGATCGCTGCTCAGCCCGGGGGGGTGGGGGTTGGAGGGGGGGGCCAGGAGCCCCCGCGGCCCGGAGATCCGACGCCAGGGTGGTCCCCGGGCGGTGGCTCCCTCACGCGGGCCGGGACTGGGGGCCGGCGGAGGGCCGGGGGGCGCTCACCTGGGCCGGCGGGCAGGCGGACGCACCGGCAGACAGACGCACCGGAGGACCGACCGCCGGACGGCCAGGGGTTCGGGCACACGGCGGCCTGGCCGCTCCGGCTCCCAGGCCGGAATGGATTCCGGGCCGGGAGAGACAGATCGAGAGAGAAAGGGAGGAGGAGGAGGAGGCGGCGGCGGCCTGGGGAGGGGAAGAGGAGGGAGGAGAGCGCGCGAGCAGGGAGGAGGGGCCCGGCAAGCCGCCGGGAGGAGGAGGAAGGAGGAAGCGCGCCGGGACAGTTCCCCGCCGGTGACCTGGGAGAGACCCGTGCGCGGCCTCCCCTCGCCAAGGGTCCCGGCGGGCCGGGGAATGGGGGGCGGAGGCACCGGGCACAGAAGCCCCGCCCCCACCCCGCCCTGAGAGCGCTCCCTACCCTTCGGGGCACCCATCAGCCCTCAAGCCAAAATGCCCTCCCTAACTCCCCCCCAGCCCACCCACCCCATTTACCCCAAATCTACCTCTCCCGAAATTATTAATAATAATCAACAGCAACACTGATGGAGCGCTCACTTCTTGCCAGGTGCCAGGCTAAGCGGTTCAGGTCAATTTTAGGATCTATTCCTACCAACCAACTGGGCTGGGCCGGCCAACGATTAGACCCATTTTACAGATGAAGAAACTGAGGCACAGAGAAGGGAGTCACCTGACAAGAACCGGACCTTAGACCCCTGGCCTTGATCTGAGTTTCCCAAAGCGGGGACTGAAGCAGGAAGGACGGTGTGTTAAAGAGCAACATTTATCTAAATAGATATGCGTTCATTTCAATGTGCATCAGAAAGAAGAAAAGTAACTAAGGCAGCCCATCCGAAGTCAGCAAGTTCCAGATACTCCTGCTTAGGAGGGGGCTGAAGCAGGTATTTAGTGGCAATTACACTTCCAAGTAAAGAGGCTGAGTACATCTGGACACAGGGGGCAGGGAGCGCCGCAGAGAAAGGAGGGGACGTTGAGGAAATGCTGGTTTAGCCACAAAACCTCCCAGCGCCGCTATCTGACCCCTCCCCCCACTCCCACCATCTCCCGACCCAGGCTTCAGGGCTGCCCTATTGGGGCTGGGTGCCCCACCCTTGGCTCTTCACATGTCTTCCTGGAATTATGGCACAGGGAAAGGTGAGCCTGAATCCGGCGTTAAATGCCACCATCTGCCTCTACTTTCCTTCTCTGAAAGTTCTCTCATATCACAGATGGGAAATTAAGGCCCAGCCGGGCCAAATGGTACCAGCCTGGGCTTCTCCTGAAAGGAGCTGCGAGGGGAACCCTAGAATATGGGAGGCAAAGACCTCAGGGTACAATATAGTATCCAGGAGACCAGGAATGAGCAAGGCCTTAAGCCAGACTGATCTGAGTTCAAATCTAGACTAGTTGCCCACCCACCGTACCTTGTACAAGTCCATCGACTTCCCCAGCCCAGGTCCCCTCAACTATGATACAGGAGTGAACATGGCCACAGAGGACTCCTGGGAAAGTTAAAACTGACAAGGGTGAGGGTGACTGAGGTTGTGCTCAATACAGCGTAGCTCTTATGGTTGGTAAACTGAGGCCAGAGGGGGAGAGGGCTGCTTGAAGCCCCACAGCAGGTCAGCAGCAGAGCCAACACCAGAAGCCAGCCTGGGCTGGTGAAATGGCTACACATATTTGCAGGGCTGGCTTAAAGATTAACCGCAGCTTCCCAGGATACTGGGCGGGCCCCTAGCTGGAGGAGCAGGTTTCTCAGCCTTCATTCACTCCTCAGACAGGCCTGAAGGCCTTTACTGGAGGCCTGGGCTAGGGGTGGGCTGTTCACCCAGTGGTGTGCTGGAGCTGGCTCTTCCGACAGACTGTGTTCATCTCTTCCCACCTCCAAGTTCAATGATGTCATGTTGGTACCTTGACATCAGCCATGGTGGAAGTACTAACACCTTGGAAATCAGCAAACACTACAAATCAAGGCTTTTTCCCTTCCAGAAAGCTAGTTGTTAAATATTTCCTGGCATATCACTAGATTCATCCCCAGGAGTTCAACTGAAAGCTCTGAGCTTCTTCTAGAGGTGGGATGACAGAGGGCTTAAAAGCACAGACTTGGGACCCATAGACCTGGGTTCAAGTCCCATCTCTGCCCCTTTGTGGATATGTGACCTTGAGCAGGCCATTTCTCTGAGCCTCACTATGCCAACCTGCAAAACGGGCTAAAGATAGTGATCCTCTCAGAAGGCTCACGTGAGGATGAAGTGAAGTAATGTACACCCAGTATGTCTGAGCCTTTTTCATACCCTACCCGCTCTCTTCGAGGAGTGGGGGCAGCTGGGACACATCTTGGCTCTATGAGCACAGATGCAGCCTTCCACCTGGAGCCACCACTGGCTCGGCTCAGCGGCTGAGGTTCTTAGGAGGTCGTTCAGGAGGATGTGACCAGCACAGTGGTTTCATGATTGAGCGCTGGAAGAGTTCGTTATTTTCAACCACCCCTCTGGGCCTTCACTCAGGCTGTAAACCCCTACCAGGAATGCTTACCCCACATCTCTAGCTGCCCAGCCCTCCCTGTCCATCAGGGTCCTAAGTAAGTGCCACCTCCTCCAGGACATGCTTCCTGACAAACCTCTGATGGAGACACACCCCCAAGCCATTCAGGGTGCATCTGTCCCCACCCAGAGGGCAGGGACTATGGCCTGGCCCATGCCTGGCACAGGGCGGGGGCACTGCCCGGTTGGCCAGAGAGAGTACTCGGCCTAGGGATCCACATACAAGAGTTCCAACTCTTCCATTCATCGACTCTGTGACCCCACCCTCTCTGAGCCTCAATTTACTCATCAGTAAAGTGGGAGCAACGATCCTACCACCTTCCAGGATTATGTAGATGCAAGAGTTGACAGTCTGGCCTGGTGGATCAGTAAGTGACTCTTGGTGCATTATTTTGCTTAAAAGATAGTAAAACAGAAACTCATTGCTTAATACCTGTAAATCATTCATCATCATTAATGGACAGCAAACACTTATTGACCACCGACGGTATACACAGTTTGAGCCGGGCCTGGAACGCCAAGAGGGATAATTTCCCAACCCAAAACACCCAGCAGATGACAGATGTGATTGATGTCAACATGGTGGAGACGGCGAACACCAGCTGTATACAGTTCTGTATCTCTGGAAACCTCCTCTCCCCTCCTTCCCCCCACCTGGGTCAAAGCCACAACTGAGGGCAGGATGGAGCATGGGAGGTGAGGCCTGGCCCGCCACAACTGGCAGCAAACCTGTGGCGAGAGCTTTCTCATGCCACGGGATCAGGGGCACCGCCTGCGCCTCACCCAGGGCCCTGGTGGCTCTGGCTCCCACCCACCCTGAGCCCAGCTCATCCTTGGAAAGCAACTGGAAAGCTGACCCATCACAGGCACTCGGTGGGAAATTCCAGACCAGCCCTGTCATTCCCCAGATGGTTTGCTGTGAGTTGTCTATTCGAAGAACTGGGCTCAGGGTTACGGGATAAGGTGAAAAAGTGGGCAAGCTCTGGCTTGAGGCTGTGGAGTGGGCTTGGCATCTCTCATGGCACTGCACTTTACAGTTTACACAGAGATGCCCAGTGCCCCAGTGCATCAGCCTGATCTGGCCCTTGCCAACTGCTCAGGCTTCGCTTGCGAGCCCTGGTCCCCTTCCCTCCTAGTCAAGCCTGCTTCCCTGCTGTCACTCCATCACAGAAGCTTATTCCGCCCTGAGGCCCTCTGCACTGGTCCCCCTGTCTGGAATGCTCTCTACCCACCAGCCCCTGGCTAAGCCTTACTCTTCCTTCCTCTGGTCAGTCAATATTTACTGAGCATCTACCACGTGCTAGGGTCTGTGCTATATGCTAGGGATACAGCAGTGAACAAACCAGATCTGGTGTCTGCCTCGGAGTTGCTCACAGCCTGGAGGGGCAGGGAAGAGTGACAGTGTGCTAGGCACAAGCATCGGGGGCTGGTGGGGCCCGGAGGAAGGGGTTCTAACTCAGCACGTGTGTTGGCGAAGGGGGGCTGCTGAAAGAAGGAGTCATCTCTGGCCAGTATAGAAGCCGGAGGAAGCGATTGCAGGTGGAAATGGAACAAAAGAGAAGGTGTTCTGGGCGGGGGGACAGCATGAGCAAAGACACAGAGGCCAAAAACACGCTGTGTTTGGGACCACGTGATGGGCGGGCTGGGGTGAGGGAAGGGAGGCTGGGGGGAGCTCTGAAGATCCTTGAATGCCAGGCTTGGCTTCTGTCCTGGAGGCAGTGGGGAGCCATGGAGGGTTGTGAACAGAGAAGGTCCTGGGGAGAGGTGCTGTCACTGAGTGGGGGGCAGATTGAGGGGCAGTGAGGAGCAGTCTGGAGGCCTCTGGGCTGATGGCAACCACAGCTGAGGACCAGCAGAGGTCGAGCCCCCGGCTTACATCGGTGTGTGTGCATGGGCACCTACCTGCGACCCAAGGAGCGAGGCCAAACTGGCCCGAAGGCCTAAGACACAGGACGCTAGGGAAGCGTCCCCAGCCCCATGAGAGTCGAAAGGAGCTGGGAGCAAATGAGCATGTGCTTCCTCAGAGGCCGGCCTCCGGCAGGGGTAGTCAGCCACCAGCAGGTTCCTCCAGCGTCCTTCCACCTCCAGGGAAAGGATGGAGACAGTGGGCACCTGAGCAGGTGGAGCCCAAGTGATGACAAACAAATGACAGTGTTGACCTCTGAGTGCCGCCACACACACTCACCTTCTGGGGCTGTACGGCCAATTCGCAGATGGGAAATGTGCTGTTCAAACATATTTCTCAGCTGGGAGTCTGGAGACAAAACGGGGGTGTCACAGGAGGAAAAGCCCTGTCCACGTGAAAATGGGGGAGACACCTGGCTGCCCCCCCAAGAAATTCAGCCCTTCATCACATCACTCCCCTCAGGCCACAGTAGAGGCCCAGAGAGGGACAGACACTCTCCCAAGGTCACACAGAGAGTCACCGGCAAGCAGAGCCAGCCCCCCTCCAGCCCAGGCCTCCTTCCGCCATATCTCAGAATGTTTGTGAGAAAGGATAAAAGGAGCCAGGGCCCTTGATCTGCCAGGCCTGGCAGGAGGGCAGAGGGCAGGGCGGAAATCTGCAGCCAGAGCTGTGACCCTACAGATCAGAGGGGGTTAGAAACCTGCCGAGCAGAGAGGAGATGAGTCTGCAACAGGAGGTCTTCAAAGAACGCTTGTAAAAACAATCAGCGTCGCAACAGCCCACAGTCACCGTGTGCAGAGCTTCCTGGGCAGGGCCCTGTTCTGGGGTCCATGTGTAGCAAGGTGTTTGTTCTTCACAGCACTACAATGTAGGAGCTGTTGTTATCCCCACTGTACAGATGGAGAAAACTGAGGCTCAGCAAGACTATGTGCCACGGCAAGGGAGGGCAGGACCTCAGTTTCAAGCCTTCCTGAGTCTGGAGCTCAGGCTCTGCAGTCCTGTCCTGCCCAGACCTTGGACATCTTTCACATTCAACAGGGAGAGGCAAGACCCACAGAGCCTGACCCAACCTCTGATCCCTCCCACCCTGAGCCTCTGCTTCCACCTCATGGAATGTCTCCATCTCCCACATTTCCCAGGCCTGTTGGGGAGATGGAATGTAGCAATGTTTTGTGGGAGTACTTGAAAAGTAGATACTAAAGAAGAAAAAAATGCTAATACTATACTTGCTCTCACGGAGGGGTGCGTAACTCCCGGCTCCTTAGGTGTGGGCTGCCCACAGCGACTTTCTTCCTTCCCAAGAGGACAGCATGGGTGGGTGGAGGGGTAACTTTACCTTGGAGAGACCCGACAAACACTGCCTCCACCAGGTGGTCAAGGTCAACATCAACAGGGATAAGTCACTGTGATAATATGTACCCTTGATATGATGTGGTGAGCGTAGCACTTCACCTCTGTTGTCTTCCTCCCCAGAACCCATAATCCCAGTGTAATCACGAGAAAAACATCAGACACATTCCAGTAGAAAGATACTCTACAGAATAGCTGAACGGTTCTCCTCAAAACTGTCAAGGTCATCGAAAACAAGGAAAGTCTGAGAAATTATCATAACCAAGAGGAGCCTAAGAATACACGATGATTAAATGTAATGTGGCGTCCTGGGTGGGATCCTGGAACAAAAGAAGGACATTAGGGGAAAACTAAGGAACTCTGAATAAAGTATGGACATTAGCTAATAATAATACATTGATATTGGTTCATTAGTTGTAACAAATGAACCATATTGATGTAAGATGTTAGTTATAGGGGAAATTGGTTGGGGGGTATATGCCATATCATGTTCTAGAGCAAAGGACAGAATTTTAAGACAGACAGGAAGCCAAGAGAGCTGTTGCTAAACATTTCCTTTTTTTTCAATTAATTAATTAATTTTTTTCTTTTCGGCTGCGTTGGGTCTTAGTTGCAGCACGCGGGATCTTTCGTTGTGGTGTGCGAGCTTCTGTCTAGTTGTGATGTTCAGGATTCTCTCTACTTGTGGCATGCGAGTATTTTCTTCTCTAGTTGTGGCACGAGTGCTCCAGAACGCATGGGCTGTATAGTTTGCAGCACACGGGCTCTCTATTTGAGGTGCGAGGGCTCAGTAGTTGTGGCGCGTGGGCTTAGTTGCCCCACGGCATGTGGGATCTTAGTTCCCTGGCCAGGGATTGAACCCACGTCCCCTGCGTTGGAAAGCTGATTCTTAACCACTGGCCCACCAGGAAAGTCCCTAAACATTTCTTTTTAAAGCTTGGGAAACTGAGGACTGGGGAATGAAGAGATTCGCCTAAGGTCATATGCAAGTTTATGACAGCCTCAACTAGGATCAAGGGTTCTCAATGTCACAAGTATTTGTCAAATGCCTGCTGTATACAAGACACCAGCCTAGGTCCTCATCATGGTGAAGGCAAGTTGGGAGGTTCAAAGATTTGTCCATGGGTCAGTACCTCCCCCTGAGCCCGGTGTCCAGGGACACAGACCCTGCCCACTGGGGGCTCTCAAACCAGAAGGGGAAACAGGTGCTGAAACACCCTGAGCAGGAGAGCCAGAGAGCTATGAGCTTCCATGTCCAGAAGATGCAGCCCCACCATCTGCAACCCATGTGATCTTGCTAAGCCTCACTGTGCTGCTGGATGAAAAGGAGCTGGTGACGGAACCTTCTCTCAGCAATGCTGAGAGAATGCAATAAGGTGTCAGGGCTGTGAGGCATCCAGCACAGTGCCTTGGTCACCGTAAGCACTCAATAAACAATGATTCTTTTTTTTAGTTTTAAGGGCAGTCTGAGTGCTGGAGAGCTCAGAGAGGGAGCGATTTGTCAATCTGCTTTGGTGGGGATTTCTTGGGGGGCTTCCTAGATGAAGGACATTTGGGTTGGGTCTTGAAGGATGGAAAGGCGTTTGTTTGCCAGGCTGAGAGGATGTGGAAGCTGCAGCCCCGGCCTCCAGAGTTCACCAGCTGGTCTGACAGAGAAGGAGATGCATCGGGCCGCTCTCCCAGGGCATTCCCACGCCAGGGGACATCCCCATTTTCTTAGCCTTGATGCCTGCCTCCCTGGGCTTTGGGGTTCACCATTGCCTGAGTCAAGGACAGAGGCAGCAGGGGATGGGCAAGGGCGGGGGTGGGCACCGGAGCCGAACAACTCCAGGACTGTCTGGAAATGAAACCCAGCCCTGCCTCCCACTCACCAGCTGAGTGTCGCTTATACAACTTCCTCCTTCTGTTCCTGTTCAGGAATTACCCGGGCAGGGCTCCGTGCTGGTTGGGGGACTGCCCCAGATGCTGGGCCTGGAGCCTCCTGGGGTCTGCTCTGGTCTCTCAGACTCATAGACACATGGTCTCGTGTCCCATTCCTGCCCTCCAACGTACACTTTCTCCTTCCCCGCTCCGTACATCTGCCCTTGCAGTATCGCTCACCATCTTCCCTCAGCTTGTGCAAACCCCGCTTGCCCTCCTTGGCCCATCCGCCACTCCTCCCGGAAGCCTTCTGCAGAGACCCCTCTTGGTCCTTGTATCCTCTCTACTCGTTCGTGCCTCCTGCATGCCAGGCCCTGTGCCAGGGTCAGGGACGGATGTAGCAGCGAGCAAGACCGAAACGGACCCTGTCGTTTGGAGCTGGGGCCTCTACCCTCTATGTCCTGTGCATCCTGCATGCTTTGTCCGCCCCCTGGGTGGGGAATCGGAAGTCTGGTGCAGCCTCTACATGGTGTGGTCTTGGGCAAGTCCCTTCCCCTCTCTGGCCAGCATTGTTTCCATAGCTGCTGAGGGAAGAGGTTCAATGTCATGTCCAGGGACAGGCAGGAGGGATGGAAAGGATCGCCCCCACGCACCCTGCCGACTCCAATACAAAGCTTCCCTCTAAGTGGAACAGGTGAAAGCATACACAGGACCTCAATTCATCAGAATATCTGGGTGGAAACGAACATGGGGGCCCGGGAAAGGGGACTTACCAGGTGGCCAAACATCACGGTTAAGAGCAACTATGGAGACAGGGCTTTGAATCCTGCCTGGATAGCTCTGTGGCCTTTGGCAAGGCACTTGACCCCTCTCACCCTCACTGGTCTATCTGTAAACTGGGGATAACTGTACACATCTCCTTCGGTTGTTCCGTGATCAGCGTGACACACACATGCTAGACGCTCAGTAGATATATTGTTATTATTATTTCTGGTGTAGTCAACCTAAGGTTCCATTAGAAAAGCGGAAAACTGTGACAGTCTTAAAATTAACAATGTACCTCTATATGTTTTGCCCTGGAAAGAGTTCATGCTATACTAGTAAATTTAAATGTTATAGTATTAACAATGTAATCCCATTTCTGTTTTTAAAAAAATGTGGGAGTAGGGAAAACAAAAGGAATAAACACTACCATGTTTCTAGCAGTTGTCCTGGGGATGGGGGAGGGGGAGACTCACAGATGAGCTTAATAGTTTTTTCTTTTGTGCTTGTCTTTATTTTTTAAGTTTTTGAAAATGAGGTCATGATACAGGGGCAATAGAAAGGGATAGAGATTATTTGTGACTCTGATCTGCTCCCTAACTGCTCTGGAGGCCCAGTGCAAGGCCTGGTCATAGACTCCACAGCTCAGGGCTCCCGGGGGGCCAAAGTCCACGAAGGTGAGCTGGCCATGCATTTGGCCACCAACCCTCACCCCACCCCCTGCCCCAGGTGCCTCTGCCTGGGATCCTGGCCCTGCCTGATGAGAAAGAGAGAGACTCCCAGGGGAAGTGCCCACTTCTCTTCCATGACATCCTGGGGCTCTGCTCTTCCCCTTTCCCTCAACCTTGGCTCACCCTGTTTATGTCCGCACACCCTTCCAGGATGGGGCAGAGGCAGGTAATGAGGAGGGGGGCTCCTCTGCCCAGGGCCTGGCTTTGGGACCAAAGACACAACCAGTAGTAGCCCAGGAGGAGCCCACAGTCTGGTGGCTCCCGCTCGACTTTATCTTAGTTGGGTTCTCCCAAAGCAGAGCCTGAAACCAGTACTCATTAGGGAAGTGATCCCAGAAGCTGCAGTGAGGGGACAGAGACAGGGAAGGAGAGAGGCCAATAAAGGAGGCTTATCCAGGTCACTGCCAGAGGCAACGGGAGCTCCATTCCTCCGGAACCTCAAATGAGTTTCAACATGTCTCCCACAGATGCCCATCCTACGGGGCCTTTGTCCCCAACTCCAGACTCTCTTTGGCTTCGGGATGCCCGCAGGGCTGTTGACTCCCACACATTCCATAACCAAGCCTGCTCCCTGCCCCCAGAGAGCCAGAGGGAGACGATCTGAGAAGGGACCACCCACCCAGCCTCACCCCAGTCCCCCTCCCACGGCCCGGCCTCTCTCTAGAGCTCGGGGTCCATCTGTCCGTCATCCTCCACAACTTTCCCCAGGACACTCTCCCAACCCCCATTCTGGCATCCTGGGTACTCTGCTTACCCTGAGCAGAGCACTCCCTCTGTTCCCTGAGGCCGGCCCCCATCCTGGGTCCCCAGCTTAGGAACAGCTCTTTAACCTTCTCAGACACCCTCAGCCTCCCCAGACACCCACACACCCAAGACCGACGGCCTCTACCACGCCCTCCTTAACCGCCCCCTCCGTGGGTCCCTCCACCATGCTCAGGTGGAGCCTGGTGCATCCAGACACCAGCCTGGCCTCCTCCTGATCTCCCGGCCTCTGGTCTCTCCACCCCTGACTCATCCGCTAACAGCCTTCATGTTCCTCTTTCCAGGACACAGCTCTGGTCCTTCAGGGGCTCCCCTATGGCCTCAGGCCAAAGCCCATAAAGAAGGCCACAGAGGGCGGGACAGCCTCTCCACTGCTGTCTGCATCTTCCCCCAGGGCTGAATTCCTGGTCACTGCTCACCAGCAGCACTGTCTCACCTTTGTTCTTTGCTCCACTTGAGATGTACCTCTCCCCACCTCTCCTCCCTGGTTAATCCTGTACATTCTTTGGCCCCTCCCCTGACCCCACCCCACCCCTCAGTCTGGGTCAAAGCTTCATAGACGCCCTCTGCACTTCTCACAAGGAACGTCAATTTTACCCATCCATTTCCCCCACTGCAGGCCAAGAACTCCAAGGGGGTATAGTTTGGACCTGGGTCATCCTTGTGCCACAGCACTGCCCCCACCAGGGCTTGACTCTGAGTAAGCTCCATGCTTGTTGGGACAGGAATCTCAGGCCTGGATTCCACAGGTCCACTGGAACAGTGCAAGGCCAGTCCCAGCCCCTGCCTGAGGCTAGCACATTCAATCAGTCTTCCAGAACAAGAACTGAGCCAGCCACCCTGTCCCAGGACACAGCCTGCGTCTGGCCTCACATTCTCCCCACACCCCTGCCGGCTCAGGGAGGGACTCAGGGGGTTTGGGATCCTAGCAGGAGCCAGGAAGGAAGCCAGCCCCTGTGCTGGCCCAGGCCTCAGCGCCCCCTGGGACCATGGTCCCTGGCTGAGACCTCTCCCATCCAGATGGCTGGATCTGGGGAAGTCACCTCCCCCCAACCCCAATTTGAACCAGGCCTCTTGCGATTGGTGGTCTATCCTCGACTTCCACCACAGCTACCTCCTAATAATTAAACATATTTAATCATCCAATAGGTAAACGAGCTCTCTGGCCTTTGAGCTAGCTCCCCTGCCGTCTTCTCATTCCTGGACGTTCTGGCATCTGTGTTTCCAGGACCTTGGTGCAGGGCCATTTGACTCAGTTCAACTCAGCAAATACTGTGGAGCACTGTCTGCAGCAGGTGATAGAGCCACAGCCTCCCTCCCGCCTGCACCTTGGGCCAGGGCGAGGGGGAGGAGTCCATCACCAGCCAGGCCCCTCTACCTGCCAGGCACAGGAAACTCAAGGCCCAGAGAGGGTGAGAAACTTCCCCAAGGTCACAGAGCCCAGGGGTGGAGATCTGGTTAAGGTTTTGGGAGTTGATGAAATATTTGCCATCTTGTGGGTACACACTGGCTGATAAAATACACACAGCTCCCACCTTCGTGAAGTTCACAGGTTGGTGTGAGGGGTGGTGGATAAACCAGAGAACAAACCTGTTGATTCAGAAAGGCAGACTGTGCAACCTGCTAGGATGGGAGGAAGCCCAGGATGTGATGGGGAAGAGTGGGGACCACTGAGGACAGGAGGTCAGGGAGGGCTTCTCGGAGGAGATGAATTTTAGCTGAAGTTTGAAGGATAAAAAGAGAGGCCATACAAGGATCTGGGGGGAAGAGCTTTCAGGCAAAAGCCCTGTGGTGAGAACGGGCTTGTCTAGGTGGAACCGTGGTACGGTGGGGGCAGTGGCGGGAGAGAATAGTGGGAGGTGAAGCTGGAGCCTGGAGCAGGGCCTGGAGCCTCCTGGGCTGTTGTGAGAGCCTTGAACTTTACTTAAACGCACTGGGAAGCCTGTAGATGTTAAGCAAGAGGGGTGACAAGATTTGATGTATGTGTTTGAAATATCCCTCTGGCAGCTGCCTGGAGGGGGATTAAAGGGGGGCAGGTAGAAGCAGGGAGGTCAGCAAGGAGGCTAGGACACCTCCAGGAGGGGGTGAAGGAGGCTTAGCCCCGGCAGGGGAGGTGGCAGAGAGAGCGTGATTCAAGTGCATTTGAAGGAAGCACCCACCGTCCTTGCTTGGATCGGGAGCGTGGGAGCACACAGAGGGCGGAATCGAGATTAATTCCCAGGCTTTTGGTTTGAGTGGAGGGAGTTGCCATTTGCTGAGATGGGTAGGAGCCCGCTGAGGGCAAAAAGTCATGAGTTCAGTTTTGGCTGAATTATGTTGGAGAAACCTTTTAGGTATCCATGGTAATGTTGAAAAAATTAATACTTCAGCCAATACTTATTGAACACAGTCTGCATCAGACACATTTAATCCCTTCATCAACCCCTCAGAATAGATGCCATTATTATGCCCATTTCGCTGATGAGGAAACTGAGGCTTGGAGTAGGATGTTGTATATAGGATGAGAAGAAAGCCAGGGAGAGCCCCAAGGAGTGCTCACATCTAAAAGACTGCAGGAGGAGGCCTCCGAAGGGAGTTCTGGGCTTCCTGGAAGGGGGTTCTCCTGGGTCAGCCTGATGTCACCAGGGGTCACATAAGAGAAGGCAGGGACAACAAAGTCTCCAGGGTATTGAGCCACAGAGCGGCTAGAGCTGCCCCTGGGCAGCACGGTGGCTGAGGAGTCGTGTGGGGGATGGTGGGATCACGAGGTCAGGAAGGAATGGGAGGGGAGGAGGTGGACAGAGCAAGTATCCCCACACTTTCCAGCACCTAAGCCTGGCTGGGAAGGGCAGAGAGAGACGGGAGCAGCTAACAGGAATCTGAGGGTCCTGGGATGCTGCCCTGGTCATCTGGGTTCAGGGACTCCAGCCATTCGCCAGAGAGATGGAGACCTCAGAATACCTTCCTTTTTGATATCGTCCAGCCAGCTGTGTGCCTCAGTCCTGTGTTAGCACGGAGAGCTCTCTCCCGCCTGCAGCAATTCTCCAGTGGACTGAGGACAGGGCATGGGGTCAGGAGAGGCAAGAGTGACTCACTTTCACCTCTCTCAACCCCAGCCGTTCCCACACAAACCGGGACTTGGTCAGAGCCGAGAGGTCTGTAGGGCGTGGCGCCCTGATGCTCCCTGGGGGCTGTGGGCCTGTAGGAGACCAGGAGGGCCAAGGCCTCAAATGCCAGAACAAGAAGTCTCTCCTGGCTGCTGGACCAGGTGCCCTCCATGCTCAGAAACTAACATCAACACTTTCCCCACCTCAGAAGTCCAGAGTGGGGTGACCACGACCCTCAGCTGAGTTAGCCATCCCCCGCGAGTGTACTCTGGGGAGACTTAGGCCCACAGTGGGGAAGGGGCTTGCCTAATGCCTCATTCCGTTCGTCATCTCCTCCTTCATCAGTGCCACCAGATGTTAATCCTCTGGCATTGTCACCTCCCCCTGGAAGCCTTCCTTGACTCTCCTCCATCCCCAAAGCCCCTCAGGCATAACATCGCCAGGTTTGCCACAGTCTATCGGATTGTCTGTGTGTCCATCTGGCCCCACAGATTGAAGACACAGGCCACATCTGATCCATCTTGGTGTCCCCAGTGCCCAGCTCAGGGTCTGGACAGAGCGAAGGTGTGGGTGTGTTTGTTGAATGGATCTCATCTGAACTGAACTGAACTGACTGTTGGACAGGCCTTGATCCTTCTCTGGCTCCCGGGTAGAGAACTACATTTCAGGTTAAGCATCTCTACCAAGCGGCTGTGTAGATGCACAGTGCCCCTGAATGATAGGAAACCAAAAGGGACATCAGGCTTCCCGTCCTCATTTTCCAGAGGAGGAAGCTGAAGCTCAGAGCAATGGAGGCACGATCCACGGGCTGGCGATCAGAGCGGATGAATCACGCTCAGATGGCCTTGGCCCTGTTCCACGGCTCCCCTCCCGGAAATGTTAAAGCTTAGGTTTCCTCGTCTGCAAAACCAGGCTGAACGCAGCAGTCTCTGAAAGTTCAGCCACGGTCCAGTTCTATGAACTCACAGGCCCCAGGCGCCACAGTGGGGGGAGGAGGGATCACTTAAGAGGCTGTTTATCATCTTGTTGTACCCCCTTGAGCTCTTGGAGCAAAACATTCCCAAGAAGCAGGGTGATTCATTCACAGCACCATTTGCCAGGTCCAGAGAAAAGGCAGACCATGAAACACATTCTGCAACCTTTAAAGAGGAGAGAAAGAAATGTCAAGATGAAGTTTCTCTTTAGTGGACAGAAAACAAGCTGGGACATATATATTTTTCCTCCCAGAGATTCAAGTTTTGGGGGGAGCAAACTATCATGGTTTGAGCCAAATTCTCCCAAAATGCAAGGTGGTATCCTTAACGAACACCAGGGACAATATTGCTTCATAAACAGCGCGATGGACTGAACCTGACAACAGCCACTCTTAGGGTTGACTGATTGGTTGTGGGTTAAAACCAAATCAGATTGGCTGTTTTTGTTGTTCTTGGTGCTAATCCTTTCCAGAACTCTGACTGTCAAGGGGAAGATGAGAAACTCATGCTTGCTCCTCCTAAATTAAGCAGAGGGGAGCTTGCTGCATGTGTTGGAGAGTTTGGACATCGTGCAACCCAAGAAGACATGGAGGGAGGTGACAGGTGAGTCTGGTAAGGGGACCTAGGGAGGAGCAGGGTTTAACGGCAGGGAGAGTGAATGGTGAGCTTCCACCACTCACAGAAAACTACTCCAGCAGTGCAAAGACAGATGGAGAACTCGACCTCTCATTTTGAAGTCACAGGATCCCTATGCCCTGAGTGTGGGTCTCTCACAATATGAATGTTATACTCAACTCTTTAAAAATTGTACTTTTCGCTCCCAAGCCCCCGCTGGGCAGAAGTGGGAGTGAACTTGACCACTTTGCCCAAGTGAGGATGCGTGACACACTAAGAAATTCCAGAAATTTGGGTTCTCATTTGATTCTGATGCCAAAGAGCTAAGTCGCCTCTCTGGGACTCAGTTTCCCCATCTGTAAAATCATGGGGCAGAGAATGGGTAGAGGGAGAAGAGGAGACCCCAGAGGCATGGGCTTTGGGGTCATACTACCTGGGTTCTAATCTCATTTTTGTAGCTGTGTGTTCTGAGGCAAGTTACTTAAACTTCCTGAGCCTCAATTTTCTCACCTGTAAAGCAGAGACAATAATATCTACCTATGGGAATTGCTGACAAGTTAAATAACATGTGTACAAAGCACATAGCTTAGTGCTAGGCCCACAGGAAAATTTTTTATTAAGGTGTGATTTACACATAGTGAAATGCTCAGATCTTAAGCATTCAATTTTGATGATTGCATATCAAGATACAGGACATTTCAATCACCCCAGAAAGTTTTCTCATGCCCCTTCCTAGGCAATCCCTCTCCCAGAAACAACCACTGATCTGATCTCTATCACCATAGGTTAGTTTTGTCTGTTTTAGAATCCCGTATGAATAGAACCAGACAGTATATATTGTGTTTGTGTATTTGTGGGTATGTCTGGCTTCTTTCCCTCAACATAACAGTTTTGAGATTCATTCATATTATCGTGTGTATGAGTTGGATGCGTCCTTTATGGTGTGCGGTATTTCATCATATAAACGCACTACAGCTTATCCACTCTACTGTTGATGAGCACCTGGGCTATGTCCAGTTTTTGCCTATTGTGAGGAAAGCTGCTATGAACCTTCTAGCTAGAATTTAGTCAAGACTTTCAAGGACAAATATTTTCTTTTCTCTTGGGTAAATACCTAGGAGTGGAATGCTGGGTCATAGGGTAGATATATATTGTACTTTTTAAAGAAACTCCCAAATGGTCTTCTAAAGTGGTGGTACCATTTTACACTTCCACCAGCAATGTATGAGCATTCCAGCCACTCCATACCCTGCCCAACATTTGGTGTGGTCAGTCTTTTCAATTTTAGTCATTCTAGTATCACACTGTGGTATTAATTTGCATTGCCCCATGACTAATGAACTCCTGTCATGTGCTTACTTAGAAGTTTTTAAAGGTCCTCTCCCCTTCGTTGCCATGGAGCTTTCAACCTCCATGATTTTAAGGACTGTTGAACATATAAGGAAGGGAAAAACTGATGACAAAATCTACTAGAAATGTAAAGAGCTCTACAAATACAAAACCAAACATGAGCTCAGCTCTGGAACCCTCCCGTTGACTTGGGTTTCCCAGGACTGGGGAGCTAAGGACTCGTTTTGTCTTCCAACGAACGAGTTGGGGGGCCAGATCATGGCTGACTTGACGTCAGAATGTTTTAATGATAAACTTGTCCCTGATTGAATAATCATCTTCACTGCTGCCATTTACATAAACTGCCTGCTATGCTCTAGGTACCTTATATACACACAGTATATATATTTTTACAATAGCCCTGCAAGGTTGTTGTATGATCTCTATTTGGTGGACTCTGAACATCAAAGATGTGAATTATTTTGCCTAACACCACACAGCAACATCTCCTTGAGATCCAGATTCAAAATGAGACTGTCTGGATCCAAAATTTCCTTCAAGTTGCCTTTTATTCAGCTATGAAAAGGAACGAAGTGCTGATACATGGTACAACATGGATGCACCTCAGAAGCATCATGCTAAGTGAAAGAAGTCAGACGTAAAGGGTCACGTACTGTGTGATTCGTTATACCAAATACCCGGAGCAGGTAAATCTCCCTAGAGACAGGTAGTGAGTGGTGGTTGCCTGGGGCTGTGGGGAGAGGGGAACGAGGAGAAACTGCTTAACGGGCATGGGGTTTTATCTTGGGGTGACAAAAATGGTTTGGAACTAGATGGAGATGGTGGTTGCACAACACTAAATGTTTTAAATGCCGCTGAATTGTATACTTTAACATGGTTAATTTTATTTGTGAATTTCACCTCAATAAGATTAGAAAAGCAAACACTTCACCCTGCAGTCTCTTCCTCATTAATGAGCGTAATTTTACCATGAATGATTTAGTCCTCTGGTTAGTAAAGCCCCCAGCACGGGGGCCCAAGCTCTTCTTTCCCAGAGAACCCCCTCCCCACTTGAGAATTCCAGGGAGGAAAGAGCAGCATGAGCTAGAGAGTGGGCCTTGGAGTCAGCCTGCCTGAGTTCAATTCCAGGCACCTCCATGTCCTCATCCTAAAATGTGGGTGCTAATGCCACAACCTCGTGGAGTTACTGTGAGGATGTACCGATATCAGACGCATAAAGTGTCTGGGCACACGTAATGCTTATTCTCTAAGCTGTATTGTCAGGGCAGGCCAGCTTCTCCTACCATCACCTGTGCTGCAAATAGTTACCGAGCACCTGCTCTGTGCCAGGCAATTTTCTAGCCTCGGGGATTCACCTATAAGCAAGAACAGCAATAAAATTCCTTTCTTCTTGGAGCTAACATTCCAATTGGGGTAGAAGACAATAAATAAAGTAAGTAAAATACATGTGTTAAATGGTGGTAAATACTAAGGAGAAAAAATAAAGGGTGAGGGATAAGAAGTTTGGGGGAAAGTTTAGAATTTTATTTAGTTATTTTTTTAAAGATTTATTTATTTGGCCGTGCCGGGTCTTAGTTGTGGCATGTGAGATTTTTTTAGTTGTCGCATGCGAACCCTTAGTTGCCGCGTGTGGGATCTAGTCGCCTGACCAGGGATCGAACCCGGGCCCCCTGCACTGGGAGCGGACCACCGGACCACCAGGGAAGTCCCGAAAGGTTAGAATGTCAAATTAGGTGGCCAGAGAAGGTTTCCCTGAGTGATGTGTTTTCATTTCCTCTTGCTGCTGTAGTGAATTACCGCAAACGTGGAGGCTTAAAACAACACTAGTATTTCATGTTTCTTGAGGTCAGGAGTCCAAAATGGGTCTCACTGGGCTGAAATCAAGGTGTTGGCGGAGCCGCGTCCTTCTGGAGGCTCCAGGGGAGAGCTCATGCCTTGCCTTTGCCGCTTCTAGACGCTGCCCACATTCCTCGGCTCATGGACCCACATCATTCCAACCTCTGCCTCCCTTATCACATCTCCTTCTCTTTGACTTTCCTCCCTCCCTCTTTTCCTTATAAAGACCCTTGAGATTATGCTGGGCCCACCTGGATAATCCAAAATAATCTCCCCATCTCAAAATCCATAATCACACCTGCAAAGTCCCTTTTGCCATGTAAGGTGACACAGTCACAGGTCCTGGGGATTAGAATGCGGATATCTTTGAGGAAGCCATTATTCTGTCCACCACATGAGGCACAGTATCTAAAGGACAGCAAGTTCAAAGGCCCTAAGGCAGGGCTTGCCAGACTTGCCTGAGGAAGATGGAGATCAATGAGGATGCAGTAGAGTGGGCAAGGGGGGAAGTGGTCTCTCACGAAATCAGACAGGTGAAGAAGGTAAAATGGCTCTTACAGGCCCTTATGGGTCCCAGTGAAGACTGACCTTTACCTGAGTGAGATGGGATCAGGTGAGGGATGTGATCTTATGGGTTTTAAGGATGCCCCTGGCTGCTGTGTCTAGAACAGACTAACCATGAGCAGGCTGCTGCAATATCCATGAGACGATGGTGGCTGGACCATGGTAGTAGAGAGAAGTGGTAAGATGGGTCTCATTCTGGATTTTGAAGGTCAAGTTGCAAGGAACCACTTAAGGATCAAAAGTGGAGTGTCACAGAAAGAGGGGAGTCAAGGATGGCTCCAAGGCTTTTGGCCTGAACAACTGAAAGGATTAAGATGCCCTTTAAGAAGGGGAAGAACTGGGACGTCCCTGGTGGCACAGTGGTTAAGAATCCGCCTACCAATGCAGAGGACATGAGTTCAATCCCTGGTCTGGGAAGATCTCACATGCCGCAGAGCAACTAAGCCCATGCACCACAACTACTGAGCCTGCACTCTAGAGCCCACGTGCCACAACTACTGAAGCTAGCATGCCTAGAGCCCACGCTCCGCAACAAGAGAAGCCACCGCAATGAGAAGCCTGCGCACCACAACGAAGAGTAGCCTCCACTCGCTGCAACTAGAGAAAAGCTCACGTGCAGCCACGAAGACCCAATGCAGCCAAAAATAAATAAATAAAATAAATTTTTTAAAAAAGAAGGAGAAGACCACAAAAATCAGACTTGGGGCTGCTGGTGTCAGGACTTTACTTTGAGATGCCTGTTGGGTATCCAAATGGAGATACCGAGTAGGAAGTCAGATATATATGAGTCTGTAGTTTAGGAGAGGGGTCTGGTGGGATTTCTTTGGGAGACATAGGCATGTTGGTGGTATTTAAAGCCATGAGCCTGGATGAGATCTCCCAGGGAGTGCGGGCAGAGAGATCAAGGACTGAGACCTCCCCCTTTGATGAGGAGGAACCAGTGATGTAGAAGGAAAACCAGGCGAGGGTGGGGTCCTGGAAGCCAGGAGCGCCAAATGCTGCAAGCTCTGTCCAAAGCAAGTGTGGAGTAAGGGGTTGGTAGAGCAGAGGGTGACCACCTTTACTTTCCTAGGGCTGTTCTCTGGCAAACAGCCTCTACAGGAGACAATTTAAGGGAGTCAGACCTACCGAGGCGGCCCTGCTCCTGTGATTCCAGAGCTGTCTCCCCTCCCGTTACCTGGACAGGTCTGCTCTAGAGGTCTGGCCCCTACTCTCCCAGCATAATTCCCCTCCCGTCTCAACTCCAGCTGGGCCCTTAAGACTCAGCTCAGTTACTCCACTCTGTCAGGCGGCTGTACTGCCTGCCTCAAGGCCAAGCTGGGCCCCACCCAGCTCCCACAGCACCCACTGCTCCCTCGCTGGACAGCTCTCCACACCCAGGCTGTGTACACGTCTGTCTCCCACTGAGCCAGGCTCACTCTGGGCTTCTGGGAGGCCTCCTTATTTCTGCATCCCCCGCCCTTGCGTGGCATAAGGCATCTAAGACACTGAGTAAATGTCTGTGAACAGAAACACTCAGCAGAAGCCCCTTCCGCTAGGATCTGGCTGTGCCTGGCCCTTTGTTGTGCAGGCACTCCAGTCCCCGGGCTCCTCCTAAAACCTGGGGTGCTGGGATCCTGCCAGGCCCTCCGTGGCAGGCTGGCCCATCACAGCACCAGCCTGCTGACACTCACTGAATATTTGTTAAATGTTGAAAAAAGGGCCAAGGACTGGGCCCAAGTCCGAGTTCTGGCATTCTCAAGTCATCAGGACTTCAGTCTCCCGTCTCTAAAAGGGAGATGACACATGCCCATCCCTTAAGTTCCACCTCATCAGTTGTGACAACATTTGGGAAAGTGTTCGGCAAACTGTAAACCAGCCAGGCGTTCAGAGGTACCATAGATCGAGGCTTCTCCTTGGTGGCTGATTCAGGGCACGTGACAGGACCTGTGTGACCCACCCCATGCCACGTAAGGCCTCCAACTCAGTTTTCCTCAAGCTGCTTTAAAGACAAGCAGAGTCTTCCTCAGGCAGCAGGAACCAGGGACTGAGAGGGGCCCGGCCCCAGTGGAAACTCTGACACACGCACGGATGTTCACCGCATTTCCAGTGACTAAGGGCCACACGAAGCAGTTGGCTGGACCCTTCCTAAAATTCGTCCCGGAGCTGCTCTGACCAGACGGCCCCCGCTCCGGCCATCCCCGGCCCCATTGTCCCACTTCTCTGGGGGTGCACCCTTCCCGCACCCCGCAGGGGAGGGACCAGCGCTCCCCATCAGCGCAGGCGACACACAGGCAGCTCAGCGTGTGGGGCCGTTTATTAACGTTTACTTCCCCAAATGACTTTTCCTCACCGGTCAGGGCCTGAAAGAACTGGGGGTGTGGGGGGGGCACAGACAGAAGCCAAAAGGTACACGTTGAATGTGCTATAATGGGCTGAAAAGAGGGTGGTCTGAGATTGACAAGCCCTCCCCCATTTCAGATGCTCAGGAAGTCTGGGCCCAAGAAAACACGCTCATTCAGCCAAATCCCTTCCATGTGCTGGAGGAGGATGGGGCATCACCCTGGCTGGGTCTTCCACTGGCTCTCACTCCAGGCATCTTTCAGGCCTGGCTGTTGCACTAGTGGGACCCCTAGCACTGCAGTGGCTTTGGCGCCTTGACCTAGACAAACAGGGAGGCCTGGCCCAGCTCCATCTGCACAAGCAGAGACAAAGGTGACTGATTAGCAGATCTGATCTGCGGGGGCACAGATAACGGGAGATGGGCGGGGCTTGTCAGCATCAGATAATGACTCGAAAATGCAGTGTAAATCTACGATGTGGGTGACTAGAGGCAGGACACGAGGATTCAGTAGGAAAATGCAACTCTGTGAGCTGACCCAACTTCTGAAGAGACTTCCAAGACAGTCTCTGCTCACAGGGTGTTTTAGTCCCCTTGGCCCTAAACCATCATGGAAGCAGAAGAAGGAGGAAGTGGTGGTCTGCCCACCGGGCCCCGGGAACTATCGTGACTGTCCAGATCTCTGTGGTCAGAGGGCGTCCCAGCCACCTCAGACCCTGAGCCCGGGATAAAGTGAGGGAACAGAACGTTAAGCCCCAGGAGGGCTGCCCCCAAGGCCCTTGCCCGCCCACTGGGCTCCACAGGTCGCCTCTTCTACCGCTTCTTCTTGGCCTCCTTCTTGGGTCTCTTGTTTGCAGAAGGAGCAGTGGCCTTGGGCTTCCTCGTCACCTCCGCACTTCGGGGCTCAGATGGTTCTGCCTCCTGTGTGGTGACAGAAAGGAGAGTCCTGCTTAGACAAATCAAGCCTGACACCAGCAAAATGAGATCATGTCTGAGGGGACTTTGCAAACGGAAGCGTGCCGCAGAGACACAAGGGATGGAAACCGTCACTGCCAGGCCCCAGGATCCACATGTTTTGGGACTGTCCCCGGGGAGCAGGTGAAGGATAAGGGAGGAGGCCCGAGGGGAGAAGGCAGCCTTTGGAGTCTCACAGTCCTGGAGGAATCGAGGCTCCCCCAGTTCCAGTCAAGTGACCTTGTGGGCAACACCCTTCCCCTTTCTAAGTCTTGGCTTACCCACCTGTGATATGGAAACAGTGGTGCGCAATTTGGAGGGCTGATGTGAGGAGGCAAAAATGCATGGAAAGCCCCCAGTAAGTGCAAATGCACCCTGCAGCCGGCGGGCCACGGTGGGCAGGGACTGGGCAGAATGCGGGCGGGGAGCCGGCTCTGGGCAGACCTACTGTGGCTTGCTCTCCTGCTGGCCCTGCTACTCTCCTCCGCCCATTCAAGCACAGAGGCTGGGGCAGGGAAGGGTGGAAAGCGAGGCCTGGGCGGCCACCACACAGAGCCCTGCGGCGCCTGGCAGAGGTGCCCTGTGGGAAAGGGGAGAGGGCAGCCTCAGGGCAGAACTCCAGACCCTCCCTACATCTGGGACAGCCCTGGTTTTTATCTGTCATGTACATTGTGATTTGTTCCCTGTAAGATTTGGTTTAAACAAAGGTTCTGCTGCTGAAAAAAGGTTCAAAACCACAGAGCCAGCCCTGGCCTTCACTGAGCTGATAAAGAAAGTGGACTCTGGGGAAGGGACTCGGCCTGTCACAGCCTCACAGGCTCATGTCACAGGAGACTCTGGAGTGGCCTCAGTCCCGTCGGGTGTCCCCTCCTCCCTGGGTGATAAATCACACCGTACCACGGCCAGGCAGGATGTTAACAGAGTCCCATCGAGCCCAGAGAACACGAGGCACAGTCCATAGGCCTCGTCCGGCCCACAGGCAGACTTCACTTGGCCTGCAGTGTTTATTTTTAAGAATCTGAGCCAACTGGGAGATTTCCCATTCGATCTGGAGTTCTTGCTTTCCTTGAAAACTTTAAACATCCAGTGACACTGGCCCCAAACCCCCTCATGGAAGAAACGGGCTGAGCAGTGGCTGCCCCTTTATTCAGGTGCCCTGACCCCCACCCCCGCTGCCCCCAGCACTAACAGTAAGGAACTGTTTTCGGTACTTGTGTTCTTTTATTAAAAATGGGAAAACCAATAGCACACTAAGAATACGAGGAGGGAGCACGCTGTTTCTAGAAAAGTATTTCTTCGTGTTTAATTGGCCAGCTCCGAGCTGCCAGCTTGCCTTACTCTCTGTCCTTCCCTGCTCACCGTCAGCCCCTGGCCCCAGCCTCGAGTCTCCGTCAGACAGAAGAGGCAGGACCATGGCTGTGGCGGGGCGGTCCCTACCTAAGGCCCAGTCCAAAGGTCTGTCAGCTCCCTCTTATCGGCCATCATTGTCTGCTCTCCACCTTGCCCGCCTGCCAGCTGAGACACCAGGTGTAAAGGCCCAGCCCAGTCCCAGGCACCCATGGGGGATCTTCCCAAGATAACCAGGGGACCGGCCCCTCCCCTGGCCAGGTCTCTGATTGCGCTCTGGACTTCCCCAGCCTGTCCCCTTGTGCTGATACTGTTTTTGTAACTTGGCAAAAAAAAAAAGAAAGAAAGAAAAGTAAAAAGTTAGCCCATTAGAAAAACAAACAGACAAAACAAAACCTCAGAGGAGCCAGCATGTCAACTGCACAGGCTGATGGCTGCAGAGCCCAGCAGGAAGGCTACTGTTTAAGGCACAATGCCTTTGCAGACTTTGGGAGCTGGAAACCATCCCCAGCGCAGTACCTGTGCGGCCAGTGGAAACCAGTCAGTCCCTGCATGCCCTGGGCAAACAGGGCCTGATTAGACAAAGCGTTTATGCACAGGGAACTTGCCGAGGCCCACCAGGATCTCCAGGGATGGAGCCCCCCTCTGAGCTCAAGCTGGGCGCCTCCTCTGGTTTCAGTGGGGCCAGTTCAGAATCCAGAGATGAGGACGCGCAGCTGTGTCCCCAGTGCTTCCCTTACTTCCCTTACACCACAGACCTTCTCTCATTCACCTCATCCTTTCTGTCACCTCCCAGACCTCTCTCCTGACCCAGCTGTCTGTCAGATGACTGGAAGTGGCACCTCCCAGGCACCTACAACTCAGGTGTAGGTGCATAGCCCCATCTCCATCTGGCCTGGCCCTCCTCCCCACCCATGGTCATAGCAACCAGGGTCCTGGCAACCCCACCCTCCCCCTCCTCCCCTCCATCCAATCAGTCACCAAGTCCTGCTGCTTAGACCTCCTCCACCTTGACCTGGCCACTCTCTTGAGCATCAAAGGCCCTACTTCAGTTCCCCCACTGCCACCCAGCCTCCCTGCTCTCTCTATGCCATGCCTTGTGCACCTGCCAAAAGAATTTTTCTAAAATGCAGATCCCCCCACCTTATACCTTCCAGTGGCTTCCACCACCCACAGTCTCACGTCCTGCTTCTGGGACGGCAGCTTAAGGAGACCACCTCTCCAGCCTCCCCTGAGCTCTCCTCCACCCCTCACACTGGGCCAGGCCCCAGGGCTTCTGCTGCTCACCCCTAAACAAGAGGAGCACCCTCCTTTCCTTGGCCACCCAGTAAACCTTTCCCCATGGTTTGGCCCAGCCCAAGGGCTGCTACTCACTGTCTAGCCTTCCTCCTCTGCTCCTCTTCCTCCAGCAGGTGCATCCCCTCCTCCACCCCTACGCCCCAGGCACCTTACAATGCCACTCATTTAGCACTAAGCTATATGTGCTCATGATGGTATCCCCTACTAGTCCTTGGACAGCTTCAATTGTTCCTGAATGAATGAATGAATGAATGAAATGAAAGAAAACACAAGATCTCCCATAAGCATGGGAACTTCACTGCTGTTCATCATCATGAAGATGGAACACTTTAGACTAAGCCTCACTTTTCCCATAAGTAGAGAGGACACAGCAGATTTTAAACCCAATATTCATATCCTAAAGCATGGCTAGATATAGCCACCAATAAGAATACTAATAATAACAGCCACAACAGCTGCTAGTATTATTTACAACATGCCAGGCCCTGTGTTCTGAGGCCTGGATATATCTTATTTTTGCCTCACAAAGGGCCATAACGAGCCCCATTTGATAGACGAAAGAAGAGACACTCAGAGAGGTTATGTGACCTGCCTAAGGTCTCAGCTGGCAAGCGGCAGGGCCAGGATGAACCTAAGCTCTCAGTGGCTGTATGGTATAGCCTCTCCCGGGTTTCCTAGGGACCTCGGCGCTGATGGCAACCAAGAATTAGAGTTAACTGTGACATCTACTTTCTCCCTAGTTAGCAGCGCCTAGAAGCACAGGTGACTGTGGAATGACAATAACAGTTTGTTCCGGATCCTGCTGATGGGTCATTCAGAACCCCCTTGCTTGTGGCAGGAGTCAGGGAAGTGGGTTAGCACTCCTCGAGTCAGGCTTTGCTCCTACAGTTGAGAGCAGCTCTCTGTGGGCGCGTGGACAGAGTACAGTCACTGAGTCATCTGAGCACATTATCTGTCTCCTCCTCAACCCAGATCTCCTCCTCTCTACCCCAGCTCAGTTTCTGGCATCGTCACCCACCCAGTTACCCAAGCTAGACACCACCGAGCCATCTCTGAGTTCTCGCCATTCCCTGTGTGCCTCCACATCCCATCTGTCCCCGTGGCCGGTCCACTCTGCTTTCCATGCGGCTCTCAACTCTGCCCGGTCCCTCTCTGGACACACACTACTGAGCCGGTTCAGAGCCCCCAGTCTCCTGCCTCCCCCTCCCAAGGTTTTCCTCACCACCCACCACACTGCTTTCAGAGCCTATTCTTCTAAGACGACCGTCCTGACCAGTCTGTTTTCTCCTTTAAACGTGTTGCTGGTTCCCTCTTGGTATAAGACAGATTCCAAGAACCTCCAGGTGTCCCTATTTGTATAAATCAGATTCCAAGAACCCTCGAGTGGCCTCCAGAGCTATTCCACTGCAGCCTTGGCCCTGTCCCCGGGCATGCCCTCTCATGCAGCCCACCCTGTCACTTCTGGGCTACTGGCCAGCCAGTATCTCCCAGATGCTCTGTTCCCTTTCATGCTCTGCACAGGTGCTCAGCACCTTTCACCAATCTATCTGTGCCCAGTGCATGCAGCCTCTGTGCCGGGCAGCGCAGGGTAATGAAGAAAAGGACGCACACTACATGATCTGCACCACGTGGGCGCTTCACAAACATCGGCTGCTCAGCCTCCCATCACCCTGATAAGCCCATCTCCGTGAGCCCCATTTTACAGGCAAGGAAACTGAGGTTCGCCAAGACATCCCAACTAACCCAGTGGGGCACATCCGCCTTCCCCCCAAGGGACAGGGAAGCAAAGGCAGCGGTTACACACGTGATTCGGACGCTGAGGTCCTAGCCACACAGAGGTGTAGCTCCTAATTCTTAGCTGGTAAGAATGACTCAATAAATGGCTGACTTAATTTCTCTTCAAATGCACGCTGCTGGTACAAGCCAGGCAGACGGCAGACCCTGAACACTGCGGCCCCACCTTTCAATCGTGCTTCCTCTGAAGCAAATTTTCAGTTCCCTCAGCAATCTCACTTTGGGGAGTAAAAGAAACCACCCCCCACTCCCCAGCCCACCAGGTGGTTCCTGGGTCTGCGGAGGTGTTCTCTGTGACACAGCCCTCATCAATAATGAAGCAGCTCCACAGCCACTTACAAGGCCAGAAAACTGCTGCTATTCATCAGATTCAAATAATCGAATATGTGCCACAATGCATCAAATCTCCTCCAGCACGGAAAGCACACAGAATTTTATGATTTCCACTATACAGTTCAGTGTGTACTTAGTCCAATAAATCAGGACAAAATGTCATTCTACACAGACTGAAACTCTTCTTTCCTCTAAAATGGTCCAGGGAAAGAAGACCACTGTGCTATGCTCAGGTAGCCTCACGCACCTTGCCTCACTTGATCCTCAAGAATGACGTGGGTTGGGCATGAACGCCCTCCTATTCCAGCTTGGGACACGGGCTCAGGGAGGGGAAGGCGCCCAGTGCTGAAACTCTGGCTCGTCCTGCTACACGCTCTTGCCCGAGGCCCTGGGTAGGGTGGGGGCTGGGACACCTTGCGGGGCTGGGACTAGCACTGGCCTTGAGAGGAGGACAGGACTAGCTGAAACCAAGCGGGGGAGGCCGTCCATGTGGGCTCCACAAGGCGAACGGAGACAGAGTCCAGGATGCGCTTGGCAGGCGAGGAGAACTGTGATTAGAGAGAACAGCCCGGGGAGCTCATTCCAGACACGATTCAGCACTACCACAGGCCCTGCCCACCGGCTGGTCTGCGGCTCCGTGTGTATTCATTCCGCCGTCACTCCCATGAGCCGGTACACATCTCGAGACCATGTTTAGACCTTTGCCCTGCCCACCGCACAGCAGTCTCTCAAGAACTGCTTGTTAAGCAAAAAACACCCTGCCGCCCAATTCAACTGCAAACGCCTCCCAAGCTTAAAAAAAAAAAACAGGGCAGAACTGCAAAGTTGGTTCTGCGAGACTGTCTCCTGAGGTGTTGAGAATGGGTATGCACCTGCCCAAGTTAATTATTTACTACGGCAGCCTTCGCTGGCAATCGGGGGCCTGGTTTAAAATCAAGACCCCCTGAACATCTAGGCCACTGCCCTCTGCCCCCAGGAAGGCTCCATCCCTTTCAGGGCTCCAAACACTGCAGGGCTTTCTGGTTGACAGTGAAGTCTATGTGGGCATCACATAGAAAGCCACCACTCCTGCCATCAATTCTGGTGAGCTCTCCTCTGCCAGATCACAGTGCTGGGCATCAGCTGTCTTTGTCTGCCCAGCACCCACTCTCCATCGGGGCCATGCCCTTTCCCTGTCCCATGTGGTTCTGGGGGACTCCGAGTCACTGTGACCACAGGAGTGGCCAGTATAATGTGGTCTGGCCAGAAATGGACCCAATGCCCCTTCCCACCTATGGGGCAAAGTACAGACATGTGGCCAAGCCAGAGCCAAGCAGAGGCTTCCCATGAGATCTGGAAAGTGAGCATAGGCAGAGAAATGGCTTCTCTTGCTTGTAAATCATGAGCGATAAGGACACAGACTGGGGCTGCTGTATCCTCCTGACATGTGGCAAGGGCCTCAGAATGAACCCAACACTCCTAGAGAGGCAGGAGATGGAGAGACAGAGCCCTGAAGACCTTGCGACCTTCTGAACCCAGGTGTGCCTTGAAATTCCCAGTTCTAAGAGCCAAAACAGTCTCTTTCTAAAGAAACTGATGGAACCCAGTTTCTGAGCTTTCAACAGAAGAGACTGAGGCAATCACGCAAAGACGGCAGGGTGGAAGTGAAGGTTCCTGCCCAGGGGCTGGCATCTGGCTGGGCAGATGTGAAATAAACATATGAAGACATGAGAATAGTCAGCATTTAAACTACTAGGAACGACTAATTGCCCGATGAACTAATACTACCTGCTACGTGAGTCACTGCACTAAAAGTCAACACCTGCTTGCTTAGCGTTGACTGGATCAACATTCTGGGCAGAAAAAGATACAAAAGAGGCTTGGGAGGAAGCTCAGGCAGGCTGTGGGGAAGGGGCAGAAGGGCTCCCGACCTTTACTTCCTCACTACCTACTCTTTCACTCCTGGAATTTGGCTCCCATCTCGTTAAAATTGCTGCTCTCCACTTTGAGAAAAGCAATGGACTATGCTCCCAGAAAATATGCCTAAGCATGAAAACATCCCATTTTTGCACACAACTGCAGAGAGCTCACAGACTTCTGCAGTCTTTATCTAGGGATGCCCTAGGGATGCCCTAGGGATCTGGGAACTCCCTAGTAAGAACTCAGTTCTCCTGAAACCAAACTTTGAAGAAGAGCAGCCTGAACACAGCATCACTGTCACATTGAGCAGCAGCCTTTCCCTCCATCACTCAGCCGTTGTTGCCCAATCTCTGTGCCCTCCTTGAACCACTCGGGGGTTTTCAGGGAGACCACAGTCTCCTAGCCCTCTGCCCACTAGTCTGCCCATCTCCAAGAGAGCTAAAGGAATGGAGACCCCCAGCTTTGTCTGCACAGCACTCCTGTCCCTTTGGGAAATGACCTTCCCCTCCACCCCTAGAGGTCACACCACAGGATGCTCCCCTCCCTCACACTGGCCAGAGCAGTCCCAAGCTGGGTCAGCTACAGTGCCTTCTCTAGGGAATTTGGAACTGGGACCAAGCAGAAAGGCAGCCTCCAGATGCTGCAGCTGAAAGATGTAAACTTTGGGAGCTGTTAGTGGCCATGTTTCATCTTACCCCAGGAACAGTGAGCAGAGGAAGCAGGGCAAGAGAAGTAAGAGACAGGAGATGAACAGAAGGGGAGGCAGAGGGGAAGCAGACGGTGAGTGATGGGGCCCCTGGTGCCCACTCCTTCCAGAGGCCCAGGTGCATCCCTGCTCTGGCAGAGCACCCACATCTTTTCAGCACCTCTACATTGCACAGAAACTACCTCAAGGTTGGGCATGCCCCAAGTTCAGGCCTTCCCTGAATCTTCATTTCCCTTGAAAAGCTTAGCAACTCATTCTCAGGGTTTCAAGAAATAATACTATGTTGGTTAAAATAATTCCCAGGTCTCCCTCCCCAAATTCTCACTGGCTCTTTCTTTCCCATTTGGATGTCATGTTATTATTACAAACTTAACACACGTAGAACTGAACACCTCCTGTCCTCCCCAAATTGGTTTGTGCTTCAGGGAAACGGTCTAAGGACCAGAACAGTGGCTACATAACAGAATCACCTGGGCACTTTAAGAAAACACTGATCCAAGGCTTCAGAGAACAATGGAATCAGAATCTCTATAGGTACAGCCCAGGCCTTTGAAAATTCCCCAGGTGGGCGCAGCCAGATAGAGAAACATGCACCAGCCCAAGGACAGGCAATTCACGCTACCACTCCCCAGTCCCTTGCTCAAGGCAGACATCAATGAATAATTTCTTTACTCTGGAGCCTAGAAGCAGCCCCAGAATCCTTTCCACCATGGCCACCATACAAACAATCAGACTGGGCATGAGAGATGAAACACAGCTGCATCCTGGAATAGACAGAAACAGTACAAGGATCTACCTTCTTATATTTTAGAACCTAGCCTACAGGAAAATGCTTGGATTAAGTGTGACCCAGGCCTCAATCAGGCTCAAACAAATGTTTGTCTCCGGTTTTAGTTTAATGAGGTGTCAATGAGAAAATGTTCTCATTTGGCTTAGGATTCTAGGGACTTTGGTTTTAATTTTATGAATTAGTTCTTGCTCCTACTATGGAAAAGAAAGGGGGTGGGGTGGGAAGCATTTCTATGTGTTCCTTTTTTTCCTCCCTGATTACCCCCAAAAGAGCTTTCAAATAATCTGCTAAGTATTGAAATACTGAAGTCATAAACTAGTTGCAAAAAATCAGCTCACTAGAACAACAGGAAAGACATTCTTTTGCTTTTCAAAGCCTTTCCCATCATCTGGAGCCAAAAATATTATCTTCTGACCCAAAAAGCCACTAATAAACCTTGCTTCTATAGGCTAAGCAAGAGGGGTGATTTTGCCCTAAGTGAAGTGACAGAGAGCAAGATTGTTCTCTGGGTCCACCTTCTCCCACCTCCTTGCCACCTTCCACTTTCAGGGACCTCCCTCCTGCCCTAAGGCTGCCTAGAGTCCCCACAGCTGTCCCCCTCTGCCCTAAGAGCTCCCCAGCCCCAAGTTAAAATCCCTTTCTTTTTCCTTCCCCATCCAAATTCCGAATCCCAGCTTGCTACTAAGCACAACCTCTAAGCACAGTCTTAGCACTCACCCTCTCTTTGTAAGACTGCTTATACACACAGAATACTGTTTTTCCTTTCCACTTATTTAATAGTTCGGGGAGTAAGAAAAGGGGGCATGCAGAGGAAAGCTGGCAGTAGAATCCCTGAATAATTGAGGACCATTTGCCGGCATGGTGCATCAATAAAAAGTTAAATTAATGGTACTATATTTTTTGCTACTGATCCATTGAAAAACTAACAAACAAAAACAGAAACAAAAACAAAAAAATGTAATACAGTAACCTTCAGTTACAAAGACAATTCGCTTGTGTGAGCCTTACTCCTCTAAACTTCAAGATAAATGAAAATGAGATAGTCTGTACCACACTTATATTTTAAAAGATGAGGTTGTTGATACCAAAATCAGACAAAGATATCACAAATAAAGAAAATTACAGGCCAATATCACTGATGAATATAGATGCAAAAATCCTCAACAAAATATTAGCAAACTGAATCCAAGCATCCTACACCATGATCAAGTGGGATTTATCCCAGGGATGCAAGGATTTTTCAATATCTGCAAATCAATCAATGTGATAACCCATATTAACAAACTGAAGGAGAAAAACCATATGATCATCTCAATAGATGCAGAGAAAGCTTTTGACAAAATTCAACATCCATATATGACAAAAAACTCTCCAGAGAGTGGGCACAGAGGGAACATAACTCAACCTCATAAAGGCCATATATGACAAACCCACAGCTAATGTCATACTCAATGGTGAAAAGCTGAAAGCATTTCCTCTAAGATCAGGAACAAGACACGGATGCCCACTCTCGCCACTTTTATCCAACACAGTATTGGAAGTCCTAGCCACAGCAATCAGACTAGAAAAAGAAATAAAAGGAATCCACATTGGAAAAGAAGAAGTAAAACTGTCACTGTTTGCAGATGACATGATACTATAGATAGAAAAATCCTAAAGACACCACCAGAAAACTGCTAGAGCTCATCAATGAATCTGATAAAGTTGCAGAATATAAAATTAATACACAGAAATCTGTTGTATTTCTATACACTAACAATGAACTATCAGAAAGAGAAATTAAGGATTGTTATCTCATTTCCCATCACATCAAAAAGAATAAAGTATCTAAGAATAAACCTACCTAAGGAGGTAAAAGACCTGTACTTGGAAAACTATAAGACACTGATAAAAGATATGGACGATGACTCAAACTGATGGAAAGATATCCCATGCTCTTGGATTGGAAGAATTAATATTGTTAAAATGATCATATTACCCAAGGCAATCTACAGAATCAATGAAATCAAACTACCAGGGGCATTTTTCACAGAACTAGAACAAATAATTTTAAAACTTGCATGGCAACACAAAAGACCCCAAATAGCCAAAACAATCTTGAGAAAAAAGAACAGAGCTGGAGGACTCACACTCCCTGACTTCAGATTATACTACAAAATTGCAGTAATCAAAACAGTATGGGGGCTTCCCCGGTGGCACAGTGGTTGAGAGTCTGCCTGTTGATGCAGGGGACATGGGTTCGTGCCCCAGCCCAGGAAGATCCCACATGCCGCGGAGCGGCTAGGCCCGTGAGCCATGGCCGCTGAGCCTGCGCGTCCAGAGCCTGTGCTCCACAATGGGAGAGGCCACAGCAGTGAGAGGCCCGCATACCGCAAAAAAACCCCAACAAAACACAGTATGGTAATGGCACAAAAAGAGCCACATAGATCAATGGAACAGAACAGACAGCCTAGAAATAAACCCACACTCTTATGGTCAATTAATTTACAACAAAGGAGGCAAGAATATATACAGGAGACAAGACAATTTCTTCAATAAATGCTGCTGGGAAAACTGGGCAGCTACATGTAAAAGAATGAAATTAGAGCATTCTCTAACTCCATATACAAAAATAAACTAAAAATGGCTGAAAGACTTAAATGTAACATTGGAAACCATAAAACTTCTAGAGGAAAACACAGACAGAACATTCTTTGACATAAATTACAGCAATATTTTTTTACATCTGTCTCCTAAAGCAAAGGAAATAAAAGCAAAAATAAACAAATGAGACCTAATTAAACTTAAAAGCTTTTGCACAGCAAAGGAAACCATCAACAAAATGAAAAGACAACCTACTGAATGGGAGAAAATATTTGCAAATGATATAACCAATAAGGGGTTAATATCCAAAATATATAAACAGCTCATACAACTCAACATCAACAAAATAAAGAACCCAATTAAAAAATGGGCACGTTTTTCCAAAGAGGACATGCAGATGGCTAACAGACACGTGAAAAGATGCTCAACATCACTAATCACAGAAATGCAAATCAAAACCGCAATGAGGGGCTTCCCTGGTGGCGCAGTGGTTGAGAGTCCGCCTGCCGATGCAGGGGACATGGGTTTGTGCCCCGGTCCGGGAAGATCCCACATGCCGCGGAGCGGCTGGGCCCGTGAGCCATGGCCGCTGAGCCTGCGTGTCCAGAGCCTGTGCTCCGCAACGCGAGAGGCCAAAAACAGTGAGAGGCCCGCATACCGCAAAAAAAAAAAAAAAACTGCAATGAGATATCACCTCACACCTGTCAGAATGGCTATCATCAAAAAGCACACACACACAAAGAAGAAAAAAAAAGGACACAAATGACAAATGTTGGCAAGGATGTGGAAAAATGGGAACACTTGTACACTCTTTGTGGAAATGTAAATTGGCCACTGTGGAAAACAGTATGGAGGTTTTCTCAAAAAAATGAAAACAGAACTACCATACAACCCAGCAATGCCACTCCTGGGTATATATCCAAAAAAAACACAAAACAAAACATTAATTTGAAAAGATACATGCACCCCAGTGTTCACAGCAGTATTATTTACAATTGCCAACATATGGAAGCAACCTAACTGTCCATCAATAGATGAATGGATAAAGATGTGGTATATAAAATATATTTGATGGAATACTACTCAGCCATGAGAAAGAATGAAATTTTGCCATTCACAACAACATGCACAGACCTGGAGGGTATTTCGCTAAATGAAATACGTCAGACAGAGAAAGACAAATACTATATGATATCACTTATATATGGAATCTAAAAAATAAAACAAACTAGTGAATATAACAGAAAAGAAGCAGACCCACAGATATAGAGAACAAACTAGCAGTTACCAGTAGGAAGAGGGAAGAAGGGAGGGGCAAGTTAGGGGTAGCGGATTAAGAAGTACAAACTATTATGTATAAAATAAATAAGCTACGAGAATATATTGTACAACACAGGGAATATAGCCAATATTTTATAATAACTATAAATGGAGTATAACCTCTAAACACTATGAATCACTATGTTGTACCCCTGTAACTTACATAATATTGCACATCAATTATACTTCACTAAAAAAGTAATAATAAAAAAATTATAAAAGATGAGGTTGTTGTCCAAAATTAACCTCTAAATGTCTAAACGGCAGGGTTGGCTGCGGGGGCGGGGGTGAAGCATACTGTGGAGCCCTTTGTCAACCCCCTGCCTTGAAAGACCTTGACCTAAGACGTCACTAAAATCCTCAGAGATCAGTAAAGGGCACCCCTTTTTCTGAAAGTTTGATAAATGGACCTGGGCCTCTATGGCTAGCCTCAAAGGGTTAAGAATACAACAGGAGGTGAGCTGTGGCTCTCCGTAAGGCCACACACCTCTGACTACATCTCTGCCTGTAAAACAAGAACATTCACCACCTCCCTCCCTCGGGACTCTTGGCAGGCTTCATCAGTGGCCAATGACGATAAAAATGTTTGTTATTTATAATGCCCAGCAGCACGCTGCATCTGTGAGGACAGAGCCACAGGGCACAAGGATTACGTCTGTAGAGTGTGATACAATTGTGGGCAGAAAAACTCCAATCACGACCTCCCCAAAACCCCAAAACAAGAAATGTAGATGAACAGAACAATCCAGAGCCCACGTGCCTATCTGTGTTCACCAAGGTTTTCCCCACCTTTGCTGGCTGTTCCTCCCTGCTGGTTCCCTGAATGCTGGAGCTCCTCAAGGCTCTCCCCATCTTATTCCACATTCCCTTTTAAGAGACCTCATCCTCTCTCATGGCTTTAATTACATCTTATTGACTCTCAAATGTTGATCAACACTCAGCACAGACCCTCCTCCTGATACAGACCGGCAGATGCAACTACCTACTTGACAGAATCACCTGGACATCTTAAAAGCACCTGTTCAAAACTGAACCCAGCATGCTCCTTCCCCATCCCCACCCCAAGCTTGCCCCTTTGCCAGGGTTCCTCCCAGTTACACCAGCAGGATCTCTGGGCCACAGTCATCTCCAAGATAGGTATCTTTAGAATATACTGTATATCGTTAAGTAAAAACAGAAACATGTAAAACTGTGTTTAGTAGGATGCTATCTTTTGTGCATCAAAGGGAGAAAATAAATGAATAAATAAATATCAGGCACACATATCCATTTGCGTACTTCTTCAAAGAGAAACAAAGGAGGGATAAATCAAAATAAAAATGGTTGCCTATCAAGGGAGAAAGGGAAAAGGGTGGAAGATATTGAGATTAAAGGAAACTTCTGTGACTCTATCCTGTTATGTAGTTTTAACTTTGGGAAATGTTGTATATAAAAGTTTTATATAATATTTAAATTAAATCAAAAGGAAAAACCTCTAAAAATTAAAAACAAATTGAGGCAAATTAATGTATGTGATGGTGGGAGTATACTTATGTGAAGAAAAGACTTTACTAAACATAGTACTCTGAATTATGGGACATATTTTGGGGCCCAAAAAGAACCACAAAGAAATCATAAATTTCACTCTGAGTCTTACTGTTAGTAGAGAAAAAAACACATAATTATTTGAAAACTATAATAAGTATGCTGTAGATGTGCAGAATAGAGTTTACATTAAAAAAAAAAGAAGAAAGAAAGAAAAGAAAATGGCTATCCGTAGAAAAGCCAGCTTGCAAGGGTGGTCTTTGGCTGGCATCTGGGAAACTGGATTTTGGGTGGTTCCCACAATTCCCAGAATTGATAAGAATGGTTCACTATGGGACTTCCCTGGCAGTCCAGTGGTTAAGACTTCACCTTCCAATGCAAGGGGTATGGGTTCGATCCCTGGTCAGGGCGCTAAGATCCCACATGCCTTGTGGCCAAAAAACCAAAACATAAAACAGAAGCAAAACTGTAACAAATTCAATAAAGACTTTAAAAATGGTCCACATCAAAAAAACAAAAAAAATCTAAAAAAAAAAGAATGGCTCACTATGCCTAACCTGTTTCTGGAAACAATATGGTTTATGCTGAATACCTGCTTTCTTGCTGGAAGTCTTGAATTTTGGTTTGTGCTAGGCAGAGGGTGCTTATGTGACCTGTCCCCAATAAAACCCTAGGCAATGAGTCTCTAATGGGTTTCCTTGGTAGACAATATTTCATACAACTTGATGGGGTTCCCACTGAAAATCAAAGCTTCATTGGTCAAGATTGGAGGTTGCGAGAGCCCAAACTCACTATTCTGAACACTAATAAAGGGAAAGAACCAAGCATTTATCCTGCTTTTTACTATGAACAGCATTTCAGAGTAACCATATAGGGATGAGGAAAAGGTCTTCTTCATTGAAGAATTCCAGCTAATAAAGGCCAAAGGAAATAATGGATCTAAGCAATGATCAGTGGATGCTAAAACCATTTAGGTGACAGTTATAAAATGAAGATTTTATAACAGAGGGATCAGCTATTATCACCTGAACCCACAGATATCTTAGAATCTCTGTGTGACAACCAGACACCAAGTGCTGATTGATGACACGGAATAAGAAGTACACAGCACTAGCTATGAGGTGCTCTCACTAAATAACTTGATCTGAATCGAATCAAGCCTCTAAACTGAATTTCTTGTTGATAGGAGATATGGGGAACAAGGAAACATGTCAAATGAGAAGCAATCAGCCAAATCCTGGATGTGGATGTGGCACATGACAATGATCTGCTTTCTCCAGCAAACCAAGGTCGTGAGAAAATTGGGAGTGGGGTGGTGGAAGGAGGGTACAGAGCTACAGAATACAGAGACCTATAGAACAAGAGTCAAAACAACAAGAAAGCCAATCTGATCGTGTCACTCTCTTCCTTAAAACCCCTGGGGACCCGCCACTCCTCTGGCTGTTCTCATCGTGTCCTTTCTGTGCTCTGGCCACAGTCACCTGCATTCAGTTCCTAGACCATTCCTTCATTCCTCATGTCCTTACACTCCTTGGGGGAGGGGGGACAACCCAGCCCCTGCCCCAGTGTAAGATTAGGTCCTTCCCCCTTGTTATACACCCTCACAGTACTCTGTACTTCTCAGGGAAACATGTGTATTTGTTTCATATCTGCCCTTTGCCCAAAGACTAGAAGTTCCTTGAGGGCACACACCACATCTTTCAGCAGAGTCTGACACACAGTAAGTATGTGCTAAATAAAAATCTGCTTAACGCACATGTGAACAAATAAGGTATGAACCATATGGCCCAATGCCACCAGGTGGGAATTTAGGGACACTCTAAATCAATAAAGCCCCGCGTAATCCCTGCTAGCCTTCATTGCTGTGATATCTATTTTCAGTACCTAGAACCCAGTCTGAGGAGCGGAGGCTCACAGGGAAGGACTCACCGCCTCGTGGGACTTGGGAATGGGTACAATGATGGCCAGTACACAGATGAGCTGGAAGATGGCCCCCAGGAAGAGTCCATATCGCAGCAGGTTCTCCAGGAATGTGGGTTCAGGCACCTCGGGAGGGGAGAAGTCCAGGTCGGAGGCCATGGCCCCAGCTGCCTGCTGCCTGAGGTCCCCTCCGATTCACCACTCTCCAGAGCCAACTTCTAAATGCAAAGAGTTAATGTCATGTTTCTACAACTGACGTTTAAATGGTTTCACTTCCACCAACACACCCACATATATGCAAGAATATATAAAGCAACTGCGATGAAATGTTAACATGGAGAGTCACTGGACCATTCTTTCAACTTTTTTGTACGTTTGAAATTTTTCCAAAAATGAAGTTACAGGAGATAAATAAACAAATGCAAACATTTCAACAAAAATCTCAAATCAACATACCTTTGCTGAAGGCCTGCTCTGTTTCAAGTTTTATTTATTTGTTCATTTATACATCCAGTCATTCATTCAACAAATACTTATTGAACACCAAGCACTGAAGAGTAAAACAGACAAATCCCTGCTCTCTCGGGGCAGAGGCGGACAAAGAACACATCCAGATGGGACATGCCATCTAGTGATAACTGTTTTGAAAAAAGCTTCAGAAGGGCATCATTTTACTTTGTATAGGGTGACAGGAAGGGCCTCTCTGAAGAAGAGACAGGAATGAAGTGACAGAGATAGGAAGTATGAGACTGAGCCAGTGGAGAATCTCAGGGAAGCATATTCCAGGCAGAGAGAAAAGCAAGTGTAGAGGCCTCAGGGCAGGGATATGAGTCCAAAATGGTCAGAGGGGCGTACAGGACGGAGAGTAGAAGAAGAAGGTGAAATCAGAAAGAGTGGCGACTGACCTTGTAGGACCCTAACATTTCTGATTTGATTGAGCAAAATGTAAAGCCACAGAAGGGTTTTGGGCAGAAAAGTGACATAATCTGATTTACACTTTTTTTTTTTTTGGCCACACCACATGGCTTGTGGGATCTTAGTTCCCCGACCAGGGACTGAACCCGGGTCCCTGGCAGTGGAAGCAGAGTCCTAACCACTGGACCACCAGGGAATTCCCTGATTTACATTTTAAACGGGGTGTGGGGGGGTGCAGAGTGGACATAGGGAGACCAGTGAGGGAGCTACTACCAGTAACCCAAATAAGAGATGCTCGGGACATGGACAACAGGGGCAGTGGTGGCAGGTCCGGTCTCAACCCACATCTCTAGTCTCTCACTTCACCAGAGTCTCCCACTCCTAATACCCTGGTCGAGCTGAAAGACCTGCCTGTAATTCTCCAAGAGCACTGAGCTCTTTCAAATCCTGGGCCTCTACCCAAGTGGCACACTCTGCCAAGAATGCCCTTTCCCATTACGACTGCTTGGCGAAGTCCCTACTCTACCTCCAAGGCTGAGCTCGTGCCCCCCCTCCCCAGCATGTCTTTCTTACTGCCCTCCTCCTACCCTGGTAGGACTGAACTGCTCCCCCTCTACCACAGCACCCACGAGTGGCTTCCTTTGGCCCACCCCAGTGAGAAAGGGGAAAACTTACTTGGGAACCAGGCCCACCTGACTCCAAAGCCCTTTGTGTTTTCAGGGATCTGTGCCACAAAGCAACTTTCCACTAAATCTGAGCTGTCCAATATGGTGGCCCTGAGCCACATGTGGCTATGGAGAGTTGAAACACAGCTAGTCCAAACTGAGATGGCTGTTCAGTTAGGTCCACACTCAATTTAGAAGGTAGTATAAACATAAGAATGTATCAATAGGGCTTCCCTGGTGGCGCAGTGGTTAAGAATCCGCCTGCCAATGCAGGGGACATGGGTTCGAGCCCTGGTCCGGGAAGATCCCACATGCGGAGCAACTAAGCCCATGCGCCACAACTACTGAGCCTGTGCTCTAGAGCCCGCATGCCACAACTACTGAAGCCCACACGCCTAGAGCCCATGCTCCACAAAAAGAGAAGCCACCGCAATGAGAAGCCTGTGCACTGCAATGAAGAGTAGCCCCTGCTCGCTGCAAATACAGAAAGCCCGTGCGTGGCAACAAAGACCCAATGCAGCCAAAAATAAATAAAAATAAATTAATTTTTAAAAAAAGAACATATCAATAAAATATCTCATTAACAGTGTTTTATACTAACTGCATGTTGAAATAATATACTGGGTTAAATAAATTATTAATTTCATCGGATGCTGAAAAAGAACTAAGCTGAGGATTCATTTTCTGATTTCAAAACTTAGTATAAAGCTACAATAATCAAAACAGTGTGATACTGGCATAAGGATCTAGGCCAATGGAACGGAATGAAGAGCCCAGAAGTAAATCCTCACATATACAGTCAACTGATTTCTGAACAAGGGTGCCAAGACCATCCAATGGGGAAGGATAGTCTTGTCAAGAAATAGTGCTGGGAAAATTGGATATCCACATGCAAAAGAATGAACTGAACCCTTATCTTACACCGTATACAAAAATTAACTCAAAATGGATCAAAGAACTAAACTTAAGAGCTAAAACTATTAAACTTATAGAAGAAAACATAGGAGGAGTCTTCACGACATTGAATTTGGCAATGACTTCTTAGATGGGACACCAAACCACAGGCAACAAAAGAAAAAATAAATTGGACTTCGTCAGAATTAAAAACTTTTGTGCATCAAAGGGCACTATCAAGAGAGTGAAAAGACATACTGGAAAACAGTGTGGCAATTTCTAAAAAAGTTAAACATAGAATTACCATATGATCCAGCAATTCCACCCCTAGGTATATACCCAACAGAGCTGAAAGCATGGACTCAGATACTTGTACACCAATGTTCACAGCTACACTATTCACAATAGCCAGAAGATGGAAACAACCAAGAGTCTATCAACAGATGAATGGATAAACAAAATGTGGTATAGACAAAGGACAAAGGACATTCAGCTACTAAAATGAATGAAATTCTGATACATGCTACATGGATGAACCTTGAAAACATGCTAAATGAAATAAACCTGACAGAAAAGGACAAGTGTTGTATGATCCCACTCATTAGGTACCTAGAATTGGTAAATTCATAGAGACAGAAACTAGAATATAGGTTACTGGGGCTGGAGGAGGGGCAATAGGGAGTCATTGTTTAATGAGTACAGAGTTTCAGTCTGGAATAATGAAAAAGTTCTGGAAACAGTGGTGATGGTTACACACACTGTACACTTAAAAATGGTTAAAATGGTAAATTTTATGTTATGGATATCTTACCACCCACACACACAAATTGTACCTGCTTCTTTTTACTTTCTAAATGTGGCTACTAGAAAATTTTAAATTACACACACGGCCTGCATTATATTCCTATGGATGGCTCTGGGTTAAGAGACTATCCTAAAACCTTCCTTCACTTTGGCTCTGCGGCTTCACTGCTTTGCAACATTTTTCCAACATGAAGGAGGAGTCACTAAAGGATGACAGAAACAACCTTCCATGTGAACAGACTGGGGTTTGTGCAAATGCGTATTTGTCTACCTTTCAACCTAGTCACTTAGGAAGGTGATGTGCCCGAGCTGACAAGGTGGCCACTGTTTCCCACCACTTCTGTGTCCTTTGTGAATGGCTTTCAAAGCTTTCAAGGCTCACTTTTTTTTTCCCCCCCAAAATCCTCAGAGCTGGCAGATCTTCATCCTCCCAGGAAGGATCTGATTTCTGGAAGGAACCCAACATCATCTGGATCCAAGTGTGGTGAATCAGGTGGAGCCTCAAGCCCAGGAATACCATTTTTGGTCAAACACAAGGTTATGACGCTCAGACCCTAGGCAGATTGTTTGGGGTGGCTCAGAAACTGGCCCTGAAGTGAATTCCAAGGCTGTTGCAAGAACAGCTTTACTGGAGGAAACGTACAGCCCAGACAAGACACTATATCCTTACACCATGTCAATAGCAAGGTATAAAACAGTTCTCTCATTTCTTCACAGTTGCACCTCATAAATATACACTTTTTTAAAATGCCCTTGGCCCTAAACTTTACATTTAAGGCTGTAACAAGCCTAGTGGGCTTATCAATACTTAGATTTATATAGTGTTACTCACAGCAACATTGTTAAGAATATCTGTAGTACAATAAAAACATGGGGCCAAGAGTAGGGGGGGGCACAAACCCTGCTTCTATCAGCAATTAGCTACACTTTGGGCCAATCTCTTGACCTCCTACAGACTTGATGTTCTCAGGAGCCAAACGACAACAATAACATCTATTAAAGCTATAATGCATTTAGGCTTTTTTTTTTAATGGCAATTAGGCAATATAACAAGAGCCATAAAAGTGATTATATCCTTTGACTGAATAACTCACTTCCTAGAATCTACAGTAAGGAAACAATTCAAAAGAAGAAAAAGGCTTCAGGTACAAAAAAGTTCATGGCAGTGCTATTCATAATACTGAAAAGCAGGAAGGAACTAAAGTTTCCAACAATAAAGAAGCAGTTAACCCAATTATGATACATCACGGGATAGTCCCTGTTGGCTAAAATGGCAAGTACGTATGTGGTGTATCAGGTCAGCAGAAAACCTTTGCAAAATTATATTAAATGAAAAAAGAAAATAATTACATAAACACTGACTGCAGCCATGTATAAACTATGATTTCACTGGCTAAAGAAAATGTAAATATGTTGCTGTTAAAGTGAAGGGCTCATAAGTTTTAATTGTGGGGGGAATATCATTGAAAAAACTGAATACAATCTAAAAGAAAAATCCATGCCTATCTACTCCTCTCACAAGGCTTTTATAGGGTCTAATGAAATGCTGCCCAAGAGAACTTTCTGCAATGATGGAAATGTTCTATACTTCTGTTCTCCAATATGGTAGTCACCAGCCCCATGTGGCTATTAAGCACTTAAATGAGGCTTAAGGAACTGAATTTTTCATTTTCATTTTACTTTATTTATAAATAGTTGCATGTGGCTAGAGGACTCCCACATTGGACAGCACAGGTACAACCAGAGGGTGGTTGTAATAAAGTTTTGGAAAACATAAAATGCTCTACACATCTTGTGTCTGCTTTAGAACTCCTGTCTAATTTTCTCTGTACCCCTATGCTTTACTTCCCAGTCTGCCTGCCAGGATTTCTGGGTTTTCCTTTCCTGAATACAGAAGTCACAAGAGTCCTACTCATCCTTCAGCTCCCAACAAGGAGGCTCTTATCCCTCAGACTCCTTGACAGGCTTTGCTCCTTCCACCCCACCCCCGACACTGTCACAGCAGTAGCGGTAAGCAAATCATTTGCCAGATGTGCACAGCACTTTGCAGTCAGCATCTCATTCATTTCACAACCACTCTGGGAGGCGGGTATTACTAATGAGGATGAGGAAACCGAGGCTTGGGAGAGGTTACATGGCCTACCCTGGGATTACTTGGCTGAGAAGTGGCAAAGTTAGGATTCAAACTGGCTGGTGGGTACGACTGAAACTTAGCTGGTGGTCAATGGTTTTCAAACTGCAGGCTGTGGCCAATTTGTGAGCCATGGAAACCATTAAGGGGGCTGCAGCTGACATTTTTTCCTCTTTAATTTTATTAACCAGTACTTTAATTAATTAAGTAAATGACAATAGAAAATATCATATCAGTAAGGGTGAGTATTGTGTCCTGAAGCTTTTTTTTTTTTTAACTAGTTATATCCATCTACATCCAAGCAAGGATGTTCTGGGTCAAAATTCAAAATGTATTTCTTATTGTTTGAGAAATACTACACAGTCTAATGTTTTTACTTGCTCCACTATAAGCTCCTGGACAGCAGGGACCCAGGGTCCATCTTGAGTTTCTACCAGGGCCTGACTCAGATATTTGGTAACTGATGAAACCTATGGTTGTTTCCCACCTTTAAAGTAAGAGCAGATGCCCCAACCAACAGCCTCATTTAACAAGGAGGAGGGGGAGCAGAGAGGCACGGTGCTTGCTTAGGCTCTACCAGTGAGTCAGGGCAACGCTGAACATCCCGCTAGGTCTCTAGCCCTGTGATGCTCCAGACTTGCTTAAGAGCAAAGGTTTTTACACATGGGGGGAAACTCATACCCCCACCAGAATTTCATAAAAAGTACAGAGCCATTTATTATCAAACATGGCAAATAATTTCATAAGGTTATCAGACCCCTTGAGGCTCATCTGTGAATGCCAGATACCAGTGGTCTGAAGCATTCATTCACTGGAGACATATTTACTGAGTATCATTCTAGGTCCTGCCATGGAGTTTTCATCCAATCGGAGGCACTCAAACACACACATATAGATATGTAATGGCAGCAGTATTATCAGAAATATAAATAGGGAGATAAGGGGTGCTATTTTATATGAGGTAGTCAGGGAAAGGCCTCTCTGAGAAGGTGTCATTTCAGCAGAGGCAAGAAAAAAGTGAAAGAACAAGTCAATTCAATTCCTATTAGGTACCCCAAGGTGAAGAAACAGCAAAGGATAAGGTCCTGAGGCAGGAATGAACTTTATGACCAAGGAGAAGAGAGTAGAGTGAGCAGCTGTGTAGGATCAGTAGAACGCTGGGTCAAAGGGGAGCCACTGGAAGGTTCTTAGCAAAGAAACGACATGATCTGACTCATTTTTAAATGGTCCCTGTGGCTGCTGTGTTGAGAACAGAATGTAGAGGGGCAAGAGTGGAAACAGGGAAACCAGTTAAGAGGCTACCATATAATAGTCAAAAAGACACACTTGCACCAGGTATCAGTAGAGGCGGTAAATTCTCAGGTTGTAGATATATTTTGAAGAGAGGGCCAACAAGATTTCTGAGATGAAATCTGAAAGAGAGAAATTAAAAATAAGACCTGAAGGTGAAACTATTCTGTATGATACTGTAATGGTGAATACAAGACATTAAGCATTTGTCAAAACCCATAGAACTGGACTTCCCTGGGGTCCAGTGGTTAAGAATCTGCCTTCCAATGCAGGGGACGCGGGTTCGATCCCTGGTCGGGGAACTAAGATCCGACATGCCTCAGGGCAACTAAGTCTGCGCGCCACAACTAGAGAAGCCTGCGCCCTGCAACTAGAGAAGCCTGTACACCACAACGAACAGCCTGCGTGCTGCAACTAAGACCCAGCAAACTTTACAGCACAAAGAGTAAACTTTAATATACATGAATTTAAAAAAAAATCATTTAGGTATCCAGGATGGAATGCAGAATGTGACATTCTGAATCTAAATGTATTAGAAATGGATGAAGTGATTTCACTGAAGGGGTAGGGGGAATCAGGTGCTGACCTCAGTAACTTTGGAAATGGATGGAGTTTGTAAGACTAAAGGCAAAAGGAACTGTATATGTCACTGTACTCTAGTTAATAAAGTTGTTTCCCACATGGGATACAGGTTACCAATTCTAAAACAACTATACATGTACACTGGAATTGAACAATTAAGTAAATGGATGGTAGATGGTGGGAGCTAGGTTTGTTACAGTTGGAGTAGAAGGTTACAGTTAAGACAGAGGAGGCTAGAATGATCCATGTGAAATGGAAGAGTGTTGCAGACATCAGTATAAACTCATATTTAGATTAATATAGATACAGAAGGCTACATATTATATATATAAATGTGTGTGTGTGTGTGTGTGTGTGTATATATATATATATATATATATATATATATATATATATATATGTAGAAAGGGAGAGGAGAAAAAGAGGGAGATTAGTCTACACACATACATCTCTTGCTCTTTTGCTGAGAGAGCCCAGAAACAGGGCATACCAGTAGCAGTGAGCACACCTAGCACCCAGATATTGGTGTCTGATACCATTCCCCAATAAAAGGAACCAGGGCTCCTGGGAGAAATGGTTAACTCTAGGACTGAAGCAGGAAATACATAAGATGAACCTGTAACAGAAAGTAAGAAAGTGTTCAAAAAACCCAAAACACATTGATAGGGATATGTCAAAGGGATATAGAAGCCACTTCAAAGAGCTCCCAATCGCCAAAGCCAGAACAATCTGGACAACAAAATAAATTAAGTAGTACTGGATTATAACCCAAAGTATGAAAAGAAATATCCAAGACTATACTGATATAAATGATTTAATAAATACACAAATTTCCCATGGAGAATTTCAAATAATTTATGTAGATAATCTGTCTTAAAGTATGACGTATAATTCCACACTCCTTAAGCATGGGCTGTGCATAATGACTTCCTTCCAAGAGTACAATATGGAAAAGTGGGGGAAGGGGAGTAACTTTACAGTGGAAGAACTTGACTACCTCAAGCTAGTGATCTGGGTTAACATCAACTGTGGTAACTTATATTGAAAGTATATACCCTTGATGTGATATGATGAGAATGGCACTTTACCTCTGTGGTCTTCCTCCCCCAAACCTATAACTCCAATCTCATCATAAGAAAAACACCAGACAAATCCCAGCTGAGGGTCATTTTACAAGGTATCTGACCAGTAATACTCAAAACTGTCAAGTTTATCTAAATAAGTCTGAGGAACTATCACAGTCCTAGAAGCCCAAGGAGACACGACTAAATGTAATGTGGAATCCTGGAACAGAAAAAGGACATTAGGAGAAAACTGAGCAAATCTGAAGAGCCCATGGACTTTAGTTAATAATAATTTACTGATATCAGTTCATTAATTGTGACAAAAGTATTATACTAATGTAAAATGTTAATAATAGGGAAAACTGTGTGGGAAATATATGGGAACTCACTGCAGCATCTTCACAATAATTCTGTAAATCTAAAATTGTTCTCGGGACTTCCCTGGTGGCGCAGAGGTTAAGAATCCGCCTGCCAACGCAGGGAACATGGGTTCGAGCCCTGGTCCGGGATGATCCCACATGCCGTGGAGCAACTAAGCCCGCGCGCCTAGAGCCCGTGCTCCACAACAAGAGAAGCCACCGCAATGAGAAGCCCGCGCACCACAAAGAAGAGTAGCCTCCACTCGCCGCAACTAGAGAAAGCCCGCACATAGCCTCAACACAGCCCCCCCCAAAATAAAAATAAATAAATTAATAATAAATAAAATAGTTCTCAAATAAAAAGTTTATTAGAAAAAAGTCACTATTTCAAAATAAATAAATAACCCCTGAGACATGTATAGCTGTCCAGACTTAGCAAATAGAAACTAAGTCTTCTCTTAGATTTAAAGAAACAGATTCCAAGGATGTTGGTAGGGGATCATTGGCTTCTAATGAAGTGATTCAAAAATTCTGTCCTGGGGCTTCCCTGGTGGTGCAGTGGTTGAGAGTCCGCCTGCCGATGCAGAGGACACAGGTTCTTGCCCCGGTCCGGGAAGATCCCACATGCCGCGGAGCGGCTGGGCCTGTGAGCCATGGCCGCTGAGCCTGTGCGTCCGGAGCCTGTGCTCCGCAACGGGAGAGGCCACAATAGTGAGAGGCCCGCGTACCACAAAAAAAAAAAAATTCTGTCCTGAGAATTCAAAGGAAACAGACTGGGGTACAGAAAATCAGTGTCAGGAATTACTGCCTTACAGCCATGGGCTGTATACCTAGACCCGTCCCATTACAACAAATTCCCCAAAACTGCTCAAAACTGGGTTAGAATTTTGTCCTATGAAAAGATAAGCCATCTCCTAGAGCAGTCAAAACTGGTAGCCAGTAGGCTGAAGCTGGTGGGCAGATGTCCTACAAAATGTAATTATTAAATCCGAATTTGTTGCCACCACTTAAAAAGTGAGGTTTCACATACACATTTCCCACTTCCCTTAAAAAGAAATAAATCAGCGAACGCGCACTGTGCATTTACTAAGCGCCTTGCATTCACCAACTCATTTAATCCTCAGATTAACCCTATGCGCCCATTTTACAGAGGAGGAAACTGAGAACCAGAGAGGCAACCAGAGCTCGCCCACGGTTACACAGCAATAGGGGTACACTCAGGGGTCAAACCCCAGCCAGACTGACTCCAAGGCTCTGGCTCCTCCTAAACCTCCGTCAGTGGGAAGAAAGGCCAAGTCACAACTGTGAGGAGCACCGAGCTCTGGCTCTGCTCAGAACTAAAGCACTGAGGGACAGCAAGACAGGCTCTCCGCCCCACTGGGACTCAAACTCCCCTCCCAAGTAACTTCCGAAAGAGCGACCCAGGAAGTTATTCGCCGCGCACGGAGTGGCCCCCGGGCCGGCAGAACAGCGCCGCCCGCGGCGCCCGAGCTTAAGCCCCTCTCCGTACCTCAGCATCTGCGACTCTACCCCGCCCCTAAGCCCGGGACCGGCCACGGCGTCACCGCACTCACCTCCAGCGCCGCCGCACCGCGCCCCCGGAAGTGGTTCCTTGCGACCTCGGTCCCGGAAGTGACGTTCCTGAGCAACCAGCGGGCTCAGCTCCGACCGCCCTCGTTGCTACGGTTGGTGGATCCGGGCCGCTGGGCTTTGTCAGACCTTTTTCCCAACCCAGTGGGTTTGAGCTGGACGGAGAGGACTACGGAAGTGAGATCCAGACACCGTCGATTCTTCAAGCCCCTTTATCACAGCCCATTTCAGCAAATGTTTATGCACATTTATAGAAGCCTTTTTTTTTTTTTTGAAGTAGATCTACAATGTTGTGTAAGTTTCAGGTGTACGGCAGAGATTCTGTTATATACATATACATATATACATATATATATACTTTTTCAGATTCTTTTCCATTATAGGTTGTTATAAGATATTGAATATAGTTTCCTATGCTATACAGTAGGTCCTTGTTGTTTATTTATTTTATATATAGTAGTGTGTATCATTTAATCCCCAATTCCTAACTTATCCCTTCCCCTCTTCCCCTTTGGTAACCATAAGTTTGTTTTCTATATCTGTGTCTATTTCTGTTTTGTAAGTAAGGTCATTTGTATCACTTTTTTTAATTCAACAAAGAGGTGATATCATATGATATTTGTCTTTCTCTGACTTACTTCACTTAGTATGATAATCTGTAGGTCCATCCATGTTGCTGCAAATGGCATTATTTTGTTCTTTTTTATGGCAGAGTAGATGGTATATATGTACCACATCTTCTTTATCCATTCATCTGTCAGTGGACATTTAGGCTGCTTTCATGTCTTGGTATTGTAAACAGTGCTGTTGTGAACATTGGAGTGCATGTGCCTTTTTGAATTAGAGTTTTCATCTTTTCTGGACATATGCCCAGGAGTGAGATTGTTGGGTCATATGGTAACTGTGGTTTTTTAAGGAACCTCCATACTGTTCTCCGTAGTGGCTGTATCAATTTACATTCCCACCAACAGTGCAGGAGGGTTCCCTTTTCTCCACACCCTCTCCAGCATTTATTATTTGTACACTTTTTGATGATGGCCATTCTGACCAGTGTGAGGTGATGCCTCATTGTAGTTTTGATTTACATTGTATAGAAGACTTAATTCTATGCCAGGCCCTGAGCTAAGAGCCTACAATGAAATGCAGAGAGGAGACAAACAAGCACAGTTTTGTAATTCAGACAGAAGCAAATTATTAAAATTCATTCAAAACATTCACCGAGTACCTACTCTATGGCTTGTGCTGGTTGTTGAACCAGACAGATGGAGTCTCTGCCTTTGTGGAGCTTAAGTTTGAACATATTATCATATAATGTGATAAGTGTTGGGATGGCAGTACAGAGTTCCTGACTGAGTATTGGTGGGGCAAGTAATGGGGAGAAAGGAGAGCTAATAGGACTTGGTAATCAGCCTTCACTATGAACCTGAGTGATTCTTGGCTCCTGGTATCCATGCCTTTGTATAGCCCCTTCCCACATTGAATGGGGCTGACAGATATAGTCAATAGGATGTTGTGGAAATCATGGAGTATGGGTTCCAAGATGAAGACATAAAAAACATTGTTCCTCCTCATTGCTCTCTCTTGATCATTCATCAGGGATCCATGTTGTGAGGACACTCAAGCAGCCCTGGGGAGAGGCTTGCATGAATAATAACCAAGCCTCTTGCCAACAACCACCTCCAACTTGCCAGCCATGTGTGTGAGCCATCTTGGGAGTGGATCCTCCAGCCTCAGTCAAACCTTCAGGTAACTGCAGCCCTGGCCAAAATCTTGAATATAATCTCATGAGAGACCTTGAGCCAGAAACAGTCAACAAAATCACTCTTGAATTCCTGACCCATAGAAGTTGTGAAATAATAAATATTACTATTTTAAGCTCCTAAGTTTCAAGGTAATTTTTTTTCAGCATAGATAACTAGTACAGAGAAGATCAAGGAGGAGGGGTTGGATGCTAAAGATTAAAAAAAGAATGAGACCTAGGGCTTCCCTGGTGGCGCAGTGGTTGAGAGTCCGCCTGCTGATGCAGGGGACACGGGTTTGTGCCCCGGTCCGGGAAGATCCCACATGCCGCGGAGCGGCTGGGCCTGTGAGCCATGGCCGCTGAGCCTGCGCGTCCAGAGCCTGTGCTCCGCAACGGGAGAGGCCACAACAGTGAGAGGCCCGCGTACCGCAAAAAAAACAAAAAAAAAAAGAATGAGACCTAATCTTAGCCTCAAGGAGCTCACTCTCTCCTGGAGGACACAGACAGAAATAATTATAATTCACTCAACATCCACTAATCCCATACTATGTGAGATGATATGGAGGATCCAAAGATGTATTATTTATTCATTCATTCAACGAATATTTATGGAGTTTCTGTTCTGGATCATACACTATGGAATCAGGAAGGCAATAGTGAGTAATTGGGTCCCTACCCTCACTGTGTTTACAGACCAGGGGTTATCTGACACCCTCATTAATCAATCACAAAGAAATATATATTTATGAACCATGAGGTTTGTAAGGAGGAAATAAGAGGAAACCATGAGAGAATAAATAACATGGGAGTTACAATCAAGAAAAGGTGATCGGGGAAGGCCTCTCTGTGGAGGTAACATTTAAACTTAGAAACAAAGAATGAATAGGAATTTGCCAGGCACAAAAGGAATAAGCATGGTGGGAGGTGGAAAGGCTGTTGGAAAGGCTTGGCGCATAAGACAATGGGGAGAAGCTGAGGCCTGAGAGGTACAGATAGTTAGGCAACTTCCCCGTCAGTCCAGTGGTTAGGACTCGGTGCTTTCACTGCTGTAGGCCCGGGCCCAGGTTCCATCCCTGGTTGGGGAACTGAGATCCCACAAGCTGCGCTCGCCACAGTCAAAAAAAAAGAAAGGAAGGAGGGAAGGAGGAAGGAAAGAGTGAGAGAGAGGAAGGAAGCAAGGGAGGGAGGGAGGGAGGAAGGAAGGAAGGGAAGGAAGAAAAATAGAGACAGAGAAAGAAAGAAAGGAAGCAAGAAAAGAAGGGAGGCAGGGAGAGAGAGAAAGAAAGAAAGGAAGAATGAAAGAAAGGAAAAAAGAAAAGGAAGGAAGGAAAGAAAGGAAAAAAGAAAGGAAGAGAGAGAGAAAGAAAGGAAGCAAGGAAGGAAGAAAGGAGGGGAGGGAGAGAGAGAGAAAGAAAGAAGGAAGGAAAGATACAGATATTTAGGACAAGACTTGGTATTTGTCTTGGAGGGGCTCACTGTGGGGTGTGAATGAGGAGGGTCATAGGAGACAGAGATGTCTTATATGTTGAATTGTGTCCCCGCAAAAAGATTTGTTAGAGAACTAACCCCAGTACCTCAGAATGTGATCATGTATGGAGACAGGGTCTTTGGAGAGGTAGTCAAATTAAAATGAGGTTATTAGGATGGGCCCTAATCCAATATGACTGGTGTCTTCATTAAACAGGGAAATTTGGACACGATGCACACGTAAGGGAGAATGCCATGTAAGAATGAAAGCAGAGATCAGGGTGATGCTTTTACAAGCCAGTGAACGCCAAAAATTGCAGCAAACCACTGGAAGCTACGGGAGAGGCATGGAACAGATTCCTGCCCGCAGTCCTCAGCCTTGATTTCCAATTCCTAGCCTCCAGAACTGTGGGAAAATAATTATCTGTTATCTAAGCCACCCAGTTTGTGGTACTGCGTTATGGCAGCCATAGCAAACTAATACAGATGTACAGGTGCTTTGAAACCTGTTACTATCTGTATCCAAATGTGAAAAATCCCCAGCATGGCTGCTGCAAGCACAGCTACTTTCTTACTCTCTGGAAGCTTCTGGAGGGATCCAGCTGAGTCTTATTCATCTCCGTGCCCTGCATGGCTTCATTAGCACCACAGCATGGTGGAGCGCTCTGTGGCGTGCTTGTTTCCATCCATAATATCTATGCGAGGCACACTGCTTGCACGATGAAAGAGAAAAAGTTGAAAAAGGCATGGTGTCTGCTCTGAGAAAATTTTCTAAACTAGATGAACACGACAGGGTGAACCAGTTTAAAATGATTGATTATAGCTGCCATCTATTGACTATTCATCAGGTGCGCAGCACTTTACATATATCAATATTCTCCCCCCAGCAAACCTGTAAGGCAGGTATTATCCCCATCTACAGATGAAGAAACCTAGGGCCGGAGAAGTTAAGCAACTTCCCCAAGTCCCCACAGAGACTGCACGCATAACCACCGTACTGCCCAACTAAGCTGTTCAAGCCAGATGAGCACTCCAGGCATGAGTGCTCTAGGATGAAGGGAAGCGTTAGCAGAGAATGAGGTATCTGGGAAGGCTTCATGAGGGAGGTGGCTCGATGTGGGTCCCAGATGATGGGCTGGATTTGGATATGGGCAAAGGAAAGTAGCGGCGCAAGACTTGCTTTTTCACCTCCTAGCCTTTGCCTTTGTTGGTGTCTTTGTCTGGAATGCTGTCTTCTCCCAGCTCTTTACAAGACAGGCTCATTCTCATACCTCAGGGCTCTGCCCAAATACTACTTTTCAGAAAGGGCTTCCGTGATCGTCCTTTCTAGCTAATTGTTTTTTCTAGAAATGGCTCCAGCAGTATTGCCCATCCCACAGGGGCTCTTCTGCCCTATGACTGCTTGGACCCATAGCGTACAGTGGAAGAGATGTTGTGTCCGTTTCAGGCATGGCACTTAACTGGCCTGGAAGTCAGTCACCATGTAAGAAGTGCGACCAGCCTGAGACCACTGAGCTGGGAGGAGCCCAAGCCACGTGGGGAGGAAGGGAATCAGAGGAGCATCAGATACCAGACCAGGGAGTGAAGAAGCCATCTTGGAGAGGTGGAAAGATGGACAGGTGTGTGGTAAAGCAAAGAGGGTAGAATGTTAACTGTAGAATCTAGGTGGTAGGTATAGCATGTGCTGTATAATTCTTTCAACTTTTTTTGTATGTTTGAAATTTTTCACTACAAGGTTGTGGGCAAAAAAGAAACCATCTTGGAAGTGGACTCCACAGCCTCAGCTGATACCACATGGAACAGAGATGAACCTCCCAGCCCAGTCTTTCCCAAATACCTGACCCACAAGATCATGATCTAAATAAATGGGTATTTTAAGCCACTAAGTTTTGGGGTATAGATTACAGAAATTCTCTTTCTAAGTAGACCTTCCTTACTTTTTATCACAGCTTCCTGCCTGTTTCTTTTATAACATTATCACAATCTGTAATTGTCTTATTTGCCTATTTATCATCAGTTTCTCCCCCTCTAGAATGTAAACTCTATTTCCTTTGTTCACTCCTGCCTCTCAGCACCTAGCACACTGCCTGGCACATGTAAGCTCAAATGAATGTTTGTTGAGTGACTAACTGGGACCAGGAGATGGAGCCTTTCTGAAGAGTACTAGAAGACAACATGGAATTCACAGAATAGGGGAAAAGCTGGTATTTGTCACTTCGGCTGCCCAAAATCTGAACCCCCATTTGTGGGAATCCCAAGAGGTAGGAAGAGGCAGATGGATGGGATGCACACACCCTCTCCTCAGTCCCTGCTGAAGCAAAGATGCTGAACTTAACCACGACCCATCAGAAGCCCCCACCCCAGGGAGCAATGCCAGCTGCAAGGGTCAGCCAGAGACTGTGGTGAGATTCGAGTCCAGGACCTTGTTCAGAGCAGGGATCTTGGCCACACCTGGCCTTGGGTGGGGTTCTTGCCTGAGCCCAGTTCTGCAGTGTTCCATCAACTCCTTCTCTGCCCTTAGGTTCAGCTCCAGGGAGAAACCAGGAATGCTGAGCATGGTACATCCTGATGAATCCAGAATGCAGGACCAAAACGAGGGGCCGCTTTCCTCCAAATGGTGAGGACATCTTCTACATGCCAGAAAGGCCAGCAATACATTCATTTCAGAACCAGCAGAGCCCAAACAACAGTGGAGGCTCACCGCATTCTGGACTCTTTTTCTGGGCCTCCAGGAGCCTTCTAGCAGATAACCAACTTTGATAGTTCAAGGCCTGTCCTCTTGCTTTCTACAAGGTGTGAACTAAGGGCTGGATTCCACACTTGGGTGTCTATAAACCCATGGTACCCAGGTCCTATTCCTGTGCTGTAGGATCTTCCAGGAGCAGGTCTGCTACAGAGGAGGTGCAGTTCACATTTCAATGCTGGGCTCATTAGAGAGGTCATTAAACAGAATTTCCATCAGAAGGTAGATCACACGTCAACACCACAGAGGGTCTGCCCTTCCCAGGAAAATCCAAATGCTATAACTTGTTCTTGAGACCCAAGGTTTCCCACAGTTTTGAAATCTGAAAAGCTTTATCCAGCAGACATCCATTAAGTGCCAACTGTATGTCAGGGAAACACTGGAGACAAGATCTTGGGCTCTGGTGAGAGAGACAGACATAGACACTAACACAGTAGGATATTTTGAGTTCTACAAAGGAAGTGTGTGCAGAATGACGTAAGAACCCGGGAGAAGCATCAGACTCTGCCTTTGGCAATCATGGAGGGCTTCCCAGAGTAGGTGACATTCAATCTATAGGAGGAGATTACAACTGAAGCAAAGGTCCAAGCCGGAGCTCATACTTCCAAATCCCCCTGAGGAGTCCAGAGTCCAGAACTTCATCTCCCTGCTTCAGCCATGGAAGCAGCAAAAGCTTCACACGCAACCAGCATCTGGATGGTACTAATTACCTCCACGTTTATGAAGTGCCTCATTAAACTTGACTCAAACCAACAGCATAGTTGGCTCCCTGGGTTAAATCCACGCTAAATATTCAGTTACAGCACAAGCGAATCATATTTGGTGGGGTTCAGTTCACTTGTCCTGTGAAGGTGGTTTTCCAGCTGAATAATGATGCTGCCTTTTAATTGCGTGCTGTCTTCCTCCTGGGGGACTTTAGGTGGGACCATCTTCCCAGAGGGAGCCAGAAACTGGGTGTCGTCATCTCCATTTTATAGTTGCATGGACTCAGTAAAGAGATCTGGCCCCAGCCGCATAAACTGGAATCTTACTCCTCCCTCGGAGCCCAGCTCAAATTACCTCATCTTAAAAGATCTTTTGGTTCCCCCATCAGAATTTCCCTGCCATACATGACCCTGGAAGAAGCTGAGAGAAATGGCTGAGCGCTCACTGTGTACAGAGCTCTGTGATGGAGAGTTGACAGCATTCACTCACTTGATCTAACAACACTGAGGGTGTGTTCCCATTTCACAGCTGAGGAAACTCAGGCACAGAGAAGCTGAGTAATGGGTCTTGGATTACACAACTAATTAGGATTCAAACCCAGGCCTCTAAGCCCATTGTCTTAACCACACACAGTCCTGGCACATTCATTCATTCATTCAACAAGTATTAATTGAGCACCTATGGTACACCCAGTGCTTGCCAGGAGTATAGTACTTGCTAGGGATGCAGTAGGGAAGGAAACATGATCTTTGCCCTAACAAAGATTATCATCTAGCAGGGAAGACAGATGTGAAACACTTCCACAATCATTTAATTACATACCAGGCATCAGTCAATGTTAGCAGAATTTAACTGAACTAGCTAAGACATTAGCAGGGCAAGAAAAGAAATCAGGTCTCTGGATGGCTCTTTCTTGTCTGCAATGCAGGAGTCAGTCAACTCTTCCTTTCTTCTTAGATTCTGTAGCTAAGCAATGCCTACAGAGGCCCACAATTGCATTGGGAGTTTCCAGAAACCACTTCCCTCTCTGAATCACAGCTTTCCCAGCTGTAAAATGGGGATGAAAATAGCAAAAGACTGGAAGTAACCCAAATATCCATCAACAGGGGACCACTTAAAGAAGTGGTGGTACATCTACACCCTGGAATATGCAGCTATTAAAAAGCATGAGGCAACTCTAAATGCTGGAGAAGGATCGCTAAGACCTAGACCCCAGGGAGTCGGGTGACTTACTTTTTTTTGTCTTTTTTTTTTTGGTGGCGCCACATGTGGGTTCTTAGTTCCCTGACCAGGGATCGAACCCGTGGCCCCTGCATTGGAAGCATGGAGTCTTAACCACTGGAACACCAGCGAAGTCCAACTTACTCTTAATGTGTGCCATTTTGTACCTTTAGAATTTTGCACTCTGTGCATGTACCTTATCAAAACATAAATTCAAGGACATTTTAATACAACATTTTGATGGGGATAAAAAAGCAGTCAAATAGCCAGACTCACATGGGCCCATTGGTGGTATTATTGTTAGTTTCAAAGGAGAGGTTAGATTTGGCAGCCCTTGGAAAATCTAAAACAATTAGAGCACATGTTGTTCCTAATGAGATGAGGGAGGAATAAGGGCCAAACGGAGAAGAAAGGAGGAGGAAATGAGGAGAAAAACGAAGAGGCCAGGCAGAGGCCAACAGAGAAAAAAATCCACAATTACTTTAGTGCCGCCGAGACCCCAAGGCAGCTGTGCTACCTGCTTCTTTCTAGCCAGCTGCCAGGTTGCCATGGTAATGTAATAGCCAGTGGTAAGCTTATTTATGATTCTGAAAACATTAAAAAAAAAAAACAACCCACCAGCAAGCTGCAGATATGCAGCAGTGAGCAGAGAAGGTACCTGCATGAGAGGAGGCGTCAAGGTGACCTTCCTGGAGCTTGAGGTCCCCCCTTGAAAACTGGTGGGGTCAGCCTAGAGCAGTGGGCTGTAAACCTGAGCGTGTAGCCAAATCATCTGGAAGGCCGGTTAAAATGCTCCACCCATCCCCGGAGATTCAGATTCAATAGGTCTGGGCTGGGGCATTTCGAACAAGTTCCCAGGAGGTATGGAAACCGACGTTTGGGGACCACCACCCTAATGATCTCTAAAGGCCTCTCCAACTCAAGATTCCATGAGCTGTGGGCTCCAGCTCCCGCTCACCCTGAAATGGATACTGCTTAAGTATTTAGGGGTAAAGCACATCCAGCCCCTCTATCAGCTCCTCTATTACCTAAGTAGTTACAACATCCTGACAGAGGACCCACGTGGGTTGTAAGGTAGCCCAAAGCACCTGGTGGGCCAAGGGCTTAGAGGGCAGTTTCCGAAGCCGAAGCCAGCACCTCATACGAGCAATTGCTTGGGAAGATGGGCCAGCGCTCCAGCTGTCTTTGCCAGAACTCTCTCATGGGGCCAGTTAACTGGGTGTGATGGCCAACAGGTGCCACTGGGCCAGAGGAAAGGCGTCTGTCAGTCAAGACTGTGGCTGAGCAAGGGCCAGAGCTGGTGGGAGAGGATTTGAAAATGACAGAAGCCAAATCTTCAGGCACTATAATTTACCGCAGTGGGATTCTGATTCCCCACAGAAATGGAGGCAAGTAGACAAATCCAAACACCCAACCCCATCCAACGCACACAGCATCCCAAGTGAGAAAGTTCACGGCTGGGGCAGGATGCAATACTTGTGACAAGTCCCTTCAAATTCAGGATTTCTTGTACATTCAACAAATATTTTTAGAGCACCAGTGTTGTGCCAGACACTCTGCTGGGCGCTGCACACATGGGCGGTGGGCAAGAGTGGCCCCTGCCCTCATGGAGCCTACATTTAAGTAAAGGAAACAGACGGTTCAGAGAATCAGATGGTTTAATGGTGCTGTGGTTACATAAGTGAATGATTTTGTACTTAGGAAATAATGCTTAAGTATATAAGGGTAAAGGGGCAAGATGTCTGCAACTTATTCTCAAGAAGCTCAGAAAAAAATAACAATCAATATATTATCTATACATGTATGATTATATTTAACACACACACACACAGAAAATGATACAGCAAATGTGACAAGATGTTAATTGTTGAATCTGGGCCAAAAAGTATACGGGAGGGAGTTCTTTGTATCATTCTTATTTTTCTGAAAGCTTGAAATTATTTCAAAACTAGAAATTTAAAAAAGGATCACATTCTGAAATTGCAACTTGTCCTTTCTCTTAGCATTACAGATTTTTCCAAAAGAACTTTTTTGTGTCAAATATTGATGTGTGGAAGTGAAGGAGCTGGTCTGCTGAACCAGGAGTAGTTTGAGATACTGAACTGTCATTTTTGCCCCTTTGAATACTTTGCAGGCTGGCTTTGTATAAACGTATCCTCTGTTTTCCTATATGTTGTAAATATTTAGACCATAATTTCATTATAAGTAAGTGAATAAATATTCAAAAAAATTTTAAAGGCTCACATAAATACATGACAAATTATAAACAGTGAAGAGTGCTTTTTTTTTTTTTTAAGTATGTAGTGGTGTAAGGACCTAAAGACAGAGTGGTTTGTCTTAGATAGGGAGGTCAAGGAGGGCTTCCTGGAGGTGGCAGGTTTGAACTGAGGTCTAAGTGAAAGTTGACCAGAGGAGGAGAGTTGCCTTCCAGGCAGAGGACACAGCTCCGGCAGAAGGTCTTCATGGGAGAGAGCAGAGCACACTGGAGGAACCAAAGGAAAGAAATCAGGGCAGCTGGAGCTGAGCGCTACACATCCTCTCCTTCCCAGCAGAATGGCAAGGAGCTGGGTCGGGGGCAGGGTTTCTGGAAAGGGCTGCTATTCGGGCCCAGGATGAGGTCTGTTTCGTTTCTCCCCTACCCTTTCCGGCTCACGTTCTCACGTATCTTCCTTTGGCTCCCCTCCGACCCCAGGTCTTAAGATTCTGCTTGAATGCAGCTCCCCAGGCCAAGGTCCAGAATCCCAGCGACATATGGCAATGTGAGCTGACAGCTTCTCACTGGCCCCTTCCCTTTAGCTCCATCTCAGCCCCAAATCCCTGGTTGCCATCCATCAACCCCTTTACCTGCCATAAAAAAACCCACTGGACTGTCATTTAAACTTATTTGTACAATTTGCTTCCTGGGTCTCAGGCAACCAGCTCCATCTGTGGATGGCTCTGTGCAGTTTCTATCTGGTTTCCATCCACCGCTGGTTTCCTGAGAGCTCATATGGAGCTGCCTTTTGGATTTCCTCCAGGGGCTCAGACAAGTGCAACCCCAGGTGATTCTGGAGCATGAACCTGTATGATAAAAGCGTGGTGTCTCCATGGCATCCTTCATCTAGGTTAGCCACGCATTTTGCAGACATGAGGTAACATGGAACCAAACCCTGTTAACACTTTCTAAACTCCAGGGGATGAGTGCCATTTCATTAGTTGTTCATTGAATCACGGAATTAAGAACTTAAAAGGCAATTTTGAGATCCTGGGGTCTAACGCTCTCATGATGCACATCAGCTCAGAGAGGTGAAGTAACTTGGCCAAGGTTACAGAGCAAGTTTGTAGAGGAGCTGGGCCTATAAACCAGGTTTCCCGAAGCTCAGTGGAAAGACAGAGTCCAGTTAATGCACCAGGTAATAAACAATATACATGACCTCCCAGGAAGCTAACGTTCTTACAGCAGCAGCAAGGCAGTCCTTATCTAAGAAGTGAGCGGTCTGGAGAGGCTTGGTGGGAAACCGGCCCAATGAATCTGTCTCTTTACATTTAACAGCTACTTGTTGTGTTATTTTTATCCGTTTGGTTTAACTTTAGACCCGGTTCCTATTTCACATTTAAGACCACAGGCCCTTGGGTGAGGAAAAGGAAGTCAGGAAGAAGATTCTTTTCGTTTGTATTCTGCAAACCTTTCCAGACTTTTTTTTTTTTTTCCTTTATAACATCTCCTTTCCAGGGCCCCCAAAGCTTCTCAAATCTCCTGCATTTCCAATCCCCTGTTCAGCCCTCACTGTAATTATTTTGGGAAAATTTAAATTCCTTATCGTGGCTTTGTGACAATACTGGCTCAGGATAAGCACATTCTGAGGTCTTGTCAAATTGCCCTCAGTAGGTTCACTTAATAGGAATTACCCTTAGATTTTTCTTTAAGTGTGATAATGGTATTGTGACGCTGTTAAAGAAAGAGCTCTTATCTTGTTGAGATACAGACTGAAATATTTATGGATTACGTGATATGAAGTCTGGGATTTGCTTCAAAATACTCTTGTGGGGAGAGGTCAAGAAAAACACACTCCCTTAATACACTGTTCTCCACTGCCTTTCTCTCGCAAGTTGGTTTTTTGCTGCATCTGCCCCTCCCCCAATCTATGAATCTGTTTATCTCATATCTGGAGATGGGATTTGCCTCCTGGGGTCACAGCAGAGAAGAGAATATATAGGTGCTGGAGCCAAAGAGGCTTAGATTCAAATCCCAGCCCCACCCTGATGAGCACAGGGACCAAGGACAAGGCATTTAAGTGTCTGTCTTAGTTCTAGTTTTTCCATCTGCACAGTGGAGATAATACATTGACAACAAAGAGCCTACTTTTCTAATTTGTTCTTTTCCTCCACTTTGTCCAATTCTGCCTCCACCTGCCCTGAAAATGTGTCTTCTCTCCAGGAACCCCCCTTGGCGCTTAGCGGTTCCTCCCACCACCCCCACTGCCTCCTCTGTGCTGGCTCCCCGCACCCCCAGCCCAGATGGAGCTCCAGACTGGATCCAAGAGCCTGTTACCCACTTCCTCCTGGAGGCGCCTTGAGTCCGGAAAAACTCAACATTTGTAAATTGGAACTCATTGCTCTTCCTCCCAATCTGCCCCCCAAAGCATCCGATCAGCCCTCAAGGCCCCCAGCCCCTCCCCCTCCTCCCCCTCCCTCATCCCATCTACCTCAGGCCCGTGGTCCCATCTTCCAGAGAGCCCTCTCAAATCTACCTCAGGTGCCCCACCCACCTCCTCGGTGGGCCTTGGCTCAGGCCCACAGACCTGGCCAGCTCTAAAAGCTTCCTACCCGGGCTCCTTCCCCGGGGCCTCTCTGCTTTCAGTCCCCCATCCAGGCTGCTGGCAAGACGCTCCTTCCAAAACCATCACTCTTGGGCTTGAAGGCCTCCCATGGGCTCTCTCCGCTGAGAAGAGAAAAGGCCCAAATTCCTTAGCAAGGTATTTGACACCCTGCACAGCTTGGCCTCCACTTATGGTTCCAGAATCGTCCTCTGCATTCCCTGCAGAGGAAGCACTAGGCCTGGGTTTCTCAGACTGCCATCTCTCACCTCTGCACCATAATCATCTGGGGCCTTGGTGGAAAATGCAGAACCCTGGGCCCTACCCCAGAAAACTGCATCGGGGGTTCTAGGCCCGAAGCACACAAAAGCTGAGCCTCCTCACTGTAGCCACAGCAAACTGCTTGCCTGGATCATGCCTCCAGGCCTCTGTTCATGCTGTATCAATGCTTCCCATCTCTCCAAGGCCTAGCCTAAATGTCGTCTCCTCTGCAAAGCCTCTCCTGTTCCCCAGCAGAGTGAATTCCCCACCCACTCTGCTCCTATAACACCAGGCACACACCTCTATTGTAGACCGTGTGTATCACACTGTATGTAATTATGTGTCTGCTGCCTGCCTGCCTTCCCAGCTAGAATGAAATCTCCACCAAAGCAAGTCCCCAGAATGCCTGGAGCCCCCGACACAGTGAATGGCACCCAGCAAGCACTTGATAAATATTAAGTAATTTAAATTGTATCTTACTATTTCTTGGCTCCTGGATCTCAAACACAATGCTTAGCTCCTGGCAAGGTTTTACTGCAATGATGTCTGATGGATGAATTATCAAAGGAAAGATGAGAGCCTGAAATGAATGATGGAAATATGTAAATAAACTAATGATGAATTTTCATCGTTGATTAGTATTCTGGAAAGCCTGTGTGTGCCTGAGACCATCTCTAACCTAAAGGATGTGTGAATCGGGTCCGACGTGAGCCCAGGACTTTTGGTTCCAGGTTCACTGCTGAAATCACCAAAGTTCTGATATTAATCAGAAATGTCACTGTCACCATGATGAGTGCCATGTGCAAAGTACAGGGCCATCTCCCATCACAACTTCCCTGGCATCAGCCATAGGAAATCCTCACTTATCACGCTTATCGTTCCACCTCACAGGGTCCACAGAGAGCCTACTGATACTGCTCAAAGGGAAATCTGATATCTGTCACGAGGAGCTGGCAGAAATCAGCCTTCAGATGCTGATTTCTGGAAAATTCCCTGGAGGTCCAGTGGTTAGGACTCTGCACTTTCACTGCCGAGGACCCGGGTTCGATCCCTGGTCGGGGAACTAAGATTCCCACAAGCCACACAGCATGGTCCCAAAAAAATGCTGAGGCTGGGGTAGCCGGTAGCACTGCTGGAGCGAGGGCAGTAAGGCTTGTCTGGAGGGAGACGGGTGCCGCTTCTAGCCCTGGCTTCCCCATTTACTGTCTGTGTGAGGTTGGACAATTTACCCAATGGCTCCAAGCCCAATGGCTTCTTCCACCATAAAATGAGATCACTTTATGCTCCTAACCCTTAAGGTTATTGAAGATCATGTATGTTACATGACTAGCACGTAGTAAGCATCAAGAGATGATACTCCTATGCTGCTGCGACCCAGGACAACTAGATTCCTGTAAACGATTGGGTGGCGCTGAGTGGGGCTGACCCAGAGGCTGGAATGACAGGAGTTAGGAAGCCAAGTCTCCACCATCCATTAGGGATGGATTCCCAGGTTAGAGGAGAATTCCAGGTCCAAGGGTGATGCTGAGTATGGATACAGATCTTCATTCTGCTCTGTAGCCTGGATGTTCAGAGAAAAAATGATGCAGGGTGAGGGAAGGCCAGGAGGATATGGCCAGATGGGGAGCTTTGGCCCCAGAGGGAAACCCCAGCAATTCTGCTTCCAGTCTGGAGTAAGGGCTCTTTGGCCAGGTTTGCTGCATCCACGACTAATGGAGCTCCCTTAACTGCCCTGTAACCACAGAGGGGAAGTGAAGCCATAACCCCGCCCCTGGCACTGGGCACTGATTTCAGATGGGAAACTGGAAACTAGAGTGCCAGGCGGGCCTTGGGTTTTTCCTATAGACACTCGACTTTCTCTCTCTGTGTCTGCAAGTCCTGTTGTCACTGAGATGCAACAACTCAGACTCCAAATGGGAAGGGGCCTCCCAAAAGATGTCTTCATCCTCACCGGGCCACGTTCTTGCCTGATGAGCCAGGCCCTAGGGAGGCTCCAAGGGCTGAGTTTTCTCCTTTGGGCTTCCTCCTGGGGATCCTGGGGCAGGGGCTGGGCTTGGGGATCACACAGCCTCTCCTAACTGGAAACACAGGTGAGAACCCAGGGAAGGACCTGGGCAGAGAAAGATGGGGAGCCTGGGTGGCTGAGGAGAGGATGGCCTGGTGGATGTAATTGACCTGGCCCCCTCGGTGCTCCCAGGCTTTCAAAACGGACAAAGCCCTGGTTTTGGGGCCTCTGGCTTTCTTCGCAAAGCCCGACACGGCCAATGACTAGGGAAGAGCGACATCTCCTGGCTGCCTGCAGCCATGGCCTTCCTCCCTGGTTGGAGAACCCCAGGGCGTTCTGAGACCATCTTCGGTGCGGTGCCGGATGCCTTTATTTTTTTTTTTATTTTTTTATTTTTTAAACATCTTTATTGGGGTATAATTGCTCTACAATGGTGTGCTAGCTTCTGCCTTACAACAAAGCGAATCAGCCATACATATACATATGTTCCCATATGTCTTCCCTCTTGCGTCTCCCTCCCTCCCACTCTCCCCATCCCACCCCTCCAGGCTGTCACAAAGCACCGAGCTAATATCCCTGTGCCTTGCGGCTGCTTCCCCCCAGCTATCTACCTTACTACGTTTGTTAGTGTGTATATGTCCGGATGCCTTTAGAATCCTGGAACAAAAGGGAATTTGGCCTCTGATTCAGTCGTCTAGGGTGGAGCCTAAGATTCTGCATTTCTAACAAGCTGCTGATACCACTGATCTAGGGACAGCACCTTGATTAGAAAGTTTTATATATGTCAACTATATCTCAATAAAGCTGGAAGAAACTAAAAGCTTTGGGGGGTTCAGATATGAATCAGATCTGGTCCCAGACATCCCAAGGGTCTCAGAGAAGGAGTTGCTTTACCACATATAAAATCTATGAATCACAAGGCAAGACCAGTAGGGAATGCTTCTTGGAGAGGCGGGATCCAAAGGGTGCTTTGAAGGGTGGTCACATAGATCTTCACCAAGGAGAGCCTGCCTGAAGGATCAGCTGGGAACAGCCTTCCTGTGCCTCATGCCTGGCACCTGCGTTGTGTCTACCAACCCAGAAAACCAACCTGACTAACAGCCATAATAACTGACTTGGGGCAGGCCCAAAGATTCCAAGCAAGGTGACTGTTAAAAATACTCACGCGAGTAACATTTCTGAGCAACCCAGAGTCACTTAACTGATTTGCTAAGTATAACCGACTTTACCTCTTAAAAAGAACTCTTCTAATGACCTTCCCAAATGCAGACTTTTCCAGAAAGAGATGAACCTCTAACGGTGATTGGATCACCCTCCAATCACAGGCCCTTCTGCTTGGGTAGGACGTGAAGTAGGAGAAAGGACCGCACTGGCCCTGTGTCACAGAAGGGGAAACTGAGGCTCAGGGAAGTCGCCTCACTTTGCCTGAGGCCACCCAGCAAGGCCAACCACTAGCCCCTCACTCTGACACAGCACTCATGAGAACTCCTGTGCCATCTGCTGCCGCTGACTCCATAAAAACAGTCCCAGAAGGCGTGGAGTGGGGGGGCAGGGGGTGTCAAGAGAATCTGGGAGTCTGGGGTCCAGGCCTTCCGTCCCTGCACGGTGGCCTCAGGCTGGGAACGCTGCCATCATCCAGGGAGGGCAATGAAAGCAGCTTTTACAAAGCAAGGTCTGAGGCCCTCGGACAGGCCCCCTTTGTCGACTTCCTCTGTCCTCCCCACCCCCAAGCCCCTCGCGTCCAGCATCACCCTCTTTGAATGGCTGGCTCCAGCACACTGCAAATTTGCAACACAAATGCACGGCTTGTCTCTCGGTGGAGCCTCACTGCCCCAGCCTTTTGGAGCCTTTTAAAGCCAGCCTTTCTCTGGGGCGCTTTCTTTCCACAGCTCAAGCCCCCAACCCTTAACACACAGGCCCGATCTCGCTAATTAACGCTGGATGAAAACCCATCCTGGGAAGAGAGCCGGGTGGTGAGCGAGCTGTTCCCACCCCTCTCGGAGGATGAGGACGGAACTGGTGGAGAGGGCTGGGCTCTCAGTCTCAAGGCTCGTCCTCGCTTCCTCCCTTCAGCCTCTTCCTTGATGGGTTTAAGAATTTACAGCAAGTTAAGCTCATCACCCAGGATGGCTCCCAGCTCTCCCTGCCCGGCTTTCAGAGCTCAGCTCTGATCGTAAGAACTACAGTAACAGTTGACACTGGCCAAGTGTACCAGACACTTTACAAGCATATTTCTGATCCTCACAACAACCCGGGGAGGCAGGTATTATGGTGCCCACTGTACAGATGTGGTAACTGAGGCTCAGAGCTATTAAACACTTAGTGTGTCCCTCTCTAGGTCTACCTGCCTGAGGAGATGGTGGCACAACTGGATAAACTTATGAAAACTCATTGAACCGTAGACTTCAAACAGATGACTTTTATGATGTGTGAATTGTACTTCAACAAAACCATTAAAGTTCTTTAAAAAAAAAAAACAACAGTAGGAAAATAAGAAGTGGTGGACCATGGAACGTTAACTTGTTGTGGAGCACTGAATTTGCAAGTCAGAAATCTCTGAGTCCTGGCTCTACCACTGCCCAGCTGTGTGACTATGGGAAAGTGGGCAGCCTCTTTGGGCCTCATTTATAACAACAACAACGATAGCAGTGGTAAGAGCTAATTTATGAGACTTACTCTATTCCAGGCCTGTACCTTATCCACTGTCACATTTAATCCTCACCCAACAGCCTCATGAGCCTCACTCCCACTTTACAGATTAGGAAACTGAGATCAAGCATGAAGTCTTCAGCTCAATCTCTGGCACAGAGCTTCAGCTGGGGTTGAATTCTGAGTCCCATGGTTTCTTCAGCCAATTCTGTGTGTCCTATATCTGTCCCCTGGCCTTGTGACCATTCTGGGCGCCCAGCTCTCTGTGGTCCCCACCTTGTGTTGGCTGAGATAACCTCACACCTTCTGACTGTAGGAGAGCCCATTGCCCTGGGGGCTCCCAACTCCTCCATCTACCACCTGCTGCTGTGACCTGTCAGCCTATTCTTAGTCCCTGGGGATCTGGCCTGACCTGACCACTTTGTGTCCAGGCCTTCAGGGCGACATGACACTCAGTCCCTGCTTCTCTGGGGAACAACCCATGTTTGCCAAGAACATGGCTCAGGGCAAGCTAAGAAACTGGATCACAAATGTCACTGCTAGGAGGTTCCTCCAGACATTACTGGTTCTAAGTGTGAACCATAGAGTTGTCCAGGGGCAGGCAAAGACAGTCTCCAGTCTCCAACCAGAGCAGCCCCGTTTAAAAAAAATCTGTTTTGTATATTGCACTTTCACAGAAGATTTCCGAAGAAAATCCATGTTTCAAACTCTTTTAAAAGTTTGAAAGCTACTGTTCTCTGCTGTTTCGCTGGGGGTGCGAGTGGGAATTGATGGTATAGAAGCTGAGGCTTGGAGGGTAGAAGTAGCTTGCTGAGGGTCACCGAGGTCGTGATGGACAGGCACAGGAGGGACAGCAGGTGTCTGGACTCTTACCTTAGGGCTATTTCCACTCCTCGACAACAGCCGTATGGGAAACCAGAGCTTCTGCCTCGCGCACTTTCATGCCATTCTTGAAGATTCTTTAGCTATAGGCTAGAGAAATCTGGAAACACCACCGTCCCAAGATTTCCATCTCTTCCCTCTCACTTCACACACCTCTGAGGCAACTGTCTACGTTTGGCAGCTCCGACACGCGACTATGGATGTCCCCCCGGGCTAGCTGCCTACACCAGTCTGTGACCACAGCGGGTTAAGTCAAATAGAGGAAAATCCTGATAATTGGATAAGGGAAATCGCAAACAACTCTCCTCACTAAGGGGAGAAAAACACAAAACACTTAGTCTGTGAAGTTGACTGCCCTGAAGTGAAATAAAGTTGCACACGGACAAAACAAGATTATATGAACTTTTAAAAAGGCTCATTTATCTCAGAGAATAAATGAACCCTCCGTGTTTCACTGTAAGGAGTACTCCAATTATTAGGGGAGCAGTATTAGACTCTATGCCTCTTGGAATAATATAACTTTCCGCTCTGTCTGTTCTCTCAAAGATAAAGGGAAAGTTCATTACAAGCCTTAATTTGCAAGGGGCAAAACCTCTTTCCCCTATTAGGGTTTGTCAGTGTGATGCTAAAAATGATCCTTTGGTGGACTTGTGAGTAATTGATTCTCTGACGCCGGCAACGCTCGGGAAAATGAAGGTATAAATGATGGGAGCGCCACACAGCCGCTGGAGCAAACGCCGAGCGCGGGGCCCGTGGAGCTGGAGCAACGTCTCAGAGCAGAGGGAGACCCATCACCTCGGAGGTGAGAGGGGGGCGGCCCCGGGGGCTGGGCTGGATGGGGGTGCGAAAGTTGAGAGCAACTCAGAGACACCACATCCAAGAGGCCACTGCCATCCTCTTTGCCCGTGGACTGGTGAGTACATTTTAGGCCCCTCGCTAGGGCCTCTGGAATATGCTTTTGTCGGTGGGTGTCATTTTGAGGTTATCTCAAATGCGTGGACCTCCATCCCTGGAGAGGTGGCAGCAGACACGTGCCAGGTGTCTGTCTGGGGCAAATGAGGTCTCAGTGCTCCTTTGAGGGTGTGCAGGTGGGCTTCTGGGGCAAGACATCACCTGGCTAGATTCTCCTGTCAAGCACGGGATTCTGCCATGGACCAGAAAGGAACCGAGTGGCTGTGCAAATCAATACCGCGCACCGATCGCTCAGAACCGATTCAGCATAATTGCCTGGAAATTGATAACGTTTTGCTGTCTTGCTCAATTGCAGCCGCGCTCCTTACTCTAGGTTTTAGACACAATTATCTATCCTTGGAGCACTCCATTCCCCCCACGCTCGTCTCTCGACCCGGGCTTTAATGGTCCTGAAGTATTTGTATCTTTTACCATAAACCATCTCAAACCCTTTCTGGAAGGAGGTGGGGTGTCACTCTTTTGAATGACCATTCAAGATGCTTCCTCACGAAAAACTTAGATCTCCTTCGACTTGGAACCCTATCGGTGAAAGAGTTTATAAACTGAATCAGGATGCCAATGCTTTGGGGTTCTTAAATTACACAGCAGAATATTTAAGAAAGGTAAAAGATTTTTTTCCAGGAGCTCAAACATGGCCTTGCTAGTTTGGCACTTGAGACCTGACCTCTGCTGTTAGCTGAAGCTTCGTCTGCAGAATTCCTTTAGCAATCCTGGCATGAAGTCTGGCAAGAAGTGCCAACTGATGTAAATCAAATGCCCATTTATCCTGAATCCAGATGACCTCAAATATATCTCACCACAGAATTAGTTTGTAAGCGCTGTGGAGAGTTAACTGATACTCATAATGATAGATGATAACCCCGAAAATGCCTTCGGAGCCATCAAGGGGGTGTCAGTGGTGCTCTCAGACTCGTGCTCGATTTAATTCAGTGAATTCTAGCTCCTTAGACTGGCCAGGTGGAAGATGTCTGCCAACAGCTATTTTAGTCCTAGTGACACAACCTCTATTCTCATCGTACCAGAAACTGGATAATTCTTGTTGCTTTCCCTCTTTGTCTAATGGGATTTTGCCACCCCATGGGTTAGGTTCTCATACCCCAGAGGTTACAGTGGTGGCTTGACCCATCCCTGGGGCAAGCAGTTTATGGCAAATCTTGTGCCTCTTGGTTGACCAGATCATGCGATTGCCCAGTCTCCTTCTGCATGACCACGGGTTACTGGATTTACTATGACTTGCCCCCCAAAGTCTGCCACTGTAGGGTTATTTTCAACTCCCTAAAACCATCGGATGTGCACAGGGACACGCCAACCAAGCAGGTGTTCCTGTTTGTCCCCCTTGTTTCTTCCCCAGAGACCCAGTAACAAAGAGCAAAAGCTTTCAGTCTTCTCAGAACCATTTCCCATGTGCAGGTGATGAATTCTGAAGCACCCCATGAATAGGGAGTCTCGTGAATAAGGGCTTGTTTCTGAGAGGCCGCCGTGCAGATCAGGAGGCCCGTTCTGAAGTGCCCACTCCGAAACTAATTTGATGGAGGACCATGGAAAAAGGCCCTTCTCCTCTCTGGGCTCATTTCCTTGGCTGTAAAATTGGAGGTCGTGATACCTGCTCCTGAGGGCGAGTGTGAGGGTGGGCTGTGCGGGCCGGCTGGGCACAGGGGCTGGGAATCACTTGTGCCAGCCCTGGGAGAAGGGGCAGCGGGTGGGGAGGCTGACGTGGAGCTTAGGCCAAAAACAGGGGTTAGGGCTTCGCTCTGGAGGGGGTGAGGTGTCACGGGCTTCGGAGAGATGAGTGAGGTGACTGGGGGCCTGGATGTGCTCAGGTCATTACAAGATCAGCAGGAAATGAGACGAGAAAGCCCAGGATGCAGCTGGGAGACAGAAGAACGGTGGTCATGTCAAGGAGACCCCTTTGCCTCCAAAGATCTCCTTACTTAGGAAACTCCAGCAGTGGACCAGGTCGGGAAAGGGGGGCCACGTGTGATAGTGTGTGATGAGGACAGAAGACTGAAGATCCTTGGTCTGGGGGGCCAAGTTCTAAGTCAGATGCAAAACGCATCTAAAGGGCTTGTCGTGTTGATGAAGGTCTGGGAGGCACGGCAGGTGGATGTCAAAGGGGCAGCCCGTGGGGCCGACACCGCGGTCTCATCTTTTCTCTAGCCCCAGTCCTTAGCAGAATAGTAAACGCTTAACAAGTATTTGCAGGATAAGGGGACTTGGACTTGGTGCAACGAGAAAAACTTCCTAACAGTTTTTCCTAGAGTTAGTGAGCTCCCTGTCACTCACCAGCAGCAAGTGTTTGAGCTGAAACTGGAGCATTGTCTTTGGGCGGAGAGGATGAAGGGGTGCACGTCAAAGAGGGGCTGATGACTGAGGCCTGGCTGGCTGCTCCCTCCAGCTCTGGAGGTGCAGGGGTCTCGGGCAGCATTGAGCAGTCCCCGGGGTGCTTCCTGGAGTCTCAGGGCATCCCTGGGTTAGTCGAGACCCCGGTGTCTGGGAGAAGAGGGGTGATGCCCTGAGAGGGCAAGTGAGTCCGGGAAAGGAAGTGGATTCCCTCAGGGCTGGCCCTGCCTGCCAGAAACCCCTCCTCAGCAGGACCAGCTGGAAATGGAGTGATGTGGGGAGATTGGTGGAACATGAGGGGTCCTGCCCTCTCAGGGGCTGGCAGAGCCTCCGGAGGGGTCTGTATCCCCATGGAGTGCACATCCTGCTGAGAGGGGGTGCCCCTGGGAGACGAGAAGACCCAACTCTGAGATGGCTGAGTCACTCCGAGGCCAGCCATTTCCACACCGTGGTCTGACAGTAGTGGCACCACCCCAGCCGAGGCAGCTCTCTCCCTGTAGGCTGTTCTTCCCCTAATTGCCGAGCACGGTGTCAGCAGGCCCCAATGAAGAACAATTACATGATCTATGAGATGATTCTGCCTCATGGGCTCCCCAGGCTCCCTGGTCTCTCCCAGGGCAAAATCTAAGCATCTGGAGCAAGATGTATAGCCTTCCTCCCTTTCCTCCGACTCCTCACAAAATCAGGACAGCCTGCTCCCTGAGCATTAGGTCGTCGGACCAGAGGTGTGTGGAGAGTTGCCCACGTGCCAAGCGCTCACTTCAGGTGCCTCATGTCACCTCATACTCACAAGGACCCTATGCAGTAGGTGTAGTTATTGACTCCATTTTATGGATAGAGAAACTGAGGTCCAGAAAGGAGAAGCCGCTAGTCCTGGATGCACAGCTACTGATGGCAGAGCCCAGATGTGAACTCAGATTTGTCTGACTCAGAGCCTCAGCTGTTAGCCCTGTTCAATACCGTCAGTGCCACACTGGGCTGGTGGGTGACTTGGGTGACTAGGGGAAGGTGCTTGCTCCTCCCCTATTCCTTGCTGAGGCCTGAATCCCATGTATAAGGCCTTACAAGGAGGGGCAGTTTCACCATTATCATTCGTTTTACGTTCAACCCTGTGAGGTCAGCAGAGTAGCCTTATCATGCCCATTTTACAGATGGAAAAAATGAGGTCGGAGCTTGTGACTGTCAGAGGCAGAACTTGAACCCAGGTGTGTCTGGGTTCCTCTTCCTACCCGACAGCTTCCAAAAGACAAGGGCCAAACTTGCATGGAGCCAAGCCCAGGGCTGGGCCCACCCAGCAAAAGACATCCCAGTGGCTATGGCTTCACCTGACCTTTTCTTCCTGTCTGTCACTTCCCAGGTGCCAGCACAGGGGTGAAGGATGCTGCTCTGGGTGTTCTTCCTCGTGACCCTCACCCTCAGCAGCGGCTCCCACGGCTCCCCGCCCTCCCAGCCCCTCAGGTAAGCAGTCCTGACAACAGGGCCTGCTGTATTCCTGCCACCCCAAAGCCAGCCCTGTCAGGGTTGCTACTTAGGGGGTGCAGAATCAAGCCACCAGCTGGTCCCCAGCTATCTCCTCGGGCAGCCTCCACTGCTCATCTCTGGGAGGGAGGCAGACTCTGAGCCCCAGAGAGGTCACTCAGCCCAAGTTCCAGCTCTCTCTGGGGACAGGCCACAGAAGGACCTTATAGAGACCCCGTGAGCACAGCCCTCCTGGGCCTCCCACCCTGCCTTTTGACCTCTGACTCCTTCCACTAGGATGCCGAGGTACGCAGACGCCATCTTCACCAACAGCTACCGGAAGGTGCTGGCCCAGCTGTCTGCCCGCAAGCTTCTCCAGGACATCATGAGCAGGCAGCAGGGGTGAGCTGACGTTCTCGTAACTTCTTCCCGTACCCCAAGTGCATCGCGGTTTGGAGGGACCAAGTTTGGTCTCTCCCCTTGCACAGCATCTGTCATTTCTGGACTCGCCATAGCAGAAGGGCTCCAATGTCAAACCTCAGCTTACGCTTAACTAATAAATGATCACTGAGCACCTACTATGTGCTTGTCCCTGTGATGGGCTCCAACAGTGACAACACCAGTGGTAGTCACCACTTGACTGTGGCTCTGCCAGAAACAAAGCCTTTACCCCGGGACATTTACACACACCCAGCACAGTGCTGGGCACAGAGTGAGCCCTTGGTAGTGTTAGCCATTATTCTTAGTTTCTTTTTATTTTTCTTTTAGTATTTATTTATTTATTTGGCTGTGCCGGGTATCAGTTGCAGCACACGAGATCTTTAGCTGTGGCAAGAAAACCCTTAGTTGCTGCATGTGGGAATCCTTTAGTTGCGGCATGTGGGATCTTATAGTTGCAGCATGCGGGATCTAGTTCCCTGACCAGGGATCGAACTCAGGGCCCTCTGCATTAGGAGCACAAAGTCTTAACCACTGGACCACCAGGGAAGTCCCTATTCTTAGTTTCTTATGTGCTCTTTCCAACAACTCTACAAAGCAGGTCCTCTTACTCCCATCGTACAGAAGCTACATTAATAGCTTCTAAAGGACACACACCAAAGAGTGGCAGAGTTAGTTAGCATTCAAACAGCCTGACTCTACAGCCTGAACACTTTTTAGTTTTTTGTTTGTTTTTTTAAAATTTATTAATTAATTTATTTTTGGCTGCGGTGGGCCTTCATTGCTGCGCGTGGGCTTCCTCTAGTTGTGACGAGTGGGGGCTACTCTTCATTGCGGTGCATGGGCTTCTCACTGCGGTGGCTTCTCTTGTTGCACAGCATGGGCTCTAGGTGCGTGGGCTTCAGTAGTTGTGGCTCGCGGGCTCTAGAGTGCAGGCTCAGTAGTTGTGGCGCACGGGCTTAGTTGCTCCGCGGCATGTGGGATCTTCTCGGACCAGGGCTCAAACCCATGTTCCCTGAATTGGCAGGCGGATTCTTAACCACTGCACCACCAGGGAAGCCCCACTTTTTAGTTTTTATTTTGAAAAAATTCCAAACTTACAGAGAACTTGCAGCAATAGTACAAAGGGCTTTCACATTCCCTTCCCTGTAGTCAACAGTTCCTAATATTTTTATTATACTTGCTTACTTTGTATCGAGACATACACACACAAACCCAGGTACGTATTATTATTATTTTGCTGAGCCATTTGAGAGTGGATTGCAGTCATCATGACCCTTTATCCTTAAGTACTTCTGTGTGTCTCCTAGTATCTAATTAAAGGACACTCTCTTACATAATCACAGTATAATTATCACTTAGAGTCCATATTCAAATTTCACCAGTTGTCCCCAACTGGATGTTCCTCATCCAGGACCCAATCCAGCATCACAGGTGCCATCATAGTTGTCATGTCTCTTTAGTTTCTTTTAATCTGGACCAGTTCTTCAGTCTTTTGTGACATTGACATTTTTGATTAGTAAAGGCCAGTTCTTTATAGAATGTCCCTCATATTGGACTTGCCTGGTGCTTTCTCATGATTACATTCATGTTATGCAACAGAAGTGATGTTGCGTCCTCAGTGCATCCTACCAGGCGGCACATGATGTCAATCTGTCCCACTGGTGATGGTAACTTTGATCACTTGGTTAGCATAATGTCTGCCAGGCTTCTCCTCTGTGAACTTAACATTTTCTCCTTTGTAATTAATAAGTCGTCTGTAGGAAGATATGTGTTTCATAGTCTATTGTCTTCACTCCTATAGATACTGTCTTCTTAAACGTTGCTGAGTCTAATTCAGTTGGGTGCAAGAGTCTATGCCAGATATTGGAATAGGCAGAGGGAGGCACCCTGCTCTGCTAACCTTGCCCTGGCCTTTCGCAGGCCTCTCTGCGTCCTATTCAAGTAGCAACCTCAGTTATTTCTCTTTTTCTAATCGAATAGAGAGAGAAACCAGGAGCAAGGAGCAAAGGTACGGCTTGGCCGTCAGGTGGACAGCATGTGGGCAGACCAAAAGCAGATGGCATTGGAGAACATCCTGGTGACCCTGCTGCAGGAGCACAGGTGGGAATACGTGTGTATGTGTGTGTGTATGCGTGCATGTGCATGTGTGCATGTGTGTGTGTTTAGGGACCTCAGAGGTTTCTTTCCCAGAGCGTGGGCTGGAAAAGGAAAGAAACTCCTCATCTCCAAAGGTGTGGGGCTCTACCAAGCAAACTGGGAATGGGGTCCCTCCTTCCACACATCAAGAACCGGAAGAAGGGGAGAAAATGTGCGACAGAGACTGGTCTTGTCCACTGCTGTATCTCCAGTGTGTAGCCAGAGGCCAGGCTCGGTGTCTGTGTCCAGAAATGTTACTCAACAGTTCTGGGATAGGATCCAGGAATCTAAATCATCTTAACAAGGGACCCAGGGGACTCTGATGCTGATGTAGTAGGAGGCGTGCCCTGGATCCCTTACCAAGTTCATAAAACTGTAAAGCCAAAGGAAGACCAGCCCCTCCCAACACCCTCGGGTGGACAAGTGTGAGCAGCGCTCGTGAGAGGGAGAGACGGGAGTGACAGTCAGTTCCCCTCTCCCTGACCCCCACAATCCCAGTAGGAGTCAGGGGAGATCAGGAATGAGTTTTCCCATTTTACAGAGGAGGAAAACTGAGGCAAAGAAGGGGCAGCATCTGGTCCCAAGTCAGGGACCAGGCAGGCCCAAGACCTGCCTTGCTTCCCAGGAGTGCTTCACATGAACTCCACTTCGCAGACAGTTTCCCCAAATGACACGACTGTTTGGAGAAATGGCTATATTTTAGAGCCTGACTTTGAACTGTGAGCACAAACGTGTCCCAGCACGACTCTGCCAGGCACTTCTGGACCAAACTATTAAGCAAATTCAGTTCCCAGCAGAGCTCTCCGTGTGCCCCCTCACCTTCTTCCCAGCCTAATTAAACACCAAGAGCTCAGAGATCTCACCAAGTACAGTCCTTGGGAGATGCAAGCAGCAGCAGGGTGACAGGAAGAGTGCAGGAGGGGCAAGAACCAGCCTGGGAGGCGGGATGGACATCTGAGGCCCAGGTCTGGTTCTGCAGCCAACTCTCCGCACAGAGCAAGTCAGCTTCCCAGTTGCCTCCTCTGTGAAGGGAGTAGGTTCGCTCCAATCACCGCCAAGGTCCCAAAGGCTAGAATTCTTTTAAAAAAATGCCCCTAAGAATAATGCCTCCCCTGTGCCTCTCACGCTGGGATTAGGTCATCATTCACCTGCTTTATGACTCCCACCAGGCCCCAGTGGGGCAGAGTGGCCCTAAGGAGGGCCAAGTCCTAAGAATGCAGGCTTTGTTCCTGCAGGTTAAAAGCCAGAGGCTTCACAGAGCTCGAAGTCATAGAGCAGCAGAAAGGGGCCTGGGGGCTGCTCCAGCCATTGTTCCCGCTCCAGCTCAACTGCTGCAAATACCAGGACATCACAGTGGGCCTGAGGAAACATAACAGCAGAATGAGTTCTTACACCCTAAGAGTTCAGAGTAGAATGATTTGGCAGATGGCTTCCTTTTGCACTCACCACACTTTGTGTCCACATAACAGTCCTGTAAGGTAACAAGTTCAGATTTATCCATCTTCCCATCCCTTAAAAATCATCCAAAGATGGCCAGGCTCTGGGCTGGGGGGACAGCCGTGGATGAGACAGCCGTGGTCTCTGCTCACATGGAATTTATAACACACCGAGGCAGACAGAAATTAATTACTTGTACGGTGGATTATTTAATGTGTGATAAATGGTAAGAGATGTAAAGGGTGTGGTGAACGTGTATGCTGGAAAGAATAACCTAATCTAACCCTGTCTGCGGATTAGAAGCAGCTTCTTCACAGGCAAGTGACTGCCCAGGATCTCACTGGGAGTAGGTTGGGAGAACTGGGGCTAAGACCGAGGTCCTTTTGGGACCCACATAGTCAGTCTTAACACTGGAGTCTCCATCACCCTTATTCCAGGTGTCCTGTCCCATCTTGCCTTTACTCCAGTGCCCCCAGACTGAGATTTATCTTCCTTTCTGCGACAGGACTTCCCAAGGATGAAGATTCTGCATATGTTTCCGGCTCCCTGCAGCTGACACACAACAGCATCCGATTAATCCTATTTAATTTCTGACCTACCTTTTCCTTTATAAATACAATAAAATTCCCCCATACTGGTCTGCATTTCCATTTTTCTTTTATCTTCAACCTAATTTTTCATGTTTTACATAGTTACATTTCCCAAAGTGGTATTACAAGATATTAAAAAAAAAAAAAAGCTAACACTTACCAAACACTCAGTGTCAGCCGGGCAGCTTCACGTGTAGAATCTCATGCGCTCCTCACACAGCCTAATGGGAGGTATTGGCATCCTTTGCATTTCACAGACGAGGAACTGAGGCACAGAAGGGTGAACTGAATTGCCACAGTCACTGCTGGCAAGGAGAGAGCTGGGATTCAAACCCAGGGGGTCCAGCCCAGAACCGGGCTCTTAGCCATATTTGTCTACTCTGGGCGAAAGTCATCCTTCATCCACTGGTGACTTTGTTCACCTATGAGCAATACCATTGATTCATTCAACAAATATTTCTAGAGCTCCCACTATGTGCCAAGTGCTGTTCTAGGCACTGGGAATACAGTTGTGAGCAAACAAAGTCCCTGATCTCATAGAGCTTATATTCTAGGACACAGGGAGGGGGAAGGGTAAGCTGGGACGAAGTGAGAGAGTGGCATGGACATATATACACTACCAAACGTAAAATAGACAGCTAGTGGGAAGCAGCCGCATAGCACAGGGAGATCAGCTTGGTGTTTTGTGACCACCTAGAGGGTTGGGATAGGGAGGGTGGGAAAGAGACGCAAGAGGGAGGGGATATGGGGATATATGTATATGTATAGCTGATTCACTTTGTTATAAAGCAGAAACTAACACACCATTGTAAAGCAATTATACTCCAATAAAGATGTTAAAAAAAAAACGGGAAAGTATAATAAAAACAAGTAAATACAGTAAGTTCCCTGCATACGAAAGAGTTCCGTTCTGAGAGCGCATTCGTAAGCCCAATTTGTTCGTTTATGTCCAACAAAGTTAGCCTAGGTACCCAACTAACACAATCGGCTATAGAGTACTGTACTGTAATAGGTTTATAATACTTTTCACACAAATAATACGTAAAGAACAAACAACAAAAAAATAAACACTTTAACTTTTACAGTACAGTACCTTGAAAAGGACAGTAGTACCGTACCACAGCTGGCGCTTCTTAGCCGTACCAGCTACATCACTGCTGCTTTTACGCTTGCTTCGGGACATCCTGCGTTTGAAACAAAGATACTGAACTACTGTACTCTGTATAGTACTGTACAGCAAAGTACACAAAAGCACAACCGGGCTTCCCTGGTGGCGCAGCGGTTGAGACTCCGCCTGCCGTTGCAGGGGACACAGGTTCGTGCCCCGGTCCGGGAAGATCCCACATGCCGCGGAGCGGCTGATCCCGTGAGCCATGGCAGCTGAGCCTGCGCGTCCGGAGCCTGTGCTCCGCAACGGGAGAGGCCACAACAGTGAGAGGCCCGCGTACCGCAAAAAAATAAATAAAAAAATAAAAAAGCAACCACTTATAGAGGATGCACACACGTGACAATGTACGCCAGACAATTCAACTAACTTACGTGACTGGACATACAAACGCATGTTCACATCTTTGAAAGCTCACGACTTGAAGGTTCGTATGTATAGAATATGTAAGATGGTGGCGATTGCAAAGGGAAAAAAATTAATGGGATGGGAGTGCCGGAGGGGATTATTTTATCTCTAGTGAATATATATGCGGTGTGGTGGTGAGGGAAGGCCTCTCTGATGAGGGACATTTGAGTAAAGTCCCTCAAGAGTTGGCCTTGACAATATGTGGGTGAAGAACATTCCAAGCAGAGCGAAAACCCAACACAAAGGCCCTGAGGCAAGAGCGTGGAGGGAGGAGGAGCAGAAGGTCAGTGCGGCTAGAGCATAGCGAGGCTGTGGGTGAAGGAAAGGAGGCCAAGAGGGAGCGGGAAGCCAGCTCATCTGAGCCTTGGAGGCCATGGTAAGGACTTAAAAATCTCACCCTTGGTGAGATGGGAGCCATCGCAGAGTTTAAGCAGAACGACGTGATCTGACTTGTATTTAATGGTAACTTTTTTTTTTTTTTTTTTGCGGTACGCGGGCCTCTCACTGTTGTGGCCTCTCCTGTTGCAGAGCACAGGCTCCGGACGCGCAGGCTCAGCGGCTATGGCTCACGGGCCCAGCCACTCCGTGGCATGTGGGATCTTCCCGGACCAGGGCACGAACCCGCGTCCCCTGCATCGGCAGGCGGACTCTCAACCACTGCGCCACCAGGGAAGCCCCTGACTTGTATTTAATGTCACTCTGAGAAAGGGTCAGATTCTGGATATATTCTTAGGGTAGAACTCATTTGCTGATGGATACGGTGTGGGGATTGGAGAGGAGTCAAGAATGACTCCAAAGTTTTTGGCCTGAGCAACTGGAAGGATGGAGTTGCCATTTACGAGCTTTGGCGGTGGGGGGTGCGGGTATTAGGAGTTTGGGTTTAGACATACTGAGTCTGAGACGCCCCTTAAAGGCTCCAGTGAGGATGTTGAGTAGGCATCTGGGTGTACAAGTCTGGAGCCAGGAGAGAGGTCTGGTCAGCCGGTTTGGTTTGGTAGCCGTCACCCTTTAGATGGTCATTAAAGTGAGGAGAGTGGGTTAGATCACTAAAGAAGAGGAACAGAAAGAGCAGATGTCCAAGGACTACCGAGGGGCACCCCACATTGAAAGCTTGGAGGAAAGATGAGGAACCAGCAAAGGAGACTGAGAAGGCACAGGCAGTGAGATAACAGGAAAACTACAAGAGAGAAATTCCAGAAGCCAACCGGAGAAAGCGTTTTGAGAAGGGAATGATCTACGGTACCAAATGCCGCTGATAGGTCAAGGCAGTTGAGAACTGAACATGAAAGTGACCATGGAAACCACTGATGACCTTGGCAAGAACAAACTGGGTCGATGGTGGAGGCAAAAGTCTGACTCGAGTGGGTTCAAGAGCAAATGGTAGGGGAATTCCCTGGCGGTCCAGTGGTTAAGACTTCGTCTTCCAATGCAGGGGGTGCAGGTTTGATCCCTGGTCGGAGAGCTAAGATCCCACATGTGCCTCGTGGCCAAAACGCCAAAACATAAAACAGAAGCAATATTGTAACAAATTCAATAAAGACTTTAAAAAAATGGTTCACATCCAAAAAATCTTTAAAAAAAAAAGAGAAAATGGCAGGAGAGGAGTCAGAGCTGGTGAGTATAGACCTGGCTGCCCAATATGGTGGCCACTGAACACATATGGCTGCTGAACACTTGAAATGTGGCTAATATCAACTGAGATGTGCTTTAAGTGGATTTCAAAGACGGTATGGAAAAAGAATGCAAAATATCTCAGTAACGTTTTATGTATTGATTACATGTTAAAATAATATTTTGAATAGATTGGGTTAAATAAAATATATTAAAATTGAATTTCACCTGTTTCTTACTTATTTGTTATGGTTACTAGAAAATTTTAAATCACCTATGGGGCTTGCATTACATTTCTATTGGACAGCACTGGTAGAGACAATTCTTTGAAGAAGTTTTGCTACAAAGGGAAGCAGAGAGCTGAAGCCACTGACCAGATGTACCTACGTCAGTGATTACCCAACTTTTTCTATTCATGAACAGTTTTACCTGGGCCAGATACCCACACACATCACCTACACCACCACACAGCACCCCACACATAGCCTCTTCTTAGACTCTGAACTTTCCGAGAGGGGATCAAAACATTCCATATTTTGACTTGGGTAATGGTTACACTAGCGTAGTTAGATGTAAAAATTCATTGAGCTATACACTTAAGATTTGTGCATCTTACTATAAGTAGATTAAACCTAAAAAAAGAAAAAAAAGTGAAACATCTGGATGATGGGATGTGTGTCTGGATTAAAAGTACGAGAAGATCTGTAGCATCTCAGAGTTGATGGGGACTCAGAGGTGAGCAGTCCCATCTCCGGCCTTTTCCAACCTGGCACACACAGTGCTGGACCCGCATCCCGTGGGCCGGTCTCCCACACCAGGGCTGTAAAGCCAGCTCGGGGCTTCACCCGGTTCAGACCACCTGCTCTCTCTGGGAGCCCCCAGTTTGCCCTCTAAGAAAGAATGTGAAGCGTGGGAAAGGCTCTGCGGGGGGCCACCATGGCTCCGTGGAGGAGACAATACCAACAATGGACAACAAAAGCCCCCTTCAGAAGAGAAGGCTGGCCTTTGAGGGCCGCGGTCCACTTCAACCAAGCTGAGCGGGCTGGCCGAGAACCTGCCAAGGAAGGAGAACAAAGGAGGAGATTGCTGAATGGTGGTTTCGCCAGGCCAGCCCGAGCCCCCCCTTCCTTCCCCCAGACCCACCTGCTCATCTCTTTCCTCCGCCTGTCCCAACAAAAGCAAAGACTGAGGGCTCTCTCAACTTCCAATGAGTTTTTCAAATGAAATAACGAGCACTGGGCCCCGCTGCTACTTGTGGTTTTCGAGGTGAACGCCGTTATAAAGGAAAAGACTGTGATGGCAACAATTCCGATGCTTTATCTCCATTAACTGTGACACTAATGGCAGCTTACAGGACTTAAACCCTCCCCACAGAGGGACTGGGAGCTTCCCATTCCTCACTTAAGATGGAGTGCTATTATTTTTTTTCCCCTAAAGAAATGCTCTAATCAATGGGGGACTTGTTGCTTATGATAATCCCTTATGTTTATATTAAAATTCACAAAGGGGTTTCCCATCCATTGCTTCATGTGCTCCCTACCACAGCCCTTGGGGGAGGGCAGAGCAGAGGTAAGAGGTCCTACAGCTCGGAGGGGGCAAAGCTCGTAACAGACTCCTGATTCCAGGACAGTGCTCCTGTGTTGTTTCAAGCCTCCGGGCCCTTCAGGGAATGACAGCTGGGGAAGCAAGTGAATTCAACAAACCAACAAAGAAACGTGGACCTGGTACAAACTGCTTACTGGGCTCCTGCCAACGACACACAGGAAATAACAATGGTAATATCTATACTAATCCTAGAAAACTCTGAGTTAATGTCAGTGCCAGGCACTGTAGTCTGTGTTTTGGATGTGACCTCTTTAATCCTTATAAAGCCCTCAGAGGTATTATCCCATTTTTACCGATAAGAAACTAAGGCTCAGGGGGTTGAAGAAAGGTCAGTTGGACTCTGACCTGCTGTGCTGAGTACTCTTTATAGAGAAAGCAAGGCCCAGGCGCTACTGTGGTGTCAAATGAAAACCAGAGCTGCACAGCAGTTAGAGGGAAAAACAGATTTTATTCAGGACTTCTGCAATAGGGGGAAAGAGACCTCATATAGAAGTGGGCTCGATTCTGAATACAGCATGGTCTAGTGGGAACTGATAGCCAAGGAGCAGGGTGGGGAACAGCGGATGGAAACTTACCAAGAAGATACATCAGGGGTAAGGGGATTCTAGTTAAGCTGACCTGACAGGGTTCTGGCTGAAGATAGGCCAGGAAGATCAGACATCACCTGGGAGATGGCGGAGGGTGAGGAATCTGACCACATATCAGGGTGATCAGACATGGAGGTGGGAGGGTCTGGTTAAACTGCTCAGCAGGGTTCTTGCTAAGACTAGATTTTAAAAGAAAGAGTACAGATGGGCGTAGGAGAAATTTCAGGATCCTGACTAAAGTTGGTCAAGCAAAGGATCTTTGCTAGTAGCAAATAATTTGAGCAACAAATCCAGTGGATTTCATTAGGCCTGTTCTCAACTGCAGCCTCCCCAGACCTACCACGAGGCTACAAGCAAGCGGACTCTCTCCTGCAGCCTTCAAGAGGCTTCTCCCAGTGGGTAAGGCCAGAAAGACAGCATATGAGCTGTTTCTGCCTCTGCTGTATCTCAGCATAAAATTCAATTTCCCTTAATTTGCTGTCAGTCTTAAAATAAAATCTATCCCCTTTACCACGGCCCTTAAAATCCATATTTGTTATGGCTTCCAAGGATACTCTCTTCCTTGCTAGCTCCACCCTAGTTACTCTGGCCTGCTTTCAGTTCAGATACGCCAAGCTCTTGCCTCAGAACCTTTGCGTATGTTGCTGCTCTGCCTAGAATGTTCTTCCCCAGCTCTGCAAAGACTGCCTCTTTTCCTTCGATTGTCAGCTTAGCCTTCCCAACCCCTCTGGATAAATATTCCTTTTCAGATTTGTGATTACTCTGCTCCCTTTCCCTTGTCCCCTCCGGGATATAAGTGGACCAAGGGCAGGGGATAATCTGTCTTGCTCACTGCCACAGCTGGACCAAGCACAGAGTCTAGCATGTAGCAAATGTCTGTTGTGCTTTATTCTCCAGCTCCTCTAGGTCTGCAGGCCAGCCCTGAACCGGCCATGGCGCCCCTGAGCCCTGCCAGCCCCTTCTCTAGGAAGCTGTTTCCTGATCTCCTGCCCTCCAGCCACTGCATTTCTATGCTCAGGCCCTACTGTCCCTTCTCTACACCTCTGTCCAGCAGGCCTCAACCAGTCTGTTTTCCAGAACTATACAGGTCTGGTTACAGGTGCGACAGTACCAGGTGGGTGGGTCTCCTGTTCTCCTCCCTTCCCCACTACTCTGAGCTGCTGAGGTCCCAGCACCCATAAGCAGGGACACTAGGAGCCACCCAACAGCAGCTGGAGACCAACATCACCTTTTCCCATCAGGGCGGGTTAAGAAGCCAAAATTTAAAAGCAAGGCTTTCAAAGTCATACGTCTACAGGAGCCAGGCAGGTACCAATCGCGTGAAGTCGGTGGGAGGACCGATGCCAGAGCAGGCGCGACCCGTGGGGGCAGGACTGTGGCAGACTGGAGAGTGCAGGCCCAACCCAAAGGCAGCAGATGCTATTCAGCTTCAGCTGATGCTGTCATACAGGAATCAGGCCCAATGTTGCCGGCTCTGATTTTCTTTTTCCAGAGAATCCCAAACCCCCAATTGGATTTTTAAAAAATAAATTTATTTATTTTACTTATTTTTTATAAATTTATCTTTGGCTGCGCTGGGTCTTCGTGGCTGCACACAGGCTTTCTCTAGTTGCGATGAGCGGGGGCTAATCTTTGCTGCAGTGCGCGGGCTACTCATTGCGGTGGCTTCTCTTGTTGAGGAGCATGGGCTCTAGGTGTGCGGGCTTCAGTGGTTTGGCATGCGGGCTCAGTAGTTGTGGCTTGCGGGCTTAGCTGCTCTGTGGCATGTGGGATCCTCCCGGACCAGGGCTCAAACCCGTGTCCCCTGCACTGGCAGGCGGATTCTTAACCACTGTGCCACCAGGGAAGTCCCCAAATTGGATTTTTTTATGAATTTTCTCAATTTGTAAATGTTAGCAACTAACTCAATTTAAAAAAACCAAAGAACACTATGGATCAAATAAAACATGGGCCACCGGTTTGCAACCTCTGGGAAAGGTGAGGTCTCCTTCCTATCTTAGAGGCACCCCTGTTATTGCCTGTATCAACCGCTCCCCTGCAGAGTCCCATTCAGAACCAGCCAAAGTTCCAGAATCTCCTTTCCTCTTTCCCCAGTTAAAATCCCCATTTTGAAGGGGCAAGTCCAGCTACTACGCTGGAAAGCAATCAGATTAAAATAATTTCTACGCCCCAAACCTAATAAATACTCCTAGGATTACCTGCATTTCAAAAGTTATCTACTATTATGTTTCAATTAATAGAAGTAGAGGCAATGAGCCAAAGTACATAACTATGGGCCAATTAGGACAGATGCCAAGCACTGAGCCAAGCACTTCAGATTCATGAAACTCTTTCAGCCATAGGAGGAGGTACTGTATTATCTTTTACGGAAGAAAAAAAAGGAGGCTTAGAGACATTAAGCCACTTGCCCAAAGTCCTTCAGCGTGTAAGTGGTAACAGTAGGCTTGCCCAACACTGAAGTCTGCACACATAAACACACTGCTCAATATTACTTCTCTAAGTGATATCGTATAACCTCCACGTAATAGTCATCCCGGGCACAACTTTCAAAGGGGCATTCTTGAGATGCATGTGTCCCTCTAAGAACCTAAGATAGCTCATGGGCTCAGCCTTCTTTTAAGATAATCCCTTCCCTTCCCCACTGCACACCAAGACCAAACTTTCAAGGCAAAAGCAGGGGGGTCTTCAGATATCGACAGGACATAGTTGGTACCCAGTGCTGGAGATGAAGAAAGGATGCTGGCTTTTCCAGGTAATCCTCAGCTCTGCTAAGAAAGAGGTGACAGTCCGATCCCTGGTCAGGGAACTAAGCTCCCACATGCTATGCTATGCAGCAAAAAAAAAAAAGAAAGAAAGAAAGAGGTGAGAAGGACCAACGTAAAACGTCCTGGAGAAACACCCCGGCCACTGTGTCAAGCATACTTCCCAACAAAGGCCTCATGTTATGTGCCCTGGGAATCCAATCAGCCCCAAAGTACAGGAAGAAACTCTCAGGTCTTCATTCCTATTATTCTCTTTATTCCGATTAATTACAGATTTCAACTTTTCAATGCAACATGTGGGTAAGTTAGAATATTCACAGCATCTTGCTAGGGCACCATGCCAAAGAAAGAGTATCTGGGCTCACAGGTACCTGCTGTGTTGGGGAAACAGAAAAACAAGCAAAACGATTTTGACTTTTTTCTTTTTAAATAAAGGGTTTTTTTCATTCCTCTTCTCAAACTATGAATTATTCTTGACTCCTTCTCTTGATATTCACTTAAGCTTTCAGAATCTCCTTCTTTTTCCTGGAACTAATGTGCTGTTCTGAAAGAAAATGGAGACAAACACAAAATTATTGAATATTTCAATTCAGTGTTGCAGCTCCTAACTGGTGACAACAGAGAGACCAAGGTACTAGGAGATCCCATTTATAAGGGAACAATCATTCATCTATTAATTCTATTTATTTATGCCCCATCCCATTTCACAAAAGACTATAAGACAGATAGCTCGAACTGAAGCTGACAACGTCTTAAATAAACAATGAAATACACCTGATGATACCTAAGTAAGTGTGGTATGTGAAAACACAAGATGAGGTAATTCCAGGCACACCTCTCACAGTACAAGGCCAAAAAGACACTGTACATTTCAACTAGATGAATAGAAGAATGCTCGTCTTCAATTTCCCGGACTCCAGGTCTGCCAAACAACATATGCCCTCACATAGCTTGGAAGATGACATTCTGACCTTTCGGTAAAGAAATCTGCACCATATTCCTATCGTGTGGTCATGTTCTTGTCAGTGATCAGACTCGATGTCTAAACTTAAGAAAGAATGATTCTCAAAAACTGGACTCGGCTCACAGAAAAAGTTTGAGGGGATAAAAACACTAACTCTCTTTATTCCTTCTTTCTCCACAGCTGCCCCCACTAGACTCCAGGAAGTGACGGGGAAACACAAGAAGGGAAATGACTATCTGGACAGACACTGTGCAGCCAGAGGATGACAGCACCAAGTAAGTGATTCAGATGGTTCTGGTGAGCAGAAGCAAGGTGCTCACACACATGCCGTCCTCAGCAGGCAGCTGTCCCCGGTGGTGAGGGCTGATGTGATGACAAGGCGGTCTTGCAGAATGGCAGGCTCCAAACCAATTAATCAACAGTTCCAAGGGGCACGCATGCACAAGCATGGAACTCATCGTGAGGGCCAAAGTGAGTGCGCCTAATTCTCTGCCAGCATTCAGAGGTTCCCAGGTGTGTGTTCCAGGAATTCCCTGGTGGTCCAGTAGTTAGGACTCCGAGTTTCCACTGCAGGGGGCACAGATTCGATCCCTGGTCGGGGAACTAAGATCCCACAAGCCACGCGGGGCGGCCAAAAAAGAAAAAAAAAGTATGTGTGTTTCGAAACATTCATGCAGAGAGGACAGCGTTAATTATGAAATAAGAACAGCAGAAAGGGTGGTGACCCACAAGCCTCCATCTTAGCTACGAAATTAGCCCTCTGTTACGCCTGATTAAATCAATACCTGTTCTCAGATCAAAAACACTTGGCTACTAGGGACTTTCCCCTAAAAGACAAGGTCCCAACCTCAGGAAGTCCCAAATGTCCAAATGATCAAGTGATTTTCCTCTTTCTCAAGCAGTATGGTTTGAGGGAAGCGGGGCGGGGGGGGGGCAGACTATCTAAAAATCAAGAAAAACAAAACGAATCCAGTTAATTTTAAAGAGCTCAATACTTAGCAGAAAGGACTAGTTCTGAAAACAAATCTCAGCGAGAGCAACTGTAATTCAGGACAAAACCAAATGGATAAGGCTAAGGAATGGTGGGTGGGGAGAAGGGACAGACCACAAAGAGACATAGGAGCTCACTGGAGTGTGGAAATAAGTTTGTACCTTGGCTGAGGTAGTGTTTACAAGACTGTCTACTACATCTTTCAAGATTCACAGAATTGTACACTAACAAGGGTGAATTTTACTGTATATGAATTAATCCTGAAAAAACAAAACCAAAACAAATGTAGTCGCTTTCTGAGCAAGTCGTCTCTGAGCAAGCCTGTGTTGAGAACTAGATGTTCCAGCTTATGTTCACACATCAGTGAAAAAGGCTCTACATTCTATGCTTTTGTTGATTTCTCCTATTTTCAGAGGAGTGAAAATTAGACGGCTTTGTTGCTTTGGCAGGGAAAGCCATTTCCATGGCAAAGGACGAGAGGGAACATGACTTGAAAACTCAAATACCTCCCTCCTCTTTGTTGGTCTAGTACAGGGGTCAACAAACTGTGCCCCACGGGCCAGATGCAGCCCACCACCTGCTTCTGTAAACAAAGTTTCATTGGAACATGGCCAGCGGGTTTGTTTACGTGGTCTATGGCTGCTCTCACATTATAGTGGCAGAGCTGAGTAGTTGTAACAGAGACCGTATGGCCTGCAAAGCCTAAGTACTATCTGGCTCTTTCTAGAAAACTTCTGCCAATCCTTGGTCTAAAGGAGCTGATCAGTGAAGCATCAGACACTCTCTTCTCCTTCCCTCCCTTCACCTTCCTCCACTCCCATCCTCATCCTAGGACTGGACACAATGGAGAACGGGTGATATTTCACTTGACATTTTAGTTACACAGGGAGCTGCCCTGAACCATATATCCTGAGCTCTAGGAACCTGGGTTTTGATGATGCTGGCTTTGATCTGTGGCCATCAGTCTTCAAAATTTAGTGTCTCACCAAACCACACTGTTTGGCCCAATCAGAGGTTAATATCACAAAAAGGCCTAGAACAGTGACAAGGTGTGCCAGGATTTGCCATGGGACCATCATTTAATGAATTTAGATGTCCTGAATGGGGGGGGTGTCCCCTTTTAAGAAGTCCAAGGTTGAATCTGTCTATCCTCAACTCTGTTCTCCTCTGAACACAGAGAGGGGCTGTGTCTATAAAGTACCCTGTGGGACACACGGGAGGATGGAGCCTTACAGTCAAAGCCAGGTCAGAGCTGCTCTGCTGCAGTTACCATCAGCTGGGCTAACTCAGGGGGCTTTGGCTTTTGCCCTGGTCCAGTTACAGCTTGGTCCAGGAAGTGGGGAAATGGCCTCAGAATTCAGCTTCGGCTTAGGGAGGGATGGGGAGGAACAAGTGTGCTGAAAATCAGATAAATAACTGACATGCATGAGGTGGGCAAGATGGAAAGGGGCCCTGCTCCTGGGATGAGTCGCCCTTCATCTTTACCGTAGTGTCCTATATTTTGCCAATCTACTGCTCTGCTCTGCAGCGATCCTGCCAAAGGAAAGAGGGTTTGAGAGTCAAGAAAGGACAGTAAGAAGAGAAATAAGCTGAGGAAAGAAATGGCAAACACCCGACCAGAGCTTCTGTTAGAGTCATCGTTTTCCCCAGGGGCAGAGCTTGCTCTAGGACTCAGGAAGACGGCAACAGAGTGGGCTGTGACTTTCTGTATAGAATGGAGGGTGGGATGAGAACCATGGTCTTCCTCCCCAGAAAGTGTACACAATGTTAGCCTTCCAGACTAGGAACTCCCGCTGAGCAGGATCTAAATCAAACGGTTTCCACTCCCATCTCTCCTTAATCTTGTTCATCTTGTGTGGGCAACTTCCAGAAAAGACTGAACTCAGCAGAGGACAGCCTTTTGGCTCCCTGGGGCCTGAACGGGCTGCTCTGAGGCAACAGGGCTCTGCTCAGAGAAAACAGCTGAGTCCTGGCTCTTTCTCAGTCGCAGTGCAGAGTCGCCAACTTCAGGCTGCTGGAGGGGCAGAGAAGTGAGCCAGTGGCCACTGCTGGTGCTAAGGGAAGCTCTAGCGGAATCTGGACGGCCACAGGCGGGGCAGGGAGCACGCTGGGGCCGGTATCCACGGTGAGGCACTCAGAGAGCTCCATGGAGTCTCAGGCAGGGAGGAGACGTGGGGCTCTCCCGCCCATAACAGTCTCTGAGCAAGCCTCTCTCTGATTTGACCAACTTAACCGGCAGCCGCACGGGGGGGGCTAACACTATCGTGTTACATTCTTCCACCAAAAGTCCTGGAGAGGAGAAAGTAGGGCACGTCTGAAATTGTGAACTTCCAAAGGTGAAAGCAATTCTGACCTTTTCTTATTGACCTTTATGTGGCTGAAATCACCCAAGTTCTAATAAAGTTATATCAATGAGAAATACCTATGTGACATTTAAATTTGCTTCTAAGCCAGGTTCTAAAGTCAAGCTGCCAGCAAGCTGCCATTGCGGGGGGACCTGACCATTTGTGTGAACCTAAGTTTGTCTGGTTCTTGGGGACGTGATGCAGGCCACTGAGCAGTGCTCCCTGCTGGGGGCCTCTGTAAAGCCCGATGCGGTTTCTGGGGGGAAGATCATGGACCTCATACTTAGGAGGAAGAGCTCCGGGAGGCTGTGGTGGTTACAGAAGAGTCCTCCTCGGGGGTGCGGGAGGAGGGCAGAAAAGGGTTTTCTGCGGAAGCAGAGGAGAAAACTGTTACACAGCCAGCACGCTAACCACCACCATCTGCCCCCGTCCTAACCCATTTTAATCTTCATAAAGCAATTATTTTCTTCTCTTGTTTCAATGTGCCGGGGCATAAACTGTTGTGGTTTTAACGTATTTAAAACTTATCACCAAGGCTCTTTTCTGATTTAAAAGGCTTCTGTATCGGGCTGGATTAAGGTGTCACACTGGCCCCTAAGGACATGAATCATTTTGCCACATACCGCTGTTCAAAGAGCTGGGTGGACAGAGCTGACAACAGTATTTCTAATCCCACTCTGGGTCCCTGGCCCGCCCCCAACCTTACCTCTTGATTGCTTGCTGGGCCAGCATGCGATTGCCAGCCAGAAACGTCACACTGCCCAAGATGGCCAGGTACTTCAGGGTCTGGAACATGTTGAGTTGCGTCCAGTAGACATACATGAGCCCCAGCATAGCTACGAGAACAGGCGTCATGATAGCCAATTAAGTCAAACAGTGACATTGCCCTGGGCAGAGGACAGTTAGAAGCCAGTAACTACAGATCCTAAGAGGTCTGTATTTATAGACCAGCATGTTTTATTCCCTTTATCTGATGCCAGAAAATAAACAGCTCAATATACTTGCTTCTCAGCCTTGGCTACCAAGAAATCCACAGGTAAAAACCAGATCTCAGCAACTTGGTTCCATATTCCAGCTCGCATCTTTGTTCTTTAACGCAGGTTTTGTTGTTGTTTGTTTAAGTTATGTCATGTTATATTTGGGATTCAGTTGATTTTTAAAATTCTGAATGAAAGCCCATAGGATTAAAGAAATGAATCATTTTTCTTTTCATTAAAAAAATTTTTAGGGCTAATTTGCCACTGTGACTAGGAAGGAAGCAAGGAGGACAGAGGAGGAAGGTTTAGTCAAAAGGGCTCAGGTCTGGGCACTGAGGACCCTGGGTTCTGGCCCAGGCTCTGCCCTTCGCAGCCACTTAATTTCTCTGAGCCTAAATTCTCTCACCCATCAAACAAGGAGCATAATTCCTACCCTGGTCACCCCCATCAGGGTTGTGATGAGAATCAAATGAGGGAATGTACACAAAGACCACTCTGGCAAAAATAGTCATGGCTCTAAACAAATTTATATTCAGGTTTTGTTCTCAGACTGACCTGGGAGGGCTATCACTCAAATTCAGTTAACTGGGCTGGAGAGAAAGGTCTTCCTGTCAATTCTGTCCAGAAGGATGACAGATGAACTACAGCAGGGGTTCTTAGCCCTTTCTGAGGTCATGGACCACTGTCAGAATTTTGATCAAAGTTACAGACTCTCTCTTTCCCCAGGAAAACAGAGATACACATTTGCCTAGCGTTTCAAGGGATTCGTCTGTGGACCCCTACAGAATCAGCACACTATGGACACAAAAAGGGTGACTCCTGAAAGAGTCAAAGAAATCAGAAAAGAATATTAATGTCTCAGTGAAATGCAAGGGTCACCAATTCAATAGTATCGAAAGTTTCTGGAACGCCTAACTGATTTGTGAATTTACTGTCTTGTAACAGTTAGGTCCTAAGTTTTCAACAGAACAATGCAGGACAGCATGTCTGACTGTGGAAGGGACTGTTTTCTACTACAGTCCAGACACAGCCGCTAGCAAATGTGAAGATCAATACGTTGGGGGAAGATAACCTTTGGAAACTGCATTAATGCTGTTCACTCAGGAAGATGGCTCAATGTAAAGATACGATAAGTGAGTAATCTCTGGAAATGAACAGAGTTATTAAATGAGGGTAAAACGGCCTGCCAACGGTAGCCTAGTACAATGAAACCCAATATAATGACAGCTGTTCTAAGTTGATGGGCCAAACAGGTTTATCATCATATTAACTGTCGTAAAAGGCCAGGAGGAAGAGGGAAATGTTATGCTATTAAGTCATTATAGTTAATAGGCTGTGGGTCTACTTAACAGGGCTTTTGCGAGGGCAGGCAAAATGTCAAAGGAGGTTAAACGGAATTAGCAGCCTGGGGTGCTTACCAGCATGTCCCAGGTGAAAGATAATCGTGCTAGGAGCAAAAGTGAAGTTGGAGACATTGGCACCAATCCGGATCCACTGAACGATGGGGAGAAATAAATTAAAAAGACATTAGAACTTGAAAGGGAGGCAATACATGCCATGCCAATGCTAATCCAATAAACAGCCCTAAGGGCTTAAAAGTTCATGCGTACCTGAAGAACAGGGAATTTTTCCAAGTGACGACCACCCTATTATAAGTCCTCAGAAAAAACTGTTCTCTTTAGAAAGGCATTCCAACACCTGCTCTCAAATGCGCTTGGGTAACTCAAACCTGAACATCATTTGTAATGACAGCAAACTTTTCTATTTTAAAACAGGTGAAACCATGGGGCTGAAAGGTCAGAAACTGTATTTGTGATGAAGTAACTGGCAGCCCTGCTAATTTCTCTAAGTATTGGTGAGATAAACCCACCAGCAGTTGGGAGGATGCACACGCTCTTGCTGTGGGTTCCATGCTTTTTGAAATTCTGATCACTCAAAAGAACAGGTGCCCATATCCTAGGTCTGGTTTCTGAAAGCTTGTGGCATGCCTTCCAGATTTAGATTGACCAATAATTCTTTTATTAAAATCAATGAATGAATTAGGAACACAAGCAACTTTCCAAAAGTAAGATCTAATGAGTTTTCCAGACAGTTCTCAAAATTCTCTGAACTTTGAGGATTTACATCTATGTTTATAATTTTTTAATAAGAGACAAGGGAGGGCTTCCCTGGTGGTGCAGTGGTTGAGACTCCGCCTGCCGTTGCAGGGGACACAGGTTCCTGCCCCAGTCCGGGAAGATCCCACATGCCGCGGAGCGGCTGGGCCCGTGAGCCATGGCTGCTGGGCCTGCGCGTCCGGAGCCTGTGCTCCGCAACGGGAGAGGCCACAACAGTGAGAGGCCCGCGTACCGCAAAAAAAAAAAAAAAAAAAAAAAAAAAAATTCAAACTGTACATTAAAGTATAAGAGGTAAAAATGTCCTTCTTCTATACTCCCTAAAAGGCCCCCCTCCTTAGAGGTGACCAACACGAATAGATGATGCCTTTTTAAGGTGTTTAAACATAGAGCACTGTACTGAACATACTATCCTACCCCTTGCCGCCTTCACTCAACAGAACATCTTGGCAACCTCGTCATATCAGTTGTCAAGTACATAAATCTATCCATTCTTTTTTTTTTTTTTTTTTTTTTTTAACGGTTACTGGGTACTTTCTCATGCCCCTTGATAATGGATCAGTTTTTCTGGCTGCTCCCCCATAATGGGGAATTTTAGTTATTCTAAAATTTTTTGACCATCGGTTTGGGTCACAGCTGCTGGACCCCTCTGGAGCTGTGCTGAGGCCAGAGCACAAAGCCTCCTTTGGAACAGCTACATCTGCTGAGTCTGGCGCCAGACACACGCTGCCCATGCTAATTACAGCTACTCACCAGAGCAAAGAGCAGGAGCAAGGGCGAGAGGATCAGGGCGGTGAATGTATTGGACACCACCGTGGGGGGCCTCTTCTCCGGCTCGCGGAACAGGTGCTGCCAAAAGAAGACAGGCCAGGAATATTTTAAAATGTGCTCTTCCCAGCAGGGGCTGCCATGTATATGTACTAGGAACCAAATGCCAATGACAGTCAAGAAGAGGAAATGCCTCCCAGAGGCTGAAACTTCCTGGCCGTGAGTGGCCACTTAGCCTTTCGCCTCTTCCCAACAGGGGCTTCTGCTTCCAGAGGCCTGCTTCCAAAGACACTACACCAGTTCACTACTCCTGACCAACCCTCTTTTTCCCTCCAAGACATATTGCCATTTAGAGGTTGGAGAATGCAACCTATCAAGCAACATTTGCCTAGTATCGAAGACGGTGCCCGGGTATCTGGATGGCTGGGGTGACACACCCAAGGCAGGACTCTGGATTTCATAATGCTTCTGGGTTCCTAGGGTAGCACTATCATATTTTGCTAACCAACTTAAATTAGCTAACTGGCGTATAATAATTTAAAATTTTCTTGCTTGCCAGTGTCCAGCCAACCCAGCTCCATAACAAGGCAGCTCCTCCACCTGAGACTCCTGTTCCCAACTTTTTAACCTCAGCTCCTCTTTGCTGCCACTGTCATGAAGGGACTTCTAACATTGCCTGTGGCAGTCACGGCTGCCTACTCCACCCTATAAATCAGTCAGCACCCTCTGTCATCATGCTTATACCTTCCACTATTTAACTGCATTTGACAATCTTAAACGATGCTATAGCAACATTAGGAGGATTTTAAAAAAGAAATCCTACTACTCTAGCTTTTGGGCCCTTGTCCTTTTTCTAACAGTGAAATAAGAGTAAGTGGTCTGCTTGGAACACTTCAACATTAATTCAAATGGGGATTTCCCTGTTACTGCAGTATGATCATTTCTCACGATTGCAAACAGTCCACCGAGTGGCTCTACCTCAGTTTCTTTAACCAGTGCTCAAACTGTTTAATAATTATTGTTTATTTTGTGAACTGCTTCAGAAACTTTTCAAAGCTTTTCTTATCTGTGAACTATTTTGATCCTCATAACAGTCCTATGGGCTGGGCTGGGCAGGGATTGCTAATATTTGTATGCAAGGAAAGTGAGTTCCAGGAGAGAGGAAGGGCTTGCCTAGGAGAGGAAAGCCCTGTTCTCCAGTTGAGTTGTCCACCTGTGGGCCCCTGGTCTATGCAGGAGCAGAGAGGAACAAAGCCAAACCCATCTGTGCTGTAGTATCAAGCAGTGATCTGAGGGCTAAACCTCCTGCATGTTTAGGAAAAACAGATTCAGGTTCTGATTTTGTCTCCAACTCTCTGTTTTCTGGGAGCTGGTCAGTGGGCAGCTTAAGCCTGTTTTTTCAGCACTAGGATGGGGCTGATATTTGCCCTGACTGATCCACAGGATGGCAAAGACCAAACTATAAAACATCATATAAACAGGTTAAAGAAGGGACCACAGCCAGTGTCCAGGGGTCTGCTGCCCTCTCTCACTGTGTCCACTTCACATTTCTCTTCAATGTTTAGTGAAGAACCCTTTTGGGATCTACCTGAATTTCCTGTTTGGGGGTGAAAAGGTTCTTGGACAGGACAGTCGACGGAGCATCTTCTTCAGGGAATCTGATGACCACATCAGCCTAAAAAAATAAATGCATCCATTAAAGGCACAGGGGCAGAGAAGGAGGCGAAACTCATCAGGACAGTATCTCCTAACTCACGTCCAGGACCATAACTGAAAAAAGCTCCAAGCAGTCCAATCACTTCTGATCCATTAGCCGACAAACTGAGGCAGTAAAAATTTCAAGAACAAAATAAGCATTTGTTGAAAATGCTTTTTAGAGCAAGAGTTCCAATTTTCTACTGGTCTGGTGAGCCCCACAGAGCTGCCTAATACAAAAATCCCAGCTGGTACTCAGGCTGTTACAGCTGCAATCAGAAACTGCTCCATGTCCCTAGGAAGTGTAATTTAGTCTCAGACGCGCGCCCCCCCCCAAAAAAAAAAAAGATGAAAATGTGCTCTCATACAAAAAGCAGCCCAAAGTCCAAGAGAAGAAAAGGAGCTTTGAATACAACATAAGAAAATGCAGCTGCCCCTTTGTCTTGCAAAGGGAGCCAACCACTCAAGGCCTGCAGTTTGGCCTCTGCTACCTTTCCAACCTCACCGCCTACTGCTCTGGACCAGATTCAGGTGCTCCAGCAAAATGGACCCAACTCATATCTCACTGAAAGCACCTCAAGCTTTTCTGGAGGCTGTTCCCCCAGCAATCAATCTATAGTCCCCCAGATACTATTCTGATAAACCCCTGCAATTCTTCCCTAGTTCAAATGCCATGTCTTTCAAGCTTTCTCTTAACATACCAGTCAAAAGTGAGTTACGTAAGTGAAACACACTATGTAAACTATTAATACACCTTGTAGTTGTTGGTTATTAGTTAATTAGCATTTTGCATATCCCACAATTCACTGTCCCACACCATCCTGAATTGGAATTGGATTTCAAATCTTAGGCCCCTCCCTGGCCCACACTGTGAGGCCAAGCCATATCTCAAAGCCTTTATCTCATATCTATGTACTCCCCCCCATAGTGCTTTGCTGTATTATGAAAACCTTCTTCTACTACAACTTTTATAGAAATTTGCTAGAACCCATGAGGACAAATCTATGCATCAATCATTCCCTCAATCACTATTTATTCAACCCCTAAGACGTGCCAGGCCATGTGCATGCCCCAAGACTACTAATGGGGACAGCACACAGCCCCTCACCTCACAATGCGTGCGCCCTGGGTGGCAGGGCGAGGCCAGGGTAGGGAGCCCATGCCCTGGAGAGGAGCTGTCTGTGTCTGACTGCAGCACAGCCACTCTTGCCTGGGTCAAGATACATGGAGGCACATACCACATTCCACAGGATTGGGTTCTTCAAAGTAGCATCTCCGATGATCAGGTAGAGAGTGTAGGTGCCGGACGCAGAGTCAAATTCGAGCTTTCTCTCAGAGGTATCCAGTTCAAACTTGTACACGTTCTTGCTGTCCGGCTCCGCAACAAATACCACCTCCTGGCCAGTCTTCTGGTTATGGAGTCGGACAAATGTCTGGATAGAACAATAACGCAACCTTTCATCTGATAATTTCAAAACTCCCTCCGGGCCCAACATCAAATCAACAAGGCAGCAGGCTGTCAGTTCTTTCATCGCAGTGGGAGCTCTGGGATCTGCCAGGCCTGCCCGAGAAAGCAGGAGGAGTGGCCGTCCCACCCTGCTTACTAGCTCAGAGATCAGAGATGACTTTTTGCTAGTATAAGAAATTTAACTTAGGGGTCCAGCCAATTCTCAACGACTTGTAGGCCGAATGCCCAGTTTGTGGATGATTTAAGCCCTTTGCTGTTGCTGTAATTTCTTCTTTCTGCCAGCCTTTTGGCCACTTTGCTGCCCAATTAACTTCTTCACCAGAGGGTGAAAAGAAGGGAAATGAGGTGGAACTTTAAGAAGCTCATTTTCAATTTCCTAGTGCCTCCAGCTAAAGATTTAGGAGAGAAGGCTTGGGGATTGATAGCAAGGCAGAGTTCTAATCAAGCAAAGCAGCCCAGTGTCAGAGAGAGCCTAGCTTGAAGACAAACAGATTTGGTTACACTACTAATTGGCTGAGCAGGTTACTTAACCTCCTTGAGCCTTGATTTCTGCATCTTTAAGATAGAAAGATTAACTTCTACATGTGGTATATCTATGTCAAGAGTCACAATAATGTAGGCAAAGCATTTAGCGTAGGACCCACTATATACTAGCTAGTCAACAAACATTTATCAATGATGGTATGAGTCTAATCACCTTATCCCCCCAATGGCCTAAGAAACTAAGGTTTCTGCAAATTAGAACTGCAGCAAAACTTAATATCCACTCAGCTTTTCTTTCAAGTGTTTCAAAATAAAGAATTCAACAAAGCAGGTAGATCGGTTCCATTTCACAGATCATGAGGCACGGAGTTTAAATGAGTTGCCATGGTCACACAGCTAGTGCTGGATCCACAGAAAAAACATAAATCTCATTTGTTACTTTACACCTGGGCAACAAAGAACCACCATCAAAGTATTTAGGGAAAGAGGCCCAGAGCTGTGAAGCCTCCTGACTCCAGCAGTCTTGGCCAAGAATGGGATTTAGAAGCCTGGATGCCTGATATTCCTCCTGTCACAGCCAAGCACAGGCAGCAGCCAGGCTCATCTACAAAATGTCATCTCTACCTAGGAGGTCTGTAAGCCAGGGTTTCCAAAACAGAATCTTGGATGAGATGAGGAAGTTATACTTCCTCACTAACCCTTCCTGCCCTAACCCTAATCCCACCAATTTTGTCTTGTAATTACTTCTCTTCATATTCTGTCGTCCCTTGTGCTGTTTCACTGGCAGATGTCATTCTGAGAAGGAGCTGGGAAGTGCTAAGAGACTGAAAAGTTAGTCGTGGCTAAGTGGCCTGACCGAGCTCTCTGGAGCTTGGGTGTGGAGGGAGGAGAAGCAGAGAAGGGCCGGGAAGGCAGTGCTGGTGGCAGCCACTCTGGGCCTGGGCACAAGCACAGTAGCTGCAGCTACAAGAAACAGAAAGCAAAAAGGTTTCCAAGTTGAGTCCACTCACCTCCATGGTCTGTTTTGAAGCTGCCCCTCAGCATGGACACAAGTCCGCTAGCTCTTGCTAAAGTACTGCTACAAAGCACCTAAACCAAGGCCACTAGGTCCCACGTTCTTTCCTATCTTTCCACATTCAAAGTACTTCTCTGAACTTCCCTTTACAATACAACCGTGGATGGTGCAGGGCTCAGAGCAGTTATTCTCAATCAAGTGGGATGACAGAGGCAGGAAAGGAGGTGTCTGAGAGGACAAGGGCCATATCAGACTCTCTGGGGAAAAGATACGGTTTGAAAATCTTTTAAATAATAATTATCATTATGGTATATATGGAAAACAGAAATGAAGCCTATTGGTTTCATAACATGAAGGAGGCACGAGTTAAAAAGTGCTAGTTTTCAGATTCCTACAAAATCTGCTTTGGCCAGAACAAAAGCATACTTTGGGCTCACTTCCTAGGTTTTCCTTTTTTCAAAATTATTTTAATATATGTTTTTTAGTCAGAAAGAAAAAAGCCTCAATTAAGTGCTAATCTTCCTTAAATATATCTTTTCTATGCCAGCTAATCTCTTTAAAAGAAGAGTGCATTCCAGGTTCAGGGTTACAACCAGTATAAGAGGGGCAGAGTGTCATGTGGGAGAACCCGATGGATTGTCAGGGTTCAGAGTGAAGATTTGAAAGCAGGAATTCGGAATTTTCTCGACTCAGTGTTATATAGCACGTCAACAACTATCGTGTACATCAATGTTTCAGGCCAAGAGAACCGTCTGCGCTCTTTCCTGACCTGGTGAGGGGTGAGTTCAGCACCAGTGTTCACATCTACCAGCTGGAAGAATAAAGCAAAGTTCTGGTGGCTGTCTGCGATGAATGTGCCCTTGGCTTTGGCTGGGTAGGTCACCCTGAAAGAGACATTTATAAGGTAAGTTTTCAGAGAGGAGGATCTGCAGATCTCTGAGACAAGAGAGAAGAATACAAACTTCACTTCACTGCCTAATCCTCCCTCTCCCAATTATAACACTTTTCTGTTGTGGACAGAGTGGAGAACTGTCTGTGGCCTGAGGGCAAATTGGATTGATAAAGCCAGGACTGAGAAAAGCACAGAATAAACTTTCATCAGGGTCTGGGGAAAATGCTATGCGCAGATGCTCCAGGCTTTCACTTCAAGGACCTAAGGATATCAACTCAACCAAGTCAGGCACCAATGGGGCTCACGTGTCCCCATGCAAGCTCACAGGCGGACTGGAGGGCGCTGGCAAAACCACAAGGAGAAAAAAAAAAAATCACAGGATCGACGTTAGCAGCATATGTGAGCAGGGTCGGGAGACTAGGAGGTAGGAAACGCAAAGGACAGAAGGGTATGTACAGTTTTTTCCTTTTTTTAATGCTGCATTTTTTTTCCTGGACACCGTTTCAATTTATTTTTCTGCCTGAAATTGAGCTTTAAAAAGTCATTCTCTCAAAAGGCAGGCTTGATGAGAAAACTGTTCTTTTCACAGCTATCTCCTGGGACTTTAGATTAAGATGGCCAGGGGATTAAAAAACAAGCCAAATGATTACAGAGCTCACAAGGGCCACGTTTCATGCTTAGGCTTTATATTTATTTACCAACTCTTAATATCAACTCTTTATCTATGTAGAGTATTAAACTTTGCAAAGCATTCTTACAGACATTATTTCAGTGGATTCTCAACAGTGCTCTCATTTCCACTATAAAAATATCCAAGCCAGAGGCAGAAAGCCTAGCCCTTCCACATGACTTAAAAGGAATGAATGAATGCTTAGCTTGTAGTCTCTGGCTAATATCCCATCTTCAAAACAGCCTCGAAGGTTCCCCTACTTTCTTTGGCCTCTATAGCCACCCCAGTTGAGTAAATTTGGGGTCTGAACTACACCCAGATGTCTAGATGCCCCCTCCCCCCGCACCCAATGAGGATCTGGGAGAGAGCTGAGAAATGGCTTCATACAATGTTCTGACCCAACTCTGATCAATTACTAATGGTTACCTAGAAGTCTGTGTTAAAAAACATTCTGAAATACTTTCCTGGAAGTCCAGTGGTTAAGACTCTGTGCTCCCAATGCAAGGGGCACGGGTTCGATCCTTGGTCGGGGAACTAAGATCCCACACGCCACATGGCGTGGCCAAAAAAAAAGAGATTCTGAGTTCAGCAGGAACAAATGCTGTGACTGATCAGTGATGCCCTCCATGGACTTGAGAAAGGGACTCACAGCCCTAGCGCTGGGTATCTGCCATCTCACTTCTAAGGCCCTGTGAGACATACAACTGATTTCAGGCTCACTGTGGGCCAAAGAGAGTTGACATGAGGCCCCTAAAAGCAAGTTCAAGACTGTGAAGATAAAGAGATGACATCAGAAAATAAGTTAATACACTGCTTCCTCCATTAAGAAAGTCTTGTTTTAGGGAATTCCCCAGTGATCCAGTGGTTAAAATTCTGCACTTTCATTATCAAAGGTAAGGGTTAGATCCCTGGTTGGGGACCTAAGATCCCACAAGCCATGCAATGCGGCCAAAAAAAGAAAAAAAAAAAACCCAAAGAAAGTCTTGTTTTAAAAAGAACTGTCGGGCTTCTCTGGTGGCGCAGTGGTTGAGAGTCCGCCTGCCCATGCAGGGGACACAGGTTCGTGCCCCGGTCCAGGAAGATCCCACGTGCTGCGGAGCGGCTAGGCCCGTGAGCCATGGCCACTGAGCCTGCGCTTGCAACAGGAGAGGCCACAACAGTGAGAGGCCCGCAAAGCGCAAAAAAAAAAAAGAACTGTCATCTGAACTAAATAATGTGCTTGGTAACACAGCTGACTGACACAGACTCACATTCTGAGGTAAGCTCCTTACCTCGCTGTGGACTGTTAATAAACAGTTTGCTCAGGGACTGATCACTGATATAGACAACCCCCAAATTTGTCTGGATGCCAAGCAGCACCCCTGATGCAGTGCCAGAGGAATGACAGCCTCTTTCAACTGGAGTACAAGCTGGGTCACTGCTGACACAGAAATGACATCTGAAGGGGCTCGGTGCCTAGGCATGCTCCTCCCAGCTCAAGCCTGGATTCTCCCTGTACCCAGGAGGCATCCCACCTACCGCGTGGTTTTGGGTGCAATGCTCTGATCCTTATCCACAGTGGAGAGATCGACATTTGTGATGCCAACTTCAGTGGAAATCTTGACTCTGAGCTAGGGTGAAACACAGAAGAAAATCGCCAAGTCAGCTGGTGAGTATACCAGGAATTAATATACATATCCAAATTTTTCTCTTACTTGTGAGTAAAGGCATGAAAATAATCCTAGGACAGGAGTCTTCAATGATTTTAGTAAAATTGACCCATCCCAGTAGTATTTCTACCTCTTCCATCTTGAGGCCTAAAAGTAACTCCTTGATTCTTATCCCTTCTTCCTTTCTTTGGCCTTGAATGAATGGTATATATTAAAAAAGAAACAAAAAGAAAAAAAGGAGGTATCTTCATGTGTACTTTAAAATAAATAAGGGAGAAACTCCTTAAGTAGTAACCTTCAAATAATTTATATCAACAAGTACTCAATTCTAATGACAGCTAATGTTTATTGAGTGTTTACTATGTTAAAGACACTGGCCTTCTAAAGATTATCTCATTTAATTCTCACCACAACTCTAAGGTAGTGCTATTTCAGATGAGGAAATTAAAGATTAGAGCAATGAAGCCATTCACTCAAGTTCAGATAGCTAGTAAGGCAGAGCCAGGGTTCAGGCTCAGGCATCCTGACTTAGAGTCCATGTTCTTAGGCACCTTCCTGTCCAACTTCCCAGCCAACACTTAAGTTTGTGCCAAGCAGACTATAGGTCTGCCCAGGAAGATTTAAGAAGCTATGGCAGTCATCTCTGCCATCCACCAAGTACTTCTGCTTCTCCTTCTGAGCACGTGGCAGAAATGTACTTCCCTGCCCTCCTGGAGTCAGGTATGGCCATGTGACTGGCTCTGGCCAGAAGCGTGTCACTTCCAAGTGGAAGCTTAAGAGTCGGTTTGTGATTCTCTTCTCCTCTGACATGGACATAGACGACCTACAGAGGAGCTTGCTACTTCAGCCTGGGTCCTGGAGTAAGGGCAACGTGAAGCAGAGTCTCCAGCTGACACATTAAAGATACCTTGCATGGGCAAAAAAGAAACTTGTTTTAAGCCACTGAGATTTGGAGTTTGTTACAAGCACAAACCAGTCCATCTTAACTCTTACGTTGCTTAAATTCTATACGTTCCCTATAAACATTTTCACAAAGAGGGGCCAGCCAATGCTAGTAAACAAGAAATTTTTAAAAATTAGATTAAAATAAACATAAAATTCCAAAAGAGACAGAAAACATGCTAAAAGTCTACCTCAAGGGAAATTTTTTATTTAAATTTTTAATTTAAAATCTAAGTTTGAATGTGCAAATTATGCAATCCCAAGGCACTTTTAATGTGTAAACATATCTGTGAGACTTCCAAATATTTGATAAGCTTGAATGTAATGCTTAAAGAGATCCTTGCCAAATACACTGGTTTACAGTCTACGTTAGGATCAAGGAATAGAGATAGAAGGCTGGGCAAATAATTGAAGGAGAGCTTCAGCATTTTTTCTGAAGTGCACTATCAAGGTGTGAGAACCTCAAATCAAGGGCAAAGAAGAAAAATTTAAAAGAGATTAAAGACAGCTATCAAGTAATTCCTTTTAACAGCCTCCATAATAACTATTTTGTGACAACAACCTCAATTATCAGGTTGAATAGGGGTGTTCTGTTTTGCTTAAAAAAAAAAAAAAAACCCTAAATGTAAAAGATTACCGAAGGCTATAAGTATATTATTACCTCCTACTTTTGAATACACAGCTGCCTATTGGCAGAATTATATTTAGCACCATAGCTTGTCACTGAATCTAGGCAACTGGGTGAACTACGGTGGGGGGTGGGGGAGGGAGGGGAACAAATGGCCTTCAAGTTGAATAAACCACCAAGGAGAGAGCTGGTATCCTCCACTTTGGCTCTTGGGCGCTCTGCTGAGCAAACAGCTTCACAACTCATACAGGGCTTGGAACCAGAGCCAACTTTGCTGTTATAAAGCTCAACCCAGAGAGGCACTAACGGCACTTCCATTTGAAGAAAAACTGGAGTGGAAGGCTCAAGCAAAGAAGTAGCCAAAGAGCTTTGATTTTTAGCAAAACACCCCACTGAGACCACTTCCCTATATCCCCCTAGAGCATCTGGAACACCTAGGTGCAGGGACAGACAGAGATGGCAAGATGCACTTCCTGTCCTAAAGGGAAGCATAAAGGCAAAGCTAAATTATAACAGACCAGGCTGCTGCTTTAATGCAGGGATGGACAAAGTGCTATGGAAGCACAGCAGAAGGAACTGTGACCCAAGTCGGCCTCAGGCAGCCCTTGTTTGGGGAGTGGGAAATGTGTAGCAGGAGGGCTTAGGCAGTCCTCTGGTTTCAGGAGAAGCATGAGTTTAGCAATACTCCATGCTATAAAAATAATCTGTTTTCACGGGTAATTACTCTGCAATCTTCATCAACATTAACTAGGTAATTCCCTCTTCACTTCTGCGAGTCATTCTCTTAAGGACTCACTCATTTAATTTATAAATGTGATTTTAAAATCATCATCCCACTTAAATGTCCATAAAGAGGAGACTAGTTAGAGAAATAATGATATATACACATACACTTTGAACTACTATGGAGCAATTAAAAAGAACAACGTAGGTGTCTATGGACTGATAATGGAGACCACCTCCTACTTTTGAATACACAGCCATCTATTGGCAGAATTATATTTAACATCGCCTGTCACTGAGTCCAGGCAACTGGGTGAATTATGGCAGGGGAGTAGGGGGGGTGAGGGGTGGGGGGAGGCCATCAAGTTGAATAGACCCCAAGGGGAAAGCTGGGAGCCTCTACTTTGTAACAAAAGCAAAGAATACAACTGTTCATAGAATGATCACTTTTGTGTAAATAAGAAAGGATATACATACATTCAATGATATGGGCATCCTTCTTTTTCAAAGTATATACAGTTAACTGTTACTAATGGATTCCTCTAAGGCAGCGGGTCCCCAACCATATGGCACCAGGGACTGGTTTCATGGAAGACAATTTTTCCACGGATGGGGGTGGGGGAGTGGGCGGGTGGATGGCGTGGCTCAGGCAGTAATGCGAACGATGGGGAGCGGCAGATGAAGCCTGGCTTGCTTGCTGGTCAGCCGCTCACCTCCTGCTGTGCGGCCTGGCTCCTAACAGGCCGCGGAGTGGTACTGGCGGTTGGGGACCCCTGCTCGAAGGAGAGGGACTGGACTGAAGGGATGAGAAAAGGCTCTAATGTTTCATTATATATCTTTTTGCAGTTTGAATTTTTTTAACTACATGCATATTTTACTCCTATTTTTTTTTTAAATAGGGATTGGGACTTCCCGGGTGGCACAGTGGTTAAGAATCTGCCTGCCAATGCAGGGGACACAGGTTCAAGCCCTGGTCCGGGAAGATCCCACATGCCACGGAGCAGCTAAGCCCGTGCACCACAACTACTGAGCCTGTGCTCTAGAGCCCACGAGCCACAACTACTGAAGCCTGAGCGCCTAGAGCCCGCACACTCCAACAAAGAGTAGCCCCTGCTCGCCGCAACTAGAGAAAGCCCGTGCACAGCAGTGAAGACCCAACACAGCCAAAAAAAAATAATAAATAAATAAATAAAAATAAAATAGGGATTATCTGAGCATTGGCTTTGTGTGACAAATACTTTCTTCTTTATAAACGATTCTGTATTAAAAAGTACCACTCAGGGACTTCCCTTGTGGTCCAGGGGTTGAGACTCTAGGCTTCCAATGCTGGGGACACAGGTTCGATCCCCGGTGAGGGAACTAAGATCCCACATGCCATGCAGTACAGCCAAAAAAAAAGTACCACCCAATAAATATGATTTAAAAGACAATCACTCTCCCTTTCAACAGATGAGTAAACACAAACATGTTTAAAGACCTGTGTAAGGCTCCTCAGTGTATCCTAATTATAGTGATAAGGAAGCCATCAACTTGTGGGTTTTTACTTAGAATCCTGACTATAAACTTACAATAATATCACGGTCACTAAAGCCTGCTAATCAAGACTCAACTGAATGTTTGTTCTGAAGATGTTATAAGCATTCACAGTACAGACACATGGAATAATGAAAGGGCAAACTGCAGTGAACTCAAGTCATTTTGGGTTTGCTCTCAGCCCTAATTTTAAAAGGCCTCCTAAGTTACAGCTTTCTGTGTTGCACAGAAACACCGTAGGGCTGTTCTTAAATAAGGAACCATTTAAAACAAGTCCTTCCACTCCTAAAATCTTATTACAAATGGGTCTCTGGAAACACTGAAAAGAAAAGCATTTTTATGCTACTCTCTTAAAGCAAACTGAGGTTTTTTCAAAACCCTAAAGAGTTCAGAGTAGGATCGCTGTTGGTTAGCTGCTTCTTCCTTCAAACTAACACTGCAGGATTAGTTTTTATAATAAGACAGGGACTTGTTTAGCCACTTTAACTGCAGCTAAGCCTGCTTTACAGTGAATCAACTAGTCCTTCTTTTTTCTGTACTGCACGCCACATACACCTCAAAAAATGTTTTAACGCCAGGAAATGCAGTCTTTCTGCTGAGAGTAATAACCTCCCTGTTTAGCTCATTACTGTCAAAAATGATGGTGCATTAGGGGCAATTAATGCTAATGACAGCTTCTAAAACCCATGCTTCCCCTGACAGCAAGTCCAAGTCAATGAGTGCTATTACAGGCCCTCCACACCAAACCACCATTAATGCACTCTGACCAATGTCAAGCATCTCCCAGGAGAGTAAACAGGACCTGCTGACCCGCTCTGAGGCTCTCAGCATGACTATTACTGAAATTACAAAGGAAAGTTGCATATGTGACAGAGGTCAGAGCATGCACGTGCACATAGGCAGGCACACACACACAAACACATGCGCACACACACATAAAGCTTAACATAATGAAGAGAGATCTTTAACGCTTACTCCATCACTGGGAAGGAAAAGGACAGCAATGGCCTCTATGGGAGCTTACTATCATTGCATGAATAACAGCTATTAGCCATTTCTGTTATTTTGTACTTATTTAATTTTTCCAACGACCATAGAAACACTTGTGCGAACACCAGATTTGATGTTAACAAAAAGCCAAGCTGTAACAATAATCAAGACAACATAGTACTGGTATAAGGATAAAAATATAGATTAATGGAATATAACTGCAACCATTTATGGTCACACTGATGATTTTTTGTTTTTTTGCAGCTGGCACGAAAATAGTTTATTGGGGGAGCCCCGGAAAGGGAAAGGGATCAGGGGGAAAGGGCTGGAATGTGGGGACTCTGCCCTATTCTCTTCAGGAAATAGAGCAAATGGGGAGCTGTCAGACAGTACCTGGGGTGCCAAAACAACTCAATAGGGAAAGAACAGTCTTTTTGACAAATGGTGCTGGGACAACTGCACATCCACATGTAAAAGGAGGAAGATGAACCCCTACCTCACACCACATACAAAAATTAACTTAAAATTGATCAGAAACCTAAATGTAAGAGCTAAAATTACAAAATTCTTATAAGAAAACATAAGAGTAAATCTTCATGCTCTCAGATTAGGCAACGGTTTATTAGATACGGCACTTAAAATCACAATTAATGAAAGAAAAATAAAGATATTGGACTTCATCAAAATTAAAACCTTTTGTGCTTCAGAAGACAACATCAAGAAAGGGAAAAGACAAGCTACAGACTGTGAGAAAATATCTGTGAATCATATATCTGATAAAGAACTTGTATTAAGAATATATACAAAAAAAAAGAATATATACAGAACTCTTATAACTCAAGAACATAAAAAGACAAACAATGTAATAAGAAAAGGAAAAAAGAAGTATATAGATTAGGAAGGAAGAGACAAAATAAAATATTTTTAATGGGGAAAAGACCTAGATAGATATTTCTCCAAAAAAGATATATAAATGACCAAATAGCACATAAAAAGATGCTCAATATCATTAGCCATCAGAGAAATGCAAATCAAATCACAATGAGATACCATTTCACATCCATCTAGGATGGCCAAAATGAACAGACAGATAATAAATAACAAGAGTTGGTAAGGATATAGAGAAATTGGAACCCTCACACATTGCTGGTGGGGATGTAAAATGGTGCAGCTTCTTTGAGAGTTTGCCAGTTCCTCAAAAAGTTAAACACAGAGTTATCATATGACTCAGCAATTCCATTCCTAGGCATAAACCTGAAAGAACTGAAAACAGGTGTTCAAACAAAAACCTGTACATGAATGTAAATAGCAGCATTATTTATAATACCCCAAACATGGAAATATCCCAAATGTCCATCAAGTGATGAATGAATAAACAAAATGAGGTGTATCCACACAATGGAATACTATTTAGCCATAAAAAGGAATAAAGTACTGATACGTGCTACAGCATGAATGAACCTTAAAAATATTATGCTAAGTTAAAAACACAAAAGGCTACATATTTTATTATTCCAGTTACATGAAATGTCCCAAATAGGCAAACCACAGAGACAAAAAGTAGGTTAGCAGTTGCCAGGACTGGGAGGAGGATATATTCCTATAGCATAAGGAGTGTCTACAAATAGACACAGGGCTGCTTTTTGGCGGCGGTAAAAATGCTCTGGAATTAGATGGTGGTAGTGGTTGCACAACTCTCACCTAAATATACTAAATATGTTGAATTACACACTTTTACTGGGCAATTTTATGGTATGTGAATGACATATATCCTCAGTAAAGCTGTTATTTGAAAGAAAAAAGGAAGCTACTCTGTGTAGGGTAAAAGGCTCACCCCTAGAAGATGAATTACCATAGTTCTAAGGGCCTTGGAATGTGGGGAAACATCTTTAATGTTTAGACCACTCCATCCTTTTCTTCTTTGAAGTGGTCTGAGATGGAAGCTAAGCACTGAAAAAGTAAGATTTGGTCTCTGCCCATAGGGAGCACCCAGCCCAGTGAAAGAGCAACACTTACAAGCAAACGATAGTAATACAATGCAGTAAGAACAATTATGGACAGGGTGTGAACTACTACAGCAACAAAAATAAACCAAGTAGACAAGCCCTAAATATATGGGGGAAAAAACTTTAAAACTGTTAGAAGACAATATTAGGGACTATCTTTTTGATCTTGGAGCAGCGTAGAATTTTTTAAAGACACAAAAAGTACAATCTAGGGAAAAAAAGACTTTTAAATTAGGCTTCATTGAAATGAACTTCAGTGCATTGAAAAATGCCATAAAGCAACACTGAGGGACAATATCTGATGCTTATAACTAGGGATTTACTAATATATATAGCTCCAGAATATGTGTAGCTCCTAAAAATCAATAATTAAAAGACTAACAAACCAAAAGAAAAAGACAAAAGATACACGACAATTCACAGAAGAAGAAACCTAAATGGCCCATAGACACAAGAAAAGATGCTCAGTCTCACTAGAAACCAAAGAAAAACATTGAAACAAGATAACCAATTCCTATCCATCAGATTATCCAAACTCATAATAGCAAATACTGGTACAAATATGAAGAAAAGAGCAATTTGGCAAAACCTAATAAAGCTGGAAGATGAACGTACCCTACGATCCCACAACTTCATTCTAGATAAACAAAATGTGCATAAGCAAACGTGCTAGGATATTCACAGCAGCATTGTCTGTAACAGTGAAAGTCTAAATGTCCAACAGAAAATGAATTAATAAATCTGATGCATTCATAAAAGGAAGACAATTTTATGAAAATTATTCATATTTATCTATATAGCTCTAGTTCTACATGCATAAATATGGCTAGTTGTCTTTAATATTGAGTGAAAACAAGCAAATTGCGAGAGGATACATATAGTATAATGAAGCATATAAATTTTGGTAAGATGGAAATCAATGCAATAAATTGCTTAAAAATACATATGTAGCAGAAATATAAAAACTGGCATTGGAACATACACCTCAAATCTGGGGAAAGAGGAAGAAAAAGTGAGGAATACACAGAGAGCTTAAATTCAATCTATAGGGCTTTATTTCTCACCAAAATAAAACAAAGGAGAAAAACATAGCAAAATGTTAGGGCTTGAGGGAGATGAGTGGCCAGGAGGTATATGACAATCATTATATTATTCTTTGTTCTTTTCTGTATCTTTTAAATAGTCCAAAATAAAAAATAAAATAAAATTAAAATCCTATGGGAGCACAGATGAAGGAGCAATATTTGAACTAGACCTTACAGAATGAGTAGTTCAGCAAGGGAGGGGAAGAACATTCCCCATGGAAGAAACAAGAGAAGTCCAAAGGCTTTACGTGTACTGGGCACGTAAAATGTATATGAGGATGAGTATGTGGTCAAGAGCAGCTAGAGCTGAGGGGATGGGGATGCAGCCACAATGAAGGATGCGCATGAGCTCTGTGGAGGACCTTCTAAAGCCACAATGAGGAGTCTAGACCTTATTCACAGGCAATAGAGAACCAAAGAAATGTTTAACTAGGGGAACACTGTGATTTTATAATTCTAGTGGTGTTTACGGTGCTTACTAAATGGAAGGGGCAGAGACTGAAGACAGTGAAACTGGCTGGAAACTACATATCTCCCTACTTAGGATCTACCCAAGTAGGAAAACTGGGGCTGAAGAACAAAGGAATCATGCAAAAGACACTTAAAGGTGGAATCGACATGGCGACTGACCAGAAGTCAGAAGTGGAAAGAAAGGAAGGGTTAAGAACGGCTGTGATGTATGGGTATGGCACTTATATTGGATATGTTGTTATCAAGATTGTATAGGTAGAAGGAAGGAGGTTTCAGATCAAAAAAAAAAAAAAAAAGTTTGCCTTTCAATGTGCTCAGTTGCAAATAAGGCCCCTTAATGCAGGAAACTAAAATTGAAAGAATCTGGATTTTCAAGGTTCAAGGTACACACTACAATAATTTCTATCCAAACCTTGTGTTAGTGAATGGAGTAGGATCAGATGTCTCCTGCCCAAAAAGGTCAGACATGAGGTAGAGAAAAGGCAGAGAGACTAGAGTTCCAGAAAATATCCTTTCTGCCAAACTTTTAATATAAATGTTTAATCTAACTATGTTAAGTAATGCCCCACTTTTGAAAAGGTCAAACTTTCTAGCTGCCTTGTCCTTTCAGTAAAAGAAAGGGACATAGGGGCCAACCTGAGGAGCTCTCCAAAGGCCAAATTTGGGATAATATGATAAAAAAAAAATAAATGATGACAGTAATGGATTATAACCTACAGAGTAAAATAAGTATCCATGAATCCGAAGTATTATACGTAACTGAATAACTTAATGCAGGGGAAGGGGGACAGCTTTTTCTTACAGTAGAATTCCAATTAATAAATGTAGAAAGAATGAAAGAGAAAATCACCTCGTGGCAAACACCACATTAATAACTCTTACAGGCAAGATCATCAGGATATTTGCAGAGTCTCAAAATATCACTCCACCAGACACTTAATTATAAAGCAGAAAAACAGCAACTTTACAATGGAGAAACCTAGCAGACACCACCTTAACCAAGTGATCAAGGTTACCATCACCAGCAATGAGACATATCAACAGCTTTATACTGCCTAATAGGATACACTGAGAAGGAGCATCACTTTTGGTGTATTCTCGCCAAAAATGCATGACCTGAATTTAATTATGAGGAAACATCAGACAAACCCAAAATGAGGGACATTCTACAAAGTAACTGGCCAGTACTCTTCAAAAGTGTCAAGGTCACAAAAGACAAACTACCCTAAATTGGAGGAGAGTAAAAGGGCATGAAAACTAAAGGAATATGTGATCCCAGGTTGAATCTGGGACCAGAAAAGGTACATCAGTAAGATACCTAGTGGAATTTGAATGAAGACTATATAGATTAAGAGTATTGTATCATTATTAATTTCCTTGTATTGACAATAATATTACAGTTACATAAGATGTTAAAATTTGGGGAAGCTGGGTAAAGGGTATACAGGAATTCTTCGTATTATTTTTAAAACTTAAGATTGAAATTGTTTCAAAGTGAAAAAGTTTCATTAAAAAAGAAAAGTGAGTGGAAAATGACGTTTGAATAGTGAAGAAAACAGCTGTCACAAACAGCATATATTTAATTATTCGGGAAAGGCACTGTACTACTTCAAGTTCCCCTGACCCAAAAGAATGCACGACAATGTGGTCAAGCAGGTGCAACAAAGACACAGTGGCAGAAACATTGAGAAATGACAGCGTAAGGACAAGTAATATTACAAACAGGCCAGCAGCTGGAGCTGCACACAGCTCTGCAGCCTCTAAGCTAGCTCAATATTCACTAGGGCACAGTGACTAAACCAGTATTGTGCAGGGGATCCACCCAAGCACAGACAAGCTGGAGGTTTTGGACAAGTTACTCTACCCCTCTGGGTCTCGTCTGTGAAATGAAGAGGACTCCACGCATCTGCTAGGATTGTTATAAGAATAAAATAAGCAAAAGCACATAGAACTGTACTGTTCATGTCACAGGCTTTCAATGAAGGGTTCATACTTATGATCCTAAGCCAGAATAAGAAGAGGTTAAACCATACCCCATAGTTTAAAAAGTAGGAAAATATGTAATTCATCTTAAATAAACTTCTACCCAAAAAGGTTAAAATGAAAGCTACAGTGCCTGAAGGGGCAAACTTCAATTAGCTAGGAAAACCACTAATGTGAAATACCACATTCCCACAAAGCATCAGGTAAGTGAGGCATAGCTTTCCATCCTTAAAGCCACGTGGATTGGGGCTTCCCTGGTGGCGCAGTGGTTGAGAATCTGCCTGCCAATGCAGGGGACACGGGTTCGAGCCCTGGTCCGGGAAGATCCCACATGCCGTGGAGCAACTAAGCCCGTTCACCACAACTACTGAGCCTGTGCTCTAGAGCCCGTGAGTCAAAACTACTGAGCCCACGTGCCGCAACTACTGAAGCCCACGCGCCCAGAGCCCGTGCTCTGCAACGAGAGAAGCCACTGCAATGAGAAGCCCGCACACTGCAACGAAAAGTAGCCCTCGCTCACTGAAACTAGAGAAAGCCCACGCGCAGCAGCAAAGACCCAACACAGCCAAAAATAAATAAAATAAATAAAATTTAAAAAACCACGTGGATCTTCAACAAAACTAGAGTCAGCTAAACATCTGAAACATAGTTCATTATGAAGGATTACCAATTTTCTTTTGTACTTTACCCAGACAGACTCACTATGGTGCTACAGGTCACTTGATGCTTTTGATCCCCTAATTAGCATCAAGCACTTTTCTAAATCTATCATGGGGAATAATAAAACAAAAAAAATTTTTTTAATTAAAAATAAATAAATAAATCTATCAAGGCCAACCACAGAAAACATCTCAAGAATATTTATATCTCAGTGGAATTATGGGTGATTTTAATTTTTTCTACTTCCTAAATTTTATGTAAGATAGTAATGCTAAATTATAATGGAAAATGAACAATTTACAAATAAAAGAAAACTTGCTATGATCAAGTTCTTGGCTAAGTCTGTCAAACAGCACAGTTCAAACCTATCCCTCTCAACATATTCACGTTAACTTGGTCATAAGTGAAGTCAATATACCAGATGGTTAATGCTATGTGCCTGTTTGGTCATTTACTTGTGTATATTAACATGGAGATGGGGACAACAAGAAAAGCACTTACCTCTACAGTATTTGCAATATAACGGTTGTCACCTTCAACTTTGACAGAGAAGTCATAATAGCCACTGGAAAATTTGACATTCACAAAGTTTAGCTCAAAAACATCCCTGTTAAGAATGACAGTGGGGTTAGCAAGAACTCACATAGGAAAGTCACAAATATAACAAACGGCCTACGAAGTGAGGCATTCCTTGAGATGGTCCAGGGCTGCACCACTTCTTCACTTTTCAACTTCCCACCCGCCTGGGCCACCTCCTGCTCAGTTACAGATTATAATGAGGGGCAAATTTCAAAACGATCTAAAATGACCTCCTTTTTCAAGTCTTGAAAGTCTTCTTTTCATTTTTCCCCCTCTCAGCTCCTAAAAATCCCACCTCCTTCGGGTAAGTCTTCCACAATTAAATGCAAAACAGCTAAATCTACAGTAGGATACCAATTACATTAAAAAAAAAAAAAAAAAGTAGAAATGTTCAAAGAGGTTGGTGTAGGGTAGTATAATTGTAGTAACTTTCTGCATTATTTCTACTTTCCTGTGCTTTGTGAATTTCCTAAAAAGGACACATCGTATTTTTAATTTAATTTTAAAATATTAATTTTTATTTTAAAGGGGAAAAAAAAGGTAGAGAATTCTTAACTCTAACTACACGGCAAAACCCTCAATGTCATTTACCATTTTACTGATCATTCGTAAGAATGATTTTGCTTTTCAGCCGCATGGCACAGGGAGATCAGCTCGGTGCTTTGTGACCGCCTGGAGGGGTGGGATAGGGAGGGTGGGAGGGAGGGAGACGCAAGAGGGAAGAGATATGGGGATATATGTGTATGTATAACTGATTCACTTTGTTATAAAGCAAAAACTAACACACCATTGTAAACCAATTATACCCCAATAAAGATGTTAAAAAAAAAAAGATTTTGCTTTTTAATTTCACATATTGCCTATGTATCTTTACAACTGTGTAAGAAATGCATTTTCTAAAACTCAGTTCCCAATCTCATTAATTTACTAATTTAATACTCAACGAAGTTTCATATAAAAACTGACCCTGGGCTTCCCTGGTGGTGCAGTGGTTGGGGGTCCGCCTGCCGATGCAAGGGACGCGGGTTCGTGCCCCAGTCTGGGAGGATCCCACGTGCCGCGGAGCGGCTGGGCCCGTGGGCCATGGCCGCTGAGCCTGCACGTCCGGAGCCTGTGCTCCGCAACAGGAGAGGCCGCAGCAGTGAGAGGCCCGCGTATCGCAAAAAAAAAAAAAAAAAAAAAAAAAAAATTGACCCTTAATTTTTAAAAAATTTACGTAACAATAACACAGCCACTGAAGATAAGACTATAGAAGAATATTAATCCTATGGGGGAAATGTTCATGACATATTATTATAAATAAAGCATAATCCTAAATTTAGTTAAATTTGGTTTTATGATCTTGGTAAAAACCACATAAATCTGGGTTATACTGGCTGCAGGCTAACTTTCCAAAACAAGTATACTGGCACCCTACAGAGATGTGCTCAGTTCTTACCCCACAGGGGTGAACGATGTCTTCTGGAGGACTGTGGCTCTGGAGGCAACGGATTTAGCGTGTTCTAGTTTAACAGTGGCCTGAGTCAGAGGCTGAGACAGAACATTGGTGACCTGCAACTGGAAATAAATTTTAAAATTGTCTGTAGCAACAAAAGCTGAGGGAGTACAGATTTTGCTTCTAGGGTGGGTGCTTCATCCACAGGGAGCAAGCTCTGCCAGGAAAGAACCATCTTGTTCTAGAAAACCATCACTGACCTTTGGTCTACTATCTATGGGAAATCAAATACAGGAAAACACAATTAGTTTGGGAATGGGACAGATTACAGAATGTTAGAGGTGGGGAAGATCTTAAAGATGATCTTACCCAATGATCTCATTTTTCAGATGAGGAAACCAGAGCCCAGGGAAACATAATGACTGGCTCCAGATCACACAGTTAATGCTTCCTTCTCTCTGATCCCCTGATCTACCCACTCTACTTCACTACTACAATATCTTAAAAAAAAAAAATTATTAGCAAGAAAAATACTTTAGGGAGGTATGGGCAATGGGAAAACTGAAATAATATGGGTAACACAGTAATAACACTCATTTGTTGAAAGTCGACTATTTGCCAGATACCAGGCTAGGCTCTTATATATATCCTCCCACCGATCGTCTGAGACATAGCATAATCTATCTTTATTTTACAGATGAAGAAACTGAGGCCACAAAGAGGTTACAAGACTGCCAAAGGCCACATGGCTAAGGACTCAAACCCCAGCCTACCTAGCTTCAAAAGCCAGTACTTTTTTCTACTTTGCTCTCTTAGCTCCCCCTAACTCATGGTGAACTATGTTAATCAGGTTAGTTCTCGCCCCAGTCTTTGCTGAGGGGATGTGACTTGTAGGTAGGGAGAGAAGAGGCAACTTTGGAATACGGGGCACTTCTTCAGGAGAGTATCTGTAGGGTCCTCTGAAGCAGAAGAACTTATGGAACTGTCCTATGTGGAACCCGTGTGTTTAGACATAAATAAAATGCTAATTTTTTATAAAGATTTTAGCTTATTCCTGGTTTCCAAACAATAGCAACAAATGCCTCATTATGACGAATGGAAAACTCTAAACGTGTGCATTTTGCTCTATTCAGAGAGTTAACACACCAAAACAGTCCGTGCTTATTGCTGAGTGAGAGGGGTGGCTATGTTCTGAAGAGGCAGAAAGATACACTGTCGGCTCCAAGGAAGAAGATACCTGATATTGATTTTAACAACTATAAGTACCAGAATTACCTGGGAATTTAAAACACTGTCTTAAAATAATGTATTTAGAAAGTCTGGGTACTGGAAAATACATTTTAGAAGTAAGACTTCTCTATACATCTGGACTTACAAATCCAGAAATGCAATTTTCTAGCACTTAGTTTAGTGAAAGCTATACTATTTAAAATACTCTGACGGTAATTCCCTGGTCGTCCAGAGGTTAGGACTCCACACTTTTGCTTGAAGGATTCTGTGACTAGTTCACCCAGTGGCCACCACCCCATTTGCTCTTCATTTAAGGGGTCTGTCCTCACGGAGGTTACAATCAGCTGTGTACCAGTCTTTGGATTTCTGGAAGGCTCACACTGGAAACAGCAATCAGAGCAGCGCATGTGGGGCATGGAAGTCATACCCGTAGGACAGCCTGTTCCTGAGTGTAGGAAGCAGAGCCCTCAGGCACAACCACAACAGGTACATGGAAGCGATTCTGGGAGAGTGCAGCGGCAGCAGAGGCCACACTGAAGGCTTCTGAGAGTGACTCAAAGTTCTTCTTGCTGAAGATGGCATTCATTAGCTGGATGACCTGATCCTGAAAGAAATGCAGCAGTCAGACAGGTGGCACAGCCACCCCTCCCTCCCCACCTGGCTCAAGTCATTCCCTATCTTTTTCTAGGCGTTCACTTGGAAGGTCTTTTAGCCAGTAACCCAAATTGGTAGGGGTGGGGGAAGCACATATTCTGCATTTAAGCGTAAAACTTGAATTTGGCTGTTTTTTTCCATCTTCTAGTACAAACTGAAATTAATGCATTTATTTGTCAACCATTTATGGATGCTTACTATACAAATGCAAGGTACTTCTAGATAACTACTGAGATATGAAACTATATTATAAAACACCTATAGCAGTACCCATTTGTTCCATACCTATATGTGCCAGGCACTGTGACAGGTGCTTTACAAGCATTAACTCAAATCTTGACAAAAATCCTGAAAAGACTGATATCAATCCTTTCCAAATAAGGAAACTGAGGCTAAAGGAAGTTAAGTTACTCCTACAAGTTACGATGGAAAGAAAAAAGCAGGACCCAAATTCACATGTACGTCTGTTTGTCTCCAAAGTCCTTCAACAATAAAATATGTCCTTTCTTGATTTCCCTCACCCTCCCACCCAAGCTCCCTTCCTTGCCAACCCACCTCTAAGCAGTATGCTGGGGCTAAGTTGGTGTTTACAAGACCAAACTTCACAGCCAAAGTGTACATTAGAAAGAAACTAAAATAACTCTCCATTAAGAACTAATGGGCTGCTTAGAGGGGAAAACTGAAAGCAATTTTTTAAAAAAGTTGAACCTAAAAGGCATTATTAAAATTCTAGAGGTTGTTTGCTTAAGAGGAAACATTTTCCATTTCAATCAGTTTCGTTTTTAAAAATCTACCATCTAACAAAAGAGTTCCCTGTTCCCGAAAGTGTTATTCACAGTCGACATGAAATAATTTTCTTTAATTGTACCAATTACATTTTCCATCAGCAAGCTGTTGACATGTTAAAATGGGGGAGTGTTCACCAGAATCGTTATGTCAAAAGCAGTGACAGCAAAATTATCCCAGCCAAATACCTGGTTAGTAGCAGCTTGGGAATAAAGCAAGAAAAAGTTTAAGTTGTTTTATGTAGAATATCGCCAATTCATGTACTGTACTGTGTATAGGAGAATCCCGAAATGATCTGTACTGTAAGACCCACATTCTTGCACTTTCACCCATAACAGAAATTTAAATAGAGTGTGGTATCTCTAGGTCTCCTAAACTTAGGATGAAGGAAAAGACAACATAAAAAGGCCAATACATGAATAAATTATTAGATCATATCCTCCAGAGAAAATACAAAATTAATTCAAATTACTCAAGACAGGTAATTATTTACTGTTTACTTGAAACTCAGCACAGAACTCACAATGCATTCATAATTCACAAAAGAAGTGGAAGTTCTGACTTGGAACCCAAATCTTTCCTCCTAAAATTAAAACAGCAGCAGCTTGTATTTTAAGTCCTTTAGATCAAGGGTTGGTAACCTTACAAACAAGTGGTACAAAGAGGGTCCTACTCATAAGACTTCCCACACACATTCCAACTAAAGGTTCTTTCAGGTTAACAAGCTCCTCTTGAAAGAAAGAAAAGAATTAACTCTTGGTGGATGTCTGGTAGACACACATGCCTCTCAGTGAACTATGTCAATCAGCACAGATTAGCTCAGACTTAGGCACTGCTGAGGGTCAGTGGGGAGAGAGCAGAACAGGCAATTTTGAAGTACAGGGCACTTCTCAAGAGAAAGAGGATTTGCACAGGCCACCAGCATGGAAAGCACTCATGAGACAAGCAGTAAGGAGCATCAGGAAGGAATGGGAGGTGGATCGAGAGTAATACACTTGGCCTTCTTGTCTCTACCTCATGATGTGTCCGTACCCCATTTAAAGCAAGTATAACAATTTCTTTACGTGTCTATTCCACTGACAACCAGTTTCTCAGGAACAGGCTTTACATTTTTCTATTTCTCATTCTCAATGCCTAACCCAAGACACCCCAAAGCTAACTGAATTGCCCTCTCTGAAAAAAGCTTCCCTTAGCAGATGAAGCCAACAACGCCTTTGGTTTTCACGCCCAAGAACTGTTAATATAGACAGGCACCTCCTTAATGGATGGCTCGGTGCCCACATGGTCCATGAGCTTGTAGGTGGCAGCCAAAAACAATGCCGTTGTTTCCAGTCCCTCTTCAAACTGAAGATACACACCTCCCAGTTCATCCAGGCGAGCAACAAGGTCCTGTCACAACAAAACAGAGGCAGAATGGAAGTCAAGTGATAACAGAGATGAGACGTACAAACCACTGTTACCCCAGTGCAGGCAGTTTTGAGAAATCTCACTCTAAGTCTGCAGACCACCTCAGTCACTTAGTGCTTTCTCAAAAAAGGTGCTTAGGCAGAGAGTAACGTATATCATATAGGCATTTGAAGAGAACAGTATCTTCTGCAGCTCTCGGAGCGCTCCTTCCCTGACCCCTTCGACTCAAGCCCAAGCCCAGGAGTCATGGCACTGAAGGCACCAACTGCCCTGGGCAGAAGGCCAGTGGGCCCAGCCACAGTTCACCCTGGAAGCATCATGACACAGATGGATTCGATGGCCATCCATTTGGAAACAACCTCCAGAGCAGAGCATTTCTCTTTCTTATTCAATGCTCTAAAGGATGAAGAGAGACATACTGCTCTCCTGGGCAACGTGACGAGGCAGCTAATGTGCCTGTGGGGCATCCAGCGATGACACTGTCAGAGTGCCCGTCATCCCCGGCTCTGCGGTCCATGGAAGCAGTCTCTGAGCAGCAGGAGGTCGTGGGCAGTGGAAAGGGTAGTGGAATAACAAAAACCACAGTGACCACTTGCTGAGCACCAATTCTGTACTAGGCACTTTAGAACTTCGCTTGTTCCTAACCACCACCACGTAAGGAAACTGAGGCTCAGACATTAATAATTTGCCTGAGATTACAAAGTAGTAAGAAGTAGAAAAAAATTTGAAGTTCAGGTTTGTTAGGCTCTAAAATCTGTAGACTATGAGACTGTACCTACAAAACACTGAAGTAGTTTGTTGCCTAACTGATGGTGTAACTATACGAGCCTAACAAATATTCCCTAGGAAATATTGCTCTGATACAAAGAACAGAAGTGTACCATGGATATGAAAAAAAGGTAACTGGCCACAACAAATCATTCATGTCTATCTGCAAGACTCTTCTAAAGGGTTTCAAAGACAGAAGCTGGGAAATTCACTTGCCAAAATAAATTTGTACCTCAATCTCCTCCACGATGCTTCTCAGGTCAGCCTGCTGGGACAGGTAGGATGCCGTCTGTAGAGCCTGGACTGTTCTGAAAGGTAGAGAATAGAACCCCAATGAATGGCAAGTCTCCATTTCCCCTTCCTGTATTGGTATACCTACACAAATATCCCGCTCTTGTTCTTTAGAACTATAAGACAGCCTCGGCCCCAAAGGAGCTTGTTTACAGTCTAGGGAAAGATGTAACAAAGATCATTACATTACAGGAAATTCCCTGGTGGTCCAGTGGTTAGGACTCTGCACTCTCATTGCCAGGGCCCCAGGTTCGATCCCTGGTTGGGCAGCTAACATTTTATAAGCCACGTGATGCAGCTTCCCCCCCCCCCCCCCCCAAAAACAAGACCATTACATTACAAAGTTCACTACAGCTAGAGAGAAGGCAATCTGGGCAGCAGGATCCACATAAGTACTGAGGGCAGAGAGAAGAGAGGGTGCACCAGGTCACCCCCCTCTGAAAATCTGTTTGGTTCCTAATGGCATCACATACAGAACACCAGACTAAGACTTAATCAGATTTAGAAGAGATATACTTAGAGGAAGAGGAGCCAATTCATCGAATAAAGGTATATTTGGCATCCCCATGTTGTAAGAGGAACTGTGCTGGGCAGAGGTTGGCTGCCTCTTTTCTACTTTTCCTACGCCAAAACCAAGAAGCACTGTGGAATCTACATATGTAGGTTGTTGGGTAGAATTTGGAGCAACTTTTCTGAAACCAGATTAATGCAATATAAACAGGAAGCATTCGGTAAACACTCAGCTAACGCTTGTGCTGTCACCATCCTGTTCGGAGACCTGAAAGCCACCCGTCCTTTAGGCATTAAATAAGATGAAAGAAATAGAAGATCTGGTTCTCAAACCAGCGTCTATTCTTTTTTTCTTTTCCTACTATTTACTCCTGATTATAAAAGTATATATTTGTCAAAACTTCAAATACATTACTAAAGGAGAAAGTTAAAATTCCTGTAATGCCTACCCCTAAAAGATAACTGTCCTGCAATTTATTTAGATTATACAGATCTTTCCGTGAGGACATATAAATATATTTCATCCTTATTAACAACGATATAGTATTGTACTGCTTAGATGAACTGTAACTGTTCAATGCTGTAACTGTTAACCCTTATTCATGGCTGTATGTGTATATACACCTTTTAATTTATTGAAGTGAATTCACATAAAGTTAGCCATTTGAAAGTGAACAATTCAGTGGCATTTAGTATATTTCACAACGCTGTGCAATCACCACCTCTATCTAGTCCTAAAGCATTTCCATCAGTCCAAAATAAAACCCCATACCCATTAAACAGCTTCATTCCATTTCCCATCCCCTGCCCTGTCCCCTCCCCGCCAGCCCCTGGCAACCTGTGTTCTGTATCTATGGATTTACCTATTCTGGATATTTCATATAAATGGAATCATATAAATGTGACCCTTTGTGTCTAGCTTCTTTCACTTAGCGTAACATTTTCAAGGCTCGCCATTCTGTAACATGTATCAGTACCTCATTCTTTTTTATGGTTTATTCATATATTTTTATCCACTTATGAGTGGATTTTTATCCACTTATGAGTGGATAAACTTTTTAAGGTGGAATGTAGTAAGTATGTCCACATAAAATTTTTTATTACGTTCTATTCTCTTAATGTGGATAACTTGAAAAATAGAAATGGTGCTTCTCGGGGTGGAAAAGAGAAAGCTGAGGACCCCTGGTGGTTAAGCCAACTGCTGGTCAACCCCAGAAAGGTTCCCAAATTCCCAAGGGATGACCGGCCCTTTGTGTAAAACCACCATTTATCAAGTCAGTGTGTTGGGGAATGTAGAGCGAGAATCTGTCCGCTTTCATCACAATCATAACAATTTAGATTCCCTCCATGGAAAACGAATTCCATTAAGATGGTAAGCTGGAAAACAGAGGAGTCACAATTCACCGAGAGGGAAGCCCCAGAGTGTTCAATGACCCCTCTGGGATGCTTGTTGTTAGAACAGACTTGAGAAAATGAAACCTGAATTTCCAAACAAGATAAAAATCCCACATCTGCCCGTGATAAATGCTGAGCCCAGAAAAGGCTGCTAGGAGAGCCTAGAAAGAACTTTTCAATTAAGATATCATTTTTCTCTTCTTTGGAACGAATAAGCGTCATGCTGGTAACAACCTCAGAAGTTTTTAGAATGAAATTAATCCACTTAGCTTTTGAAGTTTTGTCATTGGCTTTAATTACTTATACTCCAGCAATTTCTCTCCCTCTGGAGCACTATATTCAAACGCTAAGAAAGCAGATCCTGTCTTGCTAATAAACAGCAGATGATTCAAAGAAATTGGGTTATGAGAGACCACAATAGCATCTTTTCAAATTGTTCATTCAAAGCTACTAATGTTTTTTACCATTCTAGACAAGTTTATGAACATTCGTTTCCTAGAATAAGTCCAGTTAAATGTAGAAGGCCCATTTAGAAGAGTCCTAATCTATATCAGATTTGCTTAAATAGGGTAAATTAGTAGTAATATTATATAAGGCATGCTGCCAGTTTGATCTTCACAATAACCCTATGAGACAGATATCATTCTCCCTGTTTTACATATGGAAACACTGAGGTTTAGGGAGGTTAAACACCCTGCTCATGGCCACAGAGGTATTAAGTAGAAGAGTCTCGACACAGTTCTCTCTCACCCTAAGCATGTGGTCTTTCTACCTGAAGCTTTTTGCAAGAGGATAGAATAGAAACACAAAAGTATAGTTTCAGCCTTTATTAACTCTTTCTTGGGCATCTACCATGTGCCAGGCTCTCTGAGCACTATAAGTAAAGAAGCTTAAAATCTAATACAGAAAAAACTACAATACAACCAAGGAAGTAACCAGCTCCCTAAGAAAGGGACCTAAGAAGGAAATGCTCTAGAGAGCACAAACTCCGTTTGTCCCATGCCCATTAAGACCAGGCACTGCACTAGGCTCATCACATGTATTATCTTACTTAATCTTGACATTTGTTCTATGATGTAAGGATTGTTGGTAATGTTTTACAGATGAGGCTCAGAGAGGTTACTAACTTGCCCAAAGTCACACAGCAAGGAAGAAACAAAGCTGGTGTTCAAACCCAAGTCTAACTGACTCCAAAATGGATGTACTTTCTTTGTACTTCTTTCTGTTCTGGGGTTTAGAGGAGGGAGATTTTCCTTTTTGCTCAGAGGGAAAGGGAAAGATTTTTCTGTAGAAGGTGGCATCAGAGTAAGGCACTGACAGTTATCTCATGACAGGAGATATGGTGGTGATTGCAGAGGCATTCCACAAGGGATTATGGGACGAGATCAAAGTAATGTAACCTGAAACAGGAGGACCACAAGGGCCAAGCATTGGGCAAAGGGTGCGGAAAATGTCATTCCTGAGAAACATACCAGCCCCAAAGTCACTGATTACTGACCATGTGAATATGAATAGGGCGTGAGAGTGACAGGGAGAACGTCAACTGACCGTGAGCCCTGCCCTTAACAAAGCTTCAAGTTTAGAAACATTTTGGTTCTTAGCAAAAAAAAAACCCTGGGAAACAACTGAACTATTCTGCAGTAGGGAACTGGTGTCACTAACATCTTGCTGAAGAATGAATAGGAGTCCAGGTGCTCCAATCTGTCTCAGGGTTGCAATTAAATGGGAGACACATAGAAAACGAAAAATACATATACTGTGTTAAATGAGGAGTTTCAGTGTCAAAGGGAAAAAAAAAACTACGTATACTATTACTTTTAACTTTAGTAAACATCCTTGAGTCAGCTGCAACATTTAAACGTATAGTTCCTTCCTATAAGGTGCTTCTCCTTCGCCTGAGCCTTTTGCAGAGGAGCAGGGTCTGATCCCTAGAATACTCCCCCTCTGAGGCCCTACTTCCCCCACCTCTCCAAGGGACCCCGTGAGCCCTCCTCCAGGGCGGAGCCTCCAATGCCAACATCTCACCATGGCATGGCCAAGCTGCAGTAAGAGATGCACGTGGCTCTCTGGCCCCACTCTCCCTCTGTCACCCCTACCCTTGCTTCAGCCCCTAACCTCAAAGGCAGTCGTGTCTCTGTGGCAGTGTGTTTATGCTCGGACTCAGTATTTGCCTCTGCTGGAGCAGCTTGAGGGAGACCGTGTCTTGGTGAGCTGCACGAGGACACGGACCTTACCTACCTTAGCACAATACGACATCTGCAGTGCCAGCAGAGCACCTGGCACATAGCGGGTGCCCAGACAATACCTGTGGAACCAGTGGATGAAGCCTCTGAGGATAGTAGCCTGAGAAGCGCTCAAGATGGTGACTTACGCGAGCACGGTCTCCTCCTTGCTGAGGCGAGAGGTAAGCGCACCGAGCACTTCTTGGGAAGCCAGAGGAAGGCCAAAGCCACTTAGGGCTGCAACTGCGTGGTAGATCTGGGCCACGGAGGAGTCTTCACTGACAGCTGCCAGAAGCAGATCTTTGGTCTCATTTGAAATAGAGATCTAAGAAAGGATGGGTAGACAAAGAGTTTAGAACAGGTGCTGCCAGCCTGTGGTAGGCACGCCAAAGATGGCAGGCAGAGCAACTGCCGAGGTCATACCACCTGCCTGGGCTGTGATCACCCCTCTTCGACATCTCAGATGCCAGAATTAAATATCTGTAAAACCTCAGCATAACACTTTTGAAAAGATTCTGGCAAGCCACTTGTCTACTGATATGGCTCTTCTCCTGTGTTCAAAAAAATGGATTTCGGGCTTCCCTGGTGGCGCAGTGGTTGAGAGTCCGCCTGCCGATGCAGGGGACACGGGTTCGTGCCCCGGTCTGGGAAGATCCCACATGCCGCGGAGCGGCTGGGCCCGTGAGCCATGGCCGCTGAGCCTGCGCGTCCGGAGCCTGTCCTCCGCAACGGGAGAGGCCACAACAGTGAGAGGCCCGCGTAACGCATAAAAAAAAAAAAAAAAAAAAAAAAAAAAAATGGATTTCTAGAAATCTGGCGTGGGGGCATTCTTCTTTTGCTTTAAACATTTTTAAATGTTAAAGGGAAACTGAAAGAAAAAAAATAAGACTTCCCAGAAGGGAGGCAACTATAGGAAAAAGTTATTTAAAATTCATGAAAAGTGAAAACTTGGGAAAAATAAAAAGTCTATTTCTTTAAGAAAAAAAAAAATCACAAGAATGGAATTCCCACCCACACTTAATGGAGTCTCACTGCTAAAAAAAAAATATTCTGACATGACTTTCCCTTTTTAAAAATACACTTTACAGTTTAAAGTAAATGTAAATGTAAGAAGCTGGACTCACCTCACACCCTGAGAGGGCCTGGCTGGACTGGGCAGCATAGAAAAGGGAATCCACGTTGCTTGGATCAAGGTTTGATTTAATGAAGGTGCATGCTTGCTAAACGGGGGGAAAGTCAATGGTAAGTGGTGAAATACACAGTGATTAGGAAAACTGTATGTGTTTTTTGGATGACAAATATAATTCTCAGCAATCCATGATGGCTTAAAGTATGAGAGCTACACAAGATTTCATTTTTCAAGCAGATATTTTCCACAGAACACTGTATTATCCCCAAATGCTAACTTCATAGAAAGAGCAAACCTGAAGGCACTCTCGTCCTTCTGAACCTAGAAAGGAACCACTTCCACTGATCACCTGCTCTGGCCATAACCTGTGTGGGGTGTTTACGATGCTCTTCCTTTTAATGAACATAAGGACCCTGTGGTAGATACTATCATCCCCATTTAACAGAATAAGAAACTGATGCTTGGAGTTGGTAAGTAATGTAATGAAGGTGACAAAGCTAATAAATGGCAGTGTCTCCACTTCGATGTCTCCAAAGCTAAGTCAGGTTCAACACATCTAACATAAGCTAGAAACCTTCTATTTCTTCACCTGGACGTTCTGGCTCATGTACGGGCATCACCATGCACCTACTAGCTAAATCAGAAACCTAGGACTCATTCTCGACTTTTCCCTCACCCTCCAAGCCTATCGAGTCCTCAAACCCGATCCCCACTCTCTGGCTTCCCTTCTTGCCTTGTGTCACGCCCCTGCCATTTCTCATGGAGACTGTTACACTCATCTCCTAACTGGTCTCAAGTCATGCAATCCATTCTGCATATTGCTTCAAGAGTGATCTTTACAAGGTGCAAAAGTGTAATAGGGAAGAACCTTTTGTATCCTATTACAAGTTAATCACTAAAGGGATGCTGACTATAAGCTTAAATTATACATGATGATGCAACTCTGGGAATGACCTCCCAGGTTATGAGCATTAAGCTAAAATATCTTTGTTTAGCTCACAGGAAACATCCCGACCAGGCCCACCTGTGAATGACTGCAGGGAGGAAGAAATTAACACAACCCCTCTGGAGGCTGATGGGAATCAGGAAATGTTTGACTTTATTCCCACCCCTTTTACTATAAAAGGAGCCTGAATTCTAACTCAGGCAAGATGGATCTTTGGGGCATGAGCCCATCTTCTCGGTCTGCCGGCTTTCTAAACAAAGTCTTTATTCCTTGCCCCAATACCTCATCTCTCGATTATTGGCCTGTCATGCGGCCAGCAGCACAAGCTTTGTCTTGGTGACAAGTGTATCCACCTTACTCTGCTATTAAAACCCTTGGGTGGTTCCTTATCCTTCTCAGAACAAGACTCAAAGTTTCTGATCTGGCATAAAATGCCCTCACGACTGGGACTTTCCTGGTGGCACAGTGGTTGAGAATCCGCCTGCCAATGCAGGGGACACGGGTTCGAGACCTGGTTCGGGAAGATCCCACGTGACGCAGAGCAACTAAGCCCAGGCGCCACAACTGAGCCTGCACACCACAACTGCTGAAGCCCGCGTGCCTAGAGCCCATGCTCTGCAACAAGAGAAGCCACTGCAATGAGAAGCCCGTGCACCACAATGAAGAGCAGCCCCTGCTCGCCGCAACTAGAGAAAAGCCCGCATGCAGCAGCAAAGACCCAACACAGCCAAAAATAAATAAATATAAATATATGTTTTTTTAAATGCCCTCATGACTGACCCTCACTCTCTGTGCCAGCTTCCTCACCACAGCCCCACCTCCAACTCCAAAATCTTACCCTCCACCCCACTGCAGCTTCCCAGACATAACATGCTCTCACCATTTATGTTCCTGACCCTGCTACCCCCCACCCCGTGCCAGGAGCACCTTTCCCTTGTTCTTCTTGCCTGCCAAACCAGGCCCCATCTTCATCTCTGCTCAGATGTCACCTTTTCCAGAGAACCTTCCCTGACATTCATCCAGGACAGGCCAGGTGCCTTCGCTCCCGAGCACTCCCCCAAAGCACTTACCACACTGTACTAACTACCTCCCCCCCCCGCCAGGGACTAGTTACTTGAGAGCAGAGACTTTGAAAAATTCCCACCACAGTGCCTGGCACAGAGCAGGCACATAAGAAAACCCATGCTATTCCTACTATATTAAGAAATAACATTTAATAGCTAGTTATAGCACTAAATACTTTGGTTGAGGTAATATAAAATTCAGCTATTCAAAATTAAATGGTAATAAAAACAGTTAAAAGTGGATGCTTCCCAGGAGTAGGACAAGGTGGGCCACAGGATGGATGGTTGCTTTTCACTAATAGCTGTTCTGTATTATCTGGTATTTTACTGTATGCATGCGCTACTTCAACCAAAAAACTTTTGTTTTAAATTTTATGAATAACATTTAAATAAGAGTCTCAAACAAATAAGTTTCAACCAGAAGTCTGAAAGAATCCAAAAAGAAAAAGAAAAGAAACAAAATACTTCATACTGCACAAATTAGGGATCTGAAGAAAACAACCTATTCAAGGAATCCTTTCAGCAGAATGTGGGCAAGCTTAAGACGTGTGCTTTGTCGCCATCTGGTGCTTTAGCAATAGAACAACACCCAAGGCCCCAAACAATGATTATGGTCATTGTTAAACCAATTTTTGAGCACTTAAAATGTGTCAAGCACTGTTGACAAGTGCTGTATACGCATTTCTCATTTAATAAGGGGATCTATGCATTACGTCCTCCTATTACCTTAAGTTTACAGACAAGAAAACTGGGGCATTAGAGAGGAAACTGACTTGTCCAAGGTCACTCAGCTCTTAATGGAGGAGCTGGAATTCAGACCCAGGCAGCCTGGCTCCAGAGTCTTAGCTATACAACTTGTCTCTCTCTCTCTCAAGGGACTATTAAAAACGACCTGTTCCTGAATAAAACCAGCATCATGCCTACTCGTTTGCACAGACAGATATAGGTAAACAGTACCAAGGGTCTGTGGCTTCAAAGCTCAAAATGTTGACAGCTTAGTTTTTAATAGTGGCAAAAATGAGGGACCTCACAAAACATACTCTGGACCCTCAGGAAGCCCACCCAGATCTTTGGCTTCAGCTGGCCGCTTGCAGGGGATCTGTAACTCCAACTCCTGCTGCCCTAGTTCCACACTCACCCTCACAAGTGAAGGCTGAAAATGGCCTCCTAAACGTCCATCCCCTATCTGTTCCCCTCCAACTTTCTGTGCCCAGCTACCTAAATATCCTCCTGAGTGAGGGACATGAGTGCTTTTCTCAGTCCATTCTTCCCTACAACTCCCCAGCCTGAACCAGCAACCAAGAAGACAGTAAATCTCTCTCTCATCTGCCCTTTCCTCTCCAGTAGCAGCCCCCAACTCCCGTCTCCTCTCAGCCTAGGCTTTGTAGTCTTGCCAGACTCTGTCAGGCTACTGCGACACACGCTGGCAACAGCCTCCATCCACACCACGTCTTGGTAGCTGGGCCGGCTTTTTCCACATGCTCTCTGACCACCCCTCTGCTCCAGCCAACTCACGGCCCCCTCAACACAACAAGCACTTCTAAGCCTCTAGGCTTAGCACGGGCTGTTTGTTCTCTCCATCAGGAAGCCCATCCATCTCGTCAGTTCAGCTTCTCCCTCTCGACTGGTAACTCCTAATGTATCAACAAAACTTAAGACTGATTTGAAAGTAAAACTTACCTTGATCCTTCTCTCCCCTCCAGCTGCTACCTTCTCTCTCTTCCCACCAATGACCTCCAAATTATGGAAGCCAAAGGACATTTTCCAATGCTCATGCCCTTAACACTAGATAGAACCTTCCTTGTTCTAAAACATTCCCTTCCCTTCGCTTCCGGGATTCCCCTGCCCTCCCCTGGCTCTCTTCCTCCTTCTCAGCTGCTCCTCAAGTTTCATTCTCTTCTGCCTGACCATTTAACACTGGAGTTTTTCAACTCCTAGGCCCACTTCTCATCCATCCCCTCTCTTCCTAGGCGATCTCAATCATGCCCATGGCTTCATCCAGAACCGCTATGCAGATAATTCTTAGATTTGTACCCCCAGCCCAGACTTCTCTCAAAGGCCACTTACATGATTCAAAGGCATTTTAAGCTCAACATCTTTAAGACCGAATTTATGATCTTTCTTGCACAAACCTAATTCTCTTCCTGTATTCCTATCCTAAGGAATCCCAACCATCCATCCATGTGGCAAAAGTCAGAAGTCCAGGTGTTATCTTTTGTACCCCACCAGCATTCAGTCTTGTGCCATATTCCCCTGCGAACGTCTGTCCTCCACAAGGCAGGAGAGAAACCTTTCCAAAATGAAAACTAGATCCTGATACTTGCTGCTTAAAATCAACTTCTCTTTAGAGAAAAAGCAAAATCTTCCCTCTGACTACCAAGGCACGGAGGCTTAGCCCCAGCCTTCCTCTCTAGCTTTCTCGCATTCTCTGTTCTTACACAGTATCCTCGCAGTCCCTCAAATGTAATCTGCTCCCTAACTGCACAGGTCCTTTGCACGTGCTACTTCCTCTGGCTAAAGTCTCTTCCCTCCCCATCTCCTGGTTAAATCCTACTTTCCTTTTAGAATTCAGACCCATCATACCTTCCTTCATTTAATAAACAGCTATTGAGTACTACCACCTGCCAGGTGCTCTCTAGATACTGGAAATACACAACAAATAAAATCAACAAAGTTCCTGCCCTCAAGGAGTTGTAATTTAGGGGTATACAGAGTGAGATTTAAGTTCAGAGATTTCTTTAGAAGTGCCTTCCCTGACCAGGTCAAAGTCCCCTATTTCACACCTATAACACCATACATCTCACCTTCATAAAACTTATCATTGTTATAAATATTCATGTATATATTTATTACACAACTAATGCTTGTCTCCACTATTAGAGCATACATTCCAAAAGGCAGACGATCTCTTTGTTGTTCAATACTGAATCCCCGGTGTCCAGCATTATGCTCAGCACACAGCAGAAACTCACTAGACAGCTGACGAATGACTAAAGGGATCGTGTAGCAGCCAGCACAGATGGCAATTCCCCCTGTACAAGGTTGGAACTAAGAGTAAGTGTTCTCAGAAGACCGGGTGAGTGAGCAGCTCCCTCTTCTGGACTCCCCTGGCACTTTCCACGCACTACATGTTACATGTGTCTCTGTACTCACACCTGCTCTCTGTTATGGTTCCTGTCTCTCACTAGTTAATGAGCTCCTCTGCACTTAGCATAATACCTTGCATATAGCAGATGCTCCATAAAATGATTACTGCCTGAAGGAGTGCCTGCTTCTCTGCTATTCCCAGTAACTGGCTGAGTGCCTGGCCCTCAACAAGCTTTCAGTACGTGTTGAATGGATACAGATATACTTACCTTGCACTCACCATGTGCCAGATACAAGCACTTTACACTTATTATCACATTTAATTCTCACAACAACTCTATAAGGTAGATATTCTTATCCCTTTTCACAGATCAGGAAAGTGCCTGATTGACTGACAACCTGTGAACACTGTCTAATGTGTCCCGATTTCAGTCATTAGAATCTAATCTACCAACACAATTTTTGCATAGTATGTCTCCCATTTACTTAATATTTTCATTAAAACGAATACAAAATAAACCTCAATGTTCCTAAGTCTTATAAAAAGCTAAGCAATAATATCTATAGGGACTTCCCTGGTGGCACAGTGGTTAAGGATCCGCCTGTGGGGATTCTTTTTTGTTTGTTTTTGGGTTTTTTTGTTCTTTTTTGCAGTACGCGGGCCTCTCACCGCTGCCTCTCCCGTTGCGGAGCAACAGGCTCCGGACGCGTAGGCTCAGCGGCCATGGCCCACGGGCGCAGCCGCTCTGCGGCATGTGGGATCCTCCCAGACCGGGGCACGAACCCGCGTCCCCTGCATTGGCAGGAGGACTCTCAACCACTGCGCCACCAGGGAAGCCCGGCCTGTGGGGATTCTTAACCCCACAAGGTAACATAGGTTTGATCCCTGGTCTGGGAAGATCCCACATGCCACGGAGCAACTAAGCCCGTGCACCACACCTACTGAGCCTGCACTCTAGAGCCCGAGAGCCACAACTGCTGGGCCTATGTGCCACAGCTGCTGAAGCCGCATGCCTGGAGCCCATGCTCCACAACAGCGGAGGCCGCCACAATGAGAGGCCAGCACACCACAACGAAGAGTGGCCCCCGCTCACAGCAGCTAGAGACGGCCCGCGTGCAGCAGCAAAGACCCAACACAGCCAAATAATAAATAAATAAAATAAATTTATTTTTTAAAAAAATCTATAAAATCGCCGTTCTCATGTGCTTATGTTTTAAAATATACATACATAGTACCTGATACCAAAATGAAAGGTGTTCAGTCTTCATAACGCCTAAAATCAACTCTCATTCCACACTCCACTGTTCCCAGAGCTGCGCTCTACTCTCATATTCTTATTAAACCCCATTCCTCTCAGTTCTGCTGCTGAATCTCTTTCGACAAAATAACCAAAATCTCCCCTAATGATCTATCTGTGAGAACAACCAACTCAGTGCATCTAGCAGAACTGAGGGAGTTCTCTCTACTCAGCTGAAAGCAACAACAGCTGAGCAGAACACATCCCACTACATGGAAGTGACGGTAACAGAGACTCTCTCTCAATGGATTTCTTTAGCGTACACCTCTAATAAGGAAATTCACCAACTCCAAAATATCCATACAACTCCCTTCCTTCCACTGCTTACAATGTACACATCACACCATCACCACAGCACATTTCGTAAGTGATTAAAATGAAGTATGTGATTAACCCATTTATTTTCCAATTAAGAGGCACATTTAGAGAGCTTTCATTTCTATTAAGCTAAAGTTTACAATTCAACAAATATTTGTGGAACACCCTCTTCATTAGGCATTAAGCAATGGGGATGACAGTAGGAGAAAAAATAAAATGTCAATCAACATACATTTACCGCTACTACCATGTAATAGTACTCTTACATTTACCGCTACTACCATGTAATAGTACTACTAAGAGCTAATACTGATTACACCCATTACTACATGCCATCACCATGCCAACCAACCTACATCCATCACTTGTGAGCTGAGTACTATAACTATCTCCATCTTGCAGATGAGAAAACAAAGATTCTGAAAGGTTCGGTAAGCTGCACAGGTTACTCAGTGGTGTAGTTGTGAAGTCAAGATCTTGAAGCCAACCAATGTGACTTTAGAGTCTGTATTATGAATAAAAAGTCCACAGCTAATCACGCAATTACCCCCAAATCACACTGCACTGCAGCTGTCTGGATGGCTTCAGCCTATGTCTTCAGCCCTGACCAACGTGCCCTCAAACCCATTACATCAGCAGAGAACACCTATAGGGGCATGAGTTCAACCTAAATCCAGGTGCAGCTCTAAATCATGAGACAGATAAAAATGCATCATTTGAGGCTTCCCTGGTGGCACAGTGATTAAGAATCAGCCTGCCAATGCAGGGGACACAGGTTCAAGCCCTGGTCCGGGAAGATCCCACACACTGCGAAGCAACTAAGCCCATGCGCCACAACTACTGAGCCCGTGCTCTACAGCCAGCGAGCCACAACTACTGAGCCCGAGTACCACAACTACTGAAGCCCATGCTCCTAGAGCCCATGCTCTGCAACAAGAGAAGCCACTGCAATGAGAAGCCCATGCACTGCAACAGAGAGTAGCCTCCGCTCGCCGCAACTAGAGAAAGCCCGCATGCAGCAACGAAGACCCAGTGCAGCCAAAAATTAATTAATTAATTGATTAATTAATTTTAAAAAGTATCATTTCAGTTAGAGTGAGAGCGCCTCACTCCTCACTCCTCCAGGAGGCCCCTAGACGGAATCCTATGGTCCCACAGAATTTTCAAACAGACCAGCAGAAAACTCTCATCCTGCATTCAGATCCGCCAAAATTTAACATTAGCCTAATGTTCCAAATTTATCTCCTACACCTTACGATACAAAACCTCTACTGGTCAAGACTGCTCCACCCTATGTCTCCCAATTGTCTGTTCTCTCTCTTTCTCAAGCCCTTTACAGACACTGCGGGCCTTCCATACAGTATCTGCACCAGCATTGTCTGAACTCACCTGAATAAATTATAAATAGAAGCAAAACTTTAAAATTATAATATCATAATTATTAAATAATTATAATATAATTATATAATTATGATAATAGCTACCATTCAAAGGGCCTTTCGTGGGCCAGTCACTTACTAGGCATAAGATGATTTCACCTTATCTTTACAATGATCCCATGAGGAAGGCATCACAACTCCCATTTTACAGAGAGATGGAGCCAGAATTAAAAACTTGGGCTAGCGACTCTGCTGCCTGTACTCTTTTCTCTTGAACAAAACCAATTTTATTAGCAGGTATATTGACCTGGAGGGTTTGAAACAACATGAGGGAAGTCTGTTTCATTAACAGTCACACACAGGAAGGAAATATTGGGCAGCAACAAGAGATAGCTGTCAGGAAGAAATCTGAATAAGCACAGCTCTCACATAGCAGGGATTAGCAAACTTTCTGTAAAGGGCCAGAGAGTAAATATTAGGCTTTGGGGGCCAGATAAGTCTCTTCAGTAATTACTGAACTCTACTGTTAAAGTGCAAAAGCAGCCATAGCAATATGTGAGTGATGGGCATGGCTGTGCTCCAGTAAACTTTTATTTACAAAAACAGGCTTCAAGCTGGATTTGACCGTGGGGGCCATTATGCAGATGATGGTTGGCAGACACTGGACAATTTTCTTAACCTTTCTGAGCTTGCATTTCCTCCTCTGTTACAGGATAATATTTCTGACCATATAGAATGAAGACAACTCAAGATAACATATCCAGGGCACCTGGCACATGAGACATTCAATAAATAATAACAGGGGCTTCCCTGGTGGCACAGTGGTTGAGAGTCCACCTGCCGATGCAGGGTACACGGGTTCATGCCCCGGTCCGGGAGGATCCCACATGCCGCGGAGCGGCTAGGCCTGTGGGCCATGACTGCTGGGCCTGCGCGTCTGGAGCCTGTGCTCCGCAACGGGAGGGGCCGCGGCAGTGAGAGGCCCACGTACTGCAATAAAATTAAATAAATAAATAATAACAATTACTGATTCTAGTCTCAGCCAGAAAATATTTAAGCCAAGGACATCAGAAACTCTCAAAGACCACTGGATTACATAGAAACAAACAAAACACACACAGAGAGACATTCTGGCCCACTGGCAAAAACGGGACATTTTGAGCATCAAAAACAATAACAATTGCAATGGATTGCACGACATCAACAGGGACTACCAGTTCTGACCAGGACAGAAATAAACGTACTGAATTTACCAGCCTGTCATAAATAACTGTAAAACTGAACAAAACAGATGAAGCTGAGATGCTGGACAACAGACAGGACAAGGCCATGACCCTTGAAAGAATGTAAGCAGTATGACAATAGTACAAATGATGGGAGTTTAAAGAGAAATATATTGTTATAAGGTTCCTTCCTTATTCGTGATATGGCAAAATAATAATTCAAAGTATATTGTGATAAGTTAAGATGCATATTACAATCCCTAGAGCAACCTCTAAAAAAATAAGCTAAAAAGCCAATATAAGAGATAAACTGGAATATTTAAAAAAAAAAAGATTCAATCTAAGACAGGAAAGGAGGAAAAAAATGGATAAATAGAAAACAAGATGGTAAACTTAAGCCCAACAGTATAGTTACAAAAAAATATAAATGAACTAAATCTCCAATTAAAAGACAGAGATTGCCAGAATGGATAAAGAACAAGTCCCTACTATATACTGTGTACAGGAGATAGATTAGTGTGACAACACCTGAATCCACTGATTCAACTTTATCATAACTAAAAATGAAACAATCAGATATTATGCATCCACTGATAGGAAGCACACAGCACTGCCTATGAACTATTTCTGCCAAGAAAACTGACCCTGATTATAATTAAGCCTCAAGAGCTAACTATCAGTTTATAGGAATTAAAGAGATAAGGAAATATGCTCAAAAACAGCATGAGGGGCTTCCCTGGTGGCGCAGTGGTTGAGAGTCTGCCTGCCAATGCAGGGGACGCGGGTTCGAGCCCTGGTCTGGGAGGATCCCACATGCTGCGGAGCGACTGGGCCCGTGAGCCACAATTACTGAGCCTGCGCGTCTGGAGCCTGCGCGTCTGAAGCCTGTGCCCCACAGCGGGAGAGGCCACAACAGTGAGAGGCCCGCGTACCACCAAAAAAAAAAAAAAAAAAGTTTCTAAAGAATCTATGACTTGCTGTCCTTTATATTCTACTAAAACACCTGGCATGGTCCTAACATATATTAGGCATTCAAAAAACAAACAAAAAAAAGGATCTGTCAGACTGATATAAATATTTATTATATTGGGTCTGCCTTGGTTATCCTCAAATGAGCAAGGGTTAGTTTTGAAGTACACAAAAGGAACCCAGTGAAGGCATGAGGCCACCAAGACAAAAGTGGTCTTTACCTTTACATCTGGCACCTGGGCACGAAGGCTGCTGAGTCCCACGATGGAGTAGAAAGCAGATTCCAAACTTGTGAAAGGGCGATCCAGCGAGGCTTTCAGTCTCTCCACATCATGCCTAGTGAGGTAGTGAGTGGGCGTCAGAGCATGGACGCTGGCTATGATTGTCAGGGCCAACAGGAAGACAGTGCTTGAACCTTGGGGGGAAACGACTATTAAATAAATACACTCCACACTATTCCAAAGTTCTACACAAAGTTCCAATGATGAGGCACACCAAGGTCTGGGAACCAAATTATGTGAGGAAGGGTGAGGGAACTGGGAGGTTCAACCTGGAGACACGCCTTGGGGAAGTGGTGGGCATGGTCTTCAACTCTCTGAACAACAGTCCTCCCAGCAGCCTCTGTGCCTCTAAAGCAAGGGACTCATCATGCCATTCCCATCTCAAGTACATTTGTAACTCGTATGCCTCATAGGACAAACCCGATCCTGAATCCTCCCCCGTGGCCTTGCCCGTCCCAACCAGATCTCCTCCCCCACTCTTTCATCTGTTGCTCTCTGCCCTCCTCTCTGCTCCTCTAAGTAGTCGTGTTCTTTCCCACCCAGCTCTTTTGCATGCCTTCTCCTGCTTAATTTCGACTTTCAGATTTCGAGTATCTCTTCCTTAAGAAGCCTCCCAACAGCCCTCCTTTGGATGAGGTCCCAGTACTATAAAGTAGCAAACAACGAGGTTTCTGGGGCCAGGTTTAAATCCTAGCTCTGTCACTTCTTAGCAAGGTGGCCATGGCGGTTACAATGTGACCAGCTGTGTCTCAGTTTTCTCAAGTGTAAAGTGGGATAATAACAGTATCTACCTCAGGGTTGTTAGGATTACATGCGTTAATACAGAAAATGTCAGTGACTGGCACATATATAGGTAAGTGCTATATAAATGTTAGCTACTCCTTCTATTACATTATTGTTGTTGTTCCTGTATCCGCTCACAGCAACCTGCACTTCTATGCAGAATTTTTCACAACTAAAATTAGTAGTGTAATGTCTTATTCCTCTGCTAGACTGTAAGCTTCATGAGGACAGAGACCGTTGCTTTTATTCATCCCAGTAATTCCAGATCTTGCACATTGCTTGGCACATAGCAGTACTGAATTAATATTTGCTGAATAAATGGAAAGAAAAATCAATCCTCATCTATTATGCCCCAGGGGACAGAGAGAAATCACAGATGTGGAACATTTCTACTTTTCATTTGGAAAAAAACACATTCAAATGGGCAACTTCATGAACAGTCTGCCTTCCAAGTAACAGTAATCACAAGGTTAACATTAATGATTACTGCTCCTTTGCCTATGGCGTCAAATTTAGTTTGAACTAGAAATACCTTAAATACCTTAAAAAAGGTATTTTACAAATAAGAAAACTGAGGACCAGAACAGCTTGGAGATAGCTAATCTTGGACTCAAACCCAGGTCTATCTATGGAGTTTGCACTCCACTATTTTTTAGAGAATGTTGTAGAAGGGATGCCTACACTAGGGGCATGAGTGTTAGTGTTATTTAAGTCCTCGTGTGTGTTAAATAACCTGAAGAACGCAAAAGCTCTTGAAAAAAACTAGAACGAGATCTATAATGTGGATCATCATTCATCAAATATTTATTAAGTACCTACTATGTACCAAGCACTATTTTTGGTATTAATTAAATACCAAATCAGGAAGAAATGTATTAATTAAAATACAACAGGAAACAGAACAAAAACCCCTAATCTCATGGAGCTTACATTCTAGTTGGAAAAGAAAGACATTACACAAAATAATTATGAAACATTATTTATCATCTTAGAAGGTGAAAAGTGCTATGGAGAAAAATAAAGCACAGAAGGAATATCAGGAAGAGCTGTAATTTTAAATATGGTAGCCTGTGAAGCCCTAAGAAATAAAGATATTGTGTGTAAACCTGAAGGAAAAGGAGCAAGTCATAAAGAAATTTGGAGGGAAACTATCCCAAGAAAAGCAAGGGCAAATACCCTGAATCAGGAGTGCAGATGGTGTTTTTCGCATTAGCAAAGAGAACAATACGGCTGGAGAGGATTAAGCAAGGGTTGAGATGTAGGGACAAGGTAACAGATGTAGCAGAGGCCAAATCCAGAGGGCATTATAGGGACTTTGGCTTTTATAAAGTGAGACGGGAGCCACGGGAAAATCTTGAGCAGAGGAGTGACTCGACTTACATTTTAACAGGAACTTTGTGTTGAGAATAAACAATACTGTGTTGAGATTATAGAGAAGTAAGGATAGAAGACTACTGCCATAACCCAGGAAAAAAGATGCTGGTGGTCTAACCCAGGGTGACAGCAATGGAGGTACTGAGAAGTGGTTGAAGTCTGGCTAGAATTCAAAGTTAAAGCCAGAATTGATAATGGATTGAAAGATGTAAAAGAGGAATCAAGATACTTATGCTGGGCTTCCCTGGTGGCGCAGTGGTTGAGAGTCCGCCTGCCGATGCAGGGGACAAGGGTTCGTGCCCCGGTCCGGGAAGATCCCACATGCCGCGGAGCGGCTAGGCCCGTGAGCCATGGCCGCTGGGCCTGCGCGTCCAGAGCCTGTGCTCCGCAATGGGAGAAGCCACAACAGTGAGAGGCCTGTATGCACGCATTCAATACCTTAAGATCTAGTGAGTAACTATGACTAGCTTTTGCCAGGTCGACTGTAAGTTCCCCTAACACAGCATCTGTGCCAGAATCCTGATATTCCCACCTCATATTAATCATAACAACTGCGGGGTCTAAAATTTGAGCACTTAACATGTGTACGGTATGCCCACACTATGCTAAGTAGTTTGCATCCATTTAGTCATTAAATCCTCACAACATCCAAGTGAGGGCGGTTTACAGACCATGAAATTGAGTCTCAGAAATAGTTACCTGCCCTAAGACACGTAACTAGGTGAGAACCAAACTGCAGCTCTATTATCCTCAACCTCTCAAATAATGGAGCAGTGAGTTCACTGACTTATTCACTTTTACCTGGGGCAAGTTACTTCCCTTCTCTGATATTCCATCTGTCAAACGGAAATAACAACAGTACACATTTCCCAAGTTGTTGTGAGACTACATGAGGTTCCATCCTGCACAGTGCCCACTCAATACCTAGCAATATAGTTAAGCTTACTGAGTGCTTACTTAGTGCCGCACTGTTCCACGCTACACAAGGAGATTATCTGATTTAACACTCACTGTAATTCATGAGGTAGATAACTTTACTAACCTATTTTACAGATGAGAAACTGAGGGGCAGAGAAATTAAGTAACTTGTACAGGGTCACATTAACGAATACGTGGCAGACTCCCAGTCTGTACCGGAGACTCTAACTTCAGGACTCATGCTCTAAGCTCCCAAAGAGAGGTGACTGACTGTCTTGCCCCTTTCATTAAAAAGGAAACCATGGTCCAAAAACAGGACGAGGGACTTCCCTGGTGGCGCAGTGGTTAAGACTCTGTGCTCCCAAAGCAGGGGGCCCGGGTTCGCTCCCTGGTCAGAGAACTAGATCCTACATGCATGCCGCAACTAAGAGTTCGCATGCCATAAATGAGGACCCTGCCTGCCGCAACCAAGACCTTGTGCAACCAAATAAATAAGTAAATAAATATTTTTTAAAAAAACAGGACGATTTGGCCAAAAGCTCACTCTTACACCTCCTGGCCCGGAAGCCCGCGCAAGTTAAATGAATGAGTTAAGACAGCCCGAGCGTTATCCGCGGCCGCGGTCCCTGGCTGGGCCTCGGGGGGACCCGCAGCTCCGTGCCGCACCCGTACCCAACCCCTCCTCCGCGGCAGTCCCACCCGCTGGCCAGCCCTTCGTCAGACCCTCGACCCCAAAAGCCCGAGCCCGAGCCCATGCCCCTGCCCCTCAGGGTAAGGGGATCCCGCCTAGCCAGCTCCTGCGTGACGAGCACTAGTCTCCCGCGGGCGAGGGCCCACTCGCCAAGGCGTGCGGGCCGCGGGACCCCGTTGTCGAGCCATGCGCAACGCCTCACCCGGCGGCGCCATTCCTCCTAGCAGGTCCCACCAAGGCCCGAGACACAGACGGACTTCCGCTCGGGAAAGTGGCTCCAAGACTGCGCCGGAGGGGACGCCAGGGATTCGCGGCAGACCCCGCGTGCTAGGATGGGCTCTAAGCACAGGTCAGTCCCCGCCGTCCCGCTGGGCCGCGTCACTCCCAGCAGCTGCGGCCGTAATTCCAGTCCTCGCGCGCAGAGTGCGCTGCAGTCCTCGAGTACAGGCCCGCTTCTCCCCCGCACCCTGGCCCACTTGGAACCGACCGCCTCGCAACCATCCCATTCGGGGCGCTGCCGGCACGCGGTTGGACGAGGCCTTGGGGGGGAGGGGCCTTATATGCGTCCTCCTGTGATTGGCCTATTGCGCTGTCACTCAGTCTCTCTCTGCAGCCCGGCCGATTTTAAAGGAATAGGAAGGGTCCGGTGGGGAAGGGCCAGCAACAATGTTCGAGGGGTTTCGGGTTTTGTTAGAAAATTAAAAATTATGGCAACTTTCTCCAAAGATTGTTTCGGTTCTTAATAACTGACCTACGAGTGATTTTTTTAAACTGATTTGCACAGCATTTGCGTGAGGAGAATATTAGCCCAATTTTACAGACGAAGTAACAGGCTCAAAAAAGGAAGTGACTTATCTAAGAACTCAATAATAGCTAACTCTGATTATTGGGAGTTTACGGGATAGCCCGACAGTGTACTGAGCACTCCATGTACACTATTTCATTTACTCCTCATCACCATTCTGTGAAATATGCACTATTTGTATTCCCATTTTATAGAGAAGGAAACTAAAATATTTGAACCCGGACAGTCTGACTCCATAATCTGTGCTTTTAACTATTATGAACATATAAAGTATTCACTATGCGATAACTCTTACTATAATTAGTGTCCCGGAAATTATTATCCTAAATAAGGGAGAGTCAGTTCTTTCTATGTCTGGCACTGTGCTGTCGGGTATGGTATACTAGCTATTAAATATGTGGATATTTTAATTTGAATTTAAATTAATTAAAATTAAAAATTCAGTTTGTCAGTTGTACTTACCACATCTCAAGCACTCAGTAGCCACATGTGGCTGGTGGAGATCATGTTGGACCGTGAAGAATTATAGAACATTTCCATTACCACAGAAAATTCTATTGGACAGCACTGATCTAGAATACATAAAGAACTCTTCCAACTCAGTAATAAGACAACCAATGGTGTGCTGAAGCCTCATACTGGCTTGGAGAGTCAACTGTTAAATTTATCAGGAATTTTGATAAACAACAAGGTCCTATTGTATAGCACAAGGAACAGTATTCAATATCCTGTAATAAAACAAAATGGAAAGGAATATGAAAAAGAGTATATATGTATAACTGAATCAGTTTGCTGTACACCAGAAACTAACACAACATTGTAAATTAACTATACTTCAATAAACATATATATAAATAAAAGGAATTTTGCAAATTGGTTGTTAAATACAGCTATTTAGAATCATTAAACTATATGCACTTACAATGAAATAAAGTATATTGAAAACCGAAGTCATCATTTCCTAATTATTTTGCTGTATTTTACCATCTGTGTTTTTGTGGTAGCTTATATCTATAATATCTGAATAGTGAAAATCTTATATCATGGTGTGCTACTACAAATCTCTTCCCAGTAACATTAATAGCTGAATTTTGGCTACAATAAGAATATTTACCCCATACAGTCAGCACATGCTACAGACCAGAGCTTGACTTATTGCTTTTTTACTGTGTAAACTTAATGTTGGAGAAAATGTTAATAGAGATTAAACTTAAAAGTATATTGCATCAATCAGTTTCACATTGTCAATAGCACAAAAACTTGAGGAAATATTCTTCTCCTGTTTGAAAACTATTATCCCATTCAGAAAAGAAGTCACTTCTGAAGTTTCAGTTACATCTTACTCGTTAATATAAATGAAAATATCAAACTTCAGAACTACACTGAGAGAGTGTTTTTTAAACATTTACCAACATACTTTTGCAAGCAATCCAATAAAAAACATGGGGGGGGCTTCCCTGGTGGCGCAGTGGTTGAGAGTCCGCCTGCCGATGCAGGGGACGCAGGTTCCTGCCCCGGTCCAGGAAGATCCCACATGCCGCAGAGCGGCTGGGCCCCTGAGCCATGGCCGCTGAGCCTGCACGTCCGGAGCCTGTGCTCTGCAAAGGGAGAGGCCACAACAGTGAGAGGCCCGCGTACCACCAAAAAAAAAAAAAAAAAAAAAACATGGGGGCTTCCCTGGTGGCGCAGTGGTTGAGAGTCCGCCTGCCGATGCAGGGGACACAGGTTCGTGCCCTGGTCCGGGAAGATCCCACATGCCGTGGAGCGGCTAGGCCCGTGAGCCATGGCCGCTGAGCCTGCGCGTCCGGAGCCTGTGCTCCGCAACGGGAGAGGCCACAACAGTGAGAGGACCGTGTACCGCAAAAAAAAAAAAAAAAAAAAAAATGGGCAAAAGATTTGAGTAGACACTTCATCAAAGATATACAAATAGCAAATAAGCACGTGAAAAGATGACCAACAGCACTGCATATTAAACCACAGTGAAATATTGCTACACATCCACTGGAACGGTTGATAATAAAACGACCAACAATATCAAATATTGGCAATTATGTGGAGCAACTGAAACTTTCATATACTGCTGATAGAAATGTAAAGCGTGGGCTTCCCTGGTGGCACAGTGGTTAAGAATCTGCCTGCCAATGTAGGGGACACGGGTTTGAGGCCTGGTCCGGGAAGATCCCACATGCTATGGAGCAACTAAGCCCGTGCGCCCCAACTACTGAGTCTGTGCTCTAGAGCACGAGAGCCATAACTACTGAAGCCCACACGCCTAGAGCCCATGCTCTGCAACAAGAGAAGCCACCTTAGTGAGAAGCCCGTGCACCGCAATGAAGAGTAGCCCCCACTGGCGTCAACTAGAGAAAGCCCACAGGCAGCATTGAAGACCCAATGCAGCCAAAAATAAACAAATGAAATAAATAAATTTTTAAAAAATGAAATGTAAAATGCAACAGGCATTTTGGAAAACAGATTGGCAACTTGCTTTTTCATTCACTAATATAGGCTAGACATTCAGCAAATATAGATCTATCCAGTCATTCACTGAATCAATATTTATTGAGCATTGCCATGTGCCAGGCACTATTCTAGTCTCTTAGAATACATTCATGAACAAAACAGCCAAACATACAAACAAGAAAATGAAATAAATTTTTACAGTAAACAAACACAAATGAACTTGGCGATTGTCGGTAATGGTTAAATACTATGAAAAAAATAAATGTGGGGCTGGGGTGGGAAGAAGCTTACTTAATCTAAATTGGTGATCAATAAATGCCTCTCTGAGAAGGAGACATTTAAGCTTGCACTTGAGTGATGAGACAGAAGCAGTCCTGAAAAACTAATTTTTCTAATCCCCTCTTCATCCGTAGGACCTGTAGTCGGGAAGAAGTAGTGGTCCCTTGTGCTTCTGACAATGATTCAGGAAGTGTGGATTTGTAGCTGAGCAACTTAGAGGATATTAAAAAAGGCCCAAGTAGCCTTGAACTTACAGGTGAAAAGGGGAAATATTAGAAAGGGGGAGGGGGCAGGGCAAAGGGAATCTTTTCAAGTCTAGCTCTTGACTGTACTTTTTTTTTTTGATTTTTTTGACTATACTTTGACAATGAATTTGGTCCCTGACTTTAAGACCTTGGAATATGATTGGCAAAATGAGATAAGATGCATTATTCTAGACATATAGTAATCTAAACTTGGTGCTAAGACAGGTGATACTGAAGACTTGGACAGAGTCTAAGTGCTAGGGGGATTCTGAGAAGGGAAGGGTAGGTGTGGATGGAAGCTGGATGAGACTACAGAATAACTTTCATTTTTTCTACAAACATTTACTGAGAACCAGTTGCTGGGCATACGACAGTGAACAAGACCGACATGGTCTCCGCCCTCATAGAATTTACATTATAGTGCTGAAAAGGACCAAAAAAAATAGACAATAAATAAAGTAATTACAAGTTTACAGTAAATACTATGAAAAAATTGAACAAGGGGTGAGACAAAAAATAAGGGCGATGGGAACCTACTCTAAACCATGGTTGTCAGAGAACACCTGTCTGAGATGGTGCCGTTTAAAGCTAAAGGAGGCCTCAAGGCCATGAAAGACCAACCCAGGTGAGAAGTAGAGGGAAGAGCATTTCAGGTGGGTAGAACAGCATGTACATGAGACAGCAAAGACTACAGTGTGTCTAAGGAACTACATCCATTCACTTGTACATTCATTCAACAAATATTTATTGAAGCCCTACTGTGATCTTAACACTGATCTAGCTGCAGAATAGACACAGTGTACTTACAAACAAATGATTGGAACTCAATATAATGTGCATGATTAAGGGTTGGGGAGGGAGTAGGGAGCAGACAGAGAAAGGCTTATTAGCAGCTAGAAGGATACTTAGCTAATATGGGCAAAGAGGGGATTCAGGAAAGGCATCCTGGAGCTGAGCTCTGATGGATAAGTAGGGGTTAGCTAGGCAAAGAGAGGTAAGGGAAGGTGGGGGACAGGAAGAAGAAACATGCAGGCAGAAGGAAAGCCTGTGCAGAGATCAGAGGTGAACGAGAACATGGCTTCTAGTGGACGAGAGGCATGTGGCAGAGAGTAGGAGGAATTTGCAGAAGAGGCTATTCAGGAAACCAAGAAGAGTACAAAGGTAGAGTGGTAGAAACCCTTAGATGATAGGTGTGTTAGGGAGAAACTAGGAAGACTGTTGGCACAATAGGAATAAGGAATTTGGTATTAGAAAATGGAGGAGGCAAGGATGTAAAGCTACATGAAGAGCCACCATAATCACTGTCACTCAGTGAGCAAAAGAATAATATCTGCCAACACTTCGCTGGAGCCGGCGCTGTATCAGCCAAATGAAGAAAGTTTTGTTATCATCCCCATTTTGGAAATGTAGAAATAGGCCCAGAGAAAGTAAGGTCACACAAGGTCAGAATGCTAGAAAGAGGCAGAACACGGATCCGAGCCGAGGCAGACTCTGGAGCCTGTGCCCAAAGTATATTCCAGGTTGGGAAGGAGGTACCTCAAACACTTACTCTGCAGCCTGCTCCGGTGGGAAGAGATCAGCACCAAGGGCTGCTATAGTTTAAGCTCTAGTCACCACAGGGTCAAAGACTTGAATTTGAAAAATAATATCTACAATTTAAGTGCTTACTATGGACCACAGATTGGGATAAGTCTTTTCCCACTTATCTCACTTAATCCTTCCAATAACCCTGTTTTATTGGTGAGGAATCTAAGGTTTCAAGAGGCAAACTAATTTAATAAATGTCACATAACTAGCAAGTGGTAGAGCCAGGATTCAAACTAGTCTCAAACTGAGAGAAGTTCATGCTCTTAACCAGCCTGCTACTGCTCAGTCTTTTTTTTTTTTTTTTGCGGTATGCAGGCCTCTCACTGTTGTGGCCTCTCCCGTTGCGGGGCACAGTCTCCGGACGCGCAGGCTCAGCAGCCATGGCTCACGGGCCCAGCCGCTCCGCGACATGTGGGATCTTCCCGGACCGGGGCACGAACCCGTGTCCCCTGCATCGGCAGGCGGACTCTCAACCACTGCGCCACCAGGGAAGTCCTACTGCTCAGTCTTAAAGGTTTTTGAAGCTTAGGAGGCCCTCAAAGTACATTGAATTTGTAATTGAGAAAACTGAGACTCAAGAGGGGAAGGGACTTGTCCAAGGTTGCAGAGGAAATAGTAAAGGTGAGAACAGGACCTGTCTATTCTGATGTACAGTGGTTTTCCCCACTAAACCGTACAACTTCATACAGTACAGAGGCGTCATCCAATGTCTTTCTTCCGGTGTTACAGACTCGGATATCCCTGGACTCCCTTGGGAATCCCTCACAGACACCTTCAGACACCTGACCCACCAGGGCCCCCTCGGTGAGGTCATTGTTGAGAGGCTGATTCAATCCATCCTGGAGTTTTTTAATGGTGAACTAAAGGTATGCACAGCAATTCTCTGAGTCATCCAAATTATTCTGCCGTTCCAACACATATTTTAAACATTTATTATATAAATAATTTATAATGTAGAAGTTATTTATAAAAAAATTTGTAAAATTTATTTATATTTATACTGTCAACTGAAAAAGAAATGTACAGCCTACAAGTTAAGAGTTACGTTTTTTCGGAGGCCTTACTGAGGACTAGAGCCTGGGATGACAGTGTCTCTGACAGCTCTGAAGGACTCTTCCAAAGAAGTAAGGGATGAGCCAGGATAAGAAGGAGGTTTTGCTGGAAAAAACAAACAAACATGTAGTGAAACATCAAAAGATGACTGCTAATCTCAAAAACAGACATCTCAAGTTTATGATTTTAGTGCTTTTCTACATAGGGGAAGATGTGGGACAGCTGATGGCTTCAGCATCCTTTGTTTACTGAAATGGCAGGTGACATTCTTTGTCCACAGTACTTTTATATTTATTTTTATATTTATAATAAATATACTTACATATTCTTATAAATTATATTTATGTTTATAAAAATTATAAATTTCCTATAAAAACAAAGAAAATTGTAATAAAAGTTACAGGTTAATCTTCCCTAATCCCCCTCTCCTAAGATAACTCCTGTTAACATTTTGGTATATATATTTTCAGACTTTCTTCTGTGCATACAAATGCATGTCATTATAGAAAAACACACGTCAGAGATGGTGGGAGAAAAAAATTTTTCTAGGTCAGTAACTATAGATCTGTATTATCCTACTTAATACAGTATTCCTTGTTCAGGTAAAACACTCGTTCATTCTATAGGAGCACATAACAGAAGAATTTATCTTGACCTGGGGATAAGGGAATGCATTTCTGAGGAAGTAACCCTTGAGGAGCTCAAATCTAAGGAATGAATAGGAGAAACTAGGGGAAGTTAGAATTGGAGAGAGTGTTCCAGAAATAGGAAATGAAATGTTTAACAATCTTGTGGCAGAAAGGAGCAGAGCATGTCTGATGAGCTCAGAGAAGCCTGGTACATCTTAATCACAGTGTCAACGGTGTCTGTCATTTGTCAACAGATACTTAGGTTGTTTCCATATTTACTGTGAATAATGCTGCAGTGAACATGGGAGTGCAGATACCTCTTTATCCAGATTTCATTTCCCTTGAGTGTATATACACAGATGTTTTTGGTTTGTGAAAATTCAACAAGCTTTACATTCTCTCTATGTGTAATGCCAATAAAATTTTTTTAAAAAGACTTAAAGCCAGAATGTTGGTCTTCATTTTTGACTTGGACTACTCTTTATACTTCATGTCAGCAGGGCTTTATAAAGGATTTCTTTGTAATTAATAAAGGGGATGGATTGCTGCAGTGAATTTAAAAAAAAAGTCCATCCTGTGCCTTGACCTAAATCCACAGCCAGTCAGGGAAATAGATGAATAAGAAGGTAATTTTATCAGAGTATCACAAATACCATGTTAGCAATATGCACATGTGGTTTATGGATACACTTAGAAGGATACCTGACCCAGCTTCAGGAGAAAATGCATGATCCAAGTCTTGAAGCATATATAGATTTCAGTCAGTAAACAAAAAGTGTAGAGAATTCAGAAGGTGAAAAGGCCCAGAAGCAAGAAAGGGCAGCATGAAACTTAACTGGGCTAAAGCTCAGAATGCTACCAGGCAAGGCAAAAGATGAATTTGAAGAGGTTAGCTGCCATCACATTGAGAAGGGCCTTGACCTCCATGAGTGCTGTTGAAAAGAGATTCAGTAGGGAGTAAAATGATCAAATTTTCATTTTATAAAGATGAAACTGGTGATAGCTGGATGAATAGATTGGAAGGGGGCAGAACTAGAGCAGTGTAACCCAATGTTGGCTTGCTATACTAATCCAGGTGAGAGTCAGGCCATTGAAGTCAGCTTCTTGCTATATTTGCTGCTTACTGTCCAGAGAGCTTCTCAGTTTATACCATCTACATGCAGGGGAGAAAAGACTGGAAGAAATTTTCTCAAGATATGTAGAATTATTGGTGTCTTTTATTTTCTTCTTTATACTTTATTTTTTCAAAGTTTCTACAACAGATACTGTGTTTATAATCAGAAAAAGACAATAATACAAAAGATTTTATTGTTCAAATCAGGACTTGCATTTTAATAGGAAACAAAGACTCAAAATAATGATTTTAATGACATCAGGAGAGCTGGAAATAATAGCATCAGAGGTCACCTTTAGGACCTTAATTAGACAGCAGTACACAGGGTGAGTAGGTGGGGAAGCAAAGACTAAAGATGGGGAGCGCCATCATGGAGCGCTTGGTAAAATCTAGCTGAGAGGGAAAATGAGGTCCCACACCCAGGCAGAACCAGTGGACAAGGAATTTTATCCTCTGTAACTTATTCGTTCCTTATAATAAAAAACTAATCTTGGATTGAATGAGATGTCAGTTGTTTAAAACATTCCAAGAAACTTTCCAAAAGCCTTTACAATTATAAAATGAGATTATAATGCATAATTGTGTTTTTATCGTTTTTCTACAGAGTGAACCTGAGAAGCCAACATTCCTAAGATCTTTGTCTTCTCTCAGCCGAACTTTCCCTTATGATGAAACCACAGAGTCATTCATTCTCAGCCACATAGTAGACATTGTGCATATGCTAAATGTAAGTACTGTGACCTTATCACAAATTATCGGGACCATGCAAATTCAGTGACTTGGCTAACAAATTTTAGTGGCTTTACCTATATTATCAATTCTCTCAACCTCTTCTCATATCAGTATCTCTGCATAGAGGAGAAATACTCAGGGTACTCCACAAATATAGTCACCCTTGAAAACCAATTGAAAGAGGAGCAGAAAGGCGGGCAACAGCATTTAAATTTCTCAGTAAGGGGCTTCCCTGGTGGCGCAGTGGTTGAGAGTCCGCCTGCCGATGCAGAGGACGCAGGTTCGTGCCCCGGTCCGGGAAGATCCCACATGCCGCAGAGCGGCTGGGCTGGTGAGCCATGGCCGCTGAGTCTGCAGGTCCAGAGCCTGTACTCCGCAACGGGAGAGGCCACAACAGTGAGAGGTCCGCGTACCGCAAAAAAAAAAAAAAAAAAAAAAAAAAAAAAAGATGGTATGGTACTGGCACAAAAAGAGACATACAGATGAATGGAACAGGGTAGAAAGTCCAGAGATAAACCCATGCACATATGGTCACCTTTGACAAAGGAGGCAAGAATATACAATGGAGAAAAGACAGCCTCTTCAATAAGTGGTGCTGAGAAAACTGGACAGCTACATGTAAACGAATGGTATTAGAACACTTCCTAACACCATACACAAAAATAAACTCAAAATGTATTAAAGACCTAAATGTAAGGCCAGGCACTATAAAACTCTTAGAGGGAAACATAGGCAGAACACTCTATGACATATATCACAGCAAGATCCTTTTTGACCCACCTCCTAGAGAAATAGAAATAAAAACAAAAATAAACAAATGGGACCGAATGAAACTTAAGAGCTTTTGCACAGCAAAGGAAACCATAAACAAGACAAAAAGACAACCCTCAGAATGGGAGAAAATATTTGCAAATGAAGCAACTGACAAAGGATTAATCTCCAAAATATACAAGCAGCTCATGCAGCTCAATATCAAAAAAACAAACAACCCAATCCAAAAATGGGCAGAAGACCTTAACAGACATTTCTCCAAAGAAGTTATACAGATTGCCAACAAACACATGAAAGGATGCTCAACATCACTAATCATTAGAGAAATGCAAATCAAAACCACAATGAGTCAGAATGGCCATCATCCAAAAATCTACAAACAACAAATGCTGGAGAGGGTGTGGAGAAAAGGGAACCCTCTTGCACTGTTGGTGGGAATGTAAATTGATACAGCCACTATGGAGAACAGTATGGAGGCTTCTTAAAAAACTAACAATAGAACTACCGTATGACACAGCAATCCCACTACTGGGCATATACCCTGAGAAAACCATAATTCAAAAAGAGACATGTATCACAATGTTCACTGCAGCACTATTTACAGTAGCCAGGACTTGGAAGCAACCTAAGTGTCCATCGACAGATGAATGCATAAAAAAGATGTGGCACATATATACGATGGAATATTACTCAGCCATAAGAAGAAACGAAATTGCGTTATTTGTAGTGAGGTGGATGGACCTAGAGTCTGTCATACAGAGTGAAGTAAGTCAGAAAGAGAAAAACAAATACCGTATGCTAACACACACACACACACACACACACACACACAGAATCTAAAAAAAGAAAAATGGTTCTGATGAACGTAGGGGCAGCACAGGAATAAAGACGCAGACATAGAGGATGGACTTTAGGACATGGGGAGGTGGAAGGGTAAGCTGGGACGAAGTGAGGGAGTGGCAATGACTTATATATACTACCAAATGTAAAATAGATAGCTAGTGGGAAGCAGCTGCATAGCACAGGGAGATCAGCTCAGTGCTTTGTGTCCACCTAGAGGGGTGGGATAGGGAGGTGGGAGGGAGGCCCCAGAGGGAGGGGATTTGGGGATATATGTATACATATAGCTGATTTATTTTGTTACACAGCAGAAGCTAACAAAACATTGTAAAGCAATTATGCTACAATGAAGATGTAAAAAAACAAAACAAAACAATGATATAGTTTAGCTACAATCCAAAAGAGGAAAAAAAAAAAGAGTACTGCTTAAATTTGCTTTATTTCATAAGGGAAATAAGGGAACTCAAGAGTATTTTCCTTTTATCGTGGCCTCATTTCCAAGGCCTGCACTTCCTAATAATTCAATTCAGGACAGTCTGAGAATTACAACATGGCAAACAGAAAAGTCTTAGACATGAGTGGTTAATTGGATGTAAAGGGTTACAGATCAGATGAATCAAAACATAGGAGGAGAAAATGGAAGGCTTTACATAGATAGGATATGACTTACTGAAAATCCAAAGTTAGAGCCCAGATTCACTCCTGAGGAGAAAACAACAACAGAGAGTGTTTCTCAGTTTTTGTTTGTTTGGTGGATGACCTTTGAGAGGTGTTTCTTTTGTTCTTGGATCATTTTCAAGCCAGCAATGCCCCTCAGTTCAAGTCTGGATGATCTGAAAGTCACAACAAAGGAAGAATCAGTATCTTGCACATGGCAGGCATTCAGTAAACATTTTTGGAATGAAGAAATGAAGGGTTTTCAGGACTTAGTATGCATGAAGTGGGACAAGAATCAGGAGAATCAAATCCAGCTGCAAAGAAGAAATGGGCTATAGTACATATACTGCAACTCACTGAAAGCCCAGCTACTTACTAAAGGGATGAAAAACGGGGCAATGAGTCTCAGGTTCTATTTGATTTATAATTCCTGAGAGCTGTTTCCTTTTATCTTGGTTTCTTTTCAAGGCCAGAATGACCCTCTGAAGTTCAGATCTGGATAAAAAAGAGATTGATTAGTTATGGCAAAGGCAAAAAACTTGAGGGTTCTCAGCTCTTGTGATCTTGTCCAGGACTAGCTACGAAACCCAGGATCTCATGGGGTAGACTTACTTTTACTGCATTTTTCCTCAAAAAATTCCAACCATGATGTCTGCATTTGACAGAGCCAGTGATATTTCTCAAGTTGTTCCAAACCTTTCCCACTCTCAACACCCGACTGTATGTTGCTATTTTGCTCTCACCAGAGCACCTAGCCGTTCTGCTTTATCTAGATGTGAGGTGACCCCCTTCCAGACAAGAGCTGTGAAGAGGAAGGGCAGGCTCTGGATCCCCGGCTTGGCCACTTTCTCCGGAGCCTGACTATATTGACGATCTTTTTTTATTTTCAATCTCTGCCTGCTGCCTGTCTCTGATTACTCGCATGCTTGCGTTTCCCAGTCCTAGAAAATACCCTTCCATTTGGCTCTCCTCCACCAGACTACTTAAAGAGAAGTTTTTACTTCCTACTTCAACTTTCTGACCTTCCTCCCATTAGCCCCTCAATCACAGTAATCTGGCTTCCACTCTCACTGTGCTAAAGGCAGCTGTCTCTAGCAAAGGTCACTGAAAACATATGAAAGATAATACATGAGGTCTTCTTTGAATTCCTCATCCTATCTGAGTTCTCTGTCGTGTTGGTAGTACTCTATGGAGTAATTCTTTCCTGGCCTCTGAAATATTGCTCCTTGTTTTTATACCTCTCTGGACAGTTTTTTTTTTTTTTTTCATTCACTCCTAAAGTTTTGCCCATCCCTGAAATGTTGGTGTTCCTAAAGGTTCTACCCGAGTCTCTTCTCGTGCCAACACATTCGCTGAGTGATATGAACCTGCTCCCTTAGCTTCAGGTACTGCCTGAAAATTCCCAAATCTTCATGTCTAGGCTGTCTCCACTCCTGGAGCTCTCTCTTAAAGAAGCACAGTAGGTTAATTAGAAAACAAATGAGCCAGTACAGGAAGACCTTCATTCATTTCACCTCCACTAATCCTGACATTTCTTTGCTGACAGGAAAGGAAGTTAGGAGGAGGGATGATAAGCCCTGTTATAGAACCCTTGGCACTGGAGATAGACCTCCCCTTAACGGCCCATAACCTCTAAGTAAAATCTCATGGGAGGTGAGTCTCTGTACGGACACTATGTGCCAACATCCCTTTCAGAAAATAATAATGAGATGGCCCTGAACTCAGCTAGAAGAAAGCAGAGTTGGAAGTTTCACATGGGCGGTTCAGTTTGCGTCTGACTTTTTAGGGGGAGTCTGAGTTTTTACTCATTTGAGACCCAGCTTGCCACAGGTTCCCAAGTCCTACCCCTCCCCACATGTGGAGAATGTAGAAGACTGGGAAATTGCCCAGGAGAGAGGGGCTACGTTCCAGGATCCAACAGCCTCCTTTTAAACTGCCTGCAAGCATCCCATACACAACAGTTCCAGAACTGATCTTATCCCTCTGGTTGTACTCCCATTCTAGTTGACAGTATCACCTTTCACCCTCTTGGCCCAGATGGAAACCTGGTATTGGAGACGCCTCCCCTTCAGTAGTGCCCCCTTCAGTTCTAGGACAAAGTTGTCTCTCCAGACTGGCTCCTTTCTACGCTGGACCAACCTCCCACCATCTTCATACCTCTACTCTCTACCCCATGCAATCCACGTGTGACACTGCAGCCAGAGGAACGTGTCCAAAACACATACTGATCGTCCACCTCCTTTCATTAAAATCCCTGATAATGTGCACGTTTTTACCTTTATGAGATCCTTTGCAACCTAACTGGACCTGTCTTCCATTTTCATCTCTGGTGACTCCTTCCCTCATCCAAGCAACAAAGGTTTTCTTTGTAATTTTTCAAACACACCATGCTAAGTACTGAGTGCCAACTACGAGCTGGTCACTCATCTATAAACTTTGGAATATCGTGAACATGAAACGAAGGCCCCTGCTCTCATGCAACTCACATTTTAGTAGGAAGAGCCAGCGAATAAACAAATAGGATAATTTCAGATAGTGATAAGATGCTATGAAGACGATGAAATGGGGTGGATGGGGGGAGATGCGGGTCAGCTATTTTATTTTATTATTTTTTTTTTTTCTTGCGGTACGCGGGCCTCTCACTGCCGCGGCCTCTCCCATTGCGGAGCACAGGCTCCGGACGCGCAGGCTCAGCGGCCATGGCTCACAGGCCCAGCCGCTCCGCGGCATGTGGGATCCTCCCGGACCGGGGCACGAACCCGCGTCCCCTGCATCGGCAGGCGGACTCTCAACCACTGCGCCACCAGGGTCAGCTATTTTAAATACAGTGCTCAGGGGTGGCCTGACAAGATGACTTTTAGCTGAACTTGAAGGATGAGGAGGAGCCAGACAAGCAAAGATCTGGCATAGAGTATGTGGGGCCGTTTGAGCAGCACGGGAAAAAGGCTCTGAGGCAAGAACTAGTTTGGCAGCTTGGCATTTCCAAGGTTCCAAAACAAAGCACTGAGGTTGGATCTTATTATATACCTGAGGAGGGGGACAATGCCCTGGTGAGGCCAGATCACATGGGGCCTTATAGGCCAGGTCAAGAAGTCTGGAAATTATTTTAAGGGCAAAAGGAATCTACTGAAGGGTCTTGTGTGAAGTACTGACGTGCTCTGATTTACCTTTTCAAATGATCACTCTGGCTCTTGGAGAAGGTGTTTTTGGTGAAGCGGAAGGGTAAGCCTCGAGACCAGCTCCACGCCTTCAGGCTTATGCTCAGGCCATTCCTAAGTCTGGAATAACAGTCTTTACTGGGTTCCAGGGTCCCAGTTCCCAGGAAGCTGAGAAAGTGGCTCCTTACTGCATTTCCTTCAGCCCAGGTCAAGCCTCGTTTAGCGATCAATAAGAGATGGACGGGTGTCCCCCAATAAACCTTGCCTCACCAACCCTTCAGTCATTCAAAAGACCACTCACTAGGCGCTGGAGACACTGAGGAGAGGCCGACGAGGCCCTCCCCCAACCTCGCTGTCGAGAGACCACTTTTTTCAGGTCCCTCCTCCATCTTCTAACTCAAGGGGCAATTCTCGATCAGGCTATGGCGTCCCGGGGCAGTGACAAACCCAGGCCCGTGGGTTGGCCGGGCAGAAGAGAAGAGGTTTCCCCCTAAGATGAACGGGGCCGCCTCGCAACCGGCAGCCTAGCGGGGCCCAAACCAAAGAGCCACCAAGAAAGGGAGGCGCAGCCGGCTCCAAGGCAGGATACGGACTACAACTCCCAGCAGATCCTGCGCGCGGACCGCCGATCCCTCCGCTCCAAATTTGCCCTGCCGGCTGTGTCCACCGCTGTCCGCCAAGGGCCAAGTCCAGGTTTTCTAGGCCCCGGAGTCCGTCTTCTTATCACATTTCCGGAGAGGGAGGCTGGGAGCCCTGGAGGAGAAACGGACCTTTTTGAGGAGAAACGCGGATGCAGACCATCGAAGAGACATCGTTCTGCGGCTCCCGATTTTCGCGCGCTTTTGGCGCGGGCGGTTGTGGGTAGCGCGCCCAGGAGGGAGAAAGGAGCTGGGGGGCCTGTGACCGCGCCGCCCGCCGGGCCTGAGGGTATGGACGAGGACGATCCCCACTCTGAGGGGGCGGCGGTGGTCGCCGCGGCCGGGGAGGCGCTGCAGGCCCTGTGCCAGGAGCTGAACCTGGATGAGGGGAGCGCGGCCGAAGCCCTGGACGACTTCACCGCCATCCGGGGCAACTACAGCCTAGAGGTGAGCGGCGGCAGGTGGGGCGGCGAGACCGAGTTCGCCAGGCCCCACCCCCGCCCCGCCCCTACCCCACCCTATGGGGTGGTGGGAGTTTCCCCACCGGGAAGGGTCTCTGCCCAGCCCCGCGCCGAGGAGTGCGAAGCTGGAAGGGCGAGTGTAGATCAATCTCTCCATTTATTTTGAGGCGGGAAACCGAAGTCCGGAAAAGGAGTGGCTTGTCCAAGGTCACATGCCACTCAGGGATCCCCTAGTCTTCAGACCAGTGCCACAAACGTCATGGGACTGCCCTTAAATCTGCTTAAACAGTTACTCTAATGGCAGAAGCTTACGTGAATTGTGTGCCCAGACGACACTGCCCAGCGCTTTAAATATGTCATCTTACTTGGTTCTCGCCGCCACACCTCTTCGAACATGTTGTGATCCCCGTTACACAGATGGGAAAGCTGAGCCCCGAAGAGGTTAAGCGCAAGGTCCCACCGTTAGAGGTGGAGCCGGAGTTAGGAGTCTGAGCCGTAATCTCTCCACCCTTCCGCCTCGAGGTGTGGGTTGCTCTTTCGGCAGTATTGCCACTGTACAGCAGTTTGATCAGAGCCGGCGTGCACACAATGCTTATCTCTCGGCCACAGCTTCCTCCTCTCTCAGATGGGGATCATTAGATTATCCTGATGCTAAGCACCGTGTCTGTCTCTAAACAAAATAAATGTAGGCTATCATTAAATTTTCCCCAACCGTTCTTGCATTAAGTCCTCACAACAGCCCTATGAACATGGCAGGGCAGCAAGTATTAAACCTGCTTTCCAGGCAATATTATCAAGGCCCAGAGGATTGTCTTGCCCAGGGTCGTTCTGCTAATTGTCATAGGAACCCAGACAAGCATAAGCCCAGTACAGAGGTAGAATTGTGATGGAATGTATTTGCAATTACTCTAGTAGCCTTATGGTCAAAGGTTTTCGTGATCCAAGAGGGCTGGACTCACCCAGAGTGCTCTGCTGACTCATCACCTGGTGAAATAATCGGTGGGCTCTAAGGCATAGAGTTGGAAATTTGGAGTTGAATGTGTGTGCGTGTGTGTGAGAGAGAGAAGAAGAGAGACTCCTGTATGTCTCCAGGGTAGGACTGGATAGACTGGATGAAGGACAGTGATGTGCATCTCTGGGTGACACGACTGGAAAGCTGAGGAAAGAATAAGAAGCTAAGGGAGATTATAAATTATGGTCTCTAGATTGGAAACAAACTTTTTAGAAGTCTGAGAAAGCATTTCTGACATCGAGTCCTCATTTGGTCTGTCACTGAAAAGCACTGCTGAGTGCAGACGGAGGTCAAGGTATTAACCTGGGCACATCTTTCAGATTCTTGAATATGCCAAGCTTGTTCCTACTTGTGTGCTTTCTCCATGCCAATCCCTCTGCCTGGAAGCTTTTCCCTCACTCCCGACTGCAGCGAAAGTTGAAGAGCTGAATCTCCAGTTAGGCCGAGTTCATCAGGATATCTTAAATGTTTGACCAAAGTCACAGCTGTGTGAATTAAGATTTTGTGAGTGTTTATTCTATCTAGAGTGTTTTATTTTCCTCTTCTTTTATGCTTTGTTTTTGGTGGAGGGCATTTTCATATATCTGCTGCTTCCTAAGAACCCCTCTGCCCAGCCCCTATCCCCTCTAGTCTACCTGACTAGCTCCTGCTTACCCACCCCACTTCCCCCCCCCCCCCCCCCCCCGCCCCGTACATTCTGGTGATTTTTCACCACTTAGCACTTTTGTTTCCCTCTGTGAACCCTTCCCTGACCTCCAGTCAAAATCAGTAACTACACTATATTCTCCCATAACACTTTCTCTTCAATTCTTTTTAAAACATATATCTCACCAATTATAGATAATAGCATAATATCTGTTCCTCTTAGCTCTACACTTGGAGTACCCTGATGTTAGAAACTGTTTTTGTATTTCTAAGGCCTAGCGTAAAGGAACTAAATTAAATACTATAGGTGCTTTTTTTTTAAGGAAAAAAATCAAAGCAGTAATTTTGGTTCTTAAATTTTCTCTGTCTTAATAGTGTTTTCATCTAGTAGCCTGTATCCAAAAGCTGTAGAGTACTTGGATGCTATACCCAAACAATTCGTTAATCAAGGCTTCTAAAAGTATTCAACCTTAAGCTTACCTGCCTCCTTTAACGCCTTGAGCAAATGAGACTTTTCACTATAGTACTTCAGGGTAGGAACACTAGGTCTTAGCTTTATTAGTGGCTACCCATCTCTACCCACCCCTTTTGGATTATTGCAAGAAATCTTTATCAATCATTTTATTCTTTTAGAGTCTGATCTTAAAGAGGATCTGCACAACAGTATTGTGTTGTGCTATGAGATTTGAGTCTAGTTCTTAATTTTACGTAAAACTCATCAGTGAAGTCATAAAGTGAATCTAGCTTGGATATCTCAAGCCTAAAGCAGAGAATTAAGTGTTGAATTCCCAAATGACACCTTTTTTGTAGCATTGTAAATTGAAGTGTCTGCTAAGATAGAGAGCCATACTTACTATTTTAAAGATTAGGGTAAATAATAACCCAAATTTTTACCTCACAAAACTGACAGTCTCCTTTGTGTTGTGATGGGTATTAATTTTTATATGTGTAATTCTCTTGCCATCTTCTACTCTGTTCTTTCCTTTCTCTGCCAAACTGGTTAAAAAAGAAACCTAAAACTAAAATGGTAGGAACTTCAGCATCATCAAGGCCATGACTGGTGTTATAATATTGAGAAAGCTAATGCTGAGAAATTGAAAACTCTTCAATAATGTTAGATTTGGGGTATAGGTGAGAGATCTATCTTTAGATTAATACGGACTTAGCATGTTACACAGGACTAAGAGTAAGGAGTTTTATACCCATTACTGCAACCAACTAAGTTTTGTGACCTTGGGCAAATATCTTCATTTCTCTGGCCTGTTAATACAGGATGGAAATTAGACCAGGTAATTCTAAGATCTCTTTTGATTCTAGAATTCAAGCGTTTTAACATAGTGTATCCATTTTGCTGTTTTATCTTTTGCCTGCCAGGGAGAAGTTATACACTGGTTGGCATGTTCATTATATGTTGCTTGCCGCAAAAGCATTATTCCCACAGTTGGAAAGGGTATCATGGAAGGAAATTGTGTTTCACTTACCAGAATACTACGTTCAGCTAAATTAAGGTAAAGCACTTTGATTTTTCAAACATTATTTTATAAGTCCTAAATTTAATTTTAGGATTTAATTTCTCTTTATTTTAAATCATTTAGCTTCATCCCATTCGAAGTTTGTTATCCTATAGGTATCTTTTCCCAATTCTCACATTCTTTCTCTGCCTTTCTTCCTTAAATTCTAACTTAAACCAGAGGCCTCTAAATCTTTTTAGATTTAGAGGTTCTAAATCTTTTTTCTCTGTAACAGTTTCATTAATGTTTTAAATTTGAGAATAATTTCAAGCTTTCAGAAAAGTTGCAGAAATAAGAAAACGACAAAGAACATCCATGTACCCTTGACCTAGACTCACCTTTTATTGATATTTTACTCCATTTGCTTTATCATTTGATCTTTTTCTGTTAAATAGTATTTTTTTCCTCAGCTATTTCAATTTAAGTGGTGTCCATTGTAGCCCTTTACCCCTAAATACTTCAGTGTGTATTTCCTTAAATAACTAAAGTACAGTTATCAACTTCAACAAAGTTAACATTGATACAGTAATTTTATATAATCTAGCATCTGTATTCTAGTTTTATTGGTTGATCCAGTAACATTCTTGATAGCATTTTCTTCCTTCAAGATCCAATCTTAAAAAAAAAATAATCCAATCTAGGATCAGGTATTGCATTCACTTGCCATGTCTCTTTAGTCTCCTTTAAACAAGAACATTTCCACAGCCTTTGTCTTTTTTTTTTTTGTGGTATGCGGGCCCCTCACTGTTGTGGCCTCGCCCGTTGCGGAACACAGGCTCCGGACGCGCAGGCCCAACGGCCATGGCTCACGGGCCCAGCCACTCTGAGGCATGTGGGATCTTCCCGGACTGGGGCACGAACCCGTGTCCCCTGCATTGGCAGGCGGACTCTCAGCCACTGCGCCACCAGGGAAGCCCAGCCTTTGTCTTTTATGACATTGACTTTTTTTTTTTTTTGCTGTATGCGGGCCTCTCACTGCTGTGGCCTCTCCCGTTGCGGAGCACAGGCTGTGGACGTGCAGGCTCAGCCGCTCCGCGACATGTGGGATCCTCCTGGACCGGGGCATGAACCCGTGTCCCCTGCATCAGCAGGCAAACTCCCAACCACTGCGCCACCAGGGAAGCCCCGACATTGACATTTTTGAAGAGTATAGTTCACAATCACCCTGCCGCCCTTTTTAATAGATTGTTCCTCGTTTTGTGTTTCCTTATGATTAGGTGCAGGTTTTACATTCCTAGATGGAAAACTACATAAGTGATTTTGTGTCCTCAGTATATCACATCTAGAGGCACATGGTATCCTTCTGCCTCTCATTGGTGATGTTAATTTTGATCATCTGCTAACGATGTTCTCTTGTTTCTCTACTGTATGGTTGATATTTTTTCCCTTGCAAATACTAAGCAATTGATGGGTCTTAGCTATAGCTTTTACTTGCTCTGGTATCAACTGTATGGAACTATTTGCCTGAATACCAAACAACAGAAATGGAGTGATTCAGATTTGGATAGTTGCTAATGTTCGTAATGACTATTTGAGGTCATTGTCTATTTGCTATCCTGGGTTTCCAGGACAGAGGAAAAAGTGTAAAGCCCTATACAGCAAGGGTTAAGTTTCAGTTCATGCTAAATTAAAAAAGAAAAACAATCCTCAGAACAATTTTGGTTCCTATAAATGGAAAAAGAATTAAGTCAAGACAATTTTTAAAACTTTAGTAAATATAATTTTTGTCATTCATGATAAAAACAAAATGAAAATATAACTAAGATAAAAGGAGTTAAGGTAATTTTTTTAAATTGAGCAAAACCTTGTCCATTGTCATATGATCTTTTTCTATTGATGGTTCTCATCACTGACCATATTAAATTTTTAAATCTTTGTAATAATAAGTTGTTGCAGAAACTGAACAGTACAAGCTCATGATAAAAATTTCAAATAATGAAAAGAGTTCTGGAGGTAGATAGTAGTAATGGTTAATGCCACTGACCTGTACACTTAAAAATGGTTAAAATGAAAAAAAAAAAAAAAATGGTTAAAATGGTAAATTTTACATTGTATATACTTTTACCACAATAAAAGAAAAACGGTTTAAAAATTTTCAAATAATACAGAAGGGTTGAAAATAGAAAGATGTCTCTTTCTTTTTCCATCCCCCAGAATTTACCACTATTAGCAATTTACTGTTATTAAATTTTTAAGCAGGAAAAAATCTGTTTTTCAGTTTTTTGCGTTTTATTTTTAAGCATAAATGAAATCATTGCTAAATGTATTTTTCTGTTGCTTTTCTTACTTTATATTCTGGAAATCCTTCTATATAACTATGTATAGCTCTACCTCATTAATTTTTTTTTAGTGACTGTGGGATATTTTAAGTTATAAGGATGTTTTATATACTTAGCCAGCCCCCTTATTGATGAGCATTTAGATTATATCCAGTCCCATGTGATTACAGACAAGTGAACATTATTGTAAGTGTGTATTTCAGATAAATTCCTAAAAGTGTAGTGATGAGTCAAAAGATACTTTTTAAAATGTGGATTGGTTTTAAAAAATTTTTTTAAGTGTCACATTCCTAATTGCTAAAAGAGCTGTTGACCAACATCAATATGTTCATTCAGGCAAATAAAAAAGAATTTCAAGTGATGATTATTATTTACATTGATTTATAATAATTTGGGCTATTTTCAAAATTTCAACTTTAAATATAATTTTAAATGACTATGTAGATCTTTATAGATATGGGAAAATATCCATTAAATATTGTTAATAAATTATACTGCAAAATACTGTTTAAGTATAGATTTATACATAAACATGTAAAACTAGCAAATTTTTATTGAATATTTACCTGTGTGACAGACAATATGTGCTAATAGTTTGCATATCTTTATTAATTTAATCCTCACAGTAATTGTATTAAATAAATCTCATTTTAAAGATGAGGAAACCAAGTCACCAAGAGATTAAATTACTTCCCAGAGGTTATATACCTAAGAAAGTGGCGAGCCTCCCAAGTCATGCTGTATTACATATGTATCTATATACAAATATACATTAGTATGTCTCCTTTTGAACTGTATCTATATTCAGCTTCAGTCTACAAAACAAAAAAATTTAACCAAAGCAACTTCCAACTTAAAAAGAAAGTTTCATGTAAAAATTTGTTCTGCTATTAAGGGTATTAAAAAATTGTATCTATTTTATAATTTGAATTTTTAATTCATTTTAATAAAGCAGTTAGTTGTCTATATCTTATTGTTTTAAGTATTGAGAACTAATTTTTTATAAGTTTTTCAGTAACTTAAATCAAGACAACTTTCATTCATTCATTATTTTCATAGTATAATAGAACCTGAATGAAAAATGATTTTTCATAATTTTAATTGGAACATTGATGATACTAATTTTTACAGAGTAATTTTCTTTTTTATCTTTTGAGTGCCGTTAAAATTAGGTAGTGTGCCACTATTGGAATGTATGTTCCATATTACCATCCCTACTCTATACTTTGCTTTTGGCGGCAGGGTTGGGGGGAATTGTATGTGTATGTGATAAGATATGCATTACATAAAATTTACCATTTTAACCAATTTTAATTGTACAGTTCATTGTCATTAAATACATTAACATTTTTGTTAAACCCTCACCACCATCCATCTCCAGAGCTTTTTCATCTTCCCAAACTTAAACTCCATACCAGTTAAACAATAACTTCCCTCTTCCTCCTCCTAGCACTCGACAACCACCATTCTACTTTCTGTCTCTCCGAATTTGACTGTTCTAGGTACCTCACATAAGTGGAATCGTACAGTATTTGTCTTTTTGTAACTGGCTTATTTCACTTAGCCTAATGTCTTCAAATAACACCATAATATCTCCAAGGAAGGACACAACAAATGAATACTTAGCATAATGTCTTCAAAGAAATGGCTGATTCAGAAGCTGGGGCAGACCTATTTTTCTAACGAACCTGGAACAACTTATGCCAGAAAGTAAGGAAGTGCTCAAAAAATGTTGGGGACATATCCAGGGGGCATAGGAGCTAGTTTGAAAAGGCTCCCATTTGTAATCATACCTGGGATAACTTGAGCATCAGAATGAATAGGGACAGTAATGGATTATAGCTCACTGAATAAAATCTATACTGATGATAAATAGGGGAGAAGGGAAATATCTTCCTTATATTAGAATGCCAACTAAATATTTGCATAATTGTAGAGTATCTCCCTACAAGTCACTTATCAATTACAAAGGGAAAAATAGTAACTTTGAAGTGGAAAACCTGGCAGATACCACCTAAATCAAGTGCAGAGTTATTATCAATGATGGGACAAATGGTTATGACCCACTGAGAAGGATATAACATCACTTATGTAGTACTCTGTCAAAAATACATAGCCTAAATCTAATAATGAGGGAAGCATGTAGGGACATACTACAAAATAACTGACCTATCCTCTTCCAAAATATTGGTGTCACAAGAGACAGTCTAAAGAACTGATGTAGACCAAAGGAAACTAAAAGGAAATAACACATAAATGCAGTTCATGCTACTAGATCACAACCTAGATTGGGAAATTTAAGATTGCTATCAAGAACATTCTTGAGACAATTGGTGAATTATAAATTTGAATATGAACTAATAGTATTTTATCAATATAAAATTTTCTGATTTTGATAATTGCACTTAATCATGTAAGACCTCTTTCTCAGGAAATAGAAACTATATTTTTGAGTAAATACATTTTCTCTTTATGAAAATAGAGTATTTATGAGTAAAGGGGCATGATATCTACACCTTACTCTCAAATGCTTCCGAAAAAAATTATATGTATGTTATATTGGGGTTCACCAGAGGAACAAAACCAATAGAATGTGTTAATATGTGTGTGTGTGTGTGTGTGTGTGTGTATACACACACACACACACACACATATATGGAGAGAGAGAGAGCGAGCGCACATGCAAAATAGCATGTACACACACATGCACAGGCTGGGAAGAGGAGAGGGAGAGGGATTTTAAGGAATTGGCTCACATGGTTGTAGAGACTTGGAGAGTCTAAAATATGGGGTAGCCCAGCAGGCTGGCAACCCAGGAAAGAGTTGCAATTTGAATCCAAAGGCAGTCTGCTGGCAGAATTCCTTCTTACTTGGAAGGAGGTCAGTCTTTTTCTGTTAAGACCTTCAGACTGATTAGATGAGGCCCCCCTACATTATGGAGAGTAATCTGCTTTACTCAGAATCCACCAATCCAAATGTTTATTTCATTCCAAAAAATACCTTAATGGAAACATTGGCATAATGTTTGACTGAATATCTGGGCGCCCATACACACCTCCTTATGCCATACTTAATCTGCAAATAAAAGCCATAACAAGATCATACATTAGCCTAAAATGAGATAAGTATACTTTGTACAACCCAAAATGCCCTAACCCTTTGCCCAAAAGAGGAGGCAAAATACTTGGGTGATGTTTACTCTTCTTGATATCCTATAACTTAAATACTCGGAAGTAAAGTTAACAATACTGTGGTATAAAGTCAGTACGTGCTATGTTATGTAACAAGTGGGTAAGAGAGGAAGGAATACAAAGATTTAATATACACACACAAACATTTGTAGCAAAATAAGAAATACTCATTACAATTAGAGTCCTCGTTTCATAGCTGGTCACGTGGTTGTAGTTGGTATTAATAACCTTCTTCCACTGCCCAGTCCATATTTCCTTTGCCTTCAGCAAGCACCTCAGCTGGTCGTGGTGTTTTTTACCTGGTGAGGTGACCCGAAACCTTCGTTCCTGAAGAGTCTGGGCTATTAGTAGTCCTGCCTGTTGGGTTGTTGTAGTTTTCCATTGACTTTAATCACAGGGCATGGTAATAGTAAGAGCTACCCTAAGGGATTCCTGTATTCTATTCTTCTTTACCTCCATTCTGGAGTAGCAATCCAATTTCTCCTTGGTCATCAGGATCAGTGACTCCAGCCAGCATAGTAACTCCTTTCTTTGCCTGTTGCTTTAGAGGCATGAGGAGCCCAAAGTGATTGGATGGCAATCTTAACTTCTAGTTCAATGGATATTGTTGTATCTCTTGGTGGAAGCATTACTTTCTTTGGAGCTAAGACCTCTAGGCCAACAGAGTATAATGTGACAGAGACAGGAAGCAAAAATTTTGCTGGTGGGTCAGTAGGGGTAATAGTGAGTGGTGCCACTCTCCCCCCACCTCTTGATTCCTGGACCTGTGAATCCTGGCTATGGAAGAAACAACACTATACCGTTTGCTGATTCAGAGCATATACAGCCTCCTAAAGAACCTTGCTCTGCTGCTGGCTGATTGGGCACTCAGCAGTGACTGTAGGCAGATTGGCTTTGGTCCAGATAGGCAGTGGAAATCCATGAGCCCGTATATAACTTTTCTAAAAAATTTTAATCTCATCCAAAAAACATCTTCACAGAAACATCCAGAATAATGTTTGACCAACTATCTGGGCACCGTGGCTCAGTCCAATTGACACCTAAAATTAACCATCACATGTGGATACATATACAGATGATGATTCGACTTAAGATTTGTGACTTGATGGTGTGATACTGTCTCATGATGCTGGGCAGCAGCAGTGAGCCATAGCTCCCAGTCAGCCATGCAGTCAGGATGGTAAACAACCAATACACTTACAACCATTCTGTACCCATACAACCATTCTGTTTTTTACTTTTAATAGAGTATTCATTAAACTACATGAGATAGTCAACATTTTTTTTATCAAATAGGCTTTGTGTTAGATGATTTTACCCAACTGTAGGCTAATGGAAGTGTTCTGAGCATGTTTAAGGTGGGCTAGGCTAAGCTATGATGTTCGGTAGGTTAGGTATATGAAATGCATTTTCAGCTTATAATATTTTCAGCTTACAGTGGGTTTATCGGGATGTAACCCCATGATAAATCAAGGAACACTTGTATACACATATATACACAGAGAGAGAGAGAGATGGATGACAAAGCAAATACACAAAATGTTAATTATCGGTGAATAAAGGAGTTCTTGTATACTATTCTCGCAACTTTTTTGTAAGTTTGATGCTAATTCAAAATAAAAAGATTAAGGGTTAAAAGGGAATGTTTAAATACATTTATGGTACATTCATATAGTGGAATAAAATGCAGCTCTTAAAATTATGGAAGGAGTATTACATGAACTGATATAAAAAGATCTCCAGGGCTTCTCTGGTAGCACAGTGGTTGAGAGTCCGCCTGCCGATGCAGGGGACACGGGTTCATGCCCCGGTCCGGAAAGATCCCACATGCCGCGGAGCGGCTGAGCCCGTGAGCCATGGCCGCTGAGCCTGTGCATCCGGAGCCTGTGCTCCGCAATGGGGGAGGCCACAACAGTGAGAGGCCCGCATACCGCAAAAAAAAAAAAAAAAAAAAGATCTCCAAAATAAGTTACAGGAAAAAAATGAAGTGCAGAATATTGTAGGTAGTATGGTATCGTATGAGTGGGAAAAAAGTTTAAGTAGGTATATGTTTATAAATGCCTTAAAAAGCTCTGCAAGGACAAATAACTAATAACAATGTAATTAGTCACTAAGGCAAAGTTGATTGCTTTAGTGGAAAAAAACTGGGAGGGCGGTGGTAGTGGACATCATATATCCTTTAGTACCTTTTAAATTTTGTAATTATGCATATTACCCATTAAAAAAAGAAAACCAAAAAGGAGAATTCTCACACACAGGGTATCATGATATACATTTTTTTTTTGGCTGTGTTGGGTCTTCATTGCTGTGCGCAGGCTTTCTCTAGTTGCAGCGAGTGTGAGCTACTCTTCGTTGTGGTGCGCGGGCTTCTCATTGCGGTGGCTTCTCTTGATGCTGTGCACGGGCTCTAGGCATGCGGGCTCCACAGCGCAGGCTCAGTAGTTGTGGTGCACAGGCTTAGTTGCTCTGCGGCATGTGCGATCTTCCCGGACCAGGGATCGAACCCGTGTCCACGGAATTGGCAGGCAGATTCTTATCCACTGTGCCACCAGGGAAGCCCTGATAAAGATCTTTTAAAAAAACTCAGATTTTTAGATTTCAATCAGCATGTCTGGAGTTTGAACACCTATGGACAACTAGCTAATGATTTCTTCCACCACCTTTTTTAAGAAAAAAATTACAAGTATCATTCTGTATATAGCGCTAGACACTTAAATGAGCTTTAACACTACAAAATTTCAGTCTAAGACCATACTAACATGAGGACATAAAAAAAATGCACTCATAGTTAAATAAGCCAGAAAGGTAGAGCTATTATCCATTAAGTGATTTTCTGGGTATGTACTACCTTCTTAGTTTATATTTGGAGGTAGAACCACACGTTGGAACACAAACATTTGAATTTTATTCCTGCCCTGTAACAGTCTGGTGCTTTGTGATCAAATTCCAGAATCCAGTATTGGGAGATTCTGTCTTTCCTCAAACTAGTTTTGTGAACTCATCAGTCTGTTGCCTAACATTTACTTTGTAATTTATATGCAGAGTATTGTCTAGGTGCTGCAGGGAATAAAAGTAGTAGATAGGTACTCCCTGCATTGTAGAAGGTATTTTATATATTGACTACTAATTCAAAATCTACATTCCCACAGTGATTCTGGGAACCAAAGTAATTTCATAGCACTTGGAGTGAGATTTTTGTTTTCTCTCTCTCTTTTTTTTTTTTAAATAAAATCAGGCATTTTATAAAGATTTTTAGGCATAAGTAGAGTGTCTTCTTTTCCTTCCATTATATGGACTCATTTTAAAGTTGCTTTTTTTCTGTTTTTTTAGTTTAATACAGTTTTTTAGTAAAATGAAGAAGTGGATGGACATGTCAAACTTGCCACAAGAATTTCGTGAACGTATAGAAAGGCTAGAAAGAAATTTTGAGGTGTCTACTGTAATTTTCAAAAAATTTGAGCCAATTTTTTTAGATATATTTCAAAATCCATATGAAGAGCCACCAAAGTTACCACGAAGCAGGAAGCAGAGGTGAGACACTTAATCCTCATATAATTGACATAAAAATTATGATACAAACTTATTAAGGGAATTTGCATTTTTAAAAGTCTACTTTTTAATTCCATTTAATAAAACATAGTTGTCTGTCCTTTGTGAATGAGATTTTATATGTAATTTGACTTTACTATTTGTTATATTTGCTGTTTCAATTTAAGTGACAAATGTGGAATGATATTTAGTAAGTCAGATAAAAAGTACATTTTTCCCCCCTTTTTAGGAGGATTCCTTGCAGTGTTAAGGAGCTCTTTAATTTCTGTTGGACACTCTTTGTTTATACTAAGGGTAAGGTGACACTTTCAGGTGTTTTACATTTCTACTGTGGGAACTTGGTGCTATTTGACCTGAAAGGTTTCTGGGTTTTATGTCTCTTTTCTTCTAAAGGTAATTTTCGTATGATTGGAGATGATTTAGTAAACTCTTATCATTTACTTCTGTGCTGCTTGGATCTGATTTTTGCCAATGCCATTATGTGCCCAAATAGACGAGACTTGCTAAATCCGTCATTTAAAGGTAAGACCTTATGTATTTTTGAAAACTGATTATCAATTTTTAGAAAAAGAGTTTCAAAAATTGACCATATTCTCTTTTCCCTCCATTGCTCTTTATACCCTGTCAAACTAGGTTTACCGTCTGATTTCCATACTGCTGACTTTAGGGCTTCTGAAGAACCTCCCTGCATCATTCCTGTACTGTGTGAACTACATGACGGACTTCTGGTAGAAGCCAAAGGAATAAAGGAGCACTACTTTAAGCCATATATTTCAAAGCTCTTTGACAGGAAGGTACTATACTTACAATTAAATGACTCAAATTTTGGGGGGTCAGCAGCAGTAGCCTCAAGGGGAAAAGCAATATTTTAAGCAAGTTCTTAACATTATAGGACTCAGGGTCAAGATTCCCAGGTTTGTCTCTGATGTGATGTGGAGTTGTTCTGTGATTTTCTGTGATGTGCAAAACTGAGCTGTTGAAGAATGTGACCATCTGTATGTACTGTCAAGTAAATGCACTGTCAGAGGCAACTATAGGAGGTTCTGATAGAGAATTATAAAGAACAGAACATCAGGGCTTCCCTGGTGGCGCAGTGGTTGAGAGTCCTCCTGCCGATGCCGGGGGCACGGGTTCGTGCCCCTGTCCGGGAAGATCCCACATGCCGCAGAGCGGCTGGGCCTGTGGGCCATGGCCGCTGAGCCTGAGCGTCCGGAGCCTATGCTCCGCAACGGGAGAGGCCACAACAGTGAGAGGCCCTCGTACCACAAAAAAAAAAAAAAAAAAAAAGAACAGAACATCAGAGTAAGCCTGATAAAGAATTATGAAAAGCAGGAGGTCAGAGTAAGTTAGTTTATTGCAACAATTTGAATAACTGGCTGACTGTTTATTAAAAGTAGGATGATGTATCAATATAACAACTGTAGCTTTAACTCAATATGAGTAGAACAGAAAATCCCTTACAGTTGTGGGCTACCTACATGCATTCTGGATTTTTTTCTCAATAATTTACCTCGCTCTTTCTAAAAAGTTGGCTTTTTCCTTTTTTTTTTTTTTTGTGGTACGCGGGCCTCTCATTGATGTGGCCTCTCCTGCTGCGGAGCACAGGCTCCAGACGCGCAGGCTCAGCGGTCATGGCTCACGGGCCCAGGCCCTCCATGGCATGTGGGATCTTCCCGGACCGGGGCACGAACCTGTGTCCCCTGCATCGGCAGGCGGACTCTCAACCACTGCGCCACTAGGGAAGCCCGTCCTCTGCAATTTTTTAGAAGAGTTTGAGAAGGATGGGTGCTAGCTCTTCTCTAAATGTTTGATAGAATTATGATTTTCTTATTTGTTTTGGGTTTGTTTTTGTAGATCCTTTTCTTCTCTTGTGTTTCCCACTTAGAGAAGTTCCTTTAGCATTTGTTGTAGAGCTGGTTTGGTGGTGCTGAATTCTCTTAGCTTTTGCTTGTCTGTAAAGCTTTTGATTTCTCTATCGAATCTGAATGTGATCCTTGCCGGGTAGAGTAATCTTGGTTGTAGGTCCTTCCCTTTCATCACTTTAAGTATGTCATGCCATTCACTTCTGGCTTGTAGAGTTTCTGGTGAGAAATCAGCCGTTAAACTTACGGGAGTTCCCTTGTATGTTATTTGTTGTTTTTCCCTTGCTGCTTTCAATAATTTTTCTTTGTTTTTAATTTTTGCCAATTTGATTCCTATGTGTCTCGGCATGTTTCTCCTTGGGTTTGTCCTGTAAGGCACTCTGCGCTTCCTGGACTTGGGTGGCTATTTCCTTTCCCATGTTAGGGAAGTTTTCGACTATAATCTCTTCAAATATTTTCTCAGGTCCTTTCTCTCTCTCTTCTCCTTCTAGGACCCCTATAATGCGAATGTTGTTGTGTTTAATGTGGTCCCAGAGGTTCTTAGGCTGTCTTCATTTCTTTCCATTCTTTTTTCTTTATTCTGTTCCACAGCAGTGCATTCCACCATTCTGTCTTCCAGCTCACTTATCCATTCTTCTGCCTCAGTTATGCTGCTATTGATTCCTTCTAGTGTATTTTTCACTTCAGTTATTGTATTGTTCATCTCTGTTTGTTTGTTCTTTAATTCTTCTAGATCTTTGTTAAACATTTCTTGCATCTTCTCGATCTTTACCTCCATTCTTTTACCGAGGTCCTGGATCATCTTCACTATCATTATTCTGAATTCTTTTTCTGGAAGGTTGCCTATCTCCACTTCATTTAGTTGTTTTTCTGGGATTTTATCTTGTTCCTTCATCTGGTACATAGCCCTCTGCCTTTTCATCTTGTCTATCTTTCTGTGAATGTGGTTTTTGTTCCACAGGCTGCAGGATGGTAGTTCTTCTTGCTTCTGTTGTCTGCCCTCTGGCTTGTGCAAGTTTCCTGATGGGAGGGACTGGTGGTGGGCAGAGCTCAGTAAAACTTTAATCCGCTTGTCTGCTGATGGGTGGGGCTGGGTTCCCTCCCTGTTGGTTGTTTGGCCTGAGGTGACCCAACACTGGAGACTTCCTGGCCTCTTTGGTGTGGCTAATGGCAGACTCTGGGAGGGCTCATGCCAAGGAGTACTTCCCAGAACTTCTGCCAGTGTCCTTGTCCTCACAGTGAGACACAGCCACCCCCCCCCTCCAGGAGACCCTCTAACACTAGCAGGTAGGTCTGGTTCAGTCTCCTATGGGGTCACTGCTCCTTCCCTCCTGGGTCCCGATGCGCACACTACTTTGTGTGTGCCCTCCAAGAGTGGAGTCTCTGTTTCCCCCAGTCCTGTCAAAGTCCTGCAGTCAAATCCCACTAGCCTTCAAAGTCTTATTCTCTAGGAATTCCTCTTCCCGTTGCTGGACCCCCAGGTTGGGAAGACTGATGTGCTCAAAACCTTCACTCCAGTGGGTGGACTTCTGTGGTATAAGTGTTCTCCAGTTTGTGAGTCACCCACCCAGCAGTTATGGGATTTGATTTTACTGTGATTGCGCCCCTCCTACCATCTCACTGTGGCTTCTCCTTTGTCTTTGCATGTGGGGTATCTTTTTTGGTGAGTTCCAGTGTCTTCCTGTTGATGATTGTTCAGCAGTTAGTTGTGATTCCGCTGCTCTCACAGGAGGGAGTAGGAGCACGTCCTTCTACTCTGCCATCTTGAACCAATCTCCAGCATTGGGTTTCAGTTGCGGCATGAGGGATCCTCCACTGCGGCACGTGGGCTTCTCTCCAGTTGTGGTGCATGGGCTCCAGAGTGCGTGGGCTCTGTAGTTGTGGCCCGTGTGCTCAGTAGTTGTGGCGCACAGGCTTAGTTGCCCCACGGCATGTGGGATCTTAGTTCCCCGACTAGGGATCGAATCCCCTGCATTGGAAGGGGGATTCTTAACCACTGGACTGCCAGGGAAGTCCCTCTTGGACATCATTTTGTATTTAGTCTTATCTTTCAGCAAACAAACAAGTATTTATTTATGTGTATATATACACAGTATATATTTTTGTGTGTATATGTATATCTATGTAAAATATCTCTTTGTAAAGCTTTAATCTCCAGCAAAATAAACTTTTAAAGGAACTCAAGGATTATGTCTATTGTGCAAGGCACTAGTGGCCCCTGGCTATGATGACCATTCATCTTGGTTTGCCTGAATTATCTGGGTTTTGGCTGTTGTCTTGGCATAATTATTATAGTGTCTTCTTTCACTCCAAAAGTATCCTGGTTTGGACAGTGGTTCTCCTGACCATGGACCAGACGCTTTATTTGGCCTGTTTAGGGTGTTTTAATTTTTTATTTCATTTTTCTTTTGTTCAATTTTTAACTTACACATGAAGATCTTTTATATGAAAACTTTTTAAAAATCAGAAGCTATGGCAATACTGGTTTGCAATTTCTACATGGTAACTGTTGTCAAGCTAAATGATGGCCACGTCTTTTGGCCACCTCTTTTAGGATGGGAAGCGTGCTTTCTGCTGTCTTCATTTATGTACGTTGATCCCTGACCCCTGAAATCATTTGAGTTTGCAACCCTTGTTATGTAGTAATCTAAGTATAGTGTGGATACACAGAAAATATTGATAACAGTGTAGTTTTCCTCTGTCACCAGTAACAGTACCTATATTCCTTTCAAGTCTTTTGCTTGCCTGACATATATTATCATTCAGTAACTGTTAGTTTCCATTTTCCATAGACCAATGTTTAAAATTGGACAGCTTTCATGAGAATTACTTGAGGAATTTGTTAAAACTGCTGCCTTGGGCTTCCCTGGTGGCGCAGTGGTTGAGAGTCCGCCTGCCGATGCAGGGGACACGGGTTCGTGCCCCGGTCCGGGAAGATCCCACATGCCGCGGAGCGGCTGGGCCCGTGAGCCATGGACGCTGAGCCTGTGCGTCCGGAGCCTGTGCTCCGCAACGGGAGAGGCCACAACAGTGAGAGGCCCACGAACCGCAAAAACAAAAAACAAACAAACTGCTGCCTTAGTTGAGACCTTGAGGTCTGTCAGTCTGCATTTTTAACAAGTTCCCCTACGTGATTGTTATGTCACTAAAATTTGGAAACCACTGCTATAGACTATGAAGTATTTTCAAAACTTGACTTTAAATGTTTTTTAATATTTTATTTGCATACTAAATAGGATTTACAGGTCTGAAAGAAATATTTAGTAATTCTATTTTGTGTGTGTGTGTGTTATTTATAATAGCTACCGGTGTGAAAATTTAGATAAATGTAGTATTTTTGTGTGTATGTTAATATGCTTACTTACATGAAGTCACAAAGTGGGTTTTTTTCCCCAGATTTTAAAGGGAGAATGCCTTCTGGACCTTTCTAGTTTTACTGATAATAGGTAAGTGTCTAGCACTGATGGTATCTGGCATATCATAAGTTATCAATATGATTTGTTGCAGTTTGTTAAGTGAAATGTTGTATGAAGGTAACTGCTCCAAATTCAAGTTCCTTCTGCTTCCGTGGCATTGAGTGGGTGTTATCACTAAGCCTTGCTGTCTTTAAGTACATTTATTTTAAGATCCCATTTGCTCTTAAAACAGCTGCTCTCCTGAGAAACTCATAAACAGACCCAATGACTTCTGTATTTGAGTTTACATTCTTTGTAAACTAATATTGGCAAATTAATCAAATATTGGCAAGTTCAGAATGTGCTTATATTTCAAGGCCACACACAATTGTTTCCTCAATGATCAGGTCTTAATGAGGTTCAACTAGTTTCCAGATTAAGTGTATATTCTTTTCACTCACCTTTCAAAGTAATTTATTGCCATGTATGTGAATGTGAAGAATGTCTGTGATCGGATAGAAACCTCTGGTATTGTTAGATGGGCAAAGTTAATAAAAACTAGAAAGTCATAAGCTTTTCTAGTCTGTGGAGTCAAAATCTATCTTCAAGTCAAGATAAATCCATTGTGTAACTTAGTTTTGTTCTAGCAGCTTAAAATAATTCTCTTTTCAGCAAAGCAGTGAACAAGGAGTATGAAGAATATGTTTTAACTGTTGGTGACTTTGATGAGAGGATCTTTTTGGGAGCAGATGCAGAAGAGGAAATTGGAACTCCTCGAAAGTTCACTGGTGATGCCCCATTAGGGAAACTGACAGCACAGGCTAATGTGGAGTGTAACCTTCAACAACACTTTGAAAAAGTAATTAACCTAGCCTGGCCTCAGTCTTGAATGATCTTTTTCTCTGTGTGTGTGATTCTACTAACAGCAGAAGCATCTTTCAAGTTAAAGCTTGAGTTTCTTCTACTAACTCATATTTCCCATGAAAGCCTTAAAGGTAGCTTTCAAAACTATGGCATTTAGTATTTTTACCTCATTTCTTGCAATTTTTCATATTTGGATATTTTCCCAGAATGCCTGGGTTCTCAGTAGAGTATGTGTCTTTGGATATGAAGAAGGATTTATGCTTTCCTCCTATTTTTTTTTTGCATCACTTTAGCCACTCTTCTCTTGATTTAAAATTTAGTTTGCTTTCCTACCCATGACGAACTATGTGCTCTTCCCAAACTTCAGCCATATAACTCTGGATTTGATTGTTAATAGCCAAGGCTTAATTCTGTATTTATGTCTTAGGTGGGTTGGAGGATGAGGTCTAATGGAAAATTCACTGGTCCAAGAGATAGAAACCTAAATTTTAGTCCCAGCTCTGCCATTACCTTTGTCAGCTTAAACAAGTTTTATAACTTCTCTGTGCCTATTTCCTCATATGTAAAATGAAAATGTGCCTGTTATATTTCAAATGAATGTTATGAAGATAAAATGAGATTATGGATAGAAAGCACTTTGGGAAAGTGTTATTCAAAGGTAGGATGTTATTAGCATAATATTGCTAAAAATTTGGTGGGTAACCAGAAGAGGGGGAGAAAGTAACCTACTAAACATGAATAGAGAAGATGGCATATGTACTGAATTAAACACATAATGGGGAAGAAGGTAGCTTTTTAATCTCACATAATTTTCTTTTCTGACAGAAAACATCATTTGCACCTTCTACACCACTGACAGGACGACGATATTTAAGAGAAAAAGAAGCAGTCATTACTCCTGTTGCTTCAGCCACCCAAAGTGTGAGCCGGTTACAGAGTATTGTGGCCGGACTGAAAAATGCACCAAGTGAACAACTTATAAACATTTTTGAGTGAGTACAATACTAGTATTTTTCCAAATGTCTCTTTTAAATTAGATTCTGTATTCCATTCTGTTTTCAGTATTTCCGAATTCTGGAGATACTGGATATACATCTGGCAAGTTTTACTGTATCATTTCAATCACAAAGTATGTTGACCTAAAATCAGATAGAAGTACCTATTAAAAATTATATATAAATTTTATTTCGTATTATTATAGACTTTTAAGGTTAAATGCATCTTAAAGGTTATTTAGCTCCAACATTCCATTCTGGTAACACCCCTAATTTATGCATTACTGTTTTTCTTTTTACATTGTTTTTAAATGGGTTCAATATAAATGTCCATCAAATGGGAGACTGGTTACATATTGATGGTACAGCTGTAAAATGGAATTTTATGCAATTGTCTAAGAAAAAGAAGCATATTTCATAGTAAAGATGATAAAGTGAGGCCAGATTAGAGAACCTTATTTCCTAATACCTAGTAACAGAATAGTAAAAATTAGCAGACTGTCTATCAGCAGAAACCAAATGAAGAGAGGGATATGATTTCATGCTATAATTTTCCAAAGTGGTGGTTAGGAAAGGAAATGGTTGCTTCTGGTATGCCTATCCCCAAGAAGCATTACTGGGGGAAAAGGGTGTGTTGATGGGATCTTTTTATTTATTTATTTATTTTACTTATTTATTATTTTTGGCTGCGTTGGATCTTTGTTGCTGCGCGTGGGCTTTCTCTAATTGTGGCAAGCGGGGGCTACTCTTCATTGCGGTGCACGGACTTTTCATTGCGGTGGCTTCTTTTGTTGCAGAGTGTGGGCTCTAGGTGCGCGGGCTTCAGTAGTTGTGGCACGCGGGCTCAGTAGTTGTGATGCACGGGCTTAGTTGCTCCACAGCATGTGGGATCTTCCCGGACCAGGCCTCAAACCCACGTCCCCTGCATTGGCAGGCAGATTCTTAACCACTGCGCCACCAGGGAAGTCCTATTGATAGGATCTTGAAAATACTCATTAATAACCCAGATGTGGAGAGAAACAAATGGCGTGAGTAGGCATATGAGTAAAAAGTAGAAACCTCCCCAAGTGAAAGTCCCTGTATACCACCAAGATAGCAGAAATATGAAAAATTCTCAGGGCCTGCCATTTTCCAAGGTTCCTAGCTTATTTGGGGAGAGATCTTCATAGAACTAGAAGATATCTCTGACCAAGGTATAGTGAACCCTGGAATGGGGACATTTAACTAAATCTCAGAAGAGAAAGCAAAGCCCTGATCCTCTAACAAAAGCTGAACATAGCACATCTGTGCCCTCCCACTAGTCCCCAAACCTCAGTCTATAGAAAAGTGGACAGAAGAAGCCCCAGCCTCAACCACAGCTCAGAAGGTAAGCAGATTGCATGTAAAGTAGGAAGATTCATAAAGATCTACCCTCATAGCATTTGAATAAATAGATCTGAACTGAACTATCCATTTAGCATGAACAAGTTAAAAAGAAATGGCAAAGCATCTTGCAGACATTTTAAAGCACAAGAGAAGGAAGGAAGGAAGAAAACATAGAATGCAAAAGACAAAGAACCTAGAAACAAATAAATGGAAATACATTCCATGTTTATGGATTGGAAGATTTAATATTGTTAAAATGTCCATATTACCCAAAGCAATCTACAGATTCAGTACAGTCCCTATCAAAATCCCAATGGCATTTTTACAGAAATAGAAAAAAAAAAATGTAAAATTCATAAGGAATTTTGAAGGACTTTTTTTGCGGTACACGGGCCTCTCACTGTTGTGGCCTCTCCTGTTGCGGAGCACAGGCTCCAGACACACAGGCTTATCGGCCATGGCTCACAGGCCCAGCCGCTCCGCGGCATGTGGGATTTCCCAGACCGGGGCACGAACCCGTGTTCCCTGCATCGGCAGGTGGACTATCTACCACTGCGCCACCAGGGAAGCCCTTGAAGGACTTTTATTAGCCAAAATAATCTTGAGAAAGAAATAAAAAGCTGGAGGCCTCACATTTCTGATTTCAAAACACATTCCAAAGCTACAGTAAGCAAAATAGTATGGTATTGGCATAAAGACAGACATGTAGACTAGACATGGAATAGACTAGAGTCCCAAAATAAACCTTCACGTGTATCATTAAATGATCTTTGACAAGGGTGCCAAGACTACACTATGGGGAAAGTCAGATTCACTTAGTATCATATCTTCAAGGTTCATCCATGCTGTAGCATATGGCAGGATTTCCTTCTTTTTAAGCCTGAATAATATTCCATTGTATATATATACATACTACACTTCCTTTATCCATTCATTTGTCAGTGGACATAATAGGTTGCTTCCACATCTTGACTGCTGTGAGTAATGCTGCAGTGAACTTGAGTATGCAAATATCTCTTTGAGATATCCACATGCAAAAGAATGAAGATGGACTTTTATCTTACACCATGTACAAAAGTTAACCCAAAATTTGTTAAAAACCTAAACATGAGATCTGAAACTGTACAACTAGAAGAAAACATAGGTGAAAAGCTTTATGACACTGAAATGGGCAGTGATTTCTTGGATGTGACATCAAAAGTATAGGTAACAAAAGCAAAAATAGAAAAATGGGACTATATCCCACTTAAATACTTCTGTACAGCATTGAAAATAATCAGTAGGATGAAAAGGCAACCTACTAGAATTGAAGAAAGTAATTGCAAATCATATATCAGATAAAGGGTTAATAGCCAGAGTATATAAAGAACTCCTACAACTCAAACAAAAAACAAAACAAAAAAACAACAAACACCTGATATGAAAAAGGGGCAAAAGACTTAAATAGACATTTCTCCAAAGAAGACATACAAATAACCAACAAGCATGTGAAAAAATTCTCAACATTACTAATCATCAGGTAAATACAAATTAAAACCACAATGAGATATCACCCGTTAGAATGGCCACTATCAAAAAAACAGAAAATAATAAATGTGTTGGTGAGTATCAGAATTGGCACTCCATTGCTGGGTTTATAAATGGTGTAGCTGATATGGGAAACAGTATGGAGATTTCTCAAAAATAGAATTTTTATGACCTAGCAATCCCACTTCTGGGTATATACCCCAAAGAGTTGAAAACAGGATCTCAAAGAGATAGCTGCACACCCAAGTTTATTGCAGAATTACCCGTAAGAGCCAAGTTATAGAACCAACCTAAATGTCCACTGTTGAATGAATGAATAAAGAAAATGTGGTATGTACAACAGAATATTACTCAGCCTTAAAAAGAAAGAAATCTTGTCATATGCTACAATGTGGATGAATCTTGAAGACATTATACAGAGTGAAATAAGCCAATCACAAAGAGACAAATACTGCATGATTCCACTTATATGAGGTACCTAAAGTAATAAGACTGATAGAAACAGAAAGTAGCATGGTGGTTGCCAGGGGGTGGGGGAGGGGGGAAACAGGGAGTTGTTGTTCGATGGGTATAGAGTTTCATTTATGCAAGATGAGAAAGTTCTAGAGATCACTATACAATAACATGCACATAGCTGACAGTAATGTACACTTAAAAATTAAGGGGGTAAATTTGTTATGTGTTTTTACCACATAATAAAATTTTTAAAAGACAACCTATTTGGAAGAAAATATAACTCAAGAGGCACAGCTTTGCATTAGAAGAACTTGATAAGAACATAAAATGTTTTTGCCATATATGCTACATGGCACATGATGCTGGTCTTTTTGAAGAACCCTGCACTAGTTATTTGGCTTTGGGCAAATCACATTGTTTCTCACAGTCTTGGATTTGTTTGTCATTTCTGAATTAAGACCTGTATTCTGTGTTTTATTGATAGAAAGGTAACAGAGTTAATAATATAAAATAACAGGATTAATTGCTTCTTGCCAAATGTCTTTTTTTTTTTTTTTTAATTTAATTTTTGGCTGCGTTTGGTCTTCATTGCTGCAAGCAGGGGCTACTCTTCGTCATGGTATGCTGGCTTCTCATTGCAGTGGCTTCTCTTGTTGCAGAGTATGGGCTCTAGGCGCGCAGTCTTCAGTAGTTGCAGCACTTGGGCTCAGTAGTTGCGGCATGTGCACCCTAGAGCGCTAGTGCTTCAGTAGTTGCGGTGCGTGGTCTCAGTAGTTGCAGTGCACAGGCTCTAGGGCGCTCGGGCTTCAGTACTTGTGGCTTGCGGGCTCTAGAGCACAGGCTCAGTAGTTGTAGTACACAGGCTTAGTTGCTCTGCAACATGTGGGATCTTCCCAGACCAGGGATCGAACCCGTGTTCCTTGCATTAGCAGGCAGATTTTTAAACACTGTGCCACCAGGGAAGTCCATCTTCCTTTTTAATGCTACATTTTTTTTACTTGTTATTCTTTTGGCTTTGATAAGAACTAAATGCAGTTTATTGTTCCAGCACAATATATACATAAATGCTGCCTATCATTTTCTTAAATCAGATGAAGAAATCTTTCTTAAATCACGTTTATTGAAGTATAATTTATATACAAGAGTCATCCTTTTTACTGTACAGTTGTATGAGATTTGACAAATGTATACAGTTGTATAACCATCACCACCATGATCAAGACATAGAACAGTCCCCCCAAATTTATGCCCCTTTGTAGTCAATCCCTATGCCATTCCCAGCCTCTGGAAACCACTGATACGTTTTCTGTCCTTAGAATTTTGCCTTTTTAGAATTTCATATAAATAGAAGCATAATAGAGAGAACATTGACTCCCCTAATGTTGAAATTCCAAAACAATATGCCAAATGATTGTATTTAAAGGCTGCAGACTGGTTTGAAATATGCTGTGTTTACATATCTAGGTTTACACCTGAGAATAGGACTTTGGTCACTAAAAACTAGACTAATTCTTGAATGAAGAAATGTTGGTACTCTGGAATTTTTTTTCTGTTAATTAGGTTCCTTTTGTATTTTTTAGGTCTTGTATGCGTAATCCTATGGAAAACATTATGAAAACAGTGAAACTAATAGGACAGACTTTCTGCCAACACTATACCCAATCAACAGATGAACAGCCAGGATCTCACATAGGTAAGAAGACAAAACTGAAATTGATAAAGCATTGAAAGTAGATAGATTGTTCCAAGAAAAATAGAAACTCAAGTTTTTTCTTTCCATGCAATTTTTAATATATCTGATTGAAGCTTATATAAGTTTTGTTCTTTAGTTCTTAACAGCTACATTTATTTAGCACGTGTTTTCCCTTTGTTTCCCTCTGTAGATTTTGCTGTAAACAGACTAAAGCTTGCAGAAATTTTGTATTATAAAATATTAGAGACTGTAATGGTTCAGGAGACACGAAGACTTCATGGAATGGACATGTCAGTAAGTAAATTCACTCTCCCAGCGACTGGCGAGGTCTACAGAATGTAAGCCTGGAAGCAATGTGTTGAGAGCCGCTGTAGTTCATTGTGGGGCTCAGCAGTTAATGGCAAACTTACCCATGATGACATCTTAATTGGCCTTAGTTGTCTTTGGCACACCCAGTGCTAGCCACCTCTAGGCAGAAATGTGAAATATGTAAAATTTTTCTTTGATGCACCATCATTATCCTTTCCCTTTGGTCGGTTTTTTGTCCTTCGTTCCTAGCTAGCTAATAATGAAATCCCCCAACTATTAAACCAACTGATAATTAAAATATCTAGCCATACCGCTCAGGGAGTTTTGAGGAATAAAATGTTGATGGCTTTTTTTTTTTTTTTTTTTGCTTCATTTTCTTTGGACATTTGATCAAGTCTGATCACTCTCTCCAATAGCTATGTAAAGGAATTTTTCTAAGAAGTCAAACTTATCATATGATCTTTGTTTCCTCCTCCTCCTCTCTCTTGTCACTCTTGGAGCCTTCTGACCTTCAATTCCAGTAAGAACAAGTTGATGTTTGGAGGTGCTGCTTAACTAGTGTAATAAAATTCCTCTGTGTTTGCACCCTGGAAGTTTTCCTCTATGTTGGTTCCCCATTTTTCCTGGATTCCACGTCTTTCTTTTTCATGATTTACTAATAGTTGATAGAGCATATGCTCCCATAGCTTCTGGAGAAAGAAGTAAATTTTCAACTTTTTATTTTGAAATAATTATAGATTCACAGAAAGTTGCAAAAGTAGTACAGAGGGATCCCATGTATCCATTTGCCCCCAGTAGTTACATTTTACATAGTATATCAAAACCAGGAAATTGACATTAGAACAATGTATGTGTCTTGCTCTTTACCCTTATATCACATGTGTAGATTAGGTAACCACCACCAAAATCAAGATACAGAACTGTTCTTTCGCCACAAAGATCTCCCTCATACTACCCCTTTTTAAGTGACACTCAGTCTCTTTAGCCACTAATTTGTTTTCCATATCTAAACTTTTATAATACACTCTTATGAGGTCTTTTTGTTTATATTTTTTGAGGTTTATTTTATGACCCAGGATGTGGTTTTTCTTGGTAAATGTTCTGCGCGCTTGAAAAGATTGCGTGCTGTTGTTTGGGTGGAGTGTTCTGTAAATGTCAGTTCTATTTTGTTGGTTAATGGTGTTGAATTCTTCTGTATCCTTGCTAATTTTTGGTTTAGTTCTATCAGTTATTGAGAGGAGAGAAAGGTATTGAAGTCTCCAAATAAAATTGTGGATTTGTCTCTTTCTCCTTTCAGTTCTATCAGATTTTTTTTTAATTCATATAGTTTGAAGCTCTGCTGTTTGATGCATAGACATTGAGGATTACTATGTCTTCTTGGTGAATTAATCATTTTATCATGACGGAACATCCCTCTCTGAGTCTGGTAATTTTCTTTGTTCTGAAGCCATCTGGCTGATGTTTATACAGGCATACCTAGTTTTATTGTGCTTCACTTTTTTGTGCTTCACAAATAGTGACTTTTTAATAAATTAAAGGTTTGCAGCAACCCTGCATCAAGTCTATTGGTGCCATATTTCTAACAGCATTTTCTCACTTCATTTCTCTGTGTCACATTTTGCTAATTGTAGCAATACTGCAACCTTTTTCACTACTATTGTATTTGTTATAGTGATCTGTGATTAGTGATCTTTACTATTGCAAAAAGATTATGACCCACTGAAGCCTCAGGTGATGGTCAGCATTTTTTAGTAATAAAGTAATTTTTAATTAAGTTATTTTTTTAGACATAATGCTATTGCACACTTCATAGATTATAATATAGTGTAAGCATAACTTTTACGTGCATTGGGAAACCAAAAAGCTTTGTGTGACTTACTTTATTGCGGTATTTGCTTTATTGTATATTCACTTTATTGCAGTGGTCTGGAACCTGGTGTGCCTGTATATCTTTTTCCATTCTTTTTTTCTAAAACTAATTAATTTATTTATTTTTGGCTGTGTTGGGTCTTAATTTCTGTGCAAGGGCTTTCTCTAGTTGTGGCAAGCGGGGGCCACTCTTCATCGTGGTTCGCGGGCCTCTCACTATCGCGGCTCTCTTGTTGCGGAGCACAGGCTCCGGACGCGCAGGCTCAGTAGTTGTGGCGCACGGGCCTAGTTGCTCCGCGGCATGTGGGATCTTCCCAGACCAGGGCTTGAACCCATGTCCCCTGCATTAGCAGGCAGATTCTCAACCACTGCACCACCAGGGAAGCCCTCTTTTTCCATTCTTTTACTTTCAATCTACCTGTAACATCCTTTGAAATTAGTTTCTTGTAGGCAGCATATAGTTGTCATGTTTTTTGTAATCTACTGTGTCAGCCTTTTTGTTTTAATAGGTAAATTTAATTTACCTATTAAATTTAATTATTGATTTGTTAGGGCATAAGTCTGCCATTTTATATTTTGTTTTCTGTTTTCTTTTTCCTACCTTCCTGTGGGTCAATTTGAACATTTTTAGACTATGTATCTTTGTATAGATTTTTTCTTTACTGGTTGCTGTAGGTATTACATTATACATACATAATTTCACAATCCAGTGGTATAGACATTTTATCAGCTCAAGTAAAGCATGGAAACCTTACCTTGCCTTAAGTGTCTTTTTTAAAACTGCATGAATGTCTTTATTTTATTATATTTTTTTATTTTTTGGCCACACCACGCTACATGTGGGATCTTAGTTCCCTGACCAGGGATCAAACCCACACCTCCTGCATTTGGAAGCGTGGGGTCTTAACCACTGGACCACCAGGGAAGTCCAGAATGTCTTTATTTTAGACTCACACTTGATTAATAGTTGCCTTTGTATAATTTTATGATTTTAAAGGCGTTGCTCCATTATCTTCTAGATTCCAGTATTGCTAGTTAGAAATCCAGTGGCATTCTAATTCTTTGTATTGGTATGTGACCTGTTTTTACTTTCTGGAATCTTAGTTATCATTCTTTTATCACTAATGTTCTGAAATTTATAATAGAGTGCCTTAATCGTGGGTCTTTTCATTCATGTGTTGGGCATTCCTACAGAGTTCCTCTTTTAGTCCAGAAATTTACGTCCTGCAGTTCTGGGTCATTTTATTGCATTATTTCTTAGATAATGTATTGCCCACAATTTTATCTTTCTGGAGCTTTTATGATTCAGATAAAGGACCTTCTGGATTAATCCTCTTATTTTCTATTTCTTTGTCTTTTTGTTCTACTTCTAAGGATATTTACTCAATTTTTCACCATCCAATTCTAAAGAATTTTTTATTTTACCTGTATTTTCATTTCTAAGACTTATTCTTTGAGGTTAATTTAGATTTCTTTGAGGTTTTCTTCTGATGCCTGCATTGTCTCTGTTTCCTCTGAGTTTCTTTTCCATTTGTTTTGATCTTTGTTTTTCAGTTGGAGGCTTTCCTCAAATGATGGATTATTCCTCAAATGTTGGATTACACCTTTGTCTTTCAGTTGGAGGCTTTCCTCAAATGTCTACTTTCTGAATGAGTCACTAAAAATGAGACATTAATAAACCCTGATGTTGACAAAACAGTTTGGCTCAAAGCTCTGTATGCAAGAGTGAGAATAAAAGTCCAGTAGCCTCAAGTGATCATGTAGTATAGGGACCCTCAACTGTTGGTGTCTTTAAGACTTCTCTGGAATATTTCAGTTTCTTTAGAAAAGTATCTGCCTGGCTGTTGGTGTTATAGAGCAGAGCAAGGAAGGGAAACTTGGTCTCACAATTCAGTCTGCAGACTTTCACCTAAAACCACGGTCTCTTCTATACCTGGTGTTCTCAAGCTCTGATTCTCTCTAGCTCAGTTTCTGTAGAGAATAATTCTCTAGATCGAGACCTATCATCTGACTCCTTAAAGTGGATGTTGGGTGGGGACCTGAGGACTTCTGACTACCATAAACTTAAAAATCACCCATCCATGTCAGCCCCTGCCTAACCTGTACTTTTCATTCTGCCTGTGCCTTCAGTTGCTGTGTTTTTCCCAAGTTGAGTGCAGCAGATTCATTTGTTTTAAGTGTCTCTCTTCAGGCCCTTATGTTGATCATCCTACTTTCTGCTGAGTAATTTGTCATCCTTTCATACAGTTTCAGTTTTCACATATGGTTTGCGGTTACAATTAACTCCTTGTTCTATCCAAGATATTTTCTATTGCTTATTCTCTTTGTTGACTTGGAATGGTATTTGAAAGAAGGATGGCAACAAACACCATTTATAGAACTGAAAACTTATGTTAAATTTTAGACTCAGTGGTGAAATAGGACTTTATCTTTTGTTTGTTTGTTTGTTTGTTTCTTGGCCACGCCACATGGCATCGGGAGCTTAGTTCCCTGACCAGGGATCGAATCCATGCCCCCTGCAGTGGAAGCATGGAGTCTTAACCACTGGACTGCCAGGGAAGTCCCAAGACTTTTATCTTAGTAAAATATTTTTCTCTGAACTTTTAAAAATCTTAGCTGTGATACACTACACCTTTGATTTTAGTGTTTTGATTAATAAACACTGCCCTTATGTTGACAAAACAGTTGACATAAAACTGTCATTTAAATAAAGGAGCCCAATTCTTATGCTTTTCTCTTGGCAGGAATATTAATTATTTTATTATTTACTCCAGTTTCAAAGTAGATTGTTGTTTATGCCTCATTTGAATTTAACATCTGTCACTGAGCAAGACTGTATCTCATAAGAAAACTATCAGTTTAAGAACTCAGATTTTTATCTCTGGTAATCTAGTATAATATAATGTACACTTATATAAGTTATGGTTTATAAGTTACGTAAGATATAAGTTATTTTTTCTTGTTTCTATAGTCTTCTTTATATAATGGCAGAGGCTAAAATTGCTGAGAAATTTATTAAACTGTGGTCTTTCTCTTCCCCAAGGTTCTTTTAGAGCAGGATATATTTCATCATTCCTTGATGGCCTGTTGTTTGGAAATTGTGCTCTTTGCCTATAGCTCACCTCGTACTTTTCCCTGGATTATTCAAGTTCTTAATCTGCGACCATTTTATTTTTATAAGGTGAGATGAGAGCAAAGTTCTGTTATGGTGTGCCTCAGGCAAACATTCTGTTTGTCTTAATGCTGAAGAAGTGAGCTGTAGTGATGTCTGGAAAACATTTCCAGAGGTATTGTGAAAGCATTCCTTTTAGGGTGGAATCAAGGACAAAAGGGAGAGGAAGAGAGGGGATCAGTAAATTAAGCCAATCTCATAGCTTCAGTTTTTCCATCACTGACTTGCAAATGTGGCCAGGAACTAAGTCGTTAAGTTTGAATTTCCATATTATGAATGAAAATCATAATCCTGTTAAATAGATGTGTGATGAAGAACAAAAACTCTTTCTCTCAGGAGAAAGAAAAGGTCTAAAATTAATTGTGGTCATGGTCTAGCTACTGAGGCTGTAATAACAGATGGTGCTCCTTCCCCAAATTTGAGCTAATTCACTGTGGATGAATCTTAACTTACTTACCCTTTTTTACCTGCTAGAACCTTTTTCTTACAGAACACAGAGGTCACAGCTGCAGTAACTAATGTTACCTGATGTCTGAATTTAAGACTGATGCTATTATTATACTGGTTGGCATAATTTAGTTAATATTTTGTCATCTGTGTTACTTGCAAATTATTGATTATAGAAAAGTTAGTTTGATGAGTTAAATTTTTATACCTAAAGTTACAGAAATGCAGATCACTGAAAACCCTATTCATTTTAATTGCTGACTGAGTGGAATTTAAATTCTTTTTAGTTTTGTAAGGAAAATTGCTTCTCTATATTTACTTTAATGTTTATGTATGTGTTTAAGATTTTCCATTAGGAAATATATGTAATTTTATCTGAGGAAAAAGTTTAGTTTTTGCCATCACCTAATAACAATTCATTTTTTTTGTAACATCCTTTTTTTTTTTTTTTTTTTTTGCGGTACGCGGGCCTCTCACTGTTGTGGCCTCTCCCGTTGTGGAGCACAGGCTCCAGACGCACAGGCTCAGCGGCCATGGCTCACGAGCCCAGCCGCTCCGCGGCATGTGGGATCCTCCCGGACCGGGGCACGAACCCATGTCCCCTGCATCGGCAGGCAGATTCTCAACCACTGCGCCACCAGGGAAGCCCTGTAACATCCTTTTTTCATTCAAGAAGTTAAATGCTGTTGTTGTTGTTGTTGTTTTTTAATAAATTTATTTATTTATTTGTTTTTGCCTGCGTTGGGTCATGGGCTTTCTCTAGTTGCTGCCAGCAGGGGCTACTCTTTGTTGTGGTGCGCGGGCTTCTCATTGCGGTGGCTTTTCTTGTTGCTGTGCACGGGCTCTAGGCACGCGGGCTTAAGTACTTGTGGCTCGCAGGCTCTAGAGCGCAGGCTCAGTAGTTGTGGCGCACGGGCTTAGTTGCTCCACAGCATGTGGGATCTTCCCGGACCAGGGCTCGAACCTGTGTCCTCTGCATTGGCAGGCGGATTCTCAACCACTGCGCCACCAGGGAAACCCAATGCCATTGTTTTTTAACCACATAAATAATATATACTCCTTGAAGAAAAACAGAAAATACACACAAATGTAGATATTAAAGTCATATATTATAATCCTAATTACAAATAATAATCACTATTAATATTTTTATATATATGCGTACAGACTTTGCTCTAGATATTTACTCTTATTAAAATGGAACTATAGTGTATATAAGCAAAGTTCCTTTTAAATATGTTATTCATTCTTTCTTTTGAGCTGTTGGGAGGAATAGTCTGAGAAGGGGCAGTGAATTCAAACTAGCATTGGACTGGGAACCCAAGACCTGACTTCTACCACTGTTGGGCTGTTGACCATTTTCACCTATCATTGCCTCTGTTTTCCATGTGTAAAATAAAACATGAAGACCAGAAATGTACGTGAAAGTATTTTGAAAATCTTAAAAGCTTCTTTATAAATTAAAAATATATTAATAAGCCATAGAATTATGGTTCAAAGATATTCTTGGTTCTGTGTCATTAATAACAGCAGAGCTAGCCATACATGTCAGTCTAGTCTAGAACTGACTACTTGAGACCACATTACTTTCTCAGTTTTCTCTTCTCCAGGTTATTGAGGTGGTGATCCGCTCAGAGGAAGGACTCTCCAGGGACATGGTGAAACACCTGAACAGCATTGAAGAACAGATTTTGGAGAGTTTAGCATGGAGTCATGATTCTGCGCTGTGGGAGGCTCTCCAGGCTTCTGCAAACAGAGTTCCTACCTGTGAAGAAGTGAGTTAGGGCAAGGCTAATAATCCCATCATTTTATGAAAGCAGCTTTATTGAGACATGATTCCCATACCATACAATTCACCCATAAGTATACAATTCAGTGGTTTTTAGTATATTCATAGGTATGTGCAGTCATCACTGCAGTCACTTTTGGAACACACCACCTCAACAAGAAACTTTACGTATCACTTCCCTAACCTCTATCTTCTTGACCTAGCCCCTAAGCAACCAAGTAGTCTACTTTCCATCTCTGTTGATTTCCCTGTTCTGGACATTTCATGTAAATGGAATCATACAATATGTGGTCCTTTTAAACTGACTTCTTTTTTTTTTTTTTTTTAAACATCTTTATTGGAGTATAATTGCTTTACAATGGTGTGTTAGTTTCTGCTTTAAAACAAAGTGAATCAGCTATACATATATCCCCATATCTCCTCCCTCTTGTGTCTTCCTCCCACCCTCCTTATCCCACCCCTCTAGGTGGTCACAAAGCACTGAGCTGATCTCCCTGTGCTATGCGGCTGCTTCCCACTAGCTATCTGTTTTACATTTGGTAGTGTATATATGTCCATGCCACTTTCTCACTTTGTCCCAGCTTACCCTTCCCCCTCCCCATGTCCTCAAGTCCATTCTCTACATCTGTGTCTTTATTCCTGTCCTGCCCCTAGGTTCTTCAGAACCTTTTTTTTTTAGATTCCATATATATGTGTTAGCATATTGTATTTTGTTTTTCTTTTTCTGACTTAGTTCACTCTGTATGACAGACTCTAGGTCCATCCACATCACTACAAATAACTCAATTTCGTTTCTTTTTATGGCTGAGTATAACTGACTTCTTTTATTAGCATAATGATTTTAGGTTAATCCATGTTGTTGTATGTATCAGCACTTTGTTCCTTTTTACAGCTTACTAATATCCCATTGTATGGATAGACCAGTTTGTTTATTTATAAACTTGTGTTGTTTCCACCTTTTGACTATTATGAATAATGCTGCTATGAACATTCATGAACAAGTTTTTGTGTGGACATATGTTTTCATTTTTCTTTTTCTTTCTTTTTTTTTTTGTGGTACGCGGCCTCTCACTGTTGTGGCCTCTCCCGTTGCGGAGCACAGGCTCCAGACGCCCAGGCTCAGTGGCCATGGCTCACGGGCCTAGCCGCTCCGTGGCATGTGGGATCTTCCCGGACCGGGGCACGAACCAGTGTCCCCTGCATCGGCAGGCGGACTCTCAACCACTGTGCCACCAGGGAAGCCCTTCATTTTTCTTGAGTATATGGCTAGCAGTGGAATTGCTGGGCCATATAGTAACTCTTTTTAAGCTTTTGAGGAACCGTCTGACTGTTTTCCAAAGTGGCTGCGCCATTTAACGTTCCCACCATCAGTGTATAAAGATTCTAATATCTCCACATCCTCTCCAGTGCCTATTATTTGTCTTCTTGATTCTAGCCATCCTAGTAGGCATGAAGTATTATCTCACTGTGGTTTTTTTTTTTTGCATTTCCCTGGTGGCTAATGATGTTCAACATCATTTCATGTGCTTATTGGCCACTTCTTTATCATCTTTGGAGAAATATCTATTCAGATCCTTTGCCCATTTTTTATTTGGGTTGTCTTTTTATTATTGAGTTATAGGGTTCTTTATATATTTTAGATACACTCCTTTATCTGATATATGATTGGTAAAACTTTTCTCCCATTCTGTGGGTTGTCTTTTTACTTTCCTGATGATGACCTTTGAAACACAAAAGTTTTAAATTTTGATGATATCCAGTTTATCTATTCTTCCGTTGCTTGTGCTTTCAGTATCAAATCTAAGAAACCATTAATCCCATCATTTTTAATTTTTTAAATATCCATATAAAGAATTAAACACTTTTAATTAGAAGTATTTACAATAAAAAGATTAAAAGCTTCTACCTAATGCACACAAATTGCACATTTAACAGTTTAGTATCATGAGAAATTGAGTTTTTTCCCTTCACCTCTGTGTTATTCTTTTTTAACTCCTGTCTATACATCCTCCTTTGCTTTTCTGTGTCTCCTTATACTTCATTAATCTTCTTGAGTTTTTCTCTAATCTCAAACAACTGAAAGAACTATTTAGGAAGAACTGAAAAGATGATTTCTTAAAGCCTCTCTTCCATGCTTTGGTCTTTCGCAGCAGACTATGATTAATTGGGCAATCTTCAGTATTCATCAATATTTCCATTATGGAATCCATTGGGAAGTGGAAAAAAAAGCTATGAACTTAAAAGAGAAGGATTTGGGTTGAAGCCCTTGCTCTAATATTTAGTAGTACTGTGTCCTTGGGCAGATTTCACATTTTTGAGCCTCAATTTTCTCATCCATAAGTGAAGAATAGCAGTGTCTACCTCATAGGTCTACTTCTAGTGGTCAGTAAACTTTACTAGATATATTATAAGATTAAGTGGGTTGAACTCTTTACATATCTTTAACAATGTTAACTATTGAGCACTTTATGCAAGTTGGTATATTTTGTGAAGGACAGGGAAATAAAACAGTAAAAAGAAGACTTTCTTTCTCATTTTTTCTGTTATGTTTTGATCAGTGGGTTTATCTGTGTGTAAAGCAGAGGGTTTTTGTTTTCTACAGGTTATATTCCCAAATAATTTTGAAACAGGAAATGGGGGAAATGTACAGGGACATCTTCCCATGATGCCAATGTCTCCTCTAATGCATCCAAGGGTCAAAGAAGTTCGGACTGACAGTGGGAGTCTTCGAAAGGGTAGGTTCAACATTGGTAAAACAATGAAAAAATAACATCTTTTTTTAGAGAAAATTTCAGGTCTTGCCTAACGTATTATTAAGAAATACAATTTTTTAATCAAGATTTGAAAGGGGATTAATGTTTATGCCAATACCCCGTGTGGCTCATTGTATACTTTTTTATATTAAAGTAATAAGATTTCCACTCTGATTTTGAATCTAATCTATTTTTTAAATTGCAGTGTCTATTATTGTGGAAACAGTATTTTGGCTTTTTCATAAATATACACAACTTTTCCTCAATGCTAATGGAAAACTATTTAAGCTAAATACCTACTTTTCCAAATGTGATAAAAGTTATATTCTTTATCTCTAAGTCTTTATAGAAAAATAAACGTTTAAAGCAGAACAAAGAACTCTTTGGGATACTTAAATTCATCTAATAAATTACTTATCTATGCTCTCAAAATAGTTCATTTGAGCCTTACTAATAGGAAGATTTTAGTACATTATTCTTTATTTTCTCTTGTGATGTAGCAAACTGATGTGTGCATCTTCTGGATTATTTAACTCTTGGATTTTTAAAAATCACTTAAAATCTTCTGATGACAATATCCCTGAATAAACCTCAGATGTACAAGTATTCAGGTTATATAGTAAGGTAGCTCAAGACCCACTTTTGGACTATAATTGTGTGTGTCTTGCTTTACATGTAGTATAAGGTCATAAAAATGTGCACACTGTGCATGCAAAACAGTCTTCATTAAGCAAGGGGAATAATTAGGATTGTTTTATGACCTTTAAAAATCTTGTCAAAGCTAAAAACTCTCTTACTGTCAATTATTAATATTTAAACAAATTTAAAAATAGTAAAAATATTTACTTAGTACACTACAATTGGAAACATTGAGAATGAAAGTGTTTTGTTTTTTAAAAAGTCATAAAGAATAGTTTAAATGGTGCTTGCCACTTTCTTCTCATATAACTTACAATACTGAGTGAGCTTCTTTCCTGTGCCTTGGTGAACTGTCGTGTTCCTTTCTAAGTTTGGACCAGCTCTTAACATTTTATCCTTCGTGCTTTCAGTGTTGTGAAATATTTCTGAAAGTTCCTTTAAAGTGAAGTTTTTTGCCATCGTAACTTCCTGTTGGATGTCTTCATCCTATTTATCTTAACAACTTTTCGCATTTATATCAGTAAGTCTCATCTTCACACAGTTCTTCTGGCTGTATATCTAATCTCTTGAATAGCAGCAGTGTCAACATTCCTAGGGTCAGCTATTTCTTCTATAACTTCATTAACAATTTTAATTTCACTTTCAGCATTATCACTTTTCAATTCTTTGTTGAACTTCCACTTTTTTGGGGGGGCCATTCCCTCTTTCATTTGTCTATTTTCATTCGTCTATTTTGTAGAATGCGGGTTTATCACTGGGAAATAAGGAGACAACATAACCATATGCTTTGCTGCCTGCATGAATTGAACCAGCAGATTTGCCCTGAACAATCACCAACAGACTTTGAAAGAAGTAACAGGATTGGTCACTGATCATGATGCACATCTATTTTTCACACAGTGATTTATGTAAATCCTCATGGGAAAAGTTTGTAGTTTATGCAGCTACTCACAGTTAATATACCATGGCAACTGAAATCTGAACCTTTTTGTTAAGGCTGTCGTTAATTTATGCTATGATAACTGAAACTCATGCATACTTTAACTGTACAAAGCATGAACTCTGTGCGTATGCATGTGTGTGTATCTGACTATAATGTGTATGTATATATAATATATATTATATATATAATATATGTTATATGTGTGTGTGTGTGTGTGTGTGTGTGTGTGTGTGTTTGCAGCCTAGCTAGAGATCTCAGAACTAAGATCATGAAGAAATGGTCACTAAAATGTAATTCTGTCCTGGTGGTGGAATTTTGAGTGTTACCTTTTTCATTACAGTTTTTTGGTATTGTTTGAGTTTTTTCTGTGAGCTTTTAAAAATTGAGATATAATTCACATCGCATAAAATTCACCCTTTTAAAATATACAATTCAGTATATTTACAAGACTATACAACTATCACCGTTATCTAATTCCAGAACATTTTTATCACCCCCCCCCAAAAAAAAACCTGTATCCAATAGTAATCACTCTCTATTTCCTCCTCTACCAAGACCCTGGAACTACTAATCTATTCTTTGTCTCTATGGATCTTCCTGTTCTGGACATTTCATATAAATGGAATTATATAATATGTGACCTTTGTGATTGGCTTCTTTTACTTATCATGTTTTCAAGATATGTATGTTGTCGCATGTGTCAACACTTCATTACGCTGAATAATTTTTCATTGTATGGATATACTGTATATTGTTCGTTCATTCGTTTGTTAATGGACATTTGGATTATTTCCACTTGTTGGCTTTTATGAATAACGCTGCTGTGAACATTCAGGTGATATATTATTTTTATGATTAGAAGAAAACGGTATTTTCTTATAGGGGTTCAGGCAAGAGAATCAAATAATGGAAAATCCTTAGAAAACAATAATATTGAGCCTTGACTCTGGGAGAAAAAAGACAATTTATTAACTTATATATGTGTTAAATTTTTATTGTCTACTGCAGCTTTTCCAGTACTGTGCTAGGCAGAGCATCATTTCAAGGGACTTGCAGCTAACTTCATGGCTATAACATGAGTTTTCCCTTGAAATGTCAGCTCTGAACATTCCAAGTCAGATTCAAGGGCTGCATTGGTTTTCTTAGATATAAGGTATCCAGGTAGACTTCTGTTAAGGCGTAATGGGAGCTACAATAGAACTTTCCACTTTTTTACTAAGACTGGAAGTCAGAGCTGCTTTTATAACCTCCAGAATTATGGAGAGATTTTTATTAAACCATGACTATTCCCCACTTACCCCAGTAATACAGAGAGCTGTCAAATTATTGCCAAAGGTAATTTTTATACCTTTTAAACATGTTTTGAAAATAGATGACATGGCTGTCTAATTATCTAGTAATTATAAAAATAATTAGTGAAATGCTTTTACTTTAAAAACATGTTATATACCTGTAAAGAAACAGTGGGTTGAGGGAAGTAGGGGGAAAATGGTGGGAAAAGATGTAGGATTGGCTAGGAGAGGCTTTGCACCTAGTGGAGATGGAAAGGAGAGCAGTTTCTGCAGAAGGATAGCACTGGAAAAGAGGTTTAATCCATACTTTACTTTCTTTTTGATCAACACACTAATGCCTCAGATTAAGGCAAGTTAAGCAGAGTCATAACACTTCTACTCATCTTTATCTTCTAGTGGACTTATAAAAGATGATTCTGCCTCTACTAAATCAGAAAGCCACAGCTACTGCCTTAAACTATTTGAAGTGTGGGCATGTGGTGAAGGCAAAATTGTGAACCAAATCACTGATTTTTCCTTCTAATCAGGAGTTATTTACTAGATAAGATTGGGAGACAGAAGCTAGTTGGACTACTTTTGAAATTTAGCAGTCACCACATTCTACTTCTCACCTTCTACTTTACCCTTAATATTTTGCTTCTTTAATATAGGCAGAGGTTCAAGAAACCAGGAAGGTGAGCTCTCATAATTTTATTTTATTTTATTTTATTTTCCTTTTTTTTTTTTTTTTGCGTTACGTGGGCCTCTCACTGCTGCGGCCTCTCTCGCTGCGGAGCGCAGGCTCCGGACGCACAGGCTCAGCGGCCATGGCTCACGGGCGCAGCCGCTCTGCGGCATGTGGGATCTTCCCGGACCGGGGCACGAACCCACGTCCCCTGCATCGGCAGGCGGACTCCCAACCACTGCGCCACCAGGGAAGCCCCATAATTTTATTTTAAGATTTAATTCATTCTTCTCTCTCCCACTAGACTCGATTATTCCATGAGGACAGAGGCCATGTTATTAGCATAGTAACTCAATCTATTTGTTGAATGAGTGAGTAAACCTGACTTATTATTTTGGAATACATGTCAAACTGTTATAAATTTTTCTCTTTATTAGATACGCAACCATTGTCTCCAATTTCTGTCCATGAACGCTACAGTTCTCCTACCGCTGGGAGTGCTAAGAGAAGACTTTTTGGGGAAGACCCCCCAAAGGAAATGCTTATGGACAGGATCATAACAGAAGGAACAAAATTGAAAATTGCTCCTTCTTCAAGCATTACTGCTGAAAATATATCAATTTCACCTGGGCAAAGTCTTCTAACAATGGCCACAGCCATAGTAACAGGGACAACAGGACATAAAGTTACAATCCCATTGCATGGTAACATTTTGATGCATTTATTTTATATTTTTTCTGAGTTGGGTGAAAATTTAAGAAATGTCTTATTGGACTGATCACATGGTCTTATTATTCCAGTATTTTTTCTTGAACATATATACTTTTTTTTCTCTTTGGCTGCGTTTGGTCTTCGTTGCTGTGCACGGGCTTTCTCTAGTTATGGGGAGCAGGGGCTACTCTTCATTGCAGTGCGCGGGCTTCTCATTGCGGTGGCTTCTCCTGTTGCGGAACACGGGCTCTAGGTGTGCGGGCTTCAGTAGTTGCAGCACACGGGCTTCAGTAGTTGCGGCGCGAGGGCTCAGTAGTTGTGGCTCGAGCGCACATGGGCTTCAGTAGTTGTGGCACATGGGCTTAGTATTTGTGGCTTGTGGGCTCTAGAGTGCAGGCTCAGTAGTTGTGGCGCACAGGCTTAGTTGCTCCATGGCATGTGGGATCTTCCCAGACCGGGGATCGAACCTGTGTCTCCTGCATTGGCAGGCGGATTCTTAACCACTTCGCCACCAGGGAAGTCCCTGAACCCATACTTTTTTTTCTCTAAGAGCAGTTTTAGGTTCATGGCAAAATTGAGCCTTCCTTGTCATCAACATCCTGCACCAGAGAGACACATGTGTTACAATTGATGAACTTTCATGGACACATCATTATCACCCCAAGTCCGTAGTTTGCATTGGGGTTCACTCTTTGGTGTTGTACATTCTATGAATTTTGACAAATGTCTAATGACACATATCTACCGTTATACTGTTATACAGAATAGTTTCACTGCCCTAAAGATCCTTTGTGCTCCACCCTTTTGTTTTGTTTTGACCCTATAGAGGCATTCCTAGTATTATTGCACTTTGCTTTGTTGCACTTTACAGATACTTTTTTTTTTTTACAAATTGAAGGTTTCTGGCAACCCTGTGTTGTCACATGATGATTAGCATTTTTTAGCAACAAAGTATTTTTTGATTGAGTTATGTACATTGTTTTTTAGACATAATGCTATTGCACACTTAATAAACTGCAATATAGCATAAACATAATTTTTATGTGCACTAGGAATCCAAAAAATTCATGTGACTCACTTTATTATGATACTCAATTTATTGTAGTGGTCTGGAACCAAACTCGCAATATGTCTGAGGTATGCCTGCACTGTTTTTTGAGTTTTCACATTTTATAAATTTACAACCCTCTTTGTTACGACTTATTTTATTTTCTTATCTGAGTTTTACAAATAAGTGCATTGAGGAAGAATTTTGTTTATTGATTAAAAACATCTCCTTTAGAGCTCAAAAGCACAATTTTATTGTTTCAGAGCAGAAATAGAAAATAAGAGTATCATAACCTAGAATTACTATTTTTGTGGCTTTCTTCTAACATATTCCTATGCATAAATAGATAGGTAGGTAGGTAGGTAGGTAGGTAGATAGATAGATAGTAAAGGAAGGAAGGGAGGGAGAGAGGGAGGAAGGAAGCAAGGAAGGAAGAATTGACAACTTTTCTGGGACACACTTCTAAAACTAAGAACTCTTGCTTGTACATTCAGGTATTGCAAATGATGCTGGAGAGATCACACTGATACCAATTTCCATGAATACAACTCAGGAGTCCAAAGTCGAGAGTCCTGTATCACTTACGGCTCAGTCATTAATTGGTGCTTCTCCAAAACAGACCCATTTGACTAAAGCACAAGAGGTACATTCAGTTGGAATAAGCAAACCAAAGAGAACTGGGTCCTTAGCACTGTTTTATAGAAAGGTACGTGTTTTTATAGCATCTAAAAAGGTCTCCTTTAATCAATGCAAGAAAGATTGAGTAACAGAGGGCAGCTTTAGCCTTCTTTTTTTGTGTGTGGTAAAATATACATGAAATTTACAATTTTAAGCATTTTAAAGTGTACAGCTAAATGTCATTAGTACATTCCCATTGTTGTGCAGCTTCCACCATCATCCATCTCCAGACTTTTTCATCTTCCTAAACTGAAACTCTGTACCCATTAAATAGTAACTCCTCATTTCTTCCCCCCACCCCCAGCCCCTGGTAGCCATTATTCTACTTTCTGTCTCTATGAATTTGACTACTCTAGGTACCTCATATAAGTGGAATTATATAACGTTTGTCCTTTTTTGACAGGCTTATTTCACTTAGCATAATGTTTTCAAGGTTCTTCCATATTGTAGCATGGTCAGAATTTCCTTCCTTTTTAAAACTAACATTTCATGGTATGTATATACCATATTTTGTTTATCCATTCATCTATAGATGGACATTTGCGTTGTTGCTACCTTTTGGTTATTGTGAGTGAATAGTGTTGCTGTGAACATTAGTGTACAGGTATCCAAGTCTGTTTTCAATTCTATTGGGTACATACAGAAGTGGAATAGTAATTCTAAATTTAATTTTTGAGAAAATGCTATGCAGTTTCCCACAGTGGCTGCACCATTTCTATTCCTGCTAGCAACATACAAGGTTTTCCACAATATTGTGAAATACAAGTGTTTTTCTCTTTCTGACTTACTTCACTCTTTATGACAGTCTCTAGATCCATCCACCTCACTACAAATAACTCAATTTTGTTTCTTTTTATGGCTACGTAACATTCCATTGTGTATATGTGCCACATCTTCTTTATCCGTTCATCTGTCGAAGGACACTTAGGTTGCTTCCATGTCCTGGCTGTTGTAAGTAGAACTGCAATGAACATTGTGGTACATGACTCTTTTTGAATTATGGTTTTCTCAGGGTGTATGTCCAATAGTGGGATCGCTGGGTCATATGGTACTTCTATTTTTACTTTTTTAAGGAACCTCCATACTGTTCTTCATAGTGGTTGTATCAATTTACATTCCCACCAGCAGTGCAAGAGGGTTCCCTTTTCTCCACACCCTCTCCAGCATTTATTGTGTGTAGATTTTTTGATGATGGCCGTTCTGACCGGTGTGAGATGATAACCTCATTGTAGTTTTGATTTGCATGTCTCTAATGATTAGTGATTTTGAGCATCCTTTCATGTGTTTGTTGACAATCTGTATATCTTCTTTGGAGAAATGTCTGTTTAGGTCTTCTGCCCATTTTTGGATTGTTCGGTTTTTTGATATCGAGCTGAATGAGCTGCTTGTATATTTTGGAGATTAATCCTTTGTCAGTTGCTTCATTTGCAAATATTTTCTCCCATTCTGAGGGTTGTCTTTTCATCTTGTTTATGGTTTCCTTTGCTGTGCAAAAGCATTTAAGTTTCATTAGGTCCCATTTGTTTATTTTTGTTTTTATTTCTATTTCTCTATGAGGTGGGTGAAACAGAATTGCTGTGATGTATGTCATGGAGTATTCTGCCTATGTTTTCCTCTAAGAATTTTATTGTGTCTGGCCTTACATTTAGGTCTTTAATCCATTTTGAGTTTAGTTTTGTGTATGGTGTTAAGGACTGTTCTAATTTCATTCTTTTACATGTAGCTGTCCAGTTTTCCCAGCACCACTTACTGAAGAGGCTGTCTTTTCTCCATTGCACGAATACGTGCCTCCTTTATTAAAGATAAGGTGACCATAGGTGCGTGGGTTTATCTCTGGGCTTTCTATCCTGTTCCATTGATCTATACTTCAGTTTTTGTGCCAGTACCATATTGTCTTGATTACTGTAGCTTCATAGTATAGTCCAAAGTCAAGGAGCCTGATTCCTCCAGCTCTGTTTTTCTTTCTCAAGATTGCTTTGGCTATTCGAGGTCTTTTGTGTTTCCATGCAAATTGTGAAATATTTGTTCTAGTTCTGTGAAAAATGCCATTGGTAGTTAGATAGGGATTGCATTGAATCTGTAGACTGCTTTGGGTAGTATAGTCATTTTCACAATGTTCTTCCAGTCCAAGAACATGGTATGTCTCTCCATCTGTTTGTATCCTCTTTGATTTCTTTCATCAGTGTCTTATAGTTTTCTGCATACAGGTCTTTTGTCACCTTAGGTAGGTTTATTCCTAGGTATTTTATTCTTTTTTTTTTTTTTTTTTTGGTATTTTATTCTTTTGTTGCAGTGGTAAATGGGAGTGTTTCCTTAATTTCTCTTTCAGATTTTTCATCATTAGTTTATAGGAATGCAAGAGATTTCTGTGCATTAATTTTATATCCTGCTACTTTACCAAATGCATTGATTAGCTCTAGTAGTTTTTTGGTAGCATCTTTAGGATTCACTATGTATAGTATCATGTCATCTGCGAACAGTGACAGTTTTACTTCTTTTTTTCCAAGTTGGATTCCTTTTATTTCTTTTTCTTCTCTGATTGCTGTGGCTAAAACTTCCAAAACTATGTTGAATAATAGTGGTGAGAGTGGGCAACCTTGTCTTGTTCCCGATCTTAGTGGAAATGGTTTCAGTTTTTCACCATTGAGAACAATGTTGGCTGTGGGTTTGTCATATATGGCTTTATTATGTTGAGTTAAGTTCCCTCTATGCCTACTTTCTGGAGAGTTTTTATCATAAATAGCTGTTGAATTTTGTCAAAAGCTTTTTCTGCATCTATTGAGATGATCATATGGTTTTTATTCTTCAATTTGTTAATATGGTTTATCACATTGATTGATTCTGTATGTTGAAGAATCCTTGCATTCCTGGGATAAACCGCACTTGATCATGGTGTGTGTTCCTTTTAATGTGCTGTTGGATTCTGTTTGCTAGTATTTTGTTGAGGATTTTTGCATCTATGTTCATCAGTGATATTGGCCTGTAGTTTTCTTTTTTTGTGACATCTTTGTCTGGTTTTGGTATCAGGGTGATGGTGGCCTCGTAGAATGAGTCTGGGAGTGTTCCTCCCTCTGCTATATTTTGGAAGAGTTTGAGAAGGATATGTGTTAGCTCTTCTCTAAATGTTTGCTAGAATTCTCCTGTGAGTCCATTTGGTCCTTGGCTTTTGTTTGTTGGAAGATTTTTAATCACAGTTTCAATTTCAGTGCTTGTGATTGGTCTATTCATGTTTTCTTTTTCTTCCTGGTTCAGTCTTGGAAGGTTATACCTTTCTAAGAATTTGTCCATTTCTTCCAGGTTGTCCATTTTTTTGACATATAGTTGATTTTAGTAATCTCTCATGATCCTTTGTATTTCTGCAGTGTCAGTTACTATTTCTCCTTTTTCATTTCTAATTCTATTGATGTGAGTCTTCTCCCTTTTTTTCCTGATGAGTCTGGCTAGTGGTTTATCATTTTTGTTTTTCTTCTCAAAGAACCATCTTTTAGTTTTAATGATCTTAGCTATTTTTCCTTCATTTCTTTTTCATTATTTCTGATCTCATCTTTATTATTTCTTTCCTTCTGCTAACTTTGAGGTTTTTTTGTTCTTCTGTCTCTAATTGCTTTAGGTGTAAGGTTAGGTTGTTTATTTGAGATGTTTCTTGTTTCTTGAGGTAGGATTGTATTGCTATAAATGTCCCTCTTAAGAACTGTTTTTGCTGCATCCCATAGGTTTTGGGTTGTCGTGTTTTCATTGTCATTTGTTTCTAGGTATTTTTTGATTTCTTCAGTGATCTCTTGGTTATTTAGTAGTGTGTTGTTTAGCCTTCATGTGTGTATTTTTCACACCTTTTTTCCTGTTATTGGTATCTAGTCTCATAGCATTGTGGTCAGAAAACATACTTGATATGATTTCAACTTTCTTAAATTTAGCAGGGCTTGAGTTGTGACCCAAGATATGATCTGTCCTGGAAAATGTTCTATGAGCACTTGAGAAGAAAGTGTATTCTGTTGTTTTGGGATGGGATGTCCTATAAATATCAATTAAGTCCATCTTGTTTAATGTATCATTAAAGCTTGTGTTTCCTTATTTATTTTCATTTTGGGTGATCTGTCCATTGGCAAAAGTGGGGTGTTAAAGTCCCCTACTATTATTGTGTTGCTGTCGATTTCCCCTTTTATGGCTGTTAGCATTTGTCTTATGAACTGAGGTGCTCCTGTGTTGGGTGCATAAATATTTACAAATGTTTTATCTTCTTGGATTGATCCCTTGATCATTATGTAGTGTCCTTCCTTTTCTCTTGTAACATTCTTTATTTTAAAGTCTACTTTATCTGGTATGAGAATTACTCCTCCAGCTTTCTTCTGATTTCCATTTGCATGGAATATCTTTTTCCATCCCCTCACTTTCAGTCTGTATGTGTCCCTAGGTCTGAAGTGGGTCTCTTGTAGACAGCATATATACGGGTTATGTTTTTGTATCCATTCAGCCAGTCTATGTCTTTTGGTTGGAGCATTTAATCCATTTACATTTAAGGTATATATCAATATATGTGTTCCTGTTACCATTTTCTTAATTGTTTTGCATTTGTTATTGTAGGTGTTTTCCTTCTCTTGTGTTTCCTGCTTAGGGAAGTTCCTTTAGCATTTGTTGTAAAGCTGGTGTGGTGGTGCTGAATTCTCTTAGCTTTTGCTTGTCTGTAAAGGTTTCAATTGCTCCATCAAATCTGAATGAGAGGGCTTCCCTGGTGGCGCAGTGGTTGAGATTCCGCCTGCCAATGCAGGGGACGCAGGTTCGTGCCCCGGACCGGGAAGATCCCACAGGCCGCGGAGCGGCTGGGCCCGTGAGCCATGGCCGCTGGGCCTGCGCGTCCGGAGCCTGTGCCCCGCAACGGGAGAGGCCACAACAGTGAGAGGCCCGCATACCGCAAAAAAAAAAAAAAAAAAAAAATCTGAATGAGATCCTCTATGGGTAGAGTAATCTTGGTTGTAGGTTTTTCTCTTTCATCACTTTAAATATGTCCTACCACTCCCTTCTGGCTTCCAGAGTTTCTGCTGAGAAATCAGCTGTTAACATTACGGGGATTCCCTTGTATGTTATTTGTTGCTTTTCCCTTGCTGCTTTTAATATTTTTTCTTTGTATTTAATTTTTGATCATTTGATTAATATGTGTTTTGGCGTGCTTCTCCTTGGATTTATCCTGTATGGGACTCTCCGTGCTTCCTGGACTTGACTGACTATTTGCTTACCCATATTAGGGAAGTTTTCAACTATAATCTCTTCAAATATTTTCTCAGTCCCTTTTTTTCTCTTCTTCTGGGACCCCTATAATTTGAATGTTGGTGCGTTTAGTGTTGTCCCAGAGGTTTCTGAGATTGTCCTTGATTTTTTTCATTCTTTTTTCTTTATTCTGCTCTGTGGTAGTTATTTCCACTATTTTATCGTCCAGGTCACTTATCTGTTCTTCTGCCTCAGTTGTTCTGCTATTGATTCCTTCTAGAGAATTTTTTATTTCATTTATTGTGTTGTTCATCATTGTTTGTTTGCTCTTTAGTTCTTTTAGGTCCTTGTTAAACGTTTCTTGTATTTTCTCCATTGTATTTCCAAGATTTGGGATCATCTGTACTATCATTACTCAGAATTCTTTTTGAGGTAGACTGCCTGTTTCCTCTTCATTTGTTTGGTCTGGTGGGTTTTTTACCTTGCTCCTTCATCTGCTGTGTATTTCTCTGTCTTCTCATTTTGCTTAACTTACTGTGTTTGGGGTCTCCTTTTCGCAGGCTGCAGGTTCATAGTTCTCGTTTTTGGTGTCTGCCCCCCAGTGCGTAAAGTTGGTTCAGTGGGTTGTGTAGGCTTTCTAGTGGAGGGGACTGGTGCCTGTGTTCTGGTGGATGAGGCTGGATCTTGTCTTTCTGGTGAGCTGGACTGCATGCAGTGGTGTGTTTTGGGGTGTCTGTGACCTTATTATGATTTTAGGCAGCCTCTCTGCTAATGTGTGGGGTTGTGTTCCTGTCTTGCTAATTGTTTGGCATAGGGTGTCCATCACTGTAGCTTGCTGGTCATTGAGTGGAGCTGGGTCTTCACGTTGAGATGGAGATCTCTAAGAGAGCTTTCGCCATTTGATATTATGTGGGGCTGGGAGGTGTCTGGTGGACCACTGTCCTGAACTCAGCTCTCCCACCTCAGAGGCTCAGACCGGACACCCGGCCGGAGCACCAAGGCCCTGTCAGCCACATGGCTCAGAAGAAAAGGGAGAAAAAAAGAAAGAAAGAGAAATAAAGTTATAAAAATTAAAAATATATTATAAAAAATTAGAAAGTAAAAAAAGAAAGAAGTGAGAAACCAAACCAAAAAACAAATCCACCAATGGTAATAAGTGCTAAAAATTATACTAAAAAAAAAAAAAAAAAAGACAGAACCCTAGGACAAATGGCAAAAGCAAAGCTATACAGACAAAATCACACAAAGAAGTATACACATACACACTGGCAAAAGGAGAAAAAAGAAAAATGTATGTATATTAAAAAAAGGAAGAGAGCAACAACCAAATCAATAAACCTATCTACCAATGATAATAAGCTCTAAATTCTAAACTAAGATAAACATAAAACCAGAAACAAATTTGATGCTGAAAGCAAACCCCAAGTCTATAGTTGCTCCCAAAGTCCACTGCCTCAATTTTGGGATGATTCGTTGTCTATTCAGGTATTCCACAGATGCAGGGTACATCAGTTTGATTGTGGAGATTTAATCCGTTGCTCCTGAGGCTGCTGGGAGATATTTCATTTCCCTTTCTCTTCCTTGTTCACACAGCTCCTGGAGTTCAGCTTTGGATTTGGCCCCACTTCTGCGTTTAGGTCGCCTGAGGGCGTCTGTTTCCCTCCCAGACAGGACGGGGTTAAAGTAGCAGCTGATTAGGGGGCTCTGGCTCCCTCAGGCCAGGGGGAGGGAGGAGTACAGAATGCGGGGCAAGCCTGCGGCAGCAGAGGCCAACATAATGTTGCAACAGCCTGGGCATGACGTGTGTTCTCCCGGGGAAGTTGTCCCTGGATCACGGGAGCCTGGTAATGGCGGGCTGCACAGGCTCCCGGGAGGGGAGGTGTGAGTAGTGACCTGTGCTTGCACACAGGCTTCTTGGTGGCTGCAGCAGCAGCCTTAGCATTTCATGCCCGTCTCTGGGGTCTGCGCTGATAGCCACGGCTCGCGCTCGTCTCTGGAGCTCGTTTAGGTGGTACTCTGAATCCCCTCTCCTCGCGCACCCTGAAACAATGGTCTCTTGCCTCTTAGGCAGTTCCAGACTTTTTCCCGGACTCCCTCCCAGGTAGCTGTGGCTGACTAGCTGCCTTCAGTCTGTGTTCACGCAGCTAGCTCCAGTCCTCTCCCTGGGGTCTGACCTCCGAAGCCCGAGCCTCAGCTCCCAGCCCCCACCCGCCCCGGTGGGTGAGCAGACAAGCCTCTCAGGTTGGTGAGTGCTGGTCGGCACCGATCCTCTATGTGGGAATCTCTCCGCTTTGCTCTCTGCACCCCTGTTGCTGCGCTCTCCTCTGTGGCTCCAAAGCTTCCTACCCGCCATCTCCGCCAGTGAAGGGGCTTCCCATCGTGTGGAAACTTTTCCTCCTTCACAGCTCCCTCCCGGAGGTGCAGGTCCCATCCCTATTCTTTTGTCTCTGTTTTTTCTTTTTTATTTTGCCCTACCCAGGTACGTGGGGAGTTTCTTGCCTTTTGGGAAGTCTGAAGTCTTCTGCCAGCGTTCAGTAGGTGTTCTGTAGGAGCTGTTGCTCATGTAGATGTATTTTTGATGTATTTGTGGGGAGGAAGGTGATCTCCACGTCTTACTCCTCCACCATTTTGAAGCTATCTCCTTACTGTAGTTTTGATTTGCGTTTCCCTGATGATTAGTGATATTGAGCATCTTTTCATGGGCTTATTGGCAATCCTTTTACCTTCCTCAGAGAATTGTCTATTCAAGTCCTTTGCCCATTTTTTGAGTTTTTTATTGGTGAGTTGTAAAAGTCCTTTATATTGTCGGGATGTTAATTCCTTATCAGATACATGATTTGCAAATATCTTCTCCCATTCCATGGGTTGCCTTTTCACTATGTTATATATTAGTGTCTTTTGACGCACAGAAGTTTTTAATTTGATGAAGTCTAATTTATCTATGTTTTGTTTTGTTGTCTTGTTCTTTTTGGTGTCATATCCGAGAAATCATTGCACATGCCAGTGTCATGAAGCTTTTCCCCTATGTTTTCTTGTAGGATTTTTATAGTTTTAGAAATTACATTTAGGTCTTTGATCCATTTTGAGTTAATTTTTATATATGGTATAAGGTAAGGACCCAGTTTCATTCTTTTGCATGTGGATATACAGTTTTCTCAGTAAGTCTTGTTGACAGGACTGCCTTTCTCCATTGAATGGTCTTGACACCCTTGTCAAGTTACTCATCACTGTATATGTGAGGCTTTATTTCTGGCCTCTGTATTCTATTCATTGGTCTCTTCTTGCCAGTACCACAGTTTTAATTAGTGTAACTTTGTAGTAAGGTTTGAAGTCAGAAAATGTGAGACCTCCAACTTTGTTCTTCTTTTTCAAGATTATTTTGACTGTTCAGTCCCTTGACATTCCATATGAGTTTTAGGATGGATTTTTTTCTATTTCTGCAAAAAAAAAAAAAATCTTTAGGATTTTAATATGGATTATATTGAATCTGTAGATTGCTTTGAGTAGTGTTGACATCTTAACAATATTAAGTCTTCCAGTCCATGAACATAGTATGTCTTTCCATTTATTCATGTTTTCTTTAATTTCTTTGAGCAATGCTTTGCAGTTTTCAGTGTACAAATTTTTGCCTCCTTGGTTAAGTTTATTCCCAAGTATTTTATTCTTTTTCATGCTATTGTAAATGGAATCATTTTCTTAATTTCATTTTTGGATTGTGCATTGTTTATGGTATAGGAATAAAAGTGATTTTTGTGTGTCGATTTTGTATCCTGCAACTTTGCTGTATTCATTTATTAGTTCTAACATTTTTTATGGACTCCAGGGTGCTTGGGTTTCCTACACATAAAGTCATGTCATCTGCAGAGATGGTTTTACTTCTTTTCTAATTTGAATGCCTTTTATTTCTTTTTCTTGCCTAATTGCTCTGGCTAGAACTTCTAGTATGGTGTTGAATAGAAGTACTGAAATTGGGCATCTTTGTCTTGTTCCTGATCTTAGAGGAAAAGCTTTCACTGTTTTACTTTGAGTATGATCTTAGCTATGGATTTTTCATATATGGTATTTATTATGTTGAAGTAGTTTCCGTCTATTCCTAGTTTGTAACAAAAGGGTATTGAATTTTGTCAGTTGCTTTTTTTCTGCATCAAATTTTGAGATGATTATATCATTTTTCCCTTCATTCTGCTAATGTAGTGTATTACACTGATAGATTTTCATATGTTAAACTATCCTTTCATTCCATGAATAACTCCTACTTGGTCATGGTGTATAACCCTTTTAGTGTATGATGTTCCATTCAGTTGCTAGGGTTTTGTGGAGGATTTTCACATCAATATCATAGATATTGGTCTGTAGTTTTCTTAGAGTGTCTTGTTTAGCTTTAGTATCGGGTGATGTACCTTTAGCCTTTTTTAAAAACATATTTGACATTCTAAAAGAACATTATGATCTTGATGAGCTAATGTTTGGACTCAGGCTCATAGAGTTTTAATTCCATTTCCTGCCGGCTTGTTTTACATAACTTTGATTAAGCAGTTGGCTATCCTGTGGAATTTACAGGAACTCCATTGTGTTATATTGCTTTAGATTGGAGTTTATTGTGGGACAGGTACATTGGATCTTATGGATAAGTTTACATTGCTGAAGATTCATTTTTAAGATTGGTGAGATACTGCTGGGAGTCTACATAATTTTTATCATAAATCTAGTTTTTTACCTTTTACGAATTGACCAGTTCTCATTATAATGCCTAGATTATTTTAGTATTAATGCAAAGATTTAACATAGAAATAATTTCAGCTTATCCTGCCTAGCTTTTATAAGCACCATAAAGCTTCTGATAACATAGCCATGTTAGTCAGATATTTGTGACCAAACATGCCGCTTCTCTAAAATAAATTCCAGAATTGGAAGATACCTCTCCAGTCTACCCTATAACTAGTGGCTATCTAGCCCACTCTGAAAAATTGTAAATGAAAAAAAAGGCACTGTTTTTTGTTTCTTTTTAGCATTATGATTAGGGTTTAAGGCTTAAAAATTTTAAGAAATTCATGTTTGTTTTTTCACATTATCTCTTCATGCAAATTTGTTTATTTCCTCTATCTAGTCTTTCTTAGAATAATTCTTGAGACACTTGCCCTTTTTTCCACCTCCCACTGCTTTCTCTACTCTGTCCCACCATCTCCACTCCTGCCTACATCTTGTGCCTAAGGCCTCTTTTAAAAACAGAGCTCCAACTGTAGTATTTTCCCCATTCGTTCCCTATTTTTAATTTTCAAAATGACAAATTGCTGCCTTTGATAATGAATCTAAGATTGACAAAAATAAGCCTTTATTTACGAATTTTTAGTTCTGAATTTATTTCAGAATCTAGCTTGTCCTTTTCCTTTTAATTATAGCCTACTTAGAAGCTAGAAAAATTTTACCCTAAAAGGGAATTGAAACGTCCATATCTATAATGAGTTCAAAATAACCATTTCTTGAGTAAATTGCAGATGTTATCCATGCTGAACTCAGTGTGATGCTGTATCCTATGCCTGAGTAGAATTTACTGTGAATTTTTTGTTAGAAGCCTTCCAGAGTATGTGTACCTTTAAGGCATTGGGTTAGCTTTGTAAAAGATACTTAACAAGTATTACTTTTTAAAAAAACTTTATTTATTTTTGGCTGCGTTGGGCCCTCATTGTTGCACACGGGCTTTTCTCCAGTTGCAGCGAGTGGGGGCCTCTCATTGCGGTGGCCTGTCCTGCTGCAGAGCATGAGCTCAACAGTTGTGGCTCGTGGGCTCCAGAGCACAGGCTCAGCAGTTGGACACATGGGCTTTGCTGCTCCGCAGCACGCACGATCCTACCGGACCAGGGCCCAAACCCGTGTCCCCTGCATTGGCAGGCAGACTCCCAACCACTGCGCCACCAGGGAAGCCCCACAAATGTTACTTAATGACATATTTCTTAATCCTTCTACCTAGGACTGTATCTGTTATCTTCTATCACGAATGTAAAGTTCCAGCATCTTTCCCACTGCTCTGACCCCAGTGGTTCCTATTTATCTCTTAGCCAACAAGACCAGAAACAAAGGGTTGGATGCAGAAAATGAGTTTGTTATAAAATGAATCACTGGTGGCTTTGGAGTCAACCCTTATCTCTCTTTCTATCAGATTAGTGTATTGGATGGCTAAAGTTCATTTTTCAGCTTTAATTTGTGGATTTTTTTTTTCCCTCTCAAAAGACACTTTGCTATAAAGAATGCCTTACTCTTTTTCATTTTCTTTACCCTGAACATTTAGATTTAAAGACTTAGTTCAAACAGAATAGTCTAGTTTAGGAATATCACAGTAGGATTACCAGCTCTTAAGATAATAAAACATAATGCTTTTTGGATGATCAGAAATCATTTTAGAATCTTTCAGGACCTTTGGGGCATTTGCATTAGTATCAGTTCATATAAAGACTATATATGAAAGGTTGAAGGTATTGAACTGAATTTACTCTGACATACTTAAAAACAACAACTTGACTGAGAAGGACAATACTATATGATATTTATATGTGGAATCTAAAAATCAAAAACAAGCTCATAAATACAGAGAACAGGTTAGTGGTTGCCGGGGGCGAGGGGGTGGGTGAAATGGATGAAGGGAGTCAAAAGGTACAGACTTCAAGTTATAAAATAAATAAATCATGGGACTATAATGTATAGCATGGTGACTATAGTTAGTAATGTTTATTCCATATTACAGTTGCTAAGAGACTAGATCTTAAAAGTTCTCATCACAAGAAAAAAAAGTTGTGTTAACTGTGTGGATATTAACTAGACTTATTGTGGTGATCTTTTCACAACATATACAAACGTTGAAGCATGTTGTACACCTGAAACTAATGTTGTATGTCCGTTATACCTCAATAAACAACAACAACAACAAAATCTGGTATCTCGTTTGCTTAACATTCCTTTCATGTGCTCATAAAAACAATGTAGACTATTGGGGAAATTTTTAAATGATTTTGCTTTCTGACTTATTTTGGAGTCAAACATTTTAGTGTATTATGTGACATTTTAGGCTTCATTTTACCTGAACCAAAAAAAGAGAGAGACTTCTGAATACTTGAAAAATTATGTATTCATAATGATCATGATGCTGGTAAATCAAACCATTTAATTTTAGTATTTCTCAATTTACATAGTTGACAGCATAGAATAATAGCATATAACATCTTTACCAAAAAAATGTTGAAGGTAGTTTTCCAAAGAAAATTTTGTTTTAATATATTTTCTTTTGCCATAGCAGTGAGCCAGTACTATAAAATAAAAATTTTATGTAATTTAATGCATCAGCAGCCTTAGGTGTTTATTAATCTTGGCCTAAAAGCCCATGTTCATGGTAAGACATAAATTTGAGAAATTATTTACTTGATTTTTTGCATCAGTGTGCTATCTTTCATCTTAGGTCTATCATTTGGCAAGTGTACGCTTACGTGATTTATGTTTAAAACTGGATGTTTCAAATGAGTTAAGAAGGAAGATATGGACATGTTTTGAATTCACTTTAGTTCACTGCCCTGATCTGATGAAAGACAGACATTTGGATCAGCTCCTCCTTTGTGCCTTTTACATCATGGCAAAGGTAACGTATAAGTTGGGGGAAGCTCTTTGCCGTAGTTACCTGTATTTGAGGCCTGAGGTGAAAATCTGTTGCACTTGATTGTTAGTTTGCCTTAAGTGCTACAAGCCAACAGTGGTAAATTCTAGCTACTGTATCTATTTCTATGGACTCTTCATTACTTTCTTTTTTTTTATTTTATAAATTTATTTATTTTATTTATTTATTATTTTTGGCTGTGTTGGGTCTTCGTTGCTGTGTGCGGGCTTTCTGTAGTTGCAGAGAGTGGGGGCTACTCTTCCTTGTGGTGCGTGGGCTTCTCATTGCGGTGGCTTCTCTTGTTGCAGAGCATAGGCTCTAGGCGTGCAGGCTTCAGTAGTTGTGGGCTCAGTAGTTGTGGCTCACGGGCTTAATTGCTCCATGGTATGTGGGATATTCCCGGACCAGGGATCAAACCCGTGTTCCCTGCATTGGGAGAGGCAGATTCTTAACCACTGTGCCACCAGGGAAGTCCTTCATTTACTTTCATAGTAATCAGCCTTCTTGCTTCATAGGAATACACTGGTTGTAAAAAAAAAATTGGAAAAGATCTCAGAGACCATTTTTGGTAAAATGGTTCTCCACACTATTAATGGAGAACCATTTCCACCATCACCCCGTGACACCTCTAATCTTGTACTTTAAAGTAAAATGATCGTTACATTTTAGGCGAGTAACTGAGGCCCAGAGGTGAAAGTAACTTGGCCAAAGTTACACAATAAGTGACAATCTATGTTCTCCTGATTCAGAATCTGGTATAAAATAGCTTCTATACTTTATTGCTTTCCAGTGATTTATTCTGTTGCCTCAGAAGAGCATTTTACTTTCTAGTTGCTATGTTTTAAGTCATAAAATGGCATATCTTACTTGTTTTTAAAAATTCTAATAGGTCTGAAACAATCATCTGTAACTTTGGTCTTGATCATATTGGCCACACTACCAGTCCTAGCAGATGTAGATGTTACAACCTAATTTTTCAGCTTTTTGAGGCAGAGGACATGTTTTCAAACTCCTTTGTGACTTCCTTCTCACATTACCTCTTTAAAATCTCTATACAAAATAGGTATTAATAAATGTTATTAACTAATCTTTTTTTAAGCTGTTACTATTTTTATTATTTCTCTTAAGGATACCAGAACCCTAAAAAGCAGCATTGGGTTTATAACTTACAGAGAGTTACAAATATTTCCTTCTGTGGTTACAGTTTTTATACATTTATTCCACAACAACTAGATAACATACAGCACGAAAAAGACCACGTAGTTACTCCCCTTTTATAGTCACATTCTACATTGGCATCCATACTAATAATCCTTTATATTGGTATCACTCTTTCCTCTTTTAAAACCACACCAATTTGTATACCTCATTTATTTTACCATTCCAAGAATCTCTAGGGTTATTAGGACTCTGTGCTTTCACTGCCGAGGGCGCAGGTTCAATCCCTGCTCAGGGAACCAAGATCCCACAAGACACATGGCATGGCCAAAGAAAAAGAATCCGCAAAGTCAAAACAGTAACAATAACAGCAACAACAAAACCAAAAGTTGTCCCAGAGCTAATAATATCACTGGGGTTCCCAGCAGAAGCAAACTACTTTGAGCCTGAAGCCATTCAGTATTCACACAAATTAAATCCTTATTAAAACAGAACTAAAAAATCCAAAATTATAAAACAATCAAGGAAATAAGCCAATGTGAGTATGTCAACAGATAAAATTTAGAGCAGGTTAGATATTCAAAAATTTCAGGTAATGGAATTATTGATCTCAAATTATGCAATTATATGTTTTAAATGATTCAGTGTATAAAGGAAAATTCTTTTTATGAACAAAGGCCAAGTCACTTTAAAAAGGACCTGAAAGATGTCAAAAAGAACTGAGTGAAATTTGTAATGGAAACCAAATTCCAAGCCAAAAGACTCAATGGATTAGAATGTAGAGCTGAGGAAACGAAAAAACAGCATATCACAGAGATGGAAAATACAAAAAATCAAGAGACGTAGAGTTACGAAACATTTTTTCTTGTTCCCTTCCTCTTTTGTTCTGTTGTGATTTGATGACTAACTTTAGTGTTGTGTTTCAATTCCTTTTTCTTTTTTGTATGTGTATCGTAGATTTTCGATTTGCGGTTACCATGGGGATTTGATATAGCAATCTATATATAAACAAGATTGTTTTAAGTTGCTGGCCTCTTAATTTCAAATGCATTTCCAATATCCTGCATTTGTGTTCTCCCCTTCTTGTAATTGCTGGTTTTGATATCATATTAGCATATGGATGATTTCCTACCTTTACTGTATGTTTGCCTTTACTGGTGAGCTTTTCCATTCGTAAGTTTCTTGTTTCTAGTTGTAGCCTTTTCTTTTCTGCTTAGAGAAGTTCCTTCAGCATTTGTTGCAAAGCTGGTCTGGTGGTGCTGAATTCTCTTAGCTTTTGCTTATCTGTAAACCTTTTGATTTCTCCATCAAATCTGAATGAGAGCCTTGCCTGTTAGAGTATTCTTGGTTGTAGTTTCTTCCCTTTCATCACTTTAAATACATCATGCCACTCCCTTCTGGCCTGCAGAGTTTCTGCTGAGAAGTCAGCTGATAACCTTATGCAAGTTCCCTTGTATGTTATTCGTCGTTTTTCTCTTGTTGCTTTTAGTATTTTTTCTTTAATTTTTGTCAGTTTGATTACTCTGTGTCTCGGTGTGTTCTTCCTTGTGTTTATCCTGCGTAGGACTCTCTGCCCTTCCTGGACTTGGGTGACTGTTTCCTTTCCCATGTTAGGGAGGTTTTCAGCTGTTATCTCTTCAAAGATTTTCTTAGGTCCTTTCTGTCTCTCTCTTCTTCTGGGACCCCTATAATGTGAATGTTGATGCATTTAATGTTTTCCCAGAGGTCTCTTTGACTGTCTTCATTTCTTTTCATTCTTTTTTCTTTATTCTGTTCCACGGCAGTGATTTATACCATTCTGTCTTCCAGGTCACTTATCCAATCTTCCACCTCAGTTATTCTGCTATTGATTCCTTCTAGTGTATTCTTCATTTCAGATATTGTATTGTTCATCTCTGTTTCTTTGTTCTTTAATTCTTCTAGGTCTTTGTTAAACATTTCTTGCATCTTCTCTATCCTTGCCTCTGTTCTTTTTCTGAGATCGTGGATCATCTTCACTATCATTTTTCTGAGTTCTTTTTCCAAAAGGTTGCCTGTCTCCACTTCACTTATAGCTGTTCTTCTGGGGTTTTATCTTGTTCCTTTATCTGGGACATATTCCTCTGCTGTTTCACTTTGTCTGACTTCTTGTGATTGCGGTTTCCATTCTGCAGGCTGCAGGATTTTAGTTCTTCTTGCTTCTGCTGTCTGCCGTCTTAACTAATCATTTGTGTTTTTTTGAAAACTACCATAGCTCAGGCTTTGCCATTTCTGTGGAGAACATCAATATGGAGAACAGGTTTAGTGCTAATGGACAGTGAAGGAGAAGAAAAGAGTAATTTAAGTGAACTCTGTGATAATAAATAGACTAGAAGGGATTCCTTTATGGATCACTAATTTATTTTCTTTCTTTTGGCCACCACTGTGACTTTTCTAAGTGTTAAAACCCTACAGTCTGTTCTGAACTATTAAAAGCCTAATCCTGTAATAACCTCTGTCTTATTGTGAATCACAAGACATTTTCTATCCTTTAGTATGTGGTTAATTTTAAATAAGTACTTAAAAACTAATACAACTGGAGACTGCAAGGGATTCAGCAGATCTGAGTTTTCTTATATCATTCTTTTTTATAAAGAAATGCATTTTTGGTAGTTATACCATAGCAATCTTAGTGCTTTTGATTAATGAAACTATTAGCTGAGTCCCCACAGGCCACAAAGCCTGAACTTTTTTTTTTTAATTTTATTTTACTTTTTATTTATTTGTGGCTGCAGTGGGTCTTCGTTGCTGCATGTGGGCTTTCTCTAGTTGCGGTGAGCGGGGGCTACTCTTCGCTGCGGTGCTCGGGCTTCTCACTGCAGTGGCTTCTCTTGTTGCGGAGCATGGGCTCTAGGCACATGGGCTTCAGTAGTTGTGGCACATGGGCTCAGTAGTTGTGGCTCACAGGCTCTAGAGCGTAGGCTTAGTAGTTGTGGTGCATGGGCTTAGTTGCTCCACGGCATGTGGGATCTTCCCGGTCCAGGGCTCGAACCCGTGTCCCCTGCATTGGCAGGCGGATTCTTAACCACTGTGCCACCAGGGATGTCCCCAAACCTGAACTTTTAAGGTAGTAAAAGTCATAAATGGTAGTGGATTTTAGTTATTGAGTGGCCTGGGGTTAATGGCTTTCTGCAAGACTGCTCTCAATGCTAATCTGTAATTGAAGTTTTTGTTCAGAGCCATTTTTCTTTTAAAAGCAGTTGATAAATGCAGTTCTTATTTTCCTTAGGTAACAAAAGAAGAAAGAACTTTTCAAGAAATAATGAAAAGTTATAGGAATCAGCCTCAAGCTAATAGTCATGTGAGTTACATTATTTTTCCTCCTGTCCCAAAATAGATTTGTACTATTTCTCTGCTGACAAGTCATGTAAAAGGTAAACTTCTTTTCTAGTTTTACTATAGATTTTTTGGTTTAATGGACACCATTAAACTCGAGACAGTTTTAATTAAAAAACAGTTTCAGTGGAAGCCAAAAATCTTGCTGTTTCTGACTAATCTATATTATTTCTTTATTTATTTATTATTTATTTATGGCTGCATTAGGTCATCATTGCTACACATGGGCTTTCTCTAGTTGCGGCAAGTGGGGGCTACTCTTCGTTGCGGTGTGCAGCCTTCTCATTGCAGTGGCTTCTCTTGTTGCGGAGCACAGGCTCTAGGCACACGGGCTTCAGTAGTTGGCTCACAGGCTCTAGCACACAGGCTTAGTAGTTGTGGCGCACGGGCTTAGGTGCTCCACGGCATGTGGGATCTTCCCGGACCAAGGATCGAACCCGTTTCCCCTGCATTGGCAGGCGGATTCTTAACCACTGCAGCACCAAGGAAGTCCCTATATATTATATATGCATATACTTCTCACACGATCTCTTATTCCATTTGTTCATTTATTTGAGTAGGGACATTTTTCACTAATGAAAAATATTTATAATAATAATATTCTTTAATCGTATAAGAGTTGATTCTCTGATGATGTTTAAATCCAGTGAAATTTGAGGATATATTAACTTAAGTCTAGCTTCTTTTTCCATCTGATAAGAATCTTAATATTTGCATCTTTGAATAGATATCAGGCATTTCTGATATAATAGCCTGGTGAGAATTCTGTACAGCCTTTCAGTCATGGAAATGTAAAATGTTAGCGTGACCTGGCACATAGTAAGCATTTAATAACTGTTAGCTCTATATTATTGTTATTATTGTAGCTGAAGAACACAGGATTAGGTTACCTTAAGGCCTTGGTCATTCAAGAACCTGATTGCTCTGCTCTAAAGGAGCATAATGGCCTCTTCTCTGGCCCAGTGATCTGCCACCTTAGACAGAAAGAGAGATGTGGTAGCTCAGATATCCCTGGCCCCAGTACCAGTAGCCATACCCCCTTCTATCAGAGCCCCACAGATAGTTTCACTTCTTAACTTAAGCCCCAAATACACTGTTAGCAATATAGAGATATTAGAAGAGCCAAGTATAGGCATTTCTTACATCCTGTGACAGGGTGGAAGAGGCCTGGTTTCCAGGCCTCTTCAGAAAAATCCCTTAGGAACAGAGCTTAGAGAGGTTCAGAGTATCCCTTAAGATCATTAAGTTAATGTGGGTCAAAAATGGTTTAAGCCACAGCTTCCTAAATATTCTCTCAATACCGATATCCATAGGATGAGGGGGAATGGATCATTCCTTTCAGCTACCTTGGAGGTTAAAAACAGTTTAGGGGCAGGGAGGGGAACAGATTTTCATGTGGCCATGTGAAAGGAGATGGGCGTGGGATGGGAGCAGGAAAACAAGCCCCAGTGAGATCAAATGAGTCTCATATAAGAAATTAAAAAGAAGAAGGAATAGGTTCATATCTTTTAAGCTGCTTTTATTTGGCAAAATCTGCTCATCAGTGTTTAGTTGCTCCTTACTTAATTCTTCTATTTTGTAACCTTCTGCAGTGGTTATATTTCAGGTGGTAAGCTCTGCTTCAGTATCCCCTCTTCTAAGATGTTTGCCGTAATCTGCATTTACCAAGGGCTACTAACATCTTGCCCTTGATTATCACCCATACAGACAAATACTTTTTAATTGACTTGATATCTTGTCCTTATTTTGGTTTTGCTTAACCTGTGCCTCTTTGTGACTCAGCAGTCCTTTTTGTCCCCTCTGATCTATATAGGTTTACAGAAGTGTACTGTTGAAAAGTATTCCAAGAGAAGTTGTGACATACAATAAAAACCTAAATGGTGATTTTGAAATGACAGATTGTGGTAAGTTGCCCAATTTAAGATTCTATACGTAGTACACTATTGGTTACATTGTACATAATACAGTGGATGTCCTGGAGTTAATTGTGTAGGTGGGGTGGATAATGCATGTGTTGGAAAGAAGCAAATGACTTTGAGATAAGTATGGGTCAGGTACCTCCCTCCACAGAAGTTGTGTATTGAAACCATTAATTTATCCCATGTTAACTGTGTTTTAGAAGTTTTCTAGTATACTTATACACGTTAATAAAAACTCATAAAAGACAATAAAATTCAAAACTAAATCTGAATGACAGGGAAAGTAAGATAGCTGTCAGTGATTTGCCTGTGGAGAACATTAAGGAAATGTCCTGTTCCTTAATAAGTGTATAGGTATTCTGCCACCATCAGCAAAAGCAAGGTCGCCACCTTGTTACTACCATCATGCTAAGACTTCAGGCACTAGTAATTTTTTTGAAAGAAAGAAGAATCAAATGTTCAGTATTCATATGTTGATAAGTTGTAAAAATGCTTTTTCAGCCCATCTCTTTTCCTTGTCTCATCTGTCTCCTTTTCCTTGTCTCACTTTCCATCACTTAATGTATATATATGTGTACATGTGTATATAAGTACTGTAATTTATTTAATTTCACAGTGTGGGACTTTTAGGTTGTTTCCAATTATACACAGCTTTGTGAGGAACATCATTGTAGGTTGATCTTTGGTCCATATCCTTAGGGTAAATTCTTAGAGAAAATTGACTGGGTCAAAGACATTTTTTTTTAATTACCCAAATATCCATGATCATTATGGTGTCTACTGGGATCTGAACTTTTAAGATCTTAACAAAAAAATTCTTGAATAATAATGTCCTAGAATCTGATCCCATCTAAGCTTACACAGGCCAAACTCAGTTCTTTTTACATAGATAAATTATCCCTGAGCCTTTTCAAGGCAATGAGAAGAAGTACATTAGGAAGTAAACCTGACAAAATACAAAAAAAAAAACCTACCTATTTTTGTTATACATGTTGCTCACCTGTCCTGGGTGGTTTTTCTGTCCTTGCAAAACCAGGTATCAGGTTAGCTGGGAAACTGTGTTCTATGAGAAACAAAGTAACTGCTAGTGAGTGTTTGGGATACAAGGAGCAGTGAAGTTCAAGACAGAATTTGATAAGTTTGATGATAAAACTTGAGGTAACTGAAGGTTAGCTACCCTCTCTACAACATAAAGGTTTCAGGTCCAGTTCTGTTTTATATACATTTATTAACTAGATATTTATTAGCAGGCAAACAAAAAACCATTCTTAAGATCCTGTCCAGTGGTGATGGCACAGAGCAGGGAGAGTATCCAGTGATAATAGACTGAGGAATTCCGGCACCAAAAAAGGGACAAAGTTATTGAGGAGGATACAGTCTCGCAAGTCTGTGTTCGGATAAGAGAAGTTCCAGTGCCTGGAGCTGTGGCTAGATGCTATGACCTAGACTTGGACACACCAAAGAACACCACCTTGGGAAGAAAAGTTCTGGTTCTATAAACAAATTCATAATTAGGAATAAAATAATTACTATTTTAAAAAACACACAGTTTATGCATCCTATGCCACCTGACCAACCACCTCCTCACATAAAAGGTTCACTCAAAGTAGATACCAAGATTCCAGAGCAGGATTCTGTTAAACTTAAAGCCAAGATCAAGCAAACAACATGCATCAGAGTTCAGGCCTGGGCATCATTCGTAATAGTAAAGCCCCACAGACCTCACTGGATCTCTCATGTCTATCATGCTGTTGTGGGTAGTGTCTCAAATATGTTAATCAATCTTTTTTATTTTTAATACATATGTATATTCTTTTTCATATTTTTTTCCATTATGGTTTATCATAGGATATTGAATATATTTCCCTGTGCTACACAGTAGGACTTTGTTATTTATCCATCCTACATACAGTAGTTTGCATCTGACTTTGTTATTTATCCATCCTACATATAATAGTTTGCATCTGCTAATTCCACTCCCGATCCTTCCCTCTCCCACCCCCGCTTGGCAACCACAAATCTGTTCTATACATCTGTGAGTCTGTTTCTGTTTTGTAGATATGTTCATTTCTGTCATATTTTAGATTCCACATATAAGTGATATCATATGGTATTTGTCTTTCTCTTTCTGACTTACTTTGCTTAGTATGATAATCTGTAGGTCCATCCATGTTGCTGCAAATGGCATTATTTCATTCTTTTTTGTGGCTGAGTAATAATCCATTGTGTCTATATACCACATCTTCTTTATCCATTCATCTGTCGATGGACATTTAGCTTGTTTCCATGTCTTGGCTATTGTAAATGAACATATGAGTGCATGTATCTTTTCAAATTATAGTTTTGTCTGGATATGTGCCCAGGGGTGGGATTGCTGGATCATATGGCAACTCTATTTTTAGTTTTTTGTGGAACTGCCATACTGTTTTCCATAGTGGCTGCAGCAGTTTACAGTCCCACAAGCAGTGTAGGAGGGTTCCCTTTTCTTCATACCCCCTCCAGCATTTTTATTTGTAGACTTTTTTTTTTTTTTGGCTGTGCTGCGTAGCTTGTAGGGTCTTAGTTCCCCAGCCAGGGATCGAACCCGTGCCCCCTGCAGTGGAAGCGCAGAGTCCTAACCACTGGACTGCCAGGGAATTCCCCATACATTGTCTTTTTGTTTATGTTTCCCTTGCTCTGCAAAAGCTTATAAGTTTAATTAAGTCCCCTTTGTTTATTTTTGCTTTTATTTCTATTGCCTTGGGAGACCGACCTAAAAAAACATTGGTATGATTTATGTCAGAGAATGTTTTGCCTATGTTCTCCTCTAGGAGCTTTATGGTGTCATGTCCTAAATTTAAGTGTTTAAGCCATTTTGAGGGGTTTTTCTGTGTATGCTGTGAGGGTGTGTTCTAACTTCATTGGTTTGCATGTGGCTGTCCAGCTTTCCCAATACCACTGGCTGAAGAGACTGTCTTTTCCCCATTGTATATTCTTGCCTCCTTTGTTGAAGATTAATTGATCATAGGTGTGTGGGTTTACTTCTGGGCTCTCTGTTCTGTTCCATTGATCCATATGTCTGTTTTTGTGCCAGTACCATGCTGTTTTGATTACTGTAGCTTTGTAGTATTGTCTGAAGTCTGGGAGGGTTATGCCTCCTGCTTTGTTCTTTTTCCTCAGGATTGCTTTGACAATTCTGGGTCTTTTATGGTTCCATATAAATTTTAGGATTATTCTAGTTCTGTGGAAAATTCATGGGTTATTTGATAGGGATCGTATTACATCTATAGATGTAATATTTGCTTTGGGTACCATGTCATTTTAACCATATTAAATCTTCCAATCCAAGAGCATGGGATATCTTTTCATTTCTTTGAATCATCTTCAGTTTCCTTTATGAATGTTTTGTAGTTCTCAGCATGTAAGTCTTTCGCCTCCTTGGTGAGGTTTATTCCTAAGTTTTTTTTTAATGCAGTTTTATTTTTTTTAATTAATTTTTATTGGAGTATAGTTGCTTTACAGTGTTTTGTTAGTTTCTACTGTACAGCAAAGTGAATCAGCTATGTGTATACATATATCTCCCCTTTTTTGGATTTCCTTCCCATTTAGGTCACAGTAGATCATTGAGTAGAGTTCCCTGAGCTGTACAGTAGATTCTCATTAGTTATCTATTTTATACATAGTATCAGTAGTTTATATATGTCAATCCCAATCTCCCAATTCATCCTACCCACCCCCCTTTCCCCTTTGGTATCCATACACTTGTTATGTACATCTGTGTCTCTATTTCTGCTTTGCAAATAAGATTATCTATACCATTTTTCTAGATCCCACATACATACATTAATATACGATATTTGTTTTTCTCTTTCTGACTTACTTCACTCTGTATGACAGTCTCTAGGTCCATCCACGTCTCTTCATAAGACCCACTTTCATTCCTTTTTATGGCTGAGTAATATACTATTGGATATATGTACCACATCTTCTTTATCCATTCCTCTGTTGATGGACATTTAGGTTATTTCCATGTCCTGGCTATTGTAAATAGTGCTGCAGTGAACATTGGGGTGCGTGTGTCTTTTTGAATTATGGTTTTCTCTGGGTATATGCCCAGTAGTGGGGTTGCTGGGTCATATGGTAGTTCTATTTTTAGTTTTTTAAGGAACCTCCATACTGTTCTCCATAGTGGCTGTACCAATTTACATTCCCACCAACAGTGCAAGAGGGTTCCCTTTTCTCCACACCCTCTCCAGCATTTATTGTTTGTAGATTTTTTTTTAAGTGAATGGTGGGGTTTTTTTTGTTTTTTCTTTATTTTATTTTATTTTTGGCTGCATTGGGTCTTTGTTGCTGTGCATGGGCTTTCCCTAGTTGAGGTGAGCGGAGGCTACTCTTCGTTGTGGTGCGCGGGCTTCTCATTGCGGTGGCTTCTGTTATTGCACAGCATGGCCTCTAGGTGTGTGGACTCAGTAGTTGTGGCTCACAGGCTCCAGAGCGCAGGCTCAGTAGTTGTGGCACACGGGCTTAGTTGCTCCGCGGCATGTGAGATCTTCCTGGACTAGGGCTGGAACCCTTGTTCCCTGCATTGACAGGCAGATTCTTAACCACTGTGCCACCAGGGAAACCCTGTTTGTAGATATTTTGATGATGGCCATTCTGACCCATGTAAGGTGATACCTCATTGTAGTTTTGATTTGCATTTCTCTAATAATTAGTGATGTTGAGCATTGGTCATTGATGGAGATATGCCTAACAGAAGCCCTTATAGTAGCCACCTGTGGAGAATGAGCTTCCTGATTAAAACACCAGCTGGATACTCATGGACTGTGCATTCATTATCATATTAGCAGAGCACCCCAGACTGGCATTTTTTTTTTAATATTTATTTATTTACTTGGCCACGCTGGGTCTTAGTTTCGGCACGCAGTATCTTCATTGCGGCATGTGAGATCTTTTTTAGTTGTGGCATGGGGAATCTAGTTCCCTGACCAGGGATCAAACCCAGGCCCCCTGCATCGGGAGCACAGAGTCTTAACCCCTGGACCACCAGGGAAGTCCCCAGACTGGCATTCTTGATTAGAACATTTGAGAGACCCAGATTATAGCTTAATCTAAGTAACACAAACATAATGCCCAAGTGTATGACAGTAAATTGAAAACTTTACAGTACTTCCTCAGAGGCTTGTTTTCAGAATTAAAAAAAAAAGGATGCATGTGTGTGGTGTTTAATACAAGGCCTGGTCATAGTAAGGCCTCAGTAAGTAGTAGTTATTATTTATTATTTTGTTTATAAGCAATATAAAATTTATTGTATTTTATTCATGAGTATATGGCTCTTTAAATGTCTTTTTTTTTAAGCTAATTTTTCTAAGGCTATATTCCTTACATAAAATCCTTTAAATGTTGAAAACTAGGTCACACACACAAAAACAGTTAAAGCAAATCCTCTCAAGGGACAAAAATTCTGTTTCCATGTGAGATGTATAACATAGATAACTGCAAATTGATAATTAAGTGACTTTATTCACATTAAAACTATTTTATAGTCACCAGATAGACAACCAAGATATGGATGGAGCACATTTTCTTTCTAGACTGTTTAATCTAAACAAGATTTACTTGGTTTTAGATTATAATGATGCCCTTTAGAGCTCATGAGAAACTTCCAAAACAGTCTAAAACCACTGTAGTAGTTTTGAATTCGTCTGTGGTCAGTGGCTCTTGCATAACTGGAGCTAAATGGCACTGCCCTCTCAATCCGAAAGCCAGTCTGAAATATTTACTGCACACTGTTAACGGTGAGGAGCAGAAACGGTAAGAAAGGACGTGGTAGGAGAAATATAAAATAAATACTAAATGCTTACTCCAGAGGAGTGCTGCTGTGCTGATCAAGCCCATCATATCTCAACCTGACCCTTGAATTTATAAATAAATTGTGATCTTCTTTCTTACTTTCATCTTAAAATAATTTTTCTTCTTTACTTTCTCCATTTTTAAGTGGTAAGAATCACTATTTCTGCCTCTTCTCAGACTGAAGCCTAATGACAGTATACAAAGAAACCAGCATCAGTCACTTGAGCAGCTCCTCTGGGGGTGATGGATGGGGGTTTCGTTAATTTGTGCATCCCAAACAATTTGGGCGTGCCCATCCTCTGAAACCAGTTCCCCTGAGAAATGGGTATCTACGGTGCCCTCAATGTCTTTTCCCCTGAATGCATTTATATTGTCCTGGGATATAAGATTAAGCATGTATTATGGTTGCAGTTGTTGGCCACCTGCAGCCCTGGGGTAATTTGCCTTCTCCCTTCCCACTTTCACTTCAGATCCTTGGAAAATTCTGAAGCCAGAGATCCAGGCTAAAAATTTCAGCATGTCTCTCTGGAGCTCTGCAGATAATATCTCCTTTTTTCTAAGTGCTAGTCTCATTCACTGGTAGTTTATATAAAACCACATTTTAATTGTTTGACAGTGTTGTATGATAATCCAAAAAAGACATTCCTCTTATTCATGGGAACAGTAGGGAAAATTATGAAACCATAATAGTTCATTGGTTCGTTTCATGAAGTATATCAAATGTATACCATGTGCCTCAAATTATGTTAGGCAGAGGTCCCTCCTGCCCTCTGAGGGGAAACAGATTGGAAACAATTATAGCACCAGGCAGGGAGATCTCATTCTCTTTCCCAGTCATGTTCCTAAGTTCCATCTCCTAACGTATATGTGGTAAGATGGTCACCGGCCTACTGAGGCTTTGATTTCTGAGTGCTAAAGTCCTTAAAGAGGTGGGAAGGTAGAGATCTTTTTCCTGCTTAAAGGACAACTGACATCTTGTTTTCTGTTTTGAAATGAAAAAATACTAAACAGCTAAATGAAAATAGCTAAATAAAATCACGTTTAGTTAGAATCCAAGGTCCCAGAGAGTTTTAAATGTTTGGTTCCTTCAAATTAAGTATAGCTCCTTACCTTATGTAACTATTAACAAATGGAAATGGAATAACACAGAAACATGAAGAAGTAACTGCCTCCAGAAATTTCTAATCCAAGGAGGACATATAATAATTTTAATTCATCTGTATAACAAGAATAACCTACAACAGCTGTTATTAAGCCATTGTTTACTGCCTCGGGACAGTGTCCCCCAGGATGGTAGTAACTGTTATGGGGAAGAGCGACTGTACGTAGAAAATTTGAGAAGTATGAAATTAAAGTGAACATGTGTTTTTTTCTAATTGCAAAAGTTCTCAGAACCTTTAATATACTAACATGTATTCTGAATTCCTAAGAGGAGGATATACTACTATGCAACATTTTTTCAACTTATTTGATCACATAGCTTTTTTCTGCCCTATTAAGATGCAAAAATAGCAAGAGTAAAAAAGACATCCAAATGGAGATCCCTATGGAGGTTCCCTGTGGCTGCCTGGCCCTTGGACCATGTTTGAGTTTTTCTGGTTTTCCAAAGGTGGAAGCATGTTTCTACCCATGTTTTCAGTATTGAAAATAAAGTTTTTTCACATGTTGAATTCTTTTTAATCGCTGGTAGTTTTCTTAGCTCCTGTGCATAGATGATTCTTGTAGGTACAAGGAGAAGATGGTTTGTAATACTCTTTCCCAAAAAAGAATAGCATAAAGTTCTGCCTGGTGTCACAAACTACTCCAGAATTACAGTAATAAACAGGAAAGCACCTTGGGGCAAGCTATCATTTTACAACTGAGGACGCCAGTTATAGACAGCACTATAAGGTTCCTGTTGTGCGTGGGAAAATAAGACTTTTTGAACACCTGTCACCTGCCATGTATTTGCAGAAAAATAAACATAAGCAATTCACCTTGCTTCTTCCTTAAACTATGAGGATACACTTTACCTTTTAGAGTCTTTCCACCTTTTACAAAGAGTCAATATGAATATCTGCAGGCTTTTGTTATCTGAAACTCAGGGTTTGCCACTGCTACCCATACTCTGAAGCTCAGTTTAGTTAAACTTCAACCCAGGGCTGGTGCCCCTCTAAGAGCTACCGGTGACAGTGAGCTCAAAAGGTAGGGTTGCGAAAACATTCTTGCTGAAGTGATATCTAGAGAATAGAGTACCAGCTTAAGTTTACGTGTTTGCATTTCTATGATTCCAATTTAATTTATCCATAATATAGATGGATTTCTGAACCTTTTCTAAAAACATTAATTGTCTTACATAAAGATGTGGGTTTATTTGGTTTTTTTTCCTTTTATATTGTAGAGAGAGTTGTGATTCAAATCGCCAACTTATAGATTAAGGTACACCTATCACAACACTGAACTCTTTTTTTTACATCTTTGTTGGATTATAATTGCTTTACAATGTTGTGTTAGTTTCTACTGTACAACAAAGTGAATCAGCTGTATGTATACACATATCCCCTCCCTCATGAGCCTCCCTCCACCCTCCCTACCCCACCCTTCTAGGTTATCACAAAGCACCGAGCTGATCTCCCCGTGCTATATGCAGCTATCTAATTTACGCTTAGTAGTGTATATATGTCAATGCTACCCTCACTTCGTCCCAGCCTCCCCTTCCCCCACTGTGTCCTCAAGTCTGTTCTCTACATCTGCATCTTTATTCCTGCCCTCCCACGAGGTTCATCAGTACCATTTTTCTAGATTCCATATATATGCGTTAATATACAGTATTTGTTTTTCTCTTTCTGACTTACTTCATTCTATACGACACACTCTAGGTCCATCTACTTCACTACAAATGACTCGGTTTCATTCCTTTTTATGGCTGAGTAATATTACATTGTACAACACTGAATTCTTTTAACAGATTTGGAAGATGCTACAAAAACACCTGACTGTTCGAGTGGACCAGTGAAAGAGGAAAGAGGTGATCTTATCAAATTTTACAACACAATATATGTAGGAAGAGTGAAGTCATTTGCATTGAAATACGACTTGTCAAATCAGGACCATGTGGTATGTTTTATATTTTACTACTTTATTAACATCTGTACTCATAATTGGGTTACTATGAGTTTATTTTGCTAGTAAGTGTTTCAAAGCTAAAACCTTACTGATACATTTTATAGGAGAAAATATACTAGTAATTAGAGTGATTAAGGCTGTGATACAACAGAGACCAGAGGAAATCATGGAAATTTTATCCACACTGTGATTATGTTGTTAGAAATTATGGATGCATATGGGCAAGGACTAGATGGGAACATGGAAAAATGAAAACAGTTCTGGTGGTTTTTTCCTTTGTTTTTGATTCCTATTGTTATATCTCTGTGATAAGTGTTTTTCTCAAGATAAAAAGAAAAGGAAATAAATAGGCTTGAATCAATAATAGAAGCAACACTAAGAAATTTTTATTCAGACTCTAGATTTGACAGTACCAGCAGGCCTTTGAAAGTATTATCAGTGTATAAGCTGAAGATGGTTCACAGGAGACCAGACTTCAGTTATAAGAAAGAGGAATCTAGTAGAAGCTGCATCCAGGCAGTAGCCATATATGTGTCTATGTATCTCTCTATATTTCTGTCTTTGTCCCTTTCAAGGAATATGGTTTATGATTATCCTCAGAAGCCATGACTACTCATTCTGTTCCCTCAGTTCCACCACCCGCACCATGTGCTATACTGTGAATATCTCTATTATCAGCCAATTAAAAAACAAAACTAGGGCTTCCCTGGTGGCGCAGTGGTTGAGAGTCTGCCTGCTGATGCAGGGGACACGGGTTCGTGCCCCGGTCCGGGAAGATCCCACATGCCGCGGAGCCGGTGGGCCCGTGAGCCATGGCCGCTGATCCTGTGCGTCCGGAGCCTGTGCTCCGCAACGGGAGAGGCCACAGCAGTGAGAGGCCCGAGTACCGCAAAAAAAAAAACAAAAACAAAACTAGTTTTCCTAGCTTCAACTAAAGATGATGAATGAAATATTAATTAAGGAGTCATCTCCATTCTTGGAATAGAAACATTGTATAGATTATTAAAAGTGAGTCCCTTCTCACTTTATCTCTAAATCTTTTGCATTTCAGTATAAAGTCTTAACCATTTCATTAAGAGATTTGTTCCATATTGGGCTTATCCTGCTGGCCCACAGAATGCTCTGCCTCTCTTTTATTTTCTGTGCTACTAATTTGGTTGTGGGTATGTGCGTGTGGAGAGAGATTCTTATTGCAAGTGTTAGGACATAGATTACTCTTTGCTCCACTTTCTGAGCATTGACATAAGGTTCCTATGCTCCTGGCTTACTGCTTCTGGTGTCTTGCTCAGAATTCTTCAGAATTTCCTGAAAGATCCAGGAAAATAAATTTTAGTTTATCTATTAGTAATTGTTGAAAAACAAGGGTTAATGAACCATTTTTTGATTTTCTTCAGCCATAAATAACCTCTTACAGTATAACTGACTCCTAACTAGGAGATAGCAATAAGAATAAAAACATGGGCTTCCCTGGTGGCACAGTGGTTGAGAGTCCGCCTGCCAATGCAGGGGACACGGGTTTGTGCCCTGGTCCAGGAAGATCCCACATGCCGCAGAGCGGCTGGGCCCGTGAGCCATGGCCGCTGAGCCTGCGCATCCGGAGCCTGTGCTCCGCAATGGGAGAGGCCACAACAGTGAGAGGCCCGCGTACCGCAAAAAAAAAAAAAAAAAAAAAAAAAAAAGAATAAAAACAGGGCTTCCCTGGTGGTGCAGTGGTTAAGAATCCGCCTGCCAATGTAGGAAACACAAGTTCGAGCCCTGGTCCAGGAAGATCCCACATGCTGCGGAGCAACTAAGCCCGCGTGCCACAACTGCTGAGCCTGCGCTCTAGAGCCCACAAGCCACAACTACTGAAGCCCATGTGCCTAGAGCCCGTGCTCCGCAACAAGAGAAGCCACCACAGTGAGAAGCCCATGCACCACAATGAAGAGTAGCCCCCTCTCGCCGCAGCTAGAGAAAAGCCCATGTGCAGCAACGAAGACCCAATGCAGCCAAAAATAAATAAATAAATATATATTTTTTAAAAATAAAAACATGGCAAAGAAAAAAATGTTCCATGTTGACCCTTCACCTGGCTTGGGGCTGGGGTGGGACAGGGTGGATAGTGCAGAATAAAAATGGTGGGATTCAAAAAAAGAAAGAAAACCTTTTATCTTATAAAAACTTTACTTTTGTATTATTTCAGATGGAAGCTCCACCACTCTCTCCTTTTCCACATATTAAGCAACAGCCAGGCTCTCCGCGCCGCATTTCCCAGCAGCACTCCATTTATGTGTCCCCACACAAGAATGGGTCAGGCCTTACACCAAGGAGTGCTCTGCTCTATAAGTTCAATGGCAGCCCTTCTAAGGTAAGTTGCACACAGACTTTACTCCAAAACAATGGTGTACATGTGTTAAATACTGGATTTCAGATTTCCAATTAGTAATCTTTAATCTTACCCCTTTTTTTGCAAAGTTACTTCTAATAAATATGAACCATTACTATGGCAAGTTTCCTGTGATCAAGAGCAGTGTATTCAGTTGCGGTAGTTTAATCCTTTACGATTGATGTGGTATCGGGGGAGTTCACTCCAAGAGCCCAGTGCGTCCCTGCGCGAGCACGATCTTGAGAAGGACCAGTAAGGCAACACCTGCAAGTGGTCAGACATGGGGAACACTATGTGTAAAGGAAGGCCTTAGAAGTGAAAGTTCATTTGGTGGATGGCAACCAGGAGAGTGAAAGGTCTGAAAACAGAGGCCTCTTCTTACACAGACAGCTCTATGGTTATCTCCATCTTTATTCCCATACAATGATGAAGATGTGATAGGGACATGATTGCTGTTTTCAGATAATTCAAAGGCTATCAAGTAGATACACTCAGTATGTCTCCAGAAGCCAGAATCACTACTAACTGGAAGAAACTGTAGTGGGACAGATTGTAACTCAGTCCAAATACATGGCAGCTCCTTAACTCATTAGTTTCTCATTTAGTTCCACAGACATCTATTAAGTTCCTGCTATGCTTAGCAAACAAAGTTGACTGAGATATACTGCACAGGCTTGCATTTCTTCTTTATAGAAGTTGATTTCATATGAGGACTTTTAGAGGAAATTCTTGCATAAAATCAGAAATGGGACCAATTGAATTGTAAGGCAGTGATTTCACAGTTATAGGTCAGAATCTGGGGAGCTTGTTGAACACAGATACCTGTCCCATAGACTTCCTGTATCACAGAGCTCTGGCAGGCAGGTCTCCTAGACTGTTGTGATGCACAGCTTTCAGGAGCAACTTCTCTAAGGCTGCCTTACAGACCAGCAACATCAGCATCACCCGGGAGCCTGTTAGAAACGCAGACTCTCAGGCTTACACCAGCCCAACTGAATTTGAATCTGCGTAGTAACAAGATTCCCCAGACAATTAGTAAGCACATTAAAGTTTGAAAAGCATTGCTTCAGGAGGAGGATCTCAAACTTTAGGGAGTATCAGAATCACCTGGAAGGCTTGATAAAATATAGATTGCTGGGCCCAACCCCCAGAATGTCTGATTCAGTAGGTGTAGGGCGAGGCTTGAGAATTTGCATTCCTGATAAGTTTCCAAATGCTTCTGCTGCTTCTGGTCTCATGTCCACATTTTGAAAACTACTGCTATCAGGTAAATCCAATTTTTAAAATCACCTGAAAAGGTTAGTTCTAATCACCCTTATTAGGTTGGCCTAGATTCAAAAAATAATCTCTACCCCAGTGTTCAGCTTTGGATAGAGGATAAAGGGCAGGAAAAAGCAGTTAGCTTAGTTCTTAGCTGCTGTTTCTCCCTTTTCCCCTTTTACTCACACATGTCCTCTATTTTTGCACAGAGTTTGAAAGATATCAACAACATGATAAGGCAAGGTGAGCAGAGAACCAAGAAGCGAGCAATAGCCATCGATGGTGATGCAGAATCACCTGCCAAACGCCTCTGTCAAGAAAATGATGACGTTTTACTTAAACGACTACAGGATGTTGTCAGTGAAAGAGCAAATCATTAGTGCCCTTCCCATTTCTATGATAAAAGCACTTTCAGGTTGTTTTGCAGAAAGTTGGGGCTCTATCTTTCAAAACATTCAGCCCTGTAGTAGTAAATATCACTGAGTTACAAAAAAAGTTACACCAAAGTTGGGTTTTTTTTACATTTATCCAAAATGTAGTTGACAGATGTATTTTGAGTTGGATTGCAAAGGAATGTTTCAAGTGCCTTTTAAACATATTAATAGTCATAGAATTGTTAAAATATTTGTTCCCTCGGTTTTTCAGGTGAAGTAAGGAGAAACCTCATAATTTTTTGGCTCACTTTTTAAAATAATTAAATGTCTTATTCTTCTGGGCTTTGTAATATGAGGGTGAATAATCTGTTTTTGGTAAGTGTCGTTTGAGAGGTTTGTGTTCCTAATTTAGTATTGAGTAGGGGTTGGGTTCCATGGCATGGGCCAGAGGAGGATGCCCAGCCTGTCTCTGACCCAGTGTGGTAGCTCCACATCCAGGTGCCAAGACCATTCTGGGTTGTCCAGACACTTCTCGTGCCCTTCCTCTCCTTGAGCAGAAGCAGATTTGTACCTGAACCCCTGTACTACCCCCACTCCTTGCTTTCCAGCCCTAAGCCCTCTTAGCCTGGTGTCACAACCTGATAAAAGAGATACTTGCTCCTTTTTAAAACTACTATCATTTTGTTTTCCAAACCATTAACTTAGTTATGTAAGATTATATTATGTCATATAATTCTCAAAATAGGAAGCTGCTTCTCAAGCCAGTAGAGTAAAATACAGAAAAGAGTTGTTAGAAACCATATTCCTACTAGTGAGGTAGCACCATGATAATATGTGAGATACTGTTTTTGAGGTTATCATGAGATTGGTCATTCTCAATGTCTAATTGATTCCCTAAGAATAGTTGAAACCTTTTTCAAAACCACATTAATGTCACCTCATGCCATATTACTTCCCCCTCTTTGTTCTCAGTATCATCGGTGCATTATGAGTTTCCCATTAGGGTTTGATCACTGGGCCCCTTAAGGGTGTTTTCCGGGCCTTGGGGTGCAACTTTCCAAAGAGTCAGCTGTTCGGTATTCACTTTTTCTAGTGAGTTTCCAGAATCTGGAAGGACATGGATAAGCCATTCTTAATTAATTTTGAGAAAATCTTATCAAATGTATGTTTTTTAAACCACAGACCTTATTTTTTAAAATGCAAAATATTTAACAAATATTTAACTTAACCGGGGCTTCCCTGGTGGCGCAGTGGTTGAGAGTCCACCTGCCAATGCAGGGGACACGGGTTCATGCCCCGGTCCAGGAAGATCCCACATGCTGCGGAGCGGCTGGGCCCATGAGCCATGGCTGCTGAGCCTGCGCGTCTGGAGCCTGTGCTCCGCAACGGGAGAGGCCACAACAGTGAGAGGCCCGCGTACCGCAAAAAAATATATATATATATATATTTAACTTAACCTATGTCTAACCGTGGCTAATTTGAATTAGTCTGAGATTTGAGTATGAACTAGTAATTACGATTGTTAGGAATTTTATTTTTAAATTTTAAGACGAAAAGTGATTTTGGTCACATTTTACTTTTCTGAAAATTACATCCTCATTTTTTTGTGTAGTATCTACACATGTTATAAGCCAAATAACATCGTCTGTTTGAATCCTTGTATATATTTTTATGTAGCTATGAATACTGTGTCATTTTCGTCATCGTAATTAATGTGCAGAATGTAAATGAGCATTTGTACGTTGTCTTTATAAGAAACTCTGGACATGTTTTTATCAGTTTTCAAGACTGAATATCAATGTACATAAAATGGTTAATAAAATACTGGAGTTTTTTGAGATTATTGAAAAAACTACACTTGAGCTCTTCTGTGTGACGAGATGCAATTGTGCAACCATCTAGAATCTGTATCTCTTTAACTATCTGCTTTATATCTTTTAAATATCTTAGTGTAACTTAAAAGTTAATGTTCCTGGTGCTTTCTAGGAGCTAGGAAGAGAATGGGGAGTGAATGACTGCTTGATGAGTATAGGGTTTTCTTTTGAGGTGATGAAAATAATTTTGGAACTTGATGTAGGTGGTGATTGTATAACATTGTAAATTTATTAAATGACGCTAAATTTTACACTATAAAACAGTTAATTTTATGTTAGGTGAATTTCACCTAAATTGAAAAAGTGCCATAGACACATATAAAAAAACAGAATTAGGGCTTCCCTGGTGGCGCAGTGGTTGAGAGTCCACCTGCTGATGCAGGGGACACGGGTTCGTGCCCCGGTCTGGGAAGATCCCACATGCCGCGGAGCGGCTGGGCCCGTGAGCCATGGCCGCTGAGCCTGCGCATCCGGAGCCTGTGCTCTGCAACGGGAGAGGCCACAACAGTGAGAGGTCTGCATATCAAAAAAAAAAACCCAGAATTATTTCAAAGCCTTGGAATGGACCAAATTATGATTCTGAATCAAGGAAAAGGCTTCTCTCTTAGGAGTGCTTTCAGGTGTATTTCTTCATTTGAGGATCACAGCTTAAAAGTTTTTTGGGTTTTTTTAACATCTTTATTGGAGTATAATTGCTTTACAATGGTGTGTTAGTTTCTGCTGTATAACAAAGTGAATCAGCTATACGTATACATATATCCCCATATCTCCTCCCTCTTGCGTCTCCCTCCCAACAAAAGTTCTTTTCTAATTAAGATTTTTATGTAGTTTAGTGAGGCGGGAGTAAAGTGTACATATATAAAAGTGCACTGCAAAGCAGAGCTAGAAAGGGACCTTTCTAGTTGGGCTTTAAGCCAGGCTAAGGAGCTCAGGCTTGGTCATTTCCAGTGGTTCTCAACATTGGCTGCATCTGAGGAGTTTTAAAACACACATCAGTGAATAGGTTTCTCCCCCAGAGATTTCTGATTTAATTGGTTTGAGGAACAACCTAATATTAGGATTTTCAGGTACTCCCTAGGTGAGTACCTAAGGTTGAGAAGCACTGCACCAGGTCATGGGGAGCCACAGAGGAAGTTTTGTTTTCTGTTTGTTTGTTTTTTGCGGTACGCGGGCCTCTCACCGCCGTGGCCTCTCACGCTGTGGAGCACAGGCTCCGGACACGCAGGCCCAGTGGCCATGGCTCACGGGCCCAGCCGCTCCGCGGCATGTGGGATCTTCCCGGACCGGGGCACGAACCCGCATCCGCTGCATCGGCAGGCGGACTCTCAACCACTGCACCACCAGGGAAGCCCAGAGGTTTTAATTTTATGTGGATAATGACAAAATCTGAATTTATTTATTTTTTTGTGTGTGTGTGGCCAAGCTGCACCTCGTGCCGAATCTTAGTTCCCCAACCAGGGATTGAACCCGGGCCCAGCAGAGAAAGCACCGAGTCCTAACCACTGGACCACCGGGGAATTCCCTAATGTTTATTTTGGCAGTTCCTTAACTTGCCGAAAGATAAGGATTACCTGAGACACATATTAACAATGCAGGCTCCTAGGCCCCACCCTTGACCAATGGAATGAAATCTCCAGGAGAAGGATTTAGGAATTTTGTTAACCTCTGTTCCAAGTGATATTAACCCTCAGGCAAGTTAGAGACTTTCTGGCAGTTCTCAAACTTTAAGAGCATAGGAATCACCAGGGATTGTTAATCTTGTTAAAAATGCAGAGCCTGGGGTTGGGCCTGAGATGTTGCTTTTCTAACAAGCTCTTATACCTAACACCGGTGCTGCTGGGCTAAGGACTATGTTTTGAACTGCAAGTTTTAGAAATCTGGAATCTATGCAGAGGATTGATTAGAAGATGTTTATTTAGACTGACACGGGAGACAAGTTAATGGTTCTTAACTTGGTTAATTTTGCCACCTTCAGGGACATTTGACAATGACTGGAGACATTTTTGGTTGTCACAACTGGGCATGGGAGGTTGGTGCTACTGGTATCTAAGGGTAGAAGCCAGAGATGCTGCTAAACATCCTACAGTGCACTGGACAGCCCCCACAGCAAAGAATTCATTTTTTTCCAGCCCCAGTGTCAGTCGTGCCAATTAAGTAAAGACCTGGGCAAGAAGAGCTATATGCTTTACTGTACTGGTAACGGGGATAGAAAAGGAACCACCAAGGGTCACCCAACTCTGGGCAGGTATGGGGTCCCAGTTAGGGATAGCTTCATAAGGAAGATGACTTTCCAGGAAAGATTAATGCTAATAGATTCCAGGTGGGGTAACTAATACACATGTGGGATTATTTGGCATCAATGACAGACCCTTAATATAAAAGAAAATGTTCCTGAGGTTTCAGATTCTGCATGTAGGCAATGGTTCCATCAAATTTCCCCGTGGTAAGAATCACCTTTGAGGACTTATTAACTATGCAGATTTAAAAGTGTAGTATACAAACAGTTTTGTTAAGCATCCCAGGCTATTATTCTTATCCAGGAAGCTTGGAATGTACCTGTATAATGGCCAAGAGTATAGAGATCCAGGTTCAAACATCCACCCTGACGCTGTCTCACCAAACCAAGTTGGGCTTATTTACTTACTTCAGTTAGGTCATCATCACTTCAAGAAATGATTAATTATGGAAAATAACATTCATTGTATAACATTCAATATATGTAAGCAAAAAATAAAAACTATATTCCCACCAACCAGAGGTCACCTGTTCAAATTTTTTAAAATTTTTATTATTTTTTCACATGAAGAAAATTGTGTAAATCTTAGGTTTTATATTATGATGAATTTTTTCCAGCTTCACTGAGGTATAATTTACATAGAATAAAATGTACCCAGTCTAAGTGTATAGTTTGTATAATCATAATTATATATGATTGTATAACTACCACTACAATCCTCGTTTTATTGTGCTTTGCCTTATTGTGATTCACAGATACTGCGTTTTTTTTACCAAATTGAAGGTTTGTGGCAACTCTGCATCAAGCAAGTCTATTGGCGCCATTTTTCCAACAGTATTTGCTCACTTCATGTCTCTGTCACATTTTGGTAATTCTCACAATATTGCAAATTTTTCATTATTATATTTATGGTAATCTGTGTTCAGTGATTTTGACGTATGATATTATCATTGTTTTGGGGTGCCATGAGCCACACCCATATAAGATGGCAATGTTGTGTGTGTTCTCACTGCTCCACTGACCTGCCATTCCCCAGTCTCTCTCCCTCTCGTTAGTCCTCCCTATTCCCTGAGACACAACAATATTGAAATAGGCCAAGTAATGAGTCTAGATGGCCTCTAAGTGTTCAAGTGAAAGGAGGAATCAATCGATGTGGGAAACTTTATTGTTGTCTTAAAGACTTCGCCACAGCCACCCCAACCTTCAGCAACCACCACCCTGCTCAGTCCACAGCCATGAACATCGAGGTAGGACCCTCCACCAGCAAAAGATTACAGCTCACTGAAGGCTTAGATGATGGCTAGCATTTTTTGGCAAGAAAGTATTTTTTAATCAAAGTACGTACACTGTTGTTTTAGACAATGCTATCGCACACTTAATAGACTACTGCATAGTATAAAAACAACTGACTTTTGTATGTACTGGGAAGCCAAAAAAATTTGTGTGGCTCACTTTATTACAGTGGTCTACAACTGAACCTGCAATATCTCTGAGGTATGCATATATAGAACATTTCTATCACTTTAAAAAGTTTTCTTTTTCCCTCTAATATTCCCCACCCTCTGCATATCCTCCCCACCACTTAGCCAGGCAATTGTTGGTCTGCTTTTTGTCACCATAGGTTTGCCTTTTCTAGAATTTCATATAAATATATGTATGCACAGCATGTAATCTTTTGTATTTGAGTTCTGTCACTTAGTATAATGTTTCCGAAATTCATTCATGTGGTATGTATAAATATTTCTTTTTATCGCTGAGCAATTTTCCATACCTTGGTTATACTCAATTTGTTTTATCTCATTACCAGTTGATGGACATTTGGGTTGTTTCCAGTTTGAGGCTATTAATAGTTATGAACATATGTATGCAAGTTTTTGAACATATAATTTTATTTCTCTTTTATTCCTTTATGAGTTGCACTGCTGGGCCAAATGGTAAGTACGTGTTTAACTTCGTAAGATATCCACGTCTTTTTTCAAAGTGGATCATTTTGCATTCCCACCAGCAGTGTGTAAGAGGTCCATTTGCTCCACATTACAGCCCCCCCCCCCTTTTTTAAATTAAAGTATAGTTAACTTAGAATACTGTGTTAGTTCCAGGTGTACAGTAAAGTGATTCAGTCATGTATTTTTTTCAGATTCTTATCAATTATAGTTTATTACAAGATATTGAATATAGTTCCCTGTGCTGTACAGTAAATCCTTGTTTATTTTATATATAGTAGTGTGTATATGTCAATCCCAATCTCCCAATTTATCCCTCTGCCCCACCCTTATCCCCTTTGGTAACAATAAATTTGTTTTCTACATCTGTGACTCTGTTCCTGTTTTGTAAATATGTTCATTTGTACCATTATTTTAGATTCCACATATCAATGATATGATATTTGTCTTTCTCTGTCTGACTTACTTCATTTAGTACGGTAATCTCTAGGTCCATCCATGTTGCTGCAAAAGGCAATATTTCATTCTTTTTTGTGGCTGAGGAATATTTCATTGTATATATATACCACATCTTCTTTATCTTTTCCTCTGTTGATGGACCCTTAGGTTGCTTCCATGTCTTGGCTATTGTAAATAGTGCTGCTATGAACATTGGGGTGCATGTATCTTTTCGAATTAGAGTTTTCATCTTCTCTGGATATATGCGCAGGAGTGGGATTGCTGGATCATATGGTAACTCTATTTTTAGTTTTTTAAGGAACCTCCATACTGGTTTTCATAATGGCTGCACTGTAGCCACCTCTTGATGTGAATCTTCCTAGACTTTTTTCAATGCATATTGAAAAAATCATTGTATTTTTAAGGTAAAAATGGATCATATATGTCACTTAATATATCATCTTTGCAATGTCTAAATGTTACCTTTCTGACAATTTTAATGCTTGTGTTCCAATAAATTATTTATGTTATCATTAAACAAGGAAAGATTAGCACAGTCTCTACAGCCACCACAGCAGGTGTCCTCAACAAGATGAAGCTCACCATCCTGGACCCCTCTTCTCAGGCCAGTGAGTGGGTGGCCAAATACATCAGGAACTGCATCATCCAGTTTAGCCAAGGGCCAGACAAGTACTTCACCCTGGGGCTCCCCACTGGGAGCACCCCACTTGTCTGCTACAAGAAGCTGATTGAGTACTATAAGAATGGAGACCTGTCCTTCAAATATGTGAAGACTTTCAACATGGATGAGTATGTGAGCCTTCTTTGAGACCACCCAGAGAGCTACCACGCCTTCATGTGGAGCAACTTCTTCAAACACATTGATATCCACCCAGAAAACACCCACATTCTGGATGGGAATGCAGCTGGCCTACAGGCTGAGTGTGATGCCTTTGAAGAGAAGATCAAGGCTGCGGGAGGGATTGAGCTGTTTGTTGGGAGGCATTGGCCTTGGTGGAGACATTGCCTTTTATGAGTCGAGCTCCAGTCAATTGTCTAGGACCCGTGTGAAGACACTGGCCATGGACACCATCCTGGCCAATGCTACGTTCTTTATATATATATATATATATATTTTTTAAATAAATTTATTTGTTTATTTTTGGCTGCGTTGGGTCTTTGTTGCTGTGGATGGACTTTCTCCAGTTGCAGCGAGCAGGGGGTACTCTTCATGGCGGTGCACGGGCTTCTCATTGCGGTGGCTTCTTTTGTTGCAGAGCACAGGCTCTAGGCACACGGGCTTCAGTAGTTGTGGCACGTGGGCTCAGTAGCTGTGGCTTGTGGGCTGTACAGCACAGGCTCAGTAGTTGTGGCGCATGGGCTTAGTTGCTCTGCGGCATGTGGGATCTTCCCAGACCAGGGCTCGAACCTGTGTCCCCTGCATTGGCAGGCGGACTCTTAACCACTGAGCCACCAAGGAAGCCCTTGCTAGGTTCTTTGATGGAAATCTCACCAAGGTGCCCACCATGGCCCTGATGGTGGGTGTGGGCACTGTGATGGATGCTAGAGAGATGATAATCTTCATCTCAGGTGCTCACAAGGCGTTTGCTCTGTATAAGGCCATGGAGGAGGGAGTGAACCATATGTCTGCCTTCCAGTAGCATCCCCACACGGTGCTTATGTGCGACAAGGATGCCACCCTAGAGTTGAGAGTGAAGACTGTCAAGTATTTCAGAGGTTTAATGCTTGTTCATAACAAGTTGGTGGACCCCTTGTGCACTATGAAAGAGAAAGAAAAAGAGAAAAGCCAGTCTTCTAAGAAACCGTACAGTGATTCACCTGTGCTAATCCTAGTGTCAACTACCTCACTGGGACAGGCGGGTCTTTCTGGAAATTGTCTTTAGGAGGACGGAATTGTACTGCTTTAATCTAGTGTGGTTACCAGTTGAATGGGTGAACTTGTCATTCTTGGCTCTTCAGCGTGGAGTCTAGTCACGGAATTTAGCTACTTATTTGTAACTCAATGAGAAAAAAATCACTATATAATTTTGACGTCTGCCCCACAGATTAGGGGTTTTTAGCTTTTTGTTGTGCCTCTAACACTGTTCAGATGTACAATATACTCCCTTCAGGAAGTTCTGTCATCACTGATCTCAGCTGAGAGGGAGTGTGGAGCTTATGTATATTGGACAAAACCTCTTCGGAGAGTCTTAAGAGCCCCTCTTGGGAAGGCCTGCCCCTTATTTGAGAATCAGTGTTCCAGATTAAGGAAGAAACTCTCTCAAGGTCTAAAGTCACTATAAGGAAGTAGTCACTCTGGTCAGTAACAAGTGCCACAGGAAGAAAAGTATCCCTTACGTTCTTTCCCCAGCTGTTTTTTTCTGCTCTCTCAGTTGGCCTTTCCATGAACTCAGAGGCCTCCTTGGGGAAGGATTTGGGTGGGTGGGGCTAAAGAGAAAGTTTTGCTGATGAACTCGGAGCCTCAAGGGGCCCAGCCACATCAAACTCCTATCCCTCAGGGACCCTCCAGCACCAGGAGGAAGGCAGAAACCCTTTTCCCAAGAGAGCCCTGTGTTTTGTTCCAAGGTCTCACCGTGGCGCATCTCTTATACATACTCATTCATAAGTAGGACATCCATGGGAGCAACAGACACAGCCAAGATTCAATGTTATGTTCAGCCAAGGTGATGGGGTCAGGGCAAGCAGCTCAATTATGAGATTAGAAACAACAATAGAGTGACGTGTTTCCTGTGTCCCTGCGAGTTGAGTGCCAAGAAGCAGACCCAAGTGCTTCTAAAGTTGACTAATATCCTTTCCCCACTTAGAAACCTGCCCTTCTAACCCTCCTGGGTTCATGGGGCGTGGTCTGATGTTCCCAGAACATCAGGAAGTACGCTTTTGCCCTTTTATCCTTCACCTCTTGTTCACAAGATGAGTCTATTGCTCTTTTTTTTTTTGTACTCTTATGCCTTGATGGTTTGAATGCTGCCTCCTCCTTCTTCCAATTTTTGTGCCTCTTTGAAGCTGCTGCTGCCTCTATTTCTGGGAAAGATCTTTCAGAGCCTGGCTCAGGCCTCTCTAACTGCTGTGTTTGGTACCAGCGTTTCATTTTTAGGTTTTATAATGTGATTGTGCTGTCATTCTGTTTTAAGCTAATGGATCACTGGACTTGTTTACAATGTGACATTTTCTTTTAAATCTAGTATTTTCGAGAAAAAAATATAGGAAAGATTAAAAGGTTTTGGAATTTTGTTATTTCTTTGCTGAATTTGTTTCAGATACTGGCATTTGGAATAAATTTTGTTTAGTGAGTCTAATGTTCACAAAGTTAAGAATTAGGCATTATTTAATCTATAACATTATGATACAAGGTTGTTAAAATACTAGATATTCATTACACAGTGGAGTACCCCACAGTCTCCTTACTTCATTTGGGTTCTGCTCAAGTGTCAGGTCACAGCACTTCCCAGCCTTTCCTATACTCTTAACATGTTTTATTTTTCTTCCCGGAATTTATAATCTACTCATGTATTATCTGAATCCACCACTAGTAATTAAGCTCCGTGTAGGTGGAACGTTTTTTCTGTAGTTTTCCCAAAGTGCAGAATGATGCATTGAAGGAAGTATGGGCTTGACATTTGTCAAATTCGTGAATTGAAGAAAGAGGCTTAGGGACACTTTTTGTTTTTATTTTGGGGGGTGGTTTGTCTTGGTTTTGGAGGGGTTTTTTTTTGCCGCACTGCGCGGCATGGGGGATCTTAATTCCACCACCAAGGGTCAAACCCACACCCCCTGCAGTGGAAGCGCAGAGTCCTAACCACTGGACCACCAGGGAAGTCCCAGGGTTGCTTTTTTTTTTTTTTTTTTTTTTTTTGCGGTACACGGGCCTCACTGCTGTGGCCGCTCCCGTTGCGGAGCACAGGCTGCGGACGCGCAGGCTCAACGGCCATGGCTCACGGGCCCAGCTGCTCCGCGGCATGTGGGATCCTCCCGTACCGGGGCACGAACCCGTGTCCCCTGCATCGGCAGGCGGACTCTCAGCCACCAGGGAAGCCCCCAGGGTTGCTTTTTATAATAATTATATCTCACACATGTATTAAGCATTTTCTATGTGCCAGACTCAATTCTCATAAAGCCCTGTAACAAAACTTTACAGAGGAGGAAATTAGAGCTCATAGATTTTAAGTAACTTGCCCAAGGTCTCAAGAGTCAAACCCAAGCACTCTGGCTCCCCATTTTTTTTTTAATTCAATGAAATTAGGGGGGTTTTGTGTGGCAAAATATGTATAACATAAAACTTACCATTTAATCATTTTAAGTATATAGTTTAGTGGCATTAACATTCACGTTGTTGTGCAACCAATCTCCAGAACTTTTTCAAAAATCTTGCAAAACTGAAACTCTATACCCATTTAACAACTTCCTTTTTCCCCTCCCTCCCTGCCCCTGGCAACCACCATTCTACATTCTGTTTCTATTCTTTTGACTACTTTAGATACTTCATCTAAGTGAAATCATACAGTATTTTTGCTTTTGTGCCTGGCTTATTTCAGTTAGCATAATATCCTCAAGGTTCATGCATGTTGTAGCGTGTGTCAGAATTTCCTTCTTTTTAAGGGTAATATTCTATTGTGTGTATAGGACCACATTTTGTTTATCCATTCACCCTTGAATGGACTACAGCTCAATTTTAATCTGTAAGCTATACTGTGTCTTTTGATATTAATCTTGAGCTGACAGATTTATATCTTCCGTATTCTGAGAAGTCCTGGGCTATCTTCCTTAAGCTTCTCTCTTCCTTTGCCATGTGAAACATTCTCATTTCTTGTTTCTGTTTTGGAGCAGATCTTCTCACATGCATCACACACAGAGGAAACTCAGCTTGTTGAAAGATTTCCTTTCAAAAAGTTGCTTACAACAAATATTTGGGGGGGGGCGGAGGGGTTATTAATGTGGTCCAATAACAATCTTCTCCCTTCACTCAATCCTTCTCTTCCAAACCCTCTCTCCCAGTTGCCTCCTGGGAGCCCTAGATTACTTGCCTTTAATACATCTTCCCTAAACTTTCCACCTTAGAAGCCTTAGCACCAGCTTTCACCAATGTCCTGAAGATTGAGTCAAGGTGGCACTGAAAAGGGTCTTTTTCTCCAAGGAACACTGCTCTCCTTTTCAGAACCTACTGCCAGCTTATTCCCAGATACTCAGAGCACAGTAGATAGGGGAAAGTTCAATTCCCTTGAAGCCACCTCACATGTAAATTATACTTCTCATTAGTAGGAATAATTGAGGTTTTCTCAGTCTCATAAACAATGTAAATAAGAGCATGTTAAATACTCTATGTGTATTGGTGTACTCTAACTCACAATATAGGGAAATACAATATACTTGTATGCAAATGCAACTCCAAAGACAACCCTCCAGTTCCACCCAGGCTACTGGCTTTAAACCCCACCTTTATAAAAATTCTGAAACTATTTTCCTTGTTAATCACAGTGATTAACAAGTCCCAAACACTAGAATGCCTTCAGACCTTCTCCTTGAGATAAGGGTCACGTTTTTAGATGAGAAGGATTACTATGTAACGATATTTAACTTTGAGGAAAGAATATTTTTTAAACGATCAGGGGACTTACCTGGCAGTCCAGTGGTTAAGACTCCACACTTCCACTGCAGGGGGCGCAGGTTAGATCCCTGGTCAGGAAAATAAGATCACACATGCTGTGTGGTATGGCCAAAATATTAAAAAAAAAAAAAAAAAGATCAAAGCCTTCCTTAACATTTGAATTAATATGTACTTTGTTAATGATAGCACACTTAGAGTGGAAGAATAGACAAGTATATATGAGACTTTATTTTGCATGATATCCAATAGCACAGGGGTTCCTGGTTGTAACCAGCTCCATAGTCATCAGAAGCAGAAGCCTGGGGCCCAAAGACTGGGAACCACTAAGTCAAAATGCCCAACCTTAGGCCATCAACTCAGGAGTAGATGTCACATAGTACAAACATGTTGGCTGTGTGTATCAGTCTGCTAGGGCTTCCATAACAATACACCACGGGCTGGGTGGCTTAAACAACAGAAATTTATTTTCTCATAGTTCTGGAGGCTAGGAGCCCAAGATCAAGGTGCTAGCATAGTTAGCATTACTGAACCAGGTCCATTTGCCCAATGTGCAGCAAGCCAAACACTGAGACGCCAAGGTTTACAGCCAAGAAGGAGTTTATTCACAAGGCAGCCAAGCAAGGAGATGGGAGAACAAGTCTCAGATCCACCTCCCTGAAGGCAAGAGGATTGAAGTATTTATTGGATAAGCAAGGCGGTCCTGAAACCACCTTGAGCAGGACACTGCAGGGCCCTCCTGGGTACAGAAGCCCTTCCATGTCCCCCACTTTTCATATGTAGGAAAAAGGCTTCAGCCTCCTAGACCTTCTCTGAGTTCCAACGGGCAGATTCAAGCAGATACTAATTAGAGAAATGAGGGAATGCAAAAACAAAGGAAAAGCAGTTAAGTAAGAAAAGTAATGACAACAGGCAGCAATAAAACAGAGCCCTAGTTCCTCCTCAAGAGATATTCATAACAATCTGATACATATCTTGAATTGTTTTATAGGAACTAAGGCCCCCACCCAGGTGGAGGATGGTGACTTCATGCAGAGCACAAGATTCCTGGAACACCACCCATTACCTCACCATCCACCCATCAGAAGAAAGCTATGCACCCTGCAGCCCTCGGCCCAAAAGTTGCCTTTAAAAACTCTTCTCTGAAACCCCTCAGTGGAGAGTTTGGGCCTTTTGAGCATGAGCCTCCCATGCTCCTTGTTTGGCACCTGCAATAAAAGCTGTACTTTCCTTCACGACAACCGGGTGTCAGTAAGTTGGTTTTGCTGTGCGGCAAGTGAGTGGTCCGAAATTCATTTTGGTAACAGTCTTAGGTATGGGGAAAGGTGACTTGAGGTAGGGAAAAAGGTGAGGTAATCAGTGTTCTGCACAGGTGCTTCTGGGTTACATGCTTCTGCATATTCAAAATGGAGGTGCTTAGCGTGACCTGAGGGTGGAGGTTTCCAGTCCTCTAACATCAAAAGGCCCTTCACTGGACAGCTGTGCAGGCCCAGTTTTAGGGCTGGTGGTCCCAACCAACCCCCAGCTGGCTCATACTGGGCAGGAGCTGACTCCAACTTCCTGTAAAACAACTGGGCTTTGTGAAGCTTGGAAGGTGTGCAATTAAAGAGAGGAAAAAAGAAAGAAAGAAAATGAAAGTGAAGTTAATCAATGAAGGCAGTTTTAACAAGCTGTTCCCTTATGTGTTGTTCTATAAAAAGTTCAACAATTTCTATTAGTTATCAGCTTCTGTTAACTCCACAGGGCATGGTTTTATTAGTTTCTGATAAGATCTCTCTTCCTTGCTTCCAGACAGCTGTCTTTTTGCTGTGTCCTCACATGGCCTTTCCTCTATGTGCACAAAGGGAAAGAGATCTCTGCTATCTCATCCTTTCTTATAAGGACACCGGTCCTGAGGCTTCCCTGGTGGCGTAGTGGTTGAGGGTCCACCTGCCGATGCAGGGGACACGGGTTCATGCCCCAGTCTGGGAAGATCCCACATGCTGCGGAGCGGCTGGGCCCGTGAGCCATGGCCGCCGAGCCTGCGCGTCCAGAGCCTGTGCTCCACAACGGGAGAGGCCACAACAGTGAGAGGCCCGTGTACCACAAAAAAACCCAAAAAAAACAAAGGACACCAGTCCTATCTATTGGATTAGGGCCCCACTTGTATGACTTTACTTAATCTTAATTACCTCCTTAAAGGCCCTGTCTCCAAATACAGTCACACTGGGGGCTAGGACTTCAACATGTGATTTGGGGGGGACACAATTCAGTCCGTAATACCATGGATCCACTCACTGCGTGGCACAGTGACGTTCTCAGAGAAAATGATCTTTGTGAACTTGGCTGACAGGCAGTGGTATTCACTAGGGACTGTAGGGGATGAGTGTTGAGGACTTGACTAGACTGGACTGGATACAAGTGTCACTACAAGCTAAAAATCAGCCAGATAACACTGAATATCTGAAACAGAGTCCTGTTGGATGCTGAAGTTGTGTATCAGGGATGCTTTTGGCTATAAATGAGAGGAAAATCCAAAAATTCAAAACACACACACATGGGACTTCCCTGGTGGTGTAGTGGTTAAGAATCTGCCTGCCGATGCAGGGGACACGGGTTCGAACCCTGGTCTGGGAAGATCCCACATGCCACGGAGCGACTAAGCCCGTGCGCCACAACTACTGAGCCTGCACTCTAGAGCCCATGAGCCACAACCATTGAGCTCGTGTGCTGCATCTACTGAAGCCCATGCTCCACAATAAGAGAAGCCACTGCAATGAGAAGCTCGCACACGGCAAGGAAGAGTAGCCCCCACTCGCCACAACTAGAGAAAGCTCACGTGCAGCAACGAAGACCCAACACAGCCAAAGATAAATAAATAAATTTATGAAAAAAAATAAATAGAAAAAAAAACAAAACACACACACAAAAGAGAAAATCCAACTCAACCTGGCTTAAGAACTAAGAAAGTTTCTTGGCTTACGTAGTTGGAAGTTGTCAAACCACAATCAGTATCATGGCTGCAAAGAATAAAGATCTTTATTTGGGGTGTTAAGAACTGCAATTCAGGGATTTCTCTGGTGGCACAGTGGTTAAGAATCTGCCTCCCGATGCAGGAGACATGGGTTTGAGTCCCGGTCTGGGAAGATCCCACGTGCCATGGAGCAACTAAGCCCATGCGCCACAACTGAGCCTGCGCTCTAGAGCACATGAGCCACAACTACTGAACCCTGCGTGCCTAGAGCCTGTGCTCCGCAACAAGAGAAGCCACTGCAGTGAGAAACCCGCGCACCACAACGAACAGTAGCCCCCGCTCACTGCAACTAGAAAAAGCCCACGCGCAGCGACGAAGACCCAACGCAGCCAAAAATAAATAAATAAAAAATTTTAAAAAAGAATTGCAATTCAGGAGACACAGATTTGGGTAAAGACCAAAAGCGTGCTCAGGAGAAGGAATGAGTCAGAGGCTTATATAGACAAAAGCCACAAGGTTGTTAGAGTTGTCTGGTGAGAATTGTGATTGACTGACACAAATAAGGAAACATTTGTTCTTAAGGAATAGGCTGTCACTAGTTTGTTTAGGGTGATGTCAATAAGTATCTTGAGTTTCTGGCAAATGTTCTGGATGCCTGTGTTAAGACAATAAGTGGTCAAAAGTTCAGATTCCATCCAGGCTGAGACATGCATAAGTCCTATTTCCTCAGTGGCTTCCCAGGTCCATTTTAGAGACCTCTCTTAGCAATACCTACTCCATATTTATTTTTCTTTCATGTTTCCCCCTTTTGATCAAGATCTTTCTTTGGGAGGCATCAATGATCAACCATTTGGTTATATGTCATTGGTTTCGACTTCCTCTGTGCTGGGGAGGCTCATTCCCAGAGAGTCATGTCCCACAGAGGAGGGAAAGAGGTGGCTGTGTGAAAGGTATGCTTTTAGAAAGTTTGTGGCCATATTTGAGCAAAAATGAGTCATCTAGGAAGCAAGTCCTCAGTGGCATTCAAAATAAGAGAAGTTCATAAATCTTTATTAGTTAGAATCTTACAGGAGTGGTCAATCATCTCCAGATGTCTAGCTATCATTTTTCCTTTTAGTATTTCTCCAAGACTTGGTATTAGGTCATTCATAGCAGTTATTTGCTTTTTCATATGGCTCATTAAGTGGATGACATTAGATGATTCATGTGGTCCTGAATCTTGGGAAAGCTGTCTACAACAGATGTCCTCTGCTTCATTATCCTGGCCTTTGTCTAGTTAATTTCAGTTTCAGGTCTCTAGACTGTTGTGAAGTCCAAGCAGGACATGGTGCCTCCTTTAAATGAGAAACATGAATCCATGAGTCAATGCCCTTAAGTTTAGCAGCACAAGTTTAGTTAACAACATCTGGAAAGGTCCCCTCCAACAAGATTGGAGGACAGCTTTGTAAAGGTGTAGTTTCCAATAGACATAGTCACCAGTCTATTTTTTCCTGAGGGAGTGGACCTGAGATTAAGCAAAACCAAAGGCAGTACTTTGGGCCACAGCAGCTTAAATGATTAGTCATCGTAAATGCGCTGTGGTAGGTGAAGGAGTGCAAAGACTAAAAAAATGAGTTTGCCAGGGAGCCGCAGTTGTCTTGGGTTTCCCATAGCCCCCACTGTCAATTTAATTTACAGCCGTTGTTTACCCATCTTAATTTATCTGATTCAGAAGCAGGCTGTTGCCATGTTACAAGTTATCAGGATGGCAAAAGTCTGGCAATAAGGGGTCAATTCTTCTGTAGAAGCAGAATGGACTTCATCTACATGTGTCACAATATTTACAGATTCTGTTGCTGCTGGCTTTGCATGAAAGTCAGCTAGGGCATTTCCCTTGTACTCTATCCTTTTAGTGTTAGCCTCAGTTTGCTGACAGACAACATTTTACATCAGGACATATCAGACTTACAGGAATTTCACACAATTTCTGGAACACTTATAACAAATACCTATACAGACACAACATAAAGAAGTCTTAACATTACTTCTTATTTGACAATGCTTCCCCTATAATTTAAAAATATCAAATATACCTAATTAGTTTAATATCTCTTTCTTTCCAAGGAGAAAGAACAAACCTTTGAGATATTTCAGAGACCCTGTGAAATATATCTCTAAGTTAGTTCTAAGTCAAAAAGAATTCATTTAGAATTTAATTTGGGGAAGTTTGTCAAAAATATCCAAAAGGTGTTAAAACACTTAGTCAAATAGGATCATAGGTCACTGGGAAACAATGCTTAGTTATCCATTTAACCAAAGTAACACTTAAAGACTTCATAGGGGGCTTCCCTGGTGGCGCAGTGGTTGAGAGTCCGCCTGCCGATGCAGGGGACATGGGTTCATGCCCCGATCCAGGAAGATCCCACATGCCACGGAGCAGCTGGGCCTGTGAGCCATGGCCACTGAGCCTGTGAGTCAGGAGCCTGTGCTCTGCAATGGGAGAGGCCACAACAGTGAGAGGCCCGCGTACCGCAAATAAATAAATAATGTAAAAAAAAAAAAGTGTTATACTTAATGTCGCTAATGCTAAAGATATGTCTGTATTATTTTAACCAACAAACTTAAACTAGCTTTTATTTACTAAAGATTCATCCCAGATCATGTGAACTTGAGAAACATTTCAGTTAGTTTCTATTATATTTTTGCAAGTATACTTAATTTATATACTGCTTGTTTATTTTAAGCCAATTACATATAACTCTTTTACAAATTAATTTTAGCAATACCATCCAAAGAAAACATACCACATAGCCACAACATATTTATATATAGACACACATGAACATACAGACAGATGCAAACAGAGGCCTTACAGTTTTTGTTTTAAAATTTTCCTTGAACTAGATTTCTGGGCAAAGGTGCTTCTATAGCACCTTGTGTTTTTAAAAGTCCTTTTCACGCTCGCTCTCTCTCTTTTTTTTTTCCTTCCGATTTTAGGAATTGGAGATGGTCTAGATAAGAGTTCCCAGAGAGGTTACAAGCCTTTTGAGATAAATAAGGGAGGTGTGGGGAATGATGAAAAGAAATGGGTGAACTGTGAACTGTCTCTAGAACTGCATTTCCAGTTTCACAAAGATTCATAAGGTATAATTTAAATGACATCACAGGCTGATCCACCCATCCAACTACTTTATCCTCAATTTGCTTCTTTATATTAGGGAGATTTCTAACTGAAATGTAAGTCAAAAAATGTTTATGTTTTGCCCAGGCAATGTTGTTGGTTCCCTTTAGCACGTCCAATTAATAGTGCTTGAAGGGCGGGTTTACATGCCTTAGTCCAGGGGGTATATGTGATGGTGTTGGTGCCATCCTCACTGGACCTGGCTTTAAAAGGGGCTGCCATTACAGGATGGGCAGTATGGATGGTCTTCTGCAGGGAATCAACCTCAGTGTTATAAAAAAGGAAGTTCAGAGACAGATGGATAGAAAGGAGAGCCTTATGGCGGACATTCTGAGGGACAGAAAAAAGCAGATTTGGAGAGAGAGAGTTCTCAGAAGCCTCAGAGGATTTTTCTAGTTTGGAAATTTTTTGAGAGTTAGTTTCTCTGGGGGAAGCAATAGTAGTGGATTCATTATTACAATTGGAGGCCTCAAAATACCGATTGAAATATGCTTCCCATTCTCTTTGTCTTGTTCTATAGCTTTTCTCCAATTGAGCACACAAACTAATTTAGAAATTTTGAATGAGCCACAAGTGGACCAACAGAATTTCAAGTTGTTGTGGGTGATTTTAGTCCAATGCGAAAGAAATTTAGAAGAGGAAGGCCCATAAGTTTTAGACATAAATTGATCTGGAGTTCTGGATGGTGGCAGTGCCTGTAGAAACCCAACTCCCCATAACTGAGTACTCACCAAGATGAACAATTCCCTTCCCAGATAAAGCCAGCAACAGAGGACACCCAAATAAAGGCTCAGAACCTTAACCATATTGGGAGGTTCGGAACCAAGAAGACTTACCCCTAAGACCCAAGACCACTGAGGAGATGACTGAGTACAAAGGGCTCCTGTAGGTGCCTTACTTGTGCCTGCAGCAGCTCCACGGGTAGAAGCGAGTCACTTTGGCTCCCACTTCTGACACCATGTAATGTCCAACAATAATCAGTTTCAAGGCTGCACAGCACAAAGAGTGTTATTTGGGGTCTTAGGCATTGCAATTTGGTAAAAATTGCAATGCCTAAGATTCAGGTAAAACCAAAAGAGTGTTCCAAGGAACAGACAGAATCAGGGCAAAAGCTACAAGGTTTTTAAAGTTGTAAGAATTATGTTTGGCTCTCAAGCAAAAAGGAAATATTCATCCTTAAGGGACAGCTTTCATGAATTACTTAGGGTAATAGTCTGGTAAGTATCATAGACTGTGACGGGTTATTTAGGGTAAGGGTCTCATAAGTATCTTGAGTTTCTAGAACATTGTGCAGATGTTCTGGATCACTGTTTTAAGACAATAAGTGGCCAAAGTTCAGATTTCATCCAGGCTGAGACATGCAAAAATCCCACTTCCTCAGTGGCCTCTCAGCTCCTTTTTAGAGAGCTCTCCTAGTGATACTGACTGCACTTTGATTTTCCTTTCACAAAGTGCAGAGATAGGGTGCACTTTTGGGTTGGTTGATCAAATGGCTGAATGGTCTCATCAAAACCCAAAGTCTGTTCCACAGTTTTGGCTTCTATCAGAAGCTTTCCTCCCAATGATTTCAGGAGTGCTAACCATAGCAATGGCAAATTCACCGTTCGTCATATCTTAGGGGCTCCCAAGCAAATCTATGTTGGAATCAGCCTGGCTGATGCAACTACTATTTGAATTTAGGAGCCAATGCTCCTAAAATATGAGTTGAAATATGTGTTGAGATTGGCTCTTAGCAATGAGTTTAAAAGGATTCATCAACTATGTTTACTCAGAAGTACCCCACTGAAGTCTGGCCACTCCCTCGTGTCTGAGCATCCCAACCCCCAAATACATGGTCACCCCACCCCAAACATTGAGGCACGCCCAGGAAGTCACCACAAGCAAAATTCTATAGGATGGGATGGCCTCTCTGTGTGACTGCCTAAAAGCAATAGAACTTGTACCCAGCTCTAGTTACAGAAAAGAACAATGGTTTTCAAGGCTGACCTAGGTTAAAATCCCAAAGCACTTCACACATGTGTGTGACCTTTGGCAAATCATTTCACCTCCCTGGGCTTCATTTCCAAATCTTTTAAATAACACCTGGGGTGTTTATCCAAAACCAATTCTCTTCTTCCTGATACTAGACCTTACCCTCTAACCCAATGGGTAACATGTGACCTGTCTGGGTCAATCATTTTATAACACAGCAATTGGTCCAGGAATTAATGCAATCAGACTTGTTGAAGTCATTCACTTATGTTGGAACTGGAGGAGCAGAGGCTTTCTTTCATCTCTAGATGTGAAGCCGTAAAGATGGGACCTCAAAGCTGCTTGCAGTGGGTAGCCCTCATGTTCCCACACGGTTTGCACCCTCCTTGACTTTATCTCTTAACTCTTCCCCTTTACTCATTTTGCCCATCCAAACTGGCCTCTCTGCTATTTCTCAACACCAGGCATGCTCCTGCTTCAAAAGCCTTTGCACTTGCTATTCCTCCAGGCACCTGCATGGCTGGAATGGTTTTTCTCTGGAATGCTTTTCCTCCAGACGCCTGCATGGCTGACTCCTTCATCTCCTTCCAGTCAGCTTAAATGTCACTTTCTCAAAAGGCCTATGACCACCTTTTATGGCCATATTATGACCACCCTATTCAAAACTGTGACTCTATCCTCCTCTACTCCTCTTTAAAATAAATTTTTTTCCAAAGTACTATCTTCTAAGTTTATTACTGTTAATTATATTGTTATTCACTGCCAGTCTCCTCCCACTACAGTATGTTTCACTAGGGCAGGGAGTTTTGTTTCTTTTGCCCATCCATATGTCTCAGGTGCCAGGCAAATTAGTAAGTACCCAGTAAACATTAATATTTGTTGAATGAATGAATGAATTTATAACTAAATAAGCCCAGCTAGTATAATACCACCTAATGACATTGTTATGAGGATTAGAAATTATAGATATAAAGTAAAGCACAAATCTGACTCATAGTGAAGCAGGAGATAGATGGGCCCCAGGTTGAACAGCTGGAGCTCGTCCCCTGTGGACAGAAACTCCCAAATAGAAGCGAGAGAAGAGCTGAGCCCTGCCCAGATAAAAGATAGAGATCACGTATTTCTTATTCTCGAGGTCAAGGAGACCTTCCCAACTATACATTCGCAGAAAGGTTCCTCGGAGGTCAAAAGGGAGGGGGGGCGTCACCTCATAATAAGTGAGGTCAACCTACCCATAGCCCTCTTTGCTAGAATCCATCTTGGCTAAGAGATGCGTGTGCACACATGGGAAAACCCTGAGATATATCAGATACAGGCACAGAACCAGGAAAAGCAAGATGATTGGCCAAAGGAAACCCGGAAGAAATGCCCCATAAAAGTGATTCAAACTACCACGGGGGTGCGACTCTCTCTCTGAGCCCGCCCGTGTGTCCATCCACACGTACTCTTTTTCCTCCTACTAAATACTTTGTTTCACTACTTTCCATGTATGGTGGGAATTTATTTCTGCAAAGCCGAAGGGCCAGGTCCTTGTCCCTGGCCACTGGTCTAGTGGCTAGGATTCAGCGTTCTCACTGCCACTGCCCAACCTCAATCTCTGGCCAGGAATCGAAACCCTGCATCAAGCCACTGCAGGCTGTGGCCACCCAAGACCAATAGTAGGTACTCAAATATGGGAGCTATTATCATTTTGCCAGGTCTTTTTTTTTTTTTTTTCAAAGAATTCCTTGACAGATCTGGAGATAAGTTTCTACATCTAGGAACAGAAAAAGACTTATGAAGAAAAAAAAAAAAAGAAAAAGACTTATGGGGCACACACCAGGAGGTGATCTTTGGATCTGTATGTGTGTGTATACACATTTTGTTTTACAAGTTTTCTTTCTTGAGCATTATTTTTATCAGACAAGAAAACCAACACTTTTTAAAAAAAGAATTTTGGCTTGCTTTGGGATTTTGACAGATGGAAAAAAGAATGTCTTGAGGAGGTCAGATTCAAAGAAAGAACCAGGGATTGGTGGTAGGTGGCACTGAGAACTAGCGGCACTGGTTCAAGAGGAAGTTGTGCACACATGTAAAACCACAAGGTTAATACTGCCAGAAGTAAAATTGCCCAACTCAGCTGGGTGGGTGGAAGCAAGGAAGGGCAAGGAAGAACTCCTGGGGTATTCAAGGTCATTAAGCAATGGGCCTTAAATTAATTGAACTTAGAGTTTTTTCTAGTCCTAACTACGGTGAGACTGACATCAGAGGAGAGCTTGAATAGTCACTTCTCTCAATACAACCAGAGCAGAGGGCCTGTGTCTAGTAGGCATTTGTTTCCACGTTGTGGAATGACTAGATGGAATAGGATCACCAGGACCAAGTGGAAGTGAAGTGGCAAACTAGGAACCACCCAAGTTTTGGAGTCAGCTTTGAATGTTGATTCTGTCACTTAGCCATGTGACCTTGCTCAAGAAACCACCTTGTTGTGCAAGATCTAGGGCCCCTACAAAGTAGGAGATTAGGGGAAACATAATAAATATGGCATTAAATTATACTCTTTAACAAGCAAAAACAAAAAAAATTAAATTCTCAAAAGCAATTGCTTTGAACAAACCCAACTGATTAAACTTAAAACCCTGCTTATATCACCTTCTACTGCCCAAGAAACCTTGCTGTCAGGGCAGATTTTCCCACAAGTCTTATAAACACAAATTTTCAAATAGCCATTTCCAAGTTTAAATATGTCTTTCACATTTAATGCTCTTTGTTGTCTCTTTGACCCCTCTCCCCTTGTTTTGGTTTCACAAGTCTTGAAAACTGTCTGTTTTTTCTCAAAATATTCTGTGGTTTAAAGGTTTGTTTTTCTGGGCCTGGCCCTTCTGTGCAGAGGAGGCCAAGGTCACCTCTCCATACTTTCCCCCCCAGGTCTATGGGATAAGGGAGCAACTGGAAAATTTGGATTAACTAATATAAAATAATTTTATATCAAAACTCCCATTAGTCAGCAATTGTTGGCAAGTGAGTAGGAGCATGGGCTTTAGAGCCAGGCTGCATTGCTTGGGTTTGAATTCAGGCTTCATCACTCCCTAGCTGGGTGACCCTGGGCAAAACACTCAGTTCTCTGTACCTCAGTTCCTTACATCTTAAGGTTACTGGGATACTTAAATTAATTAATATTTGTAAGTCCTTAGAAGAGCGCCTGGCACACAGTAAAGCTCTAAGTGTTTGCTGAAAATATTTTGCTCAACCCTAGACCACTAACTAGTTCACGCTGCTTGATGATAATCTGCCTCACTCACCCTGTATCTCCCGGATGGGTCTATGGCTGTGTTGATGGGAAGGTGTACTGGCTTTAGTAGTGGTAGTAGTAGTAGTCCTTTTACCAACACGGCCAAGGGTAAGCCTGGGGTACTCATGTGAAGTTCTGTTCACCAGAAGAGCTCCGGACTGTAGCGGGATGTCCTGGGCACACTCTTTCCCGACCCCCGCGCTTATCAGCACCACTCTCAGTTCTGCTTCTACTCACTCGCTTTAGCGTAAACGCCTGGGTGGGGTTAAGGGTCATTGGGCGGTCACTGCGCCTGCGCCGGGACTGGGGGTTGGGGGCCTGAAGCGGGTGGCCTGCCTGGCCCCAAGGTCTGAGCTGTCAGTGCGCCTGCGCGGCCGGCCAGTAGGCTGGCAGTACTAAGCTGACTCGCCGCCGCCGCCGCCACTGAGCTGCGAGTGCGCCTGCGCGCGGGTCGGGCGCCGGGGTTCTTGACTGCGCCGCGCGGGGCGCTGGGTGTAGCCATGCAGAGTGCCGACTCGCAGAAGCCCCCCAAGCGGTCCCGGCGCGATGGTAGCCCGAGAACCCCGCCAAACACCCCTCCCGCAGACACAGAGAGGTCACCGAGCCCCGACCTTCACCCCGACCACCGGACCTGGGGCCCGGAGCAGGTGTGCTCCTTCCTAAGAGACTGTGGCTTCAGCGATTCTGGACTGCTGGAACGCTGCCGAGGTAGCAGGGCTGTAGGGGTGAGGGGCCGGGGGCCGGCGACCCGAGGTCGCGACAGCCGGGCCTGAGAGAGGGCTCCCTGAGGCCGTGAGCGTGGGGGCCTCAAAGAGGAGCCAGAGCGGCCGAGGGAGACCGGACGCGGGAGGCACCCGAAGGGGTGGACCTGAGGCGGGGGCGCCCAGGAGGGATGACCTGAGGCGGAGAACGGAAACCTGAGGCTGCGAGCCCTCGGAGAAGGTTGCCTGAGGCGGGGGAGAGAAACTTGACGCGGGAGGCACCCGCAGGGGTGGACCTGAGGGGCGGCGCCCAGGAGTGATACCCTGAGATGGAGGAAGGAGAAATGGGGCGTCTGGCGTTGCGGACCCGTAGGAAGGGAGCGGACTTTGGGGGTTGTGAACCTGGGGCGGGGAGGGGGCAGCTGGTCTAACTCTGGTGGGCTTCTTCAGGAACTTGGCACCACAGCGCCGGACAGGCGGGACTCAGGTTCCTTTTTTAGTTAGAAGACCCTTGGTGGGAGGGTTGCTGTCATTCAAGCTCACCAGGCTCGGGAGACCCCCCCTCTGCTGATGCAGCTCCCTGAACACTTGCCACGTGAGAGTACATTTGGGTGCTTTAAAGTTTGTTTCCTCCGCTCCCCTCCCAACTCGGGGTTTGTCTAACCGGGAAAGAACTTTTCTGTTCATCTCTGAATCCGCATCGCCTTACCGTAGCGTCCGGGTAGGACTCAATACATGCGTGATGACTGTACTTGCGGAGCTTAGTAAAGATCATGTTTTGTTCTCCAGAAGTTTCCCTCGCTAAATCTGAACCCTGGGGTGGTTCGGTTGACCACTGAACTCCCAGGTGCCCACAACTTGGCCTGTAGGTTGTGAGTTTTAAGCGACTTTACTGGCTTAAGTTCAAGCATCCATCCACTTGAAATCTACCCAACTTCCCGTAAGGGCGATGAAGTTTGGACCTCTGCTTTACCCTCTGAAGTGTTCAATAGAAAAGTGGTGTGATTTGCAAATGCAGTAAACTTTTGCAGTTGCGGGGTAGAGCCCTGTTTGCTTAGGCTGGGTGGGAGGAACTAAAGAAGTGTTCAAGACCTAAAGGTAGCTTGATGGGTGAAGGAAATTGCACTTCTCTTTTTCCCTAGCACCACCGCCCCCCCTCACACCACCCCCCCACACACACCCCGCCTTGGTTTTCCTCCCCTTCTGGGGTGGAATTTTTCTTTTGAGTAGCAGTAGGTGGGGATGAAGTAGTTTTATGTCTTCAAAATGTGATTGGCTATATTGTTGGCTGCCTATTTCAGTGGTGTCCTGTAGATTAATTCATCAGTCTTCAGAATGATCTGTTCTCTTGAACCACAGTCTAATACTAGAAGACATTACATGTTTTAAATTGGTAAAAACTGACCAAGTGTTCACAGTTGCTAATTTCTTACTGCTCCCTGATCAGCTTCTCCTAAGAACTGGCTGACCACAGCCAATGTCCTGTCAGACTGGGGTCACTTCCCCTCCAAAGATTCTGCTTATCTCTGCTTGCTCCTACTTTATCCTATTAAAAAACAAACAAACAAACCAAAAAAAGCTTTTTGACTTTGAGTCACTTGCAGATTTCTGAGGTCAGAACATTCTCCCTATTGAAATAATTTTCTCCCTAATTAGAGTCTGTCCCTATCTAAGTCCAGATTTTTTTAATTGAACTATAGCTAATTTACACTGTTGTATTAGTTTCTGGTATACAGAAAAGTGATATATGTGTGTGTGTGTGTGTGTGTGTGTGTATGTATATATATGTAGTCTTTTTCAGATTCTTTTCTGTTATAGATTATTACAAGATGTTGAATGTAGTTCCCTGTGCTATACAGTAGGACCTTGTTTTTTATCTGTTTTATACACAGCAGCTTGCAAGTCCAAATTTGTTTTTATTTGACAAAACTAAGCACAGGTGCTGGGTCCCTTTCCTCATTTTGGAATATAATTTCACAGGAATTTAGAGACTGTAATGTATATTTTTTAGTAGATGACGTGTTTGAGGTTCAAAGGCCACACAACTAGAAAAAAGCAGAGCTGGATTTTAGAGTTAGGTCTTTGGACTCCAGAATTCATGCCACTTCTACCTTAACAAGTGTTCTCATCAAAATACATTGGATTTCCCTCAACAATAAGGGAATAAACAAACCAGTGAGAAAAGAAAAAAAATGGAGAACATAACCAAAGTTATAAAGTCAACTAAGAACAAGGAAAAAAACACCCCAGTAGGAAAATGAGCAAAACACAAGAACAATTGACAAGCAGCCAATAAAAACAGAAAAAAACATTCAGTCTTAACAGTAATTTTAAAAACACTGATTTTAAAATTTAGATAGAAAAATATTTAAAGATTGGTAATCCAATAAAGTTGATGGAAGTATCAATTTGCTTAACCCTGGACAGTTTGGGAATACCTTTTTACTTACAGAAAATTTCACTTGTAGGAGTTTACAGAAACATTTGTACACTGTCCAAAGAAATATATTCAAGATTATTCTTCTAACCACTAGTTATAAATAGCAAAAAAGTAGAAATGATCTAAATATCCATTGATAATAATAGTAAGTAATATTGATGATTAACAATTTGTGGAGCATTTACTTTGTGTGAAGTAGTATTCTCTGCACTTCATGTTTCATCTTATAAAATCTTTACAATAACTCTGTGACATAGGTTCAGTTATATCATTTTAGTGGTGAGGAGCATAAGGTTCAGGAGAAATTGGTTAAATGTGTTATGGTACATCTGTATTGTGGAATAAAAGACAACCATTAAAAATGATGAAACTACATCATTAATAATTGTTAATAATTGACAAGAAAGATCTTTATGACCTATTAGTTGGGAAAAATAGATTATAAACAACATAATTTCATTTGTGTAAAATTACATAATTGCATAGGTAAATGTCTTGAATTTTGTTATCTAAAATATTAATGATTATTAGGAGAATATGAGTAAGTTGATATTTTATACTTTATATTGTTTGGATTTTTTATATTGAATATTTTTTATGCTTGAAAAACACCCCCCAAAATGCCATTTTCATTTAAATGTTTTTTTCTTTCTGGAAAATTGCATCCTCATTTTCTCTTGTTACCTTTAGAAAGACTTTTGTTTGTTTGAAAATAGTCCAGTGTTCTGGAATCTGAGGTCAGGAAGGTCTGGAATTAACTATATAGAAAGATAAAGAAAAATAAACCATGTGGGACTTCCCTGGTGGCACAGTGGTTAAGAATCCACCTGCCAATGCAGGGGACGTGGATTTGAGCCCTGGTCCGGGAAGACCCACATCCCTGGAGCAACTAAGCCCGTGAACCACAGCTACGGAGCCTGCGCTCTAGAGCCTGCGAGCCACAACTACTGAGCCCGTGTGCCTACAGCCCGTGCCCTGCAACAAGGGAAGACACCGCAATGAGAAGCCCACACACCACTACGAAGAGTAGCCCCCGCTCGACACAACTAGAGAAAGCCCACGTGCAGCAACGAAGATCCAACGCAGCCAAAATAAATAAATAAATACATATATATATTTTTTTCATATATATTTTTTTAATGTATATAAGCCTTACTAAACAGATTGTGTGCTTTCTTTGGAGGTTTCAGAACTAAGTCAACTTGTGCAGCATCCCTCAGGCTATGGTTTTGACCTGACTATTCTAACAATAGACTGACATTTCTTTCCCCGCCCCACCCCAAACCTCACCTGTTTCAGGAGGAAGCTGCCGGTTTTGCAGCTGGACTTCCTTACAAATAATTTACTCAATTTAAAAAATTTTACCTGGTTTATCAAAAAAAATCCTCTTGGTATAGTTATCAAATTAAAATTAAGACTTTCCGGGCTTCCCTGGGGCGCAGTAGTTAAGAATCCTCCTGCCAATGCAGGGGACACAGCTTTGAGCCCTGGTCCGGGAAGATACCACATGCCGCGGAGCCGCTAAGCCCATATGCCACAACTACTGAGCCTGTGCTCTAGAGCCTGCAAGCCACAACTACTGAGCCCGCGTGCCACAACTACTGAAGCCCGCGTGCCACAACTACTGAAGCCCGTGCACCTAGAGCCCGTGCTCCGCAACAAGAGAAGCCACCCCAACGAGAAGCCCTTGCACCACAACGAAGAGTAGCCAGCACTCACCACAACTAGAGGAAGCCCGTGCACAGCAACGAAGACCCAATGCAGCCAAAAATAAATAAATTTATTTAAAAAAAGAAATTAAAAATAAATAAAATTAAGACTTTCCAAGTAGCAGTCAAAAATGTGGTACTTGGCACAGTTCGTTGCCAGTACTGGGTGCTCAAAAAAATGTTGATCTAAGTAAATTCTGGTGGATCCAAATTGAAAGAAATCAAAAGCATGTGCTGTGAATATTGAAATCATTCATTTTTTCCCCTCCCTTTTCTTCCATAGAGAAGAAAATCACAGGTTCAATACTGCCCTTTCTTGATGAGTCTCTTCTTGAAGACCTTGGAATAAGGTAAGAATGATAAAATTCACATTGTAGCCAAGCATACTTAAGACATTTTTATTCACACTGAAGAGACAAAGTCCAAGATTGCTGATATTAAGTGTCCTCATTTTAAATCTGCACAGGTTTTAAAACAGAATACCACACCTGCTGTCTAAGAGTTGTTTTTGTTTGTTTTTGCTGTGCAAATCCTATGTTAAATATTACTAATGATTCCTGTTTTTAAAAATTTTGCTAATAAGCCTTCATGAAGTTTGTAGTGACCAACTTTTTACTCTCAAGTTCAGAATAATTGAATTATAAACTCCAGAAAATGTAGAAGAATTGATAGGAAAAAAATGTTGGCAAGAAAAATCAAGGCTACAACCCTATCTTGAGTATATTTCTAGGTCTTTCTAGAGCTACTTAAGGCTGGAATGCTTCCCTGGTATTAGATTTAAAGACACTATCCAAAGAAGTTTGGCACTTTTCAGATGTATGATTTGGGACAATTTATTTAACCCTTCATTTTCTGCACCTGTGAAATGGATAATAATAATGAGACAATGTATGTTAGCACATGTTAAGCCCTTCATAAATTATATATGTAGGTTGAGATCCCTATATATGACTGGAGATTCTAGGGTCTAGATTTGTGTAAGTCCACTTTAAATATCTCAGTTGAAGATCCAATCAATATTTAAACCTTCCTTAAAGTAGAGACTTTGTTTCTATTAGGGAATTGGCAACAGTGGTAAAATGTGGTCTTTTCTTCTGGAATTCCACTTAGCTAAGTGTTGTTTGTGGAAACAGTAACCAAAGAATCAGAACAAAAGATTATACTGAATTACTTCATGCACTGTTGTTTAGTAATTGATAATGCAAGTAGATTGAGGGAAAGATTACTTTAGAACATTTTACTGACTTTTAATACGCCTCCTTTGGGTCAGAATCCTTGGGAACCTAATCTTGCCTCTTTCATAATTATGTATCAGCCCCTCTGTCCCCCGAAAGTCCCGCTTACTACCTATTTCTTATGTATAATAGTAGCTTATTGTTTGAACTGAATGGAATTTTTTCTAATAGAGTTTTGCTTTTAAAGGGAACCATATACTTTGTGGACCCAAATGCTGTTGATTTATTCAACAAATATTTATGGAGGGCTCATTATGCGTTAGGCATTCTTCCAGGAACTTGGGACACATGAGTTAACAAAACAGTAAAAATTCCAAAAGGAACACTGTATGTCGTGTCTTTTTGTGCCCACCTCTTAACTCTGAGGTGGATTCTGCAGTATCCCTTAGAGCTGTGTTTTCCTATGCAGCAGCCACTACCTATGTGTTAAAATTAATTAAAATTAAGTGAAGTGAACACTTTAATTTCTCAGTTATACTATCCATAATTCGTGTGCTCAGTAGCCACTTATGGCTGGTGGCTACCGTGCTGAACAGGGCAGATATAGAATATTTCCATCATGACAAAGTTCTCTTGGACAGAGCTGCCTTTGAGGATTTCAGTGGGATCCGTTGAAGTTGTTCACAGTGGTCCAATGCAACCAACTTATTAATGTACCCTTGCATTATTTTCCCCTCGTTTCCTGTTTCACCTTTTCTAGCCCTCCACTCCATATCCCAGGATTCACATCCAAAATAAATTAACTGTATGCATGCTCTTGTCCTACACTCTGCTTTCTAGGGGGAATCCAGTTTAGACAAGTACTCCTGTATTTCCTCAGTTTTATGATTAACTGATGATGGTAAAAGATTTTTCTAAAAAAATAAGAAATGTTGTCACATTAAATGTACACATCAGTTGTAAGAAGCAGTAGATTTCAGAAACGATGAAATATGGAAATAAAATCTTATTGTAGTCCAACTATTCTGGCCCAAATCTTTGTTTAAATTATTTATTTTGCCATAGCCTTTGCCAAAACAAAAACACCTCCAGGTTTAGGGTGGCTTTTTAAATATACTTTAATCAGTGATTTTTTTTAAAAAAATTAAATATTTTTATTGAGGTATAATTGACATATAATATTATATTAGTTTCAGGTGTACAATGTAATGATTCAATGTTCGTATATATTGCGAAGTGATTACCACAATAAGTCTAGTACCCTCTGTCACCATACAAAATTACAAAGAAATTTTTTTCTTGTGATGAGGATTTTTAAGATTTACTCTCTTCGGAATTCCCTGGCAGTCCAGTGGTTAGGAGTCTGTGCTTTCACTGCCAAGGGTGAGGGTTTGATCCCTGATCAGGAAACTAAGATCCTGCAAGCTGTGCAAAAAAACAAAACAAAACAAAAAACAACAAAAAAAAGATTTACTCTCTTGGGTCAACAAAAAATTAATCAATATTCGATCTAAAGGAGAAATAGAGAGTTTTATTCAAGCCAACCTGAGGATTATAACCCAAGAGACAGTCTTTTAGAAAACTCTGAGGACTCTCCTGCCTGTTAGAAGTCAAAGGAACAGTCATATACATTTTCGAGAAAACAGATTGTACATCAAAGTGACACACTGACATTTTATGTAAAGTTCACCAAAGATACATAGTCCAGATCTGCACATAGGCGCAGTATGTCACCATGATCCCTTACAGGATTAGGAAAGGAAAAATTGATCTTCTAAGGAGTTACATTGTTGGCATCAGAAGAAGGAAAAAAGCATTGTTTTTTACAGTTGAGCAGGCATTCCCAACTTTGAGGAGGTCTGGTTAATGTATAATGCACATTGCACATTAGGGAGGGCCCAGTACAAGCAGGGAACATGTTATGCTTAAATTTTCTTGCCCTGCTTAAAACATAAATTGTATACCATCACTTGGCAACTTTAAACATGCACTACAACATTATTGACTGCAGTCATCATGGAGTACATTACATTCCCATGATTTATTTATTTTATAACTGGAAGTTTGTACCTCTTGAAGCCCCTTCACCCATTTTGCCCACCCCCCCGCCATGTGATTTCTTTATGAATACAGTAGTTTCTTTTTGAGTTCTAATTAAGTGATGAATACTGAGTATCAGTTGAGGAAAAGACTGGGCTGTGAGGCTGGTTTAGGTTTGGTATTATTTTATGCTGTGATTCCTGGTTATGCTCCACTGTGCAACTATACTTAACCTGTGTCAGTTACAGCTCTGCCTTAAAGTACTTCTTGGAGCCTGGCCTTTCCCTATGCTTGTTATTTCAAACTGATGAGGGTAGGGGAATAGTAAAACACAAGGTATGCTGCTTTAATGGTTTATCAGCTGTAATGATGCTTCTGTACATTCCAAAAAAATCATTCTTAGATTCTGTAGTTACTGTGGGTCTCGGGGGACAACATAGAGGTCAATTGTAGTACTTCTGGCTCCAAGTCTATCTAGGACTTTTAGCAAAAGATTCACATTTCAGTCTAATTAGCTAAAGGATTGATAAAGGCTAACCCCTTGCCTCCTGCTTCAGCCAGGTACCAGGCTAACATGCCTAGACCAATTAGTAAGTGTAAATGGAGCAAGAAAGTGAATTATAGGATTTTGAGTTGTTTAATTCCTATTAAATTCTTTCTCAAGACTGGAGCATTATGAGTAATGACTAATAGAGGACAATAGGTATAAATGAAGCTAAAACCATATATACTTGATTCATGCATAATTCATACCTGATGCTCATGAGTCAAACTTGGAACCTTGCAGCTCATCACTATAAAGAGTTTTAAAAATCCATTCATGGACTGATCACGTGACTGACAGCCACCCCTGCCAAGAAGTCTTATATTGTCCTGTGTTTCCTTTCATTGTATTCTAGACATTTGCATTTGATGTGACTATTTCTTAGTTGATGTAAGCAATAATTATTTCACTTTGAAAGTTATTTTGATATGACAAAGGCTCAGTTTGTCAAACAAATGTAGTCTTCCTATATGTAACATCTTTGCCCAGTTTAGTTAGATAACTTTGTTCACATACTCACCGCTTGGTTATACTAATAAACTCCTAGATTCTTGTACATAAAACACTGCTGATGGGATAAATATTGAATTTAACATCAATAATAATTTCTATAACATCTGTAATCATAGTTAAAATTCTCCTATAGTTCTTGAGGGCAGGAACTGAGTCTTTTGTATCCTCAGTGCCGGACACACTGTTTAATCCCTCTCCAGCCCTGTGAGGGAGATAGTATTATCTCTGTGCTATAGATGAGAACGTCAGTGTACCAAAAAAGGTTAAGTAACTTTTCCAAGATCATATAGATTCCACGTGCAGATGTGAGTCAGTTCTGCCTGATTCCAAAAACCTTTTTCATTATCACTGTGCTCTACTTCAAAGGGACTTACCTATCTTGAGATTTCGCTTACGTGAGCCATGCAAATTTAGGATCATGAGGGTAGATGTTGGCCTCAATTAGGTTAAAATAAGTTTGAAGTGTAAATTGAGCATTCAGTGATATAGGTATGAGAGGTGTTGAAGTCTGAATTTACCAAGAGAGAAGAGGATTGAGGGCAGAAGAGTCTCATGTCTTAGAAGCAAAGGAAGGGAGAGGGTTTCTAATAGGACTATGTTTGAATTATTAACTGTTCCTTTTAATCTGACTTCTATTCTAACAACCTACAGTTGATTATATACTATTATATACTCCAGGGATTATTATTTAGCAAATAATGATAGATTTGCTTATCCTAATTTTAGTTCCTATGGGAAGAGAATAAAGCTGCTTAATAATATCCAACAACTGGATCAAACTCATGTTTATACAATGAAGGTAAGAGGAATCTGAGTTTATTATTTTTTTAATATAAAGTGATATAACTCAATTATGTAGAATTCATTTTTAAAAGAATGGAAAGAAATCTCTTTTCAGTAACGGGATTGTGAGTAATGGGTTTTTACTTTCCTAAACTTTCTGCATTTTCTAAAATAACCACGAGAAAAACTAAAATATTTTAAGCACACAGAAAAGCATAGATAGCCCAGCTTGTCAAATCTTAACATTTTGCCTAATTTGCTTCCGATCTATTATTTTTAGAACAAAATATTAGAAACAGTAGAAGGCCTCGTTTGTACCCCTCTTGAATTCTGTTTCCATCCTTTTTTCCCCAAGTGTTTAATCATTTTCTTGAATGTTGTTGTAGATTTTTACTACATATGTACGTATAGCCATAAACAGGGTATAGTATTGTTTTACATATTTTTTAAACATTTATAAATGGAATTTCATTTTATTAGAAGTAACCTTCTAAGCTTTCATATAATGTTATATTTTTGAGAACTATCCATATCAACACATATAGCCCTAGTTACCCCTTAGTCATAGAATAACTTTTAAATTAAAATTACTGATCAGTTTTGGTGAAATTTTTTGTCAAACAGTAGACCAAAGAACAGATATATGCCTAAAATTTGATCTATCAATAACTGTTTATTTCTTATCCCCCATCCCCTTCCAGACATTTCAAAAGCACTGTTTTTCACACTCAGTGTCCCAAGAATCATTTTAACAAGCAGTCAACTGCCTCGCTCCCATCTCAGAAATTCTGATTCTGGGAACTTACAGTAGAGACCCAGGAATGTGCATTTTTCACAAGCTCTTCAGGATGGTTCTAATACCGTAATTAAAGAAATGTTTCTTGGTTGGTTGGTGACAGGAAATGTACCACATTGTTTATGCTTTTGACATCTATAGGGTAAGAAAACTTAGTTTCAGACCTGGAAGAGGGGACGGGGTCTCATTCCCCTTTTACACAGTCATCTTTTGCACTTTTCATCAGAGGTGTTTTATGTATTGAGTTATCTCAGATCCTGTGAGCACATGAATTTCAATTTTACTGTTACAAGTTAGTCTGCTTATTTTTCTTTTCTTAATGTTTTTTTTTTTTTTTTTTTTTTTTTTTTTTGCGGTACGTGGGCCTCTCACTGCTGTGGCCTCTCCCGTTGAGGAGCACAGGCTCCAGACGCACAGGCTCAGCGGCCATGGCTCATGGGCCCAGCCGCTCCGCGGCACATGGGATCTTCCCAGACCGGGACACGAACCCGCGTCCCCTGCATCGGCAGGCAGACTCTCAACCACTGCGCCACCAGGGAAGCCCAGTCTGCTTATTTTTCATTGAAAATCATGTTTGAAGATATTTAATAAGTGTGTTTGGTTCAATTCTACAAGAATCTTCTTTTACAGACAAAGTAGTTGTTCTTAGAGCAAATCTGTTATTTGAGGAATGATCAAATCGCAGCCCTTTTTGAAAATGTTACCTAATATTAAAATACTTCATTTTTATGAAGAAGTAAATAGAAGAATCACTTACCAAAGATGATATCTAAATATTTTGTTCTGCAATTGGGAGACAGTTGCTGTCCTGCATTCTTTTTTGTCCTTTCTCAATAGCAGCAGCATGGGTGTTCTCATCAGGCAGGGCAGAGATAAGATGAGTTTTCTTCATTAGTTGAGATCATCTCAGATAATCTCTGAGGTCACATTTTCACAGTTTGCAACAAAAAATCTTTTTGAAGTAATTTTCAAGGCAGTCAGTAGTTTCATTTGCCCCCTTTTATTTATTTTGTCTATTTTTCATTAAAAACAAAATTGTTTAACCTCATATGTAAACTATAGTCACTGAAAATAGATCTTAAAGCTACTAAGTACTTGAGTCGGTGAGTCACTGTCTAGTAATGAAATTGATACCTTTTTTGACCTTAGCTTCATCAGCAGTACAGTTGAACAAAGAATTAATTCCTACCCTAATTTGGCATCTACCTTTTTTTTTTAACATCTTTATTGGAGTATAATTGCTTTACAATGGTGTGTTAGTTACCTTTTTTTTTTTTTTTTTTTTTGCGGTACGCGGGCCTCTCACTGTTGTGGCCTCTCCCGTTGCGGAGCACAGGCTCCGGACGCACAGGCTCAGCGGCCATGGCTCACGGGCCCAGCCGCTCCGCGGCATGTGGGATCTTCCCGGACCGGGGCACGAACCCGTGTCCCCTGCATCGGCAGGCGGACTCTCAACCACTGCGCCACCAGGGAAGCCCTAGTTACCTTTTTTAACCCTTTTTTTTTTTAAATAAAAACAGCTTTAGTGAGATATAATTCACATACCTTGCAATTCATTCATTTTATTTTATTTTATTTTATTTTTTATTGAAGTGTAGTTGATTTACAATGTTGTGCCAATCTCTGCTGTACAGCAAAGTGACTCAGTTACACACAGATATATTCTTTTATTCACTCATTTTAAATATACAAGTCAGTGTTTTTTAGAAAGTTCACAAGGTTGTTCAGTCATCACCACAATCTAATTTAAATTGTAACAGTTCTTTATATATTCAGGATACAATTCCCTTATTAAATATATAATATGCAAATATTTTCTCCCATCCTCTGGATTATCTTTTTACTGTCTATTTATTTATTTATTTAGACCACATCATGAGGCTTGCAGGCTCTTAGTTCCCTGACCAGGGATTGAACCTGGGCTCCCAGCAGTGGAAGCACAGAGTCCTAACCACTGGACCACCAGGGAATTCCCTATATTTTTAGTTTAGTTTAGTTTTGTTTTTTTAATCAGTATTGCTTCTTTGTAAATGTATTTATTTATTTATTTTTGGCTGCATTGGGTCTTCGTTGCTGTGTGCAGGCTTTCTCTAGTTTCGGTGAGCAGGGGCCTCTCCTCATTGTAGTGCATGGGCTTTTCATTGCAGAGCACAGGCTCTAGAGCACAGGCTCAGTAGTTGTGGCGCACGGGCTTAGTTGCTCCACAGAATGTGGGATCCTCCCAGACCAGGGATCAAACCCGTGTCCCCTGCATTGGCAGGCGGATTCTCAACCACCATCCCACCAGGGAAGTCCCCTCTTTTTAGTTTCTTGATGGTGTTCTTTGGAGCACAAAAATTTTTAATTTTGATGTAGTCCAGTGTATCTATTTTTGCTTTTGTGTCTTATGCATTTGGTGTCATATCTAAGAAACCATTGCCTAACCAAGACTATAACCTCTTATTCTTGGCTTAGTTTTCTTCATGCTAAATTTAGTTCAATTGGCCTCTGAAACCAGGAATTGCATAATAGTGAGGATGAAGTGCAGTGTTTGACATAGTAGGCACTAATTTGTCAAATGTATTGGTGATTTTTTTTTTTTTTTTGGCCATGCTGTGTGGCTTTGGGGATCCTAGTTCCCTGATCAGGGATCTAACCCGTGCCCTCCCCACAGTGGAAGCGCAGAGTCCTAACCACTGGACGACCAGGAAAGTCCCTGGTCTTTTTAAAACAGAATTTTAAAACAGTGAAATGTCTACCTAATATGTGTAAAATTATAGAATCACCACCTCTGAATCTTTTTCTGAGGGTTCCTGTTCCCCTTTCTTCAGGGTAGAACTGACCACTCCTTCTTCTGTTTCTTTTTCCCCATTCTCTTTCCCCACTACTCTACAAATAGATTCTATTATTTTTCCTGGGGGCAGGAATGGTAATTATTCATCCCTCATCCTCAGTGCTTGGCATATACAGAAGGCAATAGAATTGTTTCATCCTGCTTGGCTAGTAACACAACAGAATATCATATACCTTTAAAAGTGATAAGTAAGTGGACCATGTGACTATAGAAGGAGTAGATTATATTAAATAACACTGGGAGACACCAGCTCTGAGACACCCTGGGCACCTTAGCCAGGCACCCAAGGATCTGGCCCTGCTCACCAGTGGGCTGACACAAGCTTCAGGACAGCCCTGATCCTACAGCCAGCTATGTCAGGAACCAGCCCCACCCCCCCAGTGGTCTGACACCAGCTCTGGGACCCCTGGGTCCTGCAGCCAGAGACCCCAGAATCCAGCTGTGCCCCCGCCATTGGGCCAGCACTAGCCCCAGGACCCAGTTTTACCCACCAGTGGGTGGGCACCAGTCCCAGGAGCTCCTAGACCCCGATCCTGCCCACCAGAGGGCAGACACGGGCCCCAGGACCACTGCAGCCCCACAGCCTGCCCTGTCAGGACCCAGCCAACACATCAGCAGTCCAGCAGCAGTCCTGGGGCCCTACCTCCAAACCCTGCCCACCAGTAGGCCAGCTCCAGCTCTGGGGCACCTTGGGTGCCTCCGTCAGGAGCCCTGGGATCCAGGCCCACCCATCAGCAGACTGTCAGCTTCGGGACCCCCAGGCCCTGCATCCAGAGACCTCGGGACCAGCTCCACCCACCAGTGAGCTGGCAGTAGCCTAGGACCCACCCTGGGCCCTGCGCCTGCCCACCAGCAGGCTGACAACAGCCCTGTGACGCCCCAGCCCCTGGACCCACCCATCAGCAAGCCAACACCAGCTCTGAGGTACTTTGGACTCCTCAGCCAGCCACCCTGGAATTCATCCCCACTCACCAGCAGGCTAGCACCAGCTTTGGGACACCCTGGAACTCACAACCAGCAGTGTTAAGAACTGGCCCCACCTACCAGCAGGCCAACACCAGATTCAGGAACCTCAGCCTCACAACCACTCATCTCAGAACCTGGCTCTGCCCACCAGTGAGCCAGCATTAGCCCCAGGATCCCCTGGGGTTCTGCAGCCAGCCACCTTGTGACCCGGCCCTGCCAACCAGTGGCTAGCAGCCTCCACACAAGGTAGGGCCTGGCAACCAAGCAAATTGGGGTACCAGCCATGCCTATCAGACCACCCACAGTAGTCAGCCCACCACAACAGAAGGACCCATGCAGCTCACACTGGGGGCATCCCTAGAACATATAACCCTAGTGACCAGAGGGGAGTGTGCTGCTGGGACACATAGGACGTCTCCCACAAAAGTCCACTTCTTCAAGGTCAGGAAACATAACCAACATATCAGATACATAGAAATAAAAACAGCAATTTAGGCAAAATGAGACAATAGAGGAATATGTTCCAAACTAAACAAGACAATAGAGGAATATGTTCCAAACTAAATAAAATATGTTTATTTTATCTGAACAAAATAAAACCTCAAAAGAACTATAAGTGAAGTGGAGATAGACACTCTAGCTGATAAAGAGTTCAAGGTAATGATAGTAAATAAGATCAAAGAACTCAGGAGAAGAATGGATTCACAGAGCGAGATGTTAGAAAATTTTAACAAAGAGTTAGAAAATATGGAGAAGAACCAAGCAGGGATGAGGAATACCATAACTGAAATGAAAAATACACTAGAAGGAATCAACAGTAGACTAAGAGAGAATATTAAAAGCAGCAAGGCACAAGCAACAAGTTATGTATGCAGGAACTCCCGTCGACTATTAGCTGACTTATTAGCAGAAACTCTGCAGGCCAGAAGAGAGTGGTAGAATATCAAGAACCAAGAACCTACCTGGCAAGGTTCTCAGTAAGATTTGATAGAGAAATCAAGTTTTATAGATAAGCAAAACCTAAATAAGTTCATCACCACAGCCAGCTTTACAAGAAATGCTAAAGGCACTTCTCTAAGCAAAAAAGAAAAGGCCACAACTAGAAACATGAAAATTATGAAAGTAAAAGGCTCATTAGTAAAGGCAAATATACAGTGAAGGTATTCAATCAACCACCTACAAAACTAGGAGGAAGGTTAAAAGGCAAAAGTAAAATCATCTATATCTGCAGTAAGTAGTTAAGGGATACACAAAACAAAAAGATGTAAAATATGACACTAAAAACAGGACTCATAGCAGGAGGGGAGTAAAAATGTAAGGTTGTTAAAAGGCATTTGAAATTAAGAGATCAGCAACTTAAAATAATCATTTATATATATAGATTGCTATATATAAACCTGGTAAGCACAAACTAAAAACCTATAACAGATACATACACAAAAAAGAGAAAGGAATGCAAACATAACGCTAAAGATAGTTATCAAATCACAAGGGAGGAGAACAAAGGAAGAAGAAAGGAACAAAAAAGAACTACAAAAACAACCCCCAAACAGTTAACAAAATGGCAATAAGTACATACCTATCAATAATTACTTTAAATGTAAATGGGCCAAATGCTCCAATCAAAAGACATGGAGTGGATGAATGGGTACAAAAACAAGACCCTTATATAGACTGCCTACAAGAGACTCACTTCAGACCTAAAGAAACAGATAAAGTGAGAGAATGGAAGAAGATATTCCATGCAAATAGAAATCGAAAGAAAGCCGGGGTGTGCATGTAACAACTAAAAGATCCTGCATGCTGCAACTAAAGATCCTGCGTGCCATGACGAAGATCCCGTGTGCTGCAACTAAGACCCAGTGCAGCCAAATAAATATTAAAAAAGCAAAAGCAAAAGAAAGCCGGGGTAACAAAAACTTAGACAAAATAAACTTTAAAACAAAGACTGTTACAAGAGACAAAGAAGGACACTACATAATGACCAAGGGATCACTCCAAGAAGAAGTTATATAACAACTGTAAATATATATGCACCCAACATAGGAGCACCTAAATACATAAAGGAAATATTGACAGACATAAAGGGAGAAATTGACACAATAATAGTAAGGAACTTTAACACCCCACTTACACCAATGGACAGATCATCCAGACAGAAAATCAATTAGGAAACACAGGCGTTAAATGACATATTATACCAAATGAATGTAACAGATATATAGAGAATATTCCATCCAAAAGCAGCAGAATACACATTTTTTTTTTTTTGGCCATGCCGTGTGTCATGTGGGATCTTATTTCCCTGGCCAGGGATTGAACCCGCACCCCCTGCAGTAGAAGCTCAGAGTCTTAACCACTGGGCCTCCAGGGAGGTCCCAGAATACACATTCTTTTCAAGTGCACATGAAACACTCTCCAGGATAGATCACGTTCTAGGCCACAAAACAAGTCTCAGTAAACTTAAGAAAATTGAAATCATGTCAAGCGTCTTTTCCAACCACAATGCTATGAGACTAGAAATCAACTTACAAGAAAAAAACTGCAAAAAACACAAACCTGTGGAGGCTAGACATGCTACTAAATAACGAATGGATCACTGAAAAAAATCAAGGAAAATATCAAAAAAACTTGGAGACAAGTGAAAATGAAAACACAGCAATCCAAAATCTAAGGGATGCAGCAAAAGCAGTTCTAAGAGGGACCTTTATAGCAATAAAAACCTACCTCAGGAAAAAGAAAAATCTCAAATAAGCCAACCTTACATCTAAAGGAACTAGATAAAGAAGAACAAACAGAACCCAAAATTAGTAGAAGGAAAATGGACAGAAGACCTGAATAGACGTTTTTCCAAAGAAGACATACATAATGGCCAATAGGCAGATGAAAAGATGCTAAACGTCACTAATTATCAGAAAAATGCAAATCAAAACCACAGTGAGATATCATCTCTCACCTGTCATAATGGCTATCATCAAAAAGCCCACAAATAACAAATGTTGGCAAGGGTGTGGAGAAAAGGGAACCCTTGTACACCCTTGGTAGGAATGGAAATTGGTATAGCCACTGTGTAAAACAGTATGGAGATTCCTCAAAAAACTGGAAATAGAACTACCATATGATCTAGCAGTTCCACTCCTAGGCATATATCTGAAGAAAACACAAATGCTAATTTGAAAAGATACATGTATCGCAATATTCATAGCAGCATTATTTACAATTGCCAAGATATGGAAGCAATCTAAGTGTCCATCAAAAGATGAATGGATAAAGAAGATATATATACGCAATGGAATAGTACTCAGCCATAAAGAAAGAGTGAAATTTTGCTATTTGCAACAACATGGATGGACTTGGAGGGTATTACTCCTAGTGAAATAAGTCAGAGAAAGACAAATACTGTATGTTATCACTTATGTGTGGAATCTAAAAAATGAAACAAATGAATATAGCAAAACAGAAAAAAACTCAAGAATAATAGAGAACAAATGAGGGGTTAGCAATTAGGAGAGGGAAGAGGGAGGGGCAAAATAGAAGTAGGGGATTGAGAGGTACAAACTACTATGTATAAAATAAGCTACAAGGATATACTGTATGGCACAGGGAATATAGCCAGTATATTATAAAACTGTAAGTGGAGTATATTCTATAAAAATTTTGAATCACTATGTTGTAACCTGAAACTAATATAATATTTAAGTCAACTATACCTCAAAAAAATACTGCAGGAACAAAAATAACAGATTATATACAATGATCAGAGCTCTACTCAGTACTCTGTAATGACCTATGTGGGAATAGAATCTAAAAAAGAGTGGATATATGTATAACTGATTCACTTTGCTATACAGCAGAAACGAACACAACGTTGTAAATCAACTATACCCCAATAAAAATTAATTTAAAAAAGTGATCAAAACACTTTCATATCACATATACACACTAAGGGTTGCAAAGGGAATATGAAATTGACTAAATAGAATTTCTAGTTTCGCAAAGCCCAATGTTAGGGGAGTGGTTTAAAAATGTTGGTTCCTCAATGAAACAGAGCCATTACAGTGATAATTATTAAGATTTGTAAAAACATGAGAAACTGTTCATGATGCATTTTGACCTGAAAGGAGAGTGTGTGTTATGATACTAAGTTAAAAATAATTTTCATTGAGGTCTTTTAAAAACAGTTATTAACCATTGAAAAATTGACAGTGAAGTCTTTTAGATCTTTAAATGGATTAAAAGTAGATTATAGGACTTTTCTTTCATAACTTTTCAAAATAAAATAGATTCTTGGGACTTTCCTGGTGGCGCATTGGTTAAGAATCTGCCTGCCAATACAGGGAACATGGGTTCAAGCCCTGGTCTGGGAAGATCCCACATGCTGCGGAGCAACTAAGCCTGTGCACCACAACTACTGAGCCTGCGCTCCAGAGCCCACGAGCCACAACTACTGAGCCTGCGTGCCACAACTACTGAAGCCCACGTGCCTAGAGCCCATGCTTCACAGCAAGAGAAGCCACCGCAATGAGAAGCCCATGTACTGCAACGAAGAGTAGCCCACACTTGGCACAACTAGAGAAAGCCCACGTGTAGCAACTAAAACCCAACACAGCCAAAAATAAATAAATTAATTAATTTAAAAGATAGATTCTCATTTGTTTCGTGTACATTGATCTTGTATAAGGGAGAAATAATAGACCAGTATATGATTTTCATATATTTAAAAATTGTGCAACTTTTTCTTCTCTGATAAGGACATTCACAGGGTTGAATTACATCATCCTTCTATTCCTGAGATACTTTGACATCATTCTTGGTGTATTATTAAAGATATACTTGGTACACTGTACCTATAATAGCTTGTTAACATGTATTACTTTGCAATAATGTTTCAACAGTAGTCATTCAGAATGTGTCTGAGTTCCTACTCTGTGCCAGGAACTGTGCTGTTTGATGGGTTCTGAGAATATGGCAGTAAATGAGGCAGACAAGGCCCTTCACCTCCCAGAATTCCATACATTTTTTAGGAACTTCATGGAACCATTTGAAGCAGTTTGAAAATCATGGATTAGATCATTTATCATGTTCCTTTTTTTATTCTGAAACATTCTTTTTAAAAGACAGTTATGGACAATTAAGAAAGATGTTATCTTTATTTAAAGAAACATAGAGGAGCATTAAATCTTCACCCATAGGGCTTCCCTGGTGGCGCAGTGGTTGAGAGTCCATCTGCCGATGCAGGGGACACGGGTTCGTGCCCCGGTCCGGGAAGATCCCACATGTCGCAGAGCGGCTGGGCCCATGAGCCATGGCCGCTGAGCCTGCACGTCTGGAGCCTGTGCTCCGCAACGGGAGAGGCCACAACAGTGAGAGGCCTGCGTACCGCAAAAAAAAAAAAAAAAAGATCTTCACCCGTATTTAAAGCCCCTGCTTAAGCTTAGAGTAATGAATAATTATGAAATGTATGTTTACTAAGTATAAGTAAGTACTTCTTAGAGACATTAAGTGCTGTAGAATTTTATAGTACTTCTTGCCTATGATTGTTTACTACATGGTAGGAGGTTTTTTTTTTATGAAGGATTATAGTTATGGGTAGATACATTTACAAAAAAATTAGACACAGTGCCTGTGGTAAAATAGTGTATGTGATCTGAATGAGTGTGTTAAATGAGTATGTTTAACTTGAATACCAGACTAACTTACTAAAGGCTAATGAAATCATATACATAAAAGAAAGATTGAAATCTTTACCCTTCTGTTATTAGAATCCATTAATCCATTATTAGAATCCATCAGGTCCAATATACTTGCTTTGTCTGGTAGTGATACCTAAATAAGGTAAAGATATTCATAACTTGTCATTTCCCTTAGTATTATTCTTACTTAAAAATGCATAGCTTTGACTTTGCACTGTAGATAGGAATGACTGGACAAAAATTTTAGATGGTGTTATGTATTGTTATTCACATTAATTTATAATTTTCTAGGTGATTAATGATCCTATCCATGGTCACATTGAATTTCACCCTCTTCTCATCCGAATCATCGACACACCTCAATTTCAGCGCCTGCGATATATTAAGCAGTTGGGAGGCGGTTACTATGTTTTCCCAGGAGCTTCACACAATCGATTTGAGCATAGTCTAGGGTAAGAAGGGTATTGGGGTGGGGAACTTATAGTTATTAAGTCCCTTCTCGGTCACATCGTATCTTTTAGAAAACAAATAGTTTTATAAAATGGTAATAATAGCCTTATTTTTTTTAAGAGCCTTGTTTGACTGAGACAATCAATATTTGATTTTTTTTTCCTTTGGCCGAGCCATGTGGCATGCAGGATCTTAGTTCCCCAGCCAGGGATTGAACTCGTGCCCCGTGCAGTGGAAGCGTGGAGTCCTAACCATTGGACTGCCAGGGAATTCCCAATAATATCCTTATTTTATTGATGAGAAAGTTGAAGGTTTGATTTACCTTGCTCTACTTTACTTATTTTATGTATTCTTAGAACCACCTCAAATCCTTCCTGGAAAGAAAATGAAAGTGCCTGGCAGGACTTTTAGATGAAACATTTGTGTTTAAATATTATTTAAAAGTTAATAGGGTTGGTTACTGATATAATTAACTTTGTAAGTTTGATTATTTAATTTTCCTACATTTCCTATTTAGTCTTATACATAATTGCTCTTTAAAACCACATCATTGGTCTTCCCTGGTGGCGCAGTGGTTAAGAATCCGCCTGCCAATGCAGGGGACACGGGTTCGAGCCCTGGCCTGGGAAGATCCCACATGCCGCAGAGCAGCTAAGCCTGTGTGCCACAACTACTGAGCCCGTGTGCCACAACTACTGAAGCTTGTGCTCCTCGACAAGAGAAGCCACCGCAATGAGAAGCCTGTGCACCACAACGAAGATTAGCCCCTGCTCTCTGCAACTAGAGGAAGCCCACATGCAGCATCAAAGACCTAATGCAGCCAAAAATAAATTTAAAAAAACGAAAAACAAAAAAACCACATTGTTTTCTTACCTATCAGGAAACGTGTAAATCAGAAAAGCATTCACAAGCTTAGAGAAGGTGGCACCTCTGTTACATACAACATAGTTGAGACTTTGCTCTGCTTTTTTTTTTTGCCTGCGTTTGGACTTCTTTGATGCGCACAGGCTTTCCCTAGTTGCTGCGAGTGGGGGCTACTCTTCATTGCAGTGCACGGGCTTCTCATTGCGGTGCCTTCTCTTGTTGCGGAACATGGGCTCTAGGCGCACGGGCTTCGGCAGTTGTGACACATGGGCTCAGTAGTTGTGGCTCGCGGGCTCTAGAGCAGAGGCTCAGTAGTTGTGGCGCACTGCCTTAGTTGCTCCGTGCATGTGGGATCTTCCCGGACCAGAGCTCAAACCCATGTCCCTTGCATTGGCAGGCGGTAACCACTGCACCACCAGGGAAGTCCCTGGTCTGCTTTTTCATTATAAAAATGTAGAGCCAGGTGGACATAGGCCCAGAAGAATCAGACAGTTATCTAGATTTTCATGAAGTACTCACAGTGTAAGTGGTCCACCCCTTATCCACGGGGTATATGCTCCTAGACTCCCAGTGGCTGCCTGAAACCACAGATACTACCAAACCCTATTTATACTATGTTTTTTCCTTAAAAATACATACCTATGATAAAGTTTAATTTATAAATTAAGCACAGTAAGAGATTAACAACAACTAATAATAAAATGGAACAATTATAACAATACAGTGCAATAAAAGTTATGTGCATGTGGTTTCTCTCTTTCAGAATATCTTACTGTACAAATTTAATGCCTTTGCCGTCTTAATTAAGCACTTATCACACACCGTGGCTGTAACTTTGACAGTTTGAGATGCAACAGCAAAACTAGCACAAATTTCTTTTTCCTTCTTCACTATTTCACAGGTAGAAGATTTGTTCTTATGATAGATCTTAGCAACCTCAGCGTACAATTTTGTTCTGTCTTTATTGAGTTGAGAATTTTGACCATTTCACTCACTTACCGGAAGCACTTCTTGTTCTATCTTTATTGAGTTGAGAATTTTGACCGTTTCACTCACTTACCGGAAGCACTTCTCGACTCGGCACATCTGAATTGCCAGCTTTACTACTCTTGCACTTTGGGGCCATTATGAAGTAAAATAAGGGTCACTTGAACACAAGCACTGTGGAAACCTTGGCCGTCAATCTGATAATTTTGTTGGCTACTAAGTGATTTAATGTGTGGGACACGCTGGACAAAAGAATGATTCACGACCCAGTCGTGATGGAGCAGAACAGTGTGATGTTTCATCATGCTACTCAGAATGAAGTATAATTTAAAACTTATAAATTGTGTATCTCTGGAAGTTTCCATGTAATATTTTCAGACCATGATTAACTGCTGGTAACTGAAATGAGGAAAGTGAAACCAATAATAAGGGGAAACTGCTGCGTTACTTTGGTTTTGTTTGTTTGTTTAGAAGCATGTTTAATTAGCCAGAACACATGCATCTACTCAAATGTTTATTCATCAACAAATATTTATTGAAAACTTATTAGTGCCTACCAAACCAACAAGATATCAACTGTTTCTTGTGAAGCTCAGAGTTTAGGGGGCAAGAAAGATATTGTATTCATTCAGGAAGTACTTTCAGGTAGAAATGCTAAAAGTGTATTTAACATTTGTTGAGCACCTTATCTACAATCTATGTTGTAAACATTACAATACCAGAAGCTCTGCTTTTAAAAAAAAATGTGGTAAAATACACAGAATATAAAATTTACCATCCTAACCATTTTTAAGTTTATAGCTCAATAGTGTTAAATATATCCACATTATTGTGCAACCAAGCTCCAGAACTTTTTCATCTCGCAAAACTGAAACTCTGTACCCATTGAATTCCCCATTCCTCTTCTCCCCAGTCCCTGGTAACCACATTCTACTTTCTGTTCTAATGAATTTGTCTGTTCTAGGTACCTCATATAAGTGATTTCATAGAGTATTTGTCTTTTTGTGATTGGCTTATTTCATTTAGCATAATTTCCCCAAGAGTCACTCATATTGGAGCATGTGTCAGAATATCCTTACTTTTTAAGGCTGAATAATATTCCATTGTATGTATATGTTACATTTCATTTATCCCTTCATTCATCTGTGGGCTCTTGGGTTGCTTCCACCTCTTTGGCAATTGTGACCGCTATGAACGTGGATGTGCAAATATCTCTTCAACACCCTGCTTTCACTTCTTTTGGGTATATACCCAGAAGTGGAATTACTGGATCATATGGTAATTCTATTTTTAATATTTTGAGAAACTGCTCTACTGTTTTCTATAGTGGCTGCACCATTTTACATTCACACCAACAGTGTCCAAGGGTTCCAGTTTCTCCACATCCTGGCCAAAATTTGTTAGTTTTTGTTTGTTTTATAATAGACATCCTAGGGACTTCCCTGGTGGTCCAGTGGTTAAGACTCTGTGCTTCCAGTGCAGCGGGAACGGGTTCAATCCCTGTTTGGGGAACTAAGATCTGCATCCTACGTGGAGCAGCCAAAAAAATACCCCAAAAACCCTTCCTAATGGGTATGAGGTGGTGTCTCACTGTGATTTGATTTTGCATTTCCCTAATGATAAGTGATTCTGAGTCAAGAGGTCCTGCTTTTGGGAATCTGTGTGTTTCTGCCTAGTTCTGAAACAGACTATTCTGTTAAGTTGAAAAACATATTGAAATTCTTGGGTGTTAACTGAAAGAAAAATGCATGATGTGAAAGTTATGAGTTAAGTTTTATTTGGGGACCTTACTGAGTACTGTAGCCCGGGAGTTCTCAGATAGCTCTGAGGAACTGCTCCAGAGAGGTAAGGGAGGAGCCAGTATATATGTGAACTTTTTTGCTGGGGAAAACATGTGGTCAAGTGTAAAAAGGTTACTGCTAATCACAAATGTAGACCAAAAAAATGTTACCTGTCATTCTAGTAAACAACAAATATTGCCCACCATCAAGCCACTGCAGCTGCCCCCAGTGCTGCACCCAGAGGGGAATTCAGGGTGGAGAAAAATAGCATCCTGGCCCTAGATAGATCAGACGAATATCTAAGGAATAATTTCAATGACCCGAGACTCTTACATCTTCCCATACATAGGAAAATGCTAAAAATTATTAACTTGAGGTGACTGGTTTTTGTCATTAGCAGTAGTCTTTTGATGTTGGACTAAATGTTTTTTTTTGGTTTTTTTTTTTCACCAGAAACTCCTATATACCCTGGTTCCTCCCTTACCTCTTTGGAACAATGCCTCAGTGCTGTCTGAGACTGTTTCCCGGGCTAGAGTCCTCAGTAAGATCTCTGAATAAAACATAACTTGGAACTTTTAGGTAGTGTTTTTCTTCAGTTGACAGTTCAGTGACCACGAAGGGATCCAGAGCCAACTTTTCTCCTTTGCCTGAACTTTACGAGGATCTGGAGCCTTGGTACTAGCAGAGGCCTCTTGTGCCCGTCTGTCTGCTCAGTGAGTCCAGATGAATTTGGATGAGTGTCTCCTGGATCTTGGATCTCATGTTATTCGCTTATGGTCCTAAGTTTTATTTGGTTGTATTTAACTTATCACTGGAGGAGTAGGTTTTCCTTGAACTTAGTTTCAAAAAGAGGTAACAGGGTTATCTTCAGTTGAAAGACATTAGGAAGATTGTGGTCAGTTGAATGACAGAGTGGGTTATCCTTACTTGAAAGACACTGGGAAGATTTTGCTCAGTTAAAAAACGCTGATGTGTTACCCCAATTGACAGACACTGGGAAATTTTTATTATGTACGTACAGAATTTGTACTTGCAAGTACTTGCTTAATTGGGAATTAAAGCTCATCCTAAAAATGGCCAAACTGGGGTTCTTTTGACATTCCAAAATTAATTTTTTTTTCATATGCAGCTAGAAAAACCCAACTTGATAAAACATCTTTTCAAAATTCTGAACTTAAAGAAACAAAAGCCCTTCTGGGAGAACTTGCATTTCTCTACCTGTGTCTTAGAGATGTAAATGTTCTACCTGATCTTCTTAGGCTTTTTTTTTTTTTCTCCTGTGTTCTGAGAGCTTGGTCTCTGCTACCCAGGAGGTACACATATGGTGTACATTTGGCAACCAGTCAAATAGACTGGAATTCTGAGCAATCTTTTTGTCTGGCTGTGTCAACTCTCAGGAAAATTTGTCATAAGGGGTCCCAGCCCATAAGGGGCCTTTGTCATCTCAACCTTCATTGCAACCACCTGTACAATGAAGGACTTTACTCTCTTAGGCTGTTTGGGGGAGGAAATTTCTAAATCTTATGAAGGCTGCATCCTTTGCACTCTCTTGTGGGGATGCCTCTTGCATTTTATTGGTTTGAGTCACTATTAAGATACTATTCATCGGGCTTCCCTGGTGGTGCAGTGGTTGAGAGTCCGCCTGCCTATGCAGGGGACACGGGTTCGTACCCCGGTCCGGGAAGATCTCACATGCCGCGGAGTGGCTAGGCCCGTGAGCCATGGCCGCTGAGCCTGCACATCCGGAGCCTGCGCTCCGCAACGGGAGAGGCCACAACAGTGAGAGGCCCGCATACCGCAAGAAAAAAAAAAAAAAAAGATACTATTCATCAATGACCAGACAGTGAATCCTTAAAATTGGAGAAACTTGGTAAATTAGTAAATTTTTTAGAGAGCTCTCATAACAAACAGCTGTTTTATTTTTACCTATTAAAAAACAAATTAGAAGATGGTGGTATATATAAAACAGCTAACCTAAGAACTCCCTTAGTTTATTTATCTTTTTTTTAGCATTTTTAGTTTTTTTTCTTAACTTTAAAAAAATTTGAATATCTTATTTTCCCCCAGCTTTATCGTGATATAATTGACATATAACGATGTGTATGTTTAAGGTGTACAACATGATTTGATACAGTTTTTTTTTGTCATAAGTTGTGGATTTAATTCCATTGATTTAAATGTTACCTTTTGTTGTAAATTCACCACATATTCCATTAAGAATAGAGACCATATTATCTAGTTCAACAATGCTATATATAAAATAGATACCCAACAAGGACCTACTGTATAGCACAGGGAACTATACTCAGTATTTTGTTTTTTGTTTCTTGTTTTTTATCTCTTCTTGATTTTGTGGACTTATAAGTAGGTGTTGAATTTATCTTGACACTGACTTTATCCAATTATTTTTTTTTTACTTTTATTTATTTTTTTATGCAGCAGGTCCTTATTAGTCATCAATTTTATACACATCAGTGTATACATGTCAACCCCAATCGCCCAATTCATCACACACACACACCCCCGCTGCTTTCCCCGCTTGGTGACCATAAATTTGTTCTCTACATCTGTGTCTCAATTTCTGCCCTGCAAACCGGTTCATCTGTACCATTTTTCTAGGTTCCACATATATGTGTTAGCATACGGTATTTGTTTTTCTCTTTCTGACTTACTTCACTCTGTATAACAGTCTCTAGATCCATCCACATCCCTACAAATGACCCAATTTCAGAACTCCCTTAGTTTAAAAGAGACATAAATAAACCAGTTTGGGAAGCCTTATTTGTAGTCTCTAGGGTTACCCTCAGTGGGCCTTACAGATGCTAATAAAAACATTAGGTTAAGTAATGTTAATTGGGTTGGTTAATAGGGAAAAAAAGCTGAGGGGAAAGTTAAGAGACTTCTTCCCAAGAAGGTGGAAATTTTAACAGGACTTGTCTCAACAGGATAAAAATCTTCAGATGGTTATTAAGAAATTGGATAAATAAAATGGATGGTAATGAGATTAAAACAAAGGTTTTTATACAACACTATGTAAGGTTGGATGGGCCAAGGGGACATCTTATTGGTCCCCAACATTAAGGGCCCTGAAGAAGTCCATTCTATCATTCTATTTACCCCAGTTTAATACACACACACACACACACACACGCACACACACACACACACACACACACACACACACACACATTTAAAAGACTGGAAGAAAATTACACTGAGATACCTGATCAACAGTTAACAATTGTTTGGGGCAACAATTAGACCAATTAATCAAGTTAAAGATTTTATAAAAAGGCCTGTGTCCCTGGGCTCAACCCCTCCCTGGAGACCCCAGAGCCTTTATACAAAAATAGATAAAATAGCCAGAGAATAAAAAGGAAAGTTTCTAGGACTCCTTGTAAGACCACAGCTTGTTGATGGAGTCCTAATGGAGTCTAAAGTTAAAGGTGTAAGAGTTGATTGAATCGAGATGACAGTTTATAAAAGTAGGTATATTTAAGTGGGCTTAATATAAGATGTTTATATCTCTTTTGCCTCACTATATTGTGTGTAGACATTATGTCTCACTGGGGAATGCTTCCCCTGCCTGGTATTATAAGACAGGGTATGTAAATCTGCCCCTCAGAAAATATTAATTTAAATATACAAAAAAAAAAACCCAGGAAGGTTACATGAACCCACACAATATAACGTAAAACTAGGGGCTAATATTCAGAAGCTAATAATAATCAAATTAAAGAAAATGTAGTTGGGCAAATCAATCTTTTAAAATCATTTAGGCAGCAGAGCAGTTCTTTGGGGAATTAAAAACAACTGTCTTTGTCTTGCAAATCTCTACAAATCAGAAATGTAATACAGCCCAAAATGACCTGAGACTGAGCCTATAGCTAGCTCAATCAGGTAGACTCTGAAACAAAAAGGGGAAAAGAGGGCTTTTTATACTCAAACTGCTGGGAAGGCTCCTTCACCCAAAGTCTAATTCACAGCCTCCTTAAGGATTTATCAAGGACAAATACAAATCTTAACAGTTGCTCATCTTTCAAACAGAAGAGTAAGTTTTTCATTTTTGTTTTGTTTTTTCCGCTCTGCAGCGTAGGGTATCTAGCAGGATGTCTAGTTCGTGAACTGAGTGAAAAACAACCAGAGCTGCAGATAAGTGAACGAGATATGCTCTGTGTTCAGATCGCTGGTCTTTGTCATGATCTCGGTAAGCAGTTCAAAGAGCCAGAGTTCTAATGTAAAACCACATGGTACCTCTCTTTGAAATTAAAAAATCCAACTAACTAGGAGAATATGAAAGTTGTGTTTTAATTCTTCAGTTAACATTAATGTAAATGTGCCAGTGCTTCTTTCTAGAATGATTTATAAGCCCAAAGCATTGCTATTTTTTTTTGTAGGCTTTCAGTGAATTTCCCATGTTAAACATCTTTGTTGCAGGTTATATGAAGGGACTTTCTGATAGTGATTTTTTTCTGACTACTGTGTGTTGGATGATGTGAATTTGATTTTTCCTTTATCTTGGTTGAAATAAAATTGCCATTTTCCTTTAGATAATTTGTCAAATCTATTCTTCTCACACCTAGAATACATAATCTGCTCTAACAGATTAACAACAGATTTAGAGAACTCCTTTTCTTCCCTGACCCATGTGAGGTCTTGGGCCACTTAAATCCAAGTAGAAGAATATCATCCTTTTCCATGGTCAAAGAAAGAGAAAAAGGACTGTTCTCTTTTATCACAGGAGTTTTTTCCCCTATCCTTGTAATTTTTTTTTTTTCGCTGTACGCAGGCCTCTCACTGTTGTGGCCTCTCCCATTGTGGAGCACAGGCTCCTGACGCGCAGGCTCAGCAGCCATAGCTCACGGGTCCAGCCGCTCCGCGGCATGTGGGATCTTCCCGGACTGGGGCACGAACCCATGTCCCCTGCATCGGCAGGCGGACTCTCAACCACTGTGCCACCAGGGAAGCCCTATCCTTGTAATTTATTCCTACCTGTTGGAGGATCCTAAGAGTTTGCATGTGCCCTCAGTGCAGGGAAAGGGAGGTTTCAATAGCCAGATACTTAAAGGCATAGGGCACGCTCTTCAGCATGTCCCCTTGGAGATTTCAGTAGGACCAGTATCAGCCCTAGATCATAAATTAAACAGATTTTTGGTATTTTGAGAGGGAATCATTGGAAACTTTTGCCAATTTCTAGGAGTCTGAGCTCTATAGTAACAAGCCTTTGTGTACAGACTGCAACATGCAAAAAGGCCCAGGGCTGGTCCAGGTAGGCTCCCTCTCCCATCTATCAGGACCCCCTGCGGATACAAAAATAAACCCCCAAAACCCCAAAATCCTGGATGCTCAAGCCCCTTATATAAAATTTGCATATAACCCACACACATCCTCCCATGTACTTTAAATCAATTCTAAATTACTTATAATACCAGTACAATGTAAACTATATGTAAATAGTTGACAGCAAGCCTGGCAAATTCAAATTTTGCTTTTTGGAACTTTCTGGAATTTGTTTTTCTGAATATTTTTTTGTCTGAGGTTGATTGAATCTGCGGATGCAGAGGGCCAACTGTAACTCCTTCAGAAATTCTGATAATTCCAGAGTTGTGCCTCACCAAAGTTTCATATTACTAGATGTGGAATGTTAAGATCACTTATGAATAAGATAAAGTAGTGATCTCCACTTTTGATTGCCCATATCATCAGTAAAAACCCAAGATAAGCCCTGATATGTGTATATTTATTATAAAATAAATTACATACATTATAAAATTTACATAAATACAGATGTTTTTAAAGGTTGAGAGTAATAAAGTTCTAATGTTTTCTTCCTAACCCTAGTGGATTGTGTTAAAACTGCTGTTCTAACACTACCAATATATAATCTGAAGAAGCCAAAAGTTTTTGTCATTAACATTCTTTAGTTACACAGAACTGTCCTTTCATCAGATTTATGTAAACTATGGTGACTCAGAGACCCCTCAGTGGAGAGCTTACTTTCCTGTATTGTTCTGCTTCCTGTTCTCTTGTTTTAGAAAATAGGAAGGAAGGGTTTGTTCCTTTTTGTGATGTATTTATAGATTATTAATTTCTATTGATATTCAAGTTTAACTAAAAAGATTTACATTTTACCAATTTACAAACATTTTTCTTGTTCTAAGGCTGCTTTTGTTTTTAAGGTCATGGGCCATTTTCTCATATGTTCGATGGAAGATTTATTCCACTTGCTCGCCCAGATGTGAAATGGACGGTATGTATTCATATATTTAATAGTCAATAAAATAAAGACTAAGCAATGACTGCTGTGTTAAAGTATTCTTCCTTTTACAGTTTTTCAGAGTGTTTATATATAATGCTTTCATTTGATCCTCACAGTAATCTCTAAGGAGGAAATCATTATCTCCATTTTTGTAAGCATAAAGGAACTTGAAGTTCATAGAGGTGTATTGATGCACCAGAAATCACAAATTTGTTAAATGATAAAGCCAACACTAGAAAACCAGGTTTCCTAGCTGCTAATTTAATGCTCTTTCTACTCTATCACACTAGTATAAAATAAAAAATAAAAGGCTGACTCTGACTTTGACTCATTTTGTATGACCATGAAGTAACTAATACCAGCTAAATTCATTTTATACTTACAGATTTGCAGGTGACTGACCTGTATTTTTGGAATCAATTTTTGAGAAGTAAAGTTAGGTCAACTCCTATTTTTGGCCACACTATTATTTGGAGTAGAAAAAGGTATTAATACATATTGAACACTTCTTACATGTCAACCACTATTTTTTCTCTCTCTCTTTAAAGGTAATTTGTATACAATATGTTGTACAGATCTTCAGTGTACAGTTCAGTGAGTTTTGACAAATGTATACATCCATGTAGCCACTACCCAAGTTGAGATATAGAATATTTTCATCTTCCTGGAAAATTCCTTTGTGACCCTTTTCAGTCAGTTCCTACATCTCCCTCCCACTATTACCTTCTGATTTTTATAAACAGACTAGTTTTGCCTGTCTTAGAATTGATAAGAGTAGAATCTTATAATAGGTACTCTTTTGTGTCTTGCTCTTATTCACTCAACACAATGATTTTGAGATTCGTTGGTGTGTCATGCATCAGTTGTCGGTCCCTGCTCATTGCTGAGGTAGTATTCCATTGTATGAATAAGTTATGATTTTTTATTTTTTCTCCTTTTGTAGAATTTGGGTTGTTTCCAGTTTTTTGGCTGTTATGAATAAGGATGCTATGCATGTTACTGTACACAATTTTTATGGAAAATGTTTTCATTTGTCTTAGGTTCATCTAGGAGTAGAATTGCTGGGTCATCAAGTAGATGGATACTTAACTTTATAAGCAACTACCAGACGTTTCCCATTTTACACTCTGCCAGCAATATAAGAGTGCCTGTTGTTCCATAGCCTCCCCAACATTTAGTTTTTTAAGTTATTCTTTCTAATGAGTGTGAAATGGTCTCTTATAGGATTTTTTTTTTTTGGCATCCTCTGTGGTATGTTGAGTACCATTTCCTGTACTTTGTCATTGATAAATCATCTTTTGTGAAGAGTTTTTCCATTTACTCATTTAAAAAATTTGAATGTTTGCCTTTTAGTTTTCAATTTGAGTAATTATATATATAGTCAGATACATGTATTGTGAATATAGTCCCTGTCCCCACCCCAGTCTCTGACTTACCAATTCATTTCTTTAATGAAGGTGGCTTTTGAGAAATAAAAATTTTAAATTTTGATTAAGTATTTCTGGTTCTTCAACCTAGTAAGATGGATAGTTTCTCTCCAGTTCTGCAGCCTTAGGGCCTCCCTCAGGCTAAAAGCCATAAAAGAACTGGAGTATTGCCCACTGCCTTTCTCTTCCAAGTGTTTATTTCCCTCTAACATCTGCCTGCTTTTGGTCATAATCCAATACCTTCAGGAAGTTGTCCAGAGTTAGTTTTTTTCTCCAACAAGGTCGATTTAAATAGGATCTACTCAGCCATTCCCAAGTCTTTTTCTTTAAATATTTTGCCTTTAACATGTAAGTCCTTACCTCATGGGAATTTATTTCTCTGCATATGTGTGGTAGAAATTTGATTTCTTTTTTAATATGGATAATTGTTTATTGAATTTCCCCAGTGATCTGCAGTCAAACGCTCTACCACTGTCCCCACTGATTCTGTGATACCAACCCCAACATTTTTTTAACATTCTGTAATGATGAATCTTTCTGGATTCTGTTGCATTCCACACTTTTCATAATTGTTACTTCTTTATAATAAGTCTTGATAGCTGGTAGGACGGCTGTTTCTTTTATTAGGTATCTTTGGCCTTTTGCTCTTCTATTATAAATGTTGTAATTTTCTCTGTAAAGGTTTTATACATCTTTTATTATATTTACTTCTAAGTTGCTTATAATTTTAGTTATTATTGTCTGTGCTATCTTTGTGGAACTTGAATTTTTCTGTATGTATAAGTTTTTTTCTGAACCATTTGAAAGTATGTTGTAGGCATGCCCCTTTATTCCTAAAGCTTCAGTAGGTATTTCCTAAAAACAAGAACATTCTCTTATATAACCTCAGTACATTTATTAAAATCAGGAAATTATTATTGATACAGTACTATTATCTAATTTACAGACTTTCTATCAAATTTCAACAACTGTCCATATAGAAAAGGGGAAAGAAAACCATTTTTGGTCCTGATCCATCATACATTACCCTTAGTTGCCATTTCTCTTTAGTTTCTTTTGATCTGCAACAATTCTTCCGTCTTTATCTCTCATGACCTTGTCATTTTTTGAAGTATAATGGTAGATTATTTTGTGGATTTCCCCTTACTTTGAGTTTCAGTTTTCTGTTTCCTCATACTGTCAGACTATCTGTTTTTGGCAGAATGCCACGTGTGACCTTCTTAGTGTAACCCATCAGAGGCACATAAGGTCTTTTTAAGCCATTACTGGTAATATTAACTTCAATCACCTGATTAAGGCAATGGCTGCCAAATTTCATAAACTTACTGTTTTTCCTCTATGTAATTGATATATATCTTGATTCAGTCAAAAAATAGATATAGGACCATTCAGGGTTTTGTTTTCATGTTTCTTGAGTTTGTTTTTGCTAAGACCTGTGATAGGGCAGATGTCTCCCTCCAGTGGGCCATTTAATCTTTATAACAGTTATAAATGAGCAAGCAGAGACAGATGAGTAAAATGAGTCTAATTTGAGATTCCAGTCCAGATCTTGACTTCAGGGCTCTGAGACATTTTTGTTTTTACTGGCAAGTTTGGAATTACGCCCCCCCCTTTTTTCTTAATTAAATTTATATTTTATTTATTTTGGGGTGTGTTGGGTCTTTGTTTCTGTGCGAGGGCTTTCTCTAGTTGCGGCGAGCGGGGGCTACTCTTCATTGCGGTGCGTGGGCCTGTCACTGTCATGGCCTCTCTTGTTGCGGAGCACAGGCTCCAGACGCGCAGGCTCAGTAGTTGTGGCTCACGGGCCTAGTTGCTCCACGGCATGTGGGATCTCCCCAGACCAGGGCTTGAACCTGTGTCTCCTGTATTGGCAGGCAGATTCTCAACCACTGCACCACCAGGGAAGCCCTGGAATTACCCCTTTTTATCAGTAGATGGAAATGCTAATAGAACTTGTATCTTCACAAATTCCAAAGCTGATGAAACAATACAACTAAATTTTATAGTGATATTCATTAAAATGGTATTCTATTGGGAATTCCCTGGCGGTCCAGTAGTTAGGACTTAGCTCTTTCACTGCTGGGGCCCGGGTTCAATCCCTGGTCCGGGAACTAAGATTCTGCAAGTGGTACATCTCAGAAAAAAAAAAAAACCTATTCTATCTTTATGATCTGGTAATATTCAGTTGTATTGTACAATACTTATGTATTATAAATGATTATATCTCATTAAACATTTATGTAATAATGAGGAACCTAGTTTGTAAAGGTTTATAGACTGGTAAAATATAGAGGTTTTTTTTTTCCAGTCCCATCTGGTATTTATTTGGCTGCATTGGGTCTTCGTTGCAGCATGTGGGATCTTTCATTGCAGCACATGGGCTCTTCATTGCAGCTCGCGGGCTCTCCAGTTGTGGCACACAGGCTCTAGAGCTCACGGGCTTAGTTGCCCCACAGCATGTGGGATCTTAGATCCCTGACCATGGATAGAGCCTGCATTGGAAGGAGGATTCTTAACCACTGGACTACCAGGGGAGTCCCAATATAGACAAATTTGACAGATTTTTAAAAATATCTGTAAGATTGTAGTTGAAAACTTGATAATTAACATGCATTAGAACCTTATCTCTGAATTACCTGGAGCCAAGAGTAATTTAAATAACCAGGGGTCTCTGATGGACTAGAGTCTACAACAGACCATACTGTGCTAACTTTTCCCAGCATGAACAGGGCTCGGTTATGATGTTTGAGCACCTAGTTAATTCTAACGGACTCAGAGATGTCATGGAACAGTATGGTCTCATCCCTGAAGAAGATATTTGGTTTATCAAGGAACAAATTACAGGACCACCTGAATCACCCATCAAAGATTCTTCAAAGGTAAGTTTGTGTACAACTTAATTTGAACTGACTGGTTCCTTTCATCTAGTCTCTCTGCTTGATTCCTTCAGATCTATTTGAAGAGGTGACATTTGGCTATTTTAGAGAGACTAAATGATAAAATATGTGATACATTTCTACTGTTTAATGCAAAAAATAAAAGACTTATATAGTTCTTCCAGCTCTTAACTGAGTTCTTCAGAAGTTATCCCCCAAATTAAAATACATATATAAATATTTTTAATGAATATGTATGCAATATTTTATATAGAAGGCTAAAGTAACTTAGTTTGGAAAATGTAAAAGTATATCTTGTTTATTCATTAAAATTAACATATTTGAAATATTTAGATATGTGAAGACCTAGAAAAAAGTTGAATTAGTTTAGAGGGAAATATGTTTTGTTTCCTTTTTGATCTTTTATTTTACTTAGAAAAAAGAATTTCCCTTTGTGGTTTTTAAAGTTTTTTTCCTTAAAATATACAAAGCTACTTGTAAGGCATAAGATAAAGAGGTGGATTTTATAGCAAATATCCTATTTCCAAAAAACAGAGCTCCTGGGAATTCCCTGGCAGTCCACTGGTTAGGACTGTGATGCTTTCACTGCTGAGGGTCCGGGTTCTGTCCCTAGTTGGGGAACTAGGATCCCACGGGCCAAACTGCGCCGCCAAAAAAACCCAAACAAACAAAATGCAGAGTTCCAAAAATTCTTTGAATGGTGCATATCACTTAGACTAGATGTGTGGCTACTTTGAAAGACAATACAATTTTCATGCCTGAATTTAAGCATTAGAATATAAGGAACATTCTTACTAGTTCATAATTAGCTCTTATATTTTTAAAAAATTTTTAAACAAGAAAGCTTGTTGGGGATTCCCTGGTGGCGCAGTGGTTGAGAGTCCGCCTGCCGATGCAGGAGACACGGGTTCGTGCCCTGGTCCGGGAAGATTTGTGAGCCATGGCCGCTGAGCCTGCGCATCCGGAGCCTGTGCTCTGCAACGGGAGAGGCCACAACAGTGAGAAGCCCGCGTTAAAAAAAAAAAAAGAAAGCTTGTTGGTTATGGGAAGTGTAATAGAGTTAGGATCCTTCCGAAGGCACAAGGTTTAGTATTAACAGGGTATCACACTTTAGCATTTCTTTTCCCTTTTCTAATAATTTAGGAATTAAATGGAAGAAGGAATGAGTAGAACCTTCTCACCTAACCTTCCCGTTCAAATATCTGTTTATAATTTTCAGATTAATACAGTTGCTTTGCTTTGCTTACAAATAGATTTGGCTCCTATCCTAAAACTTTCAGTGGGTTTTCTTGTCTTCCAGTGGTTATATAAAGGGCGTCCTAAAGAAAAAAGCTTCCTTTATGAGATAGTGGCCAATAAAAGAAATGGCATTGATGTGGACAAATGGGATTATTTTGCCAGGTATGCACTGAACACTTCAGAAAAGTTGTTTAAAATCCTTATATACTTTAAATATATACAATTTTTATTTAAATAAACAAACAAAATAAAATTCTTGTAGAAATTTAGTGTTGATATTTAAGGTACCATTTCCTTTGTTGAAATATTTAATTTCTCTGCTTTGGAATCTTTCTAGGGACTGCCATCATCTTGGAATCCAAAATAATTTTGATTACAAGCGCTTTATTAAGTTTGCCCGTGTCTGTGAGGTAGATGATAGGAAGCACATTTGTACTAGAGAAAAGGTAAGCTATGTCAGAGAACAACGAGGAAGGTATAGTTCCTAGTGTGAAATCTAGAAATAACCTTTAACTAATTTGGAAAAATCACTACCTGGTAAATTGTCAATCTCTTTACTTCATGCTTAGCATTTGGAAGTATCTTAATGCTCTTTTCATTTTTACTGCATTGTTAAATAATAATAAAATTACGATAGACATTTATTGAATGTTGTTCTAGGCACTGTTATAAGTGCTTTAGAGGGATTAACTCAATCCTCCTCCACCCTATGGAATAGATACTGTTATTATCCCATTTAACAGATGAGCAAATTGAAGCACAGAGAAGACATACAATTAATGGCAGAATTGGAATTTCAATCCAGGAAGTTTGGCTTGAGTATTATCCTTAATCACTGTATTACGTGTTTCATGGTAGTTAAAATCCTAAAATCATTAGGTCCAATGTTAGGTTAGAATCATGTAACTAAAGAACATTACAGTATTGTACTATAGAAGGTCTTTCTCTTGAGAATGAAGACTATAAGAATAATAATACCTAATTTCTAGAGGTATTGGGAAATTTAAAGACTATATTTAAGATGCCTAAAACAGAATGTGTCACTGAGTTAAAACACTCAATAGGGCTTCCCTTGTGGCGCAGTGGTTGAGAGTCCGCCTGCTGATGCAGGGGACACGGGTTCGTGCCCCGGTCCGGGAAGATCCCACATGCCATGGAGCGGCTGGGCTCGTGAGCCGTGGCCGCTGAGCCTGCGCGTCCGGAGCCTGTGCTCCGCAACGGGAGACGCCACAGCAGTGAGAGGCCCGTGTACCGCAAAAAACCCAAAACAAACAAAAAAAACACTCAATAGATTTTGGTTTACTAAGAACAAAAGTTGCAAATTAGTAGTTTTATGAATCTGCCTTGCTCTTTCTTAGTGGGCTCAGGGGTTTTAATGAAGTAGCCCCTGTGCCTAGTCTTCTTTTATGCCACCATCTCTTTTCCTTGACTTATATACTTGTCTACTAACAAGGGAACCTAATCTGATCCTACATTGTTCCACATTCTTCTGCAGGAGGTTGGAAACCTGTATGACATGTTCCACACACGCAACTCTTTGCATCGCAGAGCTTATCAACACAAAGTTGGCAACATCATTGATACAATGTGAGAAATTTGATTGTTATTTCCCTATAAAATTTTCCATGATGCTTTGCTAGATAGAGTATCATACTTGGGTCAAGTTGAGATTTCTAGGTAAATTCAAGTGAATTTTAAGTGAACAAACCTAAAATGGTTCGCTTAAACAAATAAAAACTAGCAGAAAGTGAACTTCGTTAGAGGTGAGGAGGAAAGTGGGTAAAGAGGATAGATTCAAGCAGAAGATGGGGTTTAGGCTAGGCAGGAAGGAGGCCATGCTGGGATGGCTTAGACCTCCGCACAGGTAGTCGCTTAGGTACCAGATATTAGTCATGGAGGTGAGAGGTGGAACGTGGATAATTGATATTCTGAAATTAATGACAAAAATGAATTTTAAGGATTAAGATTAATGTCTCTCCTTACCCTGTCAATTATCCAAATTAGTAGCAAATAGTAAAACCTACAGGAATTTCACCTCTTCTCCCTGATCCAGTCAGAACCAAAGCAGAAAAGTACAGCCAGGTCTCTGTGTGACTCAAAGACCCCATGAGGAATTACCAAAAGTTGGGTGTGAGTCAAGTTAATTCCATGTCTCTAAAATAGTTTTAAATTGATTTATTTTAAGCCTTTCATGTTCATGTTTAACATTTGTGTTGAGAAAATTTACCTTCTTTTCTACTCTTTTCCTCATCTCTTCTCATGAGCACACTGGTTAGAATTCTTTCTCCTATTTGTATGGTTGTCACTTTGGTAAGAGATTTTGTTGTTTTGTTTGTTTTTAATGTGGAGAATCAGAGAGATGTATGTACAAAGCCTGGTACCACTTCTTCCTAACTTGATTAAATGAAAATTCCTTAATTTCTACATCTGTAAAATTGAGGCTGATTACATCTATCTTATAGTTGGAAAGATTAAATAAGATGATGTATTTAAAGCTCTGTTATAATGCCTGGAACACAGTAAATGTAGTAGTTCACAAATCACCATGGATTTATTTAGCATTATTGAGAAGCAGTTGTCTTTTTTTTTTTTTTGCTTTTTTAAAAATTATAAGTTGCAGGTGTACCATATAGTGATTCACAACTTTTAAAGGTTGTATTCCATTTATAGCTATTATAAAATATTAGCTGTATTCCTCATTGTACAGTATATCCTTGTAGCTTATTTTATACCTAATAGTTTATACCTCTTAATCCTCTACCCCTATATTACCCCTCCCCACTTCCCTTTCCCCACTGGTAACCACTAGTTTGTTCTCTGTATCTGTAAGTCTGAGAAGCAGTTGTCTTTAGAACATTGTGTCTCAAGATTTTATTTCCCTAAAGTAGAAAGATTTCCTTAACTTTAAGCAAGGCATAAAACAAATATTCAAATTTTCTCATAAACATAAATGTTTATAAAATGATCTTTAGGATTACAGATGCCTTCCTCGAAGCAGACCCTTACATAGAGATAACAGGTACTGAAGGAAAAAAGTATCACATTTCTACAGCAATTGATGACATGGAAGCCTTCACTAAGCTGACAGGTAAGAACTAGAAGGTAACATAGGTGGTCTATCTCAGATAAAGTATAAACTTTCCCTGGATTGCAGATGAGGTATTTTCCAAACATTCCAATGTATTTAGCTTCTAAAGTGATTGTATACTATTGTATTTGAGTTTTATCTCTGCTTTGTACTAACAAGGTAACCTTAATAAAGTTATTTAACCTCTCTGAACCTTAGTTTCCTCATCTAAAATGGGAGTAATGACACCTAGCATATAGTTTTGTTGTGATGCTTCAATGAGGCATATAGCACCAGGAATAGTACTTGGCACATAAGTACTCAATTATTATTTAACTTATAATACAGCTGGACTAATACCATACTAGTGTCAAAAAGCTGACTTGCCCTTTTAACATGATTTTTGTTGCAAAACACAGGATGTGAGAAACATTTCAGCAGAAACAAACTCTGTGGCTTAGGGTGTGAAGGAAGAGAGGTGAGGGGTTGCAGCTGATTCTTTAATGTGGGAAAGTGTAGACTGAGAAATAAAGATCAGTGAAGCAAAAGAGGTAAACCAAAAAGCGTGTACCAGTCAGAGTGCTTAGTTGCAAATCCTAAAACTGTCTCTGCTTAACTAAAAACAACATGACAGAATCAGTGGAAAGGCTGGAGGCTCTGAACCAAGCAAGAACAACAGAAACTGAGTGGCCTCAGACACAACCAAGATCAACTTCCTGCTCCATCTCTGCTAGATTTTATTTTATATACATATAATATAGAGAGTCCCCATTACACTTGTAAATTTTTAGTCATTTTCCAATCACAACTAAATCAAAGATTAGAAGTGAAATGGTGATTCCCTGTATCAAATGTCTGTGTACACTGACAACACTGTACATAAGTACTTACAGTTTATAATGTGACAAGTGAGTTTGCTTTTTGCTTGTTAATTAATCTGGGTTGGACTGATGACAAAGTTACTTATAGGGGATAATGTATCTAAATTGTTTCTGTGTTTTGTTTTAATAGCAGCATAGCAGGTATACTAGTCTCCCATTGTTGTGTGGATAGGAATGGAAGAAGAAATTATAAGACAATGTGAGCAAGCTGTGGATATTTATTTATTTATTTATTTATTTAAACATCTTTATTGGAGTATAATTGCTTTACAATGGTGTGTTAGTTTCTGCTGTATAACAAAGTGAATCAGTTATACATATACATATGTCCCCATATCTCTTCCCTCTTGCAACTCCCTCCCTCCCACCCTCCCTATCCCAGCCCTCTAGGTGGTCACAAAGCACCGAGCTGATCTCCCTGTGCTATGCGGCTGCTTCCCACTAGCTAGCTATTTTACATTTGGTAGTGTATATATGTCCATGCCACTCTCTCACTTTGTCCCAGCTTACCCTTCCCCCTCCCTGTGTCCTCAAGTCCATTCTCTATGTCTGCGTCTTTATTCCTGTCCTGCCCCTAGGTTCTTCAGAACCTTTTTTTTTTTTTTTTAAGATTCCATATATATGTGTTAGCATATGGTATTTGTTTTCCTCTTTCTGACTTACTTCACTCTGTATGACAGACTCAGTCCATCCACCTCATTACAAATAACTCAATTTCGTTTCTTTTATGGCTGAGTAATATTCCATTGTATATATGTGCCATATCTTCTTTATCCATTCATCTGTCAGTGGACACTTAGTTTGCTTCCATGTCCTGGCTATTGTAGATAGAACTGCAGTGAACATTGTGGTACATGACTCTTTTTTTTTTTTTTTTTTTTGCGGTATGCGGGCCTCTCACTGTTGTGACCTCTCCCGTTGCGGAGCACAGGCTCCGGACGCGCAGGCTCAGTGGCCATGGCGCACAGGCCCAGCCGCTCCGCGGCATGTGGGGTCTTCCCAGACCAGGGCACGAACCCATGTCCCTTGCATCGGCAGGCGGACTCCCAACCACTGCGCCACCAGGGAAGCCAACATGACTCTTTTTGAATTATGATTTTCTCAGGGTATATGCCCAGTAGTGGGATTGCTAGGTCATATGGTAGTTCTATTTTTAGTTTTTTATGAACCTGCATGCTGTTCTCCATAGTGGCTGTATCAATTTACGTTCCCACCAACAGTGCAAGAGGGTTCCCTTTTCTCCACACCCTCTCCAGCATTTATTGTTCGTAGATTTTTTGATGATGACCATTCTGACTGGTGTGAGGTGATACCTCATTGTAGTTTTGATTTACATGTCTCTAATGATTAGTGATGTTGAGTGTCCTTTCATGTGTTTGTTGACAATCTGTATATCTTCTTTGGAGAAATGTCTATTTAGGTCTTCTGCCCAGTTTTGGATTGGGTTGTTTGTTTTTTTAACATTGAGCTGCATGAGCTATTTATATGTTTTGGAGATTAATCCTTTGTCCATTGATTTGTTTGCAAATATCTTCTCCCATTCTGAGGGTTGTCTTTTCGTCTTGTTTATAGTTTCCTTTGCTATGCAAAAGCTTTTAAGCTTCACTAGGTCCCCGTTTGTTTATTTTTGTTTTTATTACCATTACTCTGGGAGGTGGGTCAGAAAGGATCTTGCTGTGATTTATATCATGGAGTGTTCTGCCTATGTTTTCCTCTAAGAGTTTTATAGTGTCTGGCCTTACATTTAGGTCTTTAATCCATTTTGAGTTTATTTTTGTGTATGGTGTTAGGGAGTGTTCTAATTTCATTCTTTTACATGTAGCTGTCCAGTTTTCTCAGCACCACTTATTGAAGCGGCTGTCTTTTCTCCATTATATGTTCTTGCCTCCTTTATCAAAGATAAGGTGACCATATGTGTGTGGGTTTATCTCTGGGCTTTCTATCCTGTTCCGTTGATCTATATTTCTGATTTTGTGCCAGTACCATACTGTCTTGATTACTGTAGCTTTGTAGTATAGTCTGAAGTCAGGGAGCCTGATTCCTCCAGCTCCGTTTTTCTTTCTCAAGATTGCTTTGGCTATTCGTGGTCTTTTGTGTTTCCATATGAATTGTAAAATTTTTTGTTCTAGTTCTGTGAAAAATGCCATTGGTAGCTTGATAGGGATTGCATTGAATCTGTAGACTGCTTTGGGTAGTATAGTCATTTTCACAGTATTGATTCTTCCAATCCAAGAACATGATATATCTCTCCATCAGTTGGTATCATCTTTAATTTCTTTCCTCAGTGTCTTATAGTTTTCTGCATACAGGTCTTTTGTCTCCTTAGGTAGGTTTATTCCTAGGTATTTTATTCTTTTTGTTGCAGTGGTAAATGGGAGTGTTTCCTTAATTTCTCTTTCAGATTTTTCATCATTAGTGTATAGGAATGCAAGAGAATTCTGTGCATTAATTTTGTATCCTGCTACTTTACCAAATTCATTGATTAGCTCTAGTAGTTTTCTGGTAGCATCTTTAGGATTCTCTATGTATAGTATCATGTCATCTGCAAACAGTGACACTTTTAGTTCTTCTTTTCCAATTTGGATTCCTTTTATTTCTTTTTCTTCTCTGATTGCTGTGGCTAAAACTTCCAATACTATGTTGAATAATAGTGGTAAGAGTGGGCAACCTTGTCTTGGTCCTGATCTTAGTGGAAATGGTTTCATGTTTTCACCATTGAGAACGATGTTGGCTGTGGGTTTGTCATATATGACCTTTATTATGTTGAGGTAAGTTCGCTTTATGCCTACTTTCTTGAGGGTTTTTATCATAAGTGTTGAATTTTGTCAAAAGCTTTTTCTGCATCTATTGAGATGATCATATGGTTTTTCTCCCTCAATTTGTTAATATGGTTTATCACATTGATTGATTTGCGTATGTTGAAGAATCCTTGCATTCCTGGGATAAACCCCACTTGATTATGGTGTACGATCCTTTTAACATGCTGTTGGATTCTGTTTGCTAGTATTTTGTTGAGAATTTTTGCATCTATGTTCATCAGTGATATTGGCCTGTAGTTTTCTTTTTTTGTGACATCTTTGTCTGGTTTTGGTATCAGGGTGACAGTGGACTTATAGAATGCGTTTGGGAGTGTTCCTCCCTCTGCTATATTTTGGAAGAGTTTGAGAAGGATAGGTGTTAGCTCTTCTCTAAATGTTTGATAGAATTTGCCTGTGAAGCCATCTGGACCTGGGCTTTTGTTTGTTGGGAGATTTTTAATCACAGTTTCAATTCCAGTGTTTGTGATTGGTGTGCTTATATATTCTGTTTCTTCCTGGTTCAGTCTCAGAAGGTTGTGCTTTTCTAAGAGTTTGTCCATTTCTTCTGGGTTGTCCGTTTTATTGGCGTATAGTTGCTTGTAATAATCTCTCATGATCCTTTGTGTTTCTGCAGTGTCAGTTGTTACTTCTCCTTTTTCATTTCTAATTCTCTTGATTTGAGTCTTCTTCCTTTTTTTCTTGGTAAGTCTGGCTAATGGCTATCAATTTTGTTTATCCTCTCAAAGAACTAGCTTTTACTTTTATTGATCTTTGCTATCATTTCCTTCATTTCTTTTTCATTTATTTCTGATCTGATCTTTATGATTTCTTTCCTTCTGCTAACTTTGGGGTTTTTTGTTCTTCTTTCTATATTTGCTTTAGGTGTAAAATTAGCTTGTTTATTTGAGATGTTTCTTGTTTCTTGAGGTAGGATTGTATTGCTATAAACTTTCCTCTTAGAACTGCTTTTGCTGCATCCCATAGGTTTTGGGTCATCATGTTTTCATTGACATTTGTTTCTAGGTATTTTTTGATTACCTCTTTGATTTCTTCAGTGATCTCTTGGTTATTTAGCAGTATATTGTTTAGCCTCCATATGTTTGTATTTTTTACAGATTTTTTCCTGTAAGTGATAATCTAGTCTCATGGCATTGTAGTCAGAAAAGATACTTGATACGATTTCAGTTTTCTTAAATTTAGCAAGGCTTGATTTGTGACCCAAGATATGATCTATCCTGGAGAATGTTCCATGAGCACTTGAGAGGAAAGTGTATTCTGTTGTTTTGGAATGGGATGTCCTATAAATATCAATTAAGTCCATCTTTTTTAATGTATCATTTAAATCTTGTGTTTCCTTATTTATTTTCATTTTGGATGATCTGTCCATTGGTTAAAGTGGGGTGTTAAAGTCCCCTACTATTATTGTGTTGCTGTTGATTTCCCCTTTTATGGCTGTTAGCATTTGCCTTATGTATAGAGGTGCTCGTGTGTTGGGTGCATAAATATTTACAATTGTTATATCTTCTTCTTGGATTGATCCCTTGATCATTATGTAGTGTCCTTCCTTTTCTCTTGTAACATTCTTTATTTTATCTGATATGAGAATTGCTACTCCAGCTTTCTTTTGATTTCCATTTGCATGGAATATCTTTTGCCATCCCCTCACTTTCAGTCTGTATGTGTCCCTAGGTCTGAAGTGGGTCTCTTGTAGACAACATATATACGGGTCATGTTTTTGTATCCATTCAGCCAGTCTGTGTCTTTTGGTTGGAGCATTTAATCCATTTACATTTAAGGTAGCTATTGATATGTATGTTCCTATGACCATTTTCTTAATTGTCTTGTGTTTGTTATTGTAGGTGTTTTCCTTCTCTTGTGTTTCCTGCCTAGGGAAGTTCCTTTAGCATTTGTTGTAAAGCTGGTTTGGTGGTACTGAATTCTCTTAGCTCTTGCTTGTCTGTAAAGGTTTTAATTTCTCCGTCGAATCTGAATGAGAACCTTGCTGGGTACAGTAATCTTGGTTGTAGGTTTTTCCCTTTCATCACTTTAAATATGTCCTGCCTCCCTTCTGGCTTGCGGAGTTTCTGCTGAAAGATCAGCTGTTAACCTTATGGGGATTTCCTTGTATGTTATTTGTTGCTTTTCCCTTGCTGCTTTTAATATTTTTTCTTTGTATTTAATTTTTGATCATTTGATTAATATGTGTTTTGGCATGTTTCTCCTTGGATTTATCCTATATGGGACTCTCTGCACTTCCTGGACTTGATTGACTATTAACTTACCCATATTAGGGAAGTTTTCAACTATAATCTCTTCAAATATTTTCTCAGTCCCTTTCTGTTTCTCTTCTTCTTCTGGGAGCCCCTATAATTTGAACGTTGGTGCGTTTAATGTTGTCCCAGAGGTCTCTGAGACTGTCCTTAATTCTTTTCATTCTTTTTTATTTATTGTGCTCTGTGGTAGTTATTTCCACTATTTTATCTTCCAGGTCACTTTTCCGTTCTTCTGCCTCAGTTATTCTGGTATTGATTCCTTCTAGAGAATTTTTTATTTCATTTATTGTGTTGTTCATCATTGTTTGTTTGCTCTTTAGTTCTTTTAGGTCCTTGTTAAACGTTTCTTGTATTTTCTCCATTCTATTTCCAAGATTTTAGATCATCTGTACTATCATTACTCTGCATTCTTTTTCAGGTAGACTGCCTATTTCCTCTTCATTTATTTGGTCTGGTGGGTTTTTACCTTGCTCCTTCATCTGCTGTGTGTTTCTCTGTCTTCTCATTTTGCTTATCTTACTGTGTTTGGGGTCTCGTTTTCACAGGCTGCAGGTTCGTAGTTTCTGTTGTTTTTGGTGTCTCCTTCCAGTGGGTAAGGTTGGTTCAGTGGGTTGTGTAGGCTTCCTGGTGGAGTGGACTGGTGCCGGTGTTCTGGTGGATGAGGCTGGATCTTGTCTTTCTGGTGGGCAGGACTGCATCTGATGGTGTGTTTTAGGGTGTCTGTGACCTTATTATGATTTTAGGCAGGCTTTCTGCTAATGGGTGGGATTGTGTTCCTGTCTTGCAGTTGTTTAGCATAGGGTGTCCATCACTGTAGCTTGCTGGTCTTTGGGTGGAGCTGGGTCTTAGCGTTGAGGTGGAGATCTCTGGGAGACATTTCGCCGTTTGATATTACATGGGGCCAGGAGGTCTCTGCTGGACCAGTGTCCTGAACTTGGCTCTCCCACCTCAGAGGCTCAGGCCTGACACCCAGCCAGAGCACCAGAGCGTGTCAGCCAAACAGCCAGGTATGTGGGGAGTTTCTTGCCTTTGGGGAAATCTGAGGTCTTCTGCCAGCGTTCAGTAGGTGTTCTGTAGGAGTTGTTCCACATGTAGATGTAGTTTTGATGTATATGTGGGGAGGAAGGTGATCTCCACATCTTATTCCTCTGCCATCTTGAAGGTGCCTCCCTGGATATTTATTTTTAACTTTTGCTCATAATGAAGCAAGTGATGCTGTGTTTTAAAAAATCATCTTCAGTTTTCCTCAGAGACCAGTCCCAGCCATTCATCCTGTAACATTATATTACATTTAAATTATCTTTTGGTGAAAAGAAATGAATTCTGCATTTTATACACTTTGGGGTTAACTGACAAACCATTAAAATATCATACATTTTAATGAGGTCTTAAGTGCTCATGACAATACATAGCTCTTGCTCACCATGAAAGTTCTAGAACACCCAAACTGGTTTTTACCCCATTCGGTAAGATGAGTTCACTGATCACATACTTGGATGTTGTAACAATGTCAAAAATCCCAGACAAGAAATTAGGTTACATTTTTGTGCTTTATCTGCCAGAGTATGGGAGAACAAGCATATAGCCTTTCCAGCTTTCATCATTTCAGACAGGGATCATTGTACTTTTCTTGCATATTATTCTGAGCAGTCATATAATCCTTATTGTCCTTAACTACATGACCTTGAAGGAATAGGACCACGTGAGAGCCTTCCTTACTTTTGCTGCATTTCCAAAAGCAACTCACCTTATCTTTACTTTAAAAATCTCCACTTCTTTTTTTAAATCAATTTGCTTTTATTTATTTATTTGATTGCACCAGATCCTTAGTTGTGACAGGCAGGCTTCTTATTTGTGGCCTGCATGTGGGATCTTGTTCCCTGACGAGGGATCGAACCCGGGACCCCTTCACTGGGAGCTCGGAGTCTTATCCACTGTGCCACCAGGGCAGTCCCAAATCTTCACTTCTAATTTTCAAATTTTTTAGAATGTTTTTTCACATTTGGGGGGTAAGTGTTGAAAATATACAGCAATGTTGAAAGAATTTTACAGTTAAAACCTGTATACTCACCACCTAAATTCTAGCATTTACTGGACTTGCTTTATCACATATTTATTACCTACCATCCCTCTACCCATTTATTAATCTATCTAAGGTTTGATGCATTTTAAAGTAAATTTCAGACGTCAGTATACTTTACCCTAACTCCTTCAGCATGTGGATTAACTAAAGTTCACTAATTGTTTATAGATTTTTTTCTTTTGATGTAAAAGTTACATGCAATTTGTATAAATGTAAAAATGGTAAGTGTAACATTTGCTAAACAAATGCAGGACACAGAACCGTATCTTCTCCTCAGAAAATTCCCTCATGCCCTGTCCCAGTCAATTCCTGTCCCTACCTCACCCCGAGAAGCAACCTATTTGCCTGTGCTAGACTTTTATATCAATGGAATCATACCATATGTATTCTTTTGTGTAAGGCTTCTTTCACTCAGCATTATGTATTTCAGATTTATCCAGATTGCACGTACCAGTAGTTCATTCCTTTTTATTGCTGAGTTGTAGTCTATCATATGAATATGCTGTTTCTTTATCTGTTCTCACTGCTTCCTAAATTCCTATTTCTAATGGATGTTTCAGCTTATCTGGATGTAGCTATGTTAAGCATTGCAACTGTTATGACCACTGTCTTAAGTAACCATTTTCTAAATGCTAATACATTTAGCAAATACCAATGCTAAACCTTGGTCTTTATCCCTCAGTATTCCTAAGCAATAGGTGGACCTTACCCCTTCCCTCCCTTCCCCTGCAAGACCCTACCCCCAAATCCCTTAATTAAATTGAGGTCTTAGAATGTTAAATTCAAAAGAACCTTTGAGATCATCTGCTTAAAACCCCTCAAATGAGGAAACAGGCCAAATGAGGGAAAGCAACTTATCCTAAAAAATGGCAAAGCTGAACTCAAACCAAGTCTTCTGATCCCAAGTTGAATGTTGTTTACACTATTTTAGTGATATTTTAGTCATTAAATTTAATAGACAAGCAGTTCACCTTTGTACATGACTTCTGAAAACATGTACATAGAACAAATAGAACTCTTGTACATGGCTGGTGGGAATGCGGGTGGTACAGCCACTTGGGAAAAGTTGAGCATTTTCTTTTAAACATATATATGTATCCTGTGATCCAGTAATCCTTCTTTTACCCATTTAGCCAACAGAAATGAAAATATAAGTCCACCCCAAAACCTGTACCTGGTAGAATAAGATGAAAGGCATAAGAAGAGTATCAGTTGAGTTCCATGGGGTTCAAAGAGGAATTACATCTCTGGTTTGGAAGAATTAGGGAAGGTTTCACAATCAGGTGCCTTTTGAGATGAACCTCTGGGATTAGACGGGCCTTCAGGAAGTGAGATTCTGTCATGGGGGAAAGCATTTCTTTAATTCACCTGGGAATAGGGTAGATAAAAGCATGGATAAGAAAAGCGTGGTCTTGTTTTTTGTTGTTGTTGCTATTGTTTTTTATTGGGGTAGAGTTGTTTTACAATGTTGTTAGTTTCTACTGTACAGCTAAGTGGAATTCCCTGTGCTGTACTGCAGGTTCTCATTAGTTATCTGTTTTATACGTATTAGTGTATATATGTCAATCCCAATCTCCCAGTTCATCCCACCCCTGGTCTTGTTTATGTTAAAATAAAATTGTTCTGTTTTTCAAACTGTGCGTATAATGTATAAAGGAATAATGAAAACTAAAGATGGAGAGATGGGTTTGTAGACAGCATCACTGAGAGGGTGAGGAATGTGTTAACCATGGATTGGTACATATATTTGTGGGTGACGTGAATGACATAGACTACTAATATTTTATTTTGCCAAGAAAAGGCATTTTAATAAAACTCACTTTGTAAAATGCGGTGATTGGGCTTCCCTGGTGGCGCAGTGGTTGAGAGTCCGCCTGCCGATGCAGGGGACACGGGTTCGTGCCCCGGCCGGGGAGATCCCACGTGCCGCGGAGCGGCTGGGCCCGTGAGCCATGGCCGCTGAGCCTGCGCGTCCGGAGCACAGGCTCCGTAACGGGAGAGGCCACAACAGTGAGAGGCCCGTGTACCATAAAAAAAAAAAAAAAAAAAAAAAATGCGGTGATTGATTCAATGAACGATTATCGATGAATGCTAAACCATTGGTTGACAACTTATTGGGATAGTCAGACTCTCTCAAAATATTACCCTGCAGATTGTTAATTACAAAGGGAAAGATACATTTATAACAGAGAAATTCGGGGCGAGGTGGTGGTTATTGCTTTAACCAACTGTTGGAACTTAACCCGTAAATATAACAAAGCTCATTATGTGACTTGTGATGTAATGCACTGAGCCAAGCTCTTATATAGTGTTCTTAGATGTTGTAACACTTATACAGTGTTCTCGACAACAGTGCTTTCCTTGACTCTAATGGTGAAGAAGCAGTCGAACAAGTTCAAAGTCTGGGACATTTTACTTAATGACTGCCTGAACTTTTCTAAAATGTCAACATTGTGAAAGAAGTCAGGGAAATTATCCTAGTTCTAGATGGGAGGAGACTATAAAACACAATAACTAATGTCATCCATAATACTTGATTGGTTTCTCTAAACAGCAACAAAAATTCGTAAATTGCATTATTGGAACAATTAAGCAAATTCAGATATAGATTGTATGTCAGATATTTTTATATCAGTATTAAATTTCTTGGCATGATTGTGGTTATGTTGGGGGACGTTCTTGTTCTTGGGAGGTACACGCTGAAGTATTTAGGAGTGAAAGGTATTGATGTCTGTAATTTTCAAATGTTTCCTCAAAAATTTATGTGCATACACACGGAGAGAGTGTTTGCATATGTGGGAAAATGTTAACAGTGGATAAATTTCAGTGAAAGGTATTTTATTTTGAAATTTCCAAAATAAAAAGTTGGAAGAAAAAGAAAGAAGGAAAATAAACTACCTTCTATCATCATGGAATGAAACTTTTAAAAACTTTTTTTATTTCTTTTTTGTGGCCATACTGCGAGGCTTGCGGGATCTTAGTTCCCCGACCAGGGGTCAAACCTAGGCCCTGGCTGTGAAAGCACAGAGTCCTAACCACAGGACTGCCAAGGAATTCCCTTAAAAACTTATTATTAAGGAAATTTACATCACTTAGCCTCATCACTTAGCTGCAGCAATTATCAACGCATGACAATTTTGCTTCAGCCCTTCACCCCATCAGACCCTGGGCCATTTTGAAGCAGATCTCAGACATAATTTTGTAATCCTTAAGTATCATTCTCTTTAAAAAAACATAACATAGGGACTTCCCTGGTGGTTCAGTGGTTAAGACTCTGAGCTCCCAATGCCAGAGGCCTGGGTTCCATCCCTGGTCAGGGAACTAGATCCCGCATGCTGCAACTAAGACCTGACGCAGCCAAATAAATAAAAATAAATAAATAAATATTTTTTTAAAGCCAACATAACAATAAATTAATACACCCCTTTGTACTTAAAACCCAGTCTCAAGTCATCAACTCCAGTGCAGTCTTGTCTCATCTCTCCCCTTTCCCACTCATTAGATTACCTTGAAGCAAATCTGAGACATTGACTGCAACACTTTTACAAAGGTTTTTTCACTTCAGGCTTAAACATTTTTTTTCACATTGTTATAGTGTACCTACGTTTGTAAACTGCTTGAAATCATTTCAGACGATGTATGAGTCATACAGCAATGTATGAGTCTTTTAAAATCTTGTTTTTTCATTTTAATGTAACTGAAATTTCATCAAATTGGCAGATAACATTTTTCTGGAGATTTTATACTCTGCTGATCCCAAATTGGATGCTGCACGAGCGATTTTAAAGAAAATTGAATGCCGTAATCTATACAAGTTTGTGGGTGAGACTCAGCCTATAGGACAAATAAGGATTAAAAAGGTAAGTTGAAAGGTCCTCTGACCCCCAAGAGGAAACCATTAGCCCATCACAATACCATGACTGTATTCTAAGCCCTTTACACGTTCTCACTTAATCTTCACATCAGTCTTCTGAGCCCTGCCCTGCAGATGAAGAAACTGAGGCTTGGGAGAGATTAAATAATTTGCCTATGGAAGCACAGTTAGTGAGCCAGGATTCAAAGCCAAGTCTCATTTACTCCAAAACCTTTACTCTCTCATGTCAGAAGTGAGAGGGGAGCCTCAAATTTTGTCTAGACCCAAAGGCAAGAAAATGAATGTAAGTAAAAAGGGCCTCAAAATGAGGTATCTGCATGAGCTTCTTTGACACTCTAAGGACCTGCTTTAACTACTTCATTCGCAGATTATCAGGTTCTTGCAGATGGTGCTTGCTTGCCTTCTTTAGTTCAGTTATCAGTATCTCTCCTGCTTGTTGAAGGGTTTTCTCTTTGCCAGAAAGCCCATAACAAAAGCCACACTGATAACCACACCCCTCCTTGGGTCACACTTTACTTCTTGTTTTACTAATACGTTAATGCCACATTTTTTTCAATGTGAAATGCTGTTATGAAAATCGCACTATTGTGATTTGATTAAAAGATGGCATAGGCAGAAGCCATATATTTGTTAGGGAAATCTCTACCCACTTTTTTTGGTAAAGTGCTGTTTTTAGAGAGGGAACCTCTTTGTGACACAAACACTGTAGAATGAAGAACTGGAGTTCTAACATGAGGAGCCTCGTCTTTTCTAGGAAAACTACGAAAGCCTTCCGAAAGGGGTCGCCAGTGCTAAACCCAGTGACATGGTGCTAGAACCGGAACTGAAGGCTGAAGATTTCGTAGTGGATGTAAGTAGTTAGTCCAAATACATACTAAGCAAAGAATTTATTTAAAATAAAGCACCACTACCCCCCCTCATTATAACAGTAGTACATGTTCATTATAGAAAATTTGGAAAATACAGAAAGATGGAAGAAAGAGAATCACCTGTGATATCACAGAAAAAAACTAACATTAAGCAGTTTTAAAACCTTCTTTGACATTTTTATGTCAATATTGTAAATATTTTTATGTAATTGTGGTCATGTCATTAATAGAATGTTGTATATAGTGATTTTTGAATGTTTTCTTGATCAAAAAAGTAATACATACAATAATATTTTAATTACACACACACACACAAAAGAAAAAGTTAAGACTTTTTGACTCCTATTTTCATAGAGGATGTAGTGTCTTCTTGTATCCTAATGAGAATGCCAAACGGCTTTCTCACATTTTCTTGTTTCCTCTAAGAAATTCTTTTCAGAGTTCTACTCCTCTGAAATCTCAGGACAGTGTTCTCTGTGTATTTTTTCCATAAGCCTCTCATTTGTTATTCTCTTGCTGATGCATCTTTGAGCAAAAGGCAACCTCTCCATAACCATTCTTTGCCGAGGGGCACAGTGAATGACCTGCCCTTGGACCCCGCTCTCTAGTCACTTGACTGCGTGTTGAAGTGCCTCAGATCTGCAGATCAGGCTGCAGTTTCCTGTTTCATTAGATGAGGTTCCACCAGAATAAAGGGATCTCACATCCTGACTTCCTGAGGCTCTGAAAGGCTTCACTCTCCAGAATGTTATCCTTGGGCTCCCACGTGTCTGCCCTTTGCCCTCAGTGCAGGCATTACTCCTAGTCGGTCCCCCACCTCCCCATCTCCCAATGGATAGAGGATCAGAGGTACTTCAGGTGGCTGCCATGCATAGGAGAAGATGACATACACATGGCCAATAGACATGAAAGAAGTTTAACTTTCTTGTTAACCTATAGGCAAATTGATGCAACGAGTTTTTTGATTATCAGACGTATAAGATAAAAAAAATTTTATAAGATTTTGTGATAATAAAGGTATGTGAAAATGGGAGTGTAAATTGATACAAGAGACCAAACTAGGGTCAATTTTAACTGACCCAGCAGTTTCATTCTGGGGATTTGTCCAAAGGAGGTGATCAGTTTTTCAAAAAAAAGCACAAATATATTTATTGTGGCTTTATTATAGTGTGAAATTAGGGGGAAAATGTGTATGTCTTTTTTTTTTTTTTTTTTTTGGGCCATGCCACGTGGCATGTGGGATCTTAGTTCCCCAACCAGGGATCGAACTCGTGCCCCTTGCATTGAGAGCGTGGAGTCTTAAGCACTGGACCACCAGGGAAGTCCCTATATATGTCTCTCAATAGGAAATTCAGTGGAATAATGCAAACATTAAAAGTTGTTTTTAACATCGAAAGATGTTTATAATAAGTGAAAAAAAGTACATACAGAATGATTTTGTTTCTTTAAATGTATATACATTACATTTAAATATGGTGTGCAGTGAACATATTGAAAAAATTTTGGATATATTAATAGTAAAATGTTAACACCGTTTCTACCCGAGTGGTGGAATTGCAGGTGATTTTTTTTTTTTTTTTTTTTTTTACAGTGAGTATGGTACAAGAGTTTCATAATCTGAAACTCTTTCCATTTTAAGATGGGTAAAGCCTATCTGTATTCTGAGAAAGCAATAAAATTGCTAATTAAATGTCTTATCATGAATTAGCATCTAGTTATAGCTTGACAGTGTAATATATTTACGTGGTGCATCTTACCATACATGGCCCCTTTGGGGACTCTATGTAGTAACTTTTATGATTATGTAATGGGCTATAAAACATAATGTACTATTTAGAATTAAAGATTCATTCTTGTTGGTCTGTAGCTACTTTTTTACTCTTGAGTCCTTGGTTAAGCATGGGATCTCTGTATAACATTGCCCTTCTGGAAAATAACGGTTTTATCAAATCTGCTTTAAGGAGGAATTTACAGTTATGCATTATGAAGAAAATAGGGATTGCCTTTTATTACTTTTCTAAAGCCAAGGAAGTAAATACCGAAGAGGTAGTGGCACTTAGATTGTTGAAAATTTGACTAGTGTTCATGCCTTAGCACAATGGGTAAAATGTCAATGCTGCAGCAGGTCCCGCCCTTATGAAACAACACCCAGGAGAGAGACCTGTGACAGCACCAGCCCTGGGACCGTGGGGAGGACTGAGCAATTTTCCCTCACAGATAAAGGAATGCAGCTATCAAAGCCAGTAGACCATGCAGAGTGGGAGGGCTGGCCGTGTACTGCAGACCCCTGGTCTCACTTCTGGACCATGGGTGAATCTCAGATGTCCACCCTTGTCTCACAGGCCACTGGCAGCATAGCCAGCAAAGCACATATACCGGTTTTCTTCAGTCACCACTCACAGGATAAGCCCCTCTTATCATCTGTTCTTTTCTGTACCGTCATCACCACATTTCTCTATTTCTTCCCCTTACTTCACTTCCAGTCTCTTCCCTGTCCCAAACCTGTCCGTGGAGCCCTTTGGAATTTCCACTCCGTAATTAACTAACTCCCCTCTATCTTTAGCCTCTTCTTTGACTATCTTTTTGCCTTTGTTGCAGCCTGGCTGTCCCCTGAGAGCCTGATTCCCCTGCAGCTCTTTCAGGAAAAGCACATTCCTCAGGGTCAGGAGACCTTCCTGTTCATCAGTCCTCTTGTTCCCTAGTACCACTTCAAGACCCCATGCAAGATCCCTGTTCCTCTGAGACTGACATCCTTAAACCATCTCCTGTCCTCTTGGTTGAAGGTTTTGGCATGGTGCAGAGCCTTCCACTCTACTCCGGTTCCTGCCACCATCCTTAGTGGCTTCATAGTCCACATGGCGCCAACTCTGATCTCCTTATCCTCATCCTCAGTGACCTTATCCCCTCCACCTCTGAACCTTATCAACATTTGAAAATGCCCTCCCTCTAAAAATCACTAACTGAAGCATCCCATCTCTGTCCATAAACCCCTTTCTTCCTTACTTGCTTGTTCCTAGCTCATCAGGACCTCCAGTGACTTTCTTCCAGCTGGTTAGTGATCTTCTATCTTTATTTCTCTCCCAATCTAACTTAGATCGTGTTTCCATTAATTCAGTCATTTTCTGCAATTACCCTCAACTCCCTTGCAAAACGCTGAATGACAGTTCATGGTCACCAACCCTAGGTGGGCCCTCTGGACTTTCTGGCAAGCTTAGTGCAATTCTCCTAGTCTCCATAGTGACTATTTCAAACCATCTTCACTCCTTCCAAATCTCCAGCCCTGCTTCCCAACCCCAACTGTATTCACTCTCAGTGACTAACCCCACTTTAGCTCTTATTTCAGAGATAAAATATAGGTTATTAGATAGGAACTCTCTCCACCTACACCGTCTGCCTCCACGTGCAGCTGTGTTCAGACTTCGCTCTGGTACAGTGGGGAAGTGTCTCTCTTCCTATCAAAAGGCTAAGGGTAACCCTTCTAATTGTGTTCCAGGCCAGGGCTGTCCAATAGAACTTCCTGTGGTGATGGAAATGGTCTGTATCTGTGCTGTCCATTTCAGTAGTGACTAGCCACACATGTCTATTGAGCACTGAAATGTGGCTGCTGCAGTTGAAGAACTAATTTTAATCTTATATTTAATGTTAACGACTTGACATGTAAAAATCCACACATGGCCAGTGGTTACCCCATTGTGCAGTGCGGCCAGAGAGCAATTTGTCTCAGAACGTCTGCAGAACCACACAGTATGCGTTCTCTCCTCTCTCTCTTTGACTTTCCCATCAGCAGTTAAACAGACTTTCATCTTAAGAAAATAACAAACCCTGCACTCCTCTTTACCCATCTTCTCTTCTTCAGGGTTAAACTCATTGAAAGGTTGTGTCCCCTTACCTTTCCTGGGTACCATGGTCCGCATCATCATATTCTCCCCTCTTGCCTCTCGTAACAGCCAAACTTCCAAAAGTTGTCTTCTCTTTCATTTCTCGTCTACTTCTTTTTTGTTTTGCCTTGTGTTTTTTTTTGTTTGTTTGTTTTGGCCACGCCACATGGCTTTCGGGATCTTCGTTCCCGGAACAGGGGTCGAACCCGTGCCCCCTGCACAGAGTCTTAACCACCGGCCCGCCAGGGAAGTCCCTTCTCGTCTACTTCTGAACCTTTTCTCTGTCACTATACAGCTGTATTTCATTTTATTGCAAGTCATTTTATTGCACTTTGCATGTATTGCAATATCTCTGACGTCTGCCTGTATTAAAACTACTGTCACTAAGATCACCAATGACTTCAGTGCTACTAAACCCAGCAGACAAGTTTCAGTCCTCCCTGCTTCAGAGCTGTTTCTTCTGCCTGGAATTCTTTTCTTTCCTACCTAGGCCTTGTTAATTCCTGCTCACTTATTAGTAATGTCACTTTCCCGGGAAAACATTTCCAGTCATTACCTAGGAGCCCCAGACTACTAGGTTCCCAGGTTACAAAGTTTCACAGTACCATTTGCTTTTCCTTGGTAGCTCTTATAACAAATGGTGTTAGATAATTACTTTTTTTTGGCCAGGCTGTACAGCTTGCAGGATCTTAGTTCCCTGACCAGGGATGGAATCCGGGCCAGGCAGTGAGAGCGCCAAGTCCTAACCGCTGGACCACCAGGGAATTCCCGATAGTTACTTTTTAAATTATTTGCTCTACCTCAGTCTAGGCCATGTGGTCTACGGGGGCTGGGATTTTATCAAGGGTCCTTGTATCTCTACACGACAGTGCCTGCCACGTGTCTATCACATAGTAGGTATTGACGTTATACCCTACTTACGTTGAAAGCACAAATACCCCTCCCACCCCACCCAGATTTCAAAGACCAATTCCCTATGGGTCATGCACCAGAGCTACCTTTATTCCACTATGAGCCACCCTACCAGGGCTCCTACTTCTCAACCTCCAGAGAGCTCTGCTTCGTTTCCTGTGATGCCCCACAACCCTGAATTGAACTCTCGTTGCTGTTATGTACACGATCACTTATTTATTGCTTGTATTAAGGTTATCAACATGGATTACGGGATGGAAGACAAGAATCCTATTGATCATGTTCGCTTCTATTGTAAGAGTGAGCCCAGCCAGGCAATCATGATTACTAAAAATCAGGTAACTACTTAGGTAAAACAAATATACGACAGTGGCATTTGGAACTTTACAGTAAATTGCATTTTACTTTCAGGTTGAGTCCTAAAGTCAATGTGTACTGTTTAAAAAAAAAAGAAGCAGACGCATATCTTTAAAATTAAAGTATACCTGATTTTGTGTAGCCTAGACCATCTTAAGAGCCAGTTTTTCCTGTTTGCTAAACAGAAGAAAGCTCTGTTTTTTGGTTTAGAGGCTAGCTTATAAGTCTGGTGGGAAGGGAGTGTCATATGGTTGAAGTCATCTAAGTGAACTGTGCGTATTTGCAGATCTTCTATGTGAGAGTCAGTCGTCTTCATGTAATTATATCATGCCAACCTTTCATCTTCTATTAATGCACATAAAATTGCGGGACATTTTGCAATATGACAGCTGCCTTGAATTCTTTTCTCTGGATTATCACTGGGATAAAATAGCAAAACAACATGGTGCTTTTAATATAACATCAAGCATGGAGCTTAGGAAGAGCTGATCTCTCTTCAGTGTGTGAATTCAGGGTGACAGTGAAATCTTTCCTTCTTTAAAAAGGTTTCACAGTTTTTGCCAGAGGTATTTGCTGAGCAGCTGATTCGAGTTTATTGTAAGAAGACGGATAAAAGGAGTCTCTATGCCGCACAACAGCATTTCGTTCACTGGTGTTTAATCAATAACTTCACCAAGCCACAGGTGGGTGACACTATTCACATACGTTGCACAAATTTTTAAGTAAAAAACACAAGCAATCCTTACATCCCTCTGAAAAGTTCTCATTTAAATATAGTCATTTGATGAACTTATTTACAAAACAGAAACAGACTCACAGACTTAGAGAACGAACTTACGGTTACTGGGGGGAGCAGTAGTGGGGAGGAATAGTTGGGGAGTTTGGGATTGACATGTACACACTGCTATATTTAAAATGGATAACCAACAAGGACCTTGTATGGCACAGGGAACTCTGCTCAATATTAGGTAATAACTTAAATGGGAAAAGAATTTGAAAAAGAATAGATACATGTGTATATATAACTGAATCACTTTGCTGTGCACCTGAAACTAACACAACATTGTTAATCAATTTTACTCCAATATGAAATTAAACGTTTAAATAAATAAATAAATGTCATTTGGTTTTGGTTTGGGAGAAAAAGGTTTTTCCACATTAAGCTTTCCTTTTAAAATGCCTGAACCTGTGTCCACCAGCAGTTTCTTCCTACAGCAATTGTGAGTGGGTGCTCTGTTTATCACTATTGTCCTAATAATAAAAGTTTAAGATGGTGAACATGTGAATAGTACTTGACAGTGTTCTCACCAGTTGTCTCACCCAGTCCTCCCAGTGACCCTGGGGGGTGAGATATTGTGTCCTCATCTTGAAGAGAAGGTTACCAAAGCTGAGCTTTAACTTATTTAAGGCCACATATAACTGATAATAAGTTTTCTAACTTATTTCAAACTCAGCATTCCCAAACCTATAACCTATTTAAATTCTCTAGTTGCCAATCCCATAGAGAATGTTGTTGAAATTGTCCCTTATTGACCTGCACATGGTGGGTGCCTGGCACAGAGAATGTGACCAGTTGATATTTGTTGACTGAATGAATATGATTGGCAGGCAGGTGGGAAACAGAGTTCTACTTCCTGGCCTAGTGCTGTCTCTCACAATACCTTAGCTGCTTCCCACCCCCGCCCCCCTGTGTTGGGTGCTGAAGGAAACAAAAACCAAAGGTGAGACGTGAAAGAGTAGCCCAGTACCTCGGCTCTTTGTCAGATGCCAGAGGGAGGGACACAGGTGAGTCTGTTAGGACTCAGAGCTTTGGGAGAGCTGTCAGTAAAGCCTTAGAGAAGTTCCTTTAGCATTTGTTGTAGAGCTGGTTTGGTGGTGCTGAATTCCAAAGTATGGAAGCAGCTCATGCAGCTCAATATCAAAAGAAAACAAAACAACCCAATCCAAAAATGGGCAGAAGACCTAAACAGACATTTCTCCAGAGAAGATATACAGATTGTCAACAAACACATGAAAGGATGCTCAATGTCGCTAATCATTAGAGGAATGCAAATCAAAACTACAATGAGGTATCACCTGACACCAGTCAGAATGGCCATCATCAAAAAAGCTACAAACAATAAATGCTGGAGAGGGTGTGGAGAAAAGGGAACCCTCCTGCACTGTTGGTGGGACTGTAAATTGATGCAACCACTATGGAGGTTCCTAAAAAACTAAAAATAGAACTACCATACGAGCCAGCAATCCCACTACTCGGCATATACCCTGAGAAAACCATAATTCAAAAAGAGTCATGTACCACAATGTTCACTGCAGCACTATTTACAATAGCCAGGACATGGAAGCAACCTAAGTGTCCACTGACAGATGAATGGATAAAGAAGATGTGGCACATATATACAATGCAATATTACTCAGCCATAAAAAGAAACGAAATTGAGTTATTTGTAGTGAGGTGGATGGACCTAGAGTCTGTCATACAGAGTGAAGTAAGTCAGAAAGAGAAAAACAAATACCGTATGCTAACACATATATATGGAATCTTAAAAAAAAAAAAAAAAGGTTCTTCAGAACCTAGGGGCAGGACAGGAATAAAGACACAGATGTAGAGAATGGACTTGAGGACATGGGGAGGGGGAAGGGTAAGCTGGGATGAAGTGAGAGAGTGGCATGGACATATATACACTACGAAATGTAAAATAGACAGCTAGTGGGAAGCAGCCGCATAGCACAGGGAGATCAGCTCGGTGCTTTGTGACCACCTAGAGGGATGGGATAGGGGTGGGAGGGAGACGCAAGAGTGAGGAGATATGGGGATATATGTATACGTATAGCTGATTCAGTTTGTTATAAAGCAGAAACTAACGCCATTGTAAAGCAATTATACTCCAATAAAGATGTTAAAAAAAAAAAAAGGAAGAAAGAAAAGTCTTAGGCAGGAGGGAGGATTCTACTACATCCAGAAGGCTGGATTGTGTTTGGATGAGTAGCAGAGAGAAATGGGAGCTACACAAAAATGAAACTGGAACAAGTTGGGTGTGTTTGGGGGCCTCAAAGTCTTATTGTTGAGGTGATGGAAACAGAAGAGTCGGCTGGATTGTGGAGAAGCGTGGGTAATCAGCTAAGAAAGATTTACTGTTATGTACAGTGGGCAGAGTATTCAAGACTTACCATGCTGCTGTAATATTTACTTCTGGGTTTTGTCTCCAGCTAGAGTGAGACCAGTGGAAATAAGGAAGTATGTCTGTCTATGTACTGTAGCTCCTAAGGAGACTAAACCCCTGATGAAGAAGGAAAACTCTAGCAGCAAATGGATTGGAACGTGGAGAGACTGGAAGCAGAGAGACAAGAGGCTATTCAAGTTCAGCCATGTGGTGATAGTGACCTTAAATCCAGATACATTCAGTCAGGGAATGAGTGTTTTCACCAGGCCCTATGTTAGGGGCCAGGGATGGAACGGTACCTGAGACAGTTCCCACAGGTTTCACTCTATTTGGGGATAACAGACACATGAGTAAATAACAGTCACAATGGTGTGGTAAGTGCTTTGGGGTCAGGGGCAGTGTGGACAGTCTTTGAGGAGCAAAAAGGAGCCGGGTTTAAGTCTGGTTGGTTGGGGAAGGCTTATTTAAAGAGGGACTTGGAATCTGAGACCTGAAGAATGGGTGAGGAGTCAGCTGGGTAAAGGGGGGTGGGGGGGGAGGCCGGAAGGTGAGAGAGAACAGGGTGCATTTAGGGATGGGGGCGGGGCACTGTGCACAGTGCTGTAAGCCAGGAGCACCAGAGCAGTGGGAGCCACTGGGGTGTGTAAGCAGGAAAGTGACATAGTCAAGTCGGCGTTCATAAAATTCACTAGAGTTGAAATTAGAACGGGTAGAGATAAGGATGTTTGGTAGAAATAGAGACGAGTTTGAAAAGAAATCATGTTGACTTGAGGTACGGGTCTTCCGAATATGAGTGTCATGGCAATAGTGTAGCTGCTTTTAATAATAGCTCTATCAAGTCGGATCCAGCATAGGTCAGCAGAAGAAATGTGATACGGGGCAGGAGATCCGAAAGCTTTAGAAGAGCTGAATGGGCAAACAGGACAGTGAGACAACAGGAGGGAGCTGCTGCCACCTCTAGGGTAGGAGGTGGGAGTCCAGGTGCTGGGCCACCTGCAGAAGCTAGAACCACAGCAGAATCACAGCCACTGTACCCAGCCAGAGGGGTTAGGGGAGAGACACCCTGGCTTCTCTGCCCCCCTCTCTTCCAGCCTCCCACCAGTGCCTCCCATCGGCCAAACCTGACTGGAGGCCAGTAGACACGGAAGCTGGGAAACGTAGTTCACAAGAGCAGCTCCTGTTACACAGCACAGCAGAGGGAGGCGAAGAGTGGATCTGAGAGCAAGTAGGCAAGTGAAGGCCACGATATTCTATCACAAGCGTTCTCTTCCTAGTGCAATAAAGGCTCTCACAGATCCTGTACCCTCATATAACCTTGAGAATCCATCCACAAGTTCAAGAACGATTCAGGATAGAGTCAGGTGTTAGAGGGCCTAGCTTCTCACACTCTTTGTTTTCAAGTCGTAGTGTCACTTCACTTTGACACCATCCCTTGTTTTGGGTGGAGTCAGTGCTGATGGGGCCAAAGTTATAGGCTTGATTGTGGAGCAAAGCTCAAGTTCTGCAGGCGCATGCTGTCCTTCCCCCCTTTGCCGTCTTACAGACCGGGGACGTTTATTACAGGGGAGACTAGGAAAGAGAGGAGCAGGGGTCCAGTGCAGGCCCTCTTTCTCCTGGAAAACCAGGACAGAGTGTGTTCCGTGGAAGTGTGTGAAGGGAGAGGGCCGTAAAACCTAGCCATGTGAAAAGAATAGGTCTGGTGGCTTTTGCTCTGAGGGCTCTTCCCTTGCTAGGACCGTGGTGTTTCTAATTCAGCCCACACACTGAGCATATATACAATCTGGGGTTTCCCAAGAGTAAGTCTGTCCAGAAGCAATCTGTCTGCAGGACAAAGATATGTGTACCTGAGGCCTTCGCTTAAAACCATGAAAACTGGCTTTGCTCTATTTCTAGTTTCTCTCTCTTTGACAGGATGGTGATATTGTAGCTCCACTTATAACACCTCGAAAATTGGAGTGGAATTACACACATTCAGCCCAGAGTCCAGCTCACACCCGAGAAGCATCCAAATTCAAAGCCCAGCTTTTTCCAGATGACTCAGTGTGAATGTCTGCAATCAGTTGTTTACAAAAAGCGTCTCCGTCCTCCCCCCAACACAATTAATTAAGGGAATTTGATTACAGAGTTCTACAAATGTATTGACAACTAGTGCTTTTTATTTTATATTTTGAATGTACGCACATGCTAAGTCATTTCTATTTAGAGGAACAGGTATTAGGCAAACTTTATTACATGAGCTATGGAAAGCACTGCCTTGCCTATTTTTAATATTAATCAAAGCCTTTCTTCTTTAGCAGCCTGTTTTCTTAGAATAACCGCTCTTTTATGTACTTTGAACTCTTAGGACATATGATTGTTTTTTAAAAAATTTGGAAATTAGACAAAGGTGCACACTGGAATTTGCATTTGGGATTGTCACAAACAGCCACAGTTAAAAACAAAACGTAAAATCCTGCGCCCCTGAGGAGGCGCTCATCACCCCAGATTTGAAGAGAGCTCTCCTTGAGTGACTGGAATATTAGTGAAAGGCACCTACCCTCACCCTTTTAGCCCCGTGTAAGCTGCCATGTGGGATCAACAGTAGATGAGGGCCAGGAGGGGCTCCAGCGTTTTGATGACAGGCCTGATTGATTTGCTGAAAAGATCTGAGGGCTCTGGCCTCCTCTGAAGTGGGGCATAAAACTACCTTATAGGAGACCCCTAGCCCCAGTGGCAGAGGGATCCCCCAAACCAAGCTGTTCTCTGGGTCAGCTGTGGCTCTAGCCCGTGTTGGTTTCTTTCCTGAGTGCTCACTGCCCGAGCCCTGAGGGTTCTGCCATTGCCCAGCCTGGAGAAGGCAGCTTCCCTCCCACCTGCTCTCTGCATCTTGCTTGGGTGCTGATCAGAGGTCGTGACAGGAACCGTCCATCCTCAGGGCTCCTCAGAGCTGGGACTTCATTTTTGCTGGTAGCTGCCCGTGCAGAGATGAAGTGATTGCCCAGTGAACTCCAGGTTCCACTCTGTGTCTCTACACCACTGTGGTTGAGCAGCGCTCCTGAACTGAGGGCTCTCCTCCCATATGCACATCCCCAGTGCTACAGAAATTCACCAAGAGCAAAGTCTGGAGTTAGAGCCAAAGCTGGTGGCTGCTAGAGGCAGGGCAGTGGGGAGTGTAGTCATGAGCCCCTAACATCTTGTGCTTCGACGCTCCCTTACAAAAGCCTGACACTCCCTGGCAGCCTGGGCCTGGGGAGCCAGCCCTGGCCCTGGGCAACAGCAAGAGGGAGTGGGGAAGAACTCAGACCACAGGCCAGCGGATTATCCCCAGGGCCTTAGGAGTGCTGCACCTTCCACTGTATAACCAGGCTCTCTGCTGTAGACACTAGGGTGACAGGTATTTGGAATGTCTGCCGTTGTGCACTATCACCCCTCCCCCATCCCTCAGTAGATAAAGAGTTGACCCTAATTCATGGAGTAGTTAGAACCCTTCTCCTCTCCCACCACGGTGCTGTGTGGTGGGGATGTGGTCACACATGGGCTCATAGAAGCACAAGGAAAGTGGTCCGTGGTGCTGGGTCATGTCCTTTTTAACCAAGGTGCCTCTGAAATGTTCAGCAGGGAGAAGCATCCGTCCCAGACTCCATGTGCCCGGACCCAAGGTCAAGAATGTAATGTTTCTCTGCCAAGATTGTTTTATTTTTGCACCTCCTGCCTTTAAATCATTGTTTTACTCTGCAGTTTCGTGGTCTCAGTGTTGTATCGTTGTGCTCTCTGAGAAACAACTTGAATCTGTTTTGTTTGCATCTTTTGTTACATACCAGGCAGCTGCACTTTATGCTCTTTGCAACTGTTTTAATTATGGGAACCATGCGCCACTGACAAGGTTAAACTTTTCTTAAGAAACATCTTCACTATTTGTGTAAAAACGGAGACTTTAACAGCTTGGCCTCTGGAGTTGCTGCGCATGGTCACATTGAGAATGTAAATAGAACTGCAGGTTCAAGTGGCTGGTTACTTCATCTGGATGAGGGGAACAGCTGCAATAAAACCTCATGAATGTATCTCTATCTTGAAACCAACCGTGTCTTCCTTGACGACTTTCTCTCACACTTGTGTGCCCAGTTTTGACCCTTTTGTGCAAAAGAACTGTGTTTGGTCTAGGAATGCGCCCAGATGTTTCTTTATGCCTCAGCACTGTATTGGGTCTTCGAGAGGGGATATTAACAGGGCTTATGTTACTTGGTTTTCCTCATTCAGGAATGGCAAGTAATGGCCTGATAAAGAATCTTCTGGAAGGAGACAGGCACTAGCATGGGGAGGTATATGGATTTCTTTTTTTTTTTAGTTTTTCTGAGCTCCTGTTTTGCCAGAAAACATATCCTTCCTCCTTTTTAACCTCCCTGAGGTTCCCATCTACAGAATTTCAAATTCTTTACCCAAATACGCATATTGTTCATTTGCTGCTTTCATATTTTCCTCGTGGAATTAAATAAGAAGAGATTTGCAAGCACCCGGTGGCACACTGGTGGCAGACAGAAAGCCCTCAATGTTCTGGGAAAAGAAGGATGCTACTGGAGTCTTTATTAATTTCACTGGTTGAGTCCTGGTGTCTGTGGCTTGACAATATTAAGTTAGAATAATGTCCAACACATATAGAGTAGAATCCCATTTTGTAAGATATATATATATATCTCCTTGGAAAATTGTCTGGAAGGATATACATGAAATGTTAGTGTTCTGGGGGGTGGTTGAATTTTAGGCAACTTTAATTCTTTTATATCTTCTGGTTTTTCTACAATAAACATGTATTAACTGTATACTCTCTAAAAAGATCATTTTCCTGAGGGACTTTGTGCTGCTCGGGTGAGGTGTAAGTGCTTTCACTCCTTCAAAGTCCCCTCTCCAGGAGAACATGGGCTGTGCCCATGCCTGTCTTGGTCCTCTGGCGACAGGAGGCTGGCTCAGAGCCACAGTCCACACTGGGACACTTCGCCATCTGTGTTTCGGACAGAATGGACTGCCCAGGGTGACGGAGGCCTTGTCAGCATCCGGGGGCAGATCCAAGCCCCTGTTGCCCCAGGAAGCTGCCCACCGGGGCATCAGCTCAGGACCCAGGCCTCTAGCTCCTTGATGCAGAACTGCTCCTGCCGGGCCAGCACCTCGTTGTTGAAGGTTGCACAGGGGTGGCTCCCCCCGTGATACAAGTCTCCATCCAACCACAGCCCAAAGCGGCCACTAAAGAGAGAGGAGAGTCTTGGCATCGCTCCCTCCTGGGTGCTGACACCTTTCGGACCTGCACCAGCGGTGCTTGGCTACACCGCGACCGCAGCCTCACTTCACCTTTGTCTCAGCTCCCCTTAAACCAATTTATCCTGATTGTTAGGGGCTCGCATGTTGTTCCCCACAGGGTTTGGAGCGTTTTTTGTTTTTTTTACAGTTCAATGATTTTGATAAATATATGCAGTGGTGCAACCATCACCACAATCCAGTTTTAGAACATTCAGAACGTTAAAGATGGCAATGCTTAACCAAAGGAGGGACTCGCGCAAGCGTGGAGTCTGAGCCCAAAACACGTCAGAGGGCATCCATTCTAATCCCCTCGTTTGACAGCAAACCTAGGCTGGAGCTGGGAAGTGGCTTACTGCAAATCAGCCATGGCTGGTGCGTTCTGTGTCGATCTGCCTCTCAGTGGAGGCTTTTTCAGGTAGTTGGGAGAGCAAAGAACTTGCCTGGTACTAAGCAAGCAATGCTTTCATCTGTACCCTCAGGATAAGAGTTATTCTGTCTGAACTTGCAGGTCATACCAGAGGCGAGACTAACCTTGTCTTCCTAACGCACTCCATCTCCCACCCCCAAGAGGCGCGCGCGCGCGTACACACGCACGCACGCACGCACGCACGCATGCCGGGTTCCAGGCAGATGCCTGCCTTCCTCCAGTGAGTTGTGTGCCTACAGTCATGGAGCTGACAGGTAAACCTGAGGCTTGCCCACCCCTTGAATCTAGCTTCATCCAACCATAGGGAATGCTGTTTCCAAAGTTACACATAAATTCAGCCTAAGCTGTCACCAGCGTAACACTTCGGGGGAGAGTTCACGCCACCCTCTCCTCTCAATATTGACTTAGAGCAGGGTTTAGGGGGTTGGCTAGTGGACTGAGCAGGCCGCAGGAGCTGCTGAAGGGAGAGGCTTGAAGGTTAACCAGCAGCCTCCCCATCTTGTCTGGGGCAGCCTAGCTCAGCATTTCCGGACGGGAGAAGGGATCCGAGCACAGACCACCCCGACACTCGAGACTCGGGGAGGACTGAGACACGCACCTGCCACAGCCCATCATCAGTGAATCCAAGTCTCCTTTCAGGAAGAAAGAGTTGTTTCCTGTCCACTTGAAGACCTGTGATGATAGGAGAAACCTGCGGTCACTGGGTGAGTCCTGCCCTTGCACTTTGACTCTACACCACTGGGCGGCAGTGTTATGGAGGAAACAGAACCTCCAGGCCCCAACGAAGGCGCAGGAACTACTCTGGGCTCCAGTCTCCCTCGAGTTCATCTCCTCTTGCCCTCCAGTCTGAATTCCCACAGCCCCAATGCCCTTCTGTTCTAGGAATAGACCAGAACCCTCTGAGGCTTCCTGCGTCCAAAGCTGGAGAGAGGAGGCGGAAAGTCCAGGTCAGGAGCGGGGCCCTGATTCTACCCTTACTAACTGTTTCCTCCCCTCGCTGGAGGCAACACCAAGCCTGCACACTCCCCAGTGCTGCCTCACACCCAGTTCCTCAGCAAGTGTTGTGGGCCCCACCCCAAAGAGACACCCTGACTACCACCATTTCTGTCCCATCCGTCCCCGCCAGTCACTCCTCCCTGGATCACAGCCTCCTAATGGGTCTCAGCTTCCACTGTCTCCTGCCCAGAGCCCATGTCCGCGCTGCGGTCAGTGAACTATTCAAAATCCAATGGGTTATTAGCCCTCCTCTGCTAAAGCCCTCCAACGGCCCTGGAAATAAAATCCAACCGCTTACAACAGCTGAAAGCCCAGCCTGCTGTGCCCCCGATTTTCTCTCCTACCTCTTTTCCCCCTTAACAACTGCACTTCATCTCCCCTGGCCCTTCTGTCCCTGGGACACCTGAAGCTATTGCTGCTCTAGGGTCTTCATGCTTGCTGACCCCTCTGCCCAGGATGCTCTTCCCCCAGATCCTCAAATGGCCCACTTCTCATCTTTCAGCCCAAATGTCATCCCAGAGGAATTGAAAGTAGCCCTTCCTCCCAGGCCCTGTCCATGTGGCAATATGCCACTGCCTGCCCAGCTAACAGGTAAGCTCTGTGACGGCTGCCTTGATTCCGGCAGTATTCCTGAGACATGGTATAGATGTTTGTTGAATAAACAAATTATTCAAGGGTCAATTTAGCTAATAAAAAGATTTTTAAAAGGCTGCAAAAGTATAGCATATTATTGCCTGTAATTATTGCCCAAAATGCTCTGAGCAACCAAAGGGTGTCAAGCAAGAAAAGAGACCAATAAAAGATAAGCCCTGGGCTCAGAACAGGTGAGATAATATTAACAAGTGGCCACGAGAAGACAGAACCATTCAGCTCCTCCTCCACTTTCCTCAAGGAACATGACCTTCAGACTTGAAGGAGGAAGATAAAGTTTGCTGCAGAAAAAATTAAGGCCACGTTCATGGTGCTTCTTGGAAGAGCAGTGAAGGAACGGCTGGGAATTCATGCAGAACACAAGAGGTGCCAGAAGACCAAAGATGGGCAAAAATTAACCAATTTTTGAAAGGATGAGATTCCATGACAGTATCCCGGGAAGACTATAGTGATCCCCTGAAAACAATCATAAGTTCCTTTGAAGAATTTTTTTGGCACTTAGCACCAGGCACTGTTTAGTCACTGGAGAGAACAGCAAACATAACAGGCAAAAATTCCTGCCTCCTGGAATTCCCACTCTAGCGGCAGGAGGCGGGTAAATCGGTAAAATAAATGGTATATTAGGTGGCGACAAAAGCTAAGGGGAAAGAAGTAGAGAAGGGCAATAAGAATTTCTAGGGGCTGGAGTGTTACAAATTTAAAGCAGGCGGCCAGGGAGGGCCTTGCCGAGAGGGTGACATCTGAGCAGCATCCTGGAGGAAGTGAGAACCGACCCACATGGAGATCCTGTGGAGGGCACACTAGGTAGAGCAGTGTGTGCAAAGGCCCTGAGGTAGGAACAGGCCTGCCTGTTTAAGAACAAACCGACAGGTCTGTGTGGCTACAGCAGAGTGCAGGAGAGGGAAAGTAGCAGGAAATGACATCAGAGAGAGGCCAAGAGACGTAGGGACTTGTAGGTTATTGTAAAGACTTTGGCTTTTCTCTGAGGGAGAAAGGAAGCCATCGGCAGCTTGGAGCCCAGGAGTGACGTACCCTGACTTACCTTTTAAAAGGCTCACTCCAGGTACTGTGATGACTGAAGGTGGAAGCATTAGGAGGCTATAGCAGGAACACAGGCAAGTAGTGATGGTGGCTTGAACCAGGGTGACAGCAAAGGACATGGTGAGAAGTGGTGGATTCTGGATAGCGATAGAAAGAGAAGGAAGAGCCATCAGGATTCACTGACAGCTCAGATGTAGGGTGTGAAAGAGGCGTTAAGAAGGGCTCCAAAATTTTTGGTCTCGACGGCAGAAAAGATAGAGGTGCCGTTAACTTTGTCAGGGAAGATGTCAGGGGGAACCGATTTTCTGGGAGAAAGTCAGGAGCTCAGCTTTGAACGTGTGAGACTTGAAACGCCATTTAGATCCAACTGGAGACACTGGGTAATGGTTGGATGTATGTGAGTGTGGAGTCCAGGGGAGAGGCCATCAGCACCTGGATGGCATGGAAAGCTGTGAGAATGGACGAGACCTCGAAGGAAAAGAGGATAGTCAGAGAAGAGATGACAACTAAAACCTGAGCTTGAGGACCCCATGATGTTAAAAGGTTGGGGAGATGAGGAGGAACCAGCAAAGGATTCTGCCAAGGAACTGTCGGAGCAGTAGGAGGAACCTTGTACAACTTGAGGATTCTAATAGGTGAACCCTGGAAGGCCAGCGGTGGGGACTAATATCCAGCATGGGTTTACTGTAAACAACTGTCCCCTCTCCTCTTCCCTGATAAGATTTCCAGGCTGGCAATGGAGGCAACACAGCAGATATGGTGTGTTTTGCCTTCGGCAAGGCAGTCAGTCCAAGCTTGTGATCTCCTTGTCATGCAACCAAATGCCTATGTTGTTGCATGTATCTGTAGGTGTCTTGCTCTGTGCATGGGACAGGGGTTTCTAATGGCAAACCAATGCACCTGAAACTAGTGCTTCATCTATTTTGTGTTTCCACTCCATTCAACTCCCTTTTCCCTGTCTCCCTCTAGTAAAGCAGCTTGGCAAAACCCCAGTCGTGGTTGAACCCTCCCATCGCGCTCTCCGTGCTTGAACCTGAGGAGCTGAATTTTGCTAGAGAAGAGCACACACCGAAGTAAGTGGCCTTTGCATTCGCAGTCTCAGACCTCCAGTCAGCCCTGCCTAGCTGCCCTTCTGTTTCTCCAGCAGCTTCCCTTTCTACTCCTTCCATACCTCCTCTCCCCTCAACCTTCACACCCTCCTCTCCATCCTCACCCTTAGCTGATGGCCTTACCCGACACTGCCTAAGAAAATATAAGCCACTGGGCATGTCTGTCTTCATCTTCCTACCCCCACACCCACAGGGCTACCTGCACTTGGACCAGTTTTGTCTTTCCAGCCTGTATCTGCTGAGCGACACACCTCCTCTCAAGCCAGTCAGTGGTTGCCAGGAACTGAGCACTTTTTAAATGAAGGGGGATGCTCAGCCTGCCACTGCCCTGCTGTACTCCCTCTGTGAAAAGATGGAAGGACACCAGGCACCCAGCACGGGGGATGGAGCTGGGGGCCACTGGGACCCCGGGTTCTTTGTCCTGCCATGGATCCCGCTCCCCGCCTGGAAGGTTAAGAACATCACCTTCAGCTGTGGAGAGAAGGAGAAGAGGAACGTCTCGCCAGTACCGTAGAAGCCTTTGCTGAGTCGAATAGCCGAGGAGGAGAAGGCCCCAAACATCTGGAAAGAAGAGTTTGCAGTTTGCCGCTGGAAGGGAGCTGGAGGTCCACTGGCAGCACCACCCTTCAGGCTTGGTAACATAGGCCCGTCCTAGAGAGGCTCCTGGGGAGCCTGGGGCAGAGCTGGGGGATAGAGAGGCCCTTGGGGGCCCATCGACATGCATCCCTTCCACTAACACTCCCAGCACGGCTCACCTGGCCATCCTGGTCCCTCAACACCAGCAGCACCGGCCCGCTGTGGCCCTCCATCTGCCTGTACAGGCTCCGCAGACTGAAGCCGTCCCTCGACGTGCAAAAGGCCAGACTCCAGGAGTGTCCAGCGACTCTCGGGGGGAGGTGGAGGCTGATCTAAGGGACAGGACTGGAGGTGAGTGAGGGTTCCCGGTCCTCCCACCCTCCTCGCCCCGTATCCTTCGTGTCCCAGGAGGACTGAGGTTGAACAGCCACCACTCACCCAAGCATGGTGCTTTTCAGGTTACAGAGTACTGTACTGTTTCCAGGGGACTTTCACGCCAATTAGCAGGAACCCTCAGAGAGAGGGATTAGTATTCCCATTTTATAGATGAGGCAGCTGAGGCTCAGGGAGGTGAAGCAACATGCCTGAAGCCCACATGGGGAGTAAGTGGCAGAGCCAGGATTTGAACCCAGGTCAGAGGGGTCACCTTGGCCCCCAGCAGCCAGAGAATAGATGAGACGCTGAACCCTTCCTCCTAATCCCCCCATCTCATCCTCCCACCCCCACCCCAGCTTTGGCATCAATTCCCAAGGACTAGATTAGTTCACTATATCCTTAACCTCCTGGCCCAGGGAAGAAGGCGGTGCTAGGATTACTGGATCATTTTACAAGAAAGGAAGAAAAGCCCAGAGAGGAGAAGTGATTTGCCCAAGGTGACACAGTGAGCAGAGGACAGAGCAGGAGTGACCCTGGGTGTCCTTGGGCCTGTCTGGGGTGGGGCAGGAGGGTGGGACCCTCAGGCTCAGGGCTGAAATCTTTGTACCATGGACTGTGCCCGAACCTGCCTCATCTCCGAGGCTCCCAGAACCTGGCTGGCTTCTGCCAGCTGGGGCTCCACTGGATCTTCCGGAGCACGAGCTGGGGCTGGGGCTGTCTCCTCCTCCTTTTCCTCACCCTCCTCCCCAGACAGAGCGTCCTCCACCTGGCTGGGCTGTGGAGACACAAAGAGGCCTGGTGAGTGGAGGGACAAGGAGACACCAGCTTCCACATGTCCAGAGCCTGAGAGCCTCGGCCACCTCATCGCCCCGGCCCAGGCCCCTGCAGCCACGAGCGCAGCCAGAGGAAGCAAGCGTCAGCGACAGACCAGGCCCCGCCCCCGCCTCCAGCCAGCTCCCTCCCTGGCCCCTGCCAGCCATGCCCATCCGATGTGGCCGTGGGCCCTGCGGTTTGTCTGCCTGGTTTCTCTGGATCCGGAGTGGATGCCAGGGATTGCGTTCTAAGCTTGTGGGCAGGAGAGAAGGGCAGATGACAGCCCAGCTCTGGGAGCCGCAGCTGTGCCTTTGTACGTGAAATAACGATAATAATAATAACAACAGTAGTGGCTGACGTATACGATATACAGCACACACTTGACTGGGCCTGTGTGAAATGCCTGCTGTGCGTGATCTCTCTGAATTTTCCCAAGAATTCTAAGAAGAATGTGCTGCCTTTTCTTCCTTTTGGCCACATACTCTGTGGCTTGTGGGATCTCAGTTCCCCGACCAGGGATTGAACCCTGGCCGCGGCAGTGAGAGCGCCGAGTCCCAGCCACTGGAGTGCCAGGGAACTCCCGAGAATGTGCTTCTTACTACGCCCATTTTACAAAGGAAGAAAGAAGGCCCTTTCGGCCAGTGAAACGACGCATGTAGTCATAGGTGAGACAGCGTGCAGGTTCACAGATTCATATAAAATGCACATTTGTCTGTGTGAATGTGTATGGTGTGTTGGCTTAAAATAGAGTTGTGTAGGCAAATCAGTGTGAGAAGGTGTTGAGTGCAACTTCGTGTGTTACCTGTCAATGTGTTTGTGAGTGTGAGTTGGGATTGTGTAAATATATGTGTGTGTCAGTGGGCATGTATGGTGGTGTCTTCATTCACTCGGTCATTCATTCACTCCACTGAGCTCCCACTCTGTACCAGAGTGTGTGTGTGTGTGTGTGTGTGTGTGTGTGTGTGTATGCACACCTGCACACAATGACTTTGGGGCTTTTCATCAGGAGAGACTTTCTCAAGGACTTCCCTGCTGGCGCAGTGGTTAAGAATCCACCTGCCGGGCTTCCCTGGTGGCGCAGTGGTTGAGAGTCCACCTGCCGATGCAGGGGACGCGGGTTTGTGCCCCGGTCCGGGAAGATCCCACATGCCGCGGAGCGGCTGGGCCCGTGAGCCATGGCCGCTGAGCCTGCGCGTCCGGAGCCTGTGCCCCGCAACGGAAGAGGCCACAACAGTGAGAGGCCCGCGTACCGCAAAAAAAAAAAAAAAAAAAAAAAAAGAATCCACCTGCCAATGCAGGGGACATGGGTTCAAGCCCTGGTCCAGGAAGATCCCACATGCTGCGGAGCAACTAAGCCCGTGCGCCACAACTACTGAGCCTGCGATCTAGAGCCCACGAGCCACAACTACCGAAGCCCACGCGCCACAACTACTGAGCCTGCGTGCCTAGAGCCCGCGCTCTGCAACAGAAGCCACCACAGTGAGAAGCCCACGAAGCCACCGCAGTGAGAAGCCCGCGCACCGCAATGAAGAGTAGCCCCTGCTCACCGCAACTAGAGAAAGCCCACACGCAGCAACGAAGACCCAGTGTAGCCAAAAATTAATTAATGAATTAATTAATTTTAAAAAACAGCAGGGGGTACTCCATTAAAAGAAAAAAAAAAAAAAGACAGACTTCCTCGAGAAGGAGAGAAGGACAGGAAACTGCTTTCCTACTCTCCAGGTTCAGGCCTAGGGAGGGCGTCCTAGCTGTGCGGGCTTCTGGATAGAGCTCCATCTGGCACCCACTCCAGGGAGGAAGGGATGGAGACAGTGGTCTGTGCTTCGTGAGGGTCTTGGGACCATGGGGCTGGGCGCTAAGGCCCCAGGTTCCTGAGTCCTTGCTCTGAACCCTGGGCCAGCTGAGGAGGGGCTTGGAAGGGGGACACCAGCCTGTATCCAATCCTGGCCCAGACCCCCTCTTCCCCGCCTTTCCTGACCAACCCCCAGCCCAAGCTGGCCCCTTACCAGCCGAGTGTAACGCCAGCGGAGACCTTTCATTCTTCTGTCCGAGCCCAGCTGAGGGCAGTAAGCGAGCCCCCAGCCTTGCTGAGGGAGGCAGCACCGCTTGGTGAGGCCTAAAGATGAGAGGGAGAAACCTGGGGCACACCCGGCTGGCTCCACGCCCATCCGCCTACCCTTTGCTCCCTCTCATCTGTCATTCACCTGTCATTCCCGGACCAGTATGTCACTGGGTGGGTCTGTGAGGTCAGCTACGCTGGGCATTCAAGGCTGCACTTGTAGTTAGCAATTAACACATTAGCCGTAGATTCTAGCTGTGATTCCCTTCTACCTCCTTGCCCTTCTGGCAGGCTGGCCCATGGACTGTAGCCTTTGGGCAGATGCCTGAGCCCCCAGACTGGGGGTCTGGGGCCTCTGCTTCCCTGTATGACCTTGCACAAGTCCCTTGCACCCCTGGGTTTCCCCACATGTAACTGGGTTTCCCCACATGTAACATTGTAGCACTGTTACATGTTTCCCCACGTGTAACATATTACACTGTTTCCCCTCTGGTTTCTCTGAGACCAGATTATTTCAGAGGCCCTCACAAGACTGACAGCCTGCAATTCAGTTTCCTCTCAAAGCTTGAAAGGGGCCAAGCTAGACCACAAGAACAGATATTGAAAACAAAAAAAGTCATTTTTCTAATTAAAAAAGCAATACATGTTTACTATAGAAAATTTGAGGAATTTAGAAAAGAATAAAGAAAAATACAAAAATATTCATAATTCTACCTCTCAGAGATAAACTCTCAACCCCAAGGGTATTTTTTCCCATCTTTTATATTTATTTCATATATAAGTATATACACACATTTATAAATACATCATACTGTGTATCATTTTATAAAGTGCTTTTTCAAACTTAACAAATGAAAAATTTCCAGTTACATTCAGTACCCTTTGAACACATGATTTGTAATGGCTGCTTATTATTTCATCACAGGATGTACATCATTTCTCAAATGTCTGACATTTTGTTTGCTTCTAATTTTCTGTGATTATAAGCAAAACTGTAATGAACCTCCTTATTCATAAATCTGATGAGATCCTTTATGATAAATTTCAAAAGTTGAATAATGGATCAAAGGGCATCCCCATATTCTTTTTTTTTTTTTTTTTCCCCACACACCACGCAGCATGTGGGATCTTAGTTCCCCGACCAGGGATCGAAACAGGGAAGCACGGAGTCCCAACCACTGGACTACCAGGCCAGTCCCCATTCACACATTATTGATAAATGTTCCAACAGGGCTTCCCAGTGCTTAAGGCTGACCCATGTCCAGATATCCTTCCGGAATCTCAGGACAATATCGTTCTGATCATCACGCTTTACACCCTTAAACTGCAGATAAGGAAACTGCCGCTCAGAAAGTGGAAGGGACTAACCACAGCCACATGATAGGGTAACACAGTCATTAAGAGCACAGACTCTGGAGTCAGGGAGTTTAAATCCCGGTTTTTGCCACTTCCTTGCTGCGTGACGTTGGGCAAGTTACTTAACATCTTTGTGCTTCAGTCTCCCTACCTGTAAACTACTAATACCTATCTACCTGATGGGGCTGTGGTAAGAGTAAATGAAGATAATGCCTGAAGAACAAGGATGCTGAGCCAGACCTCCGTCATCCTGTTCACAGTTCCTGGTGTTTGTTGAGCACTGAACAAATGACAGTGCTATGGCTATCCCCCGACATTGCCCCTTTGCGAGATTCAGGGCTCAAGTCCCGGACAAATAGCCATTCAGTCTCCACCCGGGCACCTCTGGGGCAGACAGTCACTCAGTCACTTGCAGGGGTGAGTAGCTCAGTGGAGAAGGGAAAGGCAGGAACCGTGGAAGAATGTACTCACCCTGCTGAGTCTCAGCCTCAGGTGACCTCCTCCAGCCTGTCCAGCCCGATGGCTTCCCTAGTGCACCTGCTGGATCCCACAGAGAAGGGGCCACTTCCAGAACTGACCCTGTCCACCTGGCGGTCTGTACAAAGCAGTTTTAGCTCTGCACCCTGGTCCCCCAGCGGGCAGCTGGCACCTCTGCCCCAGCCGGGCTCCAGCCCTCTTCCCAGCTCTTATACCTGCCCAGAGGGTGGCAGGCCTTGGCCCCGAGCCTGCTCCGGTTCCAGCTGGAAAGGCCTGGCAGTCATTGTCGTTCATCAGAAACTCAAATCCCACAAACAAGACCTTGTCACCTCAGGCCCCCAGTTCTGCCACCACCAGCCCAAAGAGGTGGAGTTTACTCAGCTCCTTGTCTCTAACCTGGAGCCTCTCACCCACAGCTACTAGGTGCCACGTGGTGCCTGAAGCCCATCACATAAGGCGCTTCCTTAAGGGGTGCAAGTGTCCAGGAAAGGGTCCTTCCGTGGGGTCCCCGCCAATCACCGTGTGCTGCAGGGGAGGCCCGGGACGGGGAGGTGAGAAGAGGCAGCCTTGCTGGTTTCCCACTCTCACACGGGGTGCTGATTCTTTCCTCATTGGCCTGTCGTGCCATGGGGTGAGGTCATGTCCAGGAAGCCCCAGCGTCTGGCATACAGTAGGCACACTGTCAGTGGGGTACTTCTCTATCCCTGGCTCATGGTGGGGCTTCAGTGAATGCTGTTGTTGAAACACAGAACCTCAAATTTGGAAGGGGCTTCAGCCAGTCCCAGAACAAGCGGCCTCCAGCCAGGGCAGGAACTCCTGAAAAAATATGCCCACCAAGGGTCCCCCAGCGTGTTGGGTGGGTAAGCCCACTCTCTCGGGTGGCTCACTCCAGCTTCACAGGTCTGAAAGAGACACCCTCCTGCTGGCCTTGGTGGAAAAGACTCGGGTCCCCAGATCCTCTCCCCATGACCAGGTCTCCTGGGGCAATGCCCGCTCCGGGAAGGTGGGATACCAAAAGGACTTGTGTTATGGGGAAAACATGCAAGTGAGGAGCCCTGTTACTACCTCAAACATGGCTGTTGCTATATGTGTTTGAGCTGTCAACAGCTCGGGGGTCACACGTCTGGCCTTCCCTTTTCTCAGGGCCCCTCTCTCAAATCTATTTCCTCCACACTCAATTCCCGAACCTTTGGGCACTTTGGGAGGCCAGTGAGATGTGCCTTGCTGTCCCATTCTTCATCCTCAAGTCTAGGAATGTGACCTGGCAGGAAAGCCAGTTGCCCCTAAAAAGCTTCCACGATGAGATTCTAGACACCAGCGTGTTGAATGTCCCAGCTCTGCCTTGCAGCCTGTCTTGTCCTTTCTCCACCAGACCACAGGCCGCCTCTCTGAGAATTGCAACAGTCAGAGCCAGGAAACAATTTCCATGTCCAGTAAAAGGGGAAAAGTTTAAGCGACCCATGGAATATCCCCTCTGTGGATTATTTCTAAGTATTAAAAGTGATGTTTGCCAAGAGTTCATAAATGCATGGGGAAATGCTTCTGCTACTCTGTAAAGTGAAAAAAGCTGGATATAAAACTGGATAGGCGGCACAGTTTCAGCTCTGTGCTTTGCTGAGTCGACTGGCTTCACTCTGACCCTCGGATGGGTGCATGACACACCCCTTCACACATCCTGAGAGGTCTGATTTCTTCTCTGATCGCTGTGACAGACGGTCTTTGCCCTCCTCACACAAGCTCCACTCCTTCGGCTGCTCGCTCAGCCGGCAACTTTATTCTTCACCGAGAAAACAGAAGCCATCAGTCACTCCCTCACCTTCCCGACACCCACCTGCATCTCACCCATCTCTTCCGCCTTCCCTCCAGGACAACGGAGGAAGGGCACCTGCTGCTTTCAAAAGCCAGTCCCCTGGGCCTCCCTGGCTCTGTCGCGCTCCGCTTCTCCTGCCCGGCTTCTCTCAGCCTCACCCATCTCTCGCCTGCCCCTCTCGACACAACTGTCCCCGCCACGACTGCTCTATCCTCTTCTCCCTACACTCCACCTCTACCTCTTCTTCGCTCTTCAACCCCCTGCCTTTGGCATCTGTCCCTACCACGCCTGCTCTTGCAAGGTCCCCAGCAGCTTCCGTGTCGCCCTAGGAAGGGGACACTGCTCTCATCTTCCTTCAGCTCCTATGCCGCTTGACAGAGCGATTCTCCCAGACAACACACTGTCTTCATTTCCCTCCGCCCTCATCGGCCACTCCCTCTCTGTCTTTTGTGGCTGGCTTCTCCTCTCTTAACCACTTTCTAGAACCAGGAATTCCCCCCCACCTTTTTTTTTTTCAATTTTCTACTTTATGGAAGAAATAATACATGGATACAGTTTTATTTAATAAGATTCAAACAATTCATGATAGATGTTTTGGGAGCAATTATTAAAGGCCCTCTTCATCTGTCCTCTCCCAATCTCATCCACTTCTAGAGGTAACAACTATCAATCTTTTTTTTTTTTAATTTTTAAATTTTATTTTATTTTTTAAATTGAAGTATACTTGATTACAACATTATATAAGTTACAGGTGTACAGAATAATGATTCACAATTTTTAAAGCTTATACTCCATTTATAGCTATTGTAAAATATTGGCTATAGCGGAGCGGCTGGGCCCGTGAGCCATGGCCGCTGAGCCTGCGCGTCCAGAGCCTGTGCTCCACAACGGGAGAGGCCACAGCAGTGAGAGGCCCACGTACCGCAAAAAAAAAAAAAAACAATTGGCTATATTTCCTGTATTGTACAATATGTCCTTGTAGCTTATTTTATACAGAATAGTTTGTACCCCATACTCCCCTACCCCTATGTTGCCCTTCCCTCCTTCACTCTCCCCACTGGTAACCACTAGTTTGTTCTCTGTATCTGTGGTAGAACCAGAAATTCTTTATTTTATTTTATTTATTTTCAATATTTTATTTTATTTTATTATACAGCAGGTTCTTATTAGTTACCTATTTTATACATATTAGTGTATATATGTCAATCCCAATCTCCCAATTCATCCCACCACCACCCCCCTGCCTGCTTTCCCCGCTTGGTGTCCATACATTTGTTCTCTACATCTGTGTCTCTATTTCTGCCTTGCAAACCGGTTCATCTGTACCATTTTTCTAGATCCCACATATATGTGTTAAGATACAATATTTGTTTTTCTCTTTCTGACTTACTTCACTCTGTATGACAGGCTCTAGGTCCATCCATGTCTCTACAAATGACCCAATTTTGTAGAACCAGGAATTCTTAACTTCCTGGTTTTTCTTCTCTCTGTAGACCCTTTCTCTATGTGACCCTATCTGGTCTCATGGATTTAAATATTGTCTAAATGCGGATGACTCTTCATGACTCCGGACTAACTGCTACCCTGGGCTCCACACTCATAGGTCTCTTGCCTATATGACTTGGATGTCTCCACAGACATCTCAAACTGATAGGGTCCAGAAAGAACTCTCCATTTCCCCCTCTAAACCTGGTCTCTCTACCCCCGACCACGTTTAAGCTGTTTTCCCTGTCTTGTTAAATGACACTGTCACTCATCCTGTAACGAAAGCCAGTAACCTGGGAGTTGAACTTGACTTCATTTCTCTGATTCCTCACCTCCAACCAAGGGTGTCTAACTCTTCAAAGCTCCAGAACAGATCTCAAAACTACCCCTCTTCTTCCCTCTCCACTGCCTCCACCCTCATCCAAGCCACTGTTACCTGTCAGAGGCTGGTTCAATAGGCCCTTTACCCATCTTCTAGCATCTTCTTGCCATCAGCTAGAGTGATCTATTTAAAACACAAATTAGATTACATCTCACCCCTGCTTACTCCAAAGTCCCCGGTGGCTTGTCACTCGTCACTTGTCCCCGGGCTTCCCTGGTGGTACAGTGGTTAAGAATCTGCCTGCCAATGCAGGGGACATGGGTTCGAGCCCTGGTCCAGGAAGATCCCACATGCCACAGAGCAACTAAGCCCGTGTGCCACAACTACTGAGCCTGTGCTCTAGAGCCCACGAGCCACAACTACTGAGCCCGTGTGCCACAACTACTGAAGCCTGCACACCTAGGTCCCGTGCTCCGCACGAGGAGAAGCCACCACAATGAGAAGCCCGCACGCTGCAACGAAGAGTAGCCCCCGTTTACTGCAACTAGAGAAAGCTGCACAGCAACGAAACCTCAATGGAGCCAAAAATAAACAAAAATTTAAATATATAAAAGATATTTTAAAAACAAACAAACAATAAAGCCCTGCCCAGGGCTGCTGAGGCTCCCGCTGTCCAGTCCTGCTCTGTTTTGTCCTTCCTCTATCACCCATCAAGTGCCAGTCATTCTGACCTTCTTACTTCCTTGAACATCTATCAAGCTTGTTCCTCCTTCAGGCTTCGCCCTTGCTGTTCTCTCTGCCTGGAATTCTCTTATTCTGGCTCTTTGAATAACTCAGTTTAAAGGTCACCTCCTAAGAGAGGCCTCCCTGACTACCCTATTTAAAGCAGGTTCTGGGACTTCCCTGGTGGCCCAGTGGTTAAGAATCCATGCTTCCACTGCAGAGGGCATGGGTTCAAACCCTGGTCAGGGAACTAAGATCCTTCCCGCATGCCACGTGGTACGGCCAAAAACAACAACAACAACAAAGGCAGGTTTCCCTACTAATTCTTCTAATTCTCCTTCAGCCAGTGGTTTGTATAAGGAATATAACCTTTATTTTTTTTTTAAATCACCTCCTCTTTGGAGCCTTCTAGGATTTACTCTCCATTCAGTTTCCATCATGTTGGTCAGTTTAGCCCCTTGCATGGGAGAACATAAACTGTTTTTCCGCTGGGTGATCAGCATCTTCATTTTGTACAATCTGATATATAATTCTTACAATCATTTAACGCTTCATGCCTTCTGGAGTAGAGCTTCACATGGCACACGCTGTGTGCCTGAGCTGGACACCACCCAACAGTGCAGTACAACAGGCTCTGAAGCTGGATGGCCCCGGGTTCCAATCAACCCCAGCCCTGCCACTTCCAAGCTGTATGACCTTGAACAAGCATTCCAGTTATCCATTGCTGCGTAACAAACTACCCCCTAAATTAGTGGCTTAGAACAACAATATTTTGCAGTTTGGGACAGCTCATTTCTGCTCCACTTGGCATCAGCTGGGGCAGCTCCAAGGCTAGGGGCTGAATCATATGAAAGTTCCTTCTCTCACATGTCCGGGGCTTAGCGGGGACCGGAGCTGGAGTTGTTGGCTGCAGCACCTTCACGTGGCCTCTGCATGAGGCCTGGGTTTACTCCCAACATGGTGGCTGCGTCCCAAGGGAGAGTGGATTGAGAGAGAGACAGAGAGACAGAGACTGAGAGACACAGAGAAACAGAGGGCAGAGAGAAACTGAGCTGTAAGAGCCATATTGCCTTTTATGGCCTAGCTTCACACTGTCGCTTCTGCCATTCTCTATTGGTTGAGGCAGTCACAAACGTCTGCTCAGGTTCAAGGAGAGGGAACATGGACCACGTCACTCAACTGGAAGAGTGTCAATGCCACACTGTAAAAAAGAATAATTGGGATGAGCTATATATTGCTAAGCCTATCTTTGGAAAATATAATCAGCCACAAGAAGTTCCTACCCTTTCTGAGATCCTCTGCTGGAGCGTTGAGCACACAGCCTGGCATGAGTGCCCAGGGCTCAGGAAAACCCAGGTGGCCTCCCCGCCTGCGTGGAGCCAATTCTGGGCCCCTGGCTAGTCTTACTCCTTTCGCTGTTGCCCTGGACTGACCTGAGTCCAGAGCCTCACCTTGACCCAACCCCTGGGCCCCTCCCCACCAGGGCCTTGCTGCTCCCCGGGCTCTTCTGGGGCTGCAATGTAGACTCATGGCTCCCCAAATCCGAAGACCTTCAAAGCAGGAAGGGTCATCAGCCCCCTGCTCAGCCATGAGTGTTGGGACCCAGTCAGGGTTTGTGGTAGAGCCAGGACTCGGGCCCAGGCCCACATGGGGAGATCCAGGCCACCGCTGGTGTGGCTATGGGTGTGTCAGGAGTGGCTGAGCAGCCTGCTCTATGTAGCACATCCCCTGCTGGGATTCCCACCATCCAACATCTCCAAGCCCACGTTCTGCATAGATGGAGAAACTGAAGTTCAGAGAGGGTAAACAATTTCCGAGAGCCACACAGCATCTCTCTGTGCCAGGCCAGAACCAGTCTACAAGAAACGGGGACATCAGAGCTAGAAGGACCCTGTCATCTGTTACATCAGACTAAACTAAGTGGCGTCTTCTGAGGCCCGGGAAGCAGGAGGGCTTACCCTGGCCCTTGCCCCTGTGAAATGCCATGCCACCCTGTTTGTGGTGAGTCTATTGTGGCTCATCTCCTCCCTTTACTGTGTGCTCCATGAGGTCAGGAACTCACCATTGACAAGTCCACCACTGTGTCCCTCAGGGTCCCGCCTGGTGCCTGAGGACTGGGTGAGTGGACAGTTAGTGGGGGCAGGGGAGCAGGTGCCTTGCCAGGATGGGGGTGGAAATGCCCCTGAAGAAGTGTTTGCAAAGAATCTGCTGAGTGGCCCTGTTCCTTACCTGGCTCCGTGGGGGGCACCCAGAGGAAGGATCCGAGGATAGAGGGGGCACTTACACACCTAGACACACCTAGATGGGGATGAAGCCGTGCCTCACTGGGAGAGGGCATACCCCAAGAGTGTATTCACCGCTGCGGGGCAGGTGGCACAGAAACAGTGGACCTGGGCCAGCTGTGTGTCAAGGGCAGGAGGAGGTGAAGCAACAGGTTTGGGGGAAGAGGAAGAGGAGGGAAAGAGAGAAATAGAAACGGAAGGAGGAAAGGGGGAGAAGGAGGAGGAAAAGGAAAGGAAGGGGAATAGAGGGAGGAAGAAGAGGCTGCAGACCGGTAAACACCAGCCTTGCCCGCTAAGCCCGCCAGGGGGTGCTACCCGGAGAGTGAGCGCCTGCCTGCCGGGCAGCCAAAGGACTTCAAGTGGCTCTGCCCAGCTGCTGCTCGGTGGCGATGGGAAGTAGCAGCGAGGAGCGGGGGCGGGGAAGGCGTGACAGACACAAGGGAAAATCAACAACACAGGAGCACAGTTCTGGAAGGAAACAAACGACACCCACAAGAGCCGGGGCTCCGGGGTTATCCGGAGTTGTTCCTGTGGGGGACGTGTGGGGATCAGGGCAACCGTGTCCAGCTCGGACCAGCCCCCACGGGAGCCAAAACCTATTCCCAAAGCATGCGCTGGTCTGACTCCTGAGAACGGGTCGCCTCCATTTTAGCCCCGCAGAACCTGAGACCGGGGTCAGGGGAGGAGGGAGTATGCCTGGGATCACAAGTCGCTCACGGCGTGCAGAGCCGGGCATGCACCCAGGGCCCGACGCTCCCCACGACTGTGAGAGGGAAGCCAAGCCAGAAGATGCGGAGCACGCCCTGGAGGCGCGAGGTCTGGCTTCCATCCCGGTTCTGCCGCTAACCGTGGGCTGATCGCCTGTCTTCCCTTGGCTTCAGTTTACCCATCTGTACATTGGGATAATCGGTCTTGCTCTGCGAGGTTCAGGGGGGCGGAGTTCGCGCACGCTCTGCACAGCCTCGAGGGGCGAGGTGCTCGGCGTGTATATGGATGCTGGCTCCGGCGATCTGAGGTCCACCCGGCCTCTACCTAGGAGTCCCTCCTCTCGCCGCTCGCGCGACCCCTGCGCGGACGAGGGGAGCAGGGGCGCCTCCGCCGGGTGCGTTCCCCAGGCCAGCAGGGGAGGGGGCGGCGGCGGAGCGGAGGGGAAGGGAGTCCGGGCCACAGCGGCCCCGGCCCGCCTGACCCTCGAGGGGGTCGCTGTTGCTTCGCAGATCCCTCCCTCGCTCGCTGCCTGTGTCCCTCCCTGCCGCTCCCGCCGCGTCCGCCTTTTGTTCGCGGAGCCGCGCGCCCCCGAGCCGAGGCGGCTGGGCGGGGAGCTGGCGGGGCTGCGCGGGGGGCGGGCCGCGCCGGGCGGAGCCGGGGCCCGGGCCGCAGCCGGACTCGGAGCCCGAGAGAGCGATCGGCGTGCAGGCAGCCGGGGCCCGGGCGCGCTCCGGGGGCGCGGCGAGGCCGAAGGGGCGGGCGCCGGGCGGAGCCGGAGCCGGAGCCGGGGCGCCTGGAGGCGATCGGGCCGCTCTCTCCGAGCCCAGGGCAGCGCAGAGACCGTGCGGCGGGGGTCGGGGCCGGAGCGCAGCCGGGGGGCTGAGGTGGGCCGAGAGGAGCCGCGGCCCCGGCGGCCGGAGGGGTGCCAGGAGCCTCCCACGGGGCGCGGAGGCCGGGCGGGCCCGGGCCATGCGCGCCGCTCGCTAAGGCCGAGGGAGGCCGCGATGGAGGTGCCGGCGGGGGAGTCCCCGGCTCGGGGCTGCGGCCCCCCGCCTGCTCCCGCTCCGGAGAGGAAGAAGAGCCACCGCGCGCCGTCGCCGGCCCGGCCCAAGGACGTGGCCGGCTGGTCGCTGGCCAAGGGCCGCCGCGGCCCAGGCCCGGGCTCAGCAGCCGCCTGCAGCGCCGCGTCCTCGGCGCGGCCCGACAAGAAGGGGCGTGCGGTGGCGTCCGGGGCGCGGGGCTCAGGGACCCGGGTGGCCGGTGTCCGCACTGGGGTCCGCGCCAAGGGCCGTCCGCGCCCGGGTACCGGGCCGCGACCGCCGCCACCGCCGCCCAGCCTCACCGACAGCAGCTCGGAGGTGTCGGACTGCGCGTCGGAGGAGGCGCGCCTGCTGGGCCTGGAGCTGGCGCTGAGCAGCGACGCTGAGTCGGCGGCCGGGGGCCCGGGGGGGGCCCGCACCGGGCAGCCGTCCCAAACTGCGCCGTCCGCACAACAGCCTCCGCGGCCCCCCGCCTCCCCCGAGGAGCCGTCGGTGGCCGCGTCGTCGGTGGGGAGCAGCCGCCTGCCACTCAGTGCCTCGCTCGCCTTCTCCGACCTCACCGAGGAGATGCTGGACTGCGGGCCCGGCGGCTTCGTGCGAGAGCTGGAGGAGCTGCGCTCAGAAAACGACTATCTCAAGGTGAGGGCGCTGGTGCGGGAAAGGGAGGCCGCGGGGAGGCGCGGGTGTCAGCCCCACCGGCCTGAGGCACCAGCCGGCCCGCTGTCCCACCGCACGAGCTGGGAAAGGGGCCTAAACCCTCAGGGGCTCCCTCACATCCCGCTTCCTGTTGTATCTGGGACACCTTCTCCTGAGGAAGGAACCTGGAAGAGGAGACTGCCCAAAGGACCCTGATTTGGGAAGGGGAGCTTGAGAAAAGTACTTTGGAGGATGCCTAGATGCGGTACTTGGGATGGGGGTGGGTACTCAGCGAGGGGCTGGACCTCTGATGCAGCTGCACAGAGCCTCCACCCCCAAGCCAGAGGCTAGGCCTCTGGCGGCTCTCCTTTCTGGGACAGGCACTGCTGTGCGGTGCTGCCAGGGAGACCTGTGGCCATCCCCTGCCAAGGAGAGGCCAGAACACCATCCTGAGTCTTTACCCAGGGCTTTCCTGGCTCAGGCCTGTCCCTGCCTGCCTTTCAGGGCGGGTCCGGTTTGAAAGCATTGACATCTGGGAACATCCCCTTGGCTAGAGTCCAACTTCCGCCCTAACGGTCCCACAGCCTGGGAGGATGATGTCGTGGGAGAACCGGTTCAGAGGCAGCTTCCTAAATCCCAGGGTATTTTCTTCTGCCCAGTTTGGGACAGGCCCTGTACACACAGCAGCTGCATTGGTGCCCCGCGGCAGTGCCCATCTCCTTCCCATGTTGTCAGTGAGAGGAGGGAAACTGACATCTGAAAGGGGCCTTTCCTCTGGGGGGGGGGGCGCAGTGGGGACCTGAGAGTTTCCCCGGGAGAGCAGGCTTGGCCTTCACGCTTTCAGTGGACATTGGCACCTGCTGGGTGCAGGCCAGGCTCTGTCTGCCCACTGCCTGGCACCGAGGCAGCTTTAGGGACAGCCCAGCCCTGTGTGTCGATATTGGCCTGGGAAGCTTCATGGGTTCTGCCACCACTGGCTGGGCGTGGTTTGGAACAGGCTGAAATGTACCTGCTCTTATTAGTTGATGTCCTGGCACAGTACCCAGAGCACCCCTGGCCAGGAGCCGCCGAGTTCACGGCGCTGTGCTAATTTACGTCTGCCCAGCAACACTTAGCTTTGCATTGTAGCTCTTCTGGCCAAAAGGATTTCTCTCTCATTAGAGTCTGTAAGATCTTACTTAACTGTGTTTCCCTTTCCCTATTTTCCCCAGCATCTGCTATCTAGCGTACGTTTAGTGACTGTGTTGTAGAATAGAAGGACAGGGTCTGTCTGAATCAGAATAATCCACCCCTTTAGCCTCTAACCTTTCCTCAGGCCAGGGCTTAGTTTTCTCATCTGTTAATTGAGAGGGTAACCCTTCCTAAAGACCCCATTTGCTGTTGACAATCAGGGGTTCAGTCAGCTCCTATAGTACTCAAAAGCCAGTGGTGAGGAGAAGGCAAGTGGGGGGGGGGGTAAGAGGAGGGAGACAAGCCAGAAGGAGGCCTGGCCCTGCCCAGTTGGTGCTCTGAGCTGCTTCCAGTACTCCTTGCCTGAGCTGCTCTAAACTTGGACCCTGAGCTCCTCACTCCTGCCTCCTGGCCCCAACTGCTCCCCTTGGCAAGGGAAGATGGGCCATAGAGCTTTGCTTTAGGGTCTCACGCACCCACCCCTGTGGGCTCCTGTTCATTCCAGGAAGTCAGCAGGCGGAGCTCTGGAGTCCCTATGAGCCACCCATGACTGTTAAGATGGAAAATAGTTCCAGAAGCCTGGGGATGGAGCCTAAGGTCTCACAGGGGCCAGGGCCAGGCTGGGGACCTCCCACTGCCTGGGTCAGGGTGCAACCTCAATTTCCCCCTTTCATGCAGTGTTTCTGGCTTCACGTGCAGGCCTTAGGCCACTGTTAGATCTGGGGTCTTTGCCTTCCTGGCTGTGTGATCTTGGGCCAGTTACTTAATGTCTCTGGACCTCAGTTTCCTCGTTGTATAAAGGGACATCACACATCTTCCAGCCTTAAGGGTTAAATGAGTTATGTGTGCAAACACCACTAGAGCGCCTGGCATGTAGCGAGCCTCAGATGAGGGTAATTTCGATCACTGCTGTTCTCAAGTGGTATGTGACACATTTCCGTGGGCGCTTATTATGTTCTCTTGTGGACTCCATGGGGGCAGAATAGATCCTCCTCCCCACCTGAAGCAGTCCCGGCCCCTCGTTCATTCATTCACCAACTACTTATTTAAGGCCTACGGTGTACCAGACACTAGAGCAGATCTGAGGATACGGCCATGGGCGAGGACGAAGTGTCTGTTTTCATGGAGCTGTTCGTCTAGTGGGGGAGACTGGGATTAAACAATAGTCATACACTGCGTCACAGTACGGATCGTGATAAGGGTGGGGAAGGACACAGTGTGCCGAGAGCACATGAAGCTGGGGCTGGGGGTGCTAAGGGAAGCCAGGGGCTGAAGGATGAGATGGAGCCAGCTGAATAAGGAGCTGGAGTAAGACCATTCCAGGCCCAGGGAAGTAGGAAAAAGCTCATGGATTTCGAGGATCAGTGCCGAGGCTGGAGAGAGGAAGGAGATTGGATGGAGAGGAGAGCAGGACCAGATTGTGTGGTTACACTGTGTATACATGGGTCAGTCCCTGAACTTCTCTCCAGCTGCCAGCCTCACAGAGGCAAGATGAAAATCTAGAGCCATGGATGTGGGCCATAGGTGCAGATGCTATTACGGGAGGTGTTGTTTTGTTCATTCTACAGATGGGTAAACTGTGGCCACAGTGGGGAGGGGACTTTTTCCAGATCCCAGAGCCAGTTCTCCAGGCAGCCAGGCTTGGAGTAAGAGTACCTTGTACTCTTGATGTGTTTCCTGCCCCTCTGGGCCACTTTGCTTCTAAGATGCAGGATCTGAGTTACCAGGAGAAGGACTTCAGATCCCCAGTGTGTTCCCAGCAGGCCTCGTGCTGCCTTGGGTTGAGTCCCACTGAGTCCAGTGGGGCCCTGCTCGAGCTCACCTCCCAGCTGGCGGGCGGCCCTGGGAACCATCAACTGGGGAAGACCTTGCGGATGATGGCAGATCTCCTGTGGCATGAGGCTTACTCTGGGGCCCGAGTGGAAAAAGTGGAAATGGGGCAGCTCTCTCTCAGTGAGACGATAGAAGGAGCTGCTACAGAGAAGGGAGTGAGCTTGCTGTCCGTTGACTTATTCAGAGTTATTCAACCTTGCATGTTGGATAAAGACATGGGGTTTGTGGAAAGCAGCTGGTAGATGGCACAAAATGTGGTGGTTGTGATTACTTGAGGAGGATATTTATGTGAGGCTGTAGTTGAGTTGCCTGACCTCAGCCAAGGAAGTCTGAAGGTTATTAACTTTTAAGGTTCCAGGATTCTAAGAGACAGCTTTGGCTGCAGGGCAGACACATGGACTGTTTGACCTTCAAAACCCTGGTGGTCTGAAGTCTTCCATCTCCCCATCACCACTAACTGTTGCCCATGCACCTTTTGAGGACATGCTGGAAACCCACCTGGTGTGGATGGAAGAATCTGAGCATTGGAGCCCAAAGACCTGGTCTAGAGACCTGACTCTGCTGTTTACTGTGAGGCCATGAGCAAGTCACTTGGCCTCTCTGAGCTCTTTTTTTTTTTTTTTTTCATCTATAAAATGAAGATGATGGAACCTGCCTGGGCAACTTCATAGGATTGTTTTCAGGAATCAGGGAGGTGTGAATAGATAAGAAGACATTTTGCAAGCAGTGAAATCCCGCATCTTTTTTTTTTTTTTTTTGCGGTACGCAGGCCTCTCACTGTTGTGGCCTCTCCCGTTGCAGAGCACAGGCTCCGGACGCGCAGGCTCAGCTCACGGCCATGGCTCACGGGCCCAACCGCTCCAGGGCATGTGGGATCTTCCGGGACCGGGGCACAAACCCGTGTCCCCTGCATCGGCAGGCGAGCTCTCAACCACTGCGCCACCAGGGAAGCCCGAAATCCCGCATCTTTTAGGGAATTGTTATTATTGTTAGCCAGTGAGCAGTTAGGATGTCAAAGCCTTCATTCTTGAGGGAGCTGGGAGAAGCCAGGAGGGTGGATCCCCCTAGCTTTAGGATGTTGATAAATCAGGAGCTGCTCCGAGGAGGACAGGAAGGAGTGATCACATTCCATGCTGAGTGGGCTTCATGAAGCGAGGCCTCCCCACCTCCTTGGAGGTTCTATGTGTGAGTGTTTGAAGTGTAGCCAATCTAGATGTCAGCCAGAAGGGCCCAGAGGAAGCATCTAATTCCCCTCCAGTTCCCATTGTACACTTGGGTAAATGGAGGCTCCTGGTCATACAGCCAGGATTCAAACCTGGTTTGTCTAACCCTGGGTCCTGTTCTTTCTACAGTCTGACTGGAACATGAGCTTGTGGTTGCTAACAGCGTGTCTAGTCTGGGACATAAGTTGCTGAGAGGAATTCTGTTGCGTGCAGGGCTCCAGGCTAAGACTTGTTGGGAGCAAGTAGAGAATGACATCTGCTGGGGCCGAGAACCTGGAGCCTGCAGGCGGTATGCGGGGGACATGTGCCTGCTTGTGTGTACATGAATATGTACCCTGCACCAGTAGAAAGTGTGATTGGGACCAGGGATCTGAGGTCTTGGAGGAAGTGATGGGGGTTTGGATCGAGACTTAAGGGTTAGATAAGGGTTAGGTTGGGATCCAGAGTGCTGGAATGTTAGAGCTGGCCTGGAGACCCCCAGACCACTGATCCCCCTCCTTCTGTGGTACTTGATCACAAATGCTATCAACTATTAGATCATTTCCAGTGTGCCAGGCTCTGGGTTAAGTAAGTCCTTTAGTCCTCACAGCAATCCTGTGTGTAGGGCTCTGATATCAGACCCATTTGACAGATGAGGAAACCGAGAGGTTATGTAATGTGCCCGAGATTGCACAGCTGGTATACTTGGGAACCTCACTAGACAACCCCAAGCAGCTCCCTTCCCCGGGCTCTCTTCCACCCTCTCCCATGCGGGAGGCGGCTTGTGCCTCCAAGTTTCACAGAGCAGGGTTCTCACCTGGTGTTGCCAGTTATAAGCTTTGTGACTCTGGGTGAGATTCTCAGTCTTTCAGAGTCTGTTTTTCCTTCTGAAAAATGGGAGGTAAGCATGTCTGCCCCAGGGTTATGGGCTCTTTTCTGAGTGATGATATAGATCGAGTGCGCAGTAAATGTTAGTGCCTGTCTTGGTTGTCACCATTCCCATACCTGCTTCTAGGCCCTGTGCCAGGTGTCTGGGGCAGTAACCCACAAGTTGTGAAGCTCTCAGTTCCTGGGAGCTGTAGGGGGAGGACTCCAGTATATCTGTCACTGCGGCGGGGAGAGGAGTGGTCACCATGGTCAGCAAAGCTCCTGGCTAGTCCCAGCCCTCCCTGTGGCAGCTGAGAGGTGGCCTGAAAGAAGCTGCTCTGAGAACTGGGTCTTTAAGGATCCTTAGCTGGTCGCCTGTCATGGGGGGCGGGGGGCAGCTCCAGCGAGATGGAGAATGAGATGCAGAAGGTGAGATGGCTGCTGCTGAGGCCTTAGGGGGACCACGAAGCTACCAGGGCTCCCAGCATTCATTACAGAGGGGTTTGGCCTGTGTCCCTGGGCACACTCTTTCTTGCACACACAAACACAGGTACACATATTCACAGTGTGTGCTCAGAGATCCACGACTACTCACACGTGTCTCACATACACATCCAGGGACATGCTTGTGCTGTCTGTTTGCAGAAGCACACCTCCAGACTTATTAGGGAGGATGCCTGCTCAGAGAAGTACACAAACCCATGCAAGATACACCACCTCCTGTCTCATCACACCCGCAGTTATCAAACAGACACAACAGAGACTCACACCATCTAGGAGACTGCTGGCTCAGAAACACACCCTTACACACCCCCAGACACACTTGGCCATGTCCAGAGATGGACACACCCTGGAGACACCCTCAGACATATCGGAAGCACACGTGCATATGCGGGCGCACACACAAACCCACACAGAGTCATTACACACAGGTGCTCGCATCCACGGAAATCCACAGATACGCCCCTGCCAAGCGGGCACAGACACAGCTCATCACGCAGCCACCCCCGCTGCCTCTTCCACAAAGAGAGCAAGCAGCAGAGGTCCTTGCACACCCGGGGCTCACAGACACACACCCAAGAGACAAACATGAGCAAGACAGGTAGCCACGTACATAGAAGCAGGACACGAGCACAGGGCACTCAGATGTCAGGCCTGTAGCATTTGCTAACAGGAGCCAAAGACCCACAGACCAGGTTACCCAGACGCACACACACACACAAACTGGCTGTGACACTTCAGCTACACAGAAACACAGGAAATCCTGGCCCGTGTCTCCCTGGAGCTCATGTGTACAAACTACTGTTTTTAGCTCCTCCACGAGGCTTCCTTCCACTAGGCTGCTGGGAACAGTGAGGAGTGTGGCAGGGGCTTGACTTTGCAATCTTCTGGATCTGGGGGTCCTAGGAGCCTGGCTGGGGCTGAGTGGTATGTAGGCAGATAAGGGGCTGGCAGGTCACCAAGGTGGGGAAGATGCACCAAAGGCCCTCAGGCCCCGGACACGCAGCACTTGGGCCTGGGCCCAATGAGCTGAGTGAAATGGAGCAATTGTCAGGCCTGCCAGCACCCAGGGGCAACTCCCTTCTAATTTCCTCGGAATTTCCTGCTTGCCCTCATCTCCCGCCTCCTCCCCCTCCCCCTTTGCTAGGGACTGTGGAGGGCCATGCCACTGCCATCCCTAAAGGGTGCCTGATTCTGCCTGGGAAAAGGAGGCCAGGATAGAGAAGGTTGGAGGACATGTGGGCACTCAGAGGAGGGACCTGGAAGACTTCCTGGAGGAGGAGGCATTAGAGTTGAGGAGTTAGCCTTGAATGACTGCCTCTGTGGCCAGCTGCTGGGACCGTGCCTGGCACATCATAGGGACTCAATAAATATTTGTTGCATGGTTGAAGGAAAGGCAGTGATCAGGGTCTGCAGGTGGGCTGCAGGCCGGCTGCAGGCTTAAAACAGAAGAGCTGGAGGGAGTTGGGGGTGGCAGTGGTGAGGGAGAAGCTGGGAAGGGGAGTTGGGCCTGCTGGGGAAGGGCACTGGATGCCGAACTGAGCCGAGGCATTGTGAACACCTTGCTGGGAGGGGGCCGTGTTGACCTATAGCAGAGCTAGGAGCTGCCTCCTTTCCATGTGTCTGTAGCACCGGACACAAGGCCCCAGGGCCTCTCGGGCGGAAGGTGGACAAATTTCCACCTTTGGGGTCAGGTCTAGGGCCAAACCTTGCTTTGTCACCTCCTCCCTGTACATGAACCCCATGTGCGAGGCCCCCTCATCAAGCCTCAGTTTTCCTATCTGTAAAATGGGAACTTAATCCCTTTTTTTGCAGAGCACTTGGGAGGATTAGTATTCAGGTATATGGCACATCCAGCACTGTCCTGGGCACAGCAGAAGGGAGGGATCCCCATGTCCTGTGTAGCCTCTGGGGCAGAGAGAGTTCCCCAGGGAAGGGGCTCGGCTAAGTTCTAAGCAGAGACCTGACCAGCAGTCAAGGTTATTACTAAGGTCATTGCCCCGGATGCCCCATAGGCGTGACCTCATCTGCAGTCACATTCTCTTCCTTCTGGTGCCAGAAGGAGCTTGGAGCTGGGGTGGGGAAAGAGCTAGAGACTCTGGGGTGTTCCGGGCCAGGCTGGCCCTGGCATTCACTGGAGGCCCACAGGTCAGCGGATGGCACTGGCCTCCCTGAAGAATGGCAGGGAGTCAGAGAAGGTGAGAGCAGCAGGCCAGTCTTTCCCTTCTCTGGGGTCCAAGGTGGTGAAGAGCACTGTGGCCTAGAGCCGAGCCCACCTGGGCTTGAATCCTGGTTCCGCCTTTTCCTCTATGAGCTTTGCCTTTATAAGCCTCAGTCTCCTCATCTGTAAAATGGGGATGCTGATACTCCTTTGCTGATGGAGGGCTGCCTTTGGGGTCCCACATTCTAAGACTGGGATGAATAATCTCCCATTGCCTGCACCGCAAAGAGAAGCTCGGGTTCCAATAGAAAAACTGTTTTGGGTCCTGTGGCTAGGCTGGACCAGTTAAACATCTTTCCCGTGGTTTTGCCCCAGATCCACATGGGATCCTCTGGGTCAGTTGCATCAGCCTCTCCCCTCCACACCCCTCCTGGGCCCTGCCCAATTGCCTGTGTGGCCTGTGTGGTCCTGCCTTTCTCAGCCTCACCTCACCCCTGCTCCACCCCAGTTCTGAGCGCTCCATGCATCCCAAGCCTCTATCCCTGCATTCTTTCCCACTGCGGGGGCCTTTTTACTGTAGTTCCCTCCCGCCTCCCTTGGTTTCCTCCTCCACCTTCATGTGTTCAGCTCCAGGCCAGGCTCCTGTGTTAGACAGGAAGGGGCTTCCTATAGGCTCCTTTGGGACATTTACCTCTACAGTAATTAGATTATTAATTGGATAATTACAGGTTTCACTCCAGCCCCTCCCCCTGTGTGCTCTGCATGAGGGCAGGGATCTTACCAGGGTGGGACTTAACCCCTTCCTTTCACACAAGTGTAAGTAAACTGAGGCTCAGGGAGGTTAAAGGGCTTGCCAGAGGTCACACAGCCTGCAAGTGGCAAGAGGCAGAAGGACTGGGATCTCGTGATGCTCTTTGCTCAGAGATTTGGCTGTGGCCCAGAGGCCCTTTGGGGGATGTTTTAAACACATCCAGATCCAAAAGCTGCCTTCCTTCCTGTCAACAGAGAAAGGACAGGAGGGATGCTGTCGGGTGTCCCCGCTGTGAGTGCCTCCCCAGAGGCATCAGGGACTGCAGAGGTCTCCCTGCTCTGGCGGGTGAGGCCTGGAATGGGGCAGTGACAAGCCAGGCCTGGCCTTGGTGGGCAGTGTTCTCCGGGCATCTCCTCCCTGCCCACCCCTTCCACACACGCACACACACACACAGCTCCCCACCAGAGAGAGTGTCTGTGGTCTCATGTACAGAGCTGTGCCACATCTGGGAGGCTCACTCCTGATTGCCTTTGGAGCCTTCATCTTCCTGAGCCTCTGTTTACTTATCTGTAAAATGGGCATAAAGTAATAGCACTTTCCTCAAAGGGACTGTCATTGAGATAACGGACATTCACTCAGATCTCAGCCAGGTGTCTGGCACATGGTAAACCCTTGTAAACGTTAGCTATTATGATTCTCACTGTTGTCCCATTATAGAGACTGTCTAGTCTAGTTTACTAGAGCTCAAGTTGGACTCAAATCCTGGCTGTGCCATTGAACTGTGACCTTGAGTAGACCTTTCTGACCTCAGTTCCTCACCAGTCAGTGGGGTGGCTGGGGATACAGTGAGGTAGTGTGTGCTACCTGGCACGTGCGTGGCACAGGGGGAGTGCTCAGCGAGCTCCGTGCCTGTTACTGTTTATTGCTGTTGGAGAGGTAAGTTCAGGACCCTGTCTTCCCTCATGACCCTGTGTGTCACTGGGACCAGGCAGCCTCCGTGCCGGTGGGAGGGGGCATTGTGTAGCGTGGCCGTGCCTGGCTGGGGTCCTGGCCCTCCTCTTCCAGGACCCTTGACCCTGACTCCCCTAAAACTAGAGCCCAGCCTCCAGGCAATGAGGCTAAGCTGGGAGGTGGGAACCCCGAGTCCCTCCCTGCTTGACTCTGTTCAGTCTGGGGGACTATGGGGTTGTCCCCAGTCCCGCTCTAGGCCTCAGTGTCCCTGCTTGTGAAGGGATGGTGTCTCTGGGTTCCCCTCTGCCTGCTGCTACTCCCACAGTCTTGGCTTTTGAGCTGGGAGGAAAGTGGAGCTCTGCAGAGCCTTCTGCCCTCCTTGGGGTCCAAGTGTGAAGGTCTCATCTGGAGCCTTGACAGACCCTGGAGGACAGGCAGAAGGGACAGCAGATGGCTGCCCTGGCCTCTCGGGGGTCTGGCATAACGCCCTTGTGGCCACTGCTGGCCCAAACTGCAGGTCAGCCCTTCCGGGCTAGGGTGAGTGGCCCGGGCCAGAGCCAGGGTGGCAGATGGGCAGGCAGCCTGGGCTTTGGCCTGAGGGAGGGACCATGGGGGGCAGGGTGCTGTGGGAGAAGGCAGGCCAGGCAGAGGCTCCCGCAGAGTGAAGGTTCTGGGTCCCTTAGCTCAGCTGTCATTCTTCCTGGGTCTGTTGCCCATTGGTGGGCTGGGTCCCTAGAACCTGGGCAGGAGGTGATAAATTTGGGTGAGGTTTGAAATTGGGCAGGGACGCAGTTGGGCTGGGACCTGTGATGCGCTCCTTGAAAGAAACACGGGGTTGAGATGAACACAATGGGCTTAGAAGGGTCTGGAAGGCTTCTCTGAGGAGGTGGCATTTAAGTGGAGGCTTCAAGCAGGACGGGGAGCCGGTAGTGGGAGATGCAGGGGAGGGGAATCCAGGCAGAGGCTTAGAGGTAGGACAGGCAAGGTGTCTTCTGGCTGCGGGGAGAAAACCCGAGTGGCTAGAGTGTAGCCAACAAGAGGAGGAATGGGGGGAGATGAAGATGGACAGGTAGGCAGGATCAGCCTTCTGTTTTGCTTTCAAGTCCGGTGATTTACATACCGTGAAATGAGTTTTGACAAATGCACACAGCTCTGTTAACCACCACCACAATCAAGACAGAGAACCATCGACCTCCAAAATTCCCCCGTGCCCCTTTGTAGTCAGTTCCTCCCTCCTCCCCCAGCCCCTGGCAACCACTGATCTGTTTTCTGTCCCTATAGTCTTGCCTGTTCCAGAGTGTCATGGAAATGGCTTAATACAGTCGGTAGCCAACGGAGTCTGACTTCCTTCACTTAGTATAATGTGTTTGGGCTCCGACCACATGGTTGTGGGTATTGGCATTTCCTTCCTTTTTCTTGCCGAGTTGTATTCCATTATATGGATGTACCACCATTTAGCCATTCACCAGTTGAGGAACATTTAGGTTGTTTCCAGATTTTGGCGATTGTTGGAGGGTTTTAAACAGGAGAGTAACAGTTTACAAAAAATCACTCCATGTACTAAGTGAAGAACAGATTAGTGGGGAGCAGACTGACCATCATGGGGACTAAATCCAGTGATTTGGTGATGAATCTGGCCCACCATAGATATTCACTAATTGTTCATACAAAACGGCTGTGCTCCGAGGTAGCCAGGGAGGCTTCTTGGTGGAGGTGACATTTGAGGTGGAGCAGTGAGGAGGTGGGAGACAGATGCAGAATGGAAGGAGGCCCAGGCAGTGCAGAGTCCCCGTTGGAGCTGGGTGGGCTGAGACCCCGGCTCCCTGCTCCTGACCCAGCCTTAGTATCCCAGGATTTCTAGAATGTGGTGTGCAGGGCCCAGATCAGAGTTCCCTGGGGACGCTGGGTGAACAGGCCCCTCCCAGGGTCCACCCTAGCCCTGTGGGGGCTGATTCTCTTGGGAGGGAGTTGGCCAGGGGACCTCTGCGCTGGAACAGTCTCTTCCTTGGTGGCTGGTAAGAGGCTGCCTCCTCATGCCTTCAGGAGCCTCCTGTCCCCCTGGTTCCTTCCCTGTCCCCTGTGGGCCAGCTGGGAGCTGTTGCTGAGGCTCACCCACCCATTGCTGCTTGCTGTGTTTCTGCAGAGGGGCTTCGTGTTTGGTCGCTTTCCCCTCCAGCTCCACGGGTCGGGAGACCTTCTCACCATCTACTTTTCCAGACCAGTTCCATCAGACCCAGGCATCTGGAGTCACTGCGAGTGTTCCAGTAGCCCCACATCTCACCCCCGCCCCCTTCTGTCCTCATTGTGCACAGATTAATCATCTTACATTCCTGTAGCTTTCCTGAAGAAAGCATTCTTTCCTGGAACATTTTATTTTGTTTTGGCTGCACCGAAAGGCTTCCAGGAGCTTAGTTCCCCCACCCGGGGTTGAACCGGGGTCCACGGTAGTGGAAGCACTGAGTCCTAACCACTGGACTGCCAGGGAATTCCCTGGAACATTTTATTTATTTATTTAAATTTTATTTTTATTTATTTATTTTGGCTGCGTTAGGTCTTTATTGCCGTGCGCGGGCTTTCCTCTAGCTGTGGCGAGCGGGGGCTACTCTTCATTGCAGTGTGCGGGCTTCTCATCGCGGGGGCTTCTCTTGTTGAGGAGCACGGGCTCCAGGTGTGCGGGCTTCAGTAGTTGTGGCTCTGGGGCTCAGTAGTTGTGGCTCGCGGGCTCTAGAGCGCAGGCTTAGTGGTTGTGGCGCACGGGCTTAGTTGCTCCGCGGCATGTGGGATCTTCCCGGACCAGGGCTCGAACCCGTGTCCCCTGCATTGGCAGGCGGATTCTTAACCACTGCGACACCAGGGACGTCCCTCCTGGAACATTTTAAATGTGGCGCGAAAGCGGAGCTCTGCTTCGCCAGCTTTATGCCCTGATGGTGGAGAGCGAGGGTCTGGGGTGGCGACCCAGACCCCACAGATGAGGTGGCTCCAGAGGGAACACAGACTCCATCTTATTTTGCGCCATGTACTGAGAGTAATTCTCAGAATAATGTTTTTAAATGTTTAAAACAAAATATAAAGGAAAGCAAGCATATTGAAATATAGTTATCAACGTATATTTTTAAATTATGATATAGTAATATGTGTGTTTATTAACTCATAAGGTCTGGAAACAGGTCTGTTAACTACTGTAATTTCAAAGTACTGATGAGTGTATACGATATTTTGACATTTCTGCAACAGCTGTTATGGGATATGAAAATATCTGTGGTTTCTTTTGGTGCCGAAACTATAAGTACTGCTGATACAACCGTGGCTTGTCCAGAATAGAAGAAAACGTTAATTTTTAGTTAGCATTAGTGAAAGTAAAGACGTGATTTTTTTTTCTCCCTTCCCATCCAAGTTCATGGACTCCCTGCATTCTGGTGCAGGTGAAAGAGCGTGAAGTCTGAAACCCGAGTCCCGCTTGGAGGTGTCTCTGTGTGACCCTGGACACAGCCCACCTCCCCTGTGCTCCTCTGCGGTTCTTTGCCTCTAGAACAGAGATGGTGATTCCTGTCCTGCCTGTCCATGGGGCTTCTGTGAGGACCCGTGAGATGACTCACATGGAATGTCTTTGTAAACTGTGAAGCCCCGTGCTGCCACGCAATGCCACGCTATTATTAGCGGTAGTGTGAGCTCATGTCTGGCCCTCCGGCCCAGCGTGGACCAAAAGACTCTTCCTGGCCAATTCCCTCAGGATTCCTGGGAACCAATCCATTTCGGGGAGCGGGTCTGCCCCTGAGAGGCTGATTCCTGCAGGCTGACCTCATGGGTCATTAGAGGATGTGAGGGAGGATGGACAGAGGTGTACTTGTGGGCAGGGAGTGGGTGGGTGAGCTGAGGTTCGAGAGACCCTGCCCATCCTCCTGAGGTGGCATGGGGGTCTGAGGCCAGCCCTGGAGCAGCCTAGGCTCTCCCTGACTCTTTGCAGCTGACCTGGGGCTGGGATCAGGAGGGCCTGCCCTCTCTGGGCTGTGAGAGAGGCTGGGCAGGGCAGAAGCCATACTCCTTTCATTCATTCATCTACCCACCCATAGACAGTGATGGGTGCCTGCCCCGTCCCATGTCCTGTCCAGGGCTGTGCTGGGGACCAGACACGAGTCAGACCCAGCGCCTGCCCTCCCCGCCAGCTCCTGGGGAAGATAGACTTGAAGACGAGCAAATGCGACCTAAAGTTGTTAGCACAAGAAGAATGGAGTTCAGAGCGTGGGGTTTGAATCAGATTGGGGGAGGAGGGAATACTCTGGAAGGATGAGAAAGTTAGCAGTTAGCCTGGCAAAGGCTCTCTAGCAGAGGGAATAGCTCAAGCAACCCTGGGAGTAGAACACACAGTTAAGATGCACTGGCCCAGGGTTACAGGGCTTGTTTGGATTCCAACTCCACCGCTCCTTTGCTTGAGCAGCTCTGGGAAACTTCTGAGCCTCAGTTTGCTCATCTGCAAAGTGGGAACATTTTCCCTACCTACCTCACAGAGCTGGTAAGGGGTCAAACTGTTGTGCACGTACTGTGCTTGGACTGGGCCTGGTAATTAGTGAGCTTCCCGATAGGTGGTGGCTAGTTCTTCGTCGTGGTGTACCTGGACATGGAGGGCAGAGGCAAGACAGAAGTGGGGAGGAGACCCGGGGTGGGTGGGGGGGCAGTGGGAGAGGGGTGTGCTCAGATTCCAGGGTAAGAAGCTTGTACCTAATGCAGAGACCAGTGGGAAAGTGGAGGAGATAGAAAGCTATCTGCTTTTTTTTTTTTTCCAATAAACAGGTATTACCTCTATAATCAGAGCAAAATAAACATTCTCTGTAAAGGGAAAGGCTGACTACCCTGGCAGCAGCGTGGGTGCCCGATCCTGTCGCCCGTCCTCCCCGCTCCACTCCCCGTTCTCAGTCCAGGTTAAATAATCGGGTTAAGCTTCAAGGGGAGGAGAGGTTTCCTTGAAGGAGCGGCCGGAGGGGATGGGGTTTGGAGGCCTGGCAGGCTGTGCCTGATATGAGCACCTTTGCTCAGCTTCTTCAGTCCAGACTTTCTGACTGTGGCGGGGGTGGGGTGCGGTTTGAGAATCGGGGGCCCCTGGGCTCTGAGGTGGGCACTGCTGGGCAGTGTGGCCTCTTCCTGTCTGCAGTGGGGGATGAAGTCTGGGTTTCCCCACCGACGTTGGGGGGTCTCTGACAACCTTGTACAGCCACTGGGCTGGCGTAGTTCAGTGGTGTTGGCCCCCTCGCTCCGCATTTCCCCGCGGCTGGGGTGAGAGGCTCAGCGGACACTGAGCTGTCTTTTTTTTTTTTTTTTTTTTTAAGGAGGAAACTTTTTTTTTAATTAATTAATTTTAAACAAATTTTTGGCTGCGTTTGGTCTTTGTTGCTGCGCACGGGCTCTTCTCTAGTTGCGGCGAGTGGGGGCTACTCTTCGTTGCCGTGCACGGGCTTCTCATTGTGGTGGCTTCTCTTGTTGCGGAGCACGGGCTCTAGGCGTACGGCCTTCAGTAGTTGTGGCACGCAGGCTTCAGTAGTTGTGGCTTGAGGGCTCTAGAGCACAGACTCAGTAGTTATGGCACGAGGGCTTAGTTGCTCCGTGTCACGTGGGATCTTCCCGGACCAGGGCTCAAACCCACGTCCCCTGCACTGGCAGGCGGATTCTTAGCCATTGCGCCACCAGGGAAGCCCTACTGTGCTGTCTTTGAAGGGAAGCATGAGCTCCCCACCCACTACCCGCCGGCGATTCCCTACCAGCTCCCTTGGTTGGATCAGACAGTCCCTGGATGAAGTCCTGGGAGACTGGGAGGCTCAGTGAGGTCCAAGAACCTCTGGAGGGAAGCAGAGTCCTACCCTCAGCCCCCTCCCCATGTCCCAGCAGCCCCTTTCCCAGCCCCCACCTCAGACCCCGAAAGCTCAGCTTCTGTTGCACACATCCCAGCAGACCCAGGCGTGCGGGCCACAATTCAGCCTTTGTGGACTCACCCTCTCACGTGGACGGTGCCAGGAGGGGCTGACCACATTCTGCCTGCAGCTGGGACAAGCCCCCGAGAGGCCTGGGCCCCCCTTGGCCTCCACAGAGAGATGGAGCTGGCATGAATGCAACATCCTGCATTTGCAGAAATGGACTGTGGTGAAGGGCAGGCCTGGAGAGACAGCTGCTCATGTGAGAAAGGTCATTCATTCATTCACTTCTTCAATAGATGCTTATTGAGACCCCGCTCTGTGCCAGGCTCTGGGCTGAGGACTTGTGTGCTGAGACATGTGACTCTTGCCCATTTAAGGAAAGAGACTGGAAGGAAGGGACTTCCCTGGTGGCGCAATGGTTAAGAACCTGCCTGCCAATGCAGGGGACGCGGGTTCGAGCCCTGGTCCGGGAAGATCCCACACGCCGTGGAACAGCTAAGCCCGTGCGCCACAACTACTGAGCCTGAGCTCTAGAGCCTGTGAGCCACAACTACCGAAGCCTGTGTGCCTAGAGCCCGTGCTCCGAAACAAGAGAAGCCACCGCAATGTGAAGCCCGTGCACCGCAACGAAGAGTAGCCCCCTCTCGCTGCAACTAGAGAAAGCCTGCATGCAGCAAATAAGACCCAATGCAGCCAAAAAATAAATTAAAAAAAAAAAAAAAGACTGGAAGGAAACACCCTGCATTAGAGTCACTCGGGGGCCCCCCTTTCCAGGGTTTCGGATTCAGGAGTTCTCAGTCAGGGCGTGAGGATTTCTGGCAAGTCCCCCACCAGTGTTGTTAATGCTGCTGTTCCAGGGACCACACTTTGAGAACCGCTGTGATTCAAGACCAAGTGGAGGAATGATGAGTGGTTTATGTTTTCAAAACTGTCTTTATGATCGTCATTTACTTTTTTTAATAATTTTTTTTATGATTAACATTTTTTAAAATTTATTTATTTATTTATTTTTGGCTGCGTTGGGTCTTCGTTGCTGCATGCAGGCTTTCTCTAGTTGCAGTGAGCAGGGGCTACCCTTCGTTGCGGTACACGGGCTTCACATTGCGGTGGCTTCTCTTGTTGCGGAGCATGGGCTCCAGGTGCGCGGGCTTCAGTAGTAGTGGCACGTGGGCTCAGTAGTTGTGGCGCATGGGCTCTAGAGCGCAGGCTCAGTAGCTGTGGCGCACGGGCTTAGTTGCTCTGCAGCATGTGGGATCTTCCCGGACCAGGGCTCTAACCTGTGCCCCCTGCGTTGGCAGGTGGATTCGTAACCACTGCGCCACCAGGGAAGCCCCGTCATTTACTTTTATAAACAGAAAAATCAGTTTTTTAAAAAAATATTTATTTGGCTGCATCGGGTCTTAGTTACGGCACGCGGGATCCTCGTTGCTGCATGCAGAATCTTTTCTTTTTTTGCACACGCGGGCTCTTCGTTGCGGCACATGGGCTTCTCTCTAGTTGTGGCACTCGGGCTCTAGAGTGCGCGGCCTCAGTAGTTGTGGTGCGCGGACTCTCTAATTGTGGCACACGGGCTTAATTGCCCCGCGGCATGTGGAATCTTAGTTCCCGAACCAGGGATCGAACCCACATCCCCTGCATTGGAAGGCGACTTCTTAACCACGGGACTACCAGGGAAGTCCCGAAAAAATCAGTTATTTAAAAGTTAGAAAAATAAGCGGTCGCCAAAAATGACTCCAGTGCCCTGGGTGTGGTCCTGTGTTGTGGGCTGTCACCTCCCATGATCTAAATGTCATACATCTCTTTTTTTTTTTTTTTTTTTTTTTGCGGTACGCGGGCCTCTCACTGTTGTGGCCTCCCCCATTGAGGAGCACAGGCTCCGGACGCGCAGGCTCAATGGCCATGGCTCACGGGCCCAGCCGTTCCGCGGCATGTGGGATCTTCCCGGACCGGGGCATGAACCCGTGTCCCCTGCATCGGCAGGCGGACTCTCAACCACTGCGCCACCAGGGAAGCCCTCATACATCTTTTAATGTAGCCCAGCATCATTAGCTTGTGCATCCCCTGCACTTCCCTTTGGCTCACCCTGCACTTTGGGTCCACTCCGACCCCCAAATCCTCCCTGTCAACATGTTCTGTAAATAGTATGGTGAGGATTTGGACATAGGCCCATCTGGAGGCTGGTTTAGCTTGGATTTAGCCAACTGGCCGACACTTCCTTAGTGCCGTTTCCTTTATGCTCCCTTAATCTCGCCAGCTGAAATGCGTGTGGACCCCTCACTTCCTCATTCCTTTAACTGGTGTGATCATTGACTGTCCCACTTCCTCCTTCTCCACTTTTAGTTCTGTCTGCTTGGCATGGGGGGGAGGCTGCGTCTGTGTATATATTGGGGTAGAGGTGGGGTTCCTGATGAGGGGACCATTCCTCTGCAGCTTGAGGTAGGCAGAATCATTCACTTTGTGGGGTGCTACTGAACCACCCCTACCCCCCCAACTAGGAGCGAGGCTGTGGTGCCAGGTGGGAATCAAACCCTTCAGTTGCTGGTGGGAATGGGACAGTCAGTATCTGTTGTGGTTGAGAGAAGCAGATACCCTGTCATCCCCTCTGTCTTCCTTTTCCGTGTTCAGAACCATTTGAGAAATAGTCCCAGGAGTAACTGGGTGCAGATGGATATAAAAACCTCCATGAACTTTCATACTAAAAACCAGCCTGAAGGTGCCACTTCCTAACCCTGAATTAAGCCAACCCATCCAGTCTCAGGGGCGCTGGGAACCGCAGGCCAGGAGCCACCCATTTTCTTTGGGGAAAGGGAGGCTCAGAGGGCTGGTGAACCCAGCTCTCCAGATGTGGTCCCTCTCCAGAGCCTGCACAGTGGTTGGTTTGTTTGCTTCTTGGACCTACCCCGCTTTCCCATCAGCACTGTTTCTAGGTGCTTTCTGTGACTCCTTTGGGATGCCTTTGGCAGGTCATTCATCTCCTGTGACTTGGTTTCTCTTTTTTTTTTTTTTTTTCTTTTGCGGTACGTGGGCCTCTCACTGTTGTGGCCTCTCCCGTTGCGGAGCACAGTCTCTGGACGCGCAGGCTCAGCGGCCGTGGCTCACGGGCCCAGCCGCTCCGCGGCATGTGGGATCTTCCTGGACCGGGGCACGAACCCGTGTCCCCTGCATCGGCCTGCAGACTCTCAACCACTGTGCCACCAGGGAAGCCCATCGGTTTCTCTTTTTAGTGTACAATTTTATTTAATCCGTTCAATCACACTAAGGGCAGATATTATTATTTCCATTTGTGACTCAGCTTTCATACCTGCTGTTAGACATAGTAATCATCCATTTCTTCTCCTGGGTCTCCCCACTCATCCCCCTACACTTTGTGTCTAATGATTGTTTCACATTGGTATGTCTTTTTGTGATTGTTTACATAACAAGACATGCCTCCATGCACTCAGTATTTGTTGGGAGCCTGCAGGATGCTAGGCCCTGTGCTGGGTGTAGGGCATACAGTGGGGAGTGAGGTAGACGTGGGGAAGCCCCCCAGGCACTCACGGTCTCTCTGGGAGACAAACTCTTAAATGAAGAATTGCTGATATACCCATGATAACAAAGGGGAAGTGAAGGACATCTGGGAGTTGATGACAGAGGTGGTCAGGAGCTGCCCTGAGGAAGTGAGGTCATCCCCCTCAATGCCCTCCACTTAAAACCCAGTCTCAGATTCTTTACTCAACCCTTCAAGGCCCTGGATGGCTGTCCCCTGTCAGTTTCCCCAGCCTCAACTGACCCCTGTAGCTACCCTGGCTGCCTTGCTGTATCTTGACACACTGAGCTCTTTCCTGCCTCTGGGCCTTTGCACACACTGCTCCCTGCCTCTCTCTCTGCATGGCTGTTCCTTCTTGCTTCAGCTCAAATGTCCCTTGAGAGGCGGCCTCCCCGATCTTGTCCTCTAACATAGCACCTTCCCCCATTACTCTTTCATATTACCCAGGTGTTTTGGTTCTGGTTTTTTGGTTTTTTGTCTTTCCAGCTCTTAACAGTATCTGAGGGGTTTTTTTATCTTTCAGTTTACTGTGTGTCTTGCCAATGAGACTTGGGGCTCCATGCAGACAATACAGAAAGGGCCACGTTTGTCTTGGTCACCACTCTCCTTCCCCACCCCCTGTGCCTGCACAGAGCCTGGTACACAGTTGGTGTTCATAAATGCTTGTTGAATGAGCCTCTTCTGCTTCCCCAGTGTATTACTTCCCTATTGCTGCTATAATAAGTTACTGCGAATTTGACTTAAAACAATCCCAGGGCTTCCCTGGTGGCGCAGTGGTTGAGAGTCCGCCCGCCGATACAGGGGATACGGGTTCGTGCCCCAGTCCGGGAAGATCCCACATGCCGCAGAGCGGCTAGGCCCGTGAGCCGTGGCCGCTGAGCCTGCGCGTCCGGAGCCTGTGCTCCGCACCGGGAGAGGCCACAACAGTGAGAGGCCCGCGTACAGCAAAAAAAAAAAAAAAAAAAAACCCCAGATGATTATCTTATAATTCTGGAGGTCAGAAGTCTGAAAGCCAAGGTGTTGTCAGGGCTCCATCCCTGTAAAGGCTCTGGGGAGAATCCGTTCCCTTTCCTGCTTCTAGAGGCTGCCTGCATTCCCTGGTTCATGGCCCTTTCTCCATCTTCAACATACATCACCCCAACCTCTGCCACATCGCCTTCTCCCGCTCTGAGCCCCTTGCCTCCCTCTTATACGGATGCTTGTAATGACACTGGGCCCACCCAGATAATCCAGCAAAATCTCCCAATCTCAAGATCCTTTACTTAATCACATTTGCAAAATCCCTTTGCCATGTAAGGTAACATAGTCACAGATGCTGGGAATTAGGACATGGGCATCTTGGGGATCCATTACGCAGTCTACCACACCCAGACCCCCTGAGGTGTGCCTAGGACAGCATCGAGTGTGCCCTGCACTCAAGTACCCTGGCCACTGCCATAGGGCCCAGCGACCTGACCTCTCCTTCCCTCTGCAGGACGAGATTGAGGAGCTGCGGGCAGAGATGCTGGAGATGCGGGACGTCTATATGGAGGAGGATGTGTACCAGTTGCAGGAGCTGCGGCAGCAGCTGGACCAGGCCAGCAAGACCTGTCGCATCCTGCAGTACCGGCTGCGCAAGGCTGAGCGCCGCAGCCTCCGCGCTGCCCAGACTGGCCAGGTGGACGGCGAGCTCATCCGTGGCCTGGAGCAGGACGTCAAGGTAAGCCCAGGGCCCTCCCAACCCTCACAGGTGCCCTTTCTGGGGGGGTCGGACCATGAGCCCGAGTGCCCAGGTCAGCTCCCTCCTCATGTGTCCTTGGGCAAGTTCCATCATCTCTTTGGGCCTCAGCGTCCTCATCTGTAAAATGGGGATCCCTAGGAACTGACAGGCCATCTACCACGGTCGTCCCAAAGTGGTATCATAAGATGATACCTACTAACAGCAGCTGCTGTGTGAGTACGAGCCACACACCTGGTGCTGGGCTCCAAGTTATCCGTGCATAGTTCCATGGAGGTTTCTTTCTTGTGCTGATGGAGAGTAGTGAAGGTCTGGAGTTGAATAAGGCTGGTTTAAATCTGGGCTCCAGTAGGCCCTAATTTTATGATTTTGAGCAAGTCACCTGTTTCAGTTTCCTCATCTGTAAAACACGTGTAACGGCAGCCCCTGCCCCACAGGGTTCTATGAGGATCAAATGAGATCAGGTAGGTAAGAGGTCACTGTAGGCACTGGAAAAGGTTAGCTAATAATTCTTCTTCTTCTTCTCATTTTCCAGATAAGGAAAGTGAGTCTCAGAGAAAGGAAGTACCTGTCCAAGTTCATGTGACCCTCCATGTAGCTGGCAGAGCGCAGACGTATCAGCCTCCCATGCTTGCCGCCTGACCTTGTTGACCTTGGCCTCAGAGAGCAGGAAAGGGACGGCCTGGAGGCTGGCAGATGGGGCTTCCAGAAGAGAAGTCTGCCCTGCCTGTCTGTATGAGCCCTGGTCTGGGGGCTGAGAACTCCAGGGGACCTGGCCCAGCACCCTGCTCTCAGAACTCAGCCCAGTGTTATCCAGGGATGTAGGAGCTGGGGGTAGAGGCATCTGGCACAGCCTGGGGGACTGTGGAGTCTTCCTGCAGGGGTGACCTCTGAGGTGAGGCCTGGGGTGGAAGAAGGAATGTTGAAGGAAGAGGGCCCCTGTAAGGGGAGGTGAAGAGTAAGCACCAGATCCACACCGGCCTTTGCGTCTCCCATTGTCTCGCATGTGCTGTGGTCACATTGGAATTGTAGGTCTGCTGTACAAGTGAGGAAACAGCTCAGAAAGGTTGTATCTCCAAGGCCAAAGTGTACCTGTACCTAAGAAGGCAGCTCTTGGGATAAATTGTTATACAAATATTCAAATTCCAGGTACCAGATCGAGAGGGTGTGGGGTGAGGGAGAGCCCTGGAAGCTTAGAGGAATCTGAGTTTGGGTCCAGGTAGTTGGGGCTTTGGGGCGAAGACGCCGAAAAGTCAGCCTTAGATGAGGAAGGGGTGGAGGAAGGCTGGAGCTGGGAGCAGACTAGCTGGCTTGCCTCTGTGGGAGGAGCTGAGAGCAGCTGGTGTGTGTGTGTGTGTGTGTGTAGAATGGGGAGGGGGGGAGGCCCTCTGGAGTCTGGGCGGAAGGGAGCGGCCCCTTCTGTTGGGATTTGAACTAGCCAATCAGCAACTGGCTTGGCCCCTTCCCTCCCTCCTCTCCCTGCGCCTGCAGCTGGAGCGCTGAGCTCGTCCACACTGGCCTGGGCTGGACAGCTTTGGCCGCCTCTCTGTGTCCCAGGTGCTGGGGATGTTCTGGGGCATTTTCTGGAGGCTTTCAGAACGCTGACTTCCCTGGCATCGCCTGGGAGGGCTTGAGAGACCGAAGTGTGGAGGGAGCTGGATGCTGCCTGGGAGGGTATCCCCGGGGGCCCTCCGACTTGCTGTGCCAGCAAGAGTAGACAGGCGTGAGGCCGCCTCTTGGAGTCTCAGTTTCCCCTTCTGTTAAAAGGAGGGCTTAGAGCGGCTGAATCTTCAGGGCTTTTGCAGCCCCAGTGGTTTAAGCAAGCAGGTAGATTACTGGTGAGGGTGCCATGAAAGAAACCTCAGGCCTTGGCCCTCCGTCTCCCTCACCCCCACCCCCAGGCTCTCTCACTGTCTGCTGGTTCTCACAGCTGGCAGGACCCACAGAAGCTCAGCGGGAACATTGTTCAGCATGAGGAGGGCAGGGGTGTGGGGGGGCAGAGACCTGCTCTACCGCTTGCTTGCTGTGTGGCTTTGGGAAAGCTCCTTGACAGCCCTGAGCCTCAGTTTCCCCATGTGGAAAATGGAGATGCAACAGGTCTCTACCTATAGAGATTTTCGTGAGGATAAAATGAAGTCGCTCAAGTCAAGAGCGAGCTGAGCACGAGGTCTGGCTCGGGATGCGCCCTCAGCAAACGAGCAGACGTTGCTCGGCGTGTTACTGTTCAGGAGAAGAACTTAAAAGGCACTAGTGGGACAAATGGCTGGACCACGGTGGAGAAGGGGGCCCGGATCTCTACCTCCCTGGGTAGATAAGTATAGCCTGGAGGTTTGTTTACCATGGAGATTCCCAGGCCCCACCCTCAGGGCTTGGGATCCTGTAGGAGGGCTTCAGGTCCCGGGAATCAGGGATGAAAATTCCCACCTGAAGGGACTCTTGTGGGAGGCCCGAGAACACCCCGATAAAACAATTCTTAGAAATAGATGTTGCTGGAGAAAAAGTTCTGGCTTTGGGTTTAATCCCTGGGTGACCTGAGCAGGTTACTTTCTCTCTTGGATCCTCAGTTTTCTCATCTGTACAATGGGGGTGACATTCCCACCCTCCCGGGGTTCCTGGGAGGATTTCGCCACACAGGACCCAGATGCTGCCTGGACAGGGGGTGCTCCTTAGTGACGGTTCCTATCCCACACCCTGGGGATTCAGAGTGACAGAGACCCCTTAATGCCTTAGGCCCAGGAGCCGAGGGGCCGATGAGCGAGGTGGCTGTGGCCTGGAGGCTGCTGGTTGCATTTGGCAGGAGCCAGACCCCAGCGCTGTAACAGTGACCTCATGGCTGAGAGCATTTGTTTGTGCTTTGGGGATTTGCCCTGGTTTCCAGAAGCTGCAGCTGCTTCACCTCCTGTAGTATCTCAGCCCCCCAACCTTGGGGATGGTTGGAAGGATCATGAGAGGATCAAATAAGACACGCAGGTGGGGCCCCGTGAGCCCCTGACACAGTGAGCCCACTGTTGCCCTTATTTTTAATACTCTTATTATTGATATTAATATAATGTGTCTTCAAGCTTCAGGCCAACAGCGGCTCAGATTGAGAGCAAGACTCCAGAGTTGACCCACCTGCTTTCAGATCTTGGGGCTGTAGCTTCCTAGCCGTGTGGCCTTGGGCAAATGACCTTTTCTTTCTGAGCCTCAGAGTGGGGATGATATTCGAAGCACGTTCCCAGGGGATGAAAGGCATGTGGTGGGTGCTTGGGGAACGACAGCTGATTCTGCCTGATTACCTGGGAGAGCCAGGGGGCCCAGGACCACTGAGGCTCAGAGAGAGAAAGGGAGAGGCGCAGGCAACCAGGCTGCTGCCCTCCAGGCAGGCATGCTCTTTGCTCCTGTGGGCCTCCATCAGGGGCACAGGGCTCTGTGGGGATCTGAAATTAAGGGCTCTTTTGTCCACACTGGAATTCTGTAAGCTGCCTGGGGCTAGGCCTTCTTAACAGAGCACCCCTGGGGGTAGAAAGCTGTTGGAGAAGGGGGTTCCACGGAGGATGGGGCAGAAGGCAACTGGGGACTCACGGAAGGGATGAAATCCATAGAGTCACCCATGAACCCAAGAGGATCCAGGAATCCACATGGATCATGACTTCTTGGTGGGGAGTGGGTCACCTGCCCAGGTCAAGGTCATGGTGGGGATGGAGTGAACCCCAGGTGGAGAGGAGCTGGCCCAGGTGGGAGCATAGTTAGGAGAGGAGCCCCCGCTCCTCCCAGCAGCTGATCCCTCATCCCAGTCAGGGACACAGCCCTCTCTGGACATTTGGGGGTGTGGGCAGTTGGGGGGAGCATCCCCAGCCAAGCTAGGGCATGTGCAGCTCCCCATGTTTCAGTCATTCGCTCCTTCATTTCCCTCCCTCTCTGCTTGCTGGGGTCTTGGATTTGTTTGTTCATCCAACAAGCATTTATTAGGCACTTAGTGTGTGCCAGACCCTGCGCTGCTACCGGGACACAGAGATATGAAGGAGCCCCGGCATGGCCTGGGGCCTGGACCTCTGTGCTCCACCACTCCTGCCCCCAGGGTCTAAGCAAATGAATGAATGAATGAATGGAGTATTGGTCAGGACAGGGACTCACTGGGTGACCTAACAGCCTAAAACTTGGGACCTGGGGCTGAACACCCGGACACTAAACTCAAGAGTGAGGTTGTGGGGTGTTGGGCCAACCTGGATTAAAATCAGTGCACAGAGGTGAAGCAGTAGTCTTGACAGTGCATTAAAAATCATACTTTTGGGCACCTGCTATGTTCCAGCCACCAGCCCAAGCACTGTGTCTTTTTTTCTTTAATTTCTGAATTTTATTTTATTTATTTTTTATACAGCATGTTCTTATTAGTTATCTATTTTATACACATCAGTGTATACATGTCAATCCCAATCTCCCAGTTCATCCCACCACCACCACGACCCCCCACCGCTTTCCCCCCTGGTGTCCATACATTTGTTCTCTACATCTGTGTCTCTATTTCTGCCCTGCAAACCGGTTCATCTGTGCCATTTTTCTAGGTTCCACATATACGCGTTAATATACGATATTTGTTTTTCTCTTTCTGACTTACTTCACTCTGTATGACAGTCTCTAGATCCATCCACATCTCTACAAATGACCCAATTTCATTCCTTTTTATGGCTGAGTAATATTCCATTGTAATATATGTACCACATCTCCTTTATCCATTCGCCTGTCAATGGGCGTTTAGGTTGCTTCCATGACCTGGCTATTGTAAGTAGTGCTGCAATGAACATTGGGATGCATGTGTCTCTTTTTTTTTTTTTTTTTTTTTCGGTACGCGGGCCTCTCACTGTTGTGGCCTCTCCCGTTGTGGAGCACAGGCTCCGGACGCGCAGGCTCAGCGGCCTTGGCTCACGGGCCCAGCTGCTCCGCGGCATGTGGGATCTTCCTGGACCGGGGCACAAACCCGTGTCCCCTGCATCGGCAGGCGGACTCCCAACCACTGCGCCACCAGGGAAGCCCTGCATGTGTCTTTTTGAATTATGGTTTTCTCTGGGTATATGCCCAGTAGTGGTATTCCAAGTGCTATGTCTTTTATTCCTCACAGCAGGCCTCGTGACTAGGCTGTATCAACACCCTTTTACTGATGACGAAACCGAGACTTCAAATGGTTAAATAACCTGTCCTGGGTCTCACACCCAGTGAGGGCCGGAATCAGGCTTGAATCTAGTTTTCCCACCTGCGAAGTCCTCGTTCTGCTAGTGAGGGATTGCTCCCCCCACTTCGTGGATGAGGAGGGTTTGGTGGCCTAGAGAGACTGTGGGAGGAGCCTCGTGGGCCAGCATCCAGCTGTCCTAGGAGATCTTCAGGGGGCTGAGAGAGGCAGTGGGCAACGGAGGGAGGAGGGGGAGGCAGGGCTCGATTTCCTTTCTGGCCGTTGTTCTTCCTGGCCTGCCTTGCACACTGCCAAGGGGTCCGTGCCGAGTTGGGCCTGGGCCCGCAGAAGGCAGAGCCAGGGAGGGCCCTCTTCCCTTCCGGCAGGGAGGAGGTGCCATGGCCATTTCCGAGACTGGCAGGCACGAGGCGCTGGGCTGTCTGCCCCATACATACCTCTTGCTGGCAAAGCCCTCACACCCTTGTGGAGCCTGGGCCACGCTGGCCCTTCAGCCAAAGCCCCTGAGCTCCCTCCAGCTTGGCCCACACTAGCTCTGTTTGACTCTGAGCAACTCATTTGCCCGCTGAGCCTCAGTTTCCTTGCCAGTAAAATGGGGGCATAGTTGGGGTGAAGAGGAATGAATCTGGCACATAGCAGGTATTCAACAAATGCTAGTACTTAGGCCACTTGGGGATGGAGGCTAGTTGTGATTTACCAGCTCAGAAGGGCCTTCCTCATCCCCAGAGAAGAGACCCCCTTTCCTACCTTTCACCCCAGCCAGCAGGGGACAGGACAGAAGGGTCCGCAAGGAAACGGGGTGCTCTTGCAGCAGAGTCCTGGAACCGGGATTGGAGTTTGCAGCTCCATTAGCTCCTTCTGTAGGGATGACTTGGACATCTGCCCAGCCTTTGTCACTGGGGGCATGTTCTGTATCCCAGACAACTGGAAATAGGCCTCATGGTCTGTGTCACACTGTGACCCCCAGCAAGTCATGCCCCCTCTGGGCTCAGCGCCTCCCAGCAGCAGCCAGCACTTACCCAATGCTCACTGTGCAGGCACTCAGCCAAGCCTTTGTGCAATAGCTGATTCAGTCCTCCTGTCGGCCCGTGAGGCTGGTGCTGTTATTACTGCACCCATTTTGTAGTTAAAGGAAAGACCCAGAGTAGGGAAATAATTTGCCCAGGAACGTATGCTGGTCACTGGCAGAGATGGGGTTCAAATGTCTCTGGGGATGCCCATCTTGCTCTGGGTTTCCCCTCTCTTTAAAATGATCTTCTTGGAGGGAACTGACATATATACACTAATTTGTATAAAGTAGATAACTAATAAGAACCTGCTGTATAAAAATAAATAAATAAAATTAAAATTAAAAAAATAAATAAAACGATCTTCTGGCCCTGTCTTAAGCTCTGGTGAGAACTGGGCAAGAGGGTGGACAGGAGAGGCTTTTGGAAGCATCAGAAGGCTCAGATAAAGGTAAAGGCATTGCTAAGAACAGGCACTGCCTCTATAGCTTTCTGGGAGCTGAACTATGATGTGGACATAGGAAACACAGGGTGCCTGGGTTTGGGTTTTGGTTCTACCACTTCCTGGCTGTGTGACCCTTGGTGAGTTACTTGACCTCTCTGTGCCTCAGTTTCCTCTTCTCGAAGTGGGGGTGATGAGAGTACCTGCCTACCCTGGGGTTGCTCTGTGGTAGAGGTAGGATGGCCTGCTCATGCCCTGCTCATCACCCACCTTTGCTCAGGTCTCTAAGGACATCTCTGTGCGGCTGCATAAAGAGCTCGAGGCGGTGGAGAAGAAACGGGCGAGGCTGGAGGAGGAGAATGAGGAGCTTCGGCAGCGGCTCATTGAGACCGAGCTGGCCAAGCAGGTGCTGCAGACAGAGCTGGAGCGGCCGAGAGAGGTGAGGCCCCCATCTATCCCGGCAGGGCCAGGCCTGGGCTGGGCAGGCATGTGCCAACCCCATCCAGCCAGTGTCTCTGAACCTCTGTCTCTGCACAGTTACGCCTCCCTGGCAGAGCTGTCTATTCATTCACTGCTCCAGCACGTGCTCCCTGAGCACCTACTGTGTTCACTGTGTGCTGGATACTAAGGACACAGGGGTGCGTGAGAGACACCTGGTTCCTGTCCTCGAGGAGCCCACAGGCTAACGAAGGAGACAGTCGCCATCAAAGGACCACAGCTGGGAGAGGATTGCCTGAGAAAACATGCAACAGTGCTGAGCAGGGGACCCAGCCCACTGTGCCTCAGTTTCCTCATGTATAAAATGGGATAGTAATACTTCAAATCATTGGAAGGACTAAGTGGTATAGATTTTGGGGACATGCTTTAGGGACTGCCTGGCATTGCCACTCGGTATAAAGTCACTGCCAGGTCTGGGCAGCCTCTGGCTGGTGTCTCAACACATTTCCAGGACACAGATGCTTTTTTTTTTTTTTTTAATTTATTTAATTTATTGATTTTGGCTATGTTGGGTCTTCGTTGCTGCACTCGGACTTTCTCTAGTTGCGGCGAATGGGGGCTACTCTTCACGGCAGTGCGTGGGCTTTTCATTGCGGTGGCTTCTCTTGTTGAAGAGCACGGGCTCTAGGCATATGGGCTCAGCAGTTGTGGCTCGCGGGCTCTAGAGCGCAGGCTCGGCAGTTGTGGCACACGGGCTTAGTCGCTCCGCGGCATGTGGGATCTTCCCGGACCAGGGCTCGAACCCGTGTCCCCTGCATTGGCAGGCGGATTCTTAACCACTGCGCCACCAGGGAAGCCCCAGATGCTTCTTGAGTGTGACCCCAGGCACCAGCTTCTCTGTCTTTGGTCATGAGAGTCCTTCCACCCGGCATCCCGTTCTTCCTTCTGCTGTGCGTTAGGTGTACAGTATGTTAAACACCGTGCTAGACACTTGCCGTGATTTTCAGAAAGGCCTGATGAGGTTGTGATTGTACCAGTTTTACGGATGAAAACACAGCCCTGAGGGAGGGAGCGATGTCCTCCAGGTCACGTAGGGCCCAGTGGGCTGTGCAGATTGGAAACCATCAGCCCAGGTGATGCCTAAGGGCTGGAATCCTCCAGAATCCAGGGGTCTGTGTCCCAGGCGGCCCCGGTGCCTTCTGCCCCCAGAGGCACAGCTGGGCCTCAGCCGTCTGGCTGCTCATGAGGCATGCTAGGATCAAACGTTGTTCCGGGTCACAGTTCTCACCTTCCCAAGGGCAGGCGTGCCAGCATTCCAGGACAGACACCACAGCCCTGAGGCCATAACAATCCTTCTGCTGCCCTCCCCACTGGGTGTGTTGGTGTGACGTGCCAAAGGCTTCTCGGTGTAGAGATGGGAGGTGTTTGCTACTCAGGGCTGCCCAGGGCTCCTGCCCTCCATGGCCTGGCCAATAACAGGGGACCATCTTCACACATCTCATTGCTGCCACCCTTGATAGTGAAAAGGAGAGACAGTTTCAGAAGGTGCCTCGGATGTCAGCCTGTTCCCATTGTAAAGGAGAGGGAACAGAGGTCCAGAGAGGGAGAGCCTGCCTGAGTCCACCCAGCCTTTCCTTGGCTGAGATGGGGCTGAGACCCTGAAGCCACCTCCCCTAAGTTTCAGTTTCTTCATCTGTGACATCAGGATAATAACAGTACCCAGTTTATGAGGTTGTTCGTGATCATTCATAAGATTGGGTAACCATAGAACACTGTGAAGAAGTTAAAAAGAATAAGGTAGTATAGCAGTTCCTGAGAAGGTTAAACAGAATTTCCAAATAAGCCAATTCCACTTCTGGGTATATAGCAAAATTGAAAGCAGGGACGCGAACAGATATTTGTACCCTCATGTTCATAGCAGCATTATTCACGGTAGCCAGAAGGTGTAGGCAACCCAAATGTCCATCAATGAACAAACAAAAATGCAGTATATACCTACAATGTATGTATAATTGAAGCGGGAACGTGATTCTGCAACAGGCTACAACGTGGGTGAACCTCGAGGACACTGCTCAGTAAAATAAGCCAGACACAACAGGACAAGTATTATATGATTCCACTCAGATGAGTTACTGAGAGTAGTCGAATTCATAGAGACAGAAAGTAGGTTAGAGGTTACCAGAGCCTGGAGGGAGGAGGGTACTGGGAGATGCTGTTTCATAGGGACAGCATTTCAGTTTGGGATGATGACGAAGTTCTGGAGGTGAATGGTGATGATGCCACTGGATCGTACCCTTGAAAATGGCTAAAAATAGCAGATCTTATGTTATGTATATTTTACTGCCATAAAAAAGAAAAAAATGGTTTAAATGGTGTACTTTTTGTATTAGGTGTACTTTCCCACGATTTAAGAAAAAAGGCAGATATGTACGCACTGATGTGGAAAGATCTCTAAGGTACATTGTTAAGCGGGAAGAGAAAGCTATAGAACCACACGTATTGTGCAATCCCACTAATTACTTTGGAAAGCCATACAGAACGAACTGATTTTGAAGCACGTGTCTATATGTGCAAATGCATAGCCTGGAGGAAAGTCTGGAGGAAAACCCACTGAACTGAGGCATTAGAAATGGTAGGAGTATGGTAGGCAATGGCTTTTGCTTTTTATTCTATGATTGCTGTATTTAGGGGTTTTTTTTGGGGGGGCGTGGTTATTATTAGTGAACTTTTAAATAATGTCAAGCATGTAAAGAGCCCTTTGTGGTGCCTGGCACACAGTTGGTGCTCAGGAAACACTGGTTCACTTCCTCTTGAAGGCGATGTCAGTGAGGCTGGCCTAGCCCTCCCTGATGTGCCCCTCGATGTCTTAGGATCTGCGGAAGGAGGCGTGGCCCTGTGTTTATTTGCTGATTGCCCTCTCTCCTCCCTCTCCTTCCTGATATGGTTTCTATGGAGACGAGGGTCCCTCAGCAATTCTTCTGCCAGAGCTGTTCCAGTCCCATCATCGAGATCTGCCTTTGCCATCCTGACAGGTTGCTGTGGCGATGCTGTCACCCGGCTGGGAACAGGAGCCCCTGGCCTGAGCTGATGTGGTTGCTATGGAGATGGCTCTTCGCTAGAGAGAAGGGAGGGTGGCCTGCCCCAGCTGTGTTCTGCAGTGGCACCGTTGCCAGCTGGGCTGCAGCTCAAAAATCGTAACACGATCCACCGCCACCCCCAATCCAGTATCATTCCCCGTCTTTCTATTTTAGGCAGAAAGCCAATATCAGTGTTGATGGGATTTATTATAACATAGCTGCTGTGTCTGAGTGCTTGCTCTGTACCAGGCACTACACTGAGCATTTTATGTGTGTCTTCACGTTGTGTAGCCAGCAGCCTCCCAAGGTACATCGTGATTTTGTCCCCACTTTATTTTATTTTGTTTATTTATTTTTTTGGCTGCGCCACACAGCTTGCGGGACCAGGGATTGAACCCAGGCCCTCAGCAGTGAAAGCGTGGACTTGCTGTCTATAGATGGGACAGGGGAAAGACAAAGATGGAACCCTAACCCAGGACCCTCCATCTCCCAAAGCCACACTAACTCTTACGGCGATGCCTGTGCCCTCCTTGCCCCATCCAGGGGCCTTCCTAGAACCCAGCTGTGTTTCGGAACCTCTGAAGAGGCCACTCACTCCAACGAGTACTTCCTTCTCTGGCACAGGCTTCTTGGCCTGATTCCCACTCTCATGGGGTAGGAAGGGCACTCACCATAATATCAGTTCACCTGGGTTCAAATCTCAGTTCTGCTGGCGTCGTCATCTGATGCAGCCTAGCCGTGGCCTGTGTGCTGCAGGGCAAACTCGAACTTGGAGTTACACGGGCCTGAGTTTGAATCCTGGCTTTGCCACTTATTTGCAAATAACTGTAGTGTTGGGCAAATCATGTAACTGCTCCAGTGCTCAGTTTGTTTCTTTATAAAATGGGAATATGGGGACTTCCCTAGTGGTCTGTGGGTAAGACTCCAGGCTCCCAATGCAAGGGACCCAGGTTCGATCCCTGGTCGGGAAACTGGATCCCGCATGCATACTGCAACTCAGAGGCCACATGCTGCAACTAAAGATCCCACGTGCCACAACTAAGACCCAGCACAGCCAAAATAAATAAATGATAAATTTTTTAAAAGTGGGGGGCTTCCCTGGTGGCGCAGTGGTTGAGAGTCCGCCTGCCAATGCAGGGGACACGGGTTCGTGCCCCGGTCCGGGAAGATCCCACATGCCGCGGAGCGGCTGGGCCCGTGAGCCATGGCCGCTGAGCCTGCGCGTCCGGAGCCTGTGCTCCGCAACGGGAGAGGCCACAGCAGTGGGAGGCATGCGTACTGCAAAAAAAAAAAAAAGGGAACGTGAATCCCTATATCTCAGAGGTGTTTATGAGAATTAATCAAGACAAGCAGGTAAAATGCTTAGTGGAGAATAAGAGCTCGGTAAATGCTGGTTATCAGTGTCATCACCTGTGGGCCTTAGTTCAATAGATATCCTTCTGCTGCTTCTAGCAAGGAGCTCTCCATACCTAACTGCCAGGTGCCCATGGAAGGAGCAGTTAGGCAGCAAATCAACGCCTGCGCTTGGTAGCATCTGCCCGTGTACTTTGATTTGGGGTCCATGTCAAACCACTCTGTTTCCTCCACTCAAATGGTCTCCCTCAGCCCGGAGCCACACCGCCTCTCTAGCTGCTTCAGCCACTTTGGAGGAAGAATTCCTCAGTCTTTGAGATGCACCCCTACCCCAGGCTCCCCCGTGGAGTAAAGTTGGTACACACAGCACAGTCTGTGTTTTCAGTGAGACCTTTTCAAACATCCCCTCTAAATTGGATGAAAATCTACCCAACTGTTTTGGCAGAAGGCTTGTTTTATTCCTTGAAGGTTTGTCTTTGTTTCCTGGCAGCATGGAAGCATGGAAGGTGTTAGAAGACAGGGGGCCTCTCCAGAGCTGTGCTCAGGCAGCCTCTCCGTGTGGGCTGGAGGGGCGGAAGTACCCTCTTCTAATCTCCTGGAGAAGGGCAAGGAGGGCAGAGCTTCTGCTCCTACTCGGAGCCGTTAGACCAAGGATGCTTAGAGGCACCACCCTGGCTGCTCAAAAGCGGCCTTGTGAGTTGCTGGTGGGTGGGGAAGCCCCTGCTGCGTGCCAGGCCAAGGACTGTGCCCTCGGGGTCCGGCACTTGTGACTGGCATTCTTGTTGGTGCCCGGGTGCTGTCCTGCCCTGCCCCAGCCCGCCCACCTGAGGCCCAGGGCCAGAACATCTGCCCCTGGGGGCTTGACAGAGGGGCTGTGACGGGCCTTGGCTCCCTGGAGAGGCAACGCGGTCCCCCAGGCCACCTGGCCAGCTGCTGCCCTGCAGAGAGGAGGAAGGTCTTTGTGCTCTGTGAGCCTGCCTTGTTTTCCCTCCAGAGCCGCAGAGCAGTGTGGGAGCCCAAATGGCTTAGATGAGGTGGGGGGCAGGGACAGGGGCAGTTCCATCCAGAAAAGGCTGGAACCACTTTGGTCCTGAAAAGGTTTGCTGCTTCAGCCCCTCTTCTCTGCGCACTGCCCTCCCTTTCTGGTGGGCACTCAGAACTCACCCTCTGAAAATGTGTTGGAATGGTGTTCATGACTTTTCTTGGGGAAGTACATTTTAAAAACATTTTACTATAACTTTCCCCTCCCACCCAACAGGTAATATATGCGTAGTAGAGAAAGACTAGGAAATACAAGTAAGCCATAAGGAGAAAAAGTTTCTCCCAGTATTCAGAGGGAATTCCTCCGAGTAATTACCAAATTACTATTTGGGTGGGAGTACTTCCCAATATGTTGTACTCCCCATACGTTTTTCTATGTATGCGCACACACATATTGAAATGTATATATGCATTTTTTTTTACTAAAAAAGTAATATAAGCTCAGTGAAGCAAAAATTTCATTACAAAAACATATAAATGCATGCCTAGCATACCTCTAAGGGTGGACACATCAGACTCTGGTTGCACTGGTTGCCTCGGGCAAGAGAGCTGGTCACAGGGTTCACTGTATTCCTTTTTGGTTTGTTTTTTTTGTTTTTGTTTTTTGCGGTACGCAGGCCTCTCACTGCCGTGGCCTCTCCCGTTGTGGCGCACAGGCTCCGGACGCGCAGGCTCAGCGGCCATGGCCCACGGGCCCAGCCGCTCTGCGGCATGTGGGATCTTCCCAGACAGGGGCACGAACCCGTGTCCCCTGCATCGGCAGGCGGACCCTCAACCACTGTGCCACCAGGGAAGCCCCCTTTTTGGGTTTTTTGAAGTTTGAACTATGTGAGTGTGTCCTCCAAAATGTAAGAAATAATAATGATACATAAAATAAAAGAAGATAGGCTCCCCTAACCACTTCACTCAATTCGACGCCTGACTCAGCCTAACCTGTGATTTGGTTTGGTTTGTGTCTTTTCAGGCCTTTCTCTGTGCTTATATGATGTATATTCCTCTATGTATTTTTTTTTTCATAAAGATGGGATTATGTTACATGCACAGTTTCTGTAACATACAGAATAATATAGCATGAACACAGACTGTCTTTTTAAAGGCTGGATGTTTTGGGGTTTTCTTCTGCTTTAAGGTGCTTATTATAAAAGTCAAAGATCACAGAGTCGAGTAAACATAGGAAGGAAAGTCTAAAAGAACACCATCTATTTCAGTATTTTAAACACAGAGCCAGAGATCTAGAAGGAGCTCCAGCTGACCCTCAGCTGTGGTCACCCTCAGGAGGAGAAGGGATGGGGGGGTAAACAGGAGGGCTTCTGCTTCGTCAGAACAGTACAGATTTACAGTGAGAATGTGTCTTTATATATTAATTTATTTTTTTAAATATTGTATAATTTTTAAAAACTTTAAAGAGAAAACGCTGGAGGACTATGTCTTCCCTCCTGAAAAAATGTGGGGGAAGAAAAGGGCAAAGTGCAAGTTCCCTGTTCTCTCATCGTTATCAGCCTGGTGCATATTCTTTAGACCATATTCCCCCACCGTGCACATGTGCACACGTGTATACACACACACACACGTCTTATCTTTATAAAAATGGTAACATGTTCTAGCTTTTTTTTAAATAACAGCTTTACTGAGATATAATTCACATACCATATAGTTTGCTTTTTAAAGGATACAGTTCAGTGGTTTTTAGAATACTCAGAGTTGTACAGCCATCACCACTCTCTAATTCCAGGACATTTTCATCGCCCTAGAAAGAAACCCCAAGTCACTCCCCATTCCCTCTTCCTCTTCCTCCCTGGCAGCCACTAATCTACTTTCTGCCTTTGTGGATTTGCCTCTTCTCAACACTTCATGTAAATGGATTCATATGCTATGTGGCTTTTTGTGACAGGCTTCTTTCACTCTGCATGATGTTCTCAAGCATGTTGTAGCATCGAGCAAGGCTTCATTCTTTTCCGTGGCTAATATTGCCTTGTGTGGCTATGCCACGTTTTGTTCATCCATTCATCAGTTGGTGGACATTAGGGTTGCAGGTTTTGTTTTGCAGTTTCCTTTCGCTTACCAAGCTGTCTCAGAGATTTTACCATGTCAGTGAATCTCACTCTCCCTCTGTCCTTTTTCATGGCTTTAGGCTTTGCGTTATCTCACTCCTTTATATGTGATGGCTGGGACCTCTCAGTGCCCCTGGAGACCCCTGGTTCCCCTTACTGTCACCCCACTTCCCTCCTCCAGAAAGTCTACAGTGGTCACCTAATCCATGGCTCAGTTTTGTACTGATAGATGATGAAATGGAGTTTCAGAGAGAGGAAGGGGTTCACCCAGGATCATAAACTCAGTGTTGACGGGGTCCCAGCTGAGTTCACAGCCCCTCCCATCAGCTTGTGATGGGCGGGCCCAGATCTGCAAGCCTGACCACCTGACTCCTGAGCCCCCACCTCACCACTCCAGGAGGGGTCTCTGAGCATCCCCTTCCCAGGCCCCTTTTGTAGGAGGGGGTCTTTGGGGAAGGACTTGTTTTGTGGCCCTCACCCCCGCCTTCCCTACTCTTTCCTCCTTGCCTGGAAAGATCCTCCATCAGTCCTTCTCAAATACTGGCTCCCTGCTCTTGGCACCAAGCGTCTGAAATATCAGCCTCTGCCTTCTTGCCTCATTTGCATTTCAAAAGGTCTCTTTAGGACTTGGTTCGGCTCTGAGATGAACTTAAGAGCCTGTCTGGGGTTCATCTCCCGGCTCTGTGGCTCCAAGCTTAGCTGTACAGTGGAATCACCTTGGAAGCTATTTAAAAATACTGATGCCTGGGACCTACCCAGACCAATGATGTGAGACTCTCTGGGGTTGGGACCTTGGGCATCTTTTTTTTTCTTTTTAAGTTTCCCTAGGTAATTCTGACGTGCACCCAGGTTGAGAACCACTGTACTGGCTCCACTCTGTCCCTTGTCCAAGAAGGCACATTTGCTCCTTCCAGGTCTTTGGAGCTAGAACAAGAGCTCTGTCAAGAACTGGTCCCAGGGACTTCCCTGGCGGTCCAGTGGTTAAGACTTCACCTTCCAATGCAGGAGGTGCAGGTTCGATCCCTGGTCCGGGAGCTGAGATCCCACATGCCTCATGGCCAAAAAACAAAACATAAAACAGAAGCAATATTGTAACAAATTCAATAAAGACATAAAAAAAAAAAAAGAACTGGTTCCAGGTCAGCTCTGGTTTTGCTGTGGGACCTCTCTCTAGCCTTCAGTAAACTGGGGGCTTGGATTAATTAGATCAGTGGTTCTCACCTTCAGCGACTGGGTGTGAGACGTGGGGGACCAGGAGCCCATGTATTTGGACTACCTGGGAGCATGCTTGAAAATTACCTGCCTGACTTGAAAAGTCAGATGTAACCCAAGGGTGATTTTATATGCCACTAACATGAATCACCCCTCTCTTGGGAAGAAGTGTTTAGTGGACTCATGCATCTAACCGACTGACTTTTTTAAACGTTGAGAAAGTTCAGAAATGATTTTTATAACAATTCCTCAAATTCCCCTCCACTGGGCTTGTGCCATTTTGCATTCTTGCCAGCGAAATATGAGTGATCCTGTTTCTCCATAGTTTCATCAATAGAATGTGTTGTCAGGTGTTTGGATTTTTGCCAATCTGATAGGTGAGAAACTGTACCTCAGTATAGTTTTAATTCACATTTCTCTATCATGATTAGGGTTGAGCATCTTCCTACGGTTGGAGCCATCTATCTTTTTTTGCATGTGAACCGGTTTTCATATCTCTAGCCCGTTTTTCTATAGGTTTGTTGGATTTTTTCCTCTATTTTGTGAATCTCTTTACATATTGAAGATATTAACCCTTTGTCAGTGTAATACATTGCAAATATTTTTTCCCAGTTAATTAGTTCTATTTTTACTTTTCTTCGGGTATTCTTTTCCCCATGTAGACTTTGCTTATCTAGTCAAATGTATCGATTTCTTCCCCTATTGCTTCTGTAGTTTTGAAGCATGATGATTATTATAGGCTTATTTTGCTTTAATCTGCATGAAAACCTACCATTTAAATTGTAAAAGACGATCAGTTCCTCATCATTTCTAAGCGTCTTGTATAGTTACGATCTGTTTTACCACATTCCTTTTGTTTATTAGTATCCATGCTGAATTAAAGTCCTCACTAGAATGTCAGTTCCACGAGCTCAGGATTCCCCCCCCCCCCCCCCCCCCCCCCCCCGCCCCAGATGGAGATTTGCATACAAGAGGCTTCTGGAAACGTCCCCTTGGAATAACACCATCAGGGATCGAGGCAGAGGGAGAAGCTGAGTTGCAGAGCATTCACACCAATGGCCTCAGCTGATCCCATGGGGAGCTCTGGAGCTGAAGTGGGAAGGGGGCATGGACCAGTCACTGGATGTGGGTTCCCCGACCCCCCCCCAGCACCCCCACCCAGGGAGGGCACATGACCTTGGATGAGGTGGTTGCCCTCAGCCAATGGCCATCGCTGGGGGAGGACTCAACTTTGAGGTCTTAGCCGGGGGAATGCGTGCCCCAGTCCTAAAGGCATAACACTCCAGCATCCCCCTCAAGTACCCTGTCTGTCATGGTCCCTGCTGTATTCTTCATGCCTAACTATGCCTGGCACGTGATAGGTGCTCAGGGAGTCTTTGGTGAATGAATGAAAGACAAACAAGAACAGAAACCCAGATTTCTGGGTCTTGGGCTCAACCCAACTGGATCACAATTTCGGGGTGGGAGAGAGGGGAGGAACCCTGGGCGGGTGGGTTCAGAATCGTCTCAAGTGCTTCTGTCCTGTTCCCCATTTGCAACCCATTGGGTGGTCTTGAGACTTCTCTGGCTCAGCAGTTGATGTTGGTCAAGGCTGGACATGGCTGGGCTGCGCTGGCCAGGGAGGGCAGGGGCCCTCAGCGGAACCCTAGGCACTGTGACTGCTCTTTGGATGTGCATCACCCTGTGAGCTTTCAGTTCAGTTTTTTTTAATCTCGCTCCAGCATTCCTTGAAGAAAAGAGGAACCCGCTCCCTTGGGAAGACGGACAAGAAACCTTCCATGCAGGTACCTCCCGTCAGCCTCCACAGCCTCTGTGCAGCCCCCAGCAGTAGCTTTCAGTCTGAAGGCCCCAGGCCTAACTCCATGTGGCTCGGGGAGTCCCCAGAGGTGCCCACCCTGTCCCAGTTTCTACTCCATCCTCCCCTTGTTCACTTTCTTAGCTTCGCTGTGTACTTTACTTCCCCAAACTACACTCTGAGCCCATGGTTCTCACATGCTCTGCTAGAGAAAGTGCTATATGTAGCACAGGTCAGGCATAGAATATAGTTAGTTTCTAGTGGTCCTGGATGGTCAGGGTGTCAGGCACTTTTTATATATTGTCTCATTTAATTTTCTTCATGGTCTGTGAGGGAGGGAATGTTATTGCCCCATTTACAGATGAGAAAACTGCAGTAGTAATGGTAATAGTAGTAGCAGCAACACTGACCCTGCAGAATGTTGCCTACTCCAGGAAGCCCTCCTGGACTCCCCAGGCTACATGCGGTGCCCCATCTGTGCTGCAATATGTATGTCCCCCTCTCTGCTTCCCCTCTGGACCCACAGCTCCTTGAAGGTCAGGGCTGTGTCCCCAGCACGTAGTTAGTGCTCCCTGAAATGCTGTGGCTGAGCCTCCCAACACTAACCTTGCTGGGTTGTGCCTGTCCCTGTTCCCCCTCGGGCCACAGGAGGACAGCGCCGACCTGAAGTGCCAGCTGCACTTTGCAAAGGAGGAGTCGGCCCTCATGTGCAAGAAGCTCACCAAGCTGGCCAAGGAGAATGACAGCATGAAGGAGGAGCTGCTCAAGTACCGCTCGCTCTACGGGGACCTGGACGGCGCCCTGTCGGCCGAGGAGCTGGCGGACGCACCCCACTCGCGGGAGACCGAGCTCAAGGTTCATCTGAAGCTGGTGGAGGAGGAAGCCAACCTGCTGAGCCGCCGCATCGTGGAGCTGGAGGTGGAAAACCGCGGCCTGCGGGCCGAGATGGACGACATGAAGGATCACGGCGGCGGCTGCGGGGGCCCCGAGGCCCGCCTGGCTTTCTCCGCTCTGGGCGGCAGTGGCGGCGAGTGTGGGGAGAGCTTGGCGGAGCTGCGGCGACACCTGCAGTTCGTGGAGGAGGAGGCTGAGCTGCTCCGGCGCTCCTCAGCCGAGCTGGAGGACCAGAACAAAATGCTGCTGAGCGAGCTGGCCAAGTACCGCTCGGAGCACGAGCTGGACGTGACGCTGTCGGAGGACAGCTGCTCCGTGCTCAGCGAGCCCTCGCAGGAGGAGCTGGCAGCCGCCAAGCTGCAGATCGGCGAGCTCAGCGGCAAGGTCAAGAAGCTGCAGTACGAGAACCGGGTGCTCCTCTCCAACCTCCAGCGCTGTGACCTCGCCTCCTGCCAGAGCACGCGGCCGATGCTGGAGACGGACGCCGAGGCCGGGGACTCGGCCCAGTGTGTGCCCGCGGCCCTCGGCGAGGCCCACGGACCCCACACCGCCCGGCTCTGCAGGGCCCGGGAGGCCGAGGCGCTGCCGGGGCTGAGGGAGCAGGCCGTCCTGGTCAGCAAGGCCATCGACGTCCTGGTGGCCGATGCCAACGGCTTTACGGCCGGCCTCCGCCCGTATCTGGACAACGAGTGTGCCGACTTTCGGCTGCACGAGGCCCCCGGCAACAACAGCGAGGGCCCCAGGGACACCAAGCTGATCCACGCCCTCCTGGTGCGGCTGAGCTTGCTCCAGCAGGAGCTCCACGCCTTCACGCGGAAGGCGGACTCTGTCCTCGGGGGCCCCAACAAGGAGCAGCCAGAGCCCTTCTCGACGCTGCCCGCCTTGGGCTCCCAGGGACCCTCCAAGGAGATTCTTCTGGCCAAAGACCTTGGCTCAGACTTCCAGGTAAGATGTCCCAGTCACAGGCCCTATTACTTTTTTTATATATGTATGTATGGCTTTTTTTTTACTGAACCATACATACAGAGAGGCACGCAAAGCACAAGTACACAGCTTAATGAATTCTCCCAAAGTGAGCACACCTGTGTAAGCGTCACCCAGGACAAGAACTAGAATGTGACCAGCACCCCAGAAGGCCCTCCTCAGGTCCCCTTTTAGCCACTATCCCCACTCCCAAGGGTAACCCCTCTCGATTCAGTTTTGCCTGTCTTTGAACTTTGCATAAATTGAATCACACAGAACACAGTCACCTGTGCCTGACTTTTCACTCATCATTATGTTTGTTGTCTCAGGTGGCAATAATTCGTGTGTTCTCGTGACTGAATATGATCTCATGGGGTGAATATACCACAGTTCTCTTAGTCATTTACTGTTGATAAAGGGATTCATTCCAAAGCCCTATCTTTTTGCCAGGTCGCCCTTTCTTCTCCTCATGTTTCTTTTGCAACGCTGTATTTTAAAACGAGTATTATTTAAAAAAAAAAAAAGCTTTGGTCAGATCCTGTACAAAGGCCAGAAACTTGGCTTTCTAAAGGTAATGAACTTCCAGCCTTGATATCTATAAACTACTACTTAGAAAAATTAAAATAGCAAAAGCACTTGTCCCCCCAAAAAGCATCACTGCAAGAGTAATCCATAAACATGCGAAGAGTTTCAGAAGTGCCTCTGGTAAAAAGATGAAGCCTCCTCCTCCCTGCTTCTTACTCCTTCAAGGTTTTGCTGTTAACACTGGTTTTGGAGCACTGCTGTCATAGGCACATGTGGGCTGCTTAAAATTAAATTAATAAAAGGTACGATACATATAATTGACAGTTCACTTCTTCAGTTCAGCCACATTTCAAGGGCTCGGTAGCTGCGTGTGTCAAGTGGTGCAGATCTAGAACATTTCATCATCACAGCATGCCCTTCTAACTCTTTCTCTCCATGTACTCTCATATATTTGTTTTTGCCTCAAATTGTTTTATGTTATACCTCCTGCTACCACACAACTTGTTTTTCTTGTGTAATGTATCTATTTGTTCATTTATTTACGATGCTGTATTTATGGTTCATATGCTTTTTGTTCTTAGTGCTGGAGGTGCCATGGTAAGCAAATAAACAGTTATGATTCCTGCCCCCCAGCCTGTATCATCTAGTGGGGAAAGAGATGTTCATCAAAATATCATGCCATTGAATGGGAAATCACAAACTGAGATGAGGGCTCGCTAGGAAAGGTGCTGGCTTCTGTGAACGAGAAGCTTGACCTAGACCCTGGGTCAGGGAGGACCTCTGATCTGAGCTGAGATCAGAAGGATGGATCACCAGGGGAAGAGTGTTCTAAGCAGAGGGAACAGCCTGTGCAAAGGCATCATGGCCAGAAGGAGCAGGATGTGTCCAAGGACTAAGGGAAAGAGTGCGGCTGGACCTCAGTGTCGGGAGGTTTGATCTTCATCCTGAGAGCAATAGGGGAGGGGCGTCTTCCCATGTCTGTACAGGGAGGTTTTTGGTTTTTTTTTTTTGTGGTACATGGGCCTCTCACTATTGTGGCCTCTCCCGTTGTGGAGCACAGGCTCCGGACGCGCAGGCCCAGCGGCCTTGGCTTATGGGCCCAGCTGCTCCACGGCATGTGGGATCCTCCCGGACCGGGGCACAAACCCGTGTGCCCTGCATCGGCAGGCGGACTCTCAACCACTGCGCCACCAGGGAAGCCCTCGATCTTGCTTTTCTTAAGCAAGCAGACTGCCCTATGTTGGGTCTCCCTCTTGGTTCTCCTTGGGGTAGGAATGAGCTGGGGCCGCATGTGTGGGAGGACAGTTGAAGCTGGCTCAGAAGGTTTGTGCACAAGACAGGCATTCACAGAATCAGTGTTTTCACTCACCACTAGCCATTCAGCCTTTCAACAGACATTCATGGGGCAGTCACAGTGTGCCAACCAGGGCTGGGGCTGCGACTTGGAGGTAAATCCACCTGGGCCCCTGCCCTCAGGTGTGCGGTCAGAGGCCTCTTTCAGAGCCAGAGGCCTGGGTGGGTGCAGTTTCTAGCACCCCCGTGTCCCCTCCCCATGCTCACCTTTAGTCTCTTCTGCCTGTGCCTCTAGGTGCAGCCACCTGACCTCAGGGACCTGCCGGAATGGGAGCCCAGGATACGAGAGGCCTTCCGCAGCGGCGACTTGGACTCCAAGCCCGACCCCAGCCGGAGCTTCAGGCCTTACCGAGCGGAAGACGGTGATTCCTATGCCTCTGAGGTGGGCATAGGCCTGAGCAGGCGGTGGGGAGGGTGGGAGGAGAATGGCTGAGGCCGCTCAGGATCTTAGCTGGTGATGATACGGGTTTTGAGTATTTCCCTTGGTTCCAAGCTTCCTGACAGCAAGGGCTGAGAGGGAAACAAGGAAGTGTGGGCCATTCTCAGGGCCTGATGAAAGGAAGTTTATAAACTTATCCGAGGAAATTGATCTTGTTCTCCTATACTACTGAATTCCACAGGGAAGTTAATAATTTACGTCATTTAATGGAAACAGTAGTGTGTTCAGCAGGAAGGCAACAATCTCTACAGTCAGGCTGACTGGGTACAAATTGTGGATCTATGTATACTAGTTGTAAAATTGTAAAAGTGTCACTTTACTTCTCTGATCCTCAGTTTTCTCACCTTTAAAATAAAGGTAATATGTCATAGGGTTGTTGAAAGGATTACATACATGAAAAGCCTTAGCTTAAGGCCTGGTCCGTGTTGGGTGAAGAGGACGAGGACACATCACTGGGCCTCAGGAGACCTGCAGGCTGTGTGGCCTCAGGCATGTTCCCACTCTCTGGCTGCAGATCCTCACCTGTAATATGGGAGGATTAGAGTGGGTGGTGGCTGTAGAATTTCCAGGATTCCCTGGTCCTTGAGGAATTCTGGATGGTTCTGAGCCCCTCCCAAGCCTACTGAGCCTCTCCCCAGCACTTCATAATGAACCTGAGACAGGAAAAGGCTCCTATGGACTGGATGGGGCTTCCCTGAGACTCCTGAACCATGGAGAGTCTCATGTGTGCCCCAACCTGAGCGTCCTTTTCTTCTCAGCATCCCTAGGAAGGCAACTTTTGGTCCCAGGGAGGCCAGTCTGCAACTGTGAAGGGGGAGAAGCTCCCTTGAAGCTGATGGATCAAACTCTTGAAGTGGTCTGAGTGTCCTAGCAGCCATGGCAAAAGAGGAGGGGAGGGGGCAGGAATCATGAGATACTTAGTTCTTATTTTTTGAGAAAAAGAGATAGGCCAGCTCACCTGCAGAGAAAATAATTTCCTACCTGCCCTCAATTATTGTTTCCTTCAGCCACTCTTTACTGAGAAGTCACAATTTGCCAGGCACCGCGTTGGGCACTGAGTTTAAGGAAAACACCAGAGATAGGTAGTATTGAGGCCTTTAAGGATTTTTAATAAGAAACAGGCATACACAGGACTTCCCTGGTGGTCCAGTGGTTGAGAATCTGCCTGCCAATGCAGGGGACGCGGGTTCGATCCCTGGTCGGGGAACTAAGATCCCACATGCCTCGGGACAGCTAAGCCTGCATGCTGCAACTACTGAGCCCTCACGCCACAGCTAGAGAGCCCACGTGCCGCAAGTACTGAGCCCACGCGCTCTGGAGCTCACGCGCCACAACTAGAGAGAAGCCCGTGCACCGCAACAAAAGATTCTGTGTGCCGCAACTAAGACCCGATGCAGCCAAATAAATATTAAAAACAAAAAAACAAAAACAGGCATACAGGATATACCTCAAGCCAGAGTGCCTTCCATTGCCAAACTTTTACATTATTGGCCAGGTAACGAGTGTTTGGTTTTTTCACAGAGGGACGTCTTGTCATACCTGGAAACCTTTTACGTAGGTGTTGGAGCTGACATTTCCCTTTTCTGTTTTCCTGTTTAACATGACAGCATAAAAATTTCCCTTTCTTAGTAGAAATACTTTTAGAAATCTTAAGTGAAGTATAACATACATGCAGTAAAGCACTCATATTGTAAGTGTACAGCTCAAATAATTTTCATAAACTGAACGCTGCTGTGTAAGCAAATCAATGAACAGAGCATGACCTGGCCCCGGAAGCTTCCCTTCTACTCCCCATCTAGTCACCATCCTGACTTCTAACAAAATAGAGGTTTTTTGCTTGTTTAGCTACAAAGCCTTATAAACCCAATCCCCCCGCCCCTCCCCGCACCAAAGGTAGAGTTTTATTGTCCTTTTTGTAAGGTTTTATTATATAGTCATTATAAACAACAAATAACTATAATAAAGTCCCTAAGCAGCATTGCATAAGGATATGAAGAAGAAAGTCAAGATCACAAGATTATCACATAATTAACCACTGTGAACATTTAGTTTGTGTGTGGCCATGTCCTTCATATTTTTCTATTGAGTATATATATTTTTAACTTTTTACTGAAGTATAACATAAAAATATACATACAGTAAAGGGCACTATCCTTTTTTTTTTTAATTTAATTTAATTTTTGGTCATGCCACGTGGCTTGCAGAATCTTAGTTCCCCCGACCAGGGATAGAACCCTCACCCTTGGCAGTGAAAGTGTGGAGTCCTAACCACTGGACCACCAGAGAATTCCCAAGGGCACTATCCTTAAGTGTGCAGTTATATGGATTTTAACATAAGTATAGACCCATTAAACACATATGGTTGATCCCCAACTTATCTTAGTTGTTTGTAAATTACTGCAATTATAAATGAGACGAACATCTTTGTGAATTAAACTGAGTTTTCATAGTATTTATTTTCTACAAATTTCTGCAAGAAATTATCAAGCTAAAATTATAACAATAGCTAGGTTTGATGTGCACTGTTTCATTTCATCGTCATGACAACCCATGGAGGCAGGGACAGCTGCCGTGCCTGGTTTATGCTGGAAGGACAGCTTGGGCCTGACTTACTGCAGAGGGCTCTCGTCCTTTGACTGCAGCTTCTCTCCTCCTCCTGCTCTCTCCCTCCTCCTTATCTGTGTCCCTCATCTCGACCCCAGATCAAGGAGCTGCAGCTCGTGTTGGCCGAAGCACATGACAGCCTCCGGGGCCTGCAAGAGCAGCTCTCCCAGGAGCGGCAGCTGCGGAAGGAGGAGGCCGAAAACTTCAACCAGAAAATGGTGCAGGTGGGTGGTGCCCAGTGCTCTCCTGCACCTACTACAGCCTGTCTTCCCTGAACCAAACCTTAGCGGTCCATGGGTCTTCAGAGGCAGGAATGTCAGGGGAAACCTGTGTCTTCTCGCCCCGTGCTGCACTGGTGCTTATGCATTAGCTGTGCTGGGCTGGAATCCTGGGCTTGTCGTTGACTGTCTGTGTGACCTCAGGCCCATTCTGTCTCCTCTCTGTGCTTCAGTTTCCCATCTATGAAATATTGCCCCGTCAGAGTTGAAAATCTGTATTAGAAAGGCCGTAGGCCTGGCTGGTAATCAAGATGGTAGTTCTGCTAGTAGAAAGCACTTATTAAGCCCTTACTCTATGTCAGGGCACTTGCCACACATCATGTCCTTTAATCCTCATGTTTTCCCCTGTGAAGTGTGTCCCCATTTTACAGGTGGGGAAACTGATGCCCAGAGTGCTGAAGTGCTTTTCCCAGGGTTGCACTTGCAGGGCAAGGTGGGGCTGGGATTCTTTTTTTGTTTGTTTTTAATATTTTTTTATTATTTATTTTATTTCTTTGGCTGCGCCAGGTCTTAGTTGCAACACGCAAGATCTTCATTGCGGCATGCAGGATCTTTAGTTGTGGCACGCAAACTCTTAGTTGTGGCATGCGTGCGGGGTCTAGTTCCCTGACCAGGGATCGAACCTGGGGCCCCCTGCATTGGGAGCGTGGAGTCTTACCCACTGGACCACCAGGGAAGTCCTTGGGGCTGGGATTCTAATCCAGGTTATTGGCTCCCTCTGAGCCATTACCCCGTGTTGCTTACTAGGGTATTAATGCTGTCAGCCTTCCTCACCCCGAGAATGCCCTTTGCTCTGCATGTGGGTCACCCCTCCCTGCCATCACTGCTCACCCTCCCAGGTGCCTCGATGAATGTGAGAGTTCATGTTGGTTCCTGGTATGGGCTCATTAGATGATGTCATGGTTTTTATAATCAGATAGAGCCGGATCCCAGCTCTTTCGCTGATTGCTACTGTGATTGCTGCTGTTTTTATGAGTCTCTCTCCCCTGGAGTAGCTGAGGGAACTGTTTATTTCAACACAGTGAACTGCTAGTGGTGGAATCCCTGTCGGGGGTCACCACCAGGCACCACCTGAAATTTCCTCTCGGCCCTCGTGTGAGGCCTGGAGTGGGGTGAGTTAGGGTCCCCTAGACAGCTGGGGTAGCTCACCCTCTTGTCCCCCTTGCAGCTGAAGGAGGACCAGCAGAGGGCACTCCTGCGGCGGGAGTTTGAGCTGCAGAGTCTGAGCCTGCAGCGGAGGCTGGAGCAGAAATTCTGGAGCCAGGAGAAGAACATGTTGGTTCAGGAGTCCCAGCAGTTCAAGCACAACTTCCTCCTGCTCTTCATGAAGCTCAGGTGGTTCCTCAAGCGCTGGCGGCAGGGCAAGGTTTTGCCCAGCGAGGGAGATGACTTCCTTGAGGTATGGTTCCCCTGGGACTGGGACTGGGGTGGGGTGGGGTAGAGGAGAGAGGACAGGAGGGACATAGCCCTGGGGCTCAGACACGAAGCATCAGCTTGCAGCTTCCATCCTTGCATTCATTCATTCATTCATTCATTCAGCATCGGTTTGCTGAGAACCAGCTCTTTACTGAGTGCTGTGGCAGATGCCGGGGAGACCGTGGTGAAGATGACAGACTCTGTCCCGGCCTTGCCAGGGGGCAGTAGGTCTTTCACACTTCTCTGGTATTTGTTGGTTTCCCTTTTTAACAAACCTGAGTCTTGAGCTGGCAATAGGATATAGATGCGTTTAATGATCTGGTTGTGTTGTTTTTGCATTATACGCAAATATGGTACATATTAATGTTCTTTACTCTTTTAAGGTACAATTTATATACAGTAAGGTGCACACATCTTAAGTGTACAGCTGATGCAGTTTTGTAGTATACACCCTGCAGATACGTAGTATAGCATCACCCAGATCACAGTGGGCACATTTCCAGTGCTCCAGAAGGCTCCCGGGTGCCACAGGGGATACGCCCACCCCAGCAGTCAGCACTCTTCTGACTTCTTACACCATGCATTAATCTTGCCTATTCTAGAACTTCATACAAGTGCGTGTAGTCTTTTGTGTCTGGCTTTTGCTTAATATAATTCTTTGAGATTCATCCACATTTTACCTATAAAAGTAGTTGATTCTTTATTGCTGTTTATTTTTCACTTACGAATATATTTTATTTTTAATGTTACCTTTGACCATGATAATGGACACTGGCTTCCCATTTTTAGTAATATCAACTTCCTTTTTTAGATATGTTTATTTTAACTAGAAAGAGTACGTTGACTTAAAAGCATTACTGATAGTACAGGTAGTATTGGGTGTGGCAGGAAACATGACGAGTGGAGCTTTGGGAATGTGTGAAGCTTGGGAAGGACTCACGCGGCCCATTTGTCCCTCAGCCTGTGCAGGACCCTTTGTCCTCAAATCCCCTTCCTCCTGTCACGATCAGCACGCTGACATTGCTAGGAGAAGGGGGCATGTAAGGACGTCATACCTCAGTCACACCCACCTGAGTTGGCACTGCTCACCTTGGCCTTGGCCTTTTAGGTACAGGTACCTCTGCCCTAGCCCAGGCTTGGCCCTTCTCCGGTTCAAGCTACTCATTCCAGAGCCAATGGGGACCAGTGGCAGTCCCCATGTACCCCTGTCAGGGGTCCCCCAGAGTAGCCTGGGGGATGGTGGTTAGACCTGAATCTGTAGCAGGAGTTTCCTCCCCCACCCCCAGTGGGGCTCATAGGCCACCCGCCTCCTCCCCAAGGGCCTCTAGAGAGAGTTGCTGACCATCTTTAGATGAACACACTCCCTGCTGCCCTCTCCCAGGAATGTCTGACATGGAGGCACCCCTATGAGAAGCACCTGGAAAGCCCAGCATGGCTGCCCCTCGAGCATCACTCTTAGTGACACCTGGGGACTCCTGTTTGAAACCACTGTCTGCTTTAGGACTGTCCCTCCTGTTTGGAAGTCCCACACAAGCCTCTGGATGAAGCCCAGTTTGTTTTCTTTTAATAAATTTTTTTTAATTTATTTTTTTTATATTATAGTAAAATATATTGTACATAACATAAATTTTACCATTTTAAACATTTTTAAGTTTAGAGTTCACTGGCATTAAGTACATTCACATTGCTGTGTAACCATCACCACTGTCCATCTCCAGAACTCTTCATCTTGTAGAACTGAAACTCTTACCCATTCACTCCTTATTCCCCCCTCCGCCTGCCCTGGCAACCACTATTCTGCTCTCTGCTTGTATGAGTTTGACTTCATTAGATTCCACATATAAGTGGGATCTTGTAGTATTTCTCTTTCTGTCTCTGGCTTATTTTGCTTAGCATAATGTCTTCCAGGTTCATCCATGTCCATGTTGTCGCAAATGGCAGGATTTCCTTCTTTTTTAAGACTGAATAATATTTCCTTGTATGTATCTGTCACTTTTTCTTTACCCGTTCATTCATAGACACACACTTAGGTCGTTTCCATATCTTGGCTGCTGTGAATAATGCCACAGTGAACATAGAGAGATCCAGATTTCATTTTCTTTGGATGTATACCCGCAAGTGGGATTGCTAGATCGTATGGGAGATCTATTTTTAATTTGGGGGGAAAATTCTATACTGTCTTCCATAGCTGAAGCCCACTTTTGGCTGCTAGGAAAGATGTTTCCCCTCCACCAAAAAAAATGAATTGGCTTCAGGCCACATAGCCTGATTTTAAATCAGGTTGTCTCAGGCAAACTCTCCATATTTGGTGAAAATCTTTCCAGCCATTTCAATGTACTGGGATAACAGAGAGAAACAGAAACTTACTTTAGGAAAAAAATAAGGTGTAACCATAGAAAATAAAATAATATACATGCCTATAATAAATAGAAATATACATACTTACTGAGATAGACATGATAAGAAACATAACCACCCACATTGTAAAAAATACATATATACATAGATATAATGATATAAAGCCCATGTGTATAAAATACATATAAACAAGTACATAATAAAATACAGATAACCATATAAATAACAAACTTGATGTACATTCATACTTTTAAAGAATATGTGTGTCCACACATGTGGAATTAAAACTATATATATGAGGGCTTCCCTGGTGGCACAGTGGTTGAGAGTCCGCCTGCCGATGCAGGGGACATGGGTTCGCGCCCCGGTTCGGGAAGATCCCACAGGCTATGGAGCGGCTGGGCCCGTGAGCCATGGCCGCTGAGCCTGCCCGTCCGGAGCCTATGCTCCACAACGAGAGAGGCCACAAGAGTGAGAGGCCTGTGTACTGCAAAAACAAACAAGCAAACAAAAAAAAACTATATATATGAATGATAACCCTCATATATTGAGTATTTATAGTGTCCTGGGCACTGTGTTAAATGCTCTATTTGGATAATTGCATTTCACTTTTACACATACCCCATGATGTGGAAACAATTATTATCCCCATTCTACTGCAGATAAAGGTCTTTGATTCCTTGTCCTCAATTCTGAAATCCAGAAGCTCTGAGAACTGTGTTTTGTTGGGTCTAACTCAGTTGGAAAAAATTGACCTGACATTCATTTGGCAGCAAAACCTTTATTTACCCCATTTCCTGTTAGTACTCACATGTTTGAAGGGGAAATATTGGTGTCCACGAGCATAGGGTATCTCACCAGATGGGGCTGTTTTACAATATACAGTGTAGGTAACATATTATCTTTCTAAATCCCGATTACTTCTGAATTCCAAGCACACCCGGCCCAAAGAATTTCAGAGAAAGAATTGTGCACCTGTGTATACAGATAATCAAAAGTCAGTATGGGGCTTCCCTGGTGGCGCAGTGGTTGAGAGTCCGCCTGCCGATGCAGGGGACACCGGTTCGTGCCCCGGTCCGGGAAGATCCCACATGCCGCGGAGCAGCTGGGCCCGTGAGCCATGGCTGCTGAGCCTGCGCGTCTGGAGCCTGTGCTCTGCAATGGGAGAGGCCACAGTGGTGAGAGGCCCGCGTACCGCAAAAAAAAAAAAAAAAAAAAAGTCAGTATGTTTAGATACTGGTGACCAGGGAGGGAACTGGGTATTTATTCATACAGGCCCTGCTCCACCCCACATATTTCCAGGCTCAGTGCCTGACCTGAACCCCAGAAACCCTCTTCATTTGATTTCACCACACTCTCTTGGTTTTCCTTCCACCTCACTGGTTGCTCCTTCTCGGTCTCCTTGGCTGGACCCTCCTTTTCTCCCTGAACTGACCCCTTAACGTCAACAGTTCCCGAGGGCTCAGCCCTCAGGCCACGTCTCTCCTTGACCTTCACCTGCCTCCTTGGGGAGCTTGTCCAGGCACTTGGCTTACATGGCCTTTCTTGCACATTGCGAGTCTATCTAGAATCTACAGAATCTGACCCAGCTGCACTGCCTACCCCCTCACCACCCCCATCTGAGCCATCACCACTTCTTGCCTGGATTATCACTGTAGCCTCCTAACTGGTCTCCCTGCCTCTGCCCTTGCACCCTTCCACCGAGCATCTTCTATTCAAAGCAGGGAGGTACCAAGCCGCGTGTACTCCACGTGGATGGTGCCCCCTGGTGTTGTACAGTATGGAGCTCTGTTGCTACCCTATAAAGTATCTCAACACAGCAGCTCGAGTGATCTCGTAAAACTGAAAGTCAGGCCAGTGTCTCTCCTCAGCACAATCCTCCCCTGGCTCCCATGTCACCCAGAGTAGAAGCCGAAGTCCCTACAAAGCCTGTTCAACCAGCCTTGGTCCCCGTACCTCTCACTTCCTCCCTGGCTCTCTTGCTCTTCCTCAAATAGATGTGTTCCCATCTCAGGGCCTTTGCATTTGCTGTGACCTTAACCTGGAATTCTCAACCTGCACGTATTCATGTGGCTTATTTTTTTTACCTCCTTTTGCCCAAATATCACCTTCTCTCTGAGACCTTCCTTGACCACCCAGTGCAGTACATCCTAGCTCCTTTCCCAGCTCTCTTTTTCTCCATAGCACTTATTATTATGGAACATTCCATATATTTAATGATGTTTCATGTATCAATATTTCACATATTTGTTTGTTTTCCTGCTACTGGAATGGAAGCTCAAGGGGACCAGAGCTTCTGTCTGTCTTGCTCACTGATGTATTCCCAGCTCTGAACACAGGGCCTCGTGCGTGGTAGGTGTTCAATAAATATTTGTCAAATGAATGAATGAATGAATGAAATGAATAGTGAGTGAGCACCCCACTTCTTCTGCTTCACTCCCGTCATAAACTAGACCCTGGTCTCCTGGGCTGGCTCTCGACTCCTGCCCAGAATCCATCAGCCGCAAACCCCTCCGCTCCCAGGAAGGGTCCCTTCTGCCCACCCAAGCCTCTGGTTGCCCTTATCTATAATTATGAGGGTGCCTTGTGGCCCTTTATTCCAACCATAGTGCCTACCTTGACAGCATAGCTATTTCGAAGTAGCTCTCAGGGATGCCTCATGGTCCTTGGGGCAGAAGAGATGGTGTGGGGGGTAGAAGGGTCTAACTCTCCAGCTGTGCTCTTTGACCTGGATGGTGCCCAGGGCTCAAAGTTAAAATCTGGGAAATCAGTGCCCAGCTGGGGTACTTTTGGTCCATAAACCCCTTTTCTTTATTCCTGCCTGGCTGTGCAACCCACTTTCTATCTGGGCCACTAGCCTGTATCCCCTCCCCCTGAGGGTCAGACCCCCAGGCATGATGCCCTCCTACCCGCTATTGAGTGTGGTTTTTAAAAAACAGGTAAATAGCATGAAGGAGCTGTACCTGCTAATGGAGGAAGAAGAATTAAACGCCCAGCATTCTGATAACAAGACCTGCACGGGGGACAGCTGGACCCAAAACACGGTGCGTTCTCAGCCCATTTCCAGTCCTGTCCTGTCCGTTTGTTCCTTTGTCTGTTTAGTGATCACATCTTGCTGCTTTCTGACCCCAGTCCTACACCAGGCACCGGAGCGGCAGAGGGTTATTGCTTGGTCACTGGCCCCAGATGCTCAGTGCTATGGGGTATGTAAGTCACCCCAGGGCAGTGACAGTGGGTCAGATGATGGACTGTGGAGTCTCAGGTGAGAGAGCAGTTAATTCTGTTTGGAGTATAGAGGATGGTATTACAGAGAAGGGGTCATAGGTGGTGGGTTTTGAAGGATGAATAGGAGCTTGCCTAATAGAGAATAGGGAAAAGGCCATTCGGTACCAAGAGAACGGTATATACAGAGATGTGGCAAGGTATTCTGAGTCTGGCTGCAGCTTGGGATGTGCATAGTGGGGGTAAGGACATCAGGCTTGAGTGAGTCGTATGAAGAAGGGCCTTGTGGCCTAGGATCAGGAACCATCAAATCAAGCCATGGGGTAGTATAGAGCAGTAGGGTCAGGCTCCCAGGGGCACCCACAGTAAGCTGGGTTACAGGTGGCAAACAGGTCATGGGCCCAGGAGAGAAGACTGGGTCCAAGTCATGCAGTCAGGGAGCTTCCGTGGTTCAGACTCCCCATCTGGCCTACAGTGGGTCAGAGAAGGCAGATCTTGGGCAAGGAGAAAGACGGAGGCCTAGATGCTGCAGAGCCTCAGAGAAGCCAGGGCCCAGCTCAGATTTAGGTTGAATAATTGCTGTAACTACAGAATTTTGTGTTTTTGTGAGACTGGGTCATGTGTCAGTCTAAGAGGTGGCCTGGGCTGGGCTTTTATGCCTGTTTTACGGGAAGATGACCTGAAGAGGTCGTGGGACTTGGCTGAGGCCTGGTAGAGTCCCAGGCTGGACTCTGGATGAGTTCCCAGCCCAGCCTCTCCTCCTTGCCGCTCCGAAAGCTCCTGACCCAGGCCTTGCCCCCATCTGCAGCCCAATGAGTACATCAAGACACTGGCCGACATGAAGGTGACACTGAAGGAGCTATGCTGGCTGCTTCGGGATGAACGCCGTGGTCTGACTGAGCTTCAGCAACAGTTTGCCAAGGCCAAGGCCACCTGGGAGACAGAGCGGGCAGAGCTCAAGAGCCATACTGCCCTGGTGAGTCTCCCACCTGTCAGAGACATCCCCCTTCTTGTTCCCCTCTCTGCGAAGGCCTCAGCTATCAGACTGGGGAGGAGGATGCCCAAGCCATGCTCCTAGAAGCATAGGAACCCCTTCACTTACCTTGTGGCCCAGAGAGGGCAAGACACTTGCCTAGAGTCACACAGCTAGGGTACCAGAAACAGTGGGAACTGAAGGTCCCTGGGCTAGGGAAGGCAGGTGAGGGACTGGCAGAGGAGCCATGGGGACATCACAGGCGCCTCCGCCGCACCATGAGCTCACAGGTGAGGCTGGAACTCTTAAATGCCTGTCTGCACCTGGTGACATCCTTCATCCTCACACCCAGACTTCTGCTGCCTGCTGTCCTCATAAGGATCCCCTTAAGCCCCTGCTACCTGACTCTGTTTTGCTCCCTCCACCCAAACTGGGGGGCTCCCCTCCCTACAACTCAGATGAGCAAAGGAGCCTTAACCAGGAGTCCTGGATATTTGGTCTTTGCTGTGTGCCTGGAGGCAAGGTGCTGCCCCCTACTCTGGCCTGAGAAGTGAGGGGATGGGCTTCCTCCCGCTCAGAAAGAATGTTCTCACCACCCCAACCCCTACCCCACGCCAGAACTCTGCGGGGCCCAGCTTCCTCCCCGCTGCCCCTGCTGCAGTCTGCCCTCCCAGGCATCACGGGCCCCTCAGAGGTGGGTACCCTGATTATCTTTGTTGGGCAAGTGACAAAACAGGCACAGAGGAGTCAAGCTTCTTTCCCAAGGTCACCCCGCTAGTCAGTGGCAGACCTGACCCTCCCTCCCCAAACCTCTGCCCTCCTGGCTCCTCATGACCGTGATCCCACCTTCTTCCCAGTTCTCAGACTTCTGGCTTCCTGGTGCCACCGTTCTCTCCTCCCAACCCTCCCTGCTGATCTCACAGCTCCCGCTCCACCTGCACCTTCCACAGTGTCCCCTGCTCCCACTGGCCCCCCAACCCCAGGCGTTCCAGGTGTCCCTCCCGCCATGGGAATCTGACCACAGCTTGCGGGGGTGGGGTACATTGATTCTATAGATTGCACGTTTCCCTCCTGCACCCCAAGATTTGGGCCAAGACAGCCATCACGCTCAGGTGATTCCTGCCCACATTCTTTATGTGACTGTGCATGTCCCCCACTAACCGTAAACCCTGGTAAACACGAAGTGTTGATGAAATATCGTGAGAAGCAATAACTAGGAGCCTCTGCCATTCTGTAGCTATGTGACCAGGGACAAACCTCTGTGAACCTCTGCCTCCTCTGTAAAGTATCGACAATGGTGGTGGTTATCTTGCTGAGTTTTCTCGAGGGCACAGATAATGCCTGAAAAGCCCTTAGCACGGAGCTTGGTGTGTAGAAGCTGTGCTACACAAGCCTTGACTGTGAGAAAAGTTTAGTTCTAACTGAGGAGGTCAATGGAGGTTCCTGGGTGAGGGGTCCTCTGAGAAGAGCACCCTCCCCCTGCCCCCTGCTGGTGCCTGGGGAGGGACGAGGGAGGGCAGAGAGGAGGGTCCTCCTACTGCCAGCCACCCAGGTTGCTCTTCTTTCCGCAGATGGAGCTGAAGGCTGGGAAGGGGGCTGGAGATCGGATAGGGCCCGACTGGAAGGCAGCCCTGCAGAGGGAACGGGAGGAACAGCAGCACCTCCTGGCTGAGTCCTACAGTGCAGTCATGGAGCTGACACGGCAGCTGCAGATCAGTGAGCACAACTGGGGCCAGGAGAAGCTGCAGCTGGTGGAGCGGCTTCAGGGTGAGAAGCAGCAGGTGGAGCAGCAGGTAAAGGAGCTGCAGAATCGCCTGAGCCAGGTGAGGTCTGTCCCAGCCCAAGATGGCTTAAGCCACAAGGGGGAAGTTGCTATAGGCACAGACCAGGGGGAAGACTCCTTCAGGCAGAGATGGATCTGTATACTCAGAAACTGCAGTAGGGACCAGGTCTTCCTCTCTGCCAGTCTCACAGGCTTGCTTTCCTCTGTGTTTTATTCTGAAGCAAGCCATTCTCAAATATGGCCTCTGTTAGTCATATCCTCACAGCTTAGCAGTTTCAATGGAAAGAGAGTTTTCCTTTTCCACAAGGCTCTGATGTGCCAGGTATTAGTCATGTGTCCACACCTAGAACCTGCCAAAACCTCGGAACCAAGAGGTTTCCCATGAAAATTAGAGTCCTCTGACCAAAAGGGGGAAATAGGAAAAACAATCATTGACCATTACAACCCCACTACAGTTAACATGCACCTATCTTATCAAGCTGCTATGCTCCACTGTGACTTTTTCCTTTGTTTATTTTTTATTGCAATTGTATAAGTTAGGACTTCATCTTTATAGACTCAAATATTACAAAAGCACACTCCAACCCACTCCCTCCCTTTCCTGCTGTTTAAATTTATATTCAGGGCTTCCCTGGTGGCACAGTGGTTGAGAATCTGCCTGCTAATGCAGGGGACACGGGTTCGAGCCCTGGTCTGGGAAGATCCCACATGCCGCGGAGCAACTAGGCCCATCAGCCACAACTGCTGAGCCTGCGCGTCTGGAGCCTGTGCTCCGCAACAAGAGAAACCGTGATAGTGAGAGGCCTGCGCACCGCGATGAAGAGTGGCCCCTGCTTGCCACAACTAGAGAAAGCCCTCACACAGAAATGAAGACCCAACACAGCCAAAAATAAATAAATAAAATAAATAAAAGCCAAGCATTTGAAGCCCTTTAAAAAAAAAAAGGGGGGGGGGGGCTTCCCTGGTGGAGAAGTGGTTGAGAGTCTGCCTGCCGATGCAGGGGACACGGGTTCGTGCCCCGGTCTGGGAAGATCCCACATGCCGCGAGCGGCTAGGCCCATGAGCCATGGCCACTGAGCCCGCGGGTCCGGAGACTGTGCTCCACAACGGGAGAGGCCACAACAGCGAGAGGCCCATGTACCGCAAAAAAAAAAAAAAAAAAAAATTTACATTCAGAGATTTTTTAAAATCATTAATTGAATCCTAAGATACATATTATTTACACTTTGCCTCTCTCACAGAGAGCTGTCCATGACAGAATGCAGAGGCCACGCTCGTTCAGTCTAATTCCTGCTTAGCATACCTAGGTGGAGAGACCACTTTGACGTCACTCAGCTGCTGATGTCGTGGTTGCAGGCGTTGTAGCGTGAATTAACATGGTAATAACAACTATTACCGTGCTTGATATAATGACACTTATAAAGATGCCTGTAAGTGGTTGGTTTCGTGATCATTTGTCAAACCCACTCCATTGGTTCAGAACTGCTGCCCACTGGGAAGGTGGCTCTGAGTCCATGATCTGGGTCATCTGGGCTGCAGAGTGGAGCCTGGGGAATGGCCCTGCACAGAATAGGGCCCTGCTCACCATCTTTGCCTGCACATGACTGTCTTCTTTACTCTTGCCCAGCTGCAGAAGGCTGCTGACCCTTGGGTCCTGAAGCACTCGGATCTGGAGAAGCAGGACAACAGCTGGAAAGAGGTGAGTGGGGTGGCAGGCGGCCCATGTGCTGTGCTCCTGGCTACACTGGAAAGTCTCTCACTTTTGGGGAACGTGACAAGGACGATGCTAATCCTGTCCCACAGGTCACACACCCTCACCCCCTTGGGCTCCTCAATCCTGAGGTCTCTACTTCATGGTTCCAGCCTTGAGACCTGTAAAGAGCCCCCTGTTAGCTCCATCCTTCCATGCCTGGGACAAAGGCTAGGTGTTTCTCTGTGTTTCAGTTGTGGCTTTCTCAAAAGCAGAGCCTCCAAAGAGCTGTGTGATCCTGGGCAAGTCACTCTCCCTCTCTGGGCCCCAGTTGCCTCACTGGTAAAATGAGAATCACGTTCTCTGCCTTAGCCCAGCCCTGGTTGTGGAGATCAATCAGCGAAGTTTGCTTCTAAGCCTCAGGTGCACTGTCCATATAGCCACACACTGAGTAACCAAAGGGTGAACATATGGGCCCTTGCTCATGATAGCCTGAGGAAGCAATAAAAGCCAATTCTGGGGAACTGAAGCAGGAGAGGATTTCATTAGGGGCTCAAAAGGGCTGGTGATGCAGGGTCAGAAAACTGGTGCAGGTCTCTGAACCAGGGTGGGGCAAACCCCAAGCAGGACCTCAGGTCTGCTTTCACCTTCAGCTGAGCAGCGACTACTGGGTGCTTTGTTGCTGCCGCTACATTCAGAATACGTTCTAAATAGAGTCTCTTTCCTTGGGTTCCCTCTTGGACCGCTGATTGGCCATGCCTGCATCACACACCTGTGTGTGTGTGGAGAGGGGGCAGGTGCACTGTAGCCAGAAGCTGACCAATGGGCATTCTAGATCAGTGCTGACATCACTCCTGCTCTACAAGAGGCGACTCATGCGTGGGGCTCGGGGCCAGCTCCCACCCAGACCCCCTGTTACCTTCCCTCTGTGTGCTAGTGGCCAGACTGACCCTTTCCTGTCTCTCTTCTATGGCAGACACACAGTGAGAAGATCCACAACAAGGAGGCTGTTTCTGAAGCTGAGCTTGGGGGAACCGGCTTAAAGAGGTGCTAGCAGCCCCTCCCCATGCTCCACTCTGCAGCCCCTCCCCCTGCTCTGCCCCCCAGCCCCACCCTGCAGGCTGCCCTGCCCCTTTGCCTCTCTTCTCTTCCTCTGCCCTGCGCACCCACCACTGCACCTCAGCTGAATTGGGAGAACACTGGGATATGGTTTCTAAAGATTTTTTTTTTTTTTTGATGTGGACCATTTTTTTAGTCTTTATTGAATTTGTTACAATACTGCTTCTGTTTTATGTTTTGGTTTTTTGGCCCGGAGGCATGTGGGATCTTAGCTCCTCCACCAGGGATTGAACCCGCACCCCCTGCATTGGAAGGTGAAGTCTTAACCACTGGACCGCCAGGGAAGTCCCCTGGGATATGGCTTTTATGGAACCCAAGCCACTTAGGAGCCGGGAAAGTTTGGGTGATGGCAATTGTAGCCTGTGCTTTTTTTGATTCTGGGCGTGGAAAACTGGGGCCCCAGAATATCCTAGCTGGGGAAGAAACTGTTTAGCTCCTCTTGGGGTTCTTCCTGTCTCTGGAGTTGGGAGAGTCCAGCTGGACATCTATTCCTGGGACTAGTGAGCAGCATCCTCTGGGCCCAGCCCTGTGCTATAGCCAGGAAAACCCCTAGGGCTATCAGGACCGTGTCTCCACCATTAGGAAACCATTATGAAAAGATTCAGGGTAACAGAACCTCCCAGGGGCCGTGCGAGTAGCGTGAAGCCAGGTGGGCCCCAGGATAGGAGGGTGGCTCTGGAGTCGTAGTGTGGGATTTGAATTCCAGCACTGTCATTTCTAGCTCTGTGCCCTTGGGCTGTACTTCCCATTTCTACCTACTGGGATAACAGGAACTGCCCCCTGGAGTTGTCGGAGGACTGAATGGTCTGACGTGTGCACTGTTGTCACGTAGGCCTGGCACTTACAATCATCAGGCAGTGCACGTGCCAGGTCTGGGCTGGAGATTAAATGTGTCCTAGCTTGGGTTCCCTCAAAAGTAAACGTTGAGGCAAGGATTTAAGTGCAAATGGTATATTTGGGAGGGGATTCCAGGAAAAGCCTGGAAGTGAGACAGGGTAGGGAAGGCACCATAAAGGAGGTGTTATCAACCAGGATACACGTGGGCAACTGGATCAGCTTCACAGCATCTCTGGGAGCCAGAGCTGAACATTAGTTCTCCCACCTGGGGGACAGGGAGGCTGGTACCAAGCCACCAAACCCCACTCATTGTTTGTTGAGGGCTGTGTCTAGGGCCATAAACTATGTGAATGTCTAGCTTCCTGTGGGTAGAGGCCAAGTGTGCTCCTGCAGACAGAAAAAAGCCCTCCAGTGGAGAATGGCAGGTGCTCAGAGATGCAGTGCTGCGTGTGTAGGTGTGAGTGTGGAGGGGATGAGGGGCAGGGCACCTACAGCGTCTTCCACAAGAGGTGAGCAGGACCGTCATGGTCTGTCTCCCCACTGCCCCACCGCCCCCTGCCCGCGAAGTGCACGGACCAGGGAGGAAGACCAGAGTACGTGCTCCACATGAGGCATCTTCCACTAACTCTGCCCTTTCTCCTCTGTGCTTCCCAGGACCAAATCTGTTTCCTCCATGTCAGAGTTTGAAAGTCTGCTGGACTGTTCCCCCTACCTCGCAGGGGAAGCCGCCCTGGGCAAGAAGCTGCCCAACAGCCCTGCCTTTGCTTTTGTGGGCCCCCAGCCAGTGGACCCGGAGAAGGCTGCGCCGGAACAGCCAGGGCTCTCTCCACGTGACTGCAACCGCCTGGGTGCCCTGGGCTGCCAGGAGCCGGCAGGGAGGCAGATGCAGCGCAGCTACACGGCTCCCGACAAGACGGGCATCCGCGTCTACTACAGCCCCCCAGTGGCCCGGCGCCTGGGCGTCCCCGTGGTCCATGACAGGGAGGGCAAGATCATCATCGAGCCGGGCTTCCTCTTCACCACAGCCAAGCCCAAAGAGTCCGCCGAGGAGGACGGGCTGGCGGAAAGCTCCTACAGCCGCTGGCTCTGCAACTTCTCCCGGCAGCGCCTGGATGGAGGCTCCGGGGGCGGCCCCTCGGCGGCCGGGCCCGGCTTCCCAGCGGCCCTGCACGACTTTGAGATGTCGGGCAACATGAGCGACGACATGAAGGAGATCACCAACTGCGTGCGCCAGGCCATGCGCTCGGGCTCGCTGGAGCGGAAGGTGAAGAGCACGTCCAGCCAGACGGTGGGCCTGGCCAGTGTGGGCACGCAGACCATCCGCACGGTCAGCGTGGGCCTGCAGACCGACCCGCCCCGCAGCAGCCTGCACGGCAAGAGCTGGTCGCCCCGCAGCTCCTCGCTGGTGTCCGTGCGCAGCAAGCAGATCTCATCCTCCCTGGACAAGGTGCACTCGCGCATCGAGCGGCCGTGCTGCTCACCTAAGTATGGCTCGCCCAAGCTCCAGAGGCGGTCCGTGTCCAAGCTGGACGGGGCCAAGGACCGCAGCCTGTGGAACCTGCACCAGGGCAAGCAGAACGGCTCGGCCTGGGCCCGCTCCACCACCACGCGGGACAGCCCCGTGCTGAGGAACATCAACGATGGGCTGTCCAGCCTATTCAGCGTGGTGGAACACTCGGGGAGCACCGAGTCCGTCTGGAAACTGGGCGTGTCCGAGGCCCGGGCCAAGCCCGAACCTCCCAAATATGGCATCGTGCAGGAGTTCTTCCGCAACGTGTGTGGCCGGGCGCCAAGCCCCACATCCGTACCCGGGGAGGAGGGCGTCAAGAAGCTGGAGCCCATCTCCCCCGCCAGCTCCCACCAGCCGGAGGGCATGGCCAGGATCCTGAACAAGAAGGCAGCCAAGTCAGGCGGCAGCGAGGAGGCCAGGCTTTCCATGCTCCCCCAGATGGGGAAGGATGGGGTCCCTCGGGATGGAGATGGAGCCACGGTCCTTCCCAATGAGGTAGGTGGGTGGGGTCTGCCCTTTTTCTTGGGAGGTGAGATTGGCTTATAAGGTCCCACTCTTGGTTTTCAAACTCAGGCATGTGGTTTGCGTATTTCAAAAGGTCCTTGTGCTGCTCTGGGATGGGGGTTGGAAGGCCCCAGACCTGGAACAGCAGACCTGATGGACACACAGTCTGAATACAACAGACTGGTGAGCATGGTGGCATACCCACCTGCTTTGCCACCACACCCCAGAGGTTGCCAGCATCCCCTCCAGGGAAGAGGCATTGCCGCTCACTGCCCTCCTGCTACCCAGTGGTGTGCGGGAGCCAGCTGCTTTGGTTCATGAGAGCCAATCGTGTACATCTCTGTGTTTAGTGATGTCACCTTAGTACCTTGAGATCGGCCACCAGGGGAGGATTTACTCCTTGAAAATTAGAAATGCTGCATGGGAGGATTTACTCTGTGAAAATTGGAAATGCTGCAAATCAGGGCTTTTCCTCTTACTCCTGGGAAACTAGTCATTAAACATGTACCAGCACACCACTGCCCTCACCAAGACTCTATCCCTAAGTGCTTCCATTTTCTCTGGGACTGTTTTGCTGCTCACCCCACTCCTGATACCAGTTTCAGATTTAGTTAGGGATCATGTGCATGTTAGTAAAACAACGCATGTAAGTTAGCTTTGCAGAAAGGGAAATTGCAGAGGATCTCATGGAACCCAAGGGCAGGGACCCAAAGGCCCCAGTGGCTGCTCTGTCTCCCTCTCCTCTCTCTTGAGCTTCATTTTCTCTGATGTCCTCTTCCTCCCTCTGTCTCTGTTATATTTGAATATGGTCCAGGTGGGCTCTGCCTACTCTGCTTTTATAACATCTTCCAGTTCCAGCACCTAAGGGAGACTGACTCAAATCCCTCTGTCCCCATTCCACATTTCAGGAAGAAACTGACTAGTGTAACTTGAGTCCAGTGTAACCCCTTGGTCCAGTCAGCTGTGGTCAGGGGTGGTATCATGGTCTGCAGTGCACGGAGTGAAGGAGGGTTGTAGGTGGGGGCACAGAGAGGTGGCATGGGCTGGGATTGACCCACGTGATTTGTACGTATTGTATGTTTAGCTGGTTTCTAGTTTTTCCCTATTATACGTAATGCTGTGGTGAACATCTTGACACAAAAGCATTTTTCCGTATTGCAGATTATTTCCTTACATTTGAGTTGCAGAAATGGGATTCCAGAATAAAAGACTAAATTGTTAAAGGTATTTGATAAGTGTTGCTAAATTGTCTTTCCAAAGACTTTGTTTAATTTCTAGAACCCCCAGGAGTGTATGGTGAGTGCCTTACCTCCCTATACTCTCTGGCTGCATTTAAAAAAAAAAAAAAAAAAACTTTTAAATATTCATTCCTCTTTTTTTAACTAAGAAAACCCTTTTTGAGGTTAATATACATACTGAGCATATTGTAAGAATATGGCTTATTGAATTCTCACAAACTGAACACACCCATTGTATTAGAGTTCTCCAGAGAAACAAAACCAATAGGCTTTGTGGGTGTGTGTGTGTGTGTGTGTGTGTGTGTGTGTGTGTGGAGAGAGAGAGAGAGAGAGAGGAGAGAGAGAGAGAGAGAAGAGAGAGAGAGAGAGAGAAGAGAGAGAGAGAGAAGAGAGAGAGAGAGGAGAGAGAGAGAGAGAGAGAGAGAGAGAGAGAGAGAGAGAGAGAGAGATTTATTATATTGCAAGCTGAAGACCCAGGAAAGCCAATGGTTTAGTTCCTGAGTCCAAAAGTCTGAGAAGCAGAAGAGCCAATGGTATAGCTCCAGTACAGCATATGTAGCTGATGTAGTTCCGATCTAAAGGTCATCAGGAAGGAAGAATTCTTTCTTACTCAGGGTGAGTCAGCCTTTGTGGTCTATTCAGTACATTGACTGATTGGATGAGGCCCACCCGCATTAGAGAGAGCCATCTGCTTTACTCAATCTACTGGTTTAAATGTTACTGTCTTCCAAAAGCATCCTTGCAGAGGCACCCAGGATAATATTTGACCAAATATCTGGACCTGTGGCCCAGTCAAGCTGACACATGAAATTAGTCATCACACCCACATAACCACACCTACATAAAGAAACAGAGGTACAAAGCCGGCTGTATTTTGAATGTTGGTTTCACAGTTGATCCAGATGTTTTTCAGTATGTAAAATGTGCTTATTACCTGTTGGCCCAATAGTTCTCCTAGGAACGTAGCCTATGGAAATATTCACAGAGGTGGATACGTGTGTAAAGAAGTGTATTGCATTATTAATAAAAATTGCTAAGATTTATTGAATACTTAATAGGCGCCATCAAATGCTTCACATATACCTTATGTGACCCTCACAACAACTTTGACAAAGGTATCACATCCCTCATCTTAGAGCAGGAAAAATCAAGGCTCAGAGAGGTTAAATAACTTATCCAAGTTCACACAGCTGGTAGACAGTTGGGCTGGGATTTGAACCAAGCAATTGAGCTTTACAGTGGCACTTTTTTTTTCGAAGTATAGTTGCTGTACAATATTATATAAGTTACAAGTGTGTAATATAGTGTTTCATAATTTTTAAAGGATATAGTCCATTTATGGTTACTATAAAGTATTGGCTTTAAACATATCCTTGTACAATAGCTTATTTTATACCTGATAGCTTGTACCTCTTAATCCCCTACCTCTATATTGCCCCTCCCCCCTTCCCTCTCCCCACTGGTAACCACTAGTTTGTTCTCTACATACGTGGGTCTGCTTCTTTTTTGTTATATTCACGAGTTGGTTGTAATTTTTAGATTCCACATACAAATGATGTCCTACAGTATTTGTCTTTCTCTATCTAACTTATTTCACCCAGCATAATGCCCTCCAAGTCTATCCATGTTACTGCAAATGGCAGAATCTCATTCTTTTTTTATAGCTGAGTAGTATTCTACTGTAGATATGTGCCACATCTTCTTTATCCATTCATCTGTTGATGGACACTTAGGTTTTGGCAATTGTAAATAATGTACAGCAGCACTTTTAACCATTATCCCTGTGTGTTGGTAATAGTAAAAAAAAATTAGAAACTACCTAATATCCACATAAAAAATGCATTGGATAAATAAATCAAGCTACTTCCATGCAGTGGAATAGTATGTGGCCATTAAAAAGAAGGAGATCTGGACATACATGACAAAAAAGTGTTCATGTTTTGCAATTACAAAATAAGCTGTAGGGGTTGAAATCATTTGGGTAAATGCATGTGTGTGCAATGTTTAGAGAATTTATCTTTCATGGACAATGTCTACTTTCTTCTCTGTATATTCCAGAATTTATTACCTTCTGGAAAGTTCTTTATGAGCATTCATTACTGCTCTAATGGGAGAAAATAATTTTTAAAAATTGGTCCGGAGAGGGGCTACAGCCCCTGGGAACTGGTCCCTGGGCACAGCTGAGTCCAGATTCCTTGCCTGGCCACCCAGTCCCTGGGTGGGCAGTGCCTCCTGGCTCCTCCCGACTTCTTCCTCCCTCCTCCCAGGATGCCGTGTGTGACTGTAGCACCCAGTCTCTCGCCTCCTGCTTCGCCCGGCCATCCCGCTCTGCCGTCCGCCACTCTCCTTCCAAGTGCAGGCTGCACCCTTCGGAGTGCGCCTGGGGTGGGGAGGAGAGGGCAGCCCCCCCCAGTGAGTGACAGAGCAGCCGAGCTCCCCACCTCAACCAGCCCAGTCCCTGGACAGCCAAAGGGAACCCGCGGAGAGGAGACGAGGTGAGGGGCCCGCGCCCCCTGCATCTCTCGCCCAGGAGGGACAGCAGTTGCACCACCGCCGCAGAAGAGCTTTCCCATCCAGGTAAAGCGGGCCTCCTGCTGACTGCTGGGTGGCGATCTCTGACTTCCCAGGGGAAGGCAGCGAGTGGGAGAAAGACCAAAGCTGGGCTTCAGAAGCAGCTCCAGAAAGATCCCTTAGGAGCTGATCCGTTGGGAGCTGATCCCTGGGTCATAACGGAGAGCCTTGCCTGGTTCTAGCCACACCCACTTCTCAGAAGAGCCAAGGAAAGGATACACTTCCGGCCATGCCCCTCAGGGAAAAGGGCTCACAGAGACATTCCCTGCCAACCACATCCCTCTTCATGGGGAGGAAACACCAATGAGAAGAACAGGCTTTGCTCTAGGGCTCAACTTGGGGTTTTTGGTGGAGCTGAAATGGGCATCACCCCGTCCATTTCTTCCCTCCACCGCCTCCTCCTCCCAGCCCTGCTGCTCTGGATTGCTATGGCTCTAGGGGATATGATAGGGCGGTAACCAGGGTCAAGTATCTGCTTGGAATCCTGGAGCCCTGGATCTCCCTGCCCGTAGCTTGGATGCAGCAAGGACTAGAAGACGAGGGGCTCAGGGCTGGAGAGCCACTGGAACTGCCTTTCTTGCCAAGGTGACTTGGGGGGCCCCAACCTTCCCAGGAGACTCCTTGAGGACAGAAATAGGTAAAGTCCATCTCAAGACCTGGTGCACAGATAAATAAATGCCTAATTGCCCACTGCCTTGATCGCTGGGGTCTCTTTCCCTGGCACCCTGGAGGGGCACCGCATCTCCACTGTGATTACATCCTGGAGCTGGTGGAGGACAAAGACGTTCCCAGTAAGAGACTCCCAGATGGCCAGGTCAGGCCAAGGAGCATTCCGAGAGGCCAGTGCCCCAGGACATGGCAATAGACTGGGGCCTGGAAACATATTTCTTGCCTCGGTTGTTTATTTGGATTTTTCTTACTATAAATATTTAAGGTGGTTTTACTTTATTTTAATAATTTAACTTACCCCAAAGCCCCTAAGGTAATTTATTGGAGGTTGATACATGTACTCTCGCCACTGGGACAACGCAAGGCTTTAACACGATGGACAGGCGCAGGGTCCCCTGTGTGGATGAGGCAACTCAGCGGCCGAGCTCTGGTCTCCAGGTCAGCTTTGGAGGGCCCCCTAGCAAAGCTGGAGCCCTGCAGCCTGCTCCCCCCAAACTGCTGACCCTTTGGCCTCAGAGCACCACTTTACACTCAACACCCGGTACTTGCCCAACCCCCAGACGTGAGTCTGTAAATGCTCACAGACAGGGTGGAGGGCTGGACCGCTTCCCAAACATTTTCCATTTTTTCTCATTTTCCTCCCTCCCTCTGAAACCTTTTTTGTTTCGATGAGTCAAACACGGATTACTAAGGCTTTATCAAGAGCATGGAGATCTCTCCAAGTTCCCCAAGTGAGAACTCACAGGAAAACAGGACTGAACTTCAAGAATGTTGTTTATTGCAGCTTTGTACATCGATCTGAGAGTGTCTGCCAGCCTGCCTCAGTTCTCAGCAGCTTGCCAGCTTTTTCACCAGCCTCTCTCCTTAGCCTTATGGGCTCTCCCGGCTCGCCTCCCAGCCCCAACTCCACTGCGCACCCTTCCCCATGTCCCATGTGAGCTGCCTGAGCCATCGGATGGATTGCACCGTGGCTCATTGCAGTGTGGTGATGGGGGAGGGATATTCAGATGGCCTCCCCCCTTGGTGCCAGTGAACCCGTTTTGTTTACACACATCTGCCTGTAACGGGCTGGGGGCTCAGAGTGGAAACACCAGGATAGAGTGGCTTATCTGTGAATTTGCCATTAGGAAGACAAAAAGCCAGCAGCGTGGCTAATTTGCCCCCAGGACTCAGGAGATGCCTCTGCGCTCCCACCTACCAGCTGCCGGTCTCGCCCTTTCTGGGGCACCTGGACCAGTTACCCAAATTCCTTCATCGCCATTCCCTATCGGTAGAACTTGGGGTTACGTTGGTGCAAGCAGCCACTTCCTCATGCCATAGTGACCTGTGTGGGCAGAGCAGGCAGGCTGATGGAGCCATGGGCCAATCCCCTCTAGGAAGCCACTGCTCCCACCCAAGAGGTCAGGGGGCCCCTCCGAGGTTATCTCCAAGTGAGGGGATTCACACAAGGCCACAAGCCACCAGAGGCCTCTGGCACTTCCCAGAGCTGCAGAGGGCCAGGGAGGCTGTGCTTCTAGCCTTGGGGAGATATCCTCGTGAGACCTGAACCCTGCGGACCGCTCAGCCTTACCGTCGTTCTCATCCAAGATTGTCCTTGCATTCTCATTGTCTTAGAGCATGGCCACCCAGACCTCAGCCAGTGTCCGAGACCCCAGAGCTTGGTTTTCAATAAAGTCCCAGTTTCTGCTTCCTGCATGCCACTGTGCAAGGTCACTCATCACTGTTCCTACAGAAGCCTCTGGACGAGGGGCTTGATGGGGTTGAAAATGTTACGTGTAAATATTGATTTGGTTTGATTTTTAGCATTTTAATTAGTAACGGTTGTGTTTTCTTTTTTGGGGTGGGGGGTTGGTTTGTAAAAACTCTCTACTCTTTTGGAATGTAATTTCTAAGTTTGTTTCTTCAAATGCCTTTTTAAGTCTTGGTAACATTCCCAAAGCAGAAAACTGCCTGGCCCTCTGTGGGGATTCCCCTGGAGCATTGGGTCCCAGGAAGGAACACTGCCCTTTCCCCCTTTCTTCCCCTTCCTGCTGCCCCTTACCTTTTCACTCCTAGCAGCTTCTTCTTCCTTCTCTTCCTCCTCCTCCTCTAGCCTTCTTTTTCCTTTCCCCATCTCTATTCTCTGCAGCCAAAGTCCCAAGGAACCCTGGGGTCCTAATTCCCTACAGACCCCTGGGTTTGGATCCATTGTGTTGGCACCAGTTGGTTGAGGGGAAATGGGAGACCAGTTGGCATGGTTGACCCCAGACTGGACGGTCTTGTGTTTCTTATGTCTGACCTCTTCCCAGAGCCAAATTAAACCCTCCTGGGGGCAATGATGTCTGTATTTGAAATGAAAGTCAAACCACTTTGGCACATCAGTGGTCCCTAGATCCTGCATGCACAAAGCATCAGTATCCAAGTCCCCGTCAGCCTGGCAGCCCTGCCCCCCTCCCCCTCCCCCGCCCCCCGCTAATTCTTTCCCCACCAAAGGCTGACCAATTGTAAAAACTCCTCCAAGAGGTCTTACTCAAAATGGCCCCTCCCCTTGGTCCCCCCAGGGACGCTCCTCTACCAGCTGCTCTCCCAGGTGACAAAGTTGAGGACCCAAGACTGGACCCTCTTACACCCTAATTGCCACATGGCTCCCTCGTACCTGCCCCCATGCACCTTTCATGGTTTCGTCACCCGGCCTGTTCTCCTCTTGCCCATCCAACTGCCAGGCCCTTCCTCCCTCTCCTCTCCCATCTAGAATGTCCTCCCCACCCCAGTTTTGCCAGCCTTCCAGCCCCACCAGCATCACCTCCCCCCCCACCCCGTACACCCCCCCTAGAGCACACTGCTATTTAGAAATTGCTTCCCCATGCCACATCTCCTTCAGACTTCTAAGGGCCAACTCTGGGAGGCAACCTTGGCAGGATAGGGGTTAGTGCTCCCATTTTACAGATGACGAAACTGAAGTGCAGGTCTCCTCCCTGAGTCACCTAACTGGGAAGTCATCAAGTTTAGACTAGAACCTGGGTCCACTGGATCCCCCAGCCCAACACTGTCCTGCTTGCTGTGTCAACCCGCTGCCCCACTGGAGGCTTTGTGTGGGTATAGGACACCGAGAATATGCCACTGCCCAACCCAGACATAAAACCAGTCTACTCTGAATCACTGGACCCCTGTGTCCCAGAGGGTGGTGTGGGGACCCCCTGCATCAGAATCCTCTTAGGCATGTCCGAAATGCAGCTTCCTGGGACCCGCCTCAGCCTCTGGGCTAGGAATCTGCGTATCTAACAAATTCCCAGGGAGATCCTGAGTACCAGTGGCCACACCATTGATGTTCACAGCCCTGACCGTTAGGCCATCTTTTTTTAACCAGATAACCATGATGTTATATCTTAAAAAGAGCACTGAGCTGGTAATTAGGGGGCCTGGTCCTCAAGCCAGCTCTGATTTGGGTTAATTATGCTGAGAATTTCCAAAAAGCACTGGAGGCAATTTACAGTCTTAGTCATAAGGATCAGTAAGACAACAGAAAAAAAGAAAGTCAGGAACTTCCTTGGCGGTTCAGTGGTTAAGACTCTGTGCTTCCACGGAAGAGGTTACGGGTTCGATCCCTGGTAGGGGAACTAAGATCCTGAATGCCTCATGGCGCAGCCAAAAAAAAAAAGTACAAAGAAAGTCAAAAAGCAAGAGGAATTATCATTCCCCAAATCTATCTGACATGATTCCCATAATCCTGCAATTAAATTTTACTCTTGAGTTTCCTGGCAGCCACAGTAAAAAGGGAAGCACATCATGGTGAAAAGGGAAGCGTGTCATCATCCAGTCAGGGGATGTAACCATAGTTGCCCCAGGAGACAAACTCTTCTGCTGCTAATTTCGAGCATGTGTCCTTCCTTCAAAGTCCACTAAGCCGGTTGCAGTGTGAACCTAAGATGCAAGGATGGTTTCCAGGTCACTATTTTTAAAATAATGATAAACGGCCACCAACTTGAATAGCCTTGGCCCCGGAGCATGTGGCTAGTCTGTACCTCAGTTCTTCCAGCTGCAAAGTGGGAGACTGTCCTTGCATGGCTGTGCTGAGGACCAAATACAGTACTGTACCTGTGAACCTGCCTGGGAAAGCATAAGGTTCTACACCCATGGGGAGTGGTCCGACCACACTCATTGTCCCCACGCCAGCCTCCTGGTGCCCTGGCCCCAGGGGTGATACACCCCTCACTAGTCTTAGTGAATAGAAAGAAAAATAAACGGGACCTACCCCCTCGCTTTTTTTAAAATTGTGGCAAAACGTACATAAGACATAGCCATTTTTAAGTGGCTTTAAATACGTTCACAGTGTTGTGTTGATACAACCATTACCACTCTCCACTTCCAGAGCTTTTTATCATCCCAAACTGAAACTCTATACCCACTAAACAATAACGCCCCATCCCTCTCCCCCAGCCCCTGTAACCTCTGTTCTACTTTCTGTCTCTATGAATTTGCCTCGTCTAAGCAACTCATATAAGTGGAATCATACATAGTGTTTGTCCTTTTGTGTGGAACCCCCTCACTTTTTTGGATGAGGAATCAGGCCCAGAGAAGGGACAGAGTGGCTCACCCAAGGTCAGACAGCAGGTTAAAGGCAGAATCAGGACCAGAACCCAGGCTTCCTGTCTCCCATCAGGTTCTGCATCCCCAGTGGTGAGACACCCCCCACCTACCATTCCGTGGTCTTGGTCGAACCCCTTCCTCTCTCTGGGCTCTACGTTCGCTCCCCACTGCCCACCCATCCTCTCTTTTAATATCTTCCTCCGAATCTTCCCCTCATCCTGCCTCCTCTTCTCCAGCTGATTCCCACCAGCAGACTGAGTGGCCCTGACCCATGGCCAGGTTTTCCTCTTCTGAGCCTCAGGCTTCCTTGTAGCACCCATGCCTCAGGCCTCCCAGAACGGCCTCCCTGGCTCCACTCGTCTCCCGTGGATTTCCCTGTAACCTCAGCAACCCCCTCCCTGTGCCCTCAGCCTCACATTCCCATCCTCCCATGTCTGTGGTCTCCCAACTCTGGAGGTTTGCTTTCAGATCTGGTTGTATTCCCTGGGTTCTGTTTTATTTTGTGTTTCCTCACACCAAAGGGGGAACCTTTCCCCAATGCCTCAGGCTGGGCTTGGCCTCAGTGACCACCACCCCCAAGCCCAGAAAGACATCCCCCATCCCACCCTTGAGCCCCATTTTCTTCTGTACACAGCCTCCCGGCAAGACCCCAACACTCTCCACTGGGAATTGGGGGGGAACTTGGATCCCCCAGTTTGGCCTCCTCTGTCCTGCCCAGTCCCACATGGCCTTGTTTGGAAAGTAGGTACAGCCTAGCTTGGGTTCTTCTCTCCCTGGCCATCCGTCCATCTGTCTGTCCATTTGACATCGCCCATACTCTCCACTCTCCCCTGGGCCTCACGGCCTCTGGAACAGCTTGCCCTTGGCAGAACCTGTAGCCCACCCTGGCAGAACCTGTAGCCCACCCTGGCACTACCCCTTACCCCTCCCAACAGCGTTTGCGGTTTGCAAAGTCCACAGACCCAAGAACGGAAGGGGACTGGTGACATGATGCTGGGCCTGAGTCGCCTGCCCAGGGCTCTTCCCCGCCCCTCCTGCACTCTTTCTTGGACCCTACCTTGTGTATCCCATCAGCCCTACTCCACTCCCTTCCTGCCCTTCACCAGCCCCCTGGACCCCAGGGTCTAAGGAAAGGAGCTTTGGTTTCCCCTAAGCATCCTTGAAGGGCCGAAGTCGTCAGGGCCTGGCCACCTTGTCACTCTCCATTCTGATACCACTCAAACTGCTCCCATGAAAAGGAACCTCAGCCAGGAGTCTGGAGACCTGGCCCAGGAGATGTCTTAACTCCTCTGTGTTTGGCTGGTTGTATGATTTTATGATAAGCACGAGGATGGTCCTGAGGGCCCCAGAGCACCCCAGGCACCATCCTCTCTCCACTGGGCCCTGGTATCCTGGCTCCTCTCTCAGCTCCGCCGCTGATCTCTGTGCCTTAGTTTACTTCTCCGCACAGGGGGCTCACCACAAGTCTGTGCCCAGCAGCTTCCCAGATATCTTGGTGCCTCTAAGGCAGGGCCTTGCCAGCTGTGGCCCAGCTCCTGGGCACTGTCTTGGGGCACCAGGTTGCTGAGGATGTTGCCTGGAGGTTCTCAAAGAAGCGGGAGCAACACCTGGGCACTTTATAGACATGCAAAGTATTGGGCCCACTCAAGACCTATGGAACAGAACCTTGAGTGGGGGCGGGGGGTGGCCAGCAAGCTGGGGGTTGAACAAGCCCTCCAGGTGATTCTGATATACACAGGAGTTTGCCACCTGCTGACCTAGACCAGCAAATAGTGTGGCCTGGTGAGGGACTGAGGCTGGCCCTGACCAGGAACAGGAAACACCAACCTCATCTGGACTCCTGAGAGATTGCGAACCCTCCCTGCCCCTACCCAAAGCAAAACAAAACTATGTTCTCCTCTTCCTGGAAACTGGAGGGCTGGCAGAAGGCATATGTTTTTCCTTTCCCTGCCCCTGGCTTGGTTCCAGTCCTACCCACTTCTACTTGTCTGGGTTTTACAAGAGATTGTGTAGGGTTGTGCCAGCTGGGCAGCAGGTGGGCGTCCTGGGGTGGGGGGTGGGGCGGGAGACAAAAGACCCTGAGACCGTTTATCCCTTGGAAACCTCACCATAGGCTTATGGCCTCTCTTCAAATGGAAAGAAACAACTCCTCAAAGGAAGACTCCTAAATCCCCAGCCAGCTCCTTCTCTTCTCACCTCTCACCTCTAGGGATACCTTGTAGACAAGGCCAAAAAACAGCTCCAACCCCCAGCGGCTGGGGAAGAGAGCCAGAAGCTGTCCCTCGTCCGCCTCCTGGCCCCCCTCCCCAAACCCCACCAATACTGTGAAGCCCCCTTCCTGACCATCCTGGTTTCCTGGTGTGGACCCTGCAGCTGTGGGCCCTAAGGGTTCCCCAGGGAAAGGCCTTTGGGAGGGAAGGGACTAAGGGCATCCTTGGGCCAAACTGTCCACCTCTCCTGTCCGCTGTTTCTCCTCCCCACTCCTGTCTTCAGAAGGCTCTTTCCCAGGATGGATTGGGTGCTAGGACAACCATGGTCCAATCCGCCAGCTCTCCTTGCCCCCGTGTCTTATTTCAGACATGAGAATAACTGTACAGTGTAAACTTACAAAGCGTTTTTAATGGTTGTAGATTGGAAATAAAGTATGTCATATGAACAGTTTCCATGGACTTGGCCTCTTCTCTGATTTCTCATTTTGGGTGGGTGGGGTGCTCAGCAGATTTGAAACTTGACTCTACCCCACACCCAGTTGCCTGGGAAGGAAGGAGCCCTGGGAAATGCCACAGCCAGCTGGCTGGTTTGGGGGTCACTTGGGAGGAGCCACCAGGGGTTCCTGGCTACGGACTGCTGACACCTCAGAGTCTCCCATGAAGGGTGGTATGACCACTGAGAAATAAATGCAGAGTCATCAAAGATGGAATTGAGGGAATTCCCTGGAGCTCCATTGGCTAGGACTCTGCACATCCACTGCAGGGGGCATGGGTTTGAATCCCTGGTCAGGGAACTAGGATCCTGCAAACCTCACAGTGTGGCCAAAAAAAAAAAAGGAATTGAAACTTTCTACAAAAGACTTTCAAAAATTTATCATAAAAAAGGACATGGATTAATTATCTATTACAGTAGAATTAATTATCCCCAAGCGTTTATTGTATCACAGATGCTGTGGGTCAGGAATTCGGGAGCTGAGTAGTTCTGACTCAGGGTCTCCTGAGGGTGCAGTCAAGTGTCAATCAGGCTGCAATCATGTGAAGGTGTGATTGGGGCTGGAAGATCCACAAGGTGGCTCACTCATATGCCTGGCAAGTCAGTGTTGGCAAGAGACCTCAGTTCCTCCCCAGGTGGCCCTCTCCATATGGCTGCTTGAGCATCCTCACAACATGGCAGCTGGCTTCCCCCAGAGCAAGTGATATATGGAAAAAGAGGGTAGAAGCTACAATGTCTTTTATGACTAAGCCTTGAAAATCATACACTGTCATTTCTGCAGTATCTTATTGCTTATACAGATCAGCCCTATTCCTTGTGGGAGAGGATTATACAAGGGTATGAAGACCAGGAAGTGGGGAACATTAGGGGCCATCTTGGAAGCCAGCAACCACATGAAAATTACACAGATCTCTTCTTTTTTGAGGGCCTAACAATAGCCAGGCCTGTGCTAGGCATTGAGGATAGCAATATATGGGCCTGAAAAACAGGAAAGCAAATGTCAATGGCCAGGGGGAGCCCAGGGTGCTCAGGGAGCTGGGAGGAATCAGCAAAGGCTGCAGAGGGACATCTGAACTGATACCTAAGCTTGAGAGGACCAGATGAAGGAGATGGTGGTGCGTTGTAGGCAGGAGACGGAAAGGACATGTCCCAGGTGGAGGGAACGGCATGTGTGAAAGCCTAGTAGAAAGAAGAGCAGAACTGGGGAACGGAAAGAAGTCACTGGCGTGATGAAAGAGGCTGGCGTGATCACAGAGGGCCTTAGGAGGGAAGGAGTGTCCACGTCCTGTGGACAGTAGGGAGCCACATAAGGACTGAAAGCAGAGAAGGGACATAGAGGATGTACTGGGTCTGGATTCCATGAAGCAGTAGAACCCACTGTGCCCCAGGAGGGCCAGTTCTGGCTGTGTTCTGTTCTTGGGATATTGACAAGCGAGTAGTAGTTGAAGGAGCAGGGTGAGCAGAGAAGGAACGGGGCTCTAGAAAGTGATATTCAAGGCATAAAGAGCAAATCTCTGCTTTCAGATGTCTGTTGGTAGCCAACATGCTGGAACCACATGGTGGAAATTTCAGGAAGGCAGATTTCTGCCTACCACCAGAAAACTTTTCCAAGGAGCACAGCTGCTATAGAAGGAGGACCACAGTCACGTTCCAGCTGCTGCTCACCAACCCTTCTTTCAGTTTCTGTGGACTGCTTGTATAATTCAACACTTGGAGGTTTCAGATCCCAAAGGACTGCACATGCAAGGGGACATTCTGATGCTGGGTGCTGAAGCAGCAGTCTGCTATCTGGGAGCCCCCAAGCCAGCAAGGGATAGTGGACCAGGCACAGGCTGGGCTCCTGGGAGTACAGAAAGGGGATCTGCTTTACAGACTGGGGCCTCAGAGAAGGCTCTGAGCGAGATGAATCCTCAGCTGAGGCTTAAAAGCGGAGAATTTTGCCAAGAACAAAAGGCTTGAAGGGCTTCCCAGGCAGTGGGAATGGCTTGAGCAAAGGAGTAGAAGCAATGGGGGATGACAAGAGGAGAGGCAAGCAGTTTGGGGAGGGGCTGGCCTGCAGTGAGTTTACAAAGGAGAGTTCTTGAACTTTGCCAAGTATAGAAGGGACCACAAAGGGAGAATATGTGCTAGAGCAGGACTGGAAAAAGTGTGAGAGTCATGGTCCACATTTTCAGCGTTAAGAAGATAAAAGGAGGGGTGACCATGGCCTAGCGACGGAGCAGGCATCACTGCCCACCCGCTAATGCCCTGTATTCCTTTGGCAAGTACCTCCCTGGACCTCTGTTCCCCATCTTAGAAAGGCTCTAGGCATACTGGGCGCAAAGGATACGCTGGTGTGACGGGACCCAGTTAGTGACTCCCTGGGCGTGGCGTAGCTGAGGAGGTGTAACATGGCAAAGTCTGGGCTGGGAAGAACTTGGACAAAGCGGGCGGGGCAACAAGTCTTGAACACCAGTTTGCGCATGCACCTTGAGTGAAGCCGGCGTTCTGCGCGTGCGCTTGCGCGAGCCGTGGAGGCCGCCGGCGGCGCATGCGCCCTCGGCTGGCGGGAGTTTCACCGGAGGCGGGGCTGGCGCGGGCGGCGGATCGCCAAGCGGGCCCAGACCAGGAAGGAGCAGACGCTTTGGCGCAGGGCGTGCGGAGGTCTCCGGGGCCGCGGAGAGTGGCCTGCGGCCTTGTTTTTCGGGGGCGGAGGCTTTGGGCTGGACGGGCGTCGCTCTGAGGTTAGGAAGTCGCAGACCTTTCCCTGTTCGCGGCCCCGCTTACCCGCGCACCATCCTCTTCCGGGCCGGACACCTCGGCCCAGCCCAGACCCAACCCGTCGTCACCCCCGACAGCGGGGACTAGCGGGGCGCTGCAGCCACCTCCGGGTAAGAGGAGACCCGAGGCCGGGCTGCGCCTCTCGGTCGGGGCCTGTTTGCCGAGCCAGCGGTCTAAACTCCAGAACAGTGGTTGAAGGCTGGGGGTGGGTCTCAGGCCGGGGTTGGAATTTCGCCTCTGCTCCAGGCTGGCCGCACAACAAGTTTGGGCCAGGCTTTTGCCCCCCTGAACCTCAGTTCTATCTGCAACGTGGAATTGATGATGGTACTTGCAGAGCTGTGGAAAGGATTAAACGGGATCGTGATGCAAGTAAATTGTTTGCATACACACACAGGTCCTGGCATGTAATAAGCGCTTAGCGGGCGACAGTGATTGCTGCTATTGTCCAGGCTTTCATCTGAGTGGTACAGTCGTTACTGGGGCGATGCAGATCCTCGACCTACCCCTCGTTGTTCTGTTATCTTTGCCATGTCGTCCCGTCGCATATATTCATTTCTCTTTACTAAGCACCCCGCAACGCACCGATTTCTGTTGGGGATGGGGGTGGGGGAAGCATGGACGATGTAGAGATGCCTCAGTCATGTCCCTGCCCTTTTCCAAACCGTTAGTTGTCTGTAACAGGCTCTAGAAATACAGTCTGGCCGGGGAGGCAGACATGTAAACGGACTTTACAGCCAGTGCTAGGGAGACCTAGGGGTGGAGCGGAGCAGCCAACTCTGTCAAAGGGAAGTGGTGTGAAAGCTTCGCACTTGAGCTCGATTGGGAAGGATGAATAAGCTTTACAGGCAATGTGTGCAAAGAGTCAAAAGTGGTGCATGGAATGGGAGTGGCAGGAGAAAGCAGGAATGGGTACTAGTTAGGACTAGCTTCTGGAAGGTGTTGAGTACACTGGAGGAATCTCTGCTGCCGTCTAAAGAATGGATCGGAGAGAATTCCCCAGCGGTCCGATGGTTAGGACTCCGTGCTGTCACGGAGTTCAGTCCCTGGCGGGGGAACTAAGATCCCACAAACGGCGTGGCCAAAAGTAAAATAAATAAGAATGGATTGGAGAGGAGCAATGCTGCATGTAGGAAAAACTAGTGGAGAGACTGTTAGATTCTTGGGGGAGGTGGGGGAGAGTGGTAGAAATTATGAGATCTGAACTAAATCGATAACCGGAGACGGGGAAGAGTTGTAGAGACTGTTGGAAGTAGGATGAACAGGCCTTTGGATCTTAGAATTAATCAAGGATAATGTGATTTTTTTCATGTTTTGAAGACCAGGTAGATCATAATGCCATCAACTGAATTATGCACTTAGGGACTTGTTAAACACAAAATAATTGGGAAATAAGATGGGCTACATGTTAAGGTGAGTATTTCTAGAGATGAATTCTGTAGAAATTGAGAACAGGGGGTGATGAGCTGTGCAGATGTTCTCTGGAGGAGGTGGGTGAGGCGGGGTTGGACTGGGCCTTCTCAGGCAGGTGGAATTTCATGGGGCAAAGAGGGGCAGTTCAAAGAGATTAGAAAGCACAAGGCCGATTCTGGGGTAGTAAATCCCCAGCAAGACTGGGACTGAAATGTGGAGAACAGATCACCTCCTTTTCCTGTTTTCAGGGTTCTCCACCCAGGATGACTTCTAGATCAGAGATTGTAGAAGGTGAGTACTGTAGTGACATTCAGTACCTCTTGGGTTCAGGTTCCTGAGCTTTACCTAAATACTTTCCTGGCTCCTGGTGGACTTGAAAGCACTTACTCACGTATTTGCAAAGATGCTTCCTCAGTGTTTCCATGATCTGGGGCATACGTTTCCTTTTTCCACTTTTTTGCACAGATACTTAGTTGTGATGGGTTTGATTCTGTATTTTGACTTTTTTATAACAAGTGCTGGAGGAGGAACCAGTGGCATCTAAGACTCATGGTCATCCATCGGAATCAGATCCCAACCCTGCGGAAGCGTGTGGTAATTCGTCCACCTCCCTGGAGATGACTGAAGGCGTTTCAAAGAAACAGATTCACCTTGGCTCTAGCCCTAAAAAGGGGGAAAGTTGTGATCTCAGCCACCAGGAAGGACTTCAATCCAGGTCCCTTTATTTGTCCCCCAAAGAACAGTGTGCCCGTCATCAAGACAGGAGGCAATCCTGGCGGCGAGCAAGTATGAAAGAAACGAACCGGCGGAAGTCACTGCCTCCCTTTCATCAGGGCATCACAGGTGGGGTGCGATGTACATAAGACAATGGAGTTCCAGCTCAGATAAGAGGCAGTGAGGTATGGGAGACAGATAGACTTGACTTTGCTGCTTACTAGCTATGTGACTGAGCAAATCTCTCTGAGCTTCAGTTTCCTCATCTGTAGGAGTATCCTAAGATTATAAGTACTGATGTCAAACACCTAGTAAGTATTCAGTATCATTGCTATTTATATCATGTTATTAGCTACCCACCGTAATCTGTACCATGAACAGAAAATCTGATTTATGGTTGTTCAACTCTCACCTCTGCTAAGTGAATGTTCAACATTCGCCTTTGCTAGAAGTAAAGATTTCTTCCTGTGGCTTTCGGCCTCATATCCTTAAGCAGAACAGAAGGTGGATGGGTCGCTACCTGATTTTTAGGCTTTATAACTGAAAATATCTCAGAGGGAAGGACACATAAAAATATCTAGTGTAAAAACCTAGTTTTTTAGACATGCTGTATTTGAATGTGATTTTGTATGAATTTATAATAATAGCATCTCAGTAAGCATGGAAGTACAAGATTTAATATGGAAAGTAACACATTTCAGGAAGACCTTACTAGCTGTGTGACCTTGAGCAGGTCCCGTAACCTCCTTTGCCTTACGGTCCTCATCAGTAAAAGGGATGAAATAATACCTATTTTATGGGGTTGTGTGAGAATTAAATGAGTTGATATATAGTACAGTACTTGGCACATGGTAAAGAAATAGTTCAAGTGTTAAGCTGTGGTGATTATTTTAAAGACATCACCTCACTTCCAGATGGTCTCATGTTTAGAAGGAATTCTGGGTAAAAACAGCCATGTAGCATATCAGAAAATTGCCACCACAATTAGGCTCATGCACTTTACTCCGTGGACGTGCCAAGAAACTTCAGTTTCCTAAGATTGCCCTAACCTGCATCTCTGTTCCAGAGCATGTGGGCCTAATGTTCTGTGTAATAGAAAATTACTGATGCATAATAAGATTTGTTATCTCCTGGTCACTACCAGCCACTTGCCAAGTTTCTTTTGTTATAGGCAGAAGGTATCCAGTTTTTCATGACTAAAAGCAAGGAGAAGTAATCAAGAGAGGGCACAAAAGAACTTTAAAAACACAGCCAGCTGAAGCTGGAGGGCAAAAAGACATGTATCTCTCCCAATTCTCAAAGCAAATTTCCTTTGCTGTATAATAGTTGATGTTTTTAAATGAACATAATCGAAAAAACAGTATCTATCTCTTCTAGTTGTTTGAGGATTCAGTGGCATAATTATGTAAAATGCCCGTTCAGTTCTGGCTGACTCACTGTGCGACCTTGGGCAAGTTACCTATTACCTAACCTTTGTCAAATGGAGTTGATAAGATACTTGGGACTTCCCTGGTGGTCCAGTGGTTAAGACTTCGTGCTTCCACTGCAGGGGGCAGTGGTTTGATCCCTGGTCTTGGAAGATCCCACATGCCAGGCAGTGTGGGGAAAAAAATAAAAAAAGATTCACCCAGATAAGATACTTGCCTCAAGTTTTAATGAGGTGTGTATAGCGTTTAATAAAATGCCTTTTAGATAGCAGGTGTTCAACAAATTACTATTAATGTATCATTAGGTCATTAAGGAGAGGCAGCATGGTATTAGTGGGAAAACAGGTTTTGGTGATGGACTTGGGGTTGAATTCTGGCTCCACCAGTCTCTGGCTTCAGACAAGTTATATCCCCTCTGAGCTTCAATTTCCGCATCCGTAAAATGGAGCTCATAGTTTATAAGAAGATTCTTAAGACAGTGTATGTATGTATGTATTCATTCATTCATTCATTCATTCATGGCTGCTCCACACAGCACGTGGGATCTTACTTCCCCGACCAGGGATCAAACCCGCGCCCCCTTCACTGGGAGCACGGAGTCTTTCGCCACTGGACTGCCAGGGAAGTCCCAAGACAGTATTTAAAGCACACTGCAGTGCCTGTCATAGAAATACTGCAATAATCCCACCTCCTTTCTTCAAATGGTGAATATAAAACATAAAAGGAGTTAAATTTTTTTTTAATCTACGTTGTTTATCAAGACAAGATTTTAATGTAGTACATAAAAGGTTCTTATAACTTTTCAAAGTTAGGTCGCACAGATGGGTAAATGTCATTCTTTGGTGATCTTGAACAAATTAGATGTGACTATATATGAATTCTCCCTTTAATTAGAGAAGGCTGCTTGGGTTTTCTTAAGTTGGACTGCATCAAGGGGGAGGGAAGTTTTCAGTTTTTTTTACTTTGCTAACTGTCTAAGTATCCATCTCCTTCAATGCGGTGATACTTTATGTTAGAGCTCTGCAGATCCATCAGTGTCAACATAGCAGAAAGCAAACGGCTGGGCTGTCTCCTGCTTTCCAGTTTCCAGGTGAGAGTCTCACGATTGGGAAATGCTTTCTTTTTCTTTTCTTTTCTTTTTTTTTTTTTTTAAACTGTTAACTGTGACATCCCCAAAGAGAGGTCAAATACTGTGTGATTTATCGGTAAAGGGTAAAAGATATTTCTCTCTAGTGGAATTAATTTAAAAGCCAGCTTTAATCCCACGAGCTGATCTGTCTCTGGACTAGGCTCTACCAGTCCCATCAGTGCTGCTGTCGCTGAGCACTTAACAGTCAGATTTCCCCGATGTAGTATATTTTGCTCACTGGCAGCAAATGATGGGAATTTGCAGTGAGTGGAGGTCAAATCTAAGTTTAAGCAGTCATTTGAGGTCTGACTACATTCTAAGTTGGTGTTACATGGCTGACTGGTGATCACATCAGTTTAGATAAGCAAGTCATTTGTGTGAATTAAATGACCATTGTTTTTCCTGAATCAAAAATCAAATCATATAGTCTAGGCAACAAAGAGTTTTTCCCTTACCTTTTGATTTTCTCATTTTGTTTTGTTTATATGAAAAATCTTAGGTGTAGAATTAAATCATGTTTACTCACATTTATGAAACATCATAAAATTACATGTACTCGGGACTGGCCTGGGAAATCTTGGTTGTACTGAAAATGCTTTTCTTTATTTAGTTCTCTGTTCAGAAACTTGAACCTTTCCTAAGGGGCACTGAGGGCTTCAGTCTTGAAAATTTTAGAGCCAAAGGTAAGTTACTAAGACTAGACAAGTGAGCTTTGACCTTGGTCTGTACCTTCTATGAAGGTCAATTGAAGCCCCATTCTCAGGATCCCCATTTACAGGAACTGCTGCCTCACAAAACCAGCTCCCCTCCTTTTTTGGGGAGTTGCATTAAAAAAATAAGAGTATATGTTTATGAAGTTCAGAAGGTCCAAAAGTGAAGAAAGTGAGCCTCTCTTCCACCGTGACCCCAATCACAGTTCTTTCCTCCCAGAGGCAACCGCAGTCACCAGCTTCTTGTGTATCCTTGCAGAAAGATTTATTGCATTTCTAAACATTTATCCATTGAAATCAAATGAGTAAACCACTCTACACTGTTCTTTACCTTGTGTTTTTTTTTAACTTAATTTATCTTGCAGATAATTCTATATCACACTTATAGAGCCATCTTGACATTTTAGTAGCTCCATGATACTCCATTTTATAAATGTACCATATTTGATTTAACCAGTTTTTTACTGATGGACTTTTAGAGTTGTTTTCAGTCTTCTACTGTTGCAATGAATGGATAATGAATACCTTTTTATACAAGCCTTTTGGCACATATTCAAGTAAAAGTAAGATAAATTTCTAGATTGGAAATTAACTAGTGTAATTATACTGTAACTAAAAGTTTAGATTTTTTACTATTTAATTGGTGATAAAAGGTATTTTTTTGTACTTTTAATCTGTTTCTTTTTCTTTTGAAGAGGATAATAATTTTTTCATATTTTTAGAGGAGAGCCATTTGTGCTTTATTTTCTGTGTATTGTCTGTCCATATCCTTTGTTCACTTTTAAAAATTGGGATATTGGTTCTTTTATATTGATTTTGTAGGAACTCTTTATATATTAAGGAAATTAGCTGTTTGTGATGTAAGTTACAAATATTCTTTCCCAGGAATCAGTTTTCAGCTTTCCAGAAAGTAGCTATTCTCCTTACAGTGTCATTACACAATCATCCAGGTCAGAAATACTCAGTGTTACCCACTTAAAAGACCTAGAAAATACATGAACTCAGACTTACTTGCCAGTTAAAGCTGTTTATCTCAGAATTGCACTATCACCATAATTAGAGTAGATATGCCCAGGTTATTTTGATAGCTGTTTTAACATATCTTTTCCCCTCTGCATTCCTCACCTGAATTTAATTGTGAACTCTTCCAAATTTAAGCAGAGACCTGTTTTTACCTTATGCCCGTAATTCTTTGTCTCCAGCATTTCTCATTACACTCTTGCCCATTGCCTGACTTCTGTAATGTTCTTCCACCCAGTGCCAACAGATCAAATCGCTTGAAAAGAATGAAATGTCCATGCAGATACATCTTTTTTTTTTTTTTTTTTTTTTTTTTTTTGCGGTACACGGGCCTCTCACTGTTGTGGCCTCTCCCGTTGCGGAGCACAGGCTCCGGACGCGCAGGCCCAGCGGCCATGGCTCACGGGCCCAGCCGCTCCACAGCATGTGGGATCTTCCTGGACTGGGGCACAAACCCGTGTCCCCTGCATCGGCAGGCGGACTCTCAACCACTGCGCCACCAGGGAAGCCCCAGATACATCTTTTTAACTGCTTTTTCACCAGTCAAGTGTAAAAAACACTATTATAAATGTTATAAAGAGGAGTTGTCTTTCATTTTATCTATACCTATCCAAAGAAAAAAGATAAAATCTTCCTGCATATTTATACCACTTTTTTAAATGGGTGAGAATGTAACAGGGGACCGTAGAGCTGGGACCACATTAAGTACGTTATATCTTTGTCAGCAGCTCACTGTGAAAATTTGTATTCTCTTTATTTTATAACATAAAATTTTATTCTATTCTCTCTAGCATCTTCTCTTTCTGAAGAATTGAAACATTTTGCAGACAGACTGGAAAGTGATGGAACTCTACAAAAATGTTTTGAAGATTCAGAAGGGTAAGAGCAATTCCCCTTCTGTCCAAAATTATAATTGAATTAGGACTTTCTATTTATTTATTTAAAAAAATTTTTTTTTAAATATTTATTTATTTGGCCACACTGGGTCTTAGTTGCGGCACGCGGGATCTTTGTTGCCACGTGTGGATCTTCGTTGCGGCATGCGGGATCTAGTTCCCTGACCAGGGATCGAACCCGGGCCCCCTTCATTGGGGTTGCAGAGTCTTAGCCACTGGACCACCAGGGAAGTCCCTAAAAAATTTTTAATTAAAGTATAGTTGATTTACAATGTTGTATTAATTTCTGGTGTACAGCAAAGTGATTCAGTTACATATACATATATTCTTTTCCATTATGGTTTATTACAGGATATTGAATGTAGTTCCCTGTACTATACAGTAGGACCTTGTTGTTTATCTATTTTATATACACTAGTTTGTATCTGCTAATCCCAAACTCCTAATTTATCTCTCCCCACCCCCTTTCCCCTTTGGTAACCATAAGTTTGTTTTTTCTTTTTTAAAGATTTTTACATTTATTATTTATTTATTTTTATTTAATTTTGGCTGCGTTGGGTCTTAGTTGCAGCACGCAGGATCTTTGTTGAGGCATGCAGGATCTTTCATTGCAGCACGTGGGTTTCTCTCTAGTTGTGCAGGTTTTCTCTTCTCTAGCTGTGGTGCACAGGCTCCGGGGCGTGCAGGCTCAGTAGTTGCGGTGCGTGGGCTTAGTTGCCCTGCGGCATGTGGAATCTTAGTTCCCTGACAGGGATCAAACCCGCGTCCCCTGCATTGTAAGGCGGTTTCTTTACCAATGGACCACCAGGGGAGTCCCCCATAAGTTTGTTTTCTATGTCTGTGAGTCTGTTTCTGTTTTGTAAATAAGTCATTTGTGTTGTATTTTAGATTCCATATGTAAGTGATATCATATGGAATTTGTCTTTCTTTGTCTGACTTACTTAGTATGATAATCTCTGGGTCTATCCATGTTGCTGCAAATAGCATTATTTCATTATTTTTTATGGCTGAGTAATACTCCATTGTGTGTGTGTGTGTGTGTGTGTGTGTGTGTGTGTGTGTGTGTGTGTATACACACATACGCCACATCTTTATTCATTTGTCGATGGACACTTAGGTTGGTTCCATGACTTGGCTATTGTATAATGCTGCTATGAACATTGGGATGCATGTATCTATTTGAATTAGAGTTTTCATCTTTTCTGGACATATGCCCAGGAGTGGGGTTGGTGGATCATATGGTAATTCTATTTTTAGTTTTCTAAGGAACCTCCATACTGTTTTGCATAGTAGCTGCACCAACTTACATTCCCACCAACAGTGTTAGGAGGGTTCCCCTTTTTCCACAGCATTTATTATTTGTAGACTTTTTTTTCTCACCACGCGGCTTGTGAGATCTCAGTTCCCCAACCAGGGATTGAACCCAGGCCACGGCAGTGAAAATCTGGAATCCTAACCACTAGGAGACCAGGGAACTCCCTGTAGACTTTTTAATGATGGCCATTCTGATGGATAAGAGGTGATACTTCATTGTAGTTTTGATTTGCATTTCTCTAATAATTAGCGATGTTGAGCATCTTTTCATGTGCCTGTTGGCCATCTGTATGTCTTCTCTGGAGAAATAAAACTTTTTATTTTAATTAGACAGTTGTTCATGCACTCAACAAACATTCATCCATCATCTCCTATGTACCAGGCTCTTCTAGAAGCTGGAGATAAATAGTGGTAAATAATCAAACAAGATCTCTCTTCATATACATTGTAATAGGAGAGACAGTCAAACAAATACATAGAAAATAATGATTTCAGATAGTGATAATCTATGAAGTCAGTAAATATGAGAGTGACTTGAGGGGTGGGCATCTTTAGCTAGAGTGTTCAGAGAGGTCCTCTAGTGATTTGACCTTTGCACTGAGACCTGTAAGACCTGGATGGTGAGAAGGAACCAGCCATGGAAAGCTGAGAGGAAAAGTGCTCTTCAGATCTTCACTAGCCATGCAAGTTGGAGATAAATTTATGTTCTTTAGCTGTTGGCAAGCAGGACTATTAGGAGAAATTTTGCAGTCGTACCCCCAAACTGGTCGTTCCTCTTCAGGGGCAGCACCCACCCCTCTCCCCACTGCCTGTAACAAATCGTGTAACTTGGGCTTACACTTTTGACTTCACAAAGGTCTACCTTTCCGTGGATCCTTAGAATTAACATTACTATTCAGGAAATGAAAAATATTTTAGTTCAGCGTAGCTTCTCTTCTAATGCAGTATATATATATTTTTTCCATCAGCACTCCTTCATTGTTTTTCACTGTGCGTATCTTACCGCGAGAGAATTACATCCGTCAGGCAGCACTGAAGCTATTTATTCCCTTCTTATTCCATTAATTAAACTATAATACAATCGCTGGGGTTGCCCAGAACCAGTCTTTGGAAGATTAATATAGGATGCTATTCTTTAGCTCATATTCGGCCTCTGCGTGGTAATGAAACAGCAATAAGGTTTATATCCCCATAACTTAATGCAGTATATTTAAGCCACAGGCTGCTGCATGTCAGCCAGAGGTGATAGAGGCTGTTTCTCACAGGCCTTGGTAGGAAAACACGAACGGTGACACAACTGATTTGCTTTTGCCAGGTAGAGTACCAAGTACATCTGCAAAATGTTGGCATTTTCAATGCCTCCTGCTTTTCCTTTAGGATTAATGGCCCTACAGAGCCGAGGCATTGGTTTAAGTAAAACATATCCAACCAGTAGCTTCAGTTTAAGTGGGAAGACAAGATGGTTATATGGAAAAGTATTGTTGGTTCTTAAAAGACATTAAGGTTTTGATTAGTGGGAAGGGAAGAGGCTAAACAACGGCGTGAACAAAACTTTGGAGATTGAAACCCTCAGATTTTTATTTTTTTATTTTTTTTATTTTTTGTGGTACGCGGGCCTCCCACCGCCGCGGCCTCTCCCGTTGCGGAGCACAGGCTCCGGACGCGCAGGCTCAGCGGCCATGGCTCACGGGCCCAGCCGCTCCGCGGCTCGTGGGATCCTCCCGGACCGGGGCACGAACCCGCGCCCCCTGCATCGGCAGGCGGACTCCCAACCACTGCGCACCAGGGAAGCCCTGAAACCCTCAGACGTTTGATGCTGAATGGCATTATATGAGACAGAATAGATAAAGGGTAATAGCAATCAAAGTTAATGAGCTGGACAGAGCCAGAACCTTAAGTGAACCTTAAGTGCCAGGTTAAGGAGTTTTGGCTTTTCTTCTGAATGCAGTGGAGGGTCACAGAATTTTTAAGCAAGGAAAAAAATTAAAGGAATACTTTAAGAAAGGTTAATCTGGCTGTGTGCGAATTAGAATTGGTGAGAGAAATAGATGATGAAGAGACCCACTGAGAAAGCTGTTACCTGGTGCAAAAGTGAAATAGAGCCCAAGAATAAAAATTTGTTGAAAGATAAATTCTGGGACTTCCCTAGTGGCACAGTGGTTAAGAATCCGCCTTCCGGGCTTCCCTGGTGGCGCAGTGGTTGAGAGTCCTCCTGCCGATGCAGGGGACACGGGTTCGTGCCCTGGTCCAGGAAGATCCCACACGCTGCGGAGCGGCTGGGCCTGTGAGCCATGGCCGCTGAGCCTGCGCATCTGGAGCCTGTGCTCCGCAACGGGAGAGGCCACAACAGTGAGAGGCCTCCGTACCGAAAAAAAAAAAAAGAATCCGCCTGCCAATGCAGGGGACACGGGTTCGAGCCCTGGTCCAGGAAGATCCCACACGCCGCGGAGCAACTAAGCCCGTGCACCACAACTACTGAGCCTGTGCTCTAGAGCCCGTGTGCCACAACTACTGAGCCCATGCGCCTAGAGCCCATGCTGTGCAGCAAGAGAAGCCACCGCAATGAGAAGCCCGCACACCACAACAAAGCCCTTGCTCAGCGCTACTAGAGAAAGCCTGCATGCAGCAAGGAAGACCCAATGCAGCCAAAAGCAAATAAATTAAAGAAAACTTTTTAAATAAATAAATAAATTTAAATCTTCAGAAAAGTTTTTTTTTATTTGAAGAAAGATAAATTCTGAACATGTTTTATTGCCATTAAAATTATGTAAGGTGTCCATAGCAAGTGCTCTTGGAAGGTTTGTGTTAATCTCATCATCCTGTCTGTATTCTAGAAGAGCACCAGATTTGTCTCTGGAAACATCAGTGGCTGAGATGAAGGAATATATAACAAAGTAAGTGAAAATGAGTGAACCTTTGTTGGAAAATCTAAATCCATCCGGGGAAAATAACTAAACCTGGGAAAAAGGAAGAGTAAACATCCTGTTCAGTGTGTCAGTACTAGTGTATCCCCACTGGAAGTTACACAGCTGCACACTGGGATTTTATGGGCTGTACTAATGGCCAGTTTCATAGAATGGAGTCTAGAGACTAAAGATGTGGATTTGCTATTAAGAACTCATGTTTGATTTGATTAAATTAATAGCCTCTGAATTGGTCATGCTTTCTCATCCTTTTATGACGTTTTTATTCATATCTTAGAACCAGAGTAGACACCTAATAACACTTATTGTTGCCCTGAGTGATTCAGAGTGAGATGATCAAAAATTAACTGAATTATTTTCTGTTCCTATAGGTTTTCTTTAGAACGTCAGAGTTGGGATCAGCTCTTGCTGCGCTACCAGGAGGAGGCTGAAGAGATCATATCCAGGTTAGATCTGTGACAGGAAATAGGAAGCTTTTACCTTGTGGAATTTGATGTGAATTGATTTCAGTTCTCTTAGCACAAATTGAACAATGAATCCGTTCTTAGAGGCCAATCAACTCATCAGATCTCTGTAACGTGTATAGTAGCACTTTGTAAATGGAGAGTGAGGGGGAAGGGAAGGAAGAGTTGTCACTATTTTCAGTCAAAGAACAGAATTGCCTCTGTTCTGTGTCCTTGGCTGCCATTCCACATCCTGGGGGAGACAGGCACATTTCTGGCCTGTACCTGGCAACCTGGGGCTGGGCCAAGAACAGTATCAAGGGACTTCAGTGAGCACATGGCCTTTGAGCTGCAGGTATGGGAGAGAACCCTGGCCAGGGCCTTCATGGAGATACAGACATGAAATGGGTAATGGAAGATGAGGTGTAGGAGAGAGAGGATCTTTGTCTGGGTCTTGAAGGCATAAGAAAACGGGTAAGTGCTAGATTTTGATTTCATTTTACCATCCAAACCAGTGATTTTAAGCTTTTTTTCCCAAACAGAATCTTAGCTAGAAATGTAACTATAAAACATTAGCCAAAATAGTAATTGCAGAAGTGGCCTCTTAGAGACGTGCTTTGAGGAACACAGTTTGAGAAACGCCCCCAATCTAAGCATTGATGGTTATTAGCTACTTTCTTCACCCTTTAAATGTTCTATTTATGAAGATAGATAATGCATAAGATGGCAGTTTCAGAATAAAAACTTTTGATGGGGCATAGCTTAATAGTTAAGAGGAATGCTTCTGGAAGCAGACTGTCTCTATTCAAATCCTAACTACTCCTCACTTCTGTGACCTTGGGCAATCTGAAGTGCCTCATTTGAAAATGGGGATAATATTAGTTCATACCTCGTTGGGTTATTATGAGGGTCAAATAAGGTTAAATGGAAAGTGCTTAGCTGTGTCTGGCACCCAGTAAGCGCTCAGTGACTTGTAGTAGCTGTTACTAAAGAGTCATCATCAGTTTCCATGAACTGTCCATTATATTCAGTTTGTGGTTGGGGTTTTTTGGCCACACACCGTGCAGCGTGCAAGATCTTAGTTCCCCAGCCAGGGATCAAACCCACACCCTCGGCCATGAAAGCTCGGAGTCCTAACCACTGGACCTCGAGGGAATTCCCTATATTCAGTTACTTTAGATAATTGAAGTGGGCCAGCATCTCTTTGGTAAAAGATTATAGACGTTGACTTCAGGATAGCAGGCTTTGGCTTTACCCCAAGTGTAGTCCTTTTTGTAAATGGACCTTATTGTTAGGTGGAGTCAGCTAACCTTCTAGCATTTCCTGGAGTCCAGGGGTATAAAAATATTAATATTGGATAATGATCTCAGAGTCTCCTGTTAGTTAGAGAGCCTGTACTTTCAGTACAGGGTGTAAGAATATTGATTCAGGTTAATAAAGCCTTCTAGGAGGTTTTTTCCCTAGGTAATCTTATCTGTTTTCCCCGTAAAATTATTTGAAAGCTCTTTTGTTTTGTGTTTAGAGGATCAACTGAAACCAAAAATACTGAAGTTGAAGTGGAACCTACAGCATATCTTGGGTCTTCCCAGAGTGAAGTCCTTAATACAAAGCCTGACTACCAGAAAATATTACAGAACCAGAATAAAGTCTTTGATTGTATGGAGTTGGTGGTAAGTTGGGTCATGTTTCTTTTGTTGAGTTATCCAGCTTTGCTACCTTGTCATCCTTGGAAATTAAAAGACGTGGGGAATATGCGTAGTTAGATGAGATAAGAGTATATTCAGTTCTACCTTGGGGAAACATGGAGAGACAATGGAAGAAAAGAAACGAATAAATGGTGATAAGTGTTAATAAATCAGGTGGAAGGAGGGCTGTAGGTTGCTATATAGAGGGGTTGAAGGTCCTGCTAAGGTTCTACTTTAATAAGACTTGAAAGAAATGAGGAATGATCCATGACATTTTGGAGAATAGTAGTGTATCACCCCAAGTATTAACAGGAAGCACATGGCATTTGATATAGGATAATTCAAGGAGAGTCTGTTTACAGAGGGGCTAAGTACAAAAGTGTGGGTTTCAGGAAACCAAAAGTAATCTGGGGCTTAGAGGCAGCTGAGCTATTACCTGTCGGCTGGAGGGAGGAACAGTCACTGTGGCACCTGGCAGGGAGTCATATAGTGAGTGGGATGCTCTGAGAGAGCCATGACGTTCAGTTGGGACACACAGCTAACTCGAGATGACCCTTCTGGAAGCAGGCCTGGGTAAAATACCCTGACCTCATTCCTCTCCCTCGCACTTGGCTCCCTCTTGGCCAAGCCCACCCAGAAACCAGAGGACATGGGATCTTGTTGGAGGTTGTACAGGTCAGCCTGCTGGGGCACGGAGCAGTGTGGAGAAGAGTGGAGTGGGGAAGTCTGGCATAAGCATTCCAGGTTGAAAGAACAGCAAAAGCAAAGCTGAGCAGGAGCTCGCCTGACATGTTTGAGGAGCCTCAGAGACGCCTGGACCCTTACAACTGACAGCTGTCTTTTGTCTGCAGATGGACGAACTGCAAGGATCCATGAAGCAGCTGCACGCCTTTATGGAGGAAAGTACCCAGTGCCTCCAGAAGGTGTCAGTACAGCTCGGTAAGCCTGTCTTAAGGGGACCAGAGCTTGTACTGTGTTATGTCTCATAGCCCTTCGGATACACACTGCCCTTCAAAACATATGGTCTCAGAGGGTAAGGCCTATATCTGGTGGGGTTTCTTTTCCCCTCACAATAACTATTACGTTGTGGGTACTCAAAGTTGATGGGAAATTTGTAGATGTAAATTCCACAGAAGCACAGGAGACTGAGAATTAAATCTCCACAAACTGTGTTGTTTGGGTAAATTCAAGACTTACGAAATACCCATTCCTTTTTTCCCTTTTCATTCTTCAAGAATCCACTAAGTGACACTGACATTACTTATCCGTCACTTTTCCTGACCACCTCCAGCCCTAAATTATGTGCTATACACACCTTCATTTCATTATTCATTGGATGGTATTGTGGTTGTAGTTGCAGCTGGCTTTCCTACCAGACTGCCATCTCGTAGAGAGCACATGCTCTCATTTGTTGTTGGAATGCCCTTCTGTGTGTCTGGCACAGTGTCCACACAGTAAGTTTTCAATAAATGGTATTTGAATTCAATTGAAGTTTATTTTGTGGCTCCTTTTCTCTGCAGGAAAGAGAAGCACGCAACAATTAGATCCTTCACCAGCTCGAAAACTGCTCAAGCTTCAGCTACGGAAGCAACCTAGCACACGTTGCTCTAAATCTTGTCAGTGACCTTATGCAGCTTTTCTGCCACAGGATGGTCCAGAGGAGAGAAACAGGAAGAGTGCCCCCAGTGCACGGCAGCTGCACAACGGGCTAAGCTGTAACACCTGCCCTGTTGCCTTTGAAGATAACTGGCTGACTATAAAGCACTTCGATTTTTTTCTTAAAACGATGGAATTTATGCATCCGAAAGAATGTCATATAGAAACTTTTTCCACGAATGTGCAAAATGCTTGAGACTTCTGCTTTGGAATGACCTTCAGAACTAGTGGCCCATTCTTTTAAACGTCCTTTGTGATCAGAAACCTTCCTCTCGTGAAGATGTTTTTCAGGTTTTGAAACAACGCGAAGTCATTCAGGGCCGAATCCAACAAACATTTTAGGGGTCGTTCTGGTTGTAAAGGGAATGAGACTGATGCCTAGTGTGGCTTCAAAGGTGATTTTAGGTAGAGGAGTTGTGAGCATCGTGTGGATACATAAATCACATCACAACGTGTCCAGATCGAAGGAGGTTCCACTCATTCTCTATATCCTGATGTCTGTAGTGTGCTTTAGCTTTTAATATTGAGTCGACATCCTAAATCCTGGGTTCATGGCAAGAAGGGGTTAAGTACCTCTTTTCATTGTTCTCCATATTTGTTAATATGCAGTATAAGATTGCGCATACCTAAAAGCTTTCCCTTGTCTCTGTGTATATTCTGAGTGTATAAAAAAATGAAAAGGCAGGGAAGGCTCAGCAGAAAATAGGATTCTTTGCCAGGATCTGGAAGTGAACAGTAGTGTGGAGATACACCTCAGCATTAACTACCAGTAAAACACCCACTAATTTATTGTTAGTGTCTCTTATTCTCTGATCCTCCTATTAGGGCAAAATCCATTTCACTTAAATACCCAGTCATTATCCTAAGTCTTAAGCCTTCGCCTAAGCACCAGTTAGTGAGAGGTGATATCTCCTTGCTTTGACCTACATTCCTTATTCTTTCATAGATTTGCAGAGCCCCTGCTGTATGCCACACACAGTTGCAGGAACTGGGAAGAGAGCAAAGAACAAAAACAGACCTGGGACCTCCTTTCATGATGCTCACAGTCTAGTGGGGACAAGGGAACAAGAAGACACGGAACAAGAAGAGAGCCCTTTTCCACAGAAGTGATGTTTTAGTTGGGAAGGAGAAAGTTAAATAGGGCAGTTATTTGAGGTAAAAGCAGCATTTACAAAGGTCTGAGGGGAGAGAGAAAGGTGTAAGAGCCACGTGAGACAAAGATAATCGAAAGTCATTGGAAGGTTTTGAGAGAGAGAAAGGGTCAGAGCTTTATTTTTAAGAGATCAGGGACTTCCCTGGTGGTCCAGTGGTTAAGACTCTGCACTTCCACTGCAGGGGGCGTGGGTTCAGTCCCTGGTCAGGGAATTAAGATTTTGCATGCCACACGGCAGCAGCCAAAAAAAATCACTCCGGTTGCTGTTTGGAGAACAGACAGAAGCAAGTATGTGTGGGTGTGAGAGACCAGTTGGGCCATTGTAGTCATCAGGTGGGGAATGACAACCTGTGCTGAGAGTTGGCAATGGATGAGTGTGGGGAGTCGTCCACAGTGTCCGGAACATAGCAGGCATGTCACCTACGTGTTACAAACGCTTAACTGACCGAGAAAAAGTTAATTAACCTCTTATTTGTAAGATTGGGGGAATGATAGAATCTGTATCACAGGGATGCTATAAGGGTTAGATTAAATAATGTAAGTTTAGAACAGTGGTATGAATATGATGGAGGGGGTGGGTAATAGAGCAGATAATGAGATGGGAAAGCTTGCGGTTCAGTTTGGGATGCCAAACGTGTCAACTAGAACTGTTGGATATACAGGTGGAAAACTGGGTAGGAAAACCTGGACTAGAAATAAAATTTGGAAGTTACTGATACCCAGTTATTAAAGCCTTAAGAGTAGATAATATTTTCCAGAGTAGAGCAAGAAGGGAAACTGGACAGACCCGAGGAAAGCTTTTAAGAATCAGAGGAGTGGTGTTAATTGCCTACTCTCAGAAGCAGAACAGTATAGTGGAAAGAGTGTAGAATTTGGAGTGAATCTTCATCCTTATCCTCAATTTCCTTTCTGTGAAATGGGGAGAGATCACCTCTCTCCAAATGGTGAGAGTATGTCCTGTACATTTTGGTGTTTTTTAAATTTGGGTGTAATTAAGCTTAATGTAATCATTCTGGGGAAAAAATTCCATTTCTCATGTTGCACTCTGAAAAGGAGATGGTGTGGCTGGTGGCTGTAGTAGAGGTGATACAGTGGAGAACTAGGAATTAGGAGCCCTGTACCTCCCCAGCCCCATTTTATCTACTGCATTGTATTACATCTTTTGTTGATAAGAATTTGTTTAAGCCCAAGGATAGGAAGTATGTTTTTGTGTCTTCAACAGCTATGCAAGATAGAGCACAGAAAAAGAATATTTAATAAGCTCTGAGTATTCTATACACATACAGACCACAACTTTATGAGATAACTTGTATTTCTGTCATTATAGATGAGAAACTCAGGGATGGAGGGGCTTAATAATCTAACCAAGAACATATATATAGGAGTGGAGGGTCAACTAGACCCCATGTGGCACTCAGTAAATGTTAACAAATAAACACAAATCATAATAAAAGCCTGTGCTCAGTATTAGTTTTCCCTCTCCCCAAATTGGGTTCAGGAATTGCACTTGATGAATACGATAGACAGTTGCAGCCCTTTAGATGTTTGGTAATATTCTTCCGTTTGCCCTACTTTAGTTAAGAGAATATCTTGCTTTTAGTCAGTGATACTTAACACTAAAGAAATAATAGATCAAATTATAAGCTCTTTCAAGGAAGGGAGTATGTCCTGTACATTTTGGTGTTTTTTAAATTTGGGTGTAATTAAGCTTATTGTAATCATTCTGGGGGAAAAATTCCATTTCTCATGTTGCACTCTGAAAAGGAGATGGTGTGGCTGGTGGCTGTAGTAGAGGTGATACAGTGGAGAACTAGGAATTAGGAGCCCTGTCTTGGATTCTGGTTTGGTTTTTTTTAACTTTTATTGGAGTAGAGTTGATTTACAATGTTGTGTTAGTTTCTGCTGTACAGCACAGTGAATCAGTTACACACGTACATATATACACTTTTTTAGATTCTTTTCCTATATAGGTCATTACAGAGTATTGCATAGAGTTCCCTGTCCTATATCTAGTTCTTAAGTTACTGGTTCATTCACTAAAAACTTACTAAGCCCTTTCCTCATGCCAAACCCTGTGCTAGGTGCCATGTGACCTTGGGTACCTCTCAGGGCCCACGTCAAAGGAGGATGCTGTGCCTTGTAAAGCAGGGGTCCCTAACCCACAGGCTGTGGACCAGTACCGCCTGAACCATCCTCACCCCCCAGCCCCGCACCGTCCACGGAAAAAATTGTCTTCAATGAAACCAGTCCCTGGTACCTAAAAGGTTGGGGCCTGCTGCTGTAAAGAGCTCTTAGGGGCTTCCTAAGGATGCAACTCGGCAGAATGGGAGAAGCCAGCCAGACACAGCACTCAACTCCCCTCCCTCTGAGCAGTTCTAGTTTAAGGTTCTCCAGGGAGACTCCACAGCAAGAAAACTACAGACTACAGTACTCCCCCCTTAACCAAGGGGGATACGTTCCAGGACCCCAGTGGATGCCTGAAACTGCAAGATAGTACCAAACCCGACATGTGCTAAGTTTTTTCCTATATATACACACCTACAATAAAGTTAATTTATAAATTAGGCACATTAAGAGATTAACGGCAACAATAACAAAACAGAACGATCATAACAATATACTATAATAAAATTTTTTTTTAATTCAAAAAAATTTTTGACTGCACCATGCGGCATGTGGGCTCCTAGTTCCCCAACCAGGGATCGAACCTGTACCCCCTGCATTGAAAGTGTGGATTCTTAACCACTGGACTGCCAGGGAAGTCCCCTGTAATAAAATTTAAGTGAATGTGGTCTCACTCTCAAAATGTATTGTCTTGTACTCACCCTTCTCACAGATGATACGAGATGATACAATCCCTATGTGATGAAGTGACAGCATTAGGCTACTATTGACCTGACCATACATCAGAAGGAGGATCATCAAGCCATGATGATGTCAATGGTTGGACGTCAGGAGCAGATGACGTTGATGGTTGGGGATCCACGATAGATAGTTGAAGGGTTTTTTGCTGAAAGCTTTTGGAAGAACGTTGTCATTGGAGTTGCTGTCTCTTTAACTCATCACAGTGTTGCTGCAGAGTTTGTAACCCTTTGGTGATCATGAATGGCTACAGTGTTTCTTTTCATCTGAGGATCATATTCCATAATTTTGAAATTGATTGTGAAATTCGAAACACTTTGGCAAGTTTCAGTAATGTCCACATCGCTGATTCTGCTTCAGGTTCTTCACCTTCCTCTTCCTCTGTAGATGACTCCACAAGTTCTTCCAATAACTCGCTTGTTAACACTTCTCGGTGGCCTTCAGTATGTTCTTCCACTTCTTCATCAAGCATGTCGGCAAATTCTTCTCCATCAACTTGTCTTGCTACGTGAATGAGTTTCCTAACTTCTCCATCGAGCCTCAGTAAACTTTAAAATCATTCACGACTTCATAAGTTCTACCAGCAGGCATTTACAGTTTCTGGTTTTAATTCCTTCACAGCAGCTTTGATGAATGTATTGCGTTGGCAATAGCGAATGATTTCCAGCACTGCTTTATGTCCAGATGAAAGTCTGCATTCATTGCTGACTAAATGTGATCAAATATCAGGCAGGTGTATGTGGCCTTGACAAACCAAGTGACGCCTTGTCAAGTGGCTGAAGCAATGAGGTTGTATTTGAGGTAAAAATACAACTTTGACATTTTCATTTTCATAGCAGATTCAGGATGGCCAGGTGCATTGTCTATTAGTAATAGGATTTTAAATTCCAACCCTTCCTTTTCCAAATGTTTTTCACTTCTGGAAAGAAGCATTGGTGGAACCATTTCATAAACAAGATAATTTTCACCTAATTATGTTGTCAGAATATGGGCCGATAATTCCTGGTTTTGTTTCTGAGAGATTGTGGATGCTTCATTCTGTACACAACTCCTCCCTTTAACATCTGCCCTGCAGCATTGCCAATAGTAAGAGTTAATCTGTTCTTCCACGTTTTATGACCTGGTGCCTCCTTTGCACTTCTATGAAGGTAGGTTTGTTGCCGAATGCAAGTTTGTGTGCCTGACACACAATAAGGCCAAACAAACCCAAACGTCCAAGTTTGGAGCAGAGAAAGTTTTATTGCAAGGGCCAAGCAAGGAGAATGGGTGGCTCATACTTAAAAAAAAAAAAACAGAACTCCCAGATGGTTTTTGGTTCTATTGGGCACCTTCTTCCAGAAAAGCCCAGTTTCGTCACATGAAGACTTGCTTTGGATGGTATCCTTTCTCTTCCATCAAATTCTTCAACTCTGCTGGAAATGTGGCAACAGCTTCTGAAGCTGAATCCAGCCTCCGTACCCTGACGCCAAATTAATTCTCAGAGACAGAGTTTTGGGTGAAGTAGAAAATAGCTTTATTGCTTTTCCAGGCAAAGGGCCACAGTGGGCTAATGCCCTCAAAACTGTGTATCTCAACCTGGAGGGGGTAGTGAGAAGTTTTATAGTAATGGTTCAAGGAGGGCGTGATCAGCTCGTGGACAATCTTCTAAGTAGTTGGTGGTGAGGTAAGTGGGAGTCAGCATCATCAACCTTCTGGTTCCAACCAGTCTGGGATCTGCGCGCTTGTGGGCAGCATACAGTTGATTTCTCCCACCTGGCGGGGGTTTCAGTATCTGCAAGATAGCAGATAACAAGATATTGTCACATATATCCCTTGAGTGGGAAACAGGACCCTGCCCCAAGGCTGCATTATTGTTGGTTTTGACTGTCCCTACCTTGTCTCAGCATCCCATCCCTTCCCTAATTAGCAACTGTTTGAATCTGCTTTTGCAACTCAGGAAGGTCCTGGAGGCCGAAAGAAGCCTATTTCCTGTAACCAAGAAATGGCGTGAGTGGGTGGGGGAATTCCCTGGCCGTCCCGTGGTTAGGACTCCGTGCTTTCACTGCCAGAGCCAGGGTTCAATCCCTGGTTGGGGAACTAAGATCCCTGCAAGCCGAGCAGTGTGGCCAAAAAAAGGAAAAAAGAAAAGAAATAGGGGACACAGAAAGGCTCTTGTGCCCAGGACCCCCACAGGGTCCTGCTCAGTATCACTTCTTCACTGGCAGACTCAGTCTCTCTGGCAATTTTTCTATTTTTCTGTCCAAAATACTCCTGAGTCTGTGTAACAATCCCTTATTTGCAGTAAATGGCTTGGTGTCACTCCCTTCAGAGGAGCCCTTGCTGAAGTCTTTATATAGGCTCGAAACTGAGCAGGACCCAGTGGGGCCCTCCTGGGTACAAAAGCCCCTCCATGTCCCCGTTTCTTGTCTGTGGAAAGAGGCTTTGGTCTCCTAGGCACAGGTGGAGGATGGTGACTGCATGCTGACCACAAGCACTAGATCCCAGACTGGTTGGAACCAGAAAGTCCATGATTAAGATTCCTGAAACATCACCCTGTTACCTCACCACCAACCAATCAGAAGAAAGTTATGCACCCTGCAGCCCTCACCCCAAATGTTGCCTTTAAAATTTCTTCCTTGAAAGAGTTTGGGTCTTTTGAGCACCAGACCATTGTTCCTCGCTTGGCCCTGCAATGGATCTTTGCTCCGAACTCCAACGTTTTGGTTGGTTTGGCTTCACTGGGTGTCAGACACATGAACTTGGCTTTGACAACAGGCTCAGTGCTTTCTGGGGCAACACGTTGTTGTCAACACAATATGTATTTTGTTCGTGTCTTCCACAAATTTAACGCCTTTTCACTCTCAAGCACTTTTTATGCACTGCGGCCCTAACTTTTGCAGTTTGAGGTGCGACATCAAAGATGGCACAGATTTTTTTCCTGCAGTTTCACAGAAAATTCATTCTTGCTGTAGATCTTAGCAACCTCAGCATACCGTTGTTTTTTTTCCTTATTGAGAACTTTCACCTGTTCACCTAAAGGAAGCCCCTCACAGCTTCTCTTCCGCTTATCCACATCACTAGCCATACTATTCTTGCACTTTGGGGCCATTATTAAGTAAAGTAAGAGTTACTTGAACACAAACACTGCCATATGCAGACAATCCATCTGATGAGAGACCGTCACTAAATGATTAAGGGGGCAGGTAGCATATACAGCGTGGATATGCTGGACAAAGGAATGATTCACTTCCCCGGGGGAGGGAGCAGGACAAGAGATTTCGACACACTGCTCCGGACAGCACAGCAATTAAAAACGTACGAATTATTTACTTATTTTCCATTCAGTAGTTTCAGGCCAGAGTCGGCCAAGCGGAACTGAAACCACGAAAAATCAGGCAAACTCCTGTACACGGAAAATGGCGCCAGCTCAGCCACCATCTTCTCCGTAGGTCCCCGGGCGGGCGGGCACAGCGCATATGCGCCGCCTGGCGTCCTCAGCGCGCCTGCGCGGGCGCAGAGCCTCCTCCCACCCCCCCCGCCCTACTCCCGCCGCCGCGGCTGCTGTGCTGACGGCGAGTGCCGGAGCTTCGGGTGAGTGTGAGCGCCTCAGCCCGGCTGGCGGGGGGGGCGCGCCATACTGCATGCGGGGTCGTCCCTCCTCTTGCCTTCTCCTTCCCCGCCTCATCACCCCAGTGCGGCCGGGCACCGGGTCAGCGCTGCCAGCCTCGTCTAGGTGTCCGGGCGCCCTCCGCCCTCCTCTCCTGGGGCCCCGGGGGCAGCCCGGCCTCCCTCGGCCGCTCCCCACCTGGGCGGCGGGGCCCAGGGCGAACCCGCCAGCGACAGCGTGCAGGCGGCAGCGACCGAGCCTCTGGGTGCCCAACAGCTCAGCCTCAGGGACCCACCGCAGGCGCGACCCCCTTTCCCGCTCCTGCTCTGCAGGCGGCGGAGCTCGGTGGGCCTCGGGGTCGGGCATTCGTGTGCCCCGTCCGCCCGGCGGGGGGCCTGGAAAATGGGCCGGGAACTCGCCTTGCACCCGTGGGGTGCCGGTGCCGCAAAGAGTACCCTCTGGCTGGACCCGGTGACGACCATGCGAGGGAGGGGTTTCTTAGCCCCACGTTACAGATGAGGAAACTGAGGCACAGAGCGCTGAAGTGCCCTGCCCAAGGTCACGCGCCAGACGAGAGGCAGGAATGGCTCTTGAATTCAGGGTCTGGGGCTGTCAGGCTAGTGCGGTTGGAATTCGATCTTGTCCCTTTAAAAAAAATCTGAAATGCACTTTCATCTCTGGAGTTGCTTCTTCGACGTCATAAAAGTAGGCTGCAAAAACAGCATTTTCTTGTTGTTGGAGTACAATTGAGGTGTTACTGTAATAATGGTAATAGTAATGTTATTAATTAAGGGCTCACGTTCATCCAACGCTTGCTGTGTGCCAGGGCTCCTGCCAAACATTTTAAGGTTATCTCAGTATCTCAGCGCTTTGCCATCGGATGCGTCCTCCTTCCTTTTCATGCAGCTTTTTTTCTGCAGAGCTGGCCTCCCTGTCACAGATAAACTAGGCTTAGGAGGCAGGGACGCTCTCAAGGTGGCTTACTGGCAGAGCAGGGGTAAGCCTTGTCTGCGTGAGTCCAGATTCTGTCCCCAGAGGATATTATTAGCCTTCCTTTTCTGGCTGCTAGGAGTGCAAGACTGGGATAGCTGGGCTGGTTGAATTTGGAGGTGACAGAGCGAATCTGGCGAGCATTCCCCTTATCCTGGGGCTTTCTGGCTCTATTCCAGTGCTGGGCTTGAACATCTCACTTAAGATGAAGTAAAAAGAGAAGGAGAGCATTGACAAGGTAGTGTTGCATCTGAGAAGCCTCACCGATTTAAAGTCCCAAAGGAATGGCTGTAAAAATATGCGAATGTTTCTTCCCCAAAACAACTAGCTCAAACTTTTTTTTTTCTTCCTTAGCAAACCCTCCTACACACTTCAAAACTCCATTAACTTACCACCTTTTCTGTGAAGCCTTCCTTGCTTCACTTTCCCAATTAGAATTACACACACATACATGTGTATATGTGTGTGTGTGTAGGTAGGTAGGTAGGTAGATAGGGTAGAAGCTTCAGTCTTACCCTTTGGACTGTTAGCCCCTTGAGGTCAGGGGCCATCTTTGCAGCCCCAAGTGACTGGCTCATAGTAGGCCCTTGGTAAAGACTCAGTGAATTTCCGTTGCTCCTTTTCATTACTTAAAGGTGATGTTTTCCTGCCCTTCTGTTCCTCCTTCTTGCCCTTCAATTTCTATTAGCTGTCCTTCTCTTTAGTTTCAACTTCTGGTCATCACTGGCCACTCAGAGGTCTCTAGTCCACCCTGTTGTGTCTGAAAATTTGCAGAAAAAGGTCCTATGTCAGGAAGCCTGTTTATGCCCAAGGGTGGAGTTGGTATATGTCACCTAAGTGTACAGGACTGTTTTTATTTGCATGTTACGCTAAGGTAGCCTGAGGCTTATAGCTTTTTAGTCTATTCCTAAATACATGTAAGATTCATTTTTACATTCTTTCGCCTTACGTGGCTGACTGCCCCAGTGTTATCAGAGTAATCGCAATTTTTACCATAAATCATTTCATAGTATTTATAACAATAAATATTTGAAAGGGCCCTTTGGGAGGCAGTAGGCCTGCCAAAGTACATAGGTTCTCTACATAAAGGAAACTTCTAAAATAATTTTTCCAAATGATCTTCTGCAAATAGATTGAGCTGTTATGCATAAGGCATGGTGCTGGGTATGGTGGAAGAGTCTCTTAGTTCTTGTTCAAAGAGCTCACTAGCAAAGCGATATGATGGTATACTCAAGTATAATGGGATAAGATATTCCAATGTGAGACGTTTCATAAAGTCATACGTCGCTCAAGGCTGAAAGGAAGTGTTAGGTCATTGAGTCCAGCTGTCTTGCTTTTACGGCCTTCATCCTGAGAAGTGAGCTTGTCCAAGGTCGCAGAAGTGGTGCTACAACTTGAATATAGACTTTTTATCCATCAAAAGTTTATCAGTATTTCTCTCGGTGAATTTATCCTTAAAGACCGGCAACTTTATTAAAATTTGTGCTTAGAACAGGGGTGAGGAAGAGGTGACAAAAATATGATTCATGTCTTCAAGGGAAGAGTAAAGAACTGTTCTCTATCATTGGCATCAAGTGGAAAAGTCGTACCTAATTGTGAAATTGTATGGTAGAGGAACTAGGTATGTCATAGGAGGGGGAGGAGCAAGAGGGATCAGTAAGAGCTGTGGTACTGAGAGCACTTTGGGGAGGATCGAGGACTTTCTGGGCTTTAACAGATTGGTATGATCAGAATTAATCAAAAGGACAAGAAATGCATTTTGAAATAGGGTGGTAAAACCAAAGCAAGGTTACAATGCCTGACAATATAATGTTTAAGGGACAATGAAAATAAAAAACCGGCTTGGGGCTTCCCTGGTGGCACAGTGGTTAAGAATCCGCCTGCCAATGCAGGGGACGCGGGTTCGAGCCCTGGTCCGGGAAGATCCCGCGTGCCGGGGAGCAACTAAGACCATGTGCCACAGCTACTGAGCTTGCGCTCTAGAGCCTGTGAGCCACAACTACTGAGCCCGCGAGCCACAGCCACTGAAGCCCATGTGCCCAGAGCCCACGCTCTGCAACAAGAGGAGCCACCGCAATAAGAAGCCTGCGCACCACGATGAAGAGTAGCCCCCACTCACCACAACTAGAGAAAGCCCGCACACGAAGACCCAATGCAGCCAAAAAAAAACCCAGCTTGACCAAGGTGGCTTGACTGTTAGAGGAGTGGTTCTCAACCATTAGTGTGCATCTGAATTACCTGGAGAGTTAATTAAAACACAGATTGTGGGGTCCCCACCTCCAGAGATTCTGATTCAGTAGGTCTGGAGTGGGGCCTGAGAATTTGTATTGCTAACAAGTTCCCAGATGATGCCGATGCTTCTGATCCAGGGACAGCACTTTGAGAACTTGAGCTGGATTAGAAAGTTGAGAAGCGGGGCTTCCCTGGTGGTGCAGTGGTTAAGAATCCGCCTGCCAATGCAGGAGACATGGGTTCGAGCCCTGGTTCAGGAAGATCCCACATGCCACGGAGCAACTGAACCTGTGTGCCACAACTACTGAGCCTGCGCTCTAGAGCCCGTGAGCCACACCTACTGAGCCCGCGTGCCACAACTACTGAAGCCCGCGTGCCTAGGGCCCGTGCTCTGCAACAAGAGAAGCCACGACAATGAGAAGCCCACACACCAAAACGAAGAGTAGCCCCCGCTTGCCACAACTAGAGAAAGCCCGTGCGTAGCAACAAAGACCCAACAGAGCCAAAAATGAATAAATAAATATATTTATTTTTAAAAAAAGAAAAAAAAAGTTGAGAAGCTAGAGTTAGAAACTGTCAACTTGTTCCAAAAAAGTGTAAGAGTGTGTGTGTGTGTGTGTGTTATATACCAGCATAGGAAAGTTCTGGAAAGATACATTCCAGATTGTAATAGTAGTCATTTCTGGGAGTGGGATTTAGGAGGTTGGAGAATTCACTTTCACTCCATACCTTTCGATACTATTTTTGCATTGTGCACATATAGCTTTTGTATTTTAAAAAGGGAAGAAAAGTAAGAGTCCTTTTTGAAGATATGCACTAAAATATTTATGGATTTAAAAAAGAGCTTGCTAAAGTAATCTAGTGTCATACAACAAACATTTTTAGAGTGTCTGCTCTATGCCAGTTGCTGCTGGTTCTGGAAATACAAAGCCTTTGGTAAAGCTTGTAGTCTGGTGATCGAGATGGGTAGATTGCAGCTCTGCTGAGTATCACGTGAGCTTCCTAAGCTCAAGGACAAGGGTCTAGCTCTGTGCAGATAATAAGCACTTGGTAAATGATGAATGAATGAGCAAATCCAGGCAAGAAGTGAGGACAGTCAGAAAGAAAAGGAAAGGGCAAATGGGAGATTCTGGAAGAAAAATTGACAAACCTGAATAGAGATGATGAAAAGAAAGGGTGTATCAAGGACTTTCAAGTCCAAAGATTGATAACATTTGGGTTTACTGCAGAACTGGATGTCCAGTCATCTATTCTGAAAGACCTTTTTAAACCATCCCCCCCAGTCCCACTTTTTTCTTTTTTTAAGAGACTGCTTGAAAATAGCACGCAAAAACTTAACTAGATTTAGTATGAGTATTTACCAGGGCTTTCTTTGGTAAATGAAACATTTTTTCTTTAATCACAGTGCTAATTCTAATGTATTTATAAATATTTATCTATCTATCTATTTAGCTGCACTGGGTCTTAGTTGTGACATGCGGGATCTTTTTAGTTGAGGCATGCGGGCTCTTAGTTGCGGCATGCATGCAAGATCTAGTTCCCTGACCAGAGATGGAATCCAGGCCCCCTGCATCGGGAGCACAGAGTTTTAACCACTGGACCACCAGGGAAGTCCCTTCTCTCCCACTTTTTTTTTTTGGTGATACGCGGGCCTCTCCCTGTTGTGGCCTCTCCTGTTGTGGAGCACAGGCTCTGGATGTGCAGGCTCAGCGGCCATGGCTCACGGGCCCAGCTGCTCTGTGGCATGTGGGATCTTCCCGGACTGGGGTGCAAACCTGTGTCCCCTGCATCGGCAGGCGGACTCTCAACCACTGCGCCACCAGGGAAACCCTCCCCCACTTTTTGTTTGGAGGTGCTACTTTTTATATTCTTCAGAGATTCAATATAGGAAATTAAAATTAATTTCCCTAATAGAGGAGTTTAGCTATATCATTTGATTGTAATCCCTTTACCACCTAAAAATGCCCACAGTCTACAGTTTGAGTTTTCAATTGACCAAATATAAATTTCTGATACAGCCACTCTTCATACTTGATTTTATTACTAATTATTTTAAGGTTTTTTTGGTTGTTATAAATTTTGCAGTATCTTTTTAAAGGTAATGCTGTTTCAGGTTTGGAGCCAGTTATGTTTGTGAGTGTGATGGCCCAAAAACTCATATATCAGGATAAGGAAAATTTAGCTCATAAATACTTGCTTCTCTTTTCTAATGATAACTTAAGAGGAGAAGTCATGTCAGCTTTTCATTTAATTGGTAGTTGTCATATGATAATCTTTCCAGAACCACCATTTGCTTTCAAAAGAGACACAGTTGTTTATTAAAAATGACAGTTTTATCCTTATAGTGCTTCTATACTTTTAAGCCTGAACTTTCAACTTGAGGATAAAAATGAATGCTTTTTGAAATTGTGAGATTTCTTAGCTCTAAAACCATTTAATTTGAAACCTAATAATTGGCAGAGAAAGGAGAAGAGAGGAATCAGGCTATTATCTCTTTATCCCCGTAGTTGAGAAAGCTCTGGGGACCAGGCTTTCTGGGACCCAGGTTTTTAACCAGGATGTTGACTAAAGTGTAACTTAGGGTGATTAGACAGTCCACAGGGTAATTGCTTTTCAAATACTTCCAGATTGGTGCAGGTCTCTCCTATTCATTGAAGTAATAATGATGATAATAATAATACCTAAACTTTGTTTGGTGCTTCTCAGTTTTCAAAATTCTTTGATCATTAAGATCCTGGTAGACTCCAGTAGCCAAAGCTGAAAAAAATAAGTAGAAGAATTAATGGTCAGTTGGCATCAAGTGGAAAAGTCGTTTATAGAGGTCTGCCCAAGCTCTAGCTGCAGGCTGCTCAGGTGCAAATCCTTATTCTGCCCCTTGCTAGCTGTGTGACCTTTGGCAGATTACAGAACCTCTCCAAGCCTCAGTTTCTTCATCTGTAAAATGGGGAGATTACAGTACTATCTTATAAGTGTGTGGGAAAATAAAATGGAATAATGGATGAAACTGCTTATTCTGGTATCTGGCATAGAGTCAGTGATCATACAGTATCTTATGAGCATCAAGTTAGTATGAGTATTAAGTATTGCCTCTTAGGGCTCTTATTTGTCCTTTACCTCCACTCACGTTGTCTTAAAGAACAGATTGTGTTCAGGGATTCTATCTTATAGCTGGTGGGAGCTTGGAACCCATCCCAAGAGCACGTACGAGAGCCTTGCCAGCAGTAGCTTTCCTGGTGTCAAGAGTTGGAGACAGAGGGTAGCGGTTCTGCTTCTAAAGTGACTTTAGTATGGCCCCCTTGTTAGAGCTTCAGCTGGTTGATGGGTGTCTGGGATTAACAAGAACTCCCCTAGATGTGTGTTGCTTTGTTCTAATAGCTATCTGTACCAGTACCCTGGGATGAATAGAATGGTTATACAAGCAGACTCAGATCCCCAGCTTGGCAGTCTCTGCAGACCTCCCGTTTACCACCTGCTGCCAGAATCCAGGAGTGACACGACAGGAAGGTGGGCCTATTGTGAGGGGTGCTGCTCTTTTCCTTTTAGAAAAACACAAGGTGTGTGGACAGCCCTTATCCAGGGCTGAGGACTGTAGAGAGACTTACTGTTAAAATGAGGGTCTGGGGCTTCCCTGGTGGCTCAGTGGTTGCGAGTCCGCCTGCCGATGCAGGGGACGCGGGTTCGTGCCCCCTGGTTTGTATTTAATACTGTTAAACATCTGTGTAGTATCTTGTATTGTTGACTGTTTCATTATGGGGTGTATCTTGTAACTGTCAGTTGATGGATGGCTCTCTGTGACCTGACTCCAGTGGACATTTTTAGCTTTATCACCTATTACCAACAGCACGCTTCTGCTCTTGCCAAACTGGAACGTTTTCCAGCGGTGCTTTCTCATCATCTTGCATTTTCGTTCTCCTCCCTTTCTGGTATTCCTTCGTTTATTCTCTCATCCTGACCTATAGGAATGGTATCTGTTCTTCAAGGTCCAGTTCAAATATTACCTCCTCCATGAAACTTTTTCTCAGCACCACAACCTGCATTGAGTGACCTTTGCTGTAAGCCCCTGTAACCCTTAGAGCAGTGGTTCTCAGCTGGGGGTGACTTTGCCCGCCCAGAGGACATTTGGCAATACCTGGAGATATGTTTCGTTGTCACAACTGTGGGAGGAGGGTGCTGCTAGCATTCAGTGGGTGGAGGCCAGGGATGCTACTAAACATGCTACCCAGGACAGCCCCACAACAAAGAATTATCTGGCCTAAAGTATCGGTGGTGCTGAGGTTGAGAAAATGCCTTAGAGTTTGTCCAATTCACAGGCTCATGTTTATCCTGCCTCGAACTGTAGTGATTTGTTTATAGACTTAATCTCCCCCACTCAATTGAATTAATGCGTGAAGGCAGACTCCAGTTCCAAATCTGGGCTTTCTTGTTATTAACTTCATATTAAGGTTTAATCCTAGAGCCTGTGGCCAGATCCTAACTGCACAGTGTAACTGAGGACCAGAGATAAAGAGGTCCTTAGTGTGGGATGGGCACAGCGAGGCAATCAGCTGAATTTCTCTCCTTTTTACCTCCAGGTCTTTCCACGTGTGATAACCTGGGAGGAGCTGTGGTCCAGGGCGTAGAGTAGTAAGCATTTGGGATCAGAAGAAAATTGGATTTTGGTTCGAGCCATTGCATTTATTAGTTGTGTTTTTTGGTCAGTCCATTTCACCTCTTTAAGCCTCAGTTTCCTCATCTCTGCAATAGAAATGATGCAGTGCCCCAGTGTTTTACCTCAGTGCCATCGTGATAATCCAGTGAGATGGTAGGTCTTTAACCTAAATTGTAAAGTGCTGTAATAATCATTTAGCCAGGGGTTTATAGGTAAAAAGAGAGGACGTGAGTCAGCTTGCTGTAGGAACACCACTGTCCACTTTCCCAGCCAGTCCTCTGGCCACTTCCTGCAGCTTTCCAGTCGTAACTGCTTCAGCACCAGCTCCAGCTGACCCCTTCCAGGTCAGTCTCCTTAGTGTGCCTCCCTCATTTGCTGCCTTCATTTTGGTTTGGTTATCTGCCTGCAATCTTGCCAAAACCAAAAGTGACTGATTCTGCCCTTAGAATACAAGCTAGTGGCCGGGTGTCAGGACATTCTGGCAAAGCATGATGAAGGCCAAACAAATTACCTGGGTCACAGGGAAAAGCGACAAAATAAGACAGTGTAGGGCTTCCCTGGTGGCGCAGTGGTTGAGAGTCCGCCTGCCGATGCAGGGGACACAGGTTTGTGCCCCGGTCCGGGAGGATCCCACATGCCACGGAGCGGCTGGGCCCGTGAGCCATGGCCACTGAGCCTGCGCGTCCGGAGCCTGTGTTCCGCAGCGGGAGAGGCCACAGCAGTGAGAGGCCCGCGTACCGCCAAAAAAAAAGTAAGGGGGGGGCATTATCTTTTTTTAAAAAAATAAATTTATTTATTTTATTATTATTTTTTAAATCTTTGGCTGGGTTGGGTTTTCACTGATGCACACAGGCTTTCTCTAGTTGCGGCGAGCGGGGGCTACTCTTCTTCGCAATGCGCGGGCTTCTCATCGTGGTGGCTTCTCTTGCTGCGGAACACGGGCTCTACGCACGCGGGTTTCAGTAGTTGTGGCACGCAGGCTCAGTAGTTGTGGCTCACAGGCTCTAGAGCGCAGGCTCAGCAGTTGTGGTGCATGGGCTTAGTTGCTCCGCAGCATGTGGGATCTTCCCGGACCAGGGATCAAACCCGCGTCCCCTGCATTGGCAGGAGGATTCTTAACCACTGTGCCACCAGGGAAGTCCAGGCCATTGTCTTTTGACAGGGAAAGTCAATGGCATTAAAATCTAGAAAAAATAAGATTCAGTACTCCATGCTAAAAAGCCCATGACTATGACTTATTAAACATCTAGAAAATGACATTTCTGAATTTAAGTGCAAGCAAAAATGACCAAGAGAGGCACCAGTGTTCTTTGATACTCAGAGTCAGCACTGAGAGGGCCTTTAAAGATCATCAAGATTACTGACTTTTAATTATTGCACCAAAACCCTGATTCTTCTAGTCATGGAAAGAGCGCATCAGATGTGGACTCTAGACCTAGGTGGGCCCCTACCTAGCTGAGTGGCACTAAGCAAAGCATTTCTTCTTTCTAGACCTCAGTTTCCCCATCTGTCAAGAGAAAAGGCTGGGCAGGATGACATTTTAGGCCCCTGATAGGACTGACACTCTGTGACCCAAAAGCTCCCTGTAAATGTAGTACTTTACATATTCCCCAGGGTAAGCACTCCTCTATCCTCTGCTTCATAGGGCTCTTACTATAATCCTAAGAGGTCACCCAGTTATCAGTCTAATGAGGTTCAGCGATGAGCTGAAGGTCACTCAGCAAGTCAGTGGGAGGCTGCACTTGGCCCGATTCCAGGGACATGAGGGTCTCAGGCTTTTATCTTACTCTACACTGTTTATTTAGTCAGAAAAGCTCACTGAGATTTCCAGTGCTTAAAAACATTGTTTTGCTACTTTAAAAAGACAATAAGGAACTATACATAGTATTGGCTTTCTAAACCATACACTGTATTTTTTTCTTGGGGGGGGTGGTACGCGGGCCTCCCACTGCTGTGGCCTCTCCCGTTGCGGAGCACAGGCTCCGGACGCGCAGGCTCAGCGGCCATGGCTCATGGGCCCAGCCGCTCCGCGGCATGTGGGATCTTCCCAGACCAGGGCACGAACCGGTGTCCCCTGCATCGGCAGGCGGACTCTCAACCACTGCGCCACCCCCTTTTTTTTTCGTTGGCCATGCCGCACAGCTTGTGAGATCTTAGTTCCTGAACCACGGATTGAACCCAGGCCCCCAGCAGTGAGAGCGTGGAGTCCTAATTACTGACCTGCCAGGGAATTCCCGCTAATGGCCCTTTCTTAGTCCTCCTCCTCTTTTCTGCTTCAGCATTTGGCAGTTTCCCTCCCCTTCCATGTAACTTGGTCTTCTTCCTTGGCTTCTTTGACGTTGTATTTCTGCTTTTCCTCTTGCATCTCTGAGCTTTTTTTTTGGTTGTGCCAGGCCTTAGTTGCGGCACGCGGGCTCCTTAGTTGTGGCATGCAAACTCTTAGTTGTGGCAGGCACGTGAGATCTAGTTCCCTGACCAGGGATCGAGCCCAGGACCCCTGCATTGGGAGCACGTAGTCTTATCCACTAGGCCATCAGGGAAGTCCCTCTGAGTTTTCTTTTTCTTTGTTTCTTTTCCGTCACTGAGCTGTCTTTCAGAAGAACCCAGGGCCTGCAGCTCCTCCTTGTCTCTGGTTTGGTGAGCGCCTACAGATTTTCCTCACTAATTCTGACTCCTACCTGTGTATCTCTTGGAAGGCCAAATTTCAGCTCTGGTTCAAAAGTGGTTTTTTCACCAATTTCTCTGGTATTGTGTCTCAGTTCCCCCATTCCAGTTAACAGTGCCATCATTTTTTTATCCCTAGAAACCGTGGCAAAATCTGGCTCTTCTCTGATCTCAGGCTATTTTTTACCAACCATATACCCCAGATCTCCCTTTTTCTTTCTTTTTTTTTTGAATTTTCTTTATTTTTTATACAGCAGGTTCTTATTAGAATAAGAATCTCCCAATCTCCAAATTCATCACACCACCACCACCACCCCTACCGCTTTCCCCCCTTGGTGTCCACACGTTTGTTCTCTATATCTGTGTCTCTATTTCTGTGCTGCAAACCGGTTCATCTGTACCATTTCTCTAGGTTCCACATATATATGTTAATATGCGATATTTGTTTTTCTCTTTCTGACTTAGTTCACTCTGTATGACAGTTTCTAGATCTATCCACGTCTCTACAAATGACCCAGTTTCGTTCCTTTTTATGACTGAGTAATATTCCATTGTATATATGTACCACATCTTCTTTATCCATTCGCCTGTCGATGGGCATTTAGGCTGCTTCCATGACCTGGCTGTTGTAAATACTGCTGCAGTGAATATTGGGGTGCATGTGTCTTTTTGAATTATGGTTTTCTCTGGGTATATGCCCAGGAGTGGGATTGCTGGGTCATATGGTAGTTCTATTTTTAGTTTTAAGGAACCTCCATACTGTTCTCCATAGTGGCTGTATCAATTTACATTCCCACCAACAGTGCAAGAGGGTTCCCTCTTCTCCACACCCTCTGCAGCATTTATTGTTTGTAGATTTTTTGATGATGGCCATTCTGACTGCTGTGAGGTGCTACATCACTGTAGTTTTGATTTGCATTTCTCTAATAATTAGTGATGTTGAGCAGCTTTTCATGTGCTTCTTGGCCATCTGTATGTCTTCTTTGGAGAAATGTCTATTTAGATCTTCTGCCCATTTTTGGATTGGGTTGTTTTTTTTTTAATATTGAGCTGCATGAGCTGTTTATATATTTTGGAGATTCATCCTTTGTCCGTTGATTTGTTTGCCAATATTTTCTCCCATTCTGAGGGTTGTCTTTTCGTCTTGTTTGTAGTTTCCTTTGCTTTGCAAAACCTTTTAAGTTTCATTAGGTCCCATTTGTTTATTTTTGTTTTTATTTCCATAACTCTAGGAAGCAGATCAAAAAAGAGCTTGCTGTGATTTATGTCAAAGAGTGTTCATCCTATGTTTTCCTCTAAGAGTTTTATAGTGTCCAGTCTTACATTTAGGTCTTTAATCCATTTTGAGTTTATTTTTGTGTATGGTGTTAGGGAGTGATCTAATTTCATTCTTTTACATGTAGCAGTCCAGTTTTCCCAGCACCACTTATTGAAGAGACTGTCTTTTCTCCATTGTATATCCTTGCCTCCTTTGTCATAGATTAGTTGACCATAGGTACATGGGTTTATCTCTGGGCTTTCTATCCTGTTACATTGATCTATATTTCTGTTTTTGTGCCAGTACCATATTGTCTTGATTACTGTAGCTTTGTAGTATAGTCTGAAGTCAGGGAGTCTGATTCCTCCAGCTCCATTTTTTCCCCTCAAGACTGCGTTGGCTACTTGCAGTCTTTTGTCTCTCCATACAAATTTTAAGACTTTTTGTTCTAGTTCTGTAAAAAACGCCACTGGTAATTTGATAGGGATTACACTGAATCTGTAGATTGCTTTGGGTAGTATAGTCATTTTCACAATATTGATTCTTCCAATCCTAGAACATGGTATATCTCTCCATCTGTTTGTGTCATCTTTGATTTCTTTCATCAGTGTCTTATAGTTTTTTGAGTTCAAGTCTTTTACCTCCTTAGGTGTTTATTCCTAGGTATTTTATTCTTTTTGTTGCAATGGTGAATGGGATAGTTTCCTTAATTTCTCTTTCTGATCTTTCATTGTTAGTGTATAGGGATGCAAGAGATTTCTGTGCATTAATTTTGTATCCTGCAACTTTACCAAATTCATTGATGAGCTCTCGTAGTTTTCTGGTGGCATCTTTAGGATTCTCTATGCATAATATCATGTCATCTGCAAACAGTGACAGTTTTACTTCTTCTTTTCCAATTTGTATTCCTTCTATTTCTTTTTCTTCTCTGATTGCTGTGGCTGGGACTTCCAAAACTATGTTGAATACTAGTGGTGAGAGTGGACATCCTTGTCTCATTCCTGATCTTAGAGAAAATGCTTTCAGTTTTTCACCATTGAGAATGATGTTTGCTGTGGGTTTGTCGTATATGGCCTTTATTATATTGAGGTAGTTTCCCTCTATGCCCACTTTCTGGAGAGTTTTTATCATAAGTGGGTGTTGAATGTTGTCAAAAGCTTTTTCTGCATCTATTGAGATGATCATATGGTTTTTATTCTTCAATTTGTTAATATGATTGATCACATTGATTGATTTACGTATATTGAAAAATCCTTGCATCCCTGGGATAATTTGCACTTGACCATGGTGTATGATCCTTTTAATGTGTTGTTGGATTCTGTTTGCTACTATTTTGTTGAGGATTTCTGCATCTATATTCATCAGTGATATTGTTCTGTAATTTTCTTTTTTTGTAGTATCTTTGTCTGGTTTTGGTATCAGGGGGATGGTGGCCTCATAGAGTGAGTTTGGGAGTTTTCTTTCCTCTGCAGGTTTTTGGAAGAGTTTGAGAAGGGTGGGTGTTAGCTCTTCTCTAAATATATGATAGAATTCACCTGTGAAACCATCTGGTCCTGGACTTTTGTTTGTTGGAAGATTTTTCATCACAGTTTCAATTCATTACTTGTGATTGGTCTTTTCATATTTTCTGTTTCTTCCTGGTTCAGTCTTAGAAGGTTATACCTTTCTAAGAATTTGTCCATTTCTTCCAGGCTGTACATTTTATCGGCATAGAGTTGCTTGTAGTAGTCTCTTAGGATGCTTTGTATTTCAGCGGTGTCTGTTGTAACTTCTCCTTTTTCATTTCTAATTTTATTGATTTGAGTCCTCTCCCTCTTTTTCTTGATGAGTCTGGCTAATGGTTTATCAATTTTGTTTATCTTCTCAAAGAACCAGCTTTTAGTTTTATTGTTCTTTGCTATTGTTTTCTTTGTTTCTATTTCATTTATTTCTGCTCTGATCTTTATGATTTCTTTCCTTCTGCTAACTTTGGGTTTTGTTTGTTCTTCTTTCTCTAGTTCCTTTACGTGTAACGTTAGATTGTTTATTTGAGATTCTTCTTGTTTCTTGAGGTAGGTTTGTACAGCTATAAACTTCCCTCTTAGAACTGCTTTTGTTGCATCCCATAGGTTTTGGATGGTCGTGTTTTCATTGTTATTTGTCTCTAGGTATTTTTTGATTTCCTCTTTGATTTCTTCAGTGATCTCTTGGTTATTTAGTAACGTATTGTTCAGCCTCCATGTGTTTGTGTTTTTTACATTTTTTTCCCTGTAATTGATTTCTAATCTCATAGCATTGTGGTCAGAAAAGATGCTTGATATGATTTCAATTTTCTTAAGTTTACTGAGGCTTGATTTGTGATCCAAGATGTGATCTATCCTGGAGAATGTTCCCTGTGCACTTGAGAAGAAAGTGTAATCTGCTGTTTTTGGGTAGAATGTCCCAAAAATATCAATTAAATCTACCTGGTCTATTGTGTCATTTAAAGCTTGTGTTTCCTTATTAATTTTCTGTTTGAATGACCTGTCCATTGGTGTAAGTGAAGTGTTGAAGTCCCCCACTATTACTGTGTTACTGTCGATTTCCTCTTTTATAGCTGTTAGCAGTTGCCTTACGTATTGAGGTGCTCCTATGTTGAGTGCATATATATTTATAATTGTTATATCTTCTTCTTGGATTGATCCCTTGATCATTATGTAGTGTCCTTCCTTGTCTCTTGTAACATTCTTTATTTTAAAGTCTATTTTATCTCATATGAGTATTGCTACTCCAGCTTTCTTTTGATTTCCATTTGCATGGAATATCTTTTTCCATCCCCTCACTTTCAGTCTGTATGTGTCCCTAGGTCTGAAGTGGGTCTCTTGTAGACAGCATATATATGGGTCTTGTGTTTGTATCCATTCAGCTAGCCTGTGTCTTTTGGTTGGAGCATTTAATCCATTCACGTTTAAGGTAATTATCGATATGTATGTTCCTATGACCATTTTCTTAATTGTTTTGGGTTTGTTTTTGTAGGTCCTTTTCTTCTCTTGTGTTTCCCACTTAGGGAAGTTCCTTTAGCATTTGTTGTAGAGCTAGTTTGGTGGTGCTGAATTCTCTTAGCTTTTGCTTGTCTGTAAAGCTTCTGATTTCTCCATCGAATCTGAATGAGATCCTTGCCGGGTAGAGTAATCTTGGTTGTAGGTTCTTCCCTTTCATCACTTGAAGTATATCATGGCACTCCCTTCTGGCTTGTAGAGTTTCTGCTGAGAAATCAGCTGTTAACCTTATGGGAGTTCCCTTGTAATGTTATTTGTCGTTTTTCCCTTGCTGCTTTCAATAATTTTTCTTTGCCTTTAATTTTTGCCAATTTGATTACTATGTGTCTCAACATGTTTCTCCTTGGGTTTATCCTGTATGGGACTCTCTGTGCTTCCTGGACCTGGGTGGCTGTTTCCTTTCCCGTGTTAGGGACGTTTTCGACTATAATCTCTTCAAATATTTTCTTGGGTCCTTTCTCTCTTTCTTCTCCTCTGGGGCCCCTGTAATGCAAATGTTGTTGCATTTAATGTTGTCCCAGAGGTCTCATAGTCTGTCTTCATTTCTTTTCATTCTTTTTTCTTTATTCTGTTCTGCAGCAGTGAATTCCACCATTCTGTCTTCCAGGTTGCTTATCCGTTCTTTTGCCTCAGTTATGCTGCTATTGATTCCTTCTAGTGTATTTTTCATTTCAGTTATTGTATTGTTCATCTCTGTTTGTTTGTTCTTTAACTCTTCTAGGTTTTTGTTCTTTAATTCTTCTAGGTCTTTGTTAAACATTTCTTGCATCTTCTCGATCTTTGCCTCCATTGTTTTTCCGAGGTCCTGGATCATCTTCACTATCATTATTCTGAATTCTTTTTCTGGAAAGTTGCCTGTCTCCACTTCATTTGGTTGTTTTTCTGGGGTTTTATCTTATCCCTTCATCTGGTACAAAGTCCTCTGCCTTTTCATCTTGTCTATCTTTCTGTGAATGTGGTTTTCCTTCCACTGGGTGCAGAATTTTAGTTCTTCTCGCTTCTGCTCTCTGCCCTCTGGTGAATGAGGCTATCTCCCTTTTTCTTTATCTCTGTGATTCCAATAGCATGGTCAGACTCTTGTCATCTTTCAGCTCGATTTCTGCAGCAATCTTCTCTCTTTCTCCAATGTATTCCCCCTCTAGTTGGTCTGGCCTGTTGAATATTTTTAAAACCCCATCTAATTTATTGCAATCATTTTTGGTTGAAGGCAGGATGAAATTAGATTAACAGAGTCTATCTCTACCCCGCCCTCATCATCTCTATTAGGGATTGTTGCTAATAATCAAGCCTTTCATTTCTTCACCTTCACCTCAGATGATACCCACTTCTCCTCAGCTGATGAGGTCATATATTGGACTGTCATTGCTCAAAACTGATTATATCTGAGATCCTAAACAAGATCCCCAGGTGATTGATTGTACGTTAAAGTTTGAGGCTCATAATACTGGAAACAAGCAAGAAATAGCCCTCTTTTCAGAAACTGGGTACCAAGTAATAGCTGGGATTTTGCTTCACTTTTCCCTACTCATTTCTTGTTCTCCTTGTCCTCAGCTAACTACTGAGATAATGAGAGTTCTTGTCCTGGTGTGGTGACTCAAACCTTCAGTCTGAGGCATCTGAGTCATGGGTGGTGTAGGATTGCTCTGAGTTTCTGTCACCTTTATTTCAAGGAGGTGCCTGTGTGGGGAGAGTGGAGGAAACCTGCCCAGGGTCCTACAACCAGTAGATGGGGGTCTGGCATAGACATTATGGTATAGTGGGAAAAGCAAAGGTTTTTAAATCCTTGCCTTGTTACTTACCTAGATGTGGATATTGGAAAAGTCACTTAACTTCTCTAAGCCTAAGTTTTTTGCTTATAAAGTAAGAAATGAATATATCTACTTGGGAGGAGTGTTAAACATAACTTCTGGGAGGAGGAGAATTAAACATAAGGTCTTTAGATTATAATTTCTGGCACAGAGTATACTTTTCCTCTTTCCCTTTCTAGCCTTTTGATACAGGGTTTGCTTCCTCAGTTTGAGGATGGCTGTTTTTTACTTGTCACTCTCCCCTCTATCTCATAAAACTGGAAAAGAGTTCTTATCTACTTCAGTTTATGAAATCCCTACTAGCCTCTTAAAAATATTAATAGCTCTTAGTTCCAGGATGGGAACTGGCAGCCATATCATTTGTGCAGATGAGGGCACTGCAGGCCTTAGATCCCCAGGAGGGAGCCAGTCTGTGGAGCTGAGGGATCTGGAGATGGAGTTTTCCACCATGTGAGCTTAGTTTTCTTATAGGTGTTATAAAACAGCTCATTGGCAAGGGTTCAAGGGCAGTGAGAACTGAGCAAAAATTGAGTCTCCTCTGAGTCTCCGGAAGAACATGTTGGGTCCCCTGTGATGTGGAAGGTGAACATCTACTGTCTTGTTGCCAGTTCCTAAGTCACAGTGTCCTGCCTTGACTGCATTGGGCCTGGATGACAGGGACAGCCTTCTCACTTAATTTGTGCCCTTGTTTAAGTGTTTGTCCTGGCACAAACTGCGTATTTCTTCATCTTTAAATAATGCATGGGAACACTAGGTGAATGCGTCACTTTGGAGGCGCCGCAGGCTTCCCTCTGTCCCTGAGGCTCCTTGACAGGCCTCCCCCCGTGGAGTCACATTTGAAAAATTAACATCTTGCAGTGCCCTGCTTTCAAATGAGTGAATTAAAGTAAGGAATAAAGAGGTGGGTTGGAAAAACAGTTTCAGGAAATCACCATTTTACATGAGGGGAAAATGGAAATAGACTAAAATGTTAACAGTGGTGGTTTTTAGAAGGAAGGGCTGTGAGTAAAACATCTTTTCATTATTCCATGGTTTCTGCATTTTCTAAAGTGAGCACACATTACTTTTAAATAGGAAGGAGAAGTTTGAAATTGCCATTTTAAATTACTGATAAGTAGTGAAATCCAAATGAAAAGTAGCCACAATTTATAGTGTGATTAATAAACACAGTGAGTAGATCCCAGTTAGGCCAATATTTTGGGAGTTAACTGGGTTGAAGTGGGGACTATAAAAGAGAAATTTTAGATGCTGGCTGAAATTGGTGATAAAAAGTTCAAGCCATCTCATCCCGTTTTGAAGTGTGACTGATATGAAAATAAAATAAAATAAAAATTCAGTTTCTGGGCATTCAGTAGCTCAATCAAGTTTATAGAATACCTGGGATCTGAGAAAAGAACCACATCCTATAGGGAGGTTTAATATCGGGCTTGTGCTGTCTAACTGGCACAAATGTTTGGGGTCCTCATGTTGGCATGTAGGGTCCATAGTTTGAGCAGTGGTCCCTGTTGGCACCCTCTGGGTTCTTCAGAGTAATGGTAGAAGAGGTTTTGTTAGCCAGCCTTAATGTGGTCATAGTTGAGAGCAGGATTTATTTTGGTGTATTGGTCATTAATAGTTAAGAGTTTGCCTGGAACACATACCCTCTCCATAGCTAACCAAGTCAAAGCCATACATCCTACCTCTGGAGGGAAGAACAGAAAAGTGGATTAATATAATAAAGTAGTATCTTGTGAAGGATTCCCACCAATCAGAAGTAATTGCTCCTCCTTTGAACTCCTCTGGCTCTTCTTACTTCTCATTTTGTAGTTAGCTTTATAGATAGCTGTCGTCTCTACTCTTTAGTAAGCTCCTGGAAGGCAGGGACCTTCTTTATATCGTCCATAATGCTTTGCACAGTGAGTACTCAATAAATGGTTGTTGAACGTCTGAATTCCCAACTCATGAATTTAGCATTTTTCCTGCAGGGCCAAGGCAGAGGAGATGAAGCCTAGAGCTTTGGAGTCTGGGTGGGCATCACTTGCATGCAGTATCCAGTATCTGCAGCCTCTGCCCATGGCGTCCTGTACAGTAGGATGGAGGCTCTGCCTCTCTATTCCAACTTTCCCTAACTTCTCCCTCTTTGTGTTAGTTATCTTTTGCTATGTAATAAATCACTCCAAAACAAAGTTATGTATTATGTCTCATGGTCCTGGGTCAGGAATTGGGGAGCAGGCTTGGCAGGGCAGCTCAGGATCTCTCAGGAGGTTGCAGTCAGATGTCTCCAGGGCTGCAGTCATCTGCAGTCTTGGCTGGGGCTGGAGGATCCACTTGCGAGGTGGCTCACTCACATGGCTGGTAGGTTGGTTCTGACAAGTTGGTTCTCTTCCCCAGAGGGCTACTTGAATGTCCTCACTATATGGTGACTGGCTTCCCCCAGAGCTAATGAATCAAGACTACAGTGTCTTAAAACAGAAGTCACGATGCCTTTTATATTGTCGCTTCAGAAGTCACATACTGTTGCTTCTGCCATATTCTGGTACTTACACAGGCCATCCCTGATGTTTTTGGATGGGAGATTACACATGAGTGCAGGTATCAGGAGTCAAGGACCCTTGGGCTCATTGGAGGCCATGGTGGAGGCTGGCTACCATACCCTCCATCTACTGCTTTGATTCCCCAGGTGAAGACTGGTGAGCTTAGCCTTGGTTTATCTGTTTATCCTAGGCTACAGCATTAACCTGCAATTGTTGTTCTCCCTTAATCCACCCTCCAGACCGTTGCTTTCTGAAGTGTAACTGTGAGCAGTGTTGCTCTCTTACTTATGCAAAGTAACTAAAATGGATTCTCCACGAGGGCAAAGACTATTGTATTAAGTATCTTTGCTGCATAAAAATATTCCTGCAACCTTAGTGGTTTAAAACAACACACATTTATCATCTCAGTTTCAGGGGGTTGGGATTCCAGCTGGGTTGACTGGGTCCTCTGCAAGGCTGCAGTCAAGGTTCCAGTCAGGGCTGGCTTCTCATCTGAGGCTCGACTGGGGAAGGATCCACTTCCAGGCCCATATGGTTGTTGGCAGCCGTCAGTTCCTTGCAAGTGGTTGGACTGAGCATCCCCGTTTCTTGCTCTTTTGGCTGGAGGCTGTTTCTTACCACATGGCCCTCTCACAACACGCCAACTTGCTTCTTCAAAACCAGCAGGGGAAAGTGTGTCTCTCCACAAGACAGATGTTAAATATTTTTGTAATGTAATCATACACAGATACTCATGTACATTCCATCACTTTTGCCATATTCTAATGGCTAAAAGCAAGCCATGGGTCCCACCCACACTCAGTTGGTAGGGTGGGGAATTATGCATGGGTGTGAATGCTAGGAGGTACAGAGATCACGGAGGCCACTTTAGAGTCTGTTTGCCCTAAGCATCTAGTCTAATGTGTCTTCAGCACCCTGAGCCATGCATGACACATACTAAGCTCTGACATTTGAATGAATGGATGTAGTGTGACTGTTATGTTTCCAGCTCCTAGTTTAAGCCTTTTGCTTCACTTCTCTTCTGTTTCAGAGTTACTGATTTATTCTTGAGAATCCTCTGCCCTCATCTGTCCTCATGGATGAACTTCAGGATGTTCAACTCACAGAGATCAAACCACTTCTCAATGATAAGGTAAAGACTGCTGTTGTCACTAGAATATATGTAATTCTTTTCTTCTGTGATTAGTTCATTTTCTATATTATCTAAGTAGTAACTAACTCAGAACACCTTTAACTTGACTTTCTATGGAGAGAATACTTTAAAAAATATATCGCTTAACCTTCTTCTTGATGTCTTGCCTCCCTTTCTTCCTACTTTTGTTTCCACTGGCCAAATTCAGTCAAGTTATCCTTGGAATTTTCTTGTTTTGCAGATAGAGATGTTAAGCAGAGAGTGTGAGAGTGGGTTTGACTTGGAATCCAAGTGTCTTGACTTTCAATTTCTGTAAGGAAAACTTAACATCCATGGCTGGTGATGTACACAGGCTGCAGTGCTCTCTTTAAAATTTGTCAAGTCTGTGGTGTGACCTTTCTGTCTACGTTGAGGTTTTCATCAGGGATGCCTGGATGTTGGTAATACACCTCATTTTTATGTTCGTGTCAGAGAACTACACAATAAGCGTCATAGTTAACAGCCACCAGGATTCAGCAAGTGAAGAGTGCTGTGATGGTGGGAGTTACCAAAAAGCTAAGAAAGGCTTATCCGCTCTCCTCTCCCTCTCCATTCAGTAAATGCGCCTGAAATTCTGTCTTTTCAGCCCTATTCTTTTGGTTTATTGTCATGGTCCCCTATTAAAATACTGTTCTAGCTTGGTGTGGATGAGTCCATGGCATCCTTTCCTGAGGGAAGTATTGTTGGAGAGTAAGGGTAAAGATGGGTGAGGTCAGGATGGGGGCAGGGGCTATACCAGAAGATGCTGTTGCCTGTTATCTCTTTTGCCAAAGCAAGGCCTTCACCTACAACTTCTGGGGCCGTTGACTTACTGCGTGTTCGTTAATTTGCTGTTGAAACCTGTCAACCCCATTTTCGTCCCTGTGACCTCATCTCCATCCCCACTCCCACTCCTTCCTTTATCTTTTACCGGATTTCTTGCTCTCTCCCTTGGCAAGCTGCACACTTCTTTAAAACCCCCATTTGGTTTCTTCTGCTGCTTCCCTTCATGTTTTCAGAAAACTCTCTCCTTAAAGCACTGTCTTTTGGTGCATGTGAAGAGCTGTCCCCAAAATGCTTTGCTGCAAAGAGGAGGAAGGAAATAAAATCTGCATCTGTAAAGCTTATGTATAGCCACAGAAATGAATAGTTACAGGGCAAGTGGGGGTAGGCAGTTTAGCTTCAGGAAGGTAGTAACCTATCCTAAACCTGGCTGATAGTCAGAATCAGCTGGGGAATTGCTTAAAAATACAGATTCCTGGGCCCCACTCTAGAACAACTAAATTGGAATCTGAGGGAGGGGGACAGACACACACTCTTCTCTATAATCAGTGGTCCTCAACCTTGGCCGCTTATTGAAATTACTTGGGGAGATTTAAAAATGACCGATGCCTCAGTCCTACCTCCAGAGGTTCTAATTGAACTGGTCCGGGGTGAACTTTTTTAACAGCTTCCAAAATTGAGAACCCACGCCTAAAGTGATTGTGATTAGACAGTGTTGGAAACCCATGACCTGATGGATCTCAGACATTTGAGGACTAGGACACAGGATAAGAGGAGGATTCTTCCTTGACCCCGGAAGTCCACAGGATGCCTGAGGCACCTACATGAAGAGTTGCAGGAGGGACTTCCCTGGCGGTCCAGTGATTAAGACTCTGCACTTCCACTGCAGGGGGTGTGGGTTCGATCCCTGGTCGGGGAACTAAGATCCTGCGTGCCGCGTAGCGTGGCCAAAAAAAAAAAAAAAAAAAAAGAGTTGCAGGAGTTAATTGACTGGATACCTCGTAGAGAAGGCAGCTGGAAAAGAAAAGATTTGGTGACCATAACCACGGAAAAGCATTGAATTAACATCTGGGTCCTCATCTCTGAGGCCATAGTGATTCCTCAGCTATGTCTGATGTGTGCCCAAGTTCTCTGAACAGAATTGTGTCCCTCCCCTAAAATTCATATGTTGAAGCCCTAGCTCCCTGTGTGACTTTATTGGAGATAAGGCCTTTAAGGAGGTGACTAAGGTTAAATGAGGTCATATGGTAGAGCCCTAATCCAGTAGAATTGGTGGCCTTATAAGAAAAGATGGGGAGAGAGGAAAAGAGTAGAGATCCACCCTCCTCACATCCCACTCCTGGACAGGTGG